>NC_065443.1:275258182-276612557 GCF_917563875.1 Diabrotica virgifera virgifera
ATTTAATTTGTAGTACCAGCTCGACTGACTGATGAGAGGGAGACCTTGAAATATCGATATATCAGTCTATTGGTGCCAGTTAAATCACGGAAGTTTTGACGAATTTGTGCTCCAATGCCATGTATTATGGCGTTTTAATTCATAAAAGCAATAGCAAGCTTTGCTAGAAGCTTTATTATTTTTGCACATTCCGATAGCTCAGAGGATAGGAGACGGTATTATTAAATCGTCTTCGTTCCCTGCCATCAAAAGAGATGGCGCCTCTGTAAGCTGCCACTAGAGTGGCGAAATTTTTGGAGACGTTCAGAGAAACTTCCGTGATTTAATTTGTAGTACCAGCTCGACTGACTGATGAGAGGGAGACCTTGAAATATCGATATATCAGTCTATTGGTGCCAGTTAAATCACGGAAGTTTTGACGAATTTGTGCTCCAATGCCATGTATTATGGCGTTTTAATTCATATATATATATATATATATATATATATATATATATATATATATATATAAAATGAAAGAAGCTATCATTAAAATAAAAAGTACTTATATTTGTAAATCATTATTATCAAATAGGTCATTCATATTCAAAAATATAATGAGAGTATAACAGATATCTCATAAGATTTTAGTTAGTAAACAAATTTGGTTCGGCTAATGGATTAAGTCCACAGTCAAGAAATCCGATAGCACACACACATCTAGATGTAACTTTCTTAAACAAGATACATAAATACTTCTTTATTTCTACCTAAAATAGGTGGAATTTGTCGCTTGGTAATAATTTACCTGCCGTTTTTTTAACGTTTTTGTTGCTTAGATATATTTCGTTAAAAGAGAAATTTTAAAGGGAAGCTTATCATTATTGCACGTAACCTGTTCCGCCATTTAGAACACCTCCAAATCATAGTTTGATTTGTAGTTAATAACAGAATATCGGTTAGTGTGCTTCGATCCCTGCTAAGGGTCCCTTGTCCAGGGTCACGGATGAAGTCCAGAACGGCATCCAAGGCGGCGAAGAATACCTTCGGTACGGCGAAGATGGCGGAGCTGCCAACCCTTGATTTTAAAGATCACAAACCAGTAGCGTCTGTCTCAGAGTGAGCGGCTACAAACAGCGTCTGACCCAGAATAGGCGGCTGAATAAGAACTCACCAACCCGCATGGCAAGCGTAGTATTTTAACTGCCATTACCTCCTCTTTTTATCATGGCGAATAATAAAACAAACGGAAATGGTCCCCAGGTGGGTAAGAAAATTTCTGAATCCCACATCTCAAAGGTCTGCCTCACGGGGCCTGGGGGAGGCAATAATTCGCTCTTGATAGATAAAAACAAAAACGCACTAAGACGAACACAAAAGAAATCAAGAAAATCTAGCAATCTGTCAATAGGGACATACAATATTAAATCAATGTCCACGGATGAAAAAGTACATGAACTGGAGGAAGAACTAAAAAATATAAAATGGGATATCATAGGCCTATCAGAAACTCGACGGAAAGAAGAAAACCGAATACAGCTAAACTCCGGGAATCTACTGTATTATAAAGCAAATGAAAAGAATAGTAATTTTGGAGTAGGATTCATAATAAATTAAACCATAAGTAAGCATGTTCAAATTATCAAAGGTATATCAGATCGTGTCGCCTATGTCATACGCAAAATAAGAAGAACATCAATTAAAATTATCCAGGTATATGCCCCCACGACAGCTTATGATGACGAAGACATGGAACTATTTTATGAAGATATTTCAAAGGCTATGGAAGAACATAAGAATCGTCTCACACTAGTAATTGGAGATTTCAATGCTAAACTGGGTAAGAAACTAAACAAAGAAGAAACTAAAATAGGAGATTTCGGATACGGCCAGAGAAATGATAGAGGTGCTACTTTGATGAACTACCTAGAAGAAAAGCGTCTATACGCAATGAACTCCTTCTACGAAAAAAACCCCAAAGAAAATGGACATGGATCAGCCCTAATGGGTCCACAAAAAATGAGATCGACTACATACTGTCCATGGAACGATATATCATTAAAGAGGTAACAGTTCTTAACAAAAGTTCACAACAGGTAGCGATCACAGGATGGTCAGAGCAAAAATTAGTATCGACGGTAACTATGAGATAAAAAGAAAAATATTAAGAAACTCGGATCTAGTAAATAGAAACAAAATAGGGCAATAATAAAGAGAAATACAAAGACCTGTTAAAAGAACAGCTCACCGAAAAATTAGACAGTGATGATAAAGATATAGACGAAATAAACAACATACTTACAGCAACGATGGTTATATCAGGAAAAGAAATAGCAAAAAAGGATGTTAAACAGGACAACTATATATCAGAAGAAGCAAAGAAACTTATAGATAAAAGAAGAAAGCTGATCGAAGAAGGCAAATGGAAATCTATAGAATATGTAGAAATCTATAAAACAATAAGCAAAATGATAAAAGAAACTAAGAGAAACGAACAAGAAATAAAAATAGAAGAAGTAATACAGAACAACAAGAATATGAAATGCTTAAGACCGAAACTCGGCAGATTTGAAATAAACAAAATAAAAGTTTTAAATGGAGTAGAAACAAACATTAAAGACATTAAATATAATCCAACATTTCTACTCAGAGTTATGTAAAACAAAAAAGGAACCATCAGGAGAAATTAAAACCCAAATTAAGTCGAAAATAAAAAATGTCAATTCAGAATTACAGCAGAAATAAGCAAATCGTGGGTATACTGCAAAAACTGACCAAGTCAATTTTTATAGATTTTTAGTTAATGTGACCAAGTCACTCCAAAGAACTAACCGAATGCCTGAAAAAATTCCCAAGGCAAAATTATAAGGTTTGGTGCCGTAACACACATAACATACAAATGTCTATGTCTGGGTATGCGAATCAACAGACTGGAAGAAATGAACATGTTGACTTGGTCACTTTTGCATGAAATATGATTCATATTTTATTTATGTCAACATTGAACTGCGACAATTGGATATAATGACGTCACTTTTCTATGTTTTAGTTTTATCTATACGTTGTATGTTTATTTGTTGAACGATCACGTGTTGAAAAAATATATATTAAGTTTATCTTTCAGGTTGTCCTATAGAACAGCAATTTAAATATTGTGCAGCATAATGTTATAGAATCTGGGCATTCTTACATTGAAGTAGATTACATGCACAGTGCCATAGAAAATGCTAAAAATAATGTTCCAGTATACACTATGCATGATTAGTTACACATTTTTAGACTGGCCGAAACAAAAAAAGTGACGCATATAACGTACAGGAATTAAGGTATAATGCTTTTCTTAGGTAGGTACTCTTAAAAATAGAACCATTGACGAAAACTTAAATCGTGTTAATTGGCTAAAAATTATATGTATGTGATATGAAGAAGACAAACCGCAATATATTTTTTAAGTACAATTATAGTGATCCAGAGTTATAAATCTTATAAAAGAAATTCAACTACTATTTTACTCCAAAGAAATTCCCATTTCTAAGCTTAAAATGCAGGATCTTCTAAAATTGTGTAGATAGAAACAACTCCCTCTGAATTCCATGCTTGGGTATCAGTCAATACCATCAGAGTGGGAAGATGTTGCTCCAGAGCCATCAGTATTGTCTGATTCGGATTCAGATTAGCTCTACTTCTCCTATTCGGATTCAGATTAATTCTAGTAGAGAAACGTTTATATTTTTGTTATCATTTTCCAATTTAAAAAATAAAGTAATAGTAGATTATACCACGAGTCAATAATGATGGCTATTATTCCCGAGGAATATTTACGAACCGAGCCGCGTTAGCGGCGAGGGAGTAACATTCCGAGGGAATGAGAGCCATTATTGCGAGTAGTATACTCTACTTTATCTACGACAAATTAATTAATTTAAGATTTTTAATGAACAACTTTATTTGTTAAAAACATTAAAATTAGTAATAGTACAATTAATAAACTGAATTGGTTGAGAATTATCATTAACTTTAGTAGAGTTTTTAATACAAATATTTACATAAGGTATTAAGGTAGATGCTGTTGCTGTAGCTAGTTCTACAATTTCTGGTGGTGTACAATTAAAAGATTCTTCATTTTCGTCCATCTCAACACAAACTGTCAAATATACTATTCGTCTGACAGTGACACTTTTTGAGGTTGATTATTTTGTTTCCGTGGTGAATTTTGTGATTGTTGTGCCAGAGGGATTAATAGCTATTAATCCCGCATTATTAATCCCTAAGGGATTATTATATGGCATTATATTGCAAACACCACAAGTATAATACATATATTATGTATCAGTCGTAGATAAATGTTTTTATTTGAAACTTCAGCCTTACACTGTAAATAAATAAAATTAGAAATATTTTCTTTGTGATTTATTATTGATAAATAATCATCTTTTTGTGACCATGATTTAAATTTGAGCAAATTTCTACATCAAAAAGTGACCAAGTCAATTTTTTTTTCGAAAAACAAAAAGGTTAATGCGATTTTTAGAGCTACTTAGAATCACCATCTTCAACCATTTAATACCTGGAAAGAAAAAATACATATCCTTCTAAAATGATTTAAAAAAAAATTCAAATAAAATTATAGAATATTCAACATCAATTATCTCGAAAGCACAATATTTGACTTGATCAGTTTTTGCAGTATGCCCACGAATTTAGAAATAAAAAAGGCATCGAAAGAAATGAAAAACAACAAATCGCCTGGAAAAGACGCAATAACTACAGAGATGATGAAATATGGTGGAAAAGTGGTAATTAATACTCTCTATTCAATTTTTAACAAAACATTAAAAGAAAAAATAATCCCAAACAACTGGAAGGAATCCGTAACCATTATCTTACACAAGCAAGGGAACAAAGCAGATATAAAAAACTACCGTCCTATAACACTCCTCAATGTAAAGTATAAACTCCTAACAAAAATTTTAACCAATAGATTGACGACAAAATTCGACGGATACCAATCGAAAGAACAAGCTGGTTTTAGAAAGGGATTTAGCACAAGTGATCATTTATTAAGTATGAAAATCCTTATAGAACCAGCAAATGAATACAACATCCCTGTATTTGTAGCTTTCATAAATTTCCAAAACACTTTTGACAGTGTCGAACATTGAGCAGTGAAAAGTTCTTTGATTAACAGCAGAATTGACCACAGATATACAGGCCTAATAGTAAATATTGTTATGATCTGCTCTCTATTACTTTTATATTAATTATTATTTATTTGATCAATTATTTAATTAACGCAAATCATACATAACAATATTAAGAAAAAATCTCAGGTTGCCTTTTTATAATATAAAAAAACTGTCTACATTATCTTATGTTATACTTATCTTCTCTCGTGGTTTCAGTATCTCTTAGTTGATCCTTATCGGGATAAAATAGGAAAAGGAAATAAATAGAAAAATCATAAATAAACACATACAAATATCTTTATTATCAAAAGCAATGCTCTATAAATTTATCAATTAAATCCTGTGGGCATAACTGTCCAAAAGAAACGTTATTGACGATAAATCTAATTTTATAAAATTGTATTTGTTCTTGTTATGTATATCTCTTTCGTGACTCTGCTTTGTCCATAAAATTGTATAATTTTCAGTGATAATAAAGCATATTTCTATTCTATTCTATTCTAAACTTTTACCATATAAATTAATCTAATTCAACTAAATATTTATCGCTTTGTTCTTGATACCCTTATAGTCCAGAAAGCCACTGCGCATCCGCTAGGAAAAATATTCTAATTCGGATTATTTGCACAATCTTACTCAAAAAGGACTCCTTTTAACAAATTTGCATGTTGCCAGGACCAAAAAGTGGTCAAAAATTTTTTAAACGTTTTTTTTTTGTTTTTTCCTAAAATTTTATTTTTGCACGGAAAAAAGTTTTTTTTTAGGTTTTTTGGATCATTCCAAAGAGAAAAGGTCTTTAGTGACTTTTCTCTAAAAATAATAATTTTTGACATATAAGCGATTAAAAATTGAAAAATTGCGAAATCGTCCATTTTTAACCCTCAAAAACTATGTGAAAAGCTGAAAATTTGAATGTTGCCAAGGTAGGTAGATATTCTTTAAACATCGATTGATGAAATCCCGAAGAGTCTTTTGCAATACAATATTTAAAACTCATTTGTATTTTAATTGCTAATAAAGCGTGCACGACACTATTTTCCACCGACAGTATGGTGCAAATGAAAGGAATAAATTCGTTATTTCGTAAACCGGCGACTTTAAGGAAAAATCCCTAAACCGGTCGATTTTTATTTTTAAGTTATGATATTGTGGCATATATGGTATACTAGTGACGTCATCCATCTGGACGTGATGACGTAATCGATGATTTTTTTAAATGAGAATAGGGGTCTTGTCCTAGCTCATTTGAAAGGTACTTCAATTCTCTATTCAGTAATATAAACATTTACATAATTATTTATACAGGGTGTCCAAACAATTTTTATTAAATTAAATTATTTGACAAAAAAAGAAGTAGAAGGATACCCTGTATAAAAAAATATGTAAATGTTTACATTACTTGATGGAGAATTGAAGAACCTTTCAAACGAGCTACCACACGACCCCTATTCTTATTTAAAAAAATCATCGATTACGTCATCACGCCCAGACGGATGACGTCACTAGTATACCATATATGCCACAATATCATAACTTAAAAATAAAAATCGACCTGTTTCGGGATTTTTCCTTAAAGTCGCCGATTTTCGAAATAACGAATTTATTCCTTTCATTTGCACCATACTGTCGGTGGAAAATAGTGTCGCGCACGCTTGACTCGCAATTAAAAAAAAAAAAGGAGTTTTGAACATTGTATTGCAAAAACTCTTCGGGATTTCATCAATCGATGTTTAAAGAATATCTGCCTACCTTGGCAACATTCAAATTTTCAGTTTTTCACATAGTCTTTGAGGGTTAAAAATGGCCGATTTCGCAATTTTTCAATTTTTAATCGGTTATATGTCAAAAACTATCATTTTTAGAAAAAAGTCACTAAAGACCTTTTCTGTTTGGAATGATCCAAAAAACCTAAAAAAACTTTCTTCCATGCAATAAAAATAATTTTAGGAAAAAAACAAAAAAAAAACGTTTAAAAAATTTTTGACCACCTTTTTGGTCCTGGCAACATGGAAATTTGTTAAAAGGAGTCCTTTTTGAGTAAGATTGTGCAAAAAATCCGAATTAGAATATTTTTCCTAGCGGATGCGCAGTGGCTTTCTGGACTATTAATAAAAAAAACAAGCTAAACAAACAAATTTGGTATTCGCAAAATTACTTATACTTCGTATTAAATTTTGACACATTTTAATTGACAGAAATATTTGTGTTTGTATTGTGCATGTTACCATGGAAACCGCGATTCTACGTATGGAACCCGTGAGAAAAAATATTTCTCACTGCAATGGCCGACTTTTCTCACAGCCTGAGAAATTGTTCGTTTTGAATGTATGTAAGTAGTGAGAGAAGTTGCACATTGTATAGCATCCATAGAAAAATATTTTTTTTTACTAGTGTTTTGTTTATTTTCTACTGTATGTATTTTAGTGGACTTATGAATATGTTAACGAAAACAACAACATAGTAACTTCGTCAATTTCGTAGTAATTTCGTCATTTTGTGGTATATTCAAGAAATACCGTAGTGCAAATGGAAAATACATTTAATGCTACCTACCCCTTCAGTACAAAACCCATTCTCGTTTGACGAAGACAGCCCTCTTCATAATGCCGTGTGTGTACAAAACGGCAACAGTGTATATTTGCTGATTGCGGCTAAATCCAGACTGTTTGCAGAAAGATGTGTGGTTAGGCAGGGAAGGGAATGGAATGATTGGATCTGTCAGGTCTGTAAGAATGTGCACATAACTCGACGAGGGGAGAATGAGGGATAGCTGACAGTTGCTGTAAATTTTGCAGATAAAAAATTGTTTCTTTATTGACTAATGTGATTATCTCAAAATATAGTTTCAATCAGTTTTATAGGATGAGTTGAGTTATAGAAATATACATAAAAAAGGTATAAAGTCATAAAAGAACTTATAAGTAATTTTATTTTTTATTTAGCGTAGGTATGGTTTACATTATGCAGTAGGTAATTAAGTTTAGATTTATGCATTATTATTATTATTATTACATAGAAATAAGGGCTGGGGTCATGGAGACCCATAAGCCCATTTACAAGAAAAATGAAATAGTACCTACATTACAAAAATTAGCTTCGCAAATAAACTATAGACTAATAGATTGTGCACAACACTGATCAGTTTACAAACAAATAACTGTCTAGTTGGTTTTTGAAAACATTAATAGATGGAGAATTTATAATTTCCGTTGGGAGACTGTTCCATATACTAAAAATGCGATTACACAGAAAATGTTGGCGCTTTATCGACGAAAAGGGAAAAGGGTTCCTTCTTCACTTTCAAACTATGTCCACGTAGTCTGCTGTGATCGTCTAAAATAAACAAGTGTTGCAAATCTCAATATCCATACTTTAAAATTCGGAAGGTGATAATTAAGTCACCACGGAGTCGACGAGCTTCAAAAGTTGATAACCCGGCTAAAGAAAGTCTTTGTTGGTAATCTGGCCTTCTTCGTTTGAAACATAGTCTGGTGGCCTTCTTTTGAATATTTTCGAGAAGACTTCTATCGCGCACTAATTCTGGGCACCAAACCGTTCCACAGTACTCCAGTAGGGGTACTACTGGGTATTATTATTATTACACAGTACTTATTACTCTGGGCTAATTAGCAAAATTCATGGAAAAGTTATTTACCAGCAATTTTATTGCTGGAATCAAATTATAAGATCTTATATATTAATAATATAGATATGCAAAGTCCGCAGATAGTGTGCTACTTTTTTTATAAACAAAATGGCGCCGACAAATCGTATTTTTTTCAATTATTGCTCTATAACTCCGAAGATTTTAACTTTACAACAAAAACACCTTAATAAAAATTCACCGCAATTAAATTCTGCATAGAGATATGTTTTTCACGATTTACTCCGTCGAAAATTTTCCTCGGAAAATGCGGGTTTTCCTAACAAAAACTATAATTTTCAAATAAAGTTTTCGGTAAGTAATTATTAATCAATAATTAAATAACTTAGTGACATCAAGGATTTCTTGGTATAGATTGTAATTCCAGAAGCCGGTGAAAATTAAACGAATATTTTAGCAACAATTCAATTGTTAGTTAACAATTTACGATCGCAATAATAACCAAAATAATCATGATACATTGATCAAACTTATAAAGGTTATAAAGATGAGATACTCGTTTAATATTTTATCGACAAAATATAAATTTTTCTTTTTTTTGTATAATCTTTAAATTTTGAAAAAAAATAGTTATAATACGTTGGTCTAATTAGTAAATTACAAAGAAAGGTTATTTACCAGCAATTTTATTGCTTTAATCGAATTATAAGATCTTATATATTATTAATGTAGGTATGCAAAGTCCACAGATAGTGTGCTACTTTTTTTATAAACAAAATGGTGCCGACAAATCGTATTTTTTTCAATTATTTCCGAAGATTTTAACTTTACACCAAAAATACTCAAATAAAAATTCACCCCAATTTAATTCTACATAGAGCCATGTTTTTCCCGATTTTCTCCGACGAAAATTTTCCTCGGAAAATGTGGGTTTTCCCAACAAAATCTCAAATTTTCAAATAAATTTTTTGGACCAGTAATTATTTATCAATAATTATATACCTTGGTGAACTAAAAGCTTTCTTGGTATAGATTATAAATTCAGAAGCCAGTTAAAATGAAACGAATATTTTAGCAACAATTCAATTGTTAATTAA
Organism: Diabrotica virgifera virgifera; assembly: GCF_917563875.1. Taxonomy (NCBI): domain Eukaryota; kingdom Metazoa; phylum Arthropoda; class Insecta; order Coleoptera; family Chrysomelidae; genus Diabrotica; species Diabrotica virgifera. The sequence continues at coordinate 275,268,049 of NC_065443.1, forward strand.
CAATCTACAGTCGCAATAACAACCAAAAGAATCATGAGACATTGATCAAACTTAGAAAGATTATAAAGGTGTGATGCCTATTTAATATTTTGTCGACAAAATATAAATTTTTCATTTTTTTGCATAATCTTTAAATGTTTAAAAAAATTTTTTATAAACAAATTAACATTTCTTAGAAATTGTTTATTATATTCTAATTTTAAAAAATACTTAAAATGCGTATTTCATAGGTCTTAAAAATGAATATTTTAAAAAAATTTTCCAACCATTTGCAAAAAAGTTAGGAAACAACAAAATAAATATACGATATCTCCATTGTTTATAATTTGTTTTAATTGTTTCAAAGCTTAAAAGTGAGTCTATGGTACAATCTAATTGCTCACAAAGAATGTCAAAAATTAGTGCAATGGTTATATTTTAATCAAAGAATAAAAATACTTTTTTTTGTAATTTTTAGCGCGAAAGTAGGCTTGATACAGAGCCGGAGATAAAATGTTCACTCGAAGCGACTGACACGCTTAAACTCGCGCGAGTTGTGTATGTGGGCGGGTAGCTACGGTACTGTATTATTCTACTTTCGCGCGTGTAAATTACAAAAAAATATATTTATAATCTTTAATTAAAATATAACCATTAAGCTGATAATCGATATTGTTTTATAAATAATTAGCTTGTACTTTAAACTCACTTCTACGCTTTGAAAGAATTTAAAAAAATTCTTAACACCGTAGTAATAGTATGTTTACTTTGCTGTTTCATAACTTTTTTGAAAATGGTTGCAAAAAAGTTTTAAAGCATTCATTTTTAAGATATTTGAAATGCACATTTTAGCTATTTTTTAATATTATAATATAATAAAAACTTTCTGAGAAACGTTAATTTGTTTATAACTATTTTTTTAAACATTTAAAGATTATGCAAAAAAATAAAAAAAGTATATTTTGTCGACAAAATGTTAAATAGGAATCTCATCTTTATAAGATTTCAAAGTTTGATCAGTGCATCATAATTATTTTGGTTATTAATGCGACCGTAAATTATTAATTAACAATTGAATTGTTGCTAAAATATTCGTTTAATTTTCACCAGCTTCTGGAACTACAATCTAAACAAAGAAGGCTTTTAAGTCACCAAATTATTTAATTATTGGTAAATAATTACTTATCTAAAATTTTATTTGAAAATTAAAGATTTTGTTGGGAAAACCCGCATTTTCCGAGGACAATTTTCGTCGGAGCAGATCGGGAGAAACACGTCTCTATGCAGAATTTAAGCACGGTGAATTTTTATTTGAGTGTTTTTGTTGGTAAGTTAAAATCTTCGGAGTTCTAGAGCAATAATTGAAAAAAACACGATTTTCGGGCGCCATTTTGTTTATAAAAAAAGTAGCACACTATCTGAGGACTTTGCATACCTAATATATAGGATCTTATAATTCGATTCCAGCAATAAAATTGCTGGTAAATAACTTTTCCCAAAAATGGCCTATTCTCCGATAATCAGCCCAGACTATATACAGTACATTACAAACAGATATCCCGTTTTTTTATATATTCTATTGACTCCACAGTTGCTATTACAAAACTGATCTGGGCAGTTCTGTACTATGTGTCTGATCTTCTGTCTTGCAGCGCCGCAGGGACAAGAAGGCGAGGGAAGTTTAATCCCTCTGTAGAGGGAGTCGGCTCTTCTTCCACAGTTTGTTCTGATTCGATTTTTTTCCTTCTGGAAGCCGTCCGTGCATACACCCAGGTCGCACTGCAGCCTTTTGGCTTATTGTGATTTCTTCCGTTTGTTCTCATGACACCCAATCCAATATAGTAGTGCCCTTCACTAGCCTGTAAAGGTACATTGGGTTATTGCCGTATACTTTCGGACTTGACCTGCTGTCTCCATATATTGCCTGTCTCTTACGGTCTACAGCCTCGCAATCGCACAATATATTATGTTTGACTGTCTCGGTCTCTCTATTGCATAGTCTCCAACTTAGATTTCTATTGTATAGTCCTATCGCGAGTAGGTATCCTTTTACTGGAAAGTGTCCAGTTAGGAACCTATACTAGTGACTTTGAGTTAATTCCTGTTTATTTTGAGAGTTCTTCAGCTCTTTTTTGCATCTCTGAGGTATAAATCTCTTCGCATGTTTCTGTATGGGGATTTTTTCCCAGTGTTCTTTGTGTTGGCTTCATATCTTGCTTCTTAATCGGTCTCTGATTGTGCTTTGAGCACTCCCAGTGCAGAGTCTGGAGCGAAGTATCTTGTTGTTTATCCTCGTCTATCAACTTTGTCAGCTTTCTCATTTTCAGCGATCCTTTGATGTCCAGGAACCCAAATGAGTTTTACCTCATTATGTTCCGCCAGGTTATCAACTTTTTCGCAGCATTCCCATACAAGCCCTAAGGTTATCCTATCAGTCCTCAATCTGTTTATCCGTGCACAGTGCAGGATTGCATATTCCTTTCTTTGAAATACAAAGGTATATTCTCCTAGTAATATGGAACTGTTATGGTCCCTATTCTCACTATATGCTCATGATCCGAACCATCTTCTCTCTTTAACCCATCTGTATACCAGGTGTGGCCCTCATACTTCAGATGTTTCCCAGGATCTCCCCATACCTCCCTGGAGTGTATTTCCACCTGGAAAGGTATTTACATTGTATATTTGGGGATTGAATGGTCTGTTATTATGTGGATTCGATTAAGGGATACCCAAATCTTACAGAGACGTTCAAATTCGTCAGGTGTATGTTGTTCAGTAGACTATGATAATGCGGATCTGTTTTACTTTCGCATTCTTCTCCATCTCTTAAAATTGGATGGATGCCGTGTTTGAGTGAATTTCAGTGGAGGTAACCTGGATCGGAGACGGTTTCCAAGAATATCAGGGATGTTATTGTGACCTAGAAGTTAACGGCAATCCATAATTTTGATGTATTCTTTAACCAAGCGTGGACATAATTGTGATTAGTATCATACGCATAGCACGGTTCCGCAGAGTTTCTGCATTATAGTGTTACATGTTTTTATTTTTGCTGCTGTTTTCATCAGGTGTTCTCTTAATGTGAGCGTTCTCTATAGAGCCTAGAGTAACCCCAGGGTATTTCAGGTATTTATTGTGTTTCAACAGTTTGTTATTAAAATACACTTGGAATTCTCTGTGTGCTATCCTGTTATTGATATGAAAATCGATACTTCAGTTTTTGTAGTACTTGATTGTAATCTTCATTCGCTGAGGATTGATAGGTCATTTGTAAAAGTGATTTTTGTTTTTCTAAAAAGTTGTTGCTTGTTCCAAGGCTCCAGTCGTCAGCGTATCCAAACTTCCGAGATTCAATTACATGCATGTCAGCAATTTAGAGGCGGATACGTAAAGGCACAAGAAGAGAACCCTGTGGAAGGTCGTTAATAAATTTCATCTGTCTACTCGTCTCCCTTTACATTATTACCTGGACGGTTCTGTTTGCCAGCATGCTGTTAATTAGGTTATTTATCTTTTTACAGGGGGTAATATGCGAGTTTATATATTATTCCCTGTCTTCAAATAGTATCATGTTATGCTGCTCTTAAGGAATGCTGTTGCGCTGTTTGTTTTGAAAGCCAGCTTCTATAAAAGTTGTTAGTGACAAGAGTTGGTCCGTACAACTTCGGTGAGGGCGAAAACCTATATAAGTGATTATCTATGTATATTAAAATGAATTATGTATTATAATACCCAATCAACGGTATTTTTCAAAGATATTACCCACAATAGTTTTAAACTTCACGTTTTTTGTATTAAAAAAAATGTACACCACTGCTTAATTTGGATAATGTGAGTAATACAGGGATTTATAATATTTTATATTTCTTTGCAAATATTTTACGTATTTAAGGCAACATTTAATACCAACCCAACGCTACAGTTACAGCTGTAATACTAAAACCTCACCACATATCAACTGCCACTTAACTATATTATCCGGCAACATTGTAAACATATTTCAGACCAAAGGAACCAAGAGTCTTGTACTGTTAACCACATATCTTCCACTCACGACAGCTCTCGCTACAATTTATCCGACGTTGCTCGGCTTTTCGTTGTGGTAGAGCTATTTAATGCAAATTAACATTTAATTGGCCGCAACGATTAAACACAAAATTGTTTCTTTAATTCTAATTTCGAGCTTATATCCATACTATCACACAAATTAAACACGAACAAAGCAAACAAACACTTGAAATGGGAAGATAATTTAGAGAATAGAGAGTCAGTGGATATATTATAGTTAACAAAAAGTATGATTAAATTTTGTTAGTACTGTACCCTATACTTGTACATATAGGGTGGAAAGCACGTATGGAATAAAATTATTTCTGTCCTTGTTTTAAATTTTTTTTTAAAATGCTAAGACCCGTCCATTTCAAATATAAATATACGCTTTTTAAACCTAAATTTGAATATACAGGGTAATTCACGCAAGCCTAACATAGTCCATAAGCTTTATTTGTAATCGAACACCGTGTATATTTTTAACAGCTGCTTAACAACCTGGTTTCAGCGAACCATATCATGTATGGTATATTATGAATAATACAGGGTGCAATTTTGAAATTATAGTGTGCGGATACCAATTATGGAATAAAATTTTTTGTGTCCTTATTTTAGAAAAATTATAAAAAACATTAGGATATGTCAGCTTTTAAATTCAAATATGCACTGTTTAAACATAAATTTTAATATACAAGGTAATTCACACCAGTCATGCAGAGTCCATGATCTTTAATTTTAATGAAACATCCTGTATATTTTTATGATTTAAAAATCTGCTAAACAACCTCACATCAGAAAAGTGTATTATATAGGGCTATTATGAATTATTATACAAGGTGAAATTTAAAAATTGTGTGTAATTTTCGTCAAGATATTAAATACCTACATACAATTTTGAAATTAATAATTTATCATACTTAACATAATGGTATTATTTTTTTTTTAAATATGCGATATATTTTAAATAGACCAACAGCGATATATGGATGTGAGACATGGATACTCAACCAAACAACAAAAGAAACAGTAAGAAGATGGGAAAGGAAAATACTCAGACGCATATTAGGAGGGAAGAGAACAGAGGAAGGATATATAAGAAGGACAAACAAGGAAATTTATAATATTTACAAAGAACCACAAATATATAGCGTAATAAAATCAAGAAGGTTGCAGTGGCTGGGCCATATAGAAAGGATGAACGATGACAGAGTGGTCAAGAAAATAGCATTGAGAGTATCGGATTATAAAAGAAAGAGAGGAAGTCCACGAAAGCGATAGAGAGGAGGTAGTAGAAGACCTAAAAGAAAAGGGAATAACAGACTGGAAGAAGTTGACAAGTAACAGAAAGCTATGGAAAAGAACAACAAAGTTCTACATTTTCTAAACTAAGTATAAATCTATTGAGTTTTGTATTGAATGTCTTGACGAAACTTAAAAATAATTTCAAAATTTCACCTTGTATAATGGACAGTACATAATACACTTTTGTGAGATGGGGTTGTAAAGTCGTTTCTAAAAACATAAAAATATATAGGGTGATCCATTAAAACTAGAGATCATGGACTATGCTGTACTTGCGTGAATCACCCTGTATATTTAAATTAAATCTTTATAAAGCGCCCATTTGAAATTAAAAGTCGACGTGTCCTAGTATTTTTTATAATTTTTTAAAATAAGGACACAAAAATTTTTATTTCTTAAGTGGTTTCCATACTGTATAATTTCAAAATTGCACCCTGTATTATTCATAATACACCCTATATAATATACTTTGTTGAAATCAGGTTATTTGGCAGCTTTTAAAAATATAAAAATATACAGGGTGCTCCTTTAAAAGTAAAGCTTATGGGCTCTAATAGACTTGAACGAATCACCCTGTACATTTAAATTTATGTTTAAAAAGTGCACAAATTTATTTAAAAATCGACGGGTCTCAGCGATTTTTAAAAATTTTTGAAACAAGGACAGAAATAATTTTATTCCATAAGTGCCTTCCACACTGTATACAGTGTAGTAGTGTAGTGTATACAGTGTATAAAACAAGTGGAATAAATTAGTTATATCGTGAATGAGCTATTTTGGAAATTTATACCGAAACAGATAGATTTTTATTAAATTATGATTTTTTGGCATATATATTAGGGTGGTGCGAAAAAAGTCAAGTTGATAATGCCGTGTCGCTATAGTGCGGAAAAGTTGCGATTGGTAATTACAAGAAAAACAAAAAAAGAATTATTCAAATCGGACTTTTTCTTCCGATCCCGCAATAGGCCTAAACATTATGAAAAAAAAAATGAAATTTTATCTTTTTTCAAAAACTTTTATTTATCCTGCGTGTACGTTTTATTTATCGCTATAGTAAAATTTATTTACAGTTTGCATGGTTGAGTAATAAAAAAAATAATTTTACCCATTTAACGAATATCTTCCGATCCCGCAAGGTCAATAAAAATCTATAAACATTTGAAATTTTTGATAATTTTGATAAATTAAAAACAAGTAGTTTTCTCATTTTTCTGTTACATTGTGAAGCTCTTCGCTTGTTTAGATATTATTTGACAATTTTTAAACAACCCAGAACTCAAAACGAGGAGGAGGTTGCACTTCTAGCTCCACACGCACCCTTCTCTCCAACCAACCAATGAGTGGGTGTTTTTTACATTATTTACATATATGTCTTTCTTTTTCATTTGTTTGTGTCCAGCTCTTAAACACCAACTTTTTATTGTGATTTCTTGGTAAAACCTGGCAGAATGGACCTTGATTTCAGAAGTGTTGTCCTGATGAATCCATCTCTTCATTGGAGCCCACATACATTAGGACGATGCTTCTGTGGCTAACTTTAGACACCGCTCGTCAGCTTGCGTGTGGCAGGGATAGTTTTGTACATTCCAGTCTGGCATGTCACCCGATGTAATGTAAGAAGTTATATTTTCATTTGAAACTCTTCGGCGAAGTGTTTAGTCCTGTGCTTCAAAATTTCATGTAGTAGGGAGAAAGGAAACACATTAGAGAGTTATACCCTATTCCACGAACATACGCCTGTTTTGGATTACTTCGACAACGAATATTTTACTGTGCAAAATAAGAAGAACGAAAGTAAATTGCAAATTACATTGTTGTTTATCTGAATAATTATTAGCGCCATTTACTTTCGTACTTCTTATGTTGCACAGTAAAATATTCGTTGTCGAAGTAATCCAAAACAGGCGTATGTTCGTGAAATAACCCATAGGGCCAAGGAGAGTGTTAAAAGCCGGAAAGACTAAAGCCAAGGGCAAAAGTATTAGAAATTCCATCCCTCGTACTTTAAATTTTCAAGCACAGGACTACACTGAAATAATAGACTGAAATGTTACAAAACTATCTTCTCCACCAGTTCTTCGAAGAGTTGCCAGACAGGAATGCGATATGCCAGACTGGAATGCACAAAACTATCCCTGCCACACGCAAGCTGACGAGTAGTGTCTAAAGTTGGACATAAAAGCATCGTCTAATGCTTATATATGTGGACCCCAATAAAAAGATAGGTTCATCAGGACAACATTAAATTTAGTATGTTGGTTTTTAAGAGCTGGACACAAACAGATGAAAAAGAAATGTACATAATATGTAAATAATGTAAAAAACACACACTCATTGGTTGGTTGGAGAGAAGGGTGCGTGTGGAGCTAGAAGTGCAACCACGCCCTCGTTTTGAGTTCTGGGTTGTTTAAATATTGTCACACAATATCTAAACAAGCGAAGAGCTTCACAATCTAGCAGAAAAATAAGATAACTAAATGCTTTTTAATTTATCAAAATCATCAAAAATTTCAAATTTTTATAGATTTTGATTGACCTTGCGGGATCGGAAGATATTCGTTAAATGGGTAAAACTATTTTTTTTTATTACTCAGCCATGCAAACTGTAAATAAATTTTGCTATAGCGATAAATAAAACGTACACGAAGGGTAAATAAAAATTTTTGAAAAAAAGGTTAAATTTAATTTTTTTTATAATTTTTAGGCCCGTGGCGGGATCGCAAAATTTTGATTTCGGTTCTACTTACCCTCCACTTCAAAGTTGAATTTGTGCCGTTGGTTGCTTTTACTTGGGAGGTGACAGTCACCCCTTCTCGGGGGGTGAAAAACGTGTGTTTAAAATAAGCCCCGAAATGGATAAATTGACTGATTATAAGCAACTTTCGTTTCATAAAATTTTTTACGTAAGTCAATACTTTTCGAGTTATTCACGATTGAAAATGTTGATCTTTCGACAAAAAACTACGTTTTCAACCCGTTTTTCGCAAATAACTCAAAAAGTAAATATTTTATCGAAAAAAGTATTCTTGGCAAAAGTATAGCTATTAAAAAAACGGAAAAAATTGTGTATCAGTAAAGCCTATAAATTAAGTAAACGCAAAGTTTTAGCTCGTGAAAAATACGTTCTTATTCGTCTAATTCCTAATCGAAAAATTCCACGCGAAATCACCGAAAAATTAAACACTCTTCGAGAAAAGCTTATTACCATTTTTAAAGTATATAAAAAAACTTTGTATTTGTTTTTACAAAAGTTTCTAGCATCAAAAATAAACGAGTTACACTGAAAAAAAAAAGTTGGCGCCTTTTTTTGTAAAAAAAATTGTGAAAACCTCCCTCTATTTAGCACCCTAAATAAAATTAATCCGGTACCGCTTTACCATTTATTTTAACTGTATTGTTTATATGATCTGTAAGTTCGATTGGTTTGATGTGCTTATTTTTGAAAAAATTTGGTTTTATATTAAAAAAAATTTTCTAAAATTTTAGTGATAATATTAGTGATAAGAAAAATCTTAAAGAGTAAAAAAATGTAGGTTTTGCTATTATAAATACGCTAGCTTGATTTTGGTTTTCCGTAAGACAAAAATTGGTTAAGATATGGCGGTTCAAAATTTGCATACACTCGTGATTAGTGACCCGTTCAAGCATTTTCATGTATAACCCTTTCAAAAATAAGCACTTTAAACCGATGAGACTGACAGATCATATATAAAAAACAGATAAGTAAGTAAATTGTTTGTAAAGCGGTAGCGATTAATCATTTGGGGAGCTAAACACGGGGAGATTTTGATGATTTTTTTACCAAGAAGAAGAGGGCCAACTTTATTTTTAGCGTACCTCGCTTATTTTTAATGCTAGAAACTTTTGTAAACAATTAAGAGAAAGCATTTTGTAAACACTTTAAAAAAGTTTGAATGGGTTTTTCCCGAAAAGTGTTTAATTTTTCGATGATTTCACCTTGAAATATTCTATTCGATTTGGAATTAGACGAATAAGAACGTATTTTTCATGAGCTACAACTTTGCTTTTACTTAATTTATAGGGTTTACTGATACACCATTTTTTTTATAAGCTATACTTTTGTTAAGAATATTTTTTTCGATAAAATATTTACTTTTTGAGTTATTTGCGAAAAACGATCTGAAAACGTAGTTTTTTTTGTCGAAAAATAAACATTTTCAATCGCAAATAACTCGAAAAGTATTGACTTACATGAAAAACTCTATAGAACAAAAGTTGCTTAAAATCAGTCAATTTATCAATTTCCAGTCTTATCTTGAACGTATGTTTTTTCATCCCGAGAAGGGGTGGCTGTCACCATACAAGTAAAAGCAACCAACGGCACAATTTCAACTTTGAAGTGGAGGGTAAGTAGGACCTAAATCCAAATTTTCATGCAATTCGGAGTTGCCCCTTAAAATTACACGCTATCGCCGTATTTCTCGTTCATTTACTGGGCTATATATACTTTTAAGCAATCTGACGAAATATGTGGATATATGCTTTCACATTTCCTTTAAGAAAGACGTAATTTTGTATATAAAAAAATTCATGTAACAATCACTAATTTATTTTTTCTTTATTTTCAGGTAAATCAGTTGAATTACTAGAACTTCTGAGTGCTTTGTAATATACAACTTATACAATGAACGAGTAAGTACAATGGAGAATCAATTAAGAATCATTTAACGCTTCTAAGATCTCAATTAGAAACGACTTATTTTTCCTTACAAAATAATAGTTAAGGAAACTAAAAAAGTGAGCGTTAGCCGATAATTGCAGCATCGAATTTGCATCTTGCAATTCTTCTTCTTTAGAACAAGAATTATTCCTGCACTAATGAAACAAAAGAACAACGTGGGCATAGAAAATTAAAGAGAATTCAATTAGGAAAACTTTGCAGGCCCGTTCATTTCGGATGGCCTTTAAATTTCGAACGAGATAATCACAGAAGTAGGAAAACTATCACAGAGGATTTGGACGAACTTAACATATTGCATGGAAATATTAGTAGAAGCTTGTGAGATGTGAGCTGTTAGTTAAAATTAAGCGCAATTTAGCTATTTATTTTGAGAATAGTTTTTGAAATATATTGAATAGGATTTTATTAAAAATGTTTTATATTTACAGGGTGTTTCATTGGGACACGGAAATACTTTAATGGTGAATAGAGGTGACCGAGCCGGTTCTAGATATATTACATTTTTTGCCCTACCGACTTTTATAACCTAGTTACAGGGTGTATTATCGATTTTGCCCATTTCTTTCCTGCGCCATAACTTTGGACCCACCCAGTATATTTTTTTGATATTTGGTACACGTATGTCTGATTCAAAATCCAAACGACCGACATACTAACCATAAGAAATATCCAGGTCCAGATTAACAAAATATTATTCGCTATGAACTTCGCTGGTATCACCAACTAGCGGATTAAGGGTGCAACTTTTGCCGGAAATATAATGAGAAAATTTTTGCGAATAATATGAAATAATTGTTTCAAATTTATTATTTAATTCTTATCGTATAATATTTACATTGTAGAGAAGTAATTAGATTATTTTTTTAAACATTTTGCTTATTATTTTGACGTATTGACTGGCGAATATTAGTTTACTTATTTCCTACTTCTGATTCTTTGACAATTATCGTGTAGATGGCGCTTAGATTAATAGATTAATTATATTTTAATGTAAAAAGAAAACAAATTGTGATATTTAAAACGTAAGTGTATTTTTCAGGTAAAAATATATGACACAGCTTTGGCCAACTAATATTTTTTCCTATAGTGTTTTTAATTTCAATGTTTTGAATTAGTCACTTATCAAATTTATGTCAAATTCCCAGCAAACGTTTACTGACTTGTCACTAGATACTGGCGCTCACGAACTTTTAAATATCTCCTCTACCTACGAGCTCACAGCGGATAAAGTAATTGAGGGGATCAGATGCTAAGGGGTACAAGTGATAAAATGGTTCAATTGAGAAAAATGAAATTAAAGTTAAATTGACATAGTAAATTCTACAGCAAACTAATCACTTATGAACTTATTTTAAATTAATTTTATACATATGTATTTATCTAATTGTAAAAGCTTTTGTAAAGTTAGTATTCATTTTCATTCAAAATATTTGAAATTTGGAAAAAAAAACGTTCGCACTTGTACACCTCTGCTTAAAATGTTGCACTTGTTTCTGTTTGCCACTTAAGTACCTTACGAATTTCTTAAATTATTAAACTAAAATAAAAGAAAAATTACGTAAAAATTAAACATTTTTATTTATGAAAACTTAGTTGGTGCATTTTGTGTTATTATTTCACTTATTTTGAAAGGCTTGATTTGCAAAGATACTAAACAAATCACCAAAAATAATATCCAACACCTTACAGGCAAAGGGATACAAGTGAAGTTATACCTGTTTGCCGCAAACTGTTTTTAAATATTTCGTAAGTAGTCAAACTAGAACCTGCGATATCTCGCCACCAGTAGTTTAATTCACCTGTATCTCTTTCCCACTAAATTTTTAATATTATATATCTCTAGTAATATTTTGTATACTTAACTCAGTTTACAATATTTTGTCACTTGTACCCCTTAGCATCTAATCCCCTCAATTTCGACCTTGAAACAACACCCTGTATATTGAAATTTTGAAAATTTGTTTTTATATATTTTAAAAGAGAATAAACAACTGCGTTAAAAGGTGTATATCAAATTTTTCCGCAGATAATTTAATTACGGCAATTTTGAAATCATATTGATTAATTCTGTCACGGTGACAATAAGCTACCAAAAAAAATTAAGGTAATTAAAAAATTGATTCGAAATCTTTTAAAACGAGCAAGTAAATGCATCTAACAAAATGTTTAAATATTTTAATTTGTGTTAAATTGTTGAATTGTTTAAACGAATTTTTTTATTAGATATAGCTGTCTTTTTAATTCTTTACTAAATCATGAAAATATCCCAATTCTGGCGATTCTAATTTTTAATGATGTGCATACAGCTTCAAATCCAGAGAATCCATGAAGACAGCGTAGTAAATAAGTATTAAGTATTTTTAAAATGAGTGTTGATTAATTAATATTAAATTATTAAAAGTTAGTAACACCTGGTTTTTAATCTCAGAGTTCTTTAAAATTTCAACATAATTTCAAAATTGATGTAATTAAATCATGTGCGCAAAAAATTAAACTGAACCTTTATTCACAGTTTTATATGCTCTTTTAAATGCGTAGATAAATTTTCAAAATTTCAATATACAGGGTGTTGGTTCAAGGTCAAAATTAATTTATATTTTTTTGTTAATCTATACCTGGATTTTTCTTGTCATTAGCAATTGGGTCGTTCCAATGTAGTAAATAATTATTTACTATTTTTAAAATCAGTATTTATTCATTAACTTTAATAATTTATAAATAAAAGTTAATATTTTTTTCTCAAAGCTGTACTATAAACGGTTCCTGAGATACGGCCGAGAGCCATTCTTATTGGGACACCCGGTACTTCGCTCAGATGAATGAATTTATCGATATATAGTCCAACTATGCCAGTTTATAAAATTTCTAAGGTACAGCTGGTTCCAAAAAAACTGATACGACTCTTAAAGCGCATTTTGTAGAATATTAAGCAGTGTACTTTGAAGGATAAATACTTATTACAGATGAGTCCCTGAGTGTGAGTACCCGTGAGTCATAATTTAAAGCATACGAAATAAGTGGATGATAAGTCGGAAATTGAAATTTACTAAACGCAACAGCAAGTCTTTACTGTCACTTGCTGTTGCGTTAAGTATATTTTAATTTCCGACTTATCGACTTATTTCGTATGCTTTAAATGATGACGCTCGGGTAAAGATTCAGGTACTCAACTGTACATATTTACATACTGTCACTGTCACTGCCAAATCCTAAAATTTGTCAGATAACTTATTCTGTTCAACCTCAAAATGAAAGATGACTTCACATGCTATTATACGCTGTGAGCTCGTACGTAGAGGGGATATTTACAAATTCGCGAGCGCCAGTAGTGGCAAGTCTGTAAACGTTTACCGGAAATTTGACATAAATGTCAAAGTGATTTATTTAAAATTAAAATTAAAAACATTAATTATAAAAAATATTAGTTGGTAAAAGCTGTGGTACTTATATATTTTTACCTTAAATATACTTACGTTTTAAATAAGGAATTTAAGTTTTTTTAGTGTTCCGTAATATGTAATTATAAAGTAATGTATTAATCTTAGCGCCATCTACACGATAATTGTGAACGTATCCGAAGTAAGAAATTCATATTTTATCAATAGAACGTCAAAATGATTAGCAAAATCTTAAAAAAATCGATTACAATTTAATTACTTTTTTGCGTTGTAAATATTAAGCGATAACAATTAAATAGTAAATTTAAAAATTACCGGTGAAAGTTGAATTAGTAATCCGCCAGGAGCGACACCAGCGAAGCTCAGAGCGTATAGCAAGAAAACCCTATTTTATGTAAAAACTATCATTTATATACTCTTATAAAATGCAGGAATTCAAAGTAATATCAAAATTTATACCTTAATAATTATTACAATTTATGAATTAACATACGTATAGATATGTAATCAGTTGTTTGTTGGTTGTTGGTGTATTTTACTATTTGTCTGTCACAATAAATATAATATGATGTCATACCAATCAAATACACTGCTCAAAATGATCAAATCTTACTAAGAGTCGTATCAGTTGCTTTAGGAACCAGCTTTACAATGGAAAAATGGCAAAAAAAGATATTTTTACTAGAATACTAGAAAACAACACTATCGGAACATGCTATGGTGTATTTCACGAATATACGACTGTTTTGGATTATCGCGACAACGAATATTTTAGTATGCAAAATAATAAGTACGAAAGTATTTTGCTCTAATAAATTACTACAATAAACAACAATATAATTTGCAATTTACTTTAGTTCTTCATATTTTGCACAGTAAAATATTCGTTGTCGCGATAATCCAAGAGGGTCGTATATGTGTGGAATTGGGTATATCAATTTTATTTGATAAATAAACACAGACATACAATATTTTTGTCCTTTTTAGTACACGCATAATAAAGAAATGGGACATTGTAGGAATTGTCTGAGAAGAATCATATTAATATGTTGTCCAGTATTTGCGTAAGAGGCCGCTACGGAAATAGTAGACATATTTCGAGCTGCAAGTGTCTATGAGCTTAGATATTGGTTTTGTCCACGTAAAAAGACAATGGTTTTACGTATTACATACAATACACCATTGTTGATTTTGATAGTTGATTCACGTAATTTCTAATTACGTTACAACCTCTATTCCTCCATTATGTCTTGTATTTAATTATTTAAAAGTATATAACATAATAAACTTAAAAGAAGTATTGCACTGTTTTCATTGAATTCGAACAATGGAAAATAGCCGTTGGCCAAAGAACAATGGTTATTGAATTCCTTGCTATATAAAAGTGGAAATTGTAATTCTAGTGGCTAGTCTCTGCGTTTTTAATATTGCCAATATTAAATTCTTTCTGGGCATAACTCCAGCGGCTATTCCTACGAGATTCTTTCACTTCTCCACTTTAAGGTGTCGTATATCCGACAGTACATTATTATAGTTTTTAATTTTTACGAGAAAACTTGAGATAACGAACTGAGCTGTGCTGTTCGAAACGAGTACAAGTAGTGCATTCTCTATAATCCAGAAAGCTACTGCGCATCCACTAGGAAAAATATGATTCTTTGCACAATCTGACTCAAAAAGGACCTCTTTTAACAAAGGACATCGCACAAATTTTATGGAAAATATAATGTCACTCAAATTCAATAAAATTTATACGAATAGATTCGTTTTAAATTAACGGTCAAATCTTATCATTGTGCCAACTCTTAATTATGATTAATTACGGCGCAAATTACAATTAAAAGAGTCAGTAAAAGTGTCACTATTGCTCTGGGTGCTATTCAAAAGGAGCTTAAACCCCGCTGGGCCTAAGCGGATTAGTGAAACTAATCCGCTGATTTATGGAGTACCGACAATTTGGGTATTTTAAAATATTTTTTCTCTCTCTAACTTATGTACGTACCCATTTGATTTCAGATTTATTTATATCAATTTCTGCTCTTATTATTGAAAATATATAGGGTGAAGCAGATAACTGGCCTATTAGAAATATCCCGAGAACTAAAGGTAACAGAATCATGAAAATTGGAATAAAGGGGTTTTGAGGGATGATCTATTAAATGAAATTATTTTCATCTCTTTGCAACTTCCGGTTATACCGGAAGTTGCTTATAACTTGGTTTTTTTAAATAGAACACCCTGTATATTTTTACATTTTTGGATTCTCCTCAATATCTTCTTTCATAAAATATGAGATTTTGTAATACTATACAGGGTATTTTAAAAGATATTTACGTTTTTTTACTAATTTCGTAGCAAAATTCACACCCTGTAGAATTGTAATAGTTTGATATTAAAAACTCTGCTTGCATTCAAGTGATTTCTAATATAGTCTATTATTGTTAAGAATCATTAGTATGGCTTATTTTGAAATTTTAGTATACAGGGTTGGTCGAAACTCGGAATGAATATTTTCTGCGTTTTCTTAAATGGAACACCCTGTATTTTAGTATTGTAATGAAATGGTATTTCATAGTACTTTTTTATTTTATAAGTATTCCCTATACCTAACTGCTTTAATTTGTGAGTTATTGGTGATTAAATCCAAACATTAATTGCAACAAAAAATACGTAAAATTTTATTAGGTTGGCCGTGAAAATATTCAATTAAAAATAATTTTTCAGAAATAAATAGGTGCATATTAATCCAGATTGATCCTTAAAATTACCAATAATGGTTTAGCTATCAAAATACCTACGTAGTTAAGATTGTTGGTGCGACTAACAATTAAGCACAAATTAAAGCAGTTAGGTATAGGGAATGCTTAAAAAATTAAAAAGTACCATGAAATATCATTTCATTACAATACTAAAATACAGGGTGTTCCATTTAAGAAAACTCAGAAAATACTCATTCCGAGTTTCGACCAACCCTGTATACTAAAATTAAAACTTTAGCTATACTAATGATTTTTAACAATAGTAGACTATATAAAAAATCATTTGAACGTAAGTAGAGTTTTAGTTGTCAAACTACTACAATTCTACAGGGTGTGAACATTGCTACGAAATTAATAAAAAAACGTAATTATCTTTTAAAATACCCTATATAACATTACAAATCCTGATATTTTAAGAAAGAAGACATCGAAGAGAATCCAAAAATGTAAAAATATACAGGGTGTCCCTTTTAAAAAAACGAAGTTATAAGCAACTTCCGGTATAACCGGAAGTTGCAAAGAGATGAAAATATTTTTATTTAATAGATCATCCTTCAAAACCCCTGTATTCCAATTTTCATGATTCTGTTGCTTTTAGTTCTCGAGATATTTCTAATAGGCCAGTTATCTGCCTCACCCTGTAGAGTTGGCGCAATGATAAGATTTGACCGTTAATTTAAAACGTATCTATTCGTATAAATTTTATTGAATTTGAGTGACATTATATTTTCAATAAGATATGTGCGATGTCCTTTGCATGTTGCCAGGTCGAATAGTGGGTCAAAAATTTTTTAAACGTTTTTTTTTGTTTTTTTTTTCTAAAATTATTTTTTTTGTATTGAACAAAGTTTATTTACGTTTCTTGAATCATTACAAACAGAAAAGGTCTGTTATGACTTTTCACTAAAGTTGATAGTTTTTGACATATAAGCGATTAAAAATTTAAAAATTGCGAAATCGGCCATTTTTAACCTTCAAAAACTATGTGAAAAACTGAAAATTTTAATGTTGCTAGGGCAGGTGGATATTCTTTAAACATCGCATCGGTTGATGAAATCCCGAAGAGCTGTTTGCAATACAGTACCGAAAATCCCTTGTTTTTTAACTGCTAATCAAAAGGCTGCGACACGATTTTCAACCATTGCAGGTAAAGTCGGAAAAATAAAAATATACTCTTGAACGATCACATCAATCACTTATTTGTTATTTGCTGTCTTTTTCTATAACAAACGTTTGTTATTTATAAAAAGAAGACAGCAAATACAAAATACAGTGGAACCTCGATAACTCGGATTAATAGGGACCACGGCTGATCCGGGTTATCGAAAATCTGGGTTGGCCAGAGAATAATAATATGGTAAACATTTTAAAAATACTGTATACTTACAGATAAACTCCGTTATAATTAAAATAACGTGAAATATATATGCACAGTACACATCTAAATTACGTATAGTTGTATAGAGTATACTTTTTCTTCTTTCACAAAATCCAAAAATTTGTTTTTATAGTCATGAGTAGCGTTGTTGTCCCCAGATAGGCTTTCTCCAGTGATAGATAGTTGCGTATTCCATGACGTTTTTTCATCTATCCAGCCAACCTTGACTCGCAGTGAAATTTGTTTCACAATCAGGCAACATTTTATTTAGCTTAAGTGCTGATTCTTGAATAATTGGTCCAGACACTGGTAAACCACGTTCGCGTTCCGCACAAAACCACACATACAAAGCGTCGTGGAGAGTCTCATTTTTAACTTTGCACCGATTGTCCAAACTATCTTTTGTTATCATTTTGAAACAAAATTCTTCAATTTTAGTTCTATTTTTCTTCCAATCCGATACTGTAGATTTACCGACACCATATATGATGCTGATTTTTTTTTTAAGATTCGCCTTTATCAATCCTACCTAATGCTTCTAGTTTCTTTTCCATTGTCACTACAACATTTTTACGATTTGTTGCCATTACGCAGACAAAAAAAACGCAAACACAAACCTATCTGAAGCACGATTACAGAACGGAAGCGAACAATATGACTGTACTAGACACAATACGGTCACAATCGGAACGATGTTATGTTATTTAAGAACATTGGAGACTAAAACCATTGTTTAAAAAAGAATTTTTTAAATAGTATTTTAGTCTTTTTTAAACAATGCTAAAAGAGTTTGAAATAAATAGAGGAATACCTCGCTGTCGCCGTGTGCCATGAGTAATTTTTATTATCGTATTGTTCAAATTACACAAATACACATTATCTCTCAAATATTATATTACATACATTTTTATTGTTGAAATGTTTGTCTGATGAAAATCGGTCCGGGTTAGCCGGAATTCCGGGTTATCGGGGGCCGAGTTATCAGGGTTCCACTGTACTATTGAAAAACTAATTTCATTTTAGTCATATCAAAATGTTGATATATACCAAAAATATACTAAAAAATTATGCCTATTGAATTAAAAAAAAATATCAACAATCTATCCACAAAGTAGAAATTTATAGTCTAAGAGCTAGTGAACCCTCCGACTAACGGTCGTCCTGTAAGGCTAGAAATTTTTCTAGTGATAATTCATAGCACATCAAGACTAAAAACCATGACCTGGCAGGCCTCAGCGGTGCACGTGTATCCACCAGGTGAATCGAAAAGTGCAAATTTAGGGGGTAAAATAAACTTTCTCCTGTAAGTTTTAAATTTAAGTATGTGTTTGAGTAAGTCATTTAGAAGAAAAGTGTACAATGACAGGCGATTCTAAAGAGCATAAGACCTTGCCAGGCGAGGGGAAAGATTAGGGGTTTTTCCTAAAATTATTCTTTTTGCATCGAACATTTTTTTAAGGTTTTTTGAATAATTCCAAACAGAAAAGGTCTTAAGTGATTTTTCTCTTAAGTTAATAGTTTTTGTTATATAAGCGATTGAAAATTTTGAAAATTGCGAAATCGGCCATTTTTAACCCTAAATCGGACATTTATCTAAAAATTTCAAAGTTGCTAAGGTGGGTAGATATTCTTTAAACATTGATTGATGAAATCCCAAAGAGTTTTTTTTAATACAATATCGGAAACGCCTTTGTTTTTTAATTGCTAATCAAGCGGGCGCCACACTGTGGTATAAGTGAGGACGTTTGAGTTGGCATAAATTCATTATCTCGAGAATGGGCAAACTTCAACAAAAATCCTCAGACAGGTCGATTTTTATTTTTAAATTAGGACTTTTTGGCATATATATAATACTAGCCACGTCATCCATCTGAGCGTGATGACGTAATCGATGATTTTTTTAAATGAGAGTAGGGGTTGTGTGATAGCTCGTTTGAAAGGTTATTTAATTATCTATTCACTAACATAAACATTAACGTAATTATTTATACAGGCTGTACAAAAAAAAAATTTATTAAATTAACTTTGATTAAATTTGACAAATAGAAGAAAAAAATTTTTTGTACATCCTGTATAAATAATGATGTTAATGTTTATATTACTAAATAGAGAATTAAATAACCTTTTAAATAAGCTATCACACAACCCCTACTCTTATTTAAAAAAAATCATCGATTATGTCATCACGCCCAGATGGATAACGTCACTAGTATTATATATATGCCAAAAAGTCTTAATACAAAAATAAAAATCGACCTATCTGAGGATTTCTCTTGAAATTTGCCCATTCTCGAGATAATGAATTTATGCAAACTCAAACGTCCTCACTTATACTACAGTGACGCGCCCGCTTGATTAGCAATTAAAAAAACAAAGGGGTTTTCGATATTTTATTGCAAAAAACCCTTCGGGATTTCATCAATCAATGTTTAAGAATATCTACGTACCTTGGCAATATTGAAATTTTTAGATAAATGTCCGATTTAGGGTTAAAAATGGCCGATTTCGCAATTTTCAAAATTTTCAATCGCTTATATAACAAAAACTATTAACTTAAGAGAAAAATCACTAAAGACGTTTTCTATTTGGAATGTATCAAAAAACCTAAAAAAAATTTGTTCGATGCAAAAAGAATAATTTTAGGAAACACCTCTAATCTTTCCCCTCGCCTGGCAAGGTCGTATGCTCTTCAGAATCGCCTGTCATTGTACACGTTTCTTCTAAATGACTTACTCAAACACATACTTAAATTTAAACCTTACAGGAGAAAGTTTATTTTACCCCCTAAATTTGCACTTTTCGATTCACCGGGTAGATAAACGTGCAGCGCTGAGGCCTGCCAGGTCATGGTTTTTAGCCTTGGTGTGCTATGAATTATCACTAGAAAAATTTCTAGCCCTACAGGACGACCGTTAGTCGGAGGGTTCACTAGCTCTTAGACTATTACTTAATGTTGCAACGCTGAGCTGTTACTTGGAGTAGAACAAAAAATACCTTCTTTCTTTGTCCCGTGTCGATTATGATAGAAAACGATACGTTTCGTCACGTCGCTCTCTGGCAAACGCTTTGAGGCGAATATTTTGATGCACGGAATACCAGTTGTATAGAAACGAGTCGATTGATAGATTTCTACACGTCTCGGAATTCCAGTCCAAATATCACACACTGGCACAGTTTTTCTCTTGAGGAATATGGGTAAGTTCGATTTAAATACATTGTTTAATTTAACAAACGCTGCACCAGGCTAATCCTATGCGACGTGGGAGCTCGCACGTCTGGTCATCTCTGCCCAACTGAATTTCATGTCCCAATATGTAGTCTGTCGAATATTCCTTCCATGAACAACAATAATATCTTGTTAATTACTCTTGAGAATCATAAAATCAACATAATTTCCTCCGTACTACCCCTGTTAGCTACCAAAATCGAAAATTGTAAGGAAAAAAGTTGGGCGTCTCTTCAAAATGAAGCAATTCACGAAAAATCAGGTTGTTAACCCGGGAGCAGTCGCGCTCACTTCTGTCAAGTAAGTAGTCGCGCGTAGAAAAAAATCTCACAATACAAATTAAAATACGAATTTATAACCAATTTCTATATTATACTATTTTTATTTACTCGTTATGATACAAATCATAAAAATATATATATTGCTAACAATACTAAAGCTAATTGGTTCTCACCAAAGCACAGTGTGTCGCTTATAACAAGCTAGGTGGACAAAATTATTTTTCATCTTATTTACATTTGTATCGAGAAGTTAAGTAATTTGATAATAAAATAAATTATTTTATTAGTCAAAAACTAAATCAGAGGCGTTCGTCGGGGAAATAAATAAAAAAATTAAAAGATTTTCTATATTTAATGCATATTTTATGGTAGACACTTCCTAGTCTGCTTGTATGAATGCGTTGTAGATTTGGAGTCTATGTAATAGGCTAATGCTTCATCTGCACTTAATTGCCTACCATCCTGCAAGCTATTCGATTTTTATAATTAGAAGATGTAGCACCTACTGAGCATTCACTTACGCTCCTAATTGAATTAACAACGTTTCTTTTCCCTACTGCACAAGATGCTACTTCTGAAGCAGTTACCAACTCCCCCACACTGCGTGATTCAACGAGGTCCTCAACTATACGTTTTTTTGTTTTAAACGACGCCTCGTCAAAAATTTTCCATGGTCTTCCTATATTACCGGAACCTTGAAATAATATGAACGATCGCGGCACAGTACATTGAGCTTCAAATTTGATGTGCTCATTCAACCAACTTTCATTAGTTGCCAAAAAACGCTGTTTTGATCTTCACGCAGCAACCCATTTATCAAAAATTTTGGAGGCATAATTTGCTATCCTCATTCTGATTTTCCTGTCAGAGTTCTCTGTTAGGTCTCTAAAATTAAATTTTGTAGAAAGGAACTCAAATAGAAAACAATTTTTTTCTCCTTTTGTTGAGCATTTTACCCATTCTTCAAAAAATTCCCTCCTCGGAAGACAGTGCTCTAAAAAAAATGATGTGCTCGAGTATGCAGGTTATAATAAGTCTTATTATTAATGGGAAAGGTGCAGCTATGACAAATTGCAAATTTAACCCGGATACAAAAGGTACAAATGATTACCACCCTTCCACACTTTGAAAACGAAGAAAATTTCCTTCGTTCATCATACAAACTTTTTTTAATATTCTTTGATTATCAGATAGATTTGTTAAATTGGAAAAAAATATCAGTTACTAGCATAAATATTATCCACCTTCAACAACTAATATTTATAAATTAAGGAAAACTTAAATTTCATGTGATTTATATGATCTACGGAATTCAACTGATTTATTCTATTACAATAAAAATACGTACATTTGGACGTTATTACACAAAAAACAAAATGATGTGCAAGCGTGTGCAGTTTATAATAGGCCTTATTATCAATGGGATAGGTGTAGCTATGACATATAAAAAATTTAGCCCGGGTACAAAAGGGTACAAGTATTTCCCACCCTTCCAAATTTCAAAACGAAGAAAATTTCCTTCATTCATCATAAAAACTTTTTTAATAGCGTTTGGTTATCAGATAGTTTTGTTAAATTAATAAAATTTAGCACTTACCAATATAAATATTATCCATATTCAACAATTAATCTTTATAAATTAGGGGAAACGTTAATTTCGTGCGATTTGAATGATGTCCGGAATTCAACTGATTTATTCTATTACAATCAAAATACTTACTTCTGGACGTTATTACTCACACGGTGGATGTGTTAGACACAAATAAATAGAACAGGATGTTTTGATGTATCCTTTACAATATTCAAATAATAATTCTGTTAGTTTTGAACATGACTTTTGTCCAGCTAGCTAGGCTCAACGACACACTGTGCAAAGCCATAAATTCCACAAAAAAAATAAAAAAAATGTCCACGCATTACTAAGATCCTCCTCGAGGCAGTAACGAGTTGAAAGCAATGTTGCAAAATTTTTCATCAAGTTATCACGAAAAAGGATAAAATGTGAGATTTTTTCTCAAGGCCCGACTGCTCCCGGGTTAATTGGACCAATAAGTTTTCAATTAAAAATCTTTTAGTAATATTTTTAACATGTTTCAATATTATTAATGTTTCTATTAGGTGAAAATCTTACTTTGCCTTTAATTAATTTTTAATTTAATATGTGATCATAGTATATTATTCAACGAGCATATAAAGACGGCTATTACTCACGATGAAGAATTTTGCGACACGAGCCGAAGGCAAGTGTTGTAATTCATCAGAGTGAGTAATAGCAATTACATGTGAGCAGAATACTATACTTTTTCTACGACCTTTTTTTATTTTAATTGGTAAAAAATATAATTATGAAAATTTCACAATTTCAATAATCTATATTAAAATTATAATTTACAAAAATAAATGTTGTTTACCAATAGCATGCGGCTGAATAGTAATTGGTTGCCTACTATTAGCAAATGTTGTTTTATGAATTGTAAAAATTAGACAGGACATAGTCAATTCAAGTTATATTCGTTTCCGAAAAATAATAAGCACAAATTTGTACCTACTTTCTATGTAATAAAAATTTAAAAGTGACATGCAACACTTAAACCTAACTTCAACTCGTGAGTAATGAACTAATACTCTCAGGTAAAGTAAACGATGTTATTATCTATTCAAAAGTA
Organism: Diabrotica virgifera virgifera; assembly: GCF_917563875.1. NCBI lineage: Eukaryota > Metazoa > Arthropoda > Insecta > Coleoptera > Chrysomelidae > Diabrotica > Diabrotica virgifera. Next base: position 275,291,796 of record NC_065443.1, read on the forward strand.
GTGAATAATGAGCATGTTATTAAACGGTCGTAGAAAAATTTGTGTGTAAATGGTTTATACTGTTTTCTAATTCTGACGGTAGAAATTATTGTACGAATGAAATTCTGTTTTTATGTTTTAATTTGACTAAATTAAAAAAAACGTAAACATCGTTTACAACAAAAAAATGTTTTCGATATTCGATCTTGTACAAAATTCCAATTAGCCATTGCACGATTCGATATAAAAGCTTAGCATTACAAAGGATGCTTAATACACAAAAGGGTTCGTTACAGAATATTCCGGTCAAAAAAAATGTTACTCTTATGTTTGATACGAGATTAATTATACGGGAATAGCACGCAGTTGGTCAATACGGGATCTCGATGTGGAGCTGATTGCGTTTCACCGATGATGACCTAATTGCAATTATCGCGGGGATTTATTTGCGAAAGATAATTACAGGGGTCAGGATAAGAGCACATTGAAAAAGGGAGGTGTTTAATTAAATTATAGCGGAACTTTGCGGCAGAAAGCTCTCTCCTTTTGAGCTCACCGGTCGATAATACTAGGACTATAATTTCATTCGACATCTTTGTTTGTCTGTATCAAATAAAATTTTTAACACCGTACTCAAAAAATGGAGGAAACAGATCTCCGTGTCTTTATATAATTATACATTGATCGGCAAAAAAAGTGGCCAACCTTTACTTTAATCCTCTTACTGATAAATTGCGGTACTATTTGAAGTCTGGAGATGACTGAGAGAGGGTTTGGAGGCGGAGAAATGAAAGATATGCCCAAGCTTGTTTGTATATCCCAGACAAGAAAGTTTGGCGGTTGTGTCACGGTTTGGGACGGAATCTCATTTTAAGCTCGAACATGCAAAAGTTCTCGTATTTTGGCAGAAGAAGAGTAGTTCCATTTAGTCCATTTATTGAGGACAATTTCGTTTTTATGCATGATAATGCACATCCGCGTACTGCAAAAATGATGCCAAATTACGTGGGGGAAGTAGGAATTAATACTCTAGAATGGCCAGCTTGTAGCCCTTATCTAAATATCATCGAACGTCTTTTAGATGAATTTCATCGTAGGGTTAACAGTCAACCAGGCCAGACAGAAAGTCTTGCAGAACTTCAAAACATTCTTCGTGAAGGATATAAACGTATTCCTCAAGTGTTTATTCAAAAGGTAGCAGAGCCCAAACGGGGATTTTTGCAGTTATTCGAGCGCGTCAAATATGTGAAGAAACCTTGTATCCTCTAAATGGATCTCTACTATATATTGGCTCTTAATACAAAAAAGTTCGCTAAGGGGGATCCGAAAAATCTATACCTGGAAAAACTCAAAATCGTCAGATTAAGACAAGGTAAGTTAAGTACATGCAAAGCAGTGTACGTTTCAAAACTTTGACGATTTGAGCAGGGCGTAAGAAAATGGGTGAGTCACAAAGTTTCACAAGAAAAAAGCGAATATTTCGAGAAATAAAAGTCAGATCGAAAAACCAACAAAATCAGTGCTCAATATTTTTCAAAAATCTACCGAATGATACCAAACACGACCCTTCACGAAGAGGGGTGGGGGATAAATTTAAAATTTTACATACAAACCCAGCGACATTTCGCGAAATGAACATCAGATCGAAAAACTAAAAAATATACGTATACAATATTTTTGAAAAATCTATCAAATGGAACCAAACCTTTTCGGCATACTTTTCTCTCCTACTATAAGTGTTAAAACCAATATCAAATTGTTGGCGATAAAGTTTTGTATGCACCACGTCAGTAAAGACTTTTTGTCGAACTCGTCTGTTATTCGCCTCGCTCGCTCTGCTCATAATATCAGACTCGTTCGATAAAGAGTAACTTTACTGATTTGGTCCATAAATAACTATTTTTTGCTACTTTTTTTTTCTCTGATTCTGGCTTTGGTTTAGAACTAAAACCTTTAGCCACGTAATTGTATAACTTATCACTAAGTCAGGGAAGTAATGTGTAGTGTGTGTGTTGAGTAAGTGTCTTGTTACTTTGCAAAGTCGACGTCATTGTCTTTGCAAAGAGACGCTAATTGTTTCCGAACGTCTGCGGTCCCTCCGGTGAGTACCGATCCCACAAGGACAGAAACTATTTTTCGATTATTAATTTATAATAAATGAAAAATTTCTGCCCCTGATAGGATTCGAACTCCCGAACTTTCGTTTCAAAGGTAGGCGCTCTTACCACTGCGCCACAGAGGGGGTTATTTTTTTTTGCTACTTAATGATATATTTTATTTTTGACTTCAATTTAACTTTTAATTTAAATTGCCTATCACCTGTCAAATTGTCAAAGTACTGTCAAAGTATAAAGACGTATTTAAAAAGTTCCTCCCAAAACTTTAAATATTTTGAAGTTTTAAACCTTTTTGAAGGATCAGATAGGCTGCCGACGAGTTTGTACAACATCGAATATCTCAAAAATAGGTATACATTTCGTAGGGCAGAAAAGTAAGTTAAAAAACAATTATAAAGAGGACCGATGGAGGTAAGTCCAAATATTTATTCAAATCTTCCGCTGTTTGATAATTCTGATACTGATATTGATCAAAATAATGAAAATTTAACGTGCAATGCCTTAAACGGCGTTTCTAAAACACCTAAGGTCATAGCGGAAAAGAAAAAACAGAACAACATGGAACCAGAACACGAAACACAAATAGTAGAGAAAAATAAAACTAGAAACAAAAATAAGAAGGCAGCAAAACGTCAAAGGCCGAATGAGAGCCAGGAAGATGAAGATTCAGTGGCTGAAATGAAAAAGCAACTAAAAGAAAAGGACGAAGAAATTAAAAACCTCAGAAACCAAATCCATCAATTGAATGAAAAAATCAATGGACTACAAAATACAATAATAAACTCTCAAGAAAAAGTAATCGAAACTATAGATAAAAGATTCGACGAACTTAAAAACGGAGTTATTTACAAAAAGAAAACAATAATATTTTTTGGAAAAATTTTTAAAAGACACATTTGAAACATTTTTGGTGCATAAATTTTAATGCTACCAACTTGTTCGAGGGCTTATTTGATAGATATTTCTATAAATTTTATATAACAAATTTTGCTTATAATTTGTCCCTCTATCGATTTGTGGGGTTATTTTTAATAAAATAATTTTCACCCCCGAGGAGGGGTGGCAACCACCCCTAGGGTAAAAGCGCAAGTTGGCACCATGTCACCTTTGCTCCTTGAGATATCCTCTAACCACTCACCAATTTTCATAGAAATCGATGGAGGTTCAACGAAATCGGAGGTAATAGCTCATATCCACCTTCATTGACTGCACTTATATATCTACTCAGTTTTTTCACATCTCCGTCACATTTTAATGTAACCAATCTGTCTTACGACTTAAATTAGTACGAATTAATACGAGTTCGTACGAATAAAGTTTCGTACGAACTCCAGGTTACGCATCCAATGTAACCGCCGCCTTTTGCAAAAAGAACTCTTTATCATTAAAGATATTATTCATTATCATCTTTTATTATTATTTTGGCCCACATGCTTATCCTTTTCTTACGGTTCCTATCCGTTACGGATATTGGCGATCAGCACAGCTGTCCTAACTTTGCTTGCTGCTATTCAGAACCTTTTTTATACTTACTAATGAAGTAAAAACCTCACATGTAGGTAGGTGGTATATAATTTATTAAAAAATTTTTTCTAAAAATGATCCAAGATGGATAAAATCACAAACGTTTTCGGACCAATCAGTCCATCATCAGGTGGTAGAAACCTAAAATAAGCAAACCACTGTATTAAAAAAGCCAAGATGAAATTTGACTGTCTGAAAGTTAGGAAAATTACAACATGTGGTTACTTACTTCAGATCCAAAGTAGTTGGAACTAGCTACATATTTAGGTCAAAAGACCTTAATGTAATAATAATTATGCCATTTAGGCTACAAAAATGTCGACAATAAGTCGATGTCACAAGAAATTAAATTGCAACGGTATTACAAAGTGGTCTTCATCTTGGCCTCAAACTGACAGACTAAAATATGACATTGAACGGATATTGACAAGACCTTCAAGGGAATTTTATGTGTATGTAGTTATATTGTATTTTAGAAATGCAAAAAATATAAAAAATATTTTTACTTAACTGAATGAATTTAATTAGATATTAAATAAATGAGTAAGAATAAACATTTTAAATTAATAGTCACATGAAATTATTTATGAAAATTTCATGGCGGTGAAAGCGAAAATTTTGCCAACAGGTAATGACGTCACTTGGTAAAAAGAAGAACAAAAAGAAAAATAAACTGAAGAAAAAAATAATAATAAAATAAAAAGAAAATTATTAGATAATAATTATAAGGTAAAAGAATTAGTGAATAAATCTGGAATTTGGCTATAATGAAATGTAATATAGTTGATAGTCATAATGTAACAGTATAACTGGTTGTCTAATTTCAAGTAGATGTAATAGGGTGAATAAAACACAACTAAGTAAAATACTATGGTTTAACGCAGTGGTTCCCAAAGTGGTCCAGGTGGACCCCCAGGGGTCCACGAGGGACTCAACGGGGGTATACGTTGGCGTGAAATAAAAATGGGGGTACACAAGTTGTAATTGGGGGTCCACGAACACTTTATAGTGATTTGGTATTTATTTAAACAAATTTGCATTTTTTTATCGTAAAATATCAATGGGAAAAAATAATGTTTTAATAGTAGGGACTTAAAAATAGCATTAAAATATATTATAACAAGTTATTTTGATTAAAAAGTTTATTTTTAGATTATATAACAAGTTTTTGATGAAATTTAGGTGTAGAAAACTTTAAAATGCCGTTTTTTACGTTCTCCTCCATTCCCAAAATAAATGTCTTTCGATTTGACTGAAAATTTGCCCACAGATAACCAAAACACAGGACTTTAAATGTTAAAAGAATTTGTATAGTTTTACAACACAACAGAAATACGTGGAATAATTAAAGTGTCAAAAATATAGGCGGCTACTGTAATTACAGTCGGAAAAATGAAAGAATACTCATGAACGAACATATAAAACACGCTGTATTTTCCTGTCACCGTGTCACACAAAAAATTGACCAGCGCAAGTACATGTAATAATAATTATTACATGTACATGCGCTGGCCAATTTTTTGTATGACACGGTGACAGGAAAATACAGCGTGTTTTATATGTTCGTTCATGCGTATTCTTTCATTTTTCCTACTGTAGGTACAATTAACTCGGAAAATATCGGCGCTATGAAAATAATGGTTAAAAAAATTGTAGTAATTATTGTAAAGACGATTTATTTGGAACAATTTCAATTTCTACCATTTTTGTCGAAAAGTTGAAAATGGAGGAGATATTGAACAAAACCGCTGCTCTCAAACCAATCAGGTCTTATGATCGCGCCTTTACCGCATACGTACTACCTGGAATATTGATTTTAGCAAAAAATGAAGAAAATAAAAATTGTATTAAATTTAATTCTTTCCACTTTAGTATAAGTATATTTTTGTTTTAAAACTAATAATAAACGAGATAATTCAATAATTCTGCTCTAACCGTCACTATTTTCGCCCCATAACTCAAAAAAAATCGACGGCACAAAAAATTTATAATAAAATAAATTATTGAAACCATATTTTTAACAATTTCAGTCAAAACAGAATAGAATCTTGCTGGGGTAGCTCGACATGCAAGATCAAATGCTAACCCGACTGGACTATATAATTTTGACTCAGATATTATTTATTGCATGTAACTTTTCTTATACATATTGTAAAACTACACAAATTGTTTAAACCACTTAAAGTCCTGTGTTTTGGCTATCTGTGGGCAAATTATTAGCCAAATAGAAGAACATGTATTTTGTGAATGGGGGTAAATGTAAAAACAGTATTTTAATGTTTTCTACACTAAAATTTGATCAAAAACATCTTAAATCAAAAAACTTATTATAATGCCTAATAATCACATTTTTGAGTCCCTTCTATTAAAACATTATTTGTTCCATTGATACTTTACGATAAAAAATGCAAATTTGTTTAAATAAATTCCAAATCACTCCGCCACTGCCACGATGAGTAGAATTCTATTTTGCCGCAAATTTCTTGCATATGCAATTCTACTGATTGTGATTCCACAATCCTGTGCTTACAATGTGTAAGTCCTGTGCTTGTTACGTACAGCATGTCTTGATGAAGATATTCAGACATACGTTCAACATTTAAATGCGCTGCATGATGACTTCAAAAACAGATTTGAAGATATTTTGATGATGGAAATACTACCACGGGTCATAAATCCATTTGATGAAACAGAAGTGGCGGATGTGCTATTACAAGAAGAACTACTAGAGCTCAGCACCAATGAAGAGCTGAAGGTGCAATTTAAAAAAAGGCTATAAAACATTTTGGCTGCAGGAAGAAATACCTGAAAAATTTCCTGGGCTTTGGGAAATTGCGGGAAAACTTTTCATAGCGTTTCCCTCGTCATACCTTGTCGAAAAAAAGTTTAGTGTAGTTACAAACCTATTGACAAAAAAAAGGAGCACCAACAAAAGGAATCCTAACAAAACTAAAACCAAATATTGATAATTTGCTGTCAATCCATCAAGTACATCCCTCCCATTAAAATTATTGGGATTTTTTTTATTGTTGATTTGCATATTTAAAGTTACGTAACGTTATTAGTGTTTTATTTTAATTCTTTTAAGTCTGTTATCATTATCATTTTAATAAATAGATCATAAGAAAATATACCTACTACTTTTTCTTTATTTTTATCACTCCGAATTTAGCACTATTTTCGAAGACGGAGAACAGGAGTTAGCGATGTAATTTCCCGAATTGCCACCCTGAAATGGAACTGGGTCGGACACGTCACCCGAATCAGTGATGCGAGGTGGACGAAGAGATTACTTGAGTGGAGGCCGAGATTAGAAAAAAAAAGTAGAGGAAGACCACCTACTCATTGGACTGACGATCTCAAGAAAATGTCAAGAAATTGGATGCAAAGTGCTCAAAATAGAGCACAATGGACAAAAATGAGGGAGGCCCATGTCCAGCAGTGGACGCAAAGAGCTGGGTGATGATGAATGATGATGATTTTAGGATTGGAGCTCACCCGCGACGCCAATTTCCATCGTTATATCTTCACATTTGGAACGAGTTTTGGGAATATGGTAAAAATGAAGCAGCAGGGGGTCCACCGAAACCAGTAAATTTTTAAAGGGGTCTACGAGAAAAAATAGTTTGGGAACCTCTGGTTTAACGGAATTGAGATTAAAGTATTGAATGGATGTATTATTTAAGAGAAAGTACTGTGAACTGTAAATAAGAAAACGATAAGTGAAAGTTAATATGGTGTGAAGTAAATAATGATATGATGCCAAATTATTGTTTGAAAATTATGTGAAAATAAAATTGAAATTAAACATAAAAATATAGAGGGAATAAAACGAGGGTGAAAATAAGGTAGAAATGATGCATTATAAAATAAAACAAAAATTGTAGGCCTTGAATTAATGGTTGTCTAACTTGAAGAGAGATTGACAATAAAATTAGGTCAATCTCTCAAGTTTCAGTCTCAGCTTCAGTTTTTTTAATTAGTATTTTGTGAATTTTCTTTGCCTATTGAATTAAGTAAGGACCTATTTACAAGTTTTAAAAGAAGAAAAAAAGAAGAGTAATTAATTCTAGTAGTGATATAAAACGAACAAGTCCATAGTGACAGTCTAAATATGTAAAGCAATCAAGTATCTGAATCACATAATCTACATGATTTTGTATAAAGCCTGAAAGTATACCTATGCACTTTTAGTTTTATCTTTCATCCTATAAAACGGACTTAAACAGAGCAAATTACCTACGTATTAAAAATGAATGATGGGAGATTAATTGAACGAAAATGGAGAAAGAGAACGGAGAGTTGCAAATTGAGGTTAGGTTTTATTCTACTAAATGTAGGACTTTGCATTTGCATTAAAATTAGAACGAGCATTATTATTACGAATGCCTAAGAGAAAATGTTATGCAGGGACTAGATTGAGATTTAATGTATTGTTAAGTAAAACCGTGGAATTCAAGAGTAAGTCTCATATAATAAAATTCTAGCCTTGACTTTAATTTCTACGGACAATATTGTAATCCTACGTAGTGGTAAGTTATACCAATCTGTACAACTTTCCATGAAAGAGCCATTCTCAAAAAATAACTGCAAATCTTTCGAATACTAAAAATAACTAAAATTGATCAAATATAAGTGTTTAAAAACATAAAACGTTAACACATCGATGAACGGGGTAGTGATGTTGATTATAGTTATTTTCGAGTATTCGTTAAAAATCGCTACTTTTGTATAAAGTAATCATTTAAAGTAATCGTTAATTTGATTACTTTGATTACTTTGATTACTTTGATTACTTTAATTACTTTTGTATTTGAGTACCGGTAATCAGATCGAGAATCACATTTCTCAGTACATATTTTGTATTATAGTCTAAGAGCTAGTGAACCCTCCGACTAACGGTCGTCCTGTAAAGCTAGAAATTTTTCTAGTGATAATTCATAGCACATCAAGGCTAAAAACCATGACCTGGCAGGCCTCAGCGGTGCACGTGTATCTACCAGGTGAATCGAAAAGGGCAAATTTAGGGGGTAAAATAAACTTTCTCCTGTAAGGTTTAAATTTAAGTATGTGTTTGAGTAAGTCATTTAGAAGAAATGTTTACAATGACAGCCGATTCTGACGAGCATAAGACCTTGCCAGGCGAGGGGAAAGATTAGGGGTTTTTCCTAAAATTATTCTTTTTGCATCGATCAAATTTTTTTTAGGATTTATTGAATAATTACAAACAGAAAAGGTCTTTAGTGATTTTTCTCTTAAGTTAATAGTTTTTGTTACATAAGCGATTGAAAATTTTGAAAATTGCGAAATCGGCCATTTTTAACCCTAAATCGGACATTTATCTAAAAATTTCAAATTTGCCAAGGTATTGATTAGACATTGATTGATGAAATCCCAAAGAGTTTGTTTTAATACAATATCGGAAACGCCTTTGGTTTTTAATTACTAATCAAGCGGGTGCGACACTGTGGTATAAGTGAGGATGTTTGAGTTGGCATAAATTCATTATCTCGAGAATGGGCAAATTTCGAGAGAAATCCTCAGACAGGTGGATTTTTATTTTTTAATTAGCACTTTTTGGCATATATGTAATACTAGTGACGTCATCCATCTGAGCGTGATGACGTAATCGATGATTTTTTTTAAATGAGAGTAGGGGTTGTGTGATAGCCCATTTGAAAGGTTATTTAATTCTCTATTCACTAATATAAACATTAAAATCATTATTTATACAGGGTGTACAAAAATTTTTTTTTATTAAATTAACTTTGATTAAATTTGACAAATAGAAGAAAATTTTTTTTTGTACACCCTGTATAAATAATTATGTTAATGTTTATATTACTGAATAGAGAATTAAATAACCTTTCAAATGAGCTGTCACGCAACCCCTACTCTTATTTAAAAAAATCATCGATTACGTCATCACGCGCAGGTGGATGACGTCACTAGTATTATATATATGCCAAAAAGTCCTAATTCAAAAATAAAAATCGACCTGTCCGAGGATTTCTCTTGAAATTTGCCCATTCTCGAGATAATGAATTTATGCAAGCTCAAACGTCCTCACTTATACTACAGTGACGAGCCCGCTTGATAAGCAATTAAAAAAACAAAGGGGTTTTCGATATTTTATTGTAAATAACTCTTCGGGATTTCATCAATCAATGTTTAAAGAATATCTACGTACCTTGGCAACATTGAAATTTTTAGATAAATGTCCGATTTAGGGTTAAAAATGGCCGATCTCGCAATTTTCAAAATTTTCAATCGCTTTTTTAACAAAAATTATTAACTTAAGAGAAAAATCACTAAAAGACGTTTTCTGTTTGGAATGTATCAAAAAATCTAAAAAAAATTGTTCGATGCAAAAAAAATAATTTTAGGAAACACCCCTAATCTTTCCCCTCGCCTGACAAGGTCTTATGCTCTTCAAAATCGCCTGTCATTGTACACATTTCTTCTAAATGACTTACTCAAACACATACTTAAATTTAAACCTTACAGGAGAAAGTTTATTTTACTCCCTAAATTTGCACTTTTCGATTCACCTGGTAGATACACGTGCACCGCTGAGGCCTGCCAGGTCATGGTTTTTAGCCTTGGTGTGCTATGAATTATCACTAGAAAGATTTCTAGCCTTACAGGACGACCGTTAGTCGGAGGGTTCACTAGCTCTTAGACTATTAGTATTAGTAGGATACTTTGATTACGATGATTACGCTTGTATTTGAGTACAGGTAATCATATCGAGAATCGCATTTCTTAGTACATATATTTCGTATAAGAATAAGATCCCATATAACGACCTTCACCGATCTATTTAATGGATAGAAATTAAATGAGATGTAATTGTTCTGTCATTGCTGCTCCACAATATGAGTAATCTCGTGTAATCTGTTTGCATCAATTAAACAAACCCTCGAAATTCTAGATGACGTACCTTAGCAGTAACCCTGGGCACCCAGGTGCTTCGGAGGTCAGTTCTGAGTGCAAATTTGTGTTCAGTGACCCCAAATACCCCGAAATAAGAAAATCTGGCCCTTAATATACTGATTTTAATATGTTTATGCATTTTTCGATGCGTTTTAAACACTTTAAAATGTAATAATGCATTTCCATCTATATTTTTGTATTGTAGACTTTTTTTAAGACATCATGCTAATCCTAAATACAATGCAAAAAGCTGCAAGTCTCTATGTACCTACTATATTTAAAAATATATTTATTCCTGTGTTTTTGGTGTTAAATGCGCTGGTCTAATAAAAACAATGCTATTCCTACATGTAAAATTATTAAAGTTAATGATCATAGTTAAAGCTCGGATTTATAGGCAACAAAAATTGAAGAAAATGGCGCCTATATAGGCAACGAATTTTATTAAAAAAGGCAGGAATATTAACATTTAGGCAAAATATAGGCAATAAAGGAATATAACTTATTATTTATAACCACTTAAAATTTTATCATTAATAGAAACAACTAAATGTTTTTCAATATTTTCGGTCTTAAAACTATGTCTTCGATCACTTAAAATTAATTTGTACATTGAAAACGAACGTTCGACATCGACATATGTAATTGGAGCATATTATAGAGCGGATGATAAATCTGGCATAATTTGTAATTCCTCGGAAAATGTCCCATTCAAAACTTTAGCAACATTAGATAAAAACGAAAAACCTTCATTCTTGTCGAAAACATATTTCATTCTTTTTTTAAATTAATTGACCGTTACTTCCAGGTGCCAATTTAATTTTCGTCTTTAAATTATCTATTAATTTTACTGACTCACATAAATTTATCTCTTGTTTTTCTAATAACGTAATTGTGGTAACTATTAATTTATAATTGTCATTGATATAAGCGAGTTCCTGTTTCAATTTGGGATTTTTTAATATTTTTTTTGCTTCTCGAATTGCTTCGGAAATATCATCATCAAATTCTGACATAACTAATTCTATTTCATTGCAGTGTTCAAAGTAAAAAAAAAACTGCTCCGAGCCAGGTTCCATACCTCGTAATTACTGGTTTAGGTGGCAAAGGGACACCGGAAAGTCTTTCTTTATATATTTGCACCCTCAACGGAGCCTTTACAAAAACTTTTTTTCATAAAATTTATAAAATTATTTACCAACAGAAACAGATTTCTTATTTCTTCAGCAATTCTATTTACCCCGTGGGCTACACAAGTGCAATGAATTAAATTAGGATAAAAAATCTTTAAATTAACAGCAGATTTTAACATATATGCCGCAGCATCTGAAAGCATTAAAACTATTTTATTCACTGGTATGGGGTGGGGTCAAAAGGGATTTGTTAAACTATCTTGTATAAATCGACTTATTGTTAAATTGTTTGCTTTTTCCAATTCTTTAACGGCAACTATATAAGGTTTTCTCGCAAAGTTTTCGTTCAAAATTCCAATCATTAAATTAGCTATATACCTGCCGTATACATCTGTCGTTTCATCCACGATAATATACAAAAAATTGCCCTCTAACTCCCGCTTAATTTTTGAAATACATTCCACATAACATTTTTCCACAGTATGTTTTCTCAATGTACTCTCGTCCGGTAAGGATTTATTAAGATATTTTTCGAAAAAGCATTTAAAACTAGGGTTATTAACTTTATATAGAGGAATGTTGGATGCAGTCATCATCTAGCATAAATCAAATTTAAATGCGCCTTCCTCCTTTTTTTTTTTAACTGCTTAAACTATCCCGCAGAGATATTTGGGCTAACTTAGAGGAATTTAATTTTTCCAAATTACGTTTATGAAGTGGGGTTCCACAATGCTGGTCAATAAATTACTTTTTTCTACTTGAAATCTGAGAATTTAAAAAAAATAATTAGAATTCTAGAACCGCTTTAGAATTTAGTTATGTTTTGGGACGAGAAAAAAAGAGAAAAAATAAAACTTACGCATGGTTTACAAAATGCTCCATCTCCTTCTAGAGAAAGTTCCGAATAAGGTGCGATCCATAGCCTTAATTTAGATGTCATCTTTTCACACAAATGTCTAAAACGTTTTCAAAAGTGTTCTTTGCTTTTCGGTATATGCAACAAAATTAAACTAGGATATAGCAATTTGTGACTAAACTCTGATACAGTAACCAACTGTACAACTGATAATAAACTAATAAAGCTTAGGGATTTCCAAATAGTTAACCCTCAAGTCTCTATCAGGTACATTTTCCTAGAAATCTGTTATATAAACAAACCATTGATATTTTATTATTGACCCAAAATTTTATTATAGAATGGTTTAGTAATAGAATAATATCATGGGTAGTACCATGAAATTTTAAAAAAGGCACAAATAGGCGGAATTTACGAAAAAAGGCAAAAAGTGCAAAAAACAATTATAATAGGCAAAAAACAGCATTTTGCCTTTAATCCGAGCTTTAATCATAGTCATTGTCTAGAAATATTATAATTTCTAGATGATACATATTTTCCGGTCAATCTAAGCTATTTTTTCTAGGCCTGATAAGAATAGTGTGTATTTATTATTAAAATCTAATGTGTGCATTTTTATTTTCAAAAGAACCCACATCCGTGAAATTCTGTGAATTATCTACCTCGACAAATCATATAGACATTGTTTCTGGGTGCATGCTTTGTTAAATTATATATCTGCCTCTGTTTCAGCTACTTCTCAGCGCCCTGTAATCCTGTAAAACTCTTCATAGCCTTCGCCCTTTATAGATAAAATTTTAGTTAACTGTACTGGTAGCGAACACTCGTGGAATACCGGTCCGACTCCGATATCAACCGATACCAACTAAGTAATCTTAGTAAGTAAACTATAGTAATCGTTACTTTCAGTATTCGTAAGTAACGAGTACTTTGTAACGAATAGTTACTTTTTCAACATCACTAGAACGGAGGATTTGGTATAAGATAAAATTATTAAGACGAAGAAAACTTATATTGGGCGCAATTCTTTTAATCTATTTTAATACATACATAGCTGTGTAATGTAGTATATTCTTAAAAACGTTATTCATAATACATGTATGGTATACATCTTCTTCTTATTTTTCTTTAGGTACCGTTTTCTCTAAGGAGGTTGGTAATCATCACAGCTATTTTCACTTTTGAGATTGTAGCTCTTATCAAGTCGACGGAACTTTTTCAGATTGTTGAGCCAGAAGATGCGTCTTCTTCCAATACTTCATTTTTCCTGTATTTTTCCCTGCATTATGATTTGTAGCAACACATATTTTTCTGCTCTCATAACGTGGCCGAGATATTGTAAGTTTCTTATCTTAATCCGGCATCCGACAGGTGAACTTTTTTGCCACTAACAGACATGTGGGGTAGGGTGGGGCGAAAACAAAGAAAAAAAAATTTTTTTTTACAAATTTTTTTTTTTTTTTTTTTTTTATTTACATTAACGTGCTCGGCAACTATGGCCACTCGCACGGGACGATTACAAACAAGATTACAAGAGGTATAATTAAAGAGCATTAACAAGTTATGTAAAAAAAAAAAAAAAAAAAAATTAAAGTTTATGATACAATGATATTTTTTTTAAAAACTGAAGAACTCTGTCTAACTGGTTGGTATCACTTAGAATGTCACATAGCTGCGGTTTGAGTTTGAGCTGTTGTCTTACTACACTGAACTGCTGACATTCGGTAATAATGTGGTTCACGGTAAGTTGGCACTGGCATGTTAAACAGATAGGCCGGATATCTGATGACATCAGGAAGCCGTGAGTAAGTTTGGTGTGGCCTATACGGATTCTTCTTATATTTCTAAGGTCTTGTGTAGAGAGTCCTGTGGGGCCAGTGTAAAGTGGCTTATATACTGAGGGCTGGATTGCACGTAAAGATGTATTTAAGGAGCTCCAGTGGGTTTGCCATAATCTACATGTGAATCTGTACGCTTCTGTTTTCAAATCTTTACAAATTTGGATGTGGGTTGTTGACGTGGTATCTGTTGAAGCCGTTTTGGCATGCTGATCTGCAAGTTCATTGCCAGGTATACCAATGTGAGACGGAATCCATATAAATGTAATCTTAGTGTTTAAGGTAGAAAGGTGGTGGTAACAATGATGGATATTTTGGACAAGAGGATGATCGGTAAATAATTCCTGAATGCATAAAATTGAAGCTAGAGAGTCAGTACAAATGGCAACATTTATGTTCGGGAGGTTAATATTCTTAACAGCCTGTAAGATACTATATAATTCTCCAGTATGTACGCTGCACAGAAGAGGAATAAAAGAAGCACAAATGAGATTGTTTTGAGAGGTGACTGAACAGCCAACCCCTAAATCACTTTTGGAAGCATCGGTGTATATTACTTGATCAAAGTGGTTATTGTGTATAATTTCAAAAAAAGCTTTTATCATGAGTTCTTTAGGTGTTTCATATTTATTGAATTTTGTTAAATTTGTGTTAGTTTGAGGGGTCTGCATAATCCAAGGAGGAATTCGATGAAAGGGGATGGGATTTGTCAGTCTAAAATTGATGTCGCTTGTTATTGTGGACAATATAGAAAATATAGGTTTTATTATTGGTGAAGGAGTGGTATAGGTTGTTGTGAATAAACGGTATACAGGATTAAGGGGGTTAGAAGAGACAGATGCAGCATAGGAAAGAAGAAGATATTGCCGTCTAATCCAGAGAGGAGGCTCACCGGCTTCACAGTAGACACTTTCAGATGGACTGGAACGAAATGCACCTAGACATAGTCGAAGGGCTGTGTTATGGATAGAGTTTAAGGAATCCAGATCTCTCTTTGAAGCAGACATATAAGCAATACTACCATAATCTAATTTAGAGCGAATTAGTGCTTTATATACTTTAAGGAGCGACTTTTCATCCGCACCCCAGTGATAGTGAGACAGTGTTTTAAGAATGTTTAATCTTTTGTGGCATGCACTTTTTAAATTGAGAATATGTTGCTTCCAAGAGAGGCGAGCGTCAAACGTCAATCCCAGTATTTTACAATGATCAACTACGGGAAGAAGTGAATCATTTATAAATAGAGGTGTAGGGGGCATTGGAGGCCGTCTACTAAATTTAATAACTTTGGATTTTGTGAGGGATAAAGTTAGTCCCAAAGAGTGGGTCCGAGAGATTACTATGTTTATGGCCGCTTGCAAAATTTTAGAACTAGTGGAAGCTGAACGACCGTGACAATATAATATTAAATCATCTGCATAAGCTACATATTTGGTAGGAGATGGTAAATTAAAACAAAGATGACTTATGCCGAGGTTAAATAAGGTAGGGCTTAACACTGAACCTTGAGGGGTGCCATTGGTTTGAGTATAAACAGAAGAGAATACACCATTTACAGAAACTTTGAACGTCCTTTGAGACAAAAAATTTTGTATAAAATAAAATATATTTCCGGTAATATTATGCTGCTTTAACTTGGCGATTATAGCTTGTCGATTAATCGTGTCAAATGCTCCTTTTATGTCAAAAACGACAGCCGTTACTTCATACTTTTCATTTATTGAGCTGGCGATGTCACTTTGTAGAAGGACAAGATTGTCACGAGTGGATCTGTGTCGTCTAAAGCCAGATTGTTCTTTAGGAATAATTTTGTGTTTGTCGAGATACCACATAAGACGTTTATTGATAATTTTTTCAAGTATTTTACACATGGTACAGGTAAGGGATATAGGCCTATAAGAATCAGGGACAGAGGCAGGTAGATCTTTTTTTTTGATTGGTAATATTATTGACGTTCGCCATTCATTCGGGAATTTGTGAAAAATCCATATTTTATTATATATCTCGAGAAGTTTGTATAGACATGAAGATGACAATTTCTTTAAGAATATGTATGGAAGGTCATCAGGGCCAGCAGCTGTGTTTTTACAGGATTTGAGTGCAGATTTTAATTCGGAATAGGTTATAGGAGAATTCAGATAATTGATATCTTGTGAAACTGGAGAAGAATAAGGAAAGGGTGAAGGAAGAGTAGAGGATACAGGGTTAGGCCCAGATTTGTTGTGAAACTTTTTTTTTAAAGTTTTCTGCCAGAACTTTGGCTATCTCCTGATTATCAATGATAACCTTTTGATTAAAAAGGAGATTGGAGATCTTAAGATTAGTTTTTTTGCCCTGTATTTGTCCAATTTTTTTCCAAACTTGGCTTGGGCTACTATTTTCATTTATGGAGGAGATATATTGTCTCCATGAAGTTTTCTTACTTAATTTAATAATGTATCTAGATTTCGCTCTTGTTTTTTTAAGTGCAATAAGGTTCTCCTGACATTTGTTTCTGCTGTAAATTTTTAGAGCAGATTTTTGCTGCTCCACAGCGTTTTCGCAAGAGGAATTCCACCATGGGACACTTTTTCGTTCAGCTGAAATGACTGATTTTCCAATATGTGCTTCAGCAGCAAGGCGAATTGTGTTTGCGAATTGGGTGACGTCCATATCAATGTTATCAGTTAGAGTGAGTTTAGGTAGGCAATAATCAGTTTCATTAATATAATCAGACCAATTACAATTATTTAAGCGCCAAAAACTTTTAGTCAATATTTGAGAATTTGATGTATCTGAGTTGGTTATAAAGATTGGGAAATGATTGCTGTCGTGGAGATCATCAGATGTATGCCATGTTAATGTAGGAGCTAATTTTGGGTCACTAAAGCTTAGATCAATGTTGGAGAAGGTACCAGTAGAAATATTAAAGTGAGTGTGAGAGCCCGTGTTTAACAGACATGTACCCGAGCAATTAATAACATTTTCAACAATTTTACCTCTAGCAAATGTGTGGTTGGAACCCCACAGCACATTATGAGCATTGAAGTCCCCAACAAGTATGTAGGGGCTAGGAAGTTCAAAGATTAAGTTTACCAGCTCTTCCTCTTTGAGAGGGTAGTTGGGAGGAACGTATAAATTACAGATTGTAAGTTTATTCGGACACCAGCAAGTTACAGCTATGGCTTCTAATTTAGAAGAGAGTGGAAGATGTGATGAGAAAATATCAGAAGAAATAAAGATAGAAGTGCCTCCACTGGCTCTTATGCAATTAGTCCTTATATAGTGGTACCCCTCGAAGTGTTTTAAATGAGGAAGTTTGGAATTCTTAGCATTGGTTTCTTGCAGACATATAATGTTAGGTTTAAATTGTGATGTTAGGTGTTGGATTCTCTCCAGCCTAGGGAAGAACCCATCACAATTCCATTGAATTAGCTTGAAAGGATAACTATTCATTATGAGTGCTGTAATTAGATTCAACATCAGAAGGATTATCGGAAGAGGCACTTATACAGTCTTGTGATTCAGCGAAGGAAGAATGTTGTCTTAATTTTTTCAAGATTCTGGTGATACGGTTTTTTAGTGATCGTTCCTTTGTAGCTGTGTAGAGCTGAGATAAGTCGTTTTGAATGCCATCTATGTCAGAGGAAAATTTTTGAGCTTCTTGTAGTGGCGTTGGACATCCAAAAGAATTCTCAAGAAAAGCAATAAGTTGAGTTGAATTAAGTGTAAAATTAGCCGGATTATCTTTGTAAACTGTTTCTATACAAGAAATACAATCAGGCCCCATTGAATAATCTGATCGATGATTAGATTTGGACTTTTTATTGGCTGGTCTGGCTGGCATCGTGAATAACGGAGGGGTTAAAGAAGTTGATTGGGAAAGAGCAATGGAGGGAGAGAGAATGGTAGGAGTATCAAGAGAACTATCATTGGAGTGTCCTCTTTTTTGTCCTACAGTCAATAAGGGTTTTGTATTAGTTGGAGGAGGGATGAATAGGTCCGTAATGGCAGCCGAGGAAGGTGTGTCGTTAACGGGGATGGATTCAATTTCTGAAGAAGGAAGTTCTTTTGATGTAGTTAAAGAGTCAGCTGAAAGTGAAGATAAGGGAGAAGCATTAGCCGAAATAAGTGTGTGGTCTGGTCCACTGGGGACTTTAGGGCAAGAATCCGCGGTGTGTCCCGTAACTTTACAATGAAAACACTCTAGCCTGTCAGTGGATACAAATATTCTTGAGGAAGTATTTTCATGATTGATTAGCAGAGAAGTTTGCACTTCGAAGTCCTCCTTGTCAGGGAAAACAAATGTAACCCTACGAAAACTCATGATATGAGCATATTGATCTTCCGATGTTCCGCATTTAACAAAAGTAACAGGTGCTGCTAGCTGTAAGCCAATATCTTTTAGAGACTGTTCTATCAGTGAATGCGGGATGGAAGGACATACATTAGAAATAAGGATCCTTTTGGCTGGAGAAATTAGCCTGCGGATAGGGACGATGGTGGAATTAATTGTGATATGTGGTGTATTTTTCAATAGTTTATCAACGATGTCGGTCGACGCGAGGAAAATGCAAATTCGATTGTTCGGAATGCGAGACGCAAAAGTAATATTTTTTGGCTGAACTATTTCACCAATGGCTTTAATATATTCAAACAAAACGGTATTTGGAATGGAATGCATGACAACAGCTTGTTCCCTTTTAGGAAACGAAGGGGGAGGAGGCCTGGAGAGTGTGGCAGCGACATAAGATTTTGGGATGGAATTAGGGGTGTTTTGTGTAGATGTAGTTGGTTGTGTGTTGTTCATAATGTGTGAAGTCCTGGTTACCAAGACCACAACACAATATGTGAGAGTACCCACAGACCCTTTCGCAAATTGGAAAGGAAAAAAAGGATCTCAAAAGATCTCACCTGACTTCTCCGGATTTTCACTGGT
Organism: Diabrotica virgifera virgifera; assembly: GCF_917563875.1. NCBI lineage: Eukaryota > Metazoa > Arthropoda > Insecta > Coleoptera > Chrysomelidae > Diabrotica > Diabrotica virgifera. The sequence continues at coordinate 275,311,097 of NC_065443.1, forward strand.
TTTATCTTAATTACACCAATACGGACAGGAATACAACTATTAGCAATATCTTCAGTTGTTACATTCTTCCTTGCAAAATATTTAGCTTTCAAATCCCCAATCAATGCTAAAAACCAACAATTTTTCAGAGAACTTTGAAAAATTATATTTAAGTATTGACGTTTATTTGACGTATGTGTTTGTGATTTTTACAAATTGATATGTCCTATATGCGGAAAAGTGGTTAGATATTATTGCAAAACGTTATCCAAAATTTGGGATTTATAGAACGATATCTTCCGGTGCCCCCAGAACTTTAAAAATTTACAAATTAAAAAAAAATATTGAAAAAAAAAACATAATTTTTTATTTTATATTAATGGTGTGTTTGCTTGTTTACAACTCAGAACTTACTACAACATAGTTTATTTAATTATTTATTGTAAAGTTTGAAAAAAATCGGATTTTGTTTCAAACTTAGGTAATACTTGTCTTGACAAAACTCGATTTCTTATGAATCCATCTCTTGCTTCAGCTCCACAAATCAATAATGTCTGTCTCTAGTTTGACACATCTTTTCACTGCTTGCGAATGACAAGGAAATTTAGGAATTTAAAATTTATTTGAAGTCGTATCATAAATTTAATTTTTCTAAGTTCATCTGTTGACAATTGTTTTGTTATTGGTGGTTCTGATATTACACTAATTTGCCAATTAAGTCAAAATACTCTTTGGCTCCAAAATTTATAGTTGGAACTGGCGAATTTCCTTGGTTTCTTGCCCATTCTTAGACTTTAATATGCGCCTCACATCTAGCTCTCGGATATGGGATCGTTTATCACCCAATGTGGGTTACGAGAATATTCTCTGGATGTGGAAAATATCCATTACCTTGAATGACTTTGTTCACTATTTTCTTTAGTTTTAGTGATAAATATTGCGAGCATTGAATCATATTAAATAAATGAATTGGCCTTTATTTAACTTCTGGCTTTACTTTGATTGAAAACCAAGTTGGAACATACACATTTTGCAGATAAGTTGCCAAGATATTTCAATCGGTAGTCGGAATTAAAGTTCCTACATACAGTCTGTTTGCTGTTGTAATCCATCTTGAATGTGCCATCTTTACCGGTTTTAGATATTTTAAGCTCTCTCTACCATTACTTACAGCTTTGCTTATTCCGTACAATTATTTTTGGTCTGTATTTAATGTATCAGTATCTACTTCAGGAAGTTCACTTTTAATTTTTCGAATTCAAAAACAGGTAGGGTTTCACAAGTTTCTAAAAGCTTTCTTATTTCACCCGAAAATCCGGTAGGTCCTGCGGTTTCTCCATATAAATCTAACGTCGTAATGTTAGCTCGTTTCCATGTAAAAGACAAACAGAACCACTGTAGTGGTTTCTTAATTTGAAGTTCTAATTTGCGAATTGCACCATTTAATTGTGAACGCCAGTATTTGCCGCTGTTCCATCGCATCTAATTGCAACCAAAGTAGAAAAGTCACATTTCGATTTTAAGAAATTGAATAAATTGTCTGCAGTATTTTTTGCTGAACCAGATTGTAAAGTAGGATGTTCAAAATGCTCAGAGTTTGGTTCTGAAACTAACACAATATGTTCTTCGGTAATCAACTATTCTAAATGGGAAATATGCCACATTTCACTAAAAAAATTATTTTAATTTTAATTCATGAGAATTTTACTGTCACCGTTGCATTTGGTTGTCTTTTTAAAGATAGCTCACATGCTATGATTTTTTCAACGGATATTCTTGAATTGGGGTTGATTTCATGTAATCGATGAACTATATATCAGTAAAGTCGTCCCAGGAATGCAACTCATAAATATTGACAATATCATTTTAAAGTCTTCTACTTACAAATGTAAAATATATGTCTGAATTGCCGATATAAATGAGTCAGATTAAATAAATTATAGCAGAATTTTTTACTTAGCAAGAGAAAGCGTCTATTCACAAGTGTGGGTGGGGGCACCACTAAATAACATTCGATTGAGCAAAGATTTTAACATAAGCTAAGATTCAATCCTAGACCACCTTTCCGTATATAGGCAAATTATTATATGAAAATCGATTTTTTCGCTCTACCCTAATGTGGGGTGTGACAAACCCCAGCAATTGGAAGAGTTAAATAATCTCAAAAAATATATTTACGTTTAGTGGTCTGTGATATGTGGAACGTCAACACGTTGAAGCTGGTCAGGATAGTCACTATCTACACCAACATTTTCTATGTTTTCATTCTATATAAATGAAGCATATTAATAGAGAATAATAATAGTTTTGCAAGCCCCCTTTATCAAATTCTATCCACAAAATCAATTGTAAATTTTTTGACCAAACAGTCTATAAACATTGAAACTATTGCTAAATCAAAAAGCTTTTAGTTAAAATTTTGTTACAGCATTGTTAAATTGCATAGACTTTTTGCAATCACCGCACCAACAACAACCTATTCATAATTTACTACAACCCTTAGATGATTACCATACACATTCCATGACAATTACATAATATAGCAAGAAGTACGTCACAATACATAACGACCGTTTAAAAATATCGAATAAAGGTATGAAATGTTGTACCATTATTAGAGGGTCCAATTAGCGAGACTGTTATACGATTTTCCACCCTTTCATAACCAGCCTTACATAACTTTCTGCGATTTGATCATCAGTTTAGATACCCGAAAATAGAGGGAGCTGTAAATTCCTCTATATGTAAAAACTTACATAATTAGACATAGACATTGTCTATTAGGACAAATTATTTTTTTTTTAAATAAAACGATTCTTTTTGTAAAATGTAATATAAAGTGTAGGTGTTAATTTTTATGAAAGGTATAGACTAAGAGCCGCTATAGGTGAAATTTCTTAATCATTTTAGGCACGATGGGACCCTATAACTTAAATAGTAGAACCTAAAAGAAAACGTTTGAACACTGTGCCGTCACTTTTCAGTGGCACATGCGTCGACAGTGGCGCATCAAACTTTGCACTTATGGACGGGAAAAATACATTAAAAGTTACCCTCCCTTACTAACAGAATTATTTTTTTTTTTATTTTTTAAGTTCTATGTGATTAACACATAGGATTCAGCGTAATTTTAATCCACCACCCCCTTCCCCCTGTCCCCACCATCAAAAATTTCATTTTTCGTTTTTATTTTTTTTTGTTGGGATGCAATGAATTTTAAAATTTCAAAAAATTCACACACATAGCTGAGGCTTTTGTAAAACATGTCTATTTTTTATAGACCCATAGGTAGAGTGGACATAACCTAAAAAAATTAAAAGACATTATTTTTAAAAAAGCGTATAACTTTTTTTGAGGAACAGCTGTAGGTCCAATTTTTTCTTAATATTGTGTGTTTTATCAAACACTATATTTTTAATTTTTTTCAAATTTTTCCGCACGGCTCCCCACCTTCAAAAATCCGAAAAACTGTTTTTTGGGGGGGTTTTGGGGGATTTTCCGTATTTTATAGACTTCATAATATATCAAATCAATTTTGTTTTTATAGGTAATATGTAACTTGAAGTAACTGAGTCCTTTAAAATATTTAAAAATAAGAAAAACACGTCCAAACCCCCAAAACCCCCTTAAAAAACAGTTTATTGGATTTTTGAAGGTGACCAGCGTTACAGAAAAATCTGAAAAAAATTAAAAATATAGCGTTTGATAAAATACACAAGACTAAGAAAAAATTAGATCTGCAGCTATCCCCAAAAGAAAGTTATATACTTTTTTCGAAAAACAAAATTTTAAAATTTTTTTGAGGTTATTTACACTCAACCTACAGGTCTATAAAAAATAGACGTGTTTTATAAAAGCCTTAACTATGCGTGTGAATTTTTTGAAATTTTAAAATTGATTGCATTCCACAAAAAAAAAATAAAACCGAAAAATAAGTTTTTGATGGTGGGGACAGGGAGAAGGGGGTGGTGGGTTAAAATTACGATGAATCTTATGTCTTAATCACATAGAACTTAAAAAAATAAAAAATCTAAATTCTGGTAATGAGGGAGGGTATTTTTTAATTTATGTATCCCGTCCATAAGTGGAAAGTTTGATGCGCCACTGTAGACGCATGTGCCACTGAAAAGTGACGGCACAGTGCTCAAACGTTTTCTTTTAGGTTCTAATATTTAAGTTATAGGGTCCCGTCGTGCCTAAAATGATTAAAAAATGTCACCTATAGCGGCTCTTAGTCTAGTAGTAAAATTCCCTAATGTAGATTATTTTAAAAAAACTATCGTTTTACGTCGTAGTCTTGGCCTGACAGATCACCGTTGTCGGACGGAGTGTTTTAATTTAGAGATTAAATTTGTGCCTGTCAATTGCCAGATCAGGAAAAAGTTTGTTAAGCATAAACCGTAAATTTAGACCGAATTTAGAGACGAATTTAGCACTCCCAATTGAACTAAATTAGCACAAAGTAATAGTATTTTTGCTAACCACCGTTATCAAATTCTCTCCACAAAATTAGTCCAGAAAGCCACTGCGCATCCGCTAGGAAAAATATTCTAATTCGGATTTTTTGCACAATCTTACTCAAAAAGGACCCCTTTTAACAAATTTGCATGTTGCCAGAACCAAAAGTTGGTCAAACATTTTTTAAAAGTTTTTTTTTTGTTTTTTTCCTAAAATTATTTTTTTTGCATGGAACAAAATTTTTTTAGATTTTTTGAATTATTCCAAACAGAAAAGGTCTTTAGTGACTTTTCTCCAAAGTTGATAGTCTTTGACATATAAGCGATAAAAAATTGAAAAATTGCGAAATCGGCCATTTTTAACCCTCAAAAACTATGTGAAAAGTTGAAAATCTGAATGTTGCCAAGGTAGGTAGATATTCTTTAAACATCGATTGATGAAATCCCGAAGAGTTTTTTGCAATACAATATCAAAAACCCCCTTGTTTTTTAATCGACAATCAAGCGTGCGCGACACTATTTTCCACCGTTGCATGTGTATACACTAGTATACAGTATGGTGCAAATGAAAGGAATAAATTCGTTATTTCGTAAACCGGTGACTTTAAGGAAAAATCCCAAAACAGGTCGGTTTTTATTTTTAAGTTATGATATTGTGGCATATATAGTATACTAGTGACGTCATCCATCTGGGAGTGATGACGTAATCGATGATTTTTTTAAATGAGAATACGGGTCGTGTGCTAGCTTATTTGAAAGGTTCTTCAATTCTCTATTCAGTAATATAAACATGTACATAATTATTTATACAGGGTGTCCAAAAATTTTTTATTAAATTAAATCATTTGGCAAATTAACAAAAAAATAAAATGATTGGACACCCTGTACAAATCATTATGTAAATGTTTATATTATTGTATAGAGAATTGAAGAACCTTTCAAATGATCTAGCACACGACCCCTATTCTCATTTAAAAAAATCATCGATTACGTCATCACACCCAGATGGATGACGTCACTAGTATACCATATAAGTCACAATATCATAACAAAAATAAAAATCGACCTGTTTCGGGATTTTTCCTTAAAGTCGCCGGTTTACGAAATAACGAATTTATTCCTTTCATTTGCACCATACTGCATACACATGCAACGGTGGAAAATAGTGTCGCGCACGCTTGATTGGCAATTAAAAAACAAAGGGGTTTTCGATATTGTATTGCAAAGAACTCTTCGGGATTTCATCAATCGATGTTTAAAGAATATCTACCTTCCTTGGCTCTCAAGTTTTCAGTTTTTCACATAGTTTTGAGGGTTAAAAATGGCCGATTTCGCAATTTTTCAATTTTTAATCGCTTATATGTCAAAAACTATCAACTTTGGAGAAAAGTCACTAAAGACCTTTTCTGTTTGGAATGATCCAAAAACCTAAAAAAAATTTGTTCCATGCAAAAAAAAATAATTTTAGGAAAAAAACAAAAAAAAAACCTTTAAAAAATTTTTGACAAACTTTTGGTCCTGACAACATGCAAATTTGTTAAAAGGGGTCCTTTTTGAGTAAGATTGTGCAAAAAATTCGAATTAGAATATTTTTCCTAGCGGATGCGCAGTGGCTTTCTGGACTAAATCAAAGTGGCAAATATTTGACCAAACAATATATAGTGCGGCAGATTCGTGCAAATATAAAAATTGTGCATTTAATGATATAAGCATATAATTTGAACTACATATACTACACATAATATAAAGGTTCAAATTTAGATAGGAGGCCATCTCAGATTTTGGCTTTTACTAAAATGGCTGGGATTCAAAATGGCGACTATACATATGTGACTAATAGCACGATAACTTTTGAACGAGACTTCAGATTTCAACCAAATTTGGTATATAGGTTTTTTTATGTATAAGATCGAGGTCTTGAACCGAAAGAATTGGTTTACCAGAAGTTGTGTTTTTCCTGGTTTTTATGTAAAAATATGTTGTTTTTTTTTTTTCAATTATTACCCTGTATGTATTAATTTTTCAAATAATTAATGCGGGCATTAAAATAGCGTAAAAATATTTTTTTGGAAATATTTTTAGCTTTTTAGTTATGTTAATTACCATTTATTAAGTGCAAAACTTATCTTCACATGTACCTATATGCGGCAGATTCTTCCAAATATTATAAGAATTAGTGTGCATTTAATGGTAGAAGCATATAATTTTCACCACATGTACTACAAATATAGAGGTTCAAATTTAGATACGAGGTCATCTCAGTTTTTGTTCCTTTCACAAAAATGGCGGGCATTCAAAATGGCGACTATACATACGTGACTAATAGCACGATAACTTTTGAAAGAGATGTCAGATTTCAACCAAATTTGGTATATAGGTTCTTTTTTTTTATGAATAATATCAAGGTTTTGAACCGGAAGAATCGTTTTACCAGAATTTGTGTTTTTACTGTTTTTTATGTAAAAATATGTTGTTTCTTTTTCAATACTTTCACCCTGTATATATTAATTTTCAAAAAGGTTATAACGGCGTTGAAAAGAGCGTAAAAATATTTTTTAGGAAATATTTTGAACTATTTAGTTATATTAATTATCATTTAATACATGCATATTGTATCTTCACATGTAGGTACCTCTGTGCTTCAGATTCGTGAAAATTATAGTATAGGAATTATTTTGCATTTAAAGGTAGAAGCATATAATTTGGAGCACACATACTACACATACAAAGATTCAAATTTAGATATGAGGCCATCTCAGATTTAGTCTTTTACAAAAATGGCGGGCATTCAAAATGAATCTGTCGCCCATAGGTACATGTGAACATAAGTTATGCATTTACTAAATGGTAATTAACACCACTGAAAAGTGCAAAATATTTCCTGAAAAATATATTTACACTATTTTCAATGGCGTTATTACCTTTTTGAAAAATTTATATATACAGGGTGAAAGAATTGAAAAAGAAACAACATATTGTTACATAAAAAAAAACAGCAAAACCACAAATTCTGGTAAACCGATTCTTTCGGTTCAAGACCTCGATATTATTCATCAAAAAAAGAACCTATATACCAAATTTGGTTTGGAATCTGACGTTTCGTTCAAAAGTTATCGTGCTAATAGTCACATATGTATAGTCGCCATTTTGAATGCCCGCCATTTTTGTAAAAGGAACAAAAACTGAGATGGCCTCATATCTAAATTTAACCTTTATATGTGTAGTATATGTGGTCCAAATTATATGCTTCTACCATGAAATGCACAATAATTCTTATAATATTTGCACGAATCTGCCGCATATAGGTACATGTGAAGATACGTTTTGCATTTATTAAATGGTAATTAACATAACTAAAAAGTTAAAAATATATCCTAAAAAATATTTTTACGCTCTTTTCAATGGCCATATTGGCTATTTGAAAAATTAATACAAACAGGGTGAAATAATTGAAAAAAAAGAATGTGTGTGTACTTTGTACGCACGTAAGAAGTTATACTTCTATTATATGATTTAAACGAAATTAATATACTTTTTATTTATATTTTGTTTAAATATTAAACTAATTTATACTTACTACTTCTCAAACATTTTTATTAGAACAGTGCCAAAAATTAAAATAATAAAAGAATAAAACACAAACAAACACATTAAACAAGCCACAAATGATGTCTGAACATTAATTGTCGACATTTTTTTTAACTAAATACGTATTTTCTGAAAATACAATTATATAATAAATATACTTACAATCATAAAATGTATTAAAAAAAAACAAAAAAGAAAGTTTCTATTGGGACTCGAACCAGCGCTGATAAGAGCGGTTGGTATTGGAATTCATTCGCCTTCTCCGCTTAGCCACGGACACTATGTGTCATTATTTACGAAGATCGACTAACTAAACGGATTAAACTTGTGATATTTTGATATTTTAAAAATTTATCAAATTATTTTAATTTTGAATTGAAATGATTTAGAATTGAAAAAATACAACAAAACATAGAGTAAAAAACAATATATTAGGTGAATATTGATAGAAATTTTGATGGTAATCAAATTATATAAATAAAAGTATTACATACTATGTATTTTGGCAGATCAAATAGGTAGGTTTATACCCATGATACATTAACAATTATTACGTACCTGTTGCTTTTAAAAATTATTTAAAAGTCACTACAATATTATAAACTTTTTTGTTTCTGTCCTCACAACAATAAAACTAATATATTATACATTTGTTTACCTTTACCTTTACCTCCAAACCACAGCTGCCATATCGGATAATTTTTGACATGTCATTTGAACATCCAATCAGAACAAAGTTATAATGCGCATGCGCCGGGCTGATAGGTTTTAACATAAAAAATCACCCTCTATCGCCGGTAAAGAAGTATAACTTCAAAAAAACAAAATATTTTTACATAAAAACCAGGAAAAACACAACTTCTGGTAAACCGATTCTCCCGGTTCAAGACGCCCGTCTTATACATCAAAAGAAAATAACCTATATATCAAATTTGGTTGAAATCTTTAGTCTCGATCAAAAGTTATCGTGCTATTAGTCACAATGTATAGTCGCCATTTTGAATCCCCGCCATTTTTGTAAAAGGCAAAATATGAGATGGCCTCCTATCTGAATTTGAACCTTTATATGTGTAGTATATGTGGTCCAAATTATATGCTTTTATCATTAAATGCACAATTGTTTCACATATCGGCTGCACTAATATAACATTTGCTAAATCAAAAAGCCTATGGTTAAAATTTGGTTAAATCTAGAATTAAATTTCACGCAGTTTTTGCAATCACCGCTTCAACAACAACATATTCATAATTAACTACAACCCTTCGATGTATAACAAAAGTTGTTGATTACGCATTCCATAACAATACACATTCCATAACAATAACATAATATAGCAACAAATACGTCACAATTCACAACGACCGTTTAAAAATATCGAATAAAGGTATGAAATGTTGTACCATTATTAGAGCGTCCAATTAGCGAGGCTGTTATACGATTTTCCACCCTTCTGCTGATTGTGCGACAAAACAAGAACCCCGCATCCGCCCGTCCTTTACACAACCCTAAAGGCCCTTTACGCGAGCCCTGTTAACCTTTTAACGATCTTATAAAATGAAAAGGGCCTCGACGAGCTTTGTACATCTGCGAAATACATTTTTCTTATTTCATGAAATTCCCAAAGGGTGCTGTAAGTCATTTATGACAGACGTATAATTTTAATGATTTGGTTTTCAATAACATTCGCTAAAACTTTCTGCTTTACTTGACATTATTACCCTAACGCGCCTTGTTTAACAACTGAGAGAAGTAATTTGAAATTATACTGCCTGCCTGTTGAAATTCTATCGGATATACTAAGGGTTAATAAACTAGTTTTTAATGGGGGTTGTAAAATATATACATCGATTAGCCAATAATAAATCAACGCAGGATATACATGAACATAAAATCAATAAACTAATACGGAAATACTATAATTTCAATATGAAAAACACACATTAACTGATTGGAAAATCCCAAATTCCAATATTACCATATTAATAATAATTATGAACTTTCTTGCATTTGAAGTGTTTATGTGCCTCTTGATTAGCAATTAAAAAAAGAATGTGTGTGTACTTTGTACGCACGTAAGAAGATATTCTTCTATTATATAATAGGTAATTTAAACGAAGTAAATATACTTAAAAGGTTATTTGTATTTTATTTAAAAATCAAACTAACTTTCTTATCTACCACTTTCAAAAAATTTTTATTAAAACAACCAAAAATAAAAAAAAATATATGAATCGCCCAGGAATTGAACCCGCAACCTTCCAATCTCAGTGCTAACGGATTTCCCACTACTCCATCGAGGCCCTAGAAATAGACATGTAAGTTTCGGATATAGTTACACAACACGGCGACATATAGTGTAAAAATGTTATGCTTACATAATATTTTATTATTTTACTACAGGAAAACAAATCCAAAAACACAAGAATTATAATAAATAATACATTTCCTAAAACCACTAATATATTCTTTTAATGACTTATTTGCACGGTTACAGATACATACATACCTATCTTGAAAGATTAGCAATGAACTACATACTGTCAGAACTACATACTGTCAGTGTGCGCAGGCGCGCGGATCATGTACAATTTTACCCTCAATCGATTCGCCGCTAAAGAAGAATATCTTTAAAAACAAAGGGGTTTTCGATAGTGTATTGCAAAAAGCTCCTACGGATTTCATCAATAGATGCTCATATAATATCTACATACCTTGGTAACATTGAAATTTTCGGTTTTTCACATAGTTTTTAAGGGTTAAAAATGGCCGATATTGCAATTTTTAAATTTTCAATCGTTTGTATTTCGAAAACTATCACATTTAGAGAAAAGTCACTTGAGATCTTTTCTATTTGGAATCGGCCAAAAAACCTAAAAAATATTTGTCCGATGCAAAAAAAAATAGTTTTGGGAAAAAACAAAAAAAAACGTTTAAAAAAATTTTTGACTGCGTTTTGATCCTGGCAACATAAAAATTTGTTAAAAGGAGACCTTTTTAACCCTTATCCGGGCAAGGTGGGACCAAAGGGCCCGAGACGCCAATTCTTTTATCATAAACTGATAGAAATTTTTTTTTGAATTTTATGCATCACTGAATTGGTTTAGAAGTATGTTTTCTTCAACATAGTCATGAGGTATTCAAAATATTCATTACCATTTTTGAAATTATTGCCTCGAAAGAATTTTGTCACGTAAAGGGGCAACACGGGCCCGTCGGACCCTTTTTGTATTTATACCTAAAGTCTAAATCTTTGTCACAGAAGTTAATCTGGCCGTCAGGTAATGTTTTTGTGGATTATCTAAACGACTTTTATGAATCCAGAAATCCAATAATAAAGTTAGACTTCAACTGCAACAAACAACGTAAACGTTTCTGTGATGTGAACATCAAAGCGATTCTTACAATAGGTGTTATATCTATTCTAAATGAATTTTAAAAACTGGTAATCATTGTTGAAATGCAATAATATTGTTAGGTGGGGATACATATTTTGAAATAAATAATGCATCTGCTTTCAGTCGTTTGACATCGATGTTAGTGTCGACAACTAAGCTCCTAAAACTATATTGAATTACAGTGAAAGTAGATAGTGCGAATAAAATGTCCCGAAAACCATTATCAGCTGCAGAACTGCAAGATATTTTTTTATAATTTATGGGATTTCGATGATGAAGGATCTCCTGAAGTAGGTGGCATTGAAAGTGACTCTGAAATTGAAGATTATCTTTCGGAAGCAAGTGAAGAGGATGATCAGCAAGTAGTATTGAGTGATAATGAAGAGGAATGTGTAGCTACAAGTTCCCAGATTTCAGAGTGTGCAATTATTGAAACTAAGGATGGAATTAACTGGGCGAATTAACCACAACCGACAGGACGTATGCGATCCTGCGACATAATAAAAAGCAAAGTGCACAAAGTAATGCTAGTCCCCAGTCAAAGTGAAGATGATTCTGTTGATTCCTTTTGTTTGTTTGTGAAAGAAAAAATTGTGAACGAAATAGTAAAGTGTACAAACAAAGGAGCCGAGAAAGTCTTAAGAATAGAGAACTGGAAATATTGCGACTCTAGAGGGCCATATATGCCTCTAATGGACTAGGTACTACTAACTGCAGGGCACCTGAGTACCAACATCCATAATGTAGATATACTTTAGAGTAAGTTTTATGGACCTACTATACCATGGGGTTAAAAGGATTCAAAAATATGCTAAGATTTGTTCGATTTGACAATAAGGACACGAGGTCTGAACGAAGAAAGAACGACAAAGTAGCAGCAATACGCGATGTGTGGAATCAAGTCAACCAAAACCTTCAAAAATACTATCTACCAGTAAAAAACATAACGGTGGATGAGCAACTTGTTCCGTTGTTTATTACTCCAAATGTTAATTAATTGTGAATAAATATATTTTCTACAAAAGTTTTCTTGCATTTCTTTATTTTGTGCAAATTCTTCAGGTAGATCGCACCCTCGAGGTAGACCGCATACTATAGTAGCACCTTTTCTTTTAATCTAGACAATTTAAATTTAACTTTAATAAACAATCAAAAAAGAATATTAGAAAAATATGGTTAAATATGAATAGTATATTCAAGAACAGTGGTGGGCCCGACGGACCCGAGTTGCCCGGTTACGTAAGTAAAATGTGTTGACCGGATAAGGGTTAAGCAAGCTGGTAAAAAAAATGAATCAGAATATTTTTCCGCACATATATTAACGCATATTACATACATGCAACGCTTGAAATTAGTGTCGCGTCCGCTTCATTAGCAATTAAAAAACATTAGAAATGATGGTTTTGCTTGTTTTCGATTCAGAGGGTTGCACACCCGCTAGACAGGCTGTTTCTACCATTTCAGGCGTCTTCAGTAGCTTTTGTTAGCGTGCACACCTCTGAATCGAAAAATAGCTCCACCATAATTCTAAAGGGAATCTGAAAAATAATTCAAATTTCCCATTAGACGCAATACAGCGACATCTCATAACAAATTGAAGAGTCTCAGATGCAGAATCAACCAATTTAATAAAAATTAAAATGGTAAATAGTATTTTAAACCTGAGACTTTTCGCGTTGAAAGTTCTTACTGGTACCTCCTTAATTTGCGACTTTTTCAATTAATAAGACAGCAGACGACGAATATAGAAAACGAAAGGGAAACGATCACATTCCGCCTTCATTCGTCTAGGAAAAGGACAGCAGAGGAACTTTCAGTACTCAAACCGAGTAAAGAAAATAAAATAATAAATGATGGTTTTACTTGTTTTCGATTCAGAGGGTTGCACACCCGCTAGACAGGCTGTTTCTACCATTTCAGGCGTCTTCAGTAGCTTTTGTTAGCGTGCACACCTCTGAATCGAAAAGTAGCTCCACCATCATTTTAAAGGGAATCTGAAAAATAATCCAAATTTCCCATTAGACGCGATACAGCGACATCTCAAAACAAATTGAAGAGTCTCAGATGCAGAATCCACCAATTTAATAAAAATTAAAATGGTAAATAGTATTTTAAACCTGAGACTTTTCGCGTTGAAAGTTCTTACTGGTACATCCTTAATCTGCGACTTTTTCAATTAATAAGACAGCAGACGACGAATATAGAAAACGAAAGGGAAACGATCACATTCCGCCTTCATTCGTCTAGGAAAAGGACAGCAGATGAACTTTCAGTACTCAAACCGAGTACTGAAATTTTGTAATCATCTCATAACAAATCTTCAATTTGATACAGCTAACATCTCATAACCAATCTTCAATTTGTTATGAGATGTCGCTGTGTCGCGTCTAATGGGAAAATTGAATTATTTTTCAGATTCCCATTAAAATGATGGTGGAGCTTTTTTTCGATTCAGAGGTGTGCACGCTAACAAAAGCTACTGAAGATGCCTGAAATAGTAGAAACAGCCTGTCTAGCGGGTGTGCAACCTTCTGAATCGAAAACAAGCAAAACCATAATTTTTTATTTGATTTTCTTTACTCGGTTTGAGTACTGAAAGTTCCTCTGCTGTCCTTTTCCTAGACGAATGAAGGCGGAATGTGATCGTTTCCCTTTCGTTTTCTATATTCGTCGTCTGCTGTCTTACTAATTGAAAAAGTCGCAGATTAAGGATGTACCAGTAAAAACTTTCAACGTGAAAATCTCAGGTTTAAAATACTATTTACCATTTTAATTTTTATTAAATTGGTGGATTCTGCATCTGAGACTCTTCAATTTGTTATGAGATGTCGTTGTATCGCGTCTAATGGGAAATTTGAATTATTTTTTAGATTCCCTTTAAAATGATGGTGGAGCTATTTTTCCATTCAGAGGTGTGCACGTTAACAAAAGCTACTGAAGACGCCTGAAATGGTAGAAACAGCCTGTCTAGCGGGAGTGCAACCCTCTGAATCGAAAACAAGCAAAACCATCATTTATTATTTTATTTTCTTTACTCGGTTTGAGTACTGAAAGTTCCTCTGCTGTCCTTTTCCTAAACGAATGCAGGCGGAATGTGATCGTTTCCCTTTCGTTTTCTATATTCGTCGTCGCTGTCTTATTAATTGAAAAAGTCGCAGATTAAGGATGTACCAGTAAGAAATTTCAATGCGAAAATCTCAGGTTTAAAATACTATTTACCATTTTAATTTTTATTAAATTGGTGGATTCTGCATCTGAGACTCTTCAATTTGTTATGAGATGTCGCTGTATCGCGTCTAATGGGAAATTTGAATTATTTTTCAGATTCCCTTTAAAATGATGGTGGAGCTATTTTTCGATTCAGAGGTGTGCACGCTAACAAACGCTACTGAAGACGCCTGAAATGGTAGAAACAGCCTGTCTAGCTGGTGTGCAACCCTCTGAATCGAAAACAAGCAAAACCATCATTTATTATTTTATTTCCTTTACTCGGTTTGAGTACTGAAAGTTCCTCTGCTGTCCTTTGCCTAGACGAATGAAGGCGGAGTGTGATCGTTTCCCTTTCGTTTTCTATATTCTTCATCTGCTGTCTTATTAATTGAAAAAGTCGCCGATTAAGGATGTGCCAGTAAGAACTTTCAACGCGAAAAGTCTCAGGTTTAAAATACTATTTACCATTTTAATTTTTATTAAATTGTTTGATTCTGCATCTGACACTCATTAATTTGTTAATTAAAAAACAAATGGGTTTTCGATATTGTATTGCAAAATCTCTTTGGGATTTCATCAACCGATGCGGTGTTTAAAGAATATCTACCTACCTTGGCCACATTGAAATTTTCAGTTTTTCACATAGTTTTTGAAGGTTAAAAATGACCGATTTCGCAATTTTTAAATTTTTAATCGCTTATATATCAAAAACTATCAGTTTAGACAAAAGTCACTAAAGACCTTTTCTGTTTGGAATGATCCACCTAAAAAGCTTTGTTCGATGCGAAAAAAATAATTTTAGGAAAAAAACAAAAAAAAGGTTAAAAAATTTTTTTATTCACTTTTGGTCCTGGCAACATGCAAATTTGTTAAAAGGGGACTTTTTGAGTAAAATTGTGCAAAAAATCCGAATCAGAATATTTTTCCTAGCGGATGCGTAGTGGCTGTCTGGACTATTAAGAAGACGTTAGTTTTATGCACACTTAACATTGCTTACATTTTAGTTTTCTCGATGTATTATCGAGTATCGGTTTATTACAAACAATAATTTCAATAAAAAATTCGATTATTTTTAGCCTAATCAATATGAATATATTTTCCTAATGGAAACCTCACATCCCCAACACATAAATTTACTTAATTTTGTATCACCTAAAAAATAACTTTATTTCTCTGCCGTTTAAAGCAATACAGTAATAAAAATGATTTTTATGGTGATATTCATAAAAGAGAATCAAAGTAAAATTTAAATATTGAGTTTATTATTCCTAAAACGATGTCGCTGTAAAAAACGGGAAAAATCGTAAAATTTTGCAGGCTATTAACAAGCTTATCCAAATATATTAAGTATTTTACGAATTGAGTTTGTAAAGTTCTTTTAGTCTATAAAAACTTAAATATATAGTTCTGTAAGAGGTAAGTTTCTTAGCTGCCTTTCATAAATTTTAATTGGGAAAATAATGTAGACCTATCAGTTTTCAGGAAGTAAGATCTCATTTTCCTACACGTAATTAAAAATTTATTTTAAGTTTTAGTTTTTTTTTTCTAAAAATTATAACATTGTTTATTTGATAAAATTTTTAAGATTAGAATTTGTAAGATTATGGCCAGCCGAATCAAAGATATCACTTCAACATTGTTTTGGTAATTTTTAATTTGAGCATAAGTTAATTATTATTGCCCATTAGTTTGCTATTGTTATTCTAATGAAAACTTGGATATAAACACTCGGCCAGCAAAGTCCAAATTGTTAAACAAAGTAAGTTATCAACCGTAGCAACACAGAAAACGACAATAAATATCGTTCCCATACCAACAGATTGACAACAGGTGGAATACTTTCTTTGGTTACACCTCCTGAGATTTTCAAAATTTACAAATGATAAAGGATGCCGAGGAAACTAAGATGAGAGAATTTTAAATAATTCACAAATCATCTGCTCAGCGTGGTAAAAGTTCCAACAAGAAAGATTCCTTAATACTCATACAAAAGAGTAAATGAAGTAAAAATGTATAAACATTTTCAATTTCTTTGCAACATGAAAATGCAGCAGTTTCATAATGGTCTGGTTGAATCGGAGAGTGCAGGCAGAGTCTATACCGGGTTCGGAGGTCTTTTCCCCCTCATCAGTAATCCCATATCCCCTTCTCTTCAATTTCCCCAGGCATCACACTTTGGGCCTTTCCCTATTGCAAATAAAGAAATGTCACGGATGAACTAGAACCATCTACAGAAAAACAAAGTAATTTATCATTCGAAGTAGCACAGAAAATGACAATAAACGTCGTTCCCATATCACCAGATTAACAACAGGTGGACTACTTTCTTTGGTTACACCTCCTGAGATTTTCAAAATTTATAAATCATACAGGATGTCGAGGAAACAATTAATGAGAGAATTTTAAATAATTCACAACTCATCTGCTCAGCGTGGTAAAAGTTCCAACAAGAAAGATTCCTTAATACTCCTACAAAAGAGTAAATGAATTATTAAAAATGTATAAACATTTTCAATTTCTTTGCAACACGAAAATGCAGCAACTGCATAATGCTCGGGTTAAATCGGAGAGCGCAGGAAGAGTATATACCGGTTTCGGAGGTCTTTTCCCCTCATCAGTAGTCCCATATCCTCATTTCTCCGAGTTACCCAGGCATCACACTTTATGCCTTTCCGTATTGCAAAGATTTATAAATTTAATAATTATAAATTTTGAAAATCTCAGGAGGTGTAACCAAAGAAAGTATTCCACCTGTTGTCAATCTGGTGGTATGGGAACGATATTTATTGTCGTTTTCTATCCTACTTCGATTGATAACTTACTTTGTTTTTCGGTAGATGGCTCTAGTTCATTCGTGACATTTCTTTCTTTGCAATACGGAAAGGCCCAAAGTATGATGACTGTGGAAATCGGAGAGAAAAGGAAATAGGACTAGTGATGAGGGGGAAAAGACCTCCGAAACCGGTATAGACTCTTCCTGCACTCTCCTATTTAACCAGAGCATTATGCAGCTGCTGCATTTTCGTGTTGCAAAGAAATTGAAAATGTTTATACATTTCCAAATTATTATGTCAACAATGGTTTTAATAAATTTTCTTTGAGCTCAGGACAGAAAATGCACAAAATACAGGTTAGTCAGCAAGTTCTAAATAATAAACACGTCTTTTGATTAACAGACAACCAATTGACAAGATAAATAGCAACACATATCTTGGTACCAACATAAACACTCCACTAAAATAAAATAACCCATAGAAAAGGCAAGATCAACGTTTGTAATGATCAAGTATCTTTTAAGAAGTTACGATTTACCACTTGGAATCAAAATCTCTACCATATATAGAAATTTTGGTGCCTCCCATTATTTGGTATCTTTCGGTTATTATATGAAGCAGAAGCCTGGACATTTTCTTAGGCTTCTTTGAGAAAACACAAAGCCTTCGAGATGTTGTATTACAGATTCAATTAAAAACTTTCATGTGTGAATTGTGTGAGTAATTTTGAGGTCCCCCGTAGATTGGGCAAGGAATTAGAGATTATTAACACAGAATATGTTGGCTATTTTGTGAGAAATGAACAGAGATATGGCTTGCTTCAACTCATTCTTCAGGCTTTCCGGCAAAAATGCATTTTGAGAGGAACGGGAAGAAGAGAAGAAGAATACCTTTGCATCAAAACCTGATGATCTGGTTGAATTCGTCTACAACCGAACTATTACGAATAACTCCAAGCAAACTAAGGATAATATCTTGAAGTAAGAAGGAGAAGAAGAATAGGATTTTGAGATATTTGTTTTTGGGATTTCTACTCTTTTTGGATAGGTTCATTATTATTCCTCATTGTATCTAGCAATAAAACACTGAAAACTCTTATTTTCGATCAATTGTCGAATCCATCAATTATTCCTCATTGGTTTGCGGTTATTTTTCTAATCAAAACTTGGATATAAATAGTTCCAATTTGCTTTGACCCCTGCATGGGGCTTTGCCTGTCTGGCATTTATCTTCTTCCATTCAGATATCTCTTGTGCCGTTCTCCTCCACACTCTTATATTTATGGTTCAGGTCGTTTTCCAGGTCATCCAACCATCTCATTCTGGTCCTTTCTTTCTTTCGTCTTTCTACGACTTCCTTCTTCCTTTCATCTTCTGTTGTAATATAATTTTTGCTGTTTTTGCATTTTCTTGTCTCTGGTCATGTTCCAGCCATGGCAGTCTTTGACTTCTCAGAAATCTTACAATATCACACCTTTCATTCAATTCACCCTCCGTTACTCGCACACGGTGTATGAGACCGGCCCTCTAAATAACTTCCTATAACTCTGATTGTAGTGGAGATTTTGAATTGCTGCTGCATATACCTCTTCAGTTATCAGTCAACTGTGGATGAGGTCCACGTGCAGTGTAAAAATGAGTATTGTACTTTTGTTATTAGGCACCACGGTGCGGTACACCGGGTGTGAGTATTTGTGCACAAATTTTTGTGTTTAACTCAGACATCGATAGTTTTAATTAGTAAGGTAAGACCTCTGTCTTATTTTTAATGTTTATATATTTCCCGTTGGAACTTTACCGCGCTGAGCAGATGGGACGTGAATTGTAAATTGTAGAATTCCCTCATCTTCCTTAGTCTCAGTATCCGTATGGCTTGCAAATTGTAGAAGCCTCGGAGGTGTAACCAGAGATGGTTCCCATTGTTTTCATTCTGGTGGGATGTCGAATAGCATTATGTTGTTTTATATTCCATTAGAGTGAAAACTTAGTCTTTTTGCTAGCAGTTGCCGCTAGGGCATCTATGCCATTTCGTTCGTTGCAATCCGGGACTGCACGCTGGGGTTTGTTTTGGTTGGATCAGGGAGAGCAGCATATGTGCCTCCTGATGAGAGACTAATAAGTTTCGAAACCGGTAGGGGTGCTTGCGGCGCTCTCTGATTGGACTAGAATATGGTTCGGCTGTGTTTTCGTTTTGCAACGAAATTGAAAATGGTTATTCATTTTTTATTTACATTTACTCTGTGTGGAGTATGAAGGGAACCATTCTCGTTGGAACTTTACCGCGCTGAGCAGATGGGACGTGAATTGTATATTGTAGAATTCCCTCATCTTCCTTAGTCTCAGTATCCGTATGGCTTGCAAATTGTAGAAGCCTCGGAGGTGTAACCAGAGATGGTTCCCATTGTTTTCATTCTGGTGGCATGTAGAATAGCATTATGTTGTTTTATATGCCATTAGAGTGAAAACTTAGTCTTTTTGCTAGCAGTTGCCGCTAGGGCATCTATGCCATTTCGTTCGTTGCAATCCGGGACTGCACGCTGGGGTTTGTTTTGGTTGAATCGGGAAGAGCAGCATATGTGCCTCCTGATGAGAGACTAATAAGTTTCGAAACCGGTAGGGGTGCTTGCGACGCTCTCTGATTGGACTAGAATATGGTTCGGCTGTGTTTTCGTTTTGCAACGAAGTTGAAAATGGTTATTCATTATTGTTTATATATTTGTTCATTTATATTTAGATATGGATTAGGAGAAGGAGAAGCGAAGATTATTAAAATTATTTGAGGAAGTACCGACTGACGAGGAAACGTATGAAGATAATGATGAACAAAATTACTTTTTATTTAAAGTAATTTAATGTTGACACAAACGCATATCTACAAAATTATATAATCATATTATTATTTTATTCATTAAATAATATATTTATACACAACTTTGCACAATTTTTTTTTTAAATATTGCTGAGCCATATTTTTGTACCCGATCTTCTGCACCGTGCGCGAGTATTCGATCACAAAAAACTGGCGCGAGTAACGAAAGGCTAATATTGCTTGCTCCTGTTAACGATAACTACAACGTCTGCATCTGCAGTAATTTGTGATTGATAGTGCTTCTCCCTGTCTCACTCCCACATTTATATCAAAAAGGGGAGCCAGTTCTGCATCTAATCTAACTGCAGCTTTTGAACACTGCAACGTAATTTTTATGAGGATGGTATATTTTTTAGGTATACCTAGCTAGATTACGAAGGTTTTGTAGCATTTTGTCTCATTTCGCACTGTCAAAAGCTTGTTTAAAGTCTATATACATATTATATAGTTGTATGTTGTATTCACACGCTTCTTCTTGTATCTTTCTTAGAATGAATATATTGTCTGCACTGGCTCTATTTGGACTCAATCCATCTTGATTATCATCAATTATAGTGTATTTTATATACAGGGTGATTGATTAGTAGGGTAAAGCTCAATAGCTCCGCTATAGTAATAGATAGCAATAAAAGTTTATAAGAAAAATTTTAGCAACCTTTGAGCTTCACATTAAAAAATTAGTTAGAATGTTACAGGGTGTTCGATAACACTGTGGCAGACAAAACTTATGTTTTTTTAAATGGAACACCCTATATTTTATTTTAAATTCGAAATTCTATCAACCTTTACATCACAAAAATATAAAGGATTGTTATGTTATACAGGGTATTTACAAAGTTATAACCAATTTTATATGAAAATCGTTTTATATGAAAAATAAGCAAAACAACAATGTTTTATTAATGCCATATTTTTTTACGTATTGTCAAAATTTTCAAGAATGGTCGATATTGCTAATGTACTTTATATCAAATACAGGGTGAGTCAAAAAGCAAGTACATTATTTTCTAAGTAATTTTAAATGGAACACCCTGTATTTTATATCACTATTGAAAAGTACCATTACCGTACTTTAATTTTTAGATAAAATTCCCTATGTCTAAATTTATTAGTTTTCTAGATATATTCATTTTTCAATGGACCAGTAGCGTAGCCACCCAAATCACCAGAATTTAATAAACTGAACTGATTTTTTTGGGGTTACGTTAATAATGAAGTTTATTAAATACCTCCAACAACAAGGGATGAAATGAAAAATAGAATACAAAGTGTATTTCGATGTGTTAATTTACAAATGCTCCGTGGAGTAAGTAGCTCATTCAATGATCGTTTTTAGGCGTACATACATGTGTTAGGAGATAATTTTGAACACCTTATGTAATTAAATACATTCAAAATATTTTATTAAGAATAGCTTCTAATTTTTTCAAACATGTTTTTTTGCAAAATGTATTACTGATAAATTATGTTTTGTTCTTTATTTGTTACATTGTTATATTTACATACAAAAGTAGTGTTTAATTGTCTTCAGAAAATATTGTATGTATTTTGTGTTTGTGTGTTTTTTTGTAAAATTTATTACTAATTTTCTTTGCTTATTTGTTGCATTTACATAAAAAGATAGTTTTTAATTGTTTCAAAAATGTTGCATGTAGTGGTTGTGTTTTTTATTGTAAAATGTATTACTAATAAATTATTTTTATTTCTTTATTTGCTGCAGTGTTACATTGATTACCGGATTGATAATCGGTAATCTTCAATTGTCAATTCAGTCATGGCTTACTTAAAATTTAGATAAATTTAAACACCTAAAATAATTTGCTCTGAAAAATGGAAATATCTCGAAAACTAATAAATTTGTGCATAGGGAATGTTATATGAAAATTAAAGAACGGTAATGTTACTTTTCAATAATGATATAAAATACAGGGTGTTCAATTTAACATTACTGAGAAAATAATGTACTTGCGTTTTGACTCACCCTGTATTTGAAATAAAGAAAATTAGCAATATCAATAATTATTAAAAATTTTGACAATAAATAAAAAAATATGGCATTAATAAGCCATTGCTGTTGTGCTTATTTTTATTTATACAGGGAGTTGAACTTGTTACGATTTTCATAAAAAATTGGTTATAACTTTGTAAATACCCTGTATAACATTACAAACCTTTATATTTTTGTGATGGAGAAGTTAGCAGCATTTAGAATATAGAATAAAATATAGGGTGTTCCATTTAAAAAAAACAAAAGTTAGGTCTGCCACTGTGTTATCGAACACCCTGTAACATTCTAGCTAATTTTGTAATGTGAAGCTCAAAGGTGGCTAAAATTTTTGTTTTTAACTTTTATTGCTATTTATAACTATAGCGCAGCTATTGAGCTTTACCCTACTAATCAATCACCCTGTATTGAAATCTATATTTTAAGTACGTTTCTATAAATTTCCGATTGTTATAAACGTCTGTATACTTTTAGATCCCTGGACTATTGCTCAATTTTGAAACAAATCAAAGCACAATCCTACATTCTTTTATTTAAACGTAGCCGTATCCCCTATAATATCGCAGAGATCTCCTTTTAAGAGCACATAATGAAGGAGCGGAGAATATAAGGTTATGTCCGGTAAGTTGGGGCAAGTTATTTCAGGTTATATCGTTAGTACATGCTCCACTGCACAATCTCTTCGTACTCCACGGAATTTTGTCCTCTATTATTATAGCTCGGTAGCTTAAACGCTACTACCTTCCTTTATGAGGGTCGTGGACTCATAGAAATGTGATTGTTTTTAATACTTTAGGGGTTAATAACTTTACCTGTAGATTAAGTAATAAAGGTGCTTTAATAAGAGTATATTAATTTGGTAACTAAATTTAATACACTTACTAAGGAAGTAAAACTTCACTTGTAGGTAAATGGTATATAAATTTATTAAAAATTTTATCTAAAAAGATCCAAATTGGATTGAAGTGAGAACATCTATAGTACAAAAAACAAACGTTTTCGGACCAATCAGTCCATCATCAGGCTGAAACCTCAAAATAAGCAAATCACTGTATAAAAAGGCCAAGTTGAAATTTTGACTATCAGAAAGATAGGAAAAGTTAAAACATGTGGCTACTTACTTTAGATCCAAAGTAGTTGGAACTAGCTACATAGATGATAGGTCAAAAGGCGTAAGTGTTACAATAATTAGGCCATTTCGGCTACAATATGTCGACAATAAGTCGATGTTAAAAGAATATAGAAATGTAGTGAGACTATAGTGTAATCTTCATCTTGGCTTCAAACTGACCGACTGAAATATGACATTGAACGAATATTGACAAGACCTTCTAGGTGGGGAATAATATGTGTATGCAGTTATAGGCTATTGATTATATTCAAAATAAGATAGCTAAAAGGAACTACAACGTTAACGGGGTTTTATTATTTAATATGGTCAATGGACATCTATATCTGAAAAAACCGCGGAGTGCTACCATTTAAAGGGGTGCGTTTTTGAGAAATGGGTGAATTAGTCCCTGGGCACAGGTTACATTAGGGTGAGTTGTATGCACTTTTGGTACACACATATCTACATAAAAATTGTTCCTGGTTAAATTTCCGATCTAAATATCACTTTTTAAAGTCAATGATACTTTCTTTTACAAAAATATATTCAAGAGAAAAAGCACAAAGAAACCCAAAAGAAAGAAATTTGGTTTTTGTCCCATAACTTTTGTCCTAGAGGATATAGGTATAGACATTGCTTTACAGAAAAAAAACCTACATATTTCTTCTTTAAAATGTTGTTTAGTAGAGGTAATTAGGATTTATAGTTTTCGAAATATGATTTTTCAAATTTCGCCACTCACAGCAATTTTGGGCAATTTTCCTTGTTATTTTGAATATATTGTTCTGTAACTTTTTTCTACGTAACTTTAGGTATATGTAATGGTACACGTAATAGGAATAGAAATCAATTACCTTTAAAATGGTCTGCTGTATAACGTTGTACGACTTTTTTTAAAGTGATTATGGTTTTTCAAGATTTTATACTTTTAACGATTTTTCATAATATAATATAAAAATAAAATAATATTATTATATAATACATTATATATTATATAATATTATATTATATATAGTAGATATAATATAATATTATATTATATATTATATAATACCTAATATGAAAAAATATTATTTTTTACATTTTTTACGATTGTTTTTTAAATATCTCATTATATAGTGGGTTCGCTAAACTCAGACACAACTGGCTAGTGATTTTAGTCGGTAATTTTTTTGTTTTTGGTCAACTTTGCCATTAAGATTGGTAAAATTACTAACTATTTAGTAATTACTTTTTTGCCAATTTTACCAAATTGGCAAAATTACTTACTAAAATCACTAGCCAGTTGTGTCTGAGTTTAGCGAACCGACTTTAACTTTTTGTTTCTTGTACATGAATATACTATATATTGCTCAATAAAGAGGGCTTACTTTCTGTTCTTTAAAATTCTTTGATATTTTTGTACCTGTTTTATTTAAAATTATTTCTTTTACAAAAATTACCTAAATATTAGTTTTAGAAAACATCACTTTAGTTAAAATTATTTAATAGTTGACATTTAACAAATTTTCAAAAACAAAGTCCATCTCTTCGTTAGTGTTAGCTTCAATATCTTCCTCTGACACCTTAGTTATCTTAAGAGTTCCCATAATTAGTATCCATGCATATGCACATTTTGCAGAGTATTGAACAACTAATTCCTATCTTCCTACCACCGCAATTTTTTGTACATCCTTTGGTACATTTACATGCTATTTTTTCAAGCAAAGCTTGTGGTGCAGGATCTTTGACAGTAAATATTGGAATTAATCCGTATTTTGAAGTTTACCCGGCCAAGTCAAGTGGATCCAAAAGTCCACATATAAAAAATAAGATTCAATCTTAACACACAATCACATAGAAAAGTTATAATGAGAAGTTTAAAATATAATCCTAAAATCAATCGTTGCAAGTACTTATTACATTGTGAAAAAGCATATCTTATTCAAAAATAATCTTAGAATTTTGTATAATACACCATTTTAAAGCAAACAGAATAAGCTTTCTTTTTTATTCTATAATATATACCTAAATGTAGAAAAAAAAGTTATAATGGGAAATTTTAAAAATAATCGTAAAAAATATAAAAACTCGTTAAAAGTATAAAATCTTGAAAAAGATAACCTCTTTAAAAGAAGTCGTACGACATTCTACAGTAGAACATTTTAAAGGTAATTGATTTCTATTCCTCTTACATGTACCATTGCATATGCCTAAAGTTACGTAGAAAAAAGTTACAGAACAATATTTGCGAAATAACAAGGAAAATGGCCCAAAATTGCTGTGAGTGGCGAAATTTGAAAAATCATATTTCGAAAACTGTAAGAACTAATGACCTCTACCGAACATCATTTTAAACAAAAAATTTGTAAGTTTTTTTCTGTGAAGCAACGTCTATACCTATATCCCCGTGGACAAAATTTGTGGGACAAGAAACAAAATTTCTTTCCTTTGGGTTTCTTTGTGCTTTTTCTTTTGAACATATTTTGGTAAAAAAAAGTATCTTTGACTTTAGAAAGTTATATTTAGATAGGAAATTTATCCAGGAATAATTTTTATGTAGACGTGTTTGTACCAAAATGCATAGAACTCACCCTAATGTAACCTGTGCCCAGCGACTAATTCACCCATTTCTCAAAAACGCACCCCTTTAAATGGTAGCACTCCGCGGTTTTTTCATCTATAGAGATTCATTGACCATATGAAATAATAAAACCCCGTTAACGTAGTTCCTTTCTATAGTACATAATCAATAGCCTATTATTTTATATTTTGGAAATACAAAAAATATTTTTAATTTAAATTAATAAATTTAATTAGCTACTAAATAAATGAGTGAAAATAAAACAATTTAAATTAGTAATAACAAAATTATTTATGATAATTTTATGAGATTGAAAGCGAAAATTTTGCCAACAAGGTAATGACGTCACTTGTTCGAAAGGAAAAGAATAAAGAAAAAACTAAAGAAAAATAAAAGAAAATTTATTAAATGAAAAATATAAGGTAAAAGGATTAGTGATTAAGTCTGGAGTTTGACTGTTATGAATGCAATTTAGGTTAATAAGTGTAGAGTTAAGAGTATAACTGGTTGCCTGAATTCATATAAATAAGACAGGGTGAAGAAAACAAAATTAAGAGTAAATTACTATGGTTTAAGGTAAATGAGATTAAATTACTAAATGGTTGTATTTTTTATGTGAGAGTAAAATTAAAAATTAAAAAGACAATGATATGGAATGAAATGAAGTTGAATTTCGGTTAGTTTAAAAAATTAAAAAAATAATTAGAATAATGATGTATAACTGGTTAACTGAATTTATGTAAATTGGAGTGGAAATAAAAACAACAATAAAAGTAAGTTGATATGGTGTGAAGTAAATAAGAATAAGGTACCAAATGGTTGTATGACCAAAGGGTGAAAAGAATGTTAGAAATGTTGAATTATAAAATAAAACAAAATATGTAAGCCTTGAAATAATAGTTGTCTAAATTAAAGAGAAATTGAAAAAAATAATCACGAAAAGAAAATACAGTAAAGTTAAAAAGAAAATGAATATTTTATGTGGCCAATAGACTAACCGAGACATGCGAACCTAAGCTTACCTCCACAAAGGATAGGAGGCACGCAAAGGCACACACATATCTGCCATCGCAATGATCACATAATAATCATGACGAATTGGCAAAATTGATCTCAGAATTACATTATAGGTGATGGTGTGATAAATATATAGTAAGAAGTAAAGGAAGGTCTTGCAAAGATTCAGGAATTAAATTGATAGAATAGGTTAAGTTGTTATGTATAACAAAGTTAATACAAAGCAGAATGAATATGTTTGTGGTCAATAGACTAACTGAGACAAGTATGCCGAAACCTACCTTCACAAAAGATGGGAGGCATGTAAAGTCACACACATATCTACCAGTCCAATGCTCACAAACACTAATAATGACAATTTAAAGTTTGGGTTTAGGTGAACTAAAGGATTGTTTATTAGAGGTGTCCAATAACCACCAGCAACCGAGCTACAACAAAGACCTGTATATAATTAGAATAAAAGGTTAAATAGTTGAGAAAAAATATATTGTAAATGAATGGAGGGTTTGTGAAGGTAGGTTCAGGCATATTTTTCTCTGTTAGTCTATTGACCACAAACATATTCATTCTGCTTTTTATTAACTTTGTTATACATAACAACTTAACCTATTCTATAAATTTAATTTCTGAATCTTTGCAAGACCTTCCTTTACTTCTTACAATATATTTATCACACCATCACCTATAATGTAATTCGGAGATCAGTTTTGCCAATTCGTCGAAATTATATTGAAATTTTTAAGAATAAAAATTTTAAGAATATATATACCGTTATTAGGCGTCAAAGATCTTCGGTAGGGATCTATGGAGGATTATCACCAAACCGCAAGCTCTTATCTCTTGCCGTACCGCTCCTCCATATACCGATCAGACGCCAGTTTATTCCAGAATAAATGAACAAATACTCATTTAAAAAATAATCAATACTTTATTTACTACATTGGAACGATCCATTTAGTAATCAGAAGAAAAATCTAAGTCCAGATTAAAAAAAAACATAAAGTTATTTGGACCTTAAAATAACACCCTGCATATTAAATTTTTTAAAATTCGTTTAAATATTATTAAAAGAGCAGAAGAAACTGAGTTATATGTTCGCTTTTAGTTTTTTCTTAGAAAATTTAATGACTAATTTTAGAAATTAAATCTGTTGAATTTTTTAAGAACTCTGAAATTCACGGGTTTTTAAAGAATTTTTAATGATAAATTATCAAAAGTAATGAATAAATACTCATTTTAGAAATAGTCAATAATTATTGTTTACTACATTGGAACTACCCATTTACTAATCACAACAAAAATCCAGGTCCGAGTTGGCCAAAAAATAATAAATATTTGTGATCTTAAAACAACGCCCTATATATTAACATTTTTAAAATCGGCTTGCACGTTTGAAAAGAGCACACAAACTAAGTTTTTAAAGAGTTGTTAAAAATTTCAATACAATTTAGTTACAATTTCGTAAACTTGGGTTTCACTGGGAAAAACAGTAGACATTCAACAAAAATTGATAGAGAAACACTAAATTAGACATTTAAGGCTACGGATACGTGTGTAACTTTATAGTTTCTCTATTAAGGAAGAAAAATCTAGTTAAACTGTAAAGATATTAAAAATCGAGTTCAGAACTCCAAAAATGTTTTGGGGTGTTAAGTTTAAGATTTTTAGAGTAGTAAAAAGAAATAAATATAATTTATGTGCTATTTTTGAAAAGGTAGTTAAACGTCCTCTAAAATGAGGTATCACTCAACCCCTTCTTTTTATTCCGACCCCCCTAGAGGGTTCATGAAATTTAGTTGAAAAGTGGTCTACTAAATATGTCCCCCCCACAAATAAATTTGACGTGTTTTTGCATATTTTTAGATTTTCTATAGAGACCAAATTATAGGGGGTGGTACCTTTTCAAATTGACACAATGTACGTTCAAATAACGGCAAGGAGACACCTTCTGGCCAAAGCTATTTGCAACCCTTTTAGAACACACTTTCAAGAAGGCAGATCTAAACGAATATTATATCAACATAAATGGATAGAAGCTCAGTCATTTGAGATTCGCAGATGACATCGTCCTTATAGCCGATCATATGGATGGTTCATTATTATTAATGTTGAACAAATTATTATATCACGCTTCCTTAGAGGTCGGACGAAAGATTAACATGAACAAGACGCAAATAATTACTAATCTGGTGCTAAGTCGTAATAATGTTATTGATGGAATGGATATTGAACAGACTGCATCTTATAAGTACTTCGGACGTGAAATTCGATTGTGAAGGGATAACCAGACAGAAGGAGGTATGAAGTAAACGTACTCTCAAATCATCTATTTTAACTTCCGATGACCGGTTTCGCTCTCTAAAGTATGCAGAGCATCTTCAGGTCTACGGTTACAAGTCACAAGTTACAAGGAGCTACTTCCTGAGTATTCATTAACATGATATCTAACTTAAGTTATGCTAACGGGATATACAACCCATGCAACATTTGGATAACCAGACATGTGGGTTCCTACGTCGCATAGGATTAGCCTGAGCAGCGTTTGGTAAACTGAAGTATGTATTTAAATCGGAGTTACCCATATGCCTCAAAAGAAAAATTTTTGACCAGTGTGTTGCTTGTACTCGCTTATGGAGCCGAAACATTAACACTCACAAAAAAGATAGTGAATAAGATTTGCGTAACTCAGATGTAGCGCCAGATGTTAAGTGTCTACCTGAGAGACCGAATCCCAAATGAAAAATTACGTTGTAGAACGAAAACAAGAGACGCTATAGAAAAACGTAATTGAGCAGGACACTGCGCCAGATTGTCAGACAAACGATGGACAAATCGTATTGTCGAATGGAGGCCACGAGAAGAAGCACTACGGAGCAGAGGACGCCCACCAACCACATGGACCGACGATCTGAAGCATGTTATCGGTAACTGGATATAAGCCACACAAAACACAGAGAGATGAAAAGAGCTGAGGGAGACCTATGCCCAGCAGTGGACCCGTACAAGTTGATGATGATGATATAAAATAATACATCGTTGAGATGGCAATTTGGAGACCTATCAAATGAGGTGCCCGTAACTGTAATCTCAGTTTGTATATGAAATCGTCGATTACGTCATTACGCCAACACTGATGACGTAATGTCCAACACATATACAGCAATTGATGGCCATTCAAAAATTAAAATCTACGTGTTTTAAGGGGATGGGTACGTATTTTCGGCTGCAATGCTATTCAAATGGAGATTCATTTTTTTTCGAATCCTGAGAAAACTAAATAAGTATTTTTGAAAAATTTAAACGCAAAATGAAAGACTACGATATTAGCGAGGGCTGAAAGTCCCTGAGAACTTCTATATTGTTTATTTTAATAAGTTACAGGGTGAAAAACTAAGAGAAAATTTAGTGTGATTTTAAGTTCAAATATCTCATTCAAAAGAAACTTTTTATTTATTCTAATGGACTTTCTGCCCTCGGTAATAATTTATTCTTTCATTCTGCGTTTAAATTTTTCAAAAATATTTATTGTTTTTTTTTCAGGATTCGAAAAAGATGAACACAATGTTCGTGGTAATATTTTCCAAATCTATCTTTGTCTTACAACCCACTCAGTCAAATAGAATATGTTCAGCATATTGTCAGTCAGACAGTGACAATAAGTGAAAATTGAAATATTTGACATGGCATGGAATATTTTGAGTTGTTGATTAAATAATATTGATGTACCATGTATTTGATAAATAATTATTTTCTATGATTTTCTTGCAATGGCTTTAAAAGGACGGTCCCTTTGAAGACTCCAGCAGTAATCCTCCATCATGTGAGTGTATCATCTCCCCTGATACTTTTCTTCCATCGTTTTGATATCTTTGTGGAAGCGTTCCCCTTGTTCCTCACTAAGGTCACCAAGATTTTCTGGGAAACGGTGTAAGTGGCTGTGAAGGTAATGAATTCTAATACTCATATGACAACCGTGTTTGTTAAAATTTTTAATAATTTCTTCCAGTATATCCCGGTAATTTTTCGATTTATTGTTTCCAAGAAAATTTTTCACAACTTTCACACAAAAACATCATGCATTACATTCAATTTCAGTCATCGATTCTGTAAAATGCGAATATTTTATAAGTTGTCGTATATGAGGTCCATCAAATATTCCGGCTTCCAATTTTTCTCTACTAAGTGCAGGGAATTTGCTGGACAAGTATTCAAAACAAGGACGATTCTGGTCTAGAGCCTTTAAAAATTGTTTCAGCTGCCCTAGTTTAATATGTAACGGAGGTAATATTATTTTCTCTCGGTCGACCAATGCTTCGTTACCTACGGTAGCTTTTACTTAAACTAAAGCATCTCTAGAACTCATTTTCTTCTACTTCAGTGTTGGTCTGTAGCCCTGCTATCACTAAGACACAGGAAACAGGGATATTTTGTATAGCCACCTTGTTGTCCCAGGAAAAAGTTCATTATCTTAAAATCAACACAGATCGCCCACTGATGTTCATAATTATTGATGTTTTTTAGTACCAGCGATATTGTTTTATATTTTTCTTTTATTTTTGTAGAATGCCCAATTGGTATACCTCCATATTTGTTGCCATTGTGTAGAAGGACACACTTTAAACTTCGTTTGTAACTGTCGATAAAAAGACGCCAGCGGTCTGGTGTATACTCCGATACACCCATTTTTTCTGTAACAGTCCTTTAATATTGCGATTGTGAGAGGATATAGTGCAGCTATTTATAGTGGTGGAATATACAGATATATAAGAATATTTAAGTATTTGATGAGTACGTTATATCTCGAAAACTAGAGCTGATACAAAGAAAAGGTTTGTATTTTTGGAATCAGCACAGATGAATTAACCAAAATCATTTGATTCCTTTTTCGGCAGCAAGACAAAAATTTTTTTTGTTGGGCTGTTTAATTGATTTAAGACGTGGACTTAATAAAAAGTTATTTATTGTGTATTAATTGTGGAAGATCCAAGCAGACAATACATCAGGATAATATATTCTGTGATCCAAGTATTTTGTTTTTAAAGATGTTTAAAATTGTAAGCGTTCCATAGTAACAATATATTATTAAAAAATCACTTTAACACTTTTCCTCTTTTCCCGATTGAGTATTAGTTTTTGTTGTACATATAAATTATTACAATCACTGAATAGATAGTTAGTGAAAAAATTATCACATTTATTAACTGAATTAATAATTTGCAATTATACAAATAAAAGTTATCCAAGAACATTCAAAAGCCATCTCTTTAAGTTAATGATGACATTTTTAAGTAATATAATTCTATAATAACATTCTAGTAATGTTTACATATCCATACCAGTGTGAATTTTACTACACGTAATTTGCCGTGTAAAGACAGAGGCAAAAGTGGGGATGGCTGTAAAATATTTGCGAATTATGTACCGATGGCCTTAATTAAAGTAGGCCGTTTCCGAAATAATGAATTTATTACATACTTTTTCAGCATACTATACTATTGATTTGATTAAAAAACTTTAACAAAACGATTTTACATTTTCATTTCACTCGTATTTTTAGTCAATTAATAAGTTTTTTTTAACGGACTAATTGATTCACTTTTCAATTTAAATTTCAAATTTTCAATTCGCTTAACCGTATAAATACAAAACCGTACACACAAACCGCAAAAAATTCGACACTGTTTACAAATTTGGGTGTAATAGTAAATTCATTTGACTTTATTCTACAAAGGATATTCCGCATTTCGTGCAGGGTGTAGCGTGCTAAATAATAATTGCCGCGATGAAAGGGGGTGCAAAACATTTAGTCTAGGGGCTAGTTAGATCATTGTAGTCTTCTATTCTAATGGGTCCACCCAAGTTTTTTTAATGTATTTTTGGCTGCTGATTATAAATTTCGAGGGTGGATTTCGATCCGAGTGGTCAATCTATTATTATAAAATGAGAAGACAGCTTCTGATGAAACTGTTCTGTTTCTAAATGAAACCAAACTGTTCATGATTTTCATTTTCTCAGTTTACTCATATTATCAGTATTCGCCGGTCCGGAATAAGAATGATGTAACTGCAAAAAGCCAAATTTCTCAGGAGATAAAAAAAGAGATTTTTAAATATTTAAAATAGGGATTAATTAAGGAGTTATCATCAATGAGCAACGGTATGGCGTTTATTGTTACAATTATGGCTTTAATTTTTGTTCCTAATTGTTCGCATTACATTATCTTAATTTAATCCCCCATTTCAACCCTTTTTACACTTGCGTCATTCTTCATCTAAAAATTTTTAAATATTTAAAATAGCGATTAAATAAAGAGTAACCGTCCGGAGCACCGACATGGCGTTTATTCTTACAATGATGACTTTTACTGTCATCCCATTGGTTCAAATTTCATTATCTAAAATTTAATCACCCCATTTTCAACCTTATCTACAGTTGCGTCATTCTTGATCTGCAAATTATTCTGTACAAAAAATATTTTTAAATAAATATTTATTATGCCGCTTATTCTTACAGCGATGGCTATTATTTTCATCCCTATTGGTCCGAATTTCATTATCTTAACTTTGTCCCCTCATTTTCAATCCCAATTTACAGTTGCGTCATTCTTCCTCTGAAACAAGGTCTTAAATTGTGCATATTTCAATAACGACGCAACTACCCTGTGGTGGCTCAGCATATAGTTACATTTTTGTCGCTTTTGTATCATCTGTATATAGTATTTTAGAAGTTAATTGCGCAATAAACAGGAATTGACAAAATTTGCAGTTACGTCATTCTTATTTCGGACCGGAGATATGGAACCAAATTTTGTTGAAATTTTTTTCTATGTAGTGATATTATGACACTCTATATAAAATATGTTCAAACGTATAATCAAGGTATTATAAACTCTTGGATTCAATAACCTCTAATAACATTGAAATATCATGCTTGTTGTTATTATTTAAGGGTGTATATAAACATAACTTTGGGGATATATAAAATTATTGTAGTGAGTACTTATTAAGGGGAAAGGCGCAAAATGTCGCCTGTCAAAATTTTCAATGTGTTTTAAAAGTATTTATTTTTTTTTCGAATCCTGAGAAAACTAATAAATATTTTTGAAAAATTTATACGCATAATAGTCCTGTCGCCAGGGGGGGTACAACGGCCTTCTTAATTCAGATAGACTTACCCAAGTTTTTTTTATGTATTTTGACCCGTAGAACACGAATTTTTTGGGTAACAGTTGATCCGGATGTCAATAAGATTGTTATAAACAAAGAAGTTGAGGAATTACATAACAGCGATTTCTCGCAAAACAAAACATTTTTTTGTATTTTTTGGGTCATTCTAACCAAAAAATGTTCCTACAAGTTTTTTCGTAGGATGCATAGTTTTCGAGATAAACGCGGTTGAACTTTCAAAAAATGGAAAAATTGCAATTTTTGAACCCGAATAACGTTTGAATAAAAAATAAAATAGCAATTCTGCTTACCGCCTTTAAAAGTTTAAGTCAAATTGTATCTGTTTTGAATATTTGCATTGCTAAAAATTTATTTTTTGATTGTTAAAAAAAGCTATAAACACATACTGTTTCCCGTGCCTAATACATGCGTTTTAATGCATGCTACTTAGAAATAGCCCCGCTTGCACTTTTACCTCCTCTACGTACTCGTTCGATTTTAAATGAGAAATCATTGAAACATCACTCAAGCACTAGGTGTTTATAGCTTTGTTTTAACAATAAAATAATACATTTTTGGCAATACAAATAATTAAAACCGATATAATTTGACTTGAACTTTCAAATGCGGTAAGCAGAATTGCTATTTTATTTTTCAATCAAAAGTTTTTCGGGTTCAAAAATTCCAATTTTTCGATTTTTTGAAAGTTCAACCGCGTATATCTCGAAAACTATGCATCCTACGAAAAAATTTGTAGCAACATTTTTCGGTTAAAATAGACCAAAAAATACAAAAAAATGTTTTGTTTTGCGAGAAATCGCTGTTATGTGATTCCTCAACTTCTTGGTTTATAACAATCTTATCGACATCCGGATCAACTGTTACCCAAAAAATTCGTGTTCTACAGGTCAAAATACATAAAAAAACTTGGGTAAGTCCATCTGAATACAGGAGGCCGTTGTACCCCCCCTGGCGACAGGACTATAATGAAAGACTACAATATTACTGAAGTCTGAAAGTCCCTGAAAACTTCTACAGTTTATTTTAATAAGTCACAGGGGTGAAAATAAAAAAAAAATAGTGATATTTCAAATTGCTAATATTTCAGTCAAAAGAAACTATCTATTTATTCTTATGGACTTTCTGCCCTCGATAATAAATACTATTTTATCCTGCTTTTAAATTTTTCAAAAACATTTATTAGTTTTCTCAGGATTCGAAAAAAATTAATGCATTTAAACACATTAAAAATTTTGACAGGCGACATTCTGTGCCTTTCTTCTTAATGAAAAGGCGATTGCGACATGCCGTTAGGTTAGGTCGCTACTATTGTTGATGTTTATACTCGCATTTCGAATATCATTAAATAAAGTATATTGTGGTCAGATTGAAGTCGTATTTATCATACATTTAATTAATTAAGGACCAAAGCTAATTGATCCCAACGACCATATTTTTGTTACAGCTAGATGAATGGACGGAATAGAGTCCCTTTCGTCTTCTTTATTGGTCTTCTTGCCTTCAATATTGTAAAAGGAAGAGAAAGGATGTACCCAGAAATTGGTCCCACGAAAGGTTTCTCTTTTACGGATGTGGGAATTCTCATTTAACAAGCAAATATCTTGGTATAACAAGTTACTAGACAACTTGCAGCTTACGTCTCAGAGCGCGCTATTAAAATATTGATATCTTGGCTAAAAATAAACCTACGAACATGTTCGGATTCAATTAGCGTCTCTTTACAAAAACGAGGACATCGACACTTACTCAACACACACACTACACATTGCACTAGGTACCATGCCCATGGCCATTAGGCATTATAGGTTATTGATTATGTATTTTAGAAAGTAACTACAACGTTAACGGGGTTTTATTGGTTCATATTGTCAACGGACCTCTAAATATGAAAAACCTCAGAGTGCTACCAGTTAAAGGGGTGAGTTTTTGAGAAAGGGGTGAATTAGTTCCTAGGCACAGGGCAAATTAGTGTGAGTTTTATGCACTTTTGGTACAAACCCGTCTACAGGAAAATTGTTCCAGATTAAATTTACTGTCCAAACGTCACATTTTAAGTCAAAAATATTTTTTTTACAAAAATATATTCAAAAGAAAAGCAAGAAAAAACACGTAAGGTAGCAATTCTGTTTTGTGTCCCATAACTTTTTTCCACGGGGATATAGGTATAGGTATTGTTTCACAGAAAAAAAGCTTACATCCTTTCCCTTTAAAATGACGTTTTTACGATTGTTACTTCTCATTGTTCTGTAACTTTTTTCTACATAAGTTTAGGTAAATGCAATGTTACATTTGAAAAGATTAAAAATCAGTTACCTTTATAATGGTCTATTGTAGAAGGCTTTTTTAACTATTTTTGAGCAAGATATGGTTGTTCGAAGCTTTATACTTTTAATGATTTTTGATTATATTTTACGATTATTTTTATATTTCTCAATATAACTTTTTTACTGTACATTAAATATATACATTGTATAATAAAAAAGAAAGCTTATTTTCTTTACTTTAAAATGGTGTATTGTACAAAACTCTAGGACTATTTTTAAACAAAATATACTTTTTCAAAATGTGACATATACACATGCAATAGGTCCCACTAAGTTGGAACCATATGGAAAACTTTCTTATTATTAACTTTATATAAAAAAAATATTCTTCATAAAATGCTCTGCATAATCTAAAACCTAAGTTCCAGTCATCAGATATAAAATTTTATCAATAGTGTACAAGGTATGTTAAAGAATATGAATTTCGCTCAAGTGTAAAGTACTTTTATATTTCACAATATCGAAAAGTGTTATGAAAAAAATATATTTGGAATCAAAAATTGTGTTATAGCTATAATGTTATTATATTCTTCCAATAAAAAAAAATACAACAAATTTCAAATTTTTCTCAAATTACGGATACCTTTGGATATCCTACGGATATCTTGTTTAAAAATAGTCCTAGAATTTTTTGCAATACATCATTTTAAAATAAAGAAAATAAGCTTTTTTTATTCCACAATGTGTACACCTAAATGTTCAAGATCAAAGTCATAATGAGAAATTAAAAAAATAAATAATCGTTAAAAATATCAAAAATCGTTAAAAGTATAAAACCTCAAAAAAGCATAACTTGCTTAAAAAGAATCGTACAATCTTATACAATAAATCATTTTAAAGGTAATTGACTTCTGTTTCTACTTAATGTACCATTGCATATACCTAGATATGCGTAGAAAGAAAAACAGAACAATGTTTGCGAAATAATGGGGAAAATGGCCCAAAAATGCTGTGAGCGGCGAAATTTGAAAAATCCTCTTTCGGAAACTATAAATCCTAGAGACTTTTACTAAACTTTATTTTAAAGACGAAAAGTGGAAGTTATTTTCCACTGAAGCAATACCTATACCTATATCCCTGTGGAAAAAAGTTATGGGGCAAATAACAAAATTGCTTTCATTCGTGTTTTTTTCTTGCTTTTCTTTTGAATATATTTTTGTAAAAGAAAATATTTTTGACTTTAAAATGTGATATTTTATAGAAAATTTAACCTGGAACAATTTTACTTTAGACGTGTTTGTACCAAAAGAGCATAGAACTCACCCTAATTCACCCAGTGCCTAGCTACTAATTCACCCCTTTCTCAAAAACGCACCCATTTAAATGGTAGCACTCCGCGGTTTTTTCAAATATAGAGATATATTGACCATATAAGAAAATAAAATCCCGTTAACGTTGTAGTTCCTTTTAGCTCTTTTTTTGAACATAATCAATAGCCTATTAGCTAAATAAAATAAACCTGTTCCCAAGCCCAAAAGGTATGGGTATATCATTCCTGTTAATTCAGTTATAAATGATAAACTCTGATAAACATTTTAAATTAAATAATTTTAAAGAAAGTTGCAACTTTAAAGGGTATAACTTTAATATACGAATAAAGGTAAAGTAATTTAACAAATGCCATACAACCTACTACAATCTCGTCAGTTGCAATACGTGGATTAATAGAGTCGAAAATTTCTACTTGGAACAGAGATACCAATGTATGAATTCTCTGAAGAACCACTAGAAGGTGGTGAAATCGTCGATAAGAGTGCTGGTTGCGCTCTCTAAACTAACTAAAAATTAAAACAGGTTTGTCTTCGCATTGCTACTGAATAAAAATGGTACACATTTTTATAAAGTAATATTTTTTTTGAAAGTCTATAAAAAAAGCTTTAAAACTGTCTAGCTCATTTGCATGCTTAGAAGCCGAGTTACGATCGAAGAAGTTGCGAAAAATTCTTATTTTGAAAATTCCACACCTGTAATTTTGAACCAATCAAAATACGTTATTTTGACAGATCACCATGGCAACGGAGGTATTTTATCGGAAATTTTTTGCTCGTGGGGTACCCAACAGCGAATTATAGTGGAAATTTTTTGACGTTTACAATAACAGAACATTTTTGACAGACTGGTTTTTATTTGTTTACATAATTTAGTTTTGATTCATTTTCTATCACTTGTAGTTACTCAAAACTTATGTAAAATTGAAGAATATACTATTTTCTATCTTGAAATGGTATTCCCATGCAACTACAATGAGTAGAAATTACGAATTTGAAAGCCTAAATAATTGCTGACAAAGCTATGGCGCGCTATTAATCTGTTCATGCAGCTTTGGATTTTCAAATGCAAATTTGGTGTGGAATTTTCTTACCGAATACCACGCGAAGTCAAATTAATATCCGAAAATTTTTTTTTGATCATGAATATTTTTAGAAAATTTCCCTCGTCTGCGACTCGGGAAATTTTCAAAATATTCATGATCTCAAAAAAATTTCCGGAAATAATTTGATCTCTAGTGGTATTACTAGTGAAAATAGGTCTGGATCCCGCGTATGAAAAAAAAGTTGATTAATAGCAAGCTGAAAATTTGTTAATGGCTTAAGGGTGTCTAGTCAGACAAACTTTGATATATGGGAACACTGTAGCAGGGGAAGTTTTAATTGTGGAACAGGTTAAAAATTTGGAACGGTCAGACCACGAAAACGGCGAATGTACACACACCGGCAAAATTAGCCGAACACCTTAAAAATGGGACATGTTTAATGTCTCGAATTTCCTAAACCAGTGATCCGATTTGAGTGATTCTGTCAGTATGTTATAGCCTTGTTATTTAAGAATATCGTTGTGATAATATCGTTGCTAGACAGGTAAATGTCATTTTATACCGGGTGTATCAATTATACTGTGTTTTTTTCTTAAAGTTTGGAACATCCTGTGGAACATTCTAGCATATATAAAATATTGAAACTAGAACTCAATTATAGCCTTAGGCTTTCTTAACATTTTCTTTTTTGCTTATGTAGGAAAATAAAAAAGTTATGTGCTTTAACAACTAGCCATATTTTTCATCAATAAATCCTCATAGTGGGGGAGGAAAGCATGCTAAATTTGCAGTTACTTGAGCCTTATGGGGACCTATTGGATTGTGAAGAGTGGGTGCTAAAACCAAAGAAAGTATGGTTCTTCCTTAAATAAGCCGGTGTGTGTATTAATATGCTAATTTCTCATAGCCTAGTTAAGGATTGTTTATTAAGATAAGCAGAAAATGAGGGGTTATTGATGGAAAACATGGTTAGTTGCTAACATAAGCAAATAGTGAGAAACATTGTACCCTGTAAATGTACCTCTACCATAATATTGGTTCTCTTAATACAGGGGAGTTCGTTAAGGGTGGTCCTAAAAAAATCTATCCTTGGAAAATTTCGAAATCGTCAAATCAAGATAAGGTAAGTAAAGAACATGCAAAATAGTGTATATTTCAAAAATCTGACCTTTTGACCGGGGCCTAAAAAAATGGGCAATTCACAAAGTTTCACAAAAAAAGCGAATATTTAGCGAAATTAACGTCAGATCGAAAAACTAAAAAATAAGTGTTCAATATTTTTCAAAAGTCTATCGAATGATACCAAAAACGAACCCCACGGAAAGGGGTGAGGGGTAAATTAAAAATTTTAAATAAGAACCCTGCGATATTTCGTGAAATGAACATCAGATCGAAAAACTGAAAAATACATGTATTCAATATCTTTGAAAAATCTATCGAATGGCACCAAACACGAGCCCACACGAAGGTGGGGTGGGGGATTTAATTTAAAATCTTAAATAGGAGCCCCCAATTTTTATTGCAGATTTGGATTCTTTACGTAAAAATAAGCAACCTTTATTCGAAACATTTTTTCGAATTATGGATAGATAGCGCTATAATC
Source organism: Diabrotica virgifera virgifera (assembly GCF_917563875.1). Classification (NCBI taxonomy): domain Eukaryota; kingdom Metazoa; phylum Arthropoda; class Insecta; order Coleoptera; family Chrysomelidae; genus Diabrotica; species Diabrotica virgifera. The sequence goes on from NC_065443.1 coordinate 275,351,493, forward strand.
GAAAAAAAAACGATTGTTTCAAATGGAAAATTAAATTAAAAAATCAAAAGCGACCCACTTTATGGAAAACTTAACTTAACCTTTTCCTGGTTTTAGCACATACTCTTCACAATCCAATAGGTCCCCATAACGCTTGACTAACTGCAAATTTAGCATACCTCCCTCCACTACTACGAGGATTTATTGATAAAAAACATGGATAGTTGTTAAAGCACATAACTTTTTTATTAACCCACCTAAGTAAATGAATCAAAAAGGAGAATGTTAAGAACGCCCAAGTGTACAATAGAGTTCTAATTTTAATATTTTACATACGCTAGAATATTCCACAGGGTGTTCCAAACTTTAAGAAAAAAACACAGTATGATTGGCACACCCGGTATAAAATGATATTTACCTGTCTAGCAACAATATTATTACAACGATATTCTTAAATAATAAGGCTATAACATACTAAAAGAATCACTCAAATTGGACTACTGGTTTAGGAAATTCGAGACATCAAACATGTCCCATTTTTAAGGTGTTCGGCTAATTTTGCCGGTGTGTGTATTTTGTCCGACAGAACAGACTTAAACTCTTCGAACAGAGAATAAACTCTCATGCAAACAATCAGACTGCTATTTATCACCAAATGGGCGTTTTAATGAGTGAAACATGTAGAATATGTCAAATGACAGGAATTATGACAGGTGATAAATAGCAGTCTGATTTTTGCATGAGAGTTTAATCTCTGTTCGGAGAGTTTAAGTCTGTTCTGTCGAACCGTGGTGTGACCGTTCCAAATTTTTAACCTGTTCCACAATCAAAACTGCCCCTGTTCCAGTGTTCCCATATATCAAAGTTTATCCGGCTAGACACCCTTAAGCTATTAACAAATTTTCAGCTTGCTATTAATCAACTTTTATTTTCATACGCGGGATCCAGACCTAAAACATTTTGCTCTAATTTTACAATGCCCCGAGTTTTAATAAGTATCTATTATAGAATTGGTAAACGTCATTTCCCTTGTTTTTTTTTTATTTAAGGAACAAATTTAGACACTTGAAAAAATATTTTTTATCTCTTTGTTTACGTGCACCATTGTCTTATAGATAATTCAATAGTTTATAATAATTGTTGGACCTCTCGGACCGAAATCCGCTCTCCAAATTTATAATCAGCTACCAAACATACATTAAAAAAGAATGTGTGTGTACTTTGTACGCACGTAAGAAGTTATACTTCTATTATATGATTTAAACGAAATTAATATACTTTTTATTTATATTTTGTTTAAATATTAACCTAATTTATACTTACTACTTCTCAAACATTTTTATTAGAACAGTGCCAAAAATTAAAATAATAAAAGAATAAAACACACATAAACACATTAAACAAGCCACAAATGATGTCTGAACATTAATTGTCGAAAATTTTTTTTACTAAATACGTATTTTCTGAAAATACAATTATATAATAAATATACTTACAATCATAAAATGTATTAAAAAAAAACAAAAAAGAAAGTTTCTATTGGGACTCGAACCAGCGCTGATAAGAGCGGTTGGTATTGGAATTCATTCGCCTTCTCCGCTTAGCCACGGACACTATGTGTCATTATTTACGAAGATCGACTAACTAAACGGATTAAACTTGTGATATTTTGATATTTTGAAAATTGATCAAATCATTTTATTTTTGAATTGAAATGATTTAGAATTGAAAAAATACAACAAAACATAGAGTAAAAAAACAACATATTAGGTGAATATTGATAGAAATTTTGATGGTAATCAAATGATATAAATAAAAATATTACATACTATGTATTTTGGCAGATCAAATGGGTAGGTTTATACCCATGATACATTAACAATTATTACGTACCTGTTGCTTTTAAAAACTATTTAAAAGTCACTACAATATTATACACTTTTTTGTTTCTGTCCTCACAACAATAAAACTAATATAGTATACATTTGTTTACCTTTACCTTTACCTCCAAACCACAGCTGCCATATCGGATAATTTTTGACATGTCCTTTGAACATCCAATCAGAACAAAGTTATAATGCGCATGCGCCGGGCTGATAGGTTTTAACATATAAAAAAATCACCCTCTATCGCCGGTAAAGAAGTATAACTTCAAAAACTTGGGTGAACCCATCAGAAATAAAAAGACTACTGTGGCCTATCTAGCGCCTTGACTAATTGCAGTACTCTAAAGGAGGATTTTTTTATTCAAATTTAAGTTTTTAGCATAACGGTGTTAATAGAAATCCCGAAACAGGTCGATATGTTATTTTAGTTTAGTGTACGTTTGAATTGAAAAGGTTCGCCAAAATTAACAATACCGGAATTAAAATGGCGATAAAATTGCAGGTGTATTATTTACAGTGTGAAACAACCAAATGAAATAAATTCGTGATTGGAATATTAGTGCATATTTAATGGACAAATCCTGCCTACAGTTATACTACAATAAAATGATTCTAATGGCATTGTTTGCTATTTGAATGTCTTCAAGTAGCAGTTGTGGTCTTGAAGACAGCTGAAATCTTTAGTTGGTTGGCTTATTCCACATGGTTACCCACCATCGACGATGGATTTTTCAGAATAATCCCTACCGAATGGGGGAAATTAATTGAATATATTATTATATGTATAGCAATACGCTTTAATTACTATTTTTGCTAATTTTAATTTTTATTTTTAATAACTTTTTCAAAATGAAATAATACGTTCCATTTAAAATTCACATGCGTAGAATGGCCTGTTAGTTTTAAGAAACGAAATATATCAGTTCTCAGCTTTAAAAAAACCAGATGTTATACGCCCTTGTATGGGAAATTACCTTATCAGACCCTAGGCCCATAAATTAGTTTAAAAACCACAAACTAATGTTTTTAGTTCAGCGGAGTCGATTTCACCAGTCTCGGTCGATTTCGCATCCCGGCAAGTGGTCTGACACTCTTACGAGATCTATAAGCAAAACACCTTTTTTACCAAAATAAATAAGTATATTATTGACAGTTGTTTGCGTTTTAATTTATATTTATTTTATATAATTAATTCCGTCAACACACACCAAACGGAACATTATACAGGGTGTCCAGAAACTCTACCGACAAAAGAAGACAGGAGATTCCTCAGATAATTATTTTAAGAGAATTTAATCCAATTCACCTAGTCCGAAAATGCTTCTTAAGGGAGCTAGAGCTCTTTGAAGATGGCGTCATGAAATTAGTTTTTCTTAAATATATCCAGAACGCTTCTATTTAGAATAACGAAAATTGGTATGCATATTTACTTTTCAGAGATGAATCGATTCCATTCATTGAAAATTTCTAGTACCGGTCATAGGTGTCCGTTTTGGGTAGAGCAACGGGTATTTTATCGCATAACTTTTTTGTTATTAACTTTTATGCATTTTTGACACCGGCTTATTAAATTGTGAGGTATTCTAGTACTAAAAGGTACTCTTACTTTAAGTCGGTAGGACACACCGTTTTCTAGAAAAATCGATTTGAAAGTTTTTCGTTTTTGGAATTTAAAAAAAAACTGAAAGTACTTTTCAAGAAAAAACGAAGTATTTTACCAACATAAAGTAAAAGTAACTTTTAGTACTCGAATACCTTATAATTTAATAATCTAGTGTCAAAAATGCTCAAAAATTCAGGACAAAAAGTTATGCTATAAAATAACTGTTGACCTACCCAAAACGGACGCAAACGGTACTAGAAATTCGCAATTAATGAAATCGATTTATCTCTGGAATATAAATAAATGTACCAGTTTTCGTCTTTCTAAACAGTTTTTTTTTTGAAATTTTTTTTTTAATTCAAAAAGCGAAAATTTTTCAAATCGATTTTTCTAGAAAACGGTGTATCCTATCGATTTAAAACAAGAGTATGTCCTAGCCAAAACGGACGCCTATGATCGGTACTAGAAATTTGCAATGGATGGATTAGATTTATATCTTGAAGATAAATATGCGTACAAATTTTTGTTTTTCTAAATAGAAGCCTTCTGGAGGTATTTAAGAAAAACTATTTACAAGACGCCATCTTTAAAGAGCTCTAGCTCCCTTAGGAAGCATTTTCGGATTAAGTGAATTGGGTTAAATCATCTTAAAATTATGTGACACCCTGTATATGTATTAGGCCTAAAAACTAGAATAACAAATTTTATAAGTATTAGAGACCTCATAAATTTTTCAAATATTGCTTTGTCACATTTTTAATATTACAGATATTAGAAAAATATAAAATAAAATAGCAACTTAGCAAAGATCAGTGAATATAATTATTTAAAAAAAATTCTTTATGAAAGGTCTCCTCCTCCTCTATCCTTTATCCTTCGTAAGGATGTGGTGACGTTATGTTATTTGACGAATGGTTGCTATCCATTCTTCTCTCTCCTGGGCGCGGTGTGCTGCCTCAGACAGAGAGTAACCGGTGGCGCATTTTATTTGGTCTGACCATCGTAGTGGCGATCTTCCTCGAGTTCTTTTACGCTCTACCTTGCCTTCAACACCAACCTCTCCATGCCTTCTCTTCGTCTGGTAATGTGTCCAAAGTACCTCAATATATTTTGGTTGATGATGTTGGTAAGCCTAGTGTTGATGTCGATATTTGTTAAAATCCCTATACAGGGCTACATCACAGAACAGAACTAGTTTTCAATCGGTTGACCGATCATCATCATCATCATCATCATTTTTTTTATTTTATTTATATTTGAATATAATCATTTTGCAGACACACTGTTTTAAATTTTTCGGAGAAACACTGTCTTAAGTAGACACAACTCTCTATGGTACATCCCAAATACAATAATAAAGAGAGACCTGAATGTTTCCAGCATTAAAGAAGAGATCAGCAAATTGAGCAAAATGTATAAAAGAAAGACTTAGTACGCACAAAATGATTTCGCGGGTGAATTGCTAAACATGGAGGGTGAAGTTCGTAGACTCAAGTGTTATAAACAAACTGACCTATCCAGTACATTTTATTAAAATTATAGCTAGTATACAATGTTAATTTATTTTATTAAGTGTTCTCTACACATTAGTTGGTAATTTAGAAATGAAATTCTTTATTACAAATCTTATCTATATGTCCTATTTTTAAAAAGTCATTACTTTAAGTAATTGTTCTTAACGGTGCAGATTATTGAGGAGGAAGGCGCAAAATATTGCTCCAATGATATTTAAATGTATGCGAAATATTTACATTTTTTTCGAATCCTGAGAAAACTAACAAGTATCTTTAAGCAATTTTAACGCAGAATAAAATATTACAATATTACCAACGACCGAGATTCCCATAGAATAAACAAAAAGTTTTTTTTTAATGAAATATTTCAAATTAAAAATCATACTAAATTTTCTCCATTTTTTACGCCTGCAACTTAAAGAATACACAGTAATATAGCCACCTTTACTTTACAAGCCATGAAGAGAAAAAGGCAACGTCGCAATTGATGACGTCGGTAGTCTGACTTTGAGAACTACCGCTTTCTAAACTACGATTTTAAAGTACAAATTCTGGTAAAATTTATAGTATTTTTTGAGTCGAACAAGAAAATATTATTAATTAGAAGTTTGTAGAAAATAATATTAAAAGTAATTTCTTGTAAGTAACGTTTATTATACAAAAAAAAAACCAATAACAAGAATATAAACGGGATTCATTTTTTTCGAAACCTGAGAAAACTAATAAGTATTTTTCAAAAATTTAAACACAAAGTGAAAGATTACGTTAGGACCGAGGGCTCAAAGTCCCTGAAAACTTCTATGTTTATTTTAATAACTTACAGGGGTGAAAAACTAAGAAAATTTAGTGTGATTTTTAGTTTCAAATATGTTATTAAAAAAACTTTTTATTCATTCTAAGGGACTTTCGGCCTCGGTAATAAAGTAATCTTTTATTCTGCGTTTAAATTTTTTAAAAATACTTATTAGTTTTCTCAGAACTCGAAAAAAATGAATACATTTAAAATACAGGCTTCAAAATTTTGCATTTTGTTCCTTTCCCCTTAAAGTTTGTCGGACTTATTTAGAAACACCCTGAATTGATAGATAAAAGATCTAGATGTTAAATATAAACGAATTAATAAAAAAAAACAGAATGTTAAGAAAACCGGAGTCTATAGTTTGGTTTTAATTTCAGTATTTAATACACGCCCTCTACACCATAAAAGTTTAACTCGTTAGCAACAATATTATTACAGGGGTATTGTTAAAGAATTAAGAATTTATGTCAAAGTGTCACGAGAGCAAAAATTCTATATTAATTTCAGAGGTCGAGTGCAATTTTTTGCGATTATTTCATGAATACAACTGTTCAAAACCAAAATTTTATTGTAATTTATTTATGTAAGTACCATTAAACACACAGTTTTTATAAATATTTGACGATTGAAAGTCATCACTTTTATAATTTTTAAAACATTAATTGTCATTAATGTCACTGAATGTATTTTTCGTAGCAACGAAGGGCATCTTACGTAATATACTTAACGACGGGAGATTATCAAAAATTATCGATTTAATTCAGATTTCTGTAGCTTTCTATTGGTCAGAATCTCCTATGAATGAAATAATCGCGCTAATTTCGTTAAAACTTGAACACAATAAGATAAATTTGAGATAAATTAGTAAATAGTATCTAAATATTAGTTTATTGAATATATTATAATGACATAAAAAAATATGGCATTAAAATATACTATAATACATGCAATAAACTAATATTTAGATATTATTTACTAATATATTTCAAATTTATCTTATGGTGTTCATGTTTTAATGAAAGTAGCGCAATAATTCGATGAAATAAAATTATTTTGACATAATATTTAACAGTCAGATCAGTAGACAATTACAATGGTTTTGAATTGTCGTCATGGAAACCAATATCGTCGTCGTGGTAACCCATTATATTGAAAGTTTGGTTTTGAGAACCTTGTCAAAGAATTAATTTTTGTATTTTCACTTCTAAATAAAAATTTATATAACTCTATTTTTTGTGGCTTTTTTCCATACAGCCCTACTACGTACTACTACGTACTGCCCTAGAAAAAATATTGTTCCTAACTCATGCGGAAAGTGTCTTCCCCGCACTCGACTGCTTGCCCAAAATCCGCTATCGCGTCGTTCGGGTCAACGGCAGTCTCGTGCGTGAAAGTATCACTTTCCGCACTAGTTAGGAAAATAACTAGTTTTTGATAATATAAACGTCACTGTCAGTGTCGAACTACTGACGCACTGTTGCCTCACTTTTGAAAGTTCGCAGAACTTTCGCAATCTTTGACCACGTTTGTTGCTACCTGTTCATCGCTACTGTCATAGCCACCTTTACTTAACAAGCCATGAAGTTGAAACTTGGCAACATCTATTGGTAGACCGATTAATTCTGACAGTTCTCATTTGTTTTTAAATAATTTTCACTGTATTTACAGAGAAACTGAAATATTTTACAATATTTCGTGCTCCAAATTATAAAGAACATTAAAAGGTATGTTATTAAGATGATTTTAGTTCAATATATTTTTATATAAACTTGCGTGCATATAGAAATCCGTCAACTTAGAAAATTTGTCATTTTTAATGTCTCATATTTCCTAAACCTGTTGGCAGATTTAAATGATTTTTTTAATATGTTATAGCCTAATTCTTTATTAAATTAAAACTTTCAAAGTGTCACTCGGGAAAAATTCAATAATTTCAGAGCTCTTGTGCAATTACTACCGATAATTCGATGAAACAAAATTATTTTGACATAATATTTAAAAGTCAGATCAGTAGACAATTACAATGGTTTTAAATGGTCGTCATGGAAACCAATATCCTCGTCGTGGTAACCCATTATATTAAAAGTTGTGTTTTGACAACCTTGTCAAAGAATTAATTTGTGTATTTTCACTTCTAAATAAAAATTGATATAACTCTATTTTTGTGGCTTTTTCCAAACGTACGGCTCTAGAGAAAATATTGTTCCTAACTCATGCGGAAAGTGACTTCCCCGCACTCGACTGCTTGCCCGAACTCCGCTATCGCGTCGTTCGGGTCAACGGCAGTCTCGTGCGTGAAAGTATCACTTTCCGCACTAGTTAGGAAAATAACTATTTTATACACATAGGCGCGAAATGTTGCCAAGTCAGTGACGTTTGACTTCTTGTTATAAAAAAATTGATTTTTAGTAGTTCCAATGTTCCAAAATCTAGGCACGGGATAAAAAAGTTTATTTGAAGAAAGTGTATTTTTTGTCTGTCCTAATGGCGCTACAGGCTCCTTTTTTCAATATTTTATTTAGTTATAGAGTAATTTCCACATGCTAACATATTTCTGAAATTGGGCTCTGTATCGCCATTTTTTCTTATCTTACGAATATGTGTGCCAAATATCTCGAAAAAATATTCAAAATTAGAGCGGCAATCTTGGAACGCGTTTGTTGCTACCTATTGATCGCTACTGTTTGCTCTTACAAGTTTTCAGGTAGTTTCAACCGTCGGAAATAATATATCCTTAATTCTGAGTTTAAATTTTTCAAAGATACTGACAACAAAACAACAGCAAAATATTGAATGTAAGTACTCAAATAGCATCGGACCAAGATTTTGCACCCACAACCTTAAATAAAATGGAGTATTAAAAAAAATAAATACATACTAACAAATTTTTAGCTATTGTTAACAATTCCTCCAAGAGTTTATAGGCTTTTATTTGAGTCTAATACTCGTAAAGTTCATAACCCTAACAACCGCAACTTCTCGTAAACACATAGGGCCTTAAACTTTCCCGAACGTATTCTCAATTTTTATTGAAAAGGATGCGAGTACCCCACATTCTAATAGTCGTTTCACACATCAGCGGTCAGAACGCAACCCTTGGAAAGTGACATTTTTCTTTTTAAGGCAAAAGTCGAGAACATTTCTGTCTTTTGTTGTGTATAATGTACATTTCCAACGAAGATATCGGTTACGGTTCGAATGGTCGAATAAGACGTAGGATCGGTTACAAAGGAAAAATAGTCTAATGGAAAAAGGATAGTCTTGTACATTAACGTGATATTTTTAAAACACCCATTTCATTTTAAAACACACATTTCAGGTCTGTGTTTAACCTTAAAATTGCTAGATAAAATAAATATATTACAAAAAATTATATTTAAGAAACACCCACTTTACTTAATTTTATAAACATTAAACATACAATGCCCTGGAATAAGTGTTAACCCCCCCTTAATAACTTATTAATTTTTAGCACATAAGAAAAAGGTAATCGAGAGAAGACAATATCGTTATTGAAGCCGTAAAGATTGGAGGAGACAGACTTTTAAACAACATAAAGGAATTGTTCAACTTATGCCTGCACCAAAGTGAAACACTTACAAGATGGCACAGTGCACTTACCATCTTATTACACAAAAAGGGCGATCCAACAGACCTCGAAAATTACCGGCCCATAAGCCTATTAGACCACCTCTACAAGTTATTCACAAGAATAATAACAAATAGACTGGAAACAAAATTGGACTTTTACCAACCTAGAGAACAGGCGGGTTTTAGGAAAAACTTTGGCACTAACGACCACCTACACTGCATAAAAGGAATTATAGAAAAATCTATCGAATACAACCGACCATTGGTCCTGGCTTTCGTAGACTTTCGCAAAGAATTTGATACGATTGAAATTAACAGCATAATGAGAGCATTGGAGGAAAGTCGTATAGATTATCGGTACTCCAAACTGATAGCGAACATATACAATATTGCAACCATGGCCGTCCGACTACACACAGATACCAAATCTATAAAAATCAAAAGAGGAATTAGACAGGGAGATACGTTATCTCCCAAACTCTTTACGGCAGTCCTTGAACATGCTTTCAAACAATTGGAGTGGGACGCCAAAGGAATAAATGTCGACGGTGAAAGGCTCTCCCGCCTACGATTCGCAGACGACATAGTTCTTATAACAGACAACTTAAAAGAGATTAGAACTATGCTTACTGAGTTAGATACCGCCTGTAAAAAAGTTGGTTTAAACGTAAATTTTGGAAAGACACAATACATGACAAACCTGGTACCAAGCGAAAATCCAAAAGTCGACGTCAACGAAATAGCATTGGTCCATAAATATAAATACTTAGGGCATGAAATCCAAATTGCCAGGGACAATCAAACTGCTGAATTACAGAGAAGGATTACCTTAGCATGGGCCGCATATGGAGCTCTATCAGATATCTTCAAGAGCAACGTGCCAAATTATTTGAAAAGGAAGACGTTCAACCAATGTGTGCTTCCAGTCATGACTTACGGCGCTGAAACATTATCGTTAACCCAGGCCACAGCAACGAAAATTAGAGTGGCCCAAAGAGGAATGGAACCGTCACTACTTGGACTGACTCTCAGAGACAGGGTCAGAAACGAAGAAATCAGAAGAAGGACAGGCGTCACAGATGTCATAGAGCGAGTAGCATGGCTGAAGTGGAATTGGGCGGGCCATGTAGCCAGAATGAAGGACGGGAGGTGGACCCAAAAAATTACAGTATGGAGACCAAGAGAAAACAGAAGAAGTAGAGGTAGACCACCTACACGATGGACAGACGACGTCAAAAGATTGCTGGTAATTGGTTGCAGAAAGCCCAAGACCGACAAAATTGGAAGAAATTAGGGGAGGCCTATGTTCAACTTTGGATGCAGAAGGCTGGATGATGATGATGATGAAGCAAAAGGCTTGGACAGGTCGGTTTTAAAAATAATCATAGTATATTATAGCATCAATGTTTCAAACTTTACGCGATACCTCTTCAGGTGACTGGCATAATTTTGATTTTTTTAATGGGAAAGTACATCATGTAACACCTCATTTAAAAGCTTTTGAAATACTGATTGCAAAAATGTATAATACTTTAATACTTTTTGAGACCGAAGGCACAAAATTTCGGTCGAATTCTTTTTAAACGCCATTTTTTGTCGAATCCTGAGAAAACTAATAAGTATTTTTGAAAAAATTAAATGCAGAATGAAAGATTACATTATTACTGAGTGCTTAAAGTCCTTTAGAATAAACAAAAAGTTTCTTTTGAACGATATATTTGAAATTTAAAATCAGACTAAATTTTCTCTTTTTTTTTCACCATCCTGACTTATTAAAATAAACATTATAGAAGTTCTCGGGGACTTTAGACCATCGATAATACTATAATATTTTACTCTGCTTTTAAAATTTTCAAAAATACTGATTAGTTTTCTCAGGATTCGAAAAAAAAATTAACGCATTTAACCCCTAACTACAGAGATCCGGTATTTTTTACCGGCGGGCATTCCCAAAATGTGGATTTCGTGGTAACCTCACCACTTACAAGTCCATGTGTCTCTGTACCTCTCGGGCAGTTTGTATAACAATGCTAGTCAAAGCGTGTAGTGTGTATTTCCAATATTTTCCTTTCTAGCACACATCAAAAATCTTAACCGGTAAAAATTACCGGATGTCTGTTTTAAGTAAGTATTTTTATATGAGTACTATATTTGTAAATCTGAAATGTTTATATTATTTTTTTGTGTTTTTAGGAAAAACAGTAAAGAAATGGACTGTGGAAGTCATCCTGGACCTTCAATGAATGTAAAATGGATGTAAAAATTTTCGTAAATGCTATTTTATGTTTCCCTTGTCATTCTATGTTACGTTTATTTGCTAAAAAAAGTCTAAATTTTTGTCCATAGCATTTATGGCTGTTTGTATCAATAGACCAAAAATGTCACCAAAATTCTCGTTTAACAGATTATTCTTTACAAATCTTGTATTATATTATTAAAATTACTCATTTTACCATTTTTCCTATATCTAGAGACTCCAAAAAAACACATATTGCATATATCTTTTGTTTTTTATTATTAACTTTATATTTTGACTCTATTTTATAATGACCGGCAAAAATTCCGGGGATCTGTAGTTACGTGGTAATATTGGGATATCTGTAGTTAAGGGTTAAAAAGAATTCGACCGAAAGTTCTCAAAAAATATTGAAGTATTATAAATTTTTGTAATCAGTATTTCAAAATCTTTTAAATGAGGTGTCACCTGATGTAAAATTTAAAATTAGACTAACTTTTCTCTTTTTTTTTTGAAGTTATGCTTCTTTACGGGCGTAATGACGGTGAAATTTTATATGGGAAAACCTAGCGACCGGGCGCATGCGCATTATAACTTTGTTCTGATTGGATGTTCGAATGACATGACAAAAATTATCCAATATGGCAGCTGTGGCACAGCTGTGGGACTGTGCATGGTTTGGTTATAATGTATGCTTGTTGCGTTTTAAAATTTGTAGGAAGAGAAACAACAAACAAAAAGTTAGTTAATGGTTATACTGCCTTTTTAAATAGTTTTCATATTATATTTTTGGACTTATTTACATAGAAGAGATGATTGTTGCATGCCAATGTGAAAGCTCATCAAACTGTGCCTAGTATGAGTGCCGCAGATCTCGCTTATTCAAAGCTAAAGAATCTTTCACTGGTAAGTGTTTTATACATAGTTGATCAAATTTTGTTATGATATTTGAACATAGCCACTTTGCACGACGCAAGTGATTGCGAAATTTATTAGTCGTTATACGGGCTCCGATACCTACCTTGAACCTACCAAAATACATAAGTAGTATGTAATACTTTTATTTACATAATTTGATTACCATCAAAATTTTTATCAATATTCACCTAATATATTGTCTTCTTAGTCTATGTTTTGTTGTATTTTTTCAATTCTAAATCATTTCAATTCAAAATCAAAATAATTTGATTTACATAAGTTAAAAATGTCAAAAGGTTAATCTGTTTAGTTAGACGATCTTCGCACATAATGACAAGCTGTCTCTGTGGCGAAGTTTTAATGCGGGTGAATCCCAATACAACGCAAATACCAGCCGCGTGGTAAGTTGGTTCGAATCCCAATAGAAACTTTTATTTTTTTATTTTTTTTATACATTTTATGATTGTAAGTATATTTATTATATAATTTTATTTTCAGAAAATACGTATATAGTTAAAAAATTTTCCGACAATTAATGTTCAGAAATCATTTGTGGCATTTTTAATGTGTTTTTTGGCACTGTTTTAATAAAAATGTTTGAGAAGTAGTAAGTATAAATTAATTTAATATTTAAATAAAATATAAATAAAAAGTATATTAATTTCGTTTATAATCATATAATCATATAATAGAAGTATAACTTCTTACGTGCGCACAAAGTACACACACATTCTTTTTTTTCACCCTCCTGACTTAAAATAAACATTATAGAAGTTCTCGGGGACTTTCGACCGTCGATAATACTATAATATTTCACTCTGCTTTTAAATTTTTCAAAAATACTGATTAGTTTTCTCAGGATTCAAAAAAAAATTAACGCATCTAAAAAGAATTCGACCGAAAGTTCTCAAAAAGTATTGAAGTATTATAGATTTTTGTAGTCAGTATTTCAAAAGCTTTTAAATGAGGTGTCACCTGATGTACTTTCCCATTAAAAAAAATCAAATTTATGCCTGTCACCTAAAGAGGGATCGCGTTCGAAACATTGATGCCATAATATACTATGCCTATAATATATAATAGGCGAAACCTAAGAGACTCTATTTCTAAATAAGTAATATTTAAACACAAAAATCTAAAAGATTTCTTAGGTTGGAAACAAATTCTCACTTTGACCTATACCCTATCCTTCTATAATTATTTGCAAGGAAAAAGGGCGATAAGTGCATAGACGAGGGGAATCTAAAATATGCATTCCACAACACATTAGTTTATCTAGGTAAAATATCAACGAATTTTGATACCTAGTACTCAATCCGTGCGTAAGAACACAGCAAAATTAAGACAATTAGGATTTATTTTATTTCGGAGACCACCACAATCTGCTGACATATATGTTTCAACCCTGTGGTATCATCAGAGCTTCAGAGCAGCCTGTGGGGTGCTCTGAATCCAAACTAAATTTAACTGTAGAGTAAGCAAATTAATGTGACACAATTTGCAAAAATATGCTATAGCGACATCTAACAAAATTTAAGTATTGGATAGATATTTTGTTGGATGTCTCTATTGCATTTTCTTGCAAATTATTTCATTTTAATTTGGTTACTCGACAGTTAAATTTAGTTTGGATTCAGGGCATACCACAGGTTGCTATATTCCATTATATAGTACAGATCTAATATAATACAGTGTCGCTATAGTGCGGAAAAGTTGCGATTGGTAATTACAAGAAAAGCAAAAGAATAATTTTTCAAATTGCACTTTATCTTCCGATCCCGCAATAGGCCTAAAGATTATGAAAAAAATGAAATTTTACCTTTTTCAAAAAATTTTTATTTATCCTTCGTGTACGTTTTTATTTATCGCGATAGTAAAATTTATATACAGTTTGCATGGTAAAGGAATAAAAAAATAGATTTACGCATTTAATGAATATCTTCCGATCCCGTAAGGTCAATCAAAACCTATAAAAATTTGAAATTTTTGATGATTTTGATAAATTAAAAAACATTTAGTTATCTCATTTTTCTGTTACATTGTGAAGATCTTCGCTTGTTTAGATATTGTATAACAATATTTAAACAACCTAGAACTCAAAACGACGGGGTGGTTGCAGTTCCAGCTCCACACGCAACCCTCTCTCCAACCAACCAATGAGTGTGTGTTTTTTACATTATTTACATATGTATATTTTTTTTTCATCTGTTTGTGTCCAGCTCTTAAACATCAACTTTGTATTGTGATTTCTTGGTAAAATCTGGCAGCATGGACCTTAATTTAAATGTTTTTCTGATGAATCCATCTGTTGATTGGGGCCCACATATATTAGCATTAGACGATGCTTCCGTGGGCAACTTTAGACACCGCTCGTCAGCTGGGGAAGGGATAGTTTTGTACATTCCAGTCTGGCATGTCTTCCGATATAATGTAAGAAGTTATATCTTCATTTGAAACTCTTCGAAGAACTGGTGGAGGAGATAGTTTTGTAACATTCCAGTCTATTATTTCAGTGTAGTCCTGTGCTTGAAAATTTAAAGTAGGAGGGATGAAATTTCTAATACTTTTGCACTTGGCTTTAATCTGTCCAGCTTTTACTACTCTTCTTGGCCCTTTTGAATAAATTTTGGCCCTAACAAATTTTGAAGCACAGGACTAAACTAAAATAATAGACTGCAATGTTGCAAAACTATCTTCTCCACCACTTCCTCGAAGAGTTTCGAACGAAGATATAACTCCTTGTATTACATCGGGCGACATGTCAGTCTGGAAAGTACAAAACTATTCCTGCCACAAGCCAGCTGATGAGCGGTGTCTAAAGTTGGCCACGAAAGCATCGTCTAATGATAATGTTTGTGAGTCTCAATCAAGAGATAAGGTGCATCAGGAAAACACTTAAATCAAGGTCAATGCTGCCAGATTTTACAAAGAAAGCACAATGCAAAGTTGGTGTTTGAGAGCTGGACACAAACAGATAAAAAAACAAATGTACATAATATGTAAATAATGTAAAAAACACACACGCATTGGTTGGTTGGAGAGAAGGGTGCGTGTGGAGCTAGAAGTGCAACCACCCCCCTCGTTTTGAGATCTGGGTTGTTTAAATATTGTCATACAATATCTAAAAAAGCGAAGAGCTTCACAATGTAACAAAAAAAAATGCCTTTAGTGCCTTTATATTTCACAATATCAAAAATTGTTATTAAGAAAAGTTGTTTGTAATTAAAAATTATGTTATAATATGCAGTTACACTCTTCTAATTGAAAAAAAAAATTGAAAATTTTCCTCAAATTACGGATACTCAACATCATTTTTATTTATGGTAACTCCGTTATTATTAATTTTGCGAAAAAATTTTATTTTTTATAAAAATGTCTGAATAGCCAAAAAACTAAAATGCAACCAAAGACATCAATTTTTTTCTATTTTATACGAGGTTGGTCAAAAAATATGAATTTCGCTCAAGAGTAAAATACCTTTTCACCGACCGTTTAATAACATGCTCATTATTCGCTATTTTTCCATAGATAATAGCACTCATTACTGTACCCGTGAGTAATATTTCATTACTCACGGGCTGAAGTTACTCACGGGTCATTACTCACGGGCTGAAGTTAGATTCAAGGGCGCATGCCACTTTTAATATTATTCGTATATAAACTGCAAATAAAATTACTTAAACTTGTTTATTTAATACAATAATTATTGTAATTTATATCAATAATTAACTTCGAAAAATTTTTAAAGTAATTTTAACTGTAACAATATCAGTATATTTTTTACGTTTATATCTTGTTTACTAAAAATTTTGACGTTTATCATTTATTTTAGTGACAGTGACATTAGCGCATTTTGTTTATGTTAATTGGAATTTATAACTAATAATGTGTTTATTTTTCAAGTTATATTGTGTTAGATATGTTATCACATATTAGTATAGTTATATTATTATATTATATATTATAGTTACATGTAAATATACAATATAACTATATTTTATATTAAATATGTCCACCGATATCAGCCATTTCCTATTTATTAGATTCACTGACAGTAGGTACAAATTTAAACTTATAATTTTTCGGAAACGAATAGAACTTATATTGACTATTTCTAGTTGTATTTTTACAATAAATAAGAATTTGGTAATAGTAGGCAACCAATTATTCAGCCACGTAATAGGGGTAAATAGCATTTAGGTATTTTTTAAATTATTATAATTTAAATCTCGAGTAGTTGATAATTACATTTTTTACTAATTAAATAAAAAAGAGGTCGTAGAAAAAGTATAGCGTTCTACTCGCATGTAATGGCTATTACTCACTCTGGTGAATTCATCATCGTGAGTAATAGCCATCATTACATGCTCGTTGAATAATATAGTTCACAACAAACTTTTTATAATAACAAATTTCAATATTAAGAAAATTAATTGATTGGTTGACTTACCTGTTAAGGAGGGACAATCATAATTGTCCTATCTTACATTTCGAACATTTGTACTTATGGTAGTGGTCTTTTCGGGCCGCTGATCACAGTTTAAAGAAGCAGAAGAAGAAAAAGAAGATTATTAAGCTTCTTGACAAGTGACGTCCGCGCATCACTGTTTTTTTTTTTATTTTATTTTTATCGCACAAGACATGGGTGGGTTCAAAAGAATCAATGGGGGGGAGCGTACAAATGTTCGAAATGTAAGATAGGACAATTATGATTGTCCCTCCTTAACAGGTAAGTCAACCAATCAATTAATTGTCCTTCACATAACATTTCGAACATTTGTACTTATGGTAGGCTGTTGAAAGATTAAACAATATTGTGCGATAAATAAACAAAAGTACATTGCAATCCAAAAATGAATAGTACTTAGCAATTTTTTTTTTAGAAACTTTACACAAAATATATACATATGTATACCTAACTAATATATTAGAGCAATTATTAATTAAGATTCATGTTTATATTTTAATTATATGAGATGTGTACTTTCAACCAGGTACAAATAAACATAATAAGAAAATTAATGTTCTTACTAATATTAGTAACCTACACATGTAATATAATTACAATTACATACAATTACATGGACTCACCAGACAATACGGTTTTGCAAAGAGTCCGTAATCTTTTGCTAGAGGTTTATTATAAAAAATATTGAATACTTGAGAATTTTCTGTCCATCTCGCCGTCTCTCTAATATCTTCTATAATCCAGTTCTAACTCCCGCTGAGGTAGATGCATGTCTGACACTATACACTTTAAAAATATTAGTGTCTATATTTTTAATTTAAAAAAATGTTATATCTATCTACTCAACGCCTGGGTAGATGTTGCTTTATACGTCTCTTTTTTTTTTGTTTTTAGTTATAAACAAATTGTCTTCCGATTGAGGACGAATGTTTTAGAAATCTCTAAACACTCTCAACTGTGTTTTTTGTTTTAAATAGGTTGATATTTGTTTATTTATTATTATTATTATTATTTTTTGGGGAAGTCTTTATCCTATGTTATATCAAAATGTCAATTTTATCTTGATCCATGAAAATATTCTGAATTTTTATTAGGTACAGGGTTTGCAACCTCTGAACTGAAGTGAGTGCAATCAACATTACAAGTTTGTAAGTAAGATCTTTCAGGGAAAGGCTTGTGAGACGAAATAATGTTTCTAAATAAAGTAATACTGGTAGAGGGTCCCAAGTTAATTAATATTTGGGCAATTAAGGTTTGAGGTTATATATACATTTGTAAAAAAAATTTAAAAATGTTTTTATAATATTCTAGGATATCTTCTATCAACGCCAATGCAGCACTGTGAATGTTAATACGAGCTATAATTATAATCCGGTTCTACGATAGATTTAATAAAATTAAAATTTGATAATTCATAAGCAAAATGGTTATTATTTTATACTAAACCGTCACCATCTCTTGAAAACTGTATCATACAGATTTAGTGATTTGTTGTAATAGATGGGATGGAATCCTCAGGAATGCCTTTTCTTAAAAAGCTTGCCTGACAAGAATATGGAAACCCAAAGGATGTCCTGGATATAAAACCCCAAAAAAAATTCTAGATTAGATTTATATCAGGTCCATAATTATCTTTTTGGTTGTGTAAGGTATGGTGGTCAAAGGTTGTGTACCAAGGCTGAAAAACATAAAATTTAAATCCATGCCAATCTAGAGTTAAGGCATTGGCTTTCTCTGATCCGGGGTCAGGGTTCAAAATTACATACCTTGCACATTTTTTTTTTTAGGATATGTGGCAAACATATCGATTTCTGGAATAAGAAGCTGCTCAAAAATTATAGTAACACAATTATCACTTAAAGAATACCTACTCTGTTTCTATTTTTAAAGATCTTGATTCCGAGTCAGGCAAAAGCATTTTTTTTACTGTTACAGATGCAAAAATAATTTTTAAATTCCTATTTTCACAGAATTATTAAACTTATCTGCAAATGTTGAGTACTGTACACTACCCATCTTGTTAATGCAAGACACAGCTCTTGCGTTATTTATTCCTAGCAAAATGTTACAATTCCTATATTCGTTGAAAAAATGATTTCAAGCCACTATATGCTGCTAGTAACTGAAGTACATTTATATGTAGTTGTTGTTCATGACTCCAAAAACCATGAGTTTTGTTATCAATGCAGCATACCCGCCATGCTAAAAGATATATGCATCGCAAAATATTTCAAGTACATAATTGGATTATTTTATATTTTGCTCACTAATTGGTATGTTATTTAACCACCAATTGTAATCATTTTTAAGTATTTAGGTATGGTCATTTTAGTGTTATAACTATTAGTTTAAGAGAGAGGCTACTTTTCTTTTGTATTTATTTATATATTGTTTTTTTTTTTTAGTATAATTTTCCATATTTAACTTCCATAAATGGACGAACTGTTACAAACTGACCGATTAAGGCTGCAAATGATCTTATTTTACATGTACTTTTATTTTTGATGTTCTGAATACTATTAGATTTTTTTTTGTCAGCAGGTGCAAAATATATCAGGTTCGAATCAAACGTAAAACCAAGAAAAGTTATATTTTGTGGGGGTGAAAGTATACTTTTCCTTTTTTTTTTTATTTATAATAAATCCCAAGCAGAAGAAACATAGAAAATGTTTAAACAATATTTTCTTTACATTTTAAATATGACTTTGAAATTGGTAAATGGTCCTCTAAAAAATTGACAAAAGTAAAGCCTCCTGTTATTAGATTATTTAGGGCTGGTTTTAAAGTTTTTGTAAATATAAAAGCCGAGATATTATTCAAACCAAACGGTAAACAGTTTAATTAATATAAAAAAGTTCTGTACTTAAATTTTAAATATTTTTTAGAATTTTAATGAACAGGAATAGCAAAATAGACAACTTTTAAATCTATTTTTGCCATAACCCTTGAAAATGAGCTTGAGGACTGACCTATTATAGTCTTCCAGCTTAAAATATGTGGCTTCTATAAAGCAATTCAATTGTTTTAAATTCAAAACAAAATCTCTGATTTCCGTCTTTTTAGGCACAAAAAACTACGAAAAATAAATTGTCCTTTTGTATGTGAAGAAGGAGAAATTTTTTGTCATACGACCAGTTTGGGTCTATGAGAACTTTTGGTGCTCTCTCTTCAGAGGGCGTTGTTTTAAATAAAATATTAAAACCTTAGACCAAACTTAAAAATTTCTTATCTGAAGTAATCCCTTTCCATATTTTAATACAGTTAGCCATATTACCCTATTAATTTTTATTGACATTTAGTATGACATCCTGGTTGTTCTCATTTGCTTTTGGTACTGCTGTCTGTTCGATTGTTTGCATCTCGATGCTAGTAGAGGGTGATTTGAGTACTGACTTTGTCCAATTCTTGGTCTGCTCAAGGTTGGATTGAAGTTTAAACGCTGCTGATTAAAGTTGCTAGATTCTGAAAGAACTCTTGATGGATGCTGAGTGGAAACAGCAGCTTGGCTTTGTGGTATAGTCTTTGGATAAACAGTGGTCTTTTGTGGCTTCGTAATGACTTCGAGATGACTTAATAAAGCTGATTTTGTATCTTTGTTTAATATTTTTGACAAAACCAAACAAAAAATTATTGTAAGTACACTTACTAACTTTGTAATATTAAGGTAGACGATAAAAATCAATGCAGAATGTGCAAAAAGTAGTTAAATATATTTTATTCTATTCTAAACTTCTGGGCTACTATAAGTAACTCTGCGAAATAGGAGTAGCTCAAAATAAAGACTTTCTGGGCTACTAAAAAAAGTACCCTCTTCTAGTTTTATTGTTTGAGGACAAACCAAACAAACATTTAATGTAAGCAGTAAACTTACTACCCTCGTAATATGAAATCTAGGCAAAATGTGCACAAAGTAGTTGAATAAATACATTTTATTGTATTCTAAACTTCTGGGCTACATTAAAGTACCTCGGAGAAATAGAAGCAGATAAAATAATCATAAAGATTGTCTGGGCTGCTAAAAAGTACCCTCTGCTGTAATTTTATTGTTTGTAGACAAACCAAACAAAAAGCTTGGTGTAATTAAACTTGCTTGTAATCTTAAATCGAAGTATAATTTACAAAAGTAGTGAAATAAATATAATTCTATTGTATTCCAAACTGCTGGGCTACTGTAAAAATACCTCTGAGAAATAGAAGCAGATAAAATGATCATAAAGATTGTCTAGGCTACTTCAAAATACCTCTGCTCTAGTTTTATTGTTTGAACACAAAACCAAACAAATAATTTAGTGCAAGTAAACTTGCTTGTAACGTGAAATCGAAGTAAAATTTACAAAAGCAGTTAAACTAATATATTTTGTTCTATTCTAAACTTCTGGACTACTGTAGAGTACCTCTGAAAAATAGAGGCAGGTCAAATAATCATAAAGATTTTTTGGGCTGCTTAAAAGCACCCCTGCTCTAATTTTATTGGTAAACCCTTTATTTTGTTCTATTTTAAACCTTTGGGCTATAATTTTATTTTTAAACCCCTAATAATGTAGACTGTATTACATTGGGCTACCTTAAGGTATCCTTATTGACACAAACAATATAAATTTTTGCATAATATCATGTCTGTCGGACATTTTGCTACAAAATAAACATTAATAGGAAATCCAGTGCAGTGTGGCAACATAGCGCCTGTTACATCTCTGTGTGTTTTGACAAATACTATTGACGTTTTGAGTATTTCGAATAGGGAAGAAGGCGAGATATAGTAACTATGACAACAGAGAAAATATATTGATAACAACAGAAAAGGACCCCAAGTTTGAATTTGGTTAAAATTGTCATTTCGTAAATATTAAATATTTATAGTTCGATCTATTCACACATAATTTAATTTATCTAACATAAAATGATTCAAAAATATCTTATAAATAACTTGGTCTTTTGGGATAAAACCCAAAAATATCATATAAATACCTTATCTCTACCAGTTTCTGTTGCAAATTTTCATATTTCCGCCTCTTTCGGGATACACAATTATTTTCTGATGACTTTTGTGGTATTTTAAACACTGTCTAATAATTTTTATAAAACTATTTGGAAAGCACTTGTGATCAGTACACGCACAGAAAAAAAACAGTGATGCGCGGACGTCACTTGTCAAGAAGCTTAATAATCTTCTTTTTCTTCTTCTGCTTTTTTAAACTGTGATCAGCGGCCCGAAAAGACCACTACCATAAGTACAAATGTTCGAAATGTTATGTGAAGGACAATTAAAGGTACTTTACAGCGAAATTTATATTTTTTGACACACCTCGTATAAAATTGCCAAAATTTAATATCTTATAATTTTATTATAGTTGTTAGACTATGCAAAACGTTTTATAAAGAATCATTTTTTTTCGTAATATTAATAATAACGGAGCTATCATAAATAAAAATGATGTTGGGGGTCCGTCATTTGAGGAAAATTTTCGAACATTTTTTTTTTCAATTAGAAGAGTGTAAACGCAGATTATAACATAATTTTTAATTACAAACAACTTTTCTCAATGACAATTTTCGATATTGTGAAATATAAAGGCACTTTACTCTTGAGCGAAATTCATATTTTTTGACATACCTCGTATACTGTTGATAAAATTTGATATCTGATGATTGCGTCTTAGGTTTTAGACTATGCAGAGCACTTTATAAAAAATAACTTTTTTTCGTAAAATTGATATTAAATAAGTTTCCCATATGATTTCAAGTTACACAGACGCACTGTATAATTTATTTTGCGTAGAATAAGTTTTTAGATCATTTAACCCGGGAGTAGTCGCGCTCACTTCTGTAACGTCGATAGTCGCGTGTGAGATTCTATCTCAAAATACGAATTTAAAACAAATTTTTATTTTTTACCAGTTTTATCTACTTTTTATATTGAAAATAGATATTTCTAACAATTTTATTAAAGAAACCTGTGTTAACGGCCACCTGCCAACATCGGCCACCTGTCCTAACGGCCAGTTTATAAATTTCCTAAACCAGTTATATGTAGACTACAAAAACTGGCAATACCGTCCACCTTTCTATATCGGCTAATAGTTCTTTCATTTTTAGTGGCCGTTACTGACAAATTTTACTGTACATATTACGAAAAAGGATGAAATGTGAGATTCTATCTAACGGTGCGACTACTCGCGGGTTAAAGTTAATTGGCTCTCCCCAAAGCCATAAATTCCACAAAAAGAAGAAGAAAAAAAATTCCTACGCATTACTACACCAATCCTCGAGGCACTTACGAAATTTTTATAAAATTCACATCATTTTAAATCAACACATCAATGGTGTAGATTCCATTCTATCTTTCTTTATTTAATTCCATTTGATTTAATCGCCAAATGGAAGAAGATTGTTGGGACGACCGAGGGAAAGATGGCCAGACAACGTTATGATGGTCCCTGTTTACCTGAACCATCTCATCCTGTGTCGACTTGATTATAAATAAAGGATAATATTTGCTATTGCAAGCTGACCTTGTATCGAAAACTGATACACTGATGTGGTAATATGGGTCAATCATGTTTATTATAAACAAACGTATTTGTTTTACCAAGGACATATAAATATTAAAAGAATTTGTCTTGTACTTAATAAGCTGATTACTAAGAGATGCAGTGTATCCCAATACAACGTCAATTGACGTTAAAAACCGAGGTAAAAGAGGCATTGAGCCTATTATAAAGTAGGGAGAAGAAGAAGAAGAATTGAGTAGTAACATTATTGCGTCTGTCTAGTTAACCAAATCCTACAGGACACCGATTTAAGGTAAGCGATTTTTGCATAAGTTGTGGAACCAATTTATTTTAAATTCAATCTTTTTAGCAGTTTAGTTTTCATATTTTCAACAGTTCTTATTCACACACTACACTAGGTATCTGATTGCAAAATCAACTGTACCATGCCAATCGCCATTAGTTTTTGAGGTATCAATCTAAATAAAAAAAAAATGAATGGATCTTATGAGGTTTCATACATTTGTAAGTAAAATATTTGTTGAGCTTACAGGACAGGAAGTAATATGTAGGATTGCACATGCAGTGCCTTCTTATCATTAACGCGTAACATATAAGAACAAGAAATTAGAAAAGCTAAAGTTCAAGTTTGTTGGTAAATACCGGAAGATAACATAAAAACCGAACGTTTTACCGAGACAAAAGGCCTTGAGGACTAAGCACATCCGTCTTGCAATATAAACAGTAATTTGTCTAAAAGACTGCGGAATTTTTCTGCCACACTGCCCACCTTTTTGAGCAATTAACAATGCGGAACTTTATTAAGTATATTCCAGAAACTGAAAAGAATGGGCGAGACCTTTTTTTGTTTTAATAGTGCCGTTTAATTAACTGCTTTTTTAAATTAATTTATTCTTCGAGCTGCATTAATTAGCCGAAGAGAATCTAAGTCGAAAAAACAAGAGATCATGTAAAAAGAATATTGATGATGTGTACGTTTAATTAAAATGTATTTAGAAAAAAGAAAGTAAATTTGCGTAAGACCATTTTTTTAAATATACGGGTTTAAAAACGTCACACAAAGTAACTTTTATGAGATGAATTTTATGACCGCTAGCTCTATTAGTCTAAGAGCTGGAAGCGGATTTTGTGCGTGATAAGTAATATGAAAAAACTATACGGGGATATGTTGAATTAGTTGTGTACATGACTTTCCCCAACGACCGGAAACCAGAGTGGGGGACTAGGGTAGATATAAGGGGTCAAAGTCGCGGTTATTATTATTTTTTTGTGACGCTCATGATCGAGATAGTGCACCAAAATTTGGGAATAAGTAGGTCATGACAAAACTAAGTAAAATCTCTAGGGGCGGAACGCTGCGTGGCCGACAAAGGGGTGGGGTAGGGGTGAATATAAAGAATATAAGGGATTTTTTGCGACGTTCGTGATTCAGATAGTATACCAAAATTTGGGAATAAGTAAACGATGACATAACTAAGCAAAATCTCCAGAGCCGAAAACCAGAGTGGGGGACAAGGGTAGTTATAAGGGGTCAAATTCGCGGTTTTTATTATGTTTTTGTGACGCTCATGATCGAGATAGTGCACCAAAATTTGGTAATAAGTAGGTCATGACGTAACTAAGTAAAATCTCCAGGGGCGGAACGCTGCGTGGCCGACAAAGGGGTGGGGCAGGGATGAATATAGAAAATATAAGGGTTTTCTTTGCGACGTTCGTGATTGAGATAGTACACCAAAATTTGGAAATACGTAGACCATGATATAGCCAGGGTTGACGACGAGGGTAGTTATAAGGGGTGCAAGTCGCGGTTTTTATTATTTTCTTTTGTGACGCTCATGATCGAGGTAGTGCACCAAAATTTGGGAATAAGTAGGTCATAACGTAAGTAAGTAAAATCTCCAGAGGTGGAACGCTGCGTGGCCGACAAAGGGGTGGGGAGGGGGTAAATATAAAAAATATAAGGGGTTTTTTGCGAAGTTCGTGATTGAAATAGTACACCAAAATTTGGGAATAAATAGACCATGACATAACTAAGTAAACTCCCCAGAGCCGGAAACCAGCATGGGGGACGAGAGAAGTTATAAGGGGTAAAATTCGCGGTTTTTATTATTTTTTTTTGTCACGGTAGTAAGAGATTGTTGGTAGGAGTGTCAGCATACAGAGTAATACCCCCAAAATGATTTCAAACCACTTTAATAAAAATTGAGCATGTGGTGTAATTTCCATGTCAAATGAGTAAGACGAAAGACGATCTTTTGTCAATGCCCAAAGGGCGCGGGAATGAAATACCCAAATAAAGCGAGAGGTAGAATAAAA
This sequence comes from Diabrotica virgifera virgifera, assembly GCF_917563875.1. Taxonomy (NCBI): domain Eukaryota; kingdom Metazoa; phylum Arthropoda; class Insecta; order Coleoptera; family Chrysomelidae; genus Diabrotica; species Diabrotica virgifera. The sequence continues at coordinate 275,377,315 of NC_065443.1, forward strand.
TCAGGATGACCAATACTTTATCCGAGCCAAGAACAGAAGCGATCGATAAATACTCGATATATTACCCAGAGATACAAAATATTATCTGATCAATACTCTGAATCGAACTTTATCCTCTGTTTCGGTCAAATTTATCGTCGTCATTGAATTTGATGTATTTAACTGAAAAAAATCGGTTTGTCCTGATTTAGGTGATCTAACACCTGGAGGCAATGGAATGTTGTTCGTGGAATCACTGGTGGTATCTAGATCGTTGTCTTCTGTCGTTGATCACAGCGTTTTATACTTTTGGGCAGTTTTCTGTCTAAAGCAGGCATCGACGATAGTAATAGGTAGGTGGTGGGAGTGCGGGCATCGGGCATTCAGATATAGAGCCCACCGCTAATACACAATGACGGTGTGATCGTTATTATCTTAATGTGTTATATTTTAGAAAATACCAATTTCAAATTTTTTCAATAACGGATCACATGGTATTATTTTGTCCCCTTATATAACTATATTTTTAATCCTGCGTATCTTCGAATATACAAAAAACTTTTACTTCGTTGTTTGTACAGAAAATACAGGTTGTCTAATCTACAGGCTCTACCTGGCCGTAACATTATTCATTGGATTTTGTCTCCTTCTTCTTCGTTTTGTATAGACATGATTCTGTCTCTTTTTTCAATGTGCCTGTAGTAAGTTGTCGTTCCATAGTTTTCGTGGTCTTCCCACTGATTGTCTTTCTATTGGGGAACCGTCTTCTTATGTTTCTTACCCAGTTATTATTGTTGTATTGGATTCGTGAAAACCTTAAAGAAGACGATTGTGTTCCAAAGTGGACATCTTATAACTTCTTCTTCTACTTCCTTCTTGTATGTAGGCTTTAAAGCCTTTTTCTTCTTCAATATTAGCCTCCTAAATTATTTAAGTTATCGCACCACCTTTTTCCTGGTCTGCCAATACTTCTTCGTCCATTTGGTGACTTATCTCCTGCTATTCGTACTATCCTATCCTCTGCCATTCTACTAATATGTTCGTTCCACTCCTGTTTCCGTTTTGTCACCCATCCATTTATGTCTTCTGCATTGCATGATCTTTTTATGTTTTCGCTTCTTTCTCTATCCAACAGACTTTTCCCTGATATTCGTCGGAGTATTTCGTTAGGTGTATAAAACGTAGATGCTGGTTTATTGTACTCAATGGCATTTTCTGTGATTTGTCTCAGTACAAATACGGCGTCTGCGCAGGATCTTCCGGATCTGAATCCTTGTTTTTCATCTGATAAAGTTGTTAGTTTATTGATTTTGTTGGTTAGGACTTTTGTGGTTAGCTTAAGTGCGGTGTTCAGTAGATTTATACCTTTATAATTGTTGGGGTCTTCTTTGTCTCCTTTCTTGAATATTGGTATCATTATGCTGTTTCTCTATGTGTCTGATATCTTGCAGTGCAATATTACTTTTGTATAAGTTTTGTCACTTGCCAACGTGGCATTGGAACGCAAATAAAGTGTTTAAATTTACTCCTGCATTTTCCCCGAATATCGCGTGGTGTAGTGAAATTTAAATACAAAGCAAGTACGAAACGTAAATTATAAAAGTGAAGACGTTCTATTGGGACAAAAAAAGTGGAAATAGACAAACATAAACAGAACAGCGTTTTTTATAAGGTAACGATTGTGGGTGATAAATAATAAACATTGGAACACTACAAAAAGCTAAGCGGTCAAGCAGATAAGAAAACCAGTATACCAGAGGTGAAGTTCTGCTTGAATTTTAAGCAGTGTTGCCGGATTTAAAATAAAAAGAACAATCTACAGTAAATAAAAATAAGAATACTTTCGAAAAATAAGAATATTTTGGTGCGTGGATAAGTGGACACACCTCCGCGTGGTTGAACCGGGTGTGGCTCATTTTACGCTACGTAACAAAATAGTAAAATTCTAATCTCTGAGATTGGATAAAAGCAAAATCTTACTAACCGTCGAAGTGAGAAAGATTCTAACGCTAGCCTAGAGATTTAGAAAAATAATCCATAGTCGAAAAAAAGATGGAGGAAATGATGAAAAAGATGAGTGAAAAATTAGATTGTATGGATAATAGAGGCATAAGAATAGAACAAAAACTAAATGAAGTGCAAAATGATTTACAGCTCATGAAACTGGAAATCGCAGAATTAAAAGCTGAAAATATAGCATTAAAATCAGAAAATAAAGTACACGAAAAAAGAATAGAAGATCTAGAAAGAGAGGTAAGAAAGAAAAATATTATAGTATACGGTATAACAGAGAAAGAAGGTGAACAAGAAAATGATATGATAAAAAGTATACAAAATATGGCAATTAAAATCCAAGTTCCACTAAATGAACACACAGACATAATAGACATAAAACGCGTTGGTATACAAAGAGATCCCCTAAGACAGTTACCGAGACCTATACTACTGGAACTTAAAAGCGGTTCCAAAAGAACTGAAATATTGAACCAATCGAAAAGACTAAAAGGAACAGACATTTACCTAAGTGAAGATTATTCCAAGGAGATACAAGACCAGAGAAAAATACTGAAACAACACTTAAAGGAAGCAAGAGAAAGGGGTCAGAAGGCATCGCTAAATTATAATAAGCTAAAAATAAACGACAAAACATATACTGTGGAAAGCTTAGGATACAAGAGGCCACAAAGCGAAATGATGAATACTAAAACACCTCAAGGAAAACCCAGAGGAAGAACATATACGGAAAGATCACCAGGAGATGACGAAAATGAATCAGAAAATATGGCGAAAATAACCAAGACTGCACATAATTCCGGCACAAAGCCAAAAAACTGAGATTGTATGTAAAAGTAGCACATAGTAAAGAACAAACGACTAGTATCACTAAAACATACCGGCAAACGAATATGGAAAACGCATTTATGGAATGTAAAGAGACTGTAAAGAAAATGACTAAAAACCTGAAAACGAAACTAGCACGGAAAAAGAACAACGAATCAAACATAAGAAAAAGAGATAGAAAAAGAAAAACTAAGAAGAAAAACAGAGTAAAAGTAGGAACATGGAACGTTCAAACATTATTGAGACCAGGAAAAATGGAAGAGGTAGCAAGAGAAATGCAAAGATACAGAATAGACATACTAGCACTACAAGAAGTACGATGGAAGGGAGAAGGAAATATCAAAAAGAAAAACTACACAATATACTAATCGGGAGAAAACAAGCAAGGAAAAAACGGTACAGCATTCATGGTTAACAGTAAGATTAGGGACAAAGTTATAGAATTTAAAGCGATAAATGGACGAATGTCGTATATAAAAGTAGAAAACAAACAAGCCAATATGACAATCATAAACATATATGCACCCACAGAAAATGCACCAGAAAATGATAAAATTGAATTGTATGAACAACGGGAAGAATTATATGAAAGATTACCCAGAAATGATATAGTACTAATGGTTGGTGACTTCAATGCAAAAGTAGGCAAAGAAAACCAGTATAAGGAAGTAGCAGGGAAAGAAAATATTCATGACGAGACAAACGATAACGGAAGAAAATTATGCCAACTAGCAGCAATAACAAACAGTTACATTATAAGTACAAACTTCATGCACAGAAGAGAGCATAAAGTAACATGGTTGATACCTGGCACAACAGTTGGCAATCAGATAGATCACATACTAATATCCAAAAAATGGAAAGCAATAATGCACGATGTCAGATCATATAGAGGAGCAAACGCGGACACAGACCATTTTCTAGTAATAGGAGAAATCAAAATGAAGATAATTAAAGCAGAGAGAACAAGACAAAACAAAAGAAGATGGAATCTGGAGAAGTTAAAAGTACAGGAACTAAGAGAACAATATGAGACAACCCTAAAGGAAAACCTAAGACAAGCAAATAACACAGAGGACATATGGAAAAATATAAAAGAATCCATTTTGAATTCAGCTGAAGAGGTGCTAGGACAGAGGGAAATAAAAAGAAGGAAAGAGTGGTTTGATGCAGAATGCGAAAACAAAATCAAACAGAAAAACCAAGCAAGAGATAAATGGATATCAACTAAAGAAGTGCATCATCGAAACGAATATAAAGAAAAAAGAAAGCAGCCCATAATTGTTGCAATAACAAAAAAAACTGTGGATCGAAGAGCTGTTAAAGGAACTAGAAATAAATAGTAAAGACAGCGCCAAACTATTTGGATACCTAAAAGCTCAACAAAGAAAAGGCAGACCAGTAGTTAAAATTGACAATAGATCATGGGAAACACACTTCACAGAACTATATAGATGCAAAGAAAGCCCGGAAGAGGAGTTAGGCGCAATGGAAGACATTAGAGATAATGAAATACGGATGCCAACACATGATGAATATTTAGCCATCATTCAAAAAATAAAACAGAAAAGAACACCAGGCCCAGATGAAATTCCCAATGAGCTAATTAAAAGCTGAGGGGAAAAGTTATTAACAAGCATCTATAACCTAATAGTTAGAATATGGGAAGCAGAAGAAATGCCCGAGGATTGGAAAGAAGGCAGAATTATACCAATATTTAAGAAAGGAGAAGTAACAAACTGTAACAATTATAGAGCAATATCTCTACTGAGTACAACATATACAATTCTAACAGCCCTCATCAAACAAAAACTTAATCAATTCACAAAGAAAAAAATTGGGGACTACCAGCAAGGATTCAGAGAAGGCAGATCCACTACAGATGCGATCCACATAGTTACACAAACAATCGAAAAATGCCACGAACACAACATAGAACTCCACATCCTCTTCGTAGACTTCAGACAAGCCTTTGACTGTATTGGAAGAAATAAATTATTTATTGAAATGAAAAATCAAGATATACCAGCAAAATTAATCAGATTAACAAAAATGACCATGGATGGAGCTCGAGCCAAAGTAACAACAGAAGAAGGTAGCACAAAATCAATTGCAATAGAAACAGGAGTGCGACAAGGCGACTCCCTGTCAACCACATTATTCAACATAGCACTAGAAGGAACAGTCAAGGCCAGCAAAATTAAAGGAACTATAGCCCACTCCTCAACACAAATAGTTGCATATGCAGATGATTTAGTTCTTATGGGAAGAGACAAGGAAAGATTAAAAGAAGCAGTAACAATCCTGGCAAAAGAAGCACGGAAAAGAGGGCTAGAAATTAACGAAGGAAAAACAAAATATCAACTCTGCTCTAGAAGAGAAGATAACAGGATGAGAGAAATCAAAATAGAAAACTACACTTTTGAAAGAGTCCAACAATTTAAATATTTAGGAGTAATAGTGAATGGCCAAAACAAGAGAAGTGAAGAAGTAACGGAACGAATACTAACAGGCAACAAAGATACTGGAGATATCATAGGCTTATGAAGGACAAGAACTTATCCAGAAATACAAAACTGAAAATATACAGAGTTGCAATCAGACCAGTAGTTACGTACGCAGCTGAGATAATGTGCCTCACGGAAAAAGATGAAGAAAAATTGAGAATATTCGAAAGGAAAATCCTCAGACGCATTATGGGCCCGATAAGAATGGACAACGGAGAAATGAGAAGAAGAATGAACCATGAACTAAGAGACATAATGAAGGGAGAAGATATAGTTAGATTTATTAAATCACAGAGGCTGAGATGGCTGGGACACATAGAAAGAAGGAAAAACGACCGACTGATTAAGAAGATTACCAAATGGAAACCGGCAACTGAAAGACCAAGAGGAAGACCCAGAGAGAGATGGGAGGATCAGGTCATGAGAGATATCAAAATTCTGGAAGTGAGAAACTGGAGGCAACTATGCACATATCGAAATGAGTGGAAGAAAATAGTAACGAAAGCCAAGTCATACAACAAACTTTGACAACGTACAAGTGGAATGCGGAGTGATTCACCGCAATAAGCGAATCTGAGAGCTCTAAGTAAGAGCGGCAAACATTCCACCTGGGATGAAAAGCCCTGATGATGATGATGATAAGTTTTGTCATCTCTATGGTTATACTTTCTTCTCCGTATTTTAGAAGCTCGTTGGTTATTCCGTCTGGTTGTGGTGACTTTCTGTTTTTGAGTGAATTTATTGGTGAGCTTTATGGCTATCTCTACTTCTTGAAAACTGATTTATATTTCGTGTCTTAATTCAGAGAGGTTATTGTTTTGATTATTATTTTCCTTTCTTTTAAACAGTTTCGTCAAGTGTCTAATCCATTCTTTTGTTAGTATTATTGTATTCCTAAAATTCTGCCATTTCTTTCTGTTGGTTTCTTATAAATCTCCATATTTGTTCTTGTGTTCTGTAGAAGTCGCTTTCCATCCTTTTTGTAAACTGTTCCCAGTATTCATTTTTTGTTCTTCTTACCAATTGCTTTGTTTCATTTCGTATTATTTTATAGGTGTCTCTGGATTCTGGAGTGTTTCATGTTTTATACTTAATGTAGGCCTCTCGCTTATCTTTACATTTCTCTTGTATTTCTTTTCTGAACCATGGTATATGTTGTTGTTTCTTTTGTTCATTATGACTTTACGTTTTTCTAGAGCTTCTGTTGCTGCCTCTTCAATGTTGTTTTTAATTTTCTCCCAGCTAGCGTTTATATCTTCGATGTCGTCTACTTGCTTCAGCTGTATCTTCTGTGCTAGCCTCCTTTGGTACATTTCTATTGTAGAATCGTTCCACACCGATTCTATATTGAACTTTTTCGCGGTGATTTCCTGTATAAAATGTTTTGTTATTATATTCATTCTTATTTTTGCTAGGACTAGTTTGTGTTCACTCCCTGCGTCTGCCGAGTTTAAAGTTCAAATATCTAGAATCTGCTTTGGGTGGATTTTTTTATTAGTGACCATAAAGTTAATCATAGATTTGTGCCCCCTGGAGTTTTCAAACGTATATTTATACTGAAGCTCATGGTCGAAAAATGTATTATTAATTCTCAGTTCGTTAGAAGCACAGAGATTAGCCATGAGTTCTTTATTTGCGTTGACATGGTTTTCATTGAATTTTTGTTTTACTCCTGGAACTATTTCATTTTCGATACGTGTTTAAAAATCACCCATAAGAATTAAGTGTTCTTCATGAGGTATGTCATCCAGGATGGTTTGCAACTGTTTGTAGAATGCCTCTCGTCCCTCCTTAGTTTTGCAGTCCTCGGGGTTATAGATAGATATAACATTTAATTTTTGGTAGTCCATTGTGATATTCATATGTATTATTCTTTTGAAAATGTAACGGCAGTTACTTATGTAGTCTTGAAATTTCTTATGGACAAGTATAACTACGCCTGCTCGTGCTCGTTCTTTTTTCTTCACTCCATTATATCCTAAAATATATTGGTTATATGTAGTCCCTTTGCCTTTACCTTTCTTCTTAGTTTCTTGGATTGCACAAATGTATATGTTTTTGTTTATCAGTTCTTCGATTATCTCTTGGTCTTTGTTGTTGAACGAAGTGATGTTCCATGTTGCTAATCTGATTGTGGGCTTCTTTTTCCTTCTCGTTTTCCTTTTCTTTGAGTGGTTCGTCGTCTTAGGTTCCTTCGGGTTCCGTTGCTTTATATCGGTTCTTTGAGCCTTATTTTTTTACAGTGGTTAAGATGCTAACCTGGCCCATTAACATCTTATAACGATACAGATAACTATCACATGTCACCTCTCTGCGATCCAACACCACACACCTTTAATTTTAAGTAGGTAATATACTATGTGTGGCACCGCATTAGAGAGTTATTAACGTGGAAAATTTAAGCAATTATAACTCTATAATATTAACTCTATCCTTATAAAAGTATCAGTTTACTGAAAGTGTTACACCTTTAAAGAAAACTAAACATAACGCCTATGTTTTACTAGTTTCAATATCAAATTTTCTGTTATTTCAACTACTACAGTAAACCTAAATTTTAAATATTCGCAGAAAACTCTATTATAAATGTAGGGTACATAAAACCCCAGGCAACCAAATAACGTTTACAAAACGTTGAAAAGACGTCATAATTAGCAACAAACCACGTCAGTTTATCATGTTTTTTCGACGTCGAAAGTCACGTAAACATATCCCACCATAATTTACGTCATTTTCATCACGTTTTAAATACGTGATATCAAAAACGTAGTTTTTATGTCATTTTTTTTAGATTATTTTTCATTTTATGGTTTTAAGAGTACACAATGATTATTCGTATGGGCATTATTGGTATTGCAATTTTTCATTCACCTGTTTTAAATTTAGCTTATAGGTAAAAAGCAAAAACCAAATCGAGGACTTTATAAAATGCATAGAATTACAATACCCTTAACGCGGTGTGCAAGTACTTGGAAGGGAAACGAGAAACGACCGTGCGCGAGTCGCGGAGAAATATTGCAACTATCTTAAATAATCCTTATTGTCGATTGAAATTGTCAAATTGACGTATATTTCATACCTTCTGTCATTGAAGCAGAAAAATTATATATTGCTCCACAATATTGATATGAATGCAATTATTATATAAAGGTAAATTTAATTAATTGTATTTTGAGTGCAGTACTGCATTTTAATAACTAATTTTATTTACTATAATACATACAATTGTTCACGTTTTAATAACAGAACCTGAATCTTATTTTTTCTTCTTACTATTTTTTGGACTATGGCCTTGACAATTATCCAGTAACCAGGACTAATATAATTGGCCAATATAATTAAAAGTGCGAATAAAAGTACAGAGCGAAGAAATAGGGGTCGCTTTGCCGAACTTGCACGGTGTTTTATTTTTTATGTAGGTATAGGTACTTACTGTGTCAAAACTGAAACAACATATTTTTTTTTATTAACTCCATTGAGTACAACAATCTGCCCATTGGGCATTAAGCATTTGTTGTGGTAAAAAATACAGACATGTAGAGAGTTACTCCAGTGAGTAACCTCTTTACAATTCTAAAACTAAAATTTTATTAGTACACTTTTTTTTACATTCAGTTGGTTAAGTCGGACGGCAGTTGCCGTTTTAGTCTACGCACTTCAAAGACGTCCAGCACATTTAATTGTCTGGCAAACGCATTAGGATGCACTAACACTCGTTCAGAATATTTAACACTAAAACGTTGTATGGCTTCTTTTACGGATTCTAGGGGGATGTCGTGTTGAATCACCTCGTTGGATACATAGTATGGCGCATTGACTATGGAACACAGCACCTTGTTTTGAAATCTCTGTAGGATGTTTGTATTGGAGACGCTAGCAGTGCCCCATAGCTGAATCCCATAAGTCCATATGGACTTGAGGATGGACTTGTAGAGTAAAATTTTCTTATCCAGAGATAGTTTGGAATTGCGTCCAATGCAGTGTTGCCAATCGCATTTCTCTAGATTATCCGATGATCGCTCGAAAAATATCCGATTTGTCACGAAAAGGTACGCTAGATCAAAAATTATTCTGTTAATAAAATCTTATTAAAATCAATGTTGCCAATGTTATTCTTTTAGTCCCCTTAACAACCATCAAATAACAAAATCCGTTGTTCGTACGCCAATCAGTTGATTGTAATCAATTATCATTATGATAATTAACATATTTGATTGATTAATTAATTATTAATTATCAATTAACGTAACAATTATTAACATAATTGATTAATTAATCAATTTAGCTCATAACTGTAATCAATTATGTTTTAAGCAGCCCAATCAAAGTTGACATTGACAGTAATTAAATATTTGATAATGATCAGTTGATTCCATTTCTGATTAGTGTTCGAACAACCGGCCCTTTAATCTACTGGATTCTCTATTTCACAGTTTAAAAATTTTCGTTTATAGATGAAAATCTCGTATCCTAGCTGATTATTACCTAATTCATGTATGTAAATACTATTTCTTTACTATTATTATATTATTCGTATTTTGTATTATCGGAAGCCTTAAATTCTAAATAAATAAATAAATCTAAATATTTCATTACTTGGATCGTTATATTAATTTATTATAATTATTTAAAAAAAAAAAACACTTTTAAATATTATTTTATTAAAACGTAATAACTACCTAAAACTAGGTACTGAAAAAATAAATAATAAATAAATCAATACAAAATAAACTACAGCTACATTAATAGCATAGGCGCTAAATTTCTGGTCAATGCTTTTAAAATGCATTATTTTTTTCGAGTCCTGAGAAAGCTAATAAGTATTATTTAAAAATTTAAACGCAGAATGAAAGATTACGTTATTACCGAGGGCCGAAAGTCCCTGAAGACTTCTATAATTTTTATTCTAATATGTTACAGGGGTAAAAGGAAAAGAGAATATTAAGTGTGATTTTTAATTTCAAATATCTCATTCGAAAGAAACATTTTGTTTATTCCAAGGGACTTTCAGCCCTCGGTAATAATGTAATCTTTCATTCTGCGTTCAAATTTTTCAAAAATATTTGTTAGTTTTCTCAGGATTCGAAAAAAATGAATACGTTTAAAGATTCTTGTTTCGAAATTTTGCACCTACGCTCTTTTAACAACTAAAGATTTATTAACTAAAACAATAGAAATGTATTTGACAGTCTTATAGTTATTAAGGTATCAAAGTTATTATCCATAATACCCGTGGTGCGTTCAACGTTAATGCCCGACTAAATAATTTTTATAGGCAAAAAATTTGAAGGATTTTTGAGTTAATTAGTAGATATTTAGGATATTACTAGTTTCAAATAAGTAGATTTTTCTACAACCACTATTCCAAATGCATTTTTCTGCACAATTTTATGTTAACAAACTTAATATTTTCTCACAGAATAACTGACAGTAGTGTGCAGAAAAGTGACGTTTCTGTGCCGGAAAGTTCTTTTCTGCATAGTACCATTACATTCCTCAAAAAAATCATAAATATAATTAAGTAAGTAAAATATGTTTTGATGAAATGATTTTGTTTAAGATATTAGATTTGATAGAACTTTACAAAAAAGAAATAGATTTAACTACATCTCATGTCAGAGAAATCTGGAAACGTTTACTTAAGCACTGCACTACATAAAATGAAAATAAAACTAAATCGTGCGTGAATTAGCTTTCATAAGTTTAAAGACTAAAAACTAAAAACTCTAAAATAACATCGGACGACAGACGGTTTTTTAAATTTGAATTGGATTAGTATGCCTTAAGTGGATGCACTTGTGCATTTAAAATCTAAACAAAAGAATCGGCACATGTCCCTTTTGTCAAAAGATGAAAAGTATCGGATGTCACTAACATTCATCCAGTATAGGCTGTTTATAAAAATTTGGATGGAACCAAACAAAATTAATGTGTTGTTGGTGTTGGGAATATATGGATGAGAAAGTTTTAGTCTATGGTAGATACACTGAAAAATATCCGCAAATATCCGATTTATTTAAAGATACGAAGAAGATACGACAACTCTCAAAAAGGTACGCAAATCGGATAATTATCCGTGGATTGGCAACACTGGTCCAATGAGCCAATACATATTTCTCAATTTAAGTCCAAGCTGTTTTCGTTTGGTAAAAATATGTTTTTTCCAAGTAAGGCGGCGGTCCAAGTGCATGCCAAGATATTTGGCGTCCTCGGATTGAGGAATTAGACAATTATCAATATATACAGGGGGGCATGTTTCTCTGCGTAGCGTGAATGTTACATGTAATGATTTAGTTCCATTAGATTTGATGCGCCATACTTTCATCCATTGTTGAATTCTATTTAGGTTTGATTGAAGATTCCTTGATGCTGTTGTTGGATCTGTGTGGGATGCCAGAATAGCAGTGTCATCTGCATACGTTGCAACTGTAGTTATACTAGATGTTGGAATGTCCGCTGTGTATAAAAGATACAGAATTGGGCCGAGAACGCTGCCTTGTGGGACGCCTGAGTGAATAGGATATATCTTAGTTTGCTCGGTACCGTGCTTCACAAGGAAGTGTCTATTTTCTATGTAGGATTTGAAGAGCTGCTAGTGAGGGTAGGGTAGGAGCTTCTTTAATTTTATTTGTAGTCCTATGTGCCATACCTTGTCAAAAGCCTGAGATTTGTCAAGGAAAGCAGCAGAACAGTATCTTTTGGAGTTAAAATCCTTGTTTATTTGGTTGACTAGCCTATGCACTTGTTCTATGGTTCCATGTTTGTCTCGGAAACCGAATTGGTGTTCTGGAATTATTTTATTTTCGTCTATTATCGTTTTCAACCTTTTTACGTACATTTTTTTTAAGACTTTGTTAATCATAGGCAAAAGGCTTATAGGCCGGTATGAAGATGCATTTTCCGGTCTTTTTCCGGGTTTAAGGATCATTAGGATTTGTGTCATTTTCCATGAACTAGGGAAGTAGTTTAGGCGCAGAATTGCATTAAATATAAAGATGATTAGTTTTATGCACTTATCCGAGACTTCTTTTAGAATCTTGCCAGAGATTAGGTCAAATCCAGGGGCTTTTTTAATGTTGATTTCATCTATTATTGTTTGTTTTGCTTGGTTGACTGTAAGTTTCGTGTGGGGCAGATCCATTTGAAACGGTGCTGTTAGGAATCTGGTTAGTTCTGTTTCTTCCTCTGTACATACTGTAGAAGGGTATGGCGTAAATACTTTTTGAAGGTGCTTGTCAAAAAGATCAGCTTTTTCTTTGTCGTTCCTAGCCCAGGTGTTTGCCTCATCTTTGATTGGTGGGTTATGCTGTTGGGGCCGTTTGAGCTTTTTCGTGGCTTTCCAGAGTGAATAATCTGTAGCATCAGTTGGTGTTAAATTTTCTAAATATTCTTGTATTCCATGGTTTTCTTCTTCGTGGATTAATTCCTTTAATTATTTTGTTGCTTTGTTAACTTTTTTCTTCTTTTCTGCCGTTCTTGACTGCTGCCAATTTTTGCGTAGTTGTCGTTTTTCTAAAATTTTTTGTTTAATTGTGGGAGACACATTATTTCTGTTTGGAGATGGTTCGTAGCTGGGAGTCGCGTACCATGCAGCAATCTGTATGCTTTCTGTTAGTTTATCTACAGCTGATTCAAGTTCGAGTTCATTTTTCAAGGACCGATTTAGTGAGATTTAGAGTCTAGTTTTTCTCTAAATTGGGACCAGTTAGTCTTGGTGTTATGCAAAGTTGGTTGATGTTCTTTGTTTAAGATTTTTTCGGAGATTGTTATTATAAAGGGTAAGTGGTTTGATGATAAACCAAAGCATGATTCAGCTTTACATTTTTTGGTATCGATGCCTTTTGTGATGCAGAAGTAAGGTATTATAAATGTAAGGTACATAAAATCCAGGCAACCAAATAACGTTTACAAAACGTTGAAAAAACGTCATAATTATCACCAAACTACGTCAGTTTATCATGTTTTTCGACGTCGAAATTCACGTAAACATATCCCACCATAACTTACGTCATTTTCATCACGTTTTAAATACGTGATATCAAAAACGTAGTTTTTAGGTCGTTTTTTTTAGATTATTTTTCAGTTTATGGTTTTAAGAGTACACAATGATTATTTGTATGGGCATTATTGGTATTGCAATTTTTCATTCACCTGTTTTAAATTTAGCTTATAGGTAAAAAGCAAAAACCAAATGGAAGACTTTATAAAATGCATAGAATTACAATACCCTTAATGCCCAATGCAACGTTATAGAGTTTTTATTTTTTATGTAGGTATAGGTACTTACTGTGTCAAAACTGAAACAACATATAAACTAATAAATAATTTACTAACAAATTATCCAGCATAATATCTTAATTTAACGCTGTCCATTAAATCAAAAAGAATGGTGAACAACACATAATTAGTTCATTAACAGAAAATTAATACCAAAATATAACCTCATACAGTTTTCAAGAAGAATTATTGCATTAAACTAACTCACTTGAGAAAAACGAATATTAACACGTTTCTTCAACTAAATAATATTTAAATGAAAAGTCTTATTTTACCACACAAAGCACGTAAACAATAAATGAAAAATTCCTTGTGATCCTTTAAGCTTAGAAAATATAATCCTAAATCCTACTAACACTTTTATCTTTTATCTATGCTATAAACGAAATTGTTTGGAGTCAAGATATAACATTAACATTATAAGCATTAACTCAGCGGTTCTCAACCTTTTAGCACTGGCGCCCCCTTTGAACACTGAAGATAGCTCACGCCTCCCCTCCAGTCAATAATTGGTTGGTTCAAGTTAGAACAGTGAAATTGTGAAACTGACGATGCTAACTCTACGTTAGCAAAAGCTGGGATGCAAAATAAAAATCCAGATATATTTAAATACGAAAGTTTATTTGATGTCTCATTAAACTTAACATTGTTTATTTAAGTATTTGAGAAAAAGAATAATCAAAAATCAAATACGCATATAAAGTTGAAAGTCTAATACCTATGAGTGTTTTTGCACTTTCAATGAGAGGGTTGGCATGAAACTGTGTCAGAGCACACCTCAAGTCACTTTCAACGTCCAGCCTTGAACGGTATTTTAATTTTATATACGCCAATGCAAAAAAAAACAGATTCGCAAAGATATGTGGATGAAAACTGAACTAATAACTTCGCAGATACTAAAGCCACTTCTGGGTAAACAGGAAAGTAGGTTAACCAAAATTCTTCCAAGTCCATGTTTGCAAAATCTGCTTTTGCTTGTGAATCACAATTTAGGTCAATTTTAGCTCTTGAAGGTTAACTGGAAGAATGTAAACTTCGATATGAAAAGGATCTCTTGTCAACTTAAATTCCCAGTTTTCCGAGCTAACATCTGGAAAGTACTTTCGAATTTGATTTTTCAGTTCTTCCAAATGCCGTGATATGACGTCTTTCAAATCCGAAACTAGATGTAGTGGAAGGGTTTGAATATCATCGAGAAGGTCGTTCAGTTTAGGAAAAGAGGAAAAGTTTGGCTTGGAACTGTGAAGGCGGCGTTGCCAAAGCGATATTTTTTCTATAAACCCCTTAATTCAGCGTTTCCCAACCGGTGGGTCGCGACCCACTAGTGGGTCGCGGGCGGATTTCAGGTGGGTCGCGGCGAGGCTCTTACAGTAGCTGAATATCAGTACATTTATATCATCCTAGGTGACGGATGGGTCACGAATATGAAAAAACATCAGAAGTTGGGTTGCCAGAAAGAAAAGGTTGGGAACCCCTGCCTTAATTGCATCATAAGTGTTTAAGAGGTTTTTATGGCCTTGAAGCTTCAGATTCAGGACATTAAATGTCTCAAAAAAGTCAGACAAATAAGCCAAGTAAAAGATATTTTTATCATCTATAAATCTACTGTGAAGATCTTCTTGTTTGCAAGCATTTTCCTTTGGATAACCACCGGACTTCTGTATGAAACAGGAGGGTTTCTGTGTGAAACAGTTCTTGACATAGTGCCTGAAAGAGCCTAGTGTTTAATGCGCTGGATTTGATGTGGTTAACTATTTTAATTGCTAAGTTTAATGTGACGTTGAGAGGTTCAGGTAAAGTCTGACTAGCTAAAGCTTGTCTGTGAATAATGCAGTGAGAACCAATTATCCTAGGTTTCTTCTTTTTTGCCAATTCCATAAATCCAGATCGACATCCTGTCATGGCTTGGGCCCCATCGGTACATATGCCAATTACTTTCTCCCATGGAACTTCATTGATTACTAAAAGATCAAGAGCAGAAAATATGTCAATGGCTTTATTTGTTGTTTCAAGAGATGTTGAAAACTAGTTTCAAGAGATGTCTATCAATAAATCGACAGTAAAACAATAACTGTGCATGCTTTGAAATATCAGTTGTTTCGTCACACTGCAAAGAAAAAAACGGTGAGCCTTTTAATTTTTGCAATAGCTGATTTTTCAAATCCAGAGCCATGTCATCAATTCTACGTTTAACTGTGTCGTTTGAGAGAGAAATTTTTTCTATTTTCTTACAACTGTCTTCACTAAGTACGGTACTACAAGCAGTAAGTAAACAAGGTTTAATTAGTGACTCACCAATAGTATGTGAATTCTTGTCTTTAAGTATCAAAAGTGCTATTTTGCATGATGCTTCCACAGCTTTCTCATTTTCAACACGAAAATTTGCAGTAGAGTCAAGTTTCATACGTTTTAGGCTGCTTTTTTGGCAATAAAAAATTCTGGGCCTTTATCTTTCAAATAAGACTGGTTTGTAATCAGATGCCTTTCCAAACGTCCGGGGCGCATTGCATCATTACTAAGAACAGCATGGCAGTTGACACACTGAGGTAAATGACTGCCGTTTTTCTCCTTAAAGGTAAAACCATACTTGATATAATCGTCTGAATACAATCTTTTTTTGGAAGTGGCTTAGCCATTTTCAAAGCTGTTACACAACACTATTAAATAATTCACAATAAATCACTCTGTTATTAAATAACGATTACACTAATTGCTACAAACAGCACACAGACGCTGTCGACTGAGACTGACGCGTGAGACGGAGTCACTGAACTGGAGCCAGGAGTGCTTTGCAATACAGTGTTGGTAAATATATTTTCCGCTTCTACGATGTAACCATACACAAGACTGTCGTGTTTAACTCAGGTTGTGTGTTTCAGTAAAACGATTTTAATCACGTTTAAATAAAGAAATATTTCTAAACAAAATAAAAATACGAAATACAAAATATTTTGTTTTTTAACAAAATATATATTTTTTAATTTTTCTTTTTTTTTTCTTTGTACCCTCACGCCTCCCCTGAAATTCTCTCACACCCCCCCAGGGGAGCGCGCCCCCAGGTTGAGAACCACTGCATTAACTCTTTAAGCTCCTCCCAATTTTGTAACGTCAGATTTGGGCTGTCTGAAATTAAAACCTGTTTTTAAACGTATTTTGACGTCATTAATCTTACGTTTTTAAAATCACCTACAAAAGACGTTTATGCGACGTAATGTTCAAACACGTGTAGGCATATATTCAACCAAAAACTGACGTTTTCTAGACGTTATTGACGTCACTTGGTTGCCTGGGACGTTGGTCTTTTTATAGCAATGTGGTCTACCGAGCTTCATTTGAGTCTGGCAATTTTTGTTCTGACATCCCCGAGTTTTGTTTTTGATCTAACCCAATCATTTCTCTTTTATCTAACAATAGTATACATAACATTGCCATTTCTTTGGCTATTTTTTTTCAGATTTACCTTGGTTAAGTGCAATATTTACATCCATATTTTATGTCATATTGGTAAGATTGCGCTGATTAAATAGTTTGCCCTTTCTATGGCTATTTTTTTCAAATTTACTTTGGTTTAGGCGTAATATTTACATCCATATGTCATATGTCATAATAGTAAGGTTGCGCTGACTAAAAAGTTTGCTCCTCAAGTATTGATATATTTTGCGGTTCTGTATCTAACTGATTTTTCCAAATTCTGTCATGACAGTCTTGCTTTTCTAGTTACTTCCATACTTTTGTTACCTTTGTCAAGCTTAAAAATTTGGCCTAGGTAGATATATTCTTATTATGGGAACGGTTCTATCTTTTTGCGATTTATGGTTATACGACTGGTATCGTTTGTGTTTGTCTTAAAGTTTTTGTTTTTGTCATATCGCACCCTCAGTAATATACAGGCACAATAAAAAAAAAGATTTTTGGAAAATCGCGTTTAAAGATTCTGGTTTCCAAAATTACAGCTATTTTTTCAAATAACATGCTTATTATTTAAATTATAAATGTAAAATTTGGCAGATTTGTTATTTGATAATTGCACTATAAATAGCGATGAGAAAAAAAATTATTATAAATAGATTCCATTAATTACATGTAATTAATTGAGTTTGGTCTAAATTTGGTTTGGAGTTTGGCCTAAATATAAACTAATACATGGTATTTAGCCGTTTGGCCCATCAAGATTTACGGTTATATGTTGATGGTCATATAATTAAAAGAGTACCCAGTTTTAAATATCTTGGTTACAATATTACTGAACAACTAGATCCAGGTAAAGAGATAAAATGTAGAATCGAGATAGCCAGCACGACATTTTTAAAAATGAGGTCATTCTTATGTAATGATACCTTGCAACTTCAACTTCGAAAGCGCATGATTAAATACTACATTTGGTCAGTCCTCTTGTATAGTGTCGAAGCATGGACATCAAAAATATCCACCATTAACCGTTTGGAGGCCTTTGAAATGTGGCTGCACAGACGTATACTGAAAATACCATGGACGGCTATGCTGACAAATGTGGCAGTCCTTAAGAGAGCAAATGCTACCCGCGAGCTGCTTGATAACATCAAATATAGAAAGATGGCCTATTTTGGAAACGTAGTAAGGGGAGACCGGTATAATATTCTTCAACTTATTATGATGGGTAAAATCGAAGGACGCAGAGGAATTGGTAGAAAGCAGGCCTCTTGGTTGAAGAATATCAGGGAGGGCACAGGAATAAAGAAAGCAGAACACCTATTTAGAATAGCTCGAGACAGAGACAGTTTCGACATGTTAATCGCCAACGTCAAGGGGACTTGATAGGCACGTTAAGAAAAAGAAGAACGGTTCAACTAAAAACTATTCTATATAATACAAAATGTTAAAACACAAACTAACCAGGATTTTCGTCATAGAAAGACATGTTACTGATTGCTCCGTTGTAGCAGTAAAAACCAGAGGTGGCGTGGGAGAGTGAGAGAGAGGCATAAATATATTAACCGAACCATTCATGTTCTTTTTCTCTCTCTATCAACGCTAACTGGTAGAGAATTTCATTTTGTGCCTATATCATTCAAAATCGCAGTTAACACAAATTTTGAGGTGAGCCCTTATATTACTGAGGGTGCGATATTCTATTTTAGACCGACGCACGATGGACGTATTGGGAATGGGAGCTGTCTACGAGATCCTCCACCATAGTTTAAAGTTCCTCGAATGTGCTCATTGCGGAATTCATCATCATAATCCACAGAGAACGGCAGTTCTCACCAGTGACGCACAACACCCCTACAAGCGACACTATATATACACGAAATTTTCGATTTTCTAAACCTGACTGAATGGAAAATTGGGCCACATCCCATCTTAAAGTTTACCAAAAGACTCGTCCATCCATATGTTACTTCTCCATTTTGGTCCAAGGGTGTGGAATTTACGGCCCTTCCCATTTAAAGCCTGTTTTTCGTTCTCGTCCCCAAAACTCCCAAAAATTTCAAAAATTTAAACCCGACCTTTGCGGCTTCTGATAGCATAGATCATTACCTTTCCAACGCATGTTTAATTTTGAAAATTGGTTGTACCATCCAAAAGTTATCGAGCTCAGAAATATGACTTAATTTTTATTTAAAAAATGGAAAATGTTTGTGGATATGTATGTTTGTATGTATGTATGTATGTGGAAAAGTTAAACCGATCTGATTTTTTTTTCTGTGTTTCAAGAGGGTGTGAGGGTCGATTCAGAACCGGTCTAATTTTTGACTTCTGACTACCCGTAAGTTAGCTAGAGGACTAAGTAGATACAAAATAGCATATTTTTTGGGCGTATATATCTTTGGTTAAAGAAAAGACAGGAAAACCGCAAATACAACAAATTAATAGGGTTGAGTTAAGCTTTCAAATGGCCCTTAATCGATCAAGCTGAGACATACGCACTGCTCACCATAGCCAAAAAACTGAAAAATTAAACTTTGAAAATTTTGGGTTTTTCGACAATTACTCAAAATTTCAACCTACGAATTGCGCCAATAACTGAGAGTTTGTAGAAGGACTCAGGACGCGTCTAACGGTGTATACCTTATATCTGGGAAAATTCGAATTTTTAAGTTATAGGGTTCATAAGTATGATCAAATCTATTTCTTATGGGAAAAACGGTTTTTCAAGCTCAATAATTCCTGTAATACGTTCAGTTATCATACTCGATCTTGGATGCATCAGATACTACTTGTCAATACGTTTCAAATTCATGTTTAGTGATCAACATCAGCTAAGCCGTTCAGAAATTATAGAGCTCCAAAGGTATAATTAGTCCAGGAACTGAAATTTTTCACTTCGCAATTTTTACAGAATGGATAGATTTGTTTAAAAATTTGACAATAAGTAGTGGATAGTCCAAGGATTAAAATCTATATGATGCCGAAAGACGCTTTTACCAACGGGGTAGTTGCCACCTCATCTCGGAAGTGGAAATTTTTTTTTTATATTTTGACCGCAAATGCTGGTAAAAATATTAATTATAAACAAAAAATGTTCATTATACATTTTTTTGATAAAATTAATAGCTTTCGATTTATTAGTTATCGAAGCTGTTAGTTTTATATCGGAAAGATTAGCAGATAACGGCAGTTCTCGCCAGTGGCGCAGAAATACACCCCCCTACACGCGACACTATTATATACACGAAATTTTCAATTTTCTAAATCTGACTGAATTGAAAATTGTGCCAACTCCCATCTTCAAGTTCAGAAAAAGACTCACCCATTCATATGTCAACCATCCATTTTGGTCCAAGGGTGTCGATTTTACGGCCCTTCCTATTTAGGGTCTGTTTTTCGTTCTGGTCCCCAAAACTCCCAAAAACTTCGAAAATTTAAGTCCAACCTTTGCGGTTTCTAATAGAACTGATCATTACCTTTCCAACGCATGTCTAATTTTGAAAATCGGTTATACCATTCAAAAGTTATAGAGTTTAGAAATGTGACTCAATTTTTATTTAAAAAAGGGAAAATGTTTGTGGATATATATGTATGTGTGTTTGAAAGTTAAACCGATTTGATATTTTTTCTCTCTATTTAAAGAAGGGGTCAGGACCGATTTAGAACCGGTGTAGTTTGTGACTTTTGACCACCCATAAGCCAGCTATAGGACTTTGTAAGTACAAAACGGCATATTTTTTTGGGGTATATATATATTCGGATCAAGAAGAGGCATGAGAACCGCAAATATATCAAATCAATAGCGTTGACTTAAGCTTTCAAATGGTGTCCAAGCCGTCAGTATCAGACATACACACGGCTCAGTATAGGCGAAAAACTGAAAAACTAAACTTTGAAAATTTTGGTTTTTCGACAATTACTCAACATTTGAACGTACGAATTGTGACAATAACTTAGCGTTTGTATAAGGACTCAAGACGAATCTAACGAAGTATACCTCATATCCGGGAAAATTCAAATTTTTAGGTTATAGGCTTCATAAATATGATAAAATCTATTTTTCTGTGGGAAAAACGGTTTCGAAAGCTAAATAATTCCTACACCTAATAGCTTCAGTTATCATACTTGACCTTAGATTCATCAGATACTACTGGTCAATACGTTTCAAACTCATGTTTACTGATCAAAATCGGTTAAGCCGTTTAGAGAAGTTATTAAGATACAAAAGTATAATCCAATTATTAACGATTATTCCCCAAATGGTTTATGAGTTGTAGTGGTTACGACGCTAAATTTGATCTGGCAACGGGCAATCCGACTTCATTTACCGGCCATCTCAATATATTTTTTTTTTCAATCTATTTCGAATAGAAAAAAATATAGTGTACATTCGATGGACACTAGATGATTTGGGAGATAATGCAACAAATATGACCACTTATAAAGCTTGACGTGTAATAGAGGAACATTGCATTCAACTTCATACATTTAATTTATAAATAACTTTGAAAAACTCCTGATACAAGAATAAAAAACCGCTAAACGCCGTAAAAATGAGTGGCGCATAAAATATTCCAGCTACAAAAGATCTGATATGAATGTTACGTGGCGCGAAAATGGATTTTCATTTGATGCAAAACAAAATTCTAGTTTTATTTTAAAAGATTTTTCCATAATATTTGCTAAATTTGAATTAAACGCGCCACAAAAGAGTTTTAAAATTCAAACTGTATCAAAGTTACTCTTTTGTGGCGCGTTTACGTCAAATTTAGCAAATATTATGGAAAAATCTTTTAAAATAAAACCAGAATTTTGTTTTGCATCAAATGAAAATCCATTTTCGCGCCACGTACCATTCATATCAGATCTTTTGTAGCTGTAATATTTTATCCGCCACTCATTTTTACGGCGTTTAGCGGTTTTTTATTCTTGTACGTATATTCAGAAAACTTTAGACGACTTTAAAAGACTTAAATAGTAGTTGAATTTAAAGCTTTTAATTAATTAGTACATACTGAAGCTCTAAATACTAGTAAGCCAGACCTATTAAGCACGCCTGCTGTTTAATTATTAGTATTACCAAAAGAAATTACGCGGTAGCTTCAACCTATTTATCCTACTGTAAATTTCAGACGGATCTACTTCATATTATCCATTAATACTCTTCTTTCCTTTCTCTAATGAACATTCAAAAGGTGAACGAAGCGATCCACCGAGTAACGTTTTAAAAGTAAAACTAGTTTTTGATTAAATCGCTCCTGAGGAGCCGTTTGCAGCAAGCACAGTGAAATAAGCATTTGTCTGAAAGATTCTCTCTCGGTAGCAGGTGTCGGCATCTTAAAATTGTTCCCTTGTGCAAATAAAATTTAATGAACGTGATTAGGTAGGAACGAAACACAATCTACTACATACATAGGTTTATTACAACGAATTTCAAGGGAATTGATATTCTAACGGAGCAGTGATAAAGGTGTAACAGGGTGTTTCACTTAGATCGCATAATAGATTTTAAAATCTTACAGTCGTATATGAAATCGAATAAATTGCACTTCCACATAACTGTAGCTGCTCTAACTTTAAACACTGACAAGTTTTTATTATTTGTAAAATCATGGGGTTTCCTACATACAAAATGCCAGCTTCAATTGTTTCATAAAAAAAAAAGAATTTGTGTGTACTTTGTATGCAGGTAAGAAGTTACACTTCTATTACGTAGTATACAACGAAATTAGTATACTTTAAACAGTTTATTAATATTTTATTTAAATAATAAACTAATTTTATTACTTACTACTTTTCAAAAAATTTTATTAAAACTGTACCAAAAATTAAAAAAAAAGAATAAAACACACACGAACACATTGAAAAATGCCACAAATATGATTTCTGAACATTAATTGTCGGAAAAATTTTTAACTAAATACGTATTTTCTGAAAAAAAAATTATATAATAAATATACTTACAATCATAAAATGTATACAAAAAAATAAAAAAAAAAAAAGTTTCTATTGGGGTTCGAACCCGCTTATGTTTGCGCAGTTAGTATTGGAATTCATTCATCTTACAGTCTTACCCACGGAGACACATGCATCATGTGGAAAGATCGACGAACTAAACGGTTTAAACTTTTGACAGTTCTGAATTTAATCAAATTATTTTGATTTTTGTAGAATATTGAAATATCAAAATACAACAAAACTCTTGTATTAGGTGAATATTTGCAGGAATTTTGATGGTAATCAAATTATGTAAATCAAAGCATTACATACTATTTTGGTAGGCTCATTTTAAATTTTCCAAATAGGTAGGTACCTACAGTCGGAAAAATGAAAGAATACCCATGAACGATCACATCAATCACTTATTTTGTATTTGCTGTCTTTTTCTATAAATAACAAAGGTTTGTTATAGAAAAAGACAGCAAATAAGTGATTGATGTGATCTTTCATGGGTATTCTTTCATTTTTCCGACTGAATGTAATTTTTAATTAGGATACTAAAACATTTATAATTATTACGTACCTGTCGCTTCTCAAAACTATTTAAAAAGTCACTATAATTATAAACTTGCTTTTTTCTCTGGCATCACAACAATAAAAACAAATATACACAACATTTGTTTATCCATAATCTCCAACAATAGATCCCAATTAGATCCCGTATAACGGTTGAGCGACTAATACCATACTGTCGGTGTGCGCATGCGCCCAGGAAAATAAAAATTCACCCTCGTACCTAAAGAAGTATAACTTAAAAAATAGATCAAAAATGTGTAATTTACAGTTTTTCTTGCTTTCACCAAAAACTTCATATACTGCACAAACATTTTTTACCGGAATACTGCAACTAAATGTATGAAGAATAACTTACCGGAAAATATTTGCATAGCTCGTATTATTTTATTGACTGCATATTATCAGCAAACAACACTACTGCCATAGATACTTTTAATTTCCAAAGGTGATTAGGTAGGAACGAAATAAAATCTACTACATTCATAGGTTTATTACTACGAATTTGAACGAAATTGATATTCTAACGGAGCAGTGATAAATATGTAATAGAGTGCTTTACGTAGATCGCACAGTAGACGACGTATCTCTAATAGTCGTATCTAAATTCGAGAAAATTGCAATTCTGTATAACTGTATTTTTTCTGCACATCCAAATTACTTACAGCTTGGTTCTTTCTGTAAAACCGCTAGATGTCATTAATGATTATGGTACTAACAATAAAATACTTTTGTTTCAATACTTGAAATCGTGTTACTCAAGCTCGTATTATTAAATTGACTGCATATTATCACCAAACAATACTACTGCCACAGATACTTTTAATGTTAAAAGGTGATAAGGTAGGAACGAAATACAATCTACTACATTCATAGGTTTATTACAACGAATTTCAAGGAAATTGATATTCTAACGGAGCAGTGATAAATATGTAACAGGGTGCTTCACGTACCTAAATTCGAGAAAATTGCACTTTTGCATAACTGTATCTTATCTGCACATCCAAATTACTTACAGCTCGGTTATTTCGGTAAAACCGCTAGTTGTCATTAATTATGATACTAACAATAAAAAAACTTTTGTTTCAATATTTCCGCAAATTTTATTATATATTAATGTCACTACAGAGGTTTTGTCAAGTGATGAGTTTTCTATGTGCCTACACTTTAAAGTCTAACTGAAGAGGTTAAGAAGTGTGGAGCTGTGTGTCTCAAGTTGGTCGTTCAGAATTATATCTGTATTAATATTTCTTTTCATAGATTTTAACTAAAATAGTTTATGGCCTTCATTCTGACTATGAATAATTTGATACTGTTCATTAAAAGAATGATTATGAATAAGGTGTAGAATCTGTTTTTTTGTAATTGAAAGCCCTTTTATGTTCTACTATGCACTTGTTAAAGTTTCTGCCAGTTTGACCGATGTGTGGTTTTAGAGAGTCCGCACATAGAGTAGTGTATAAAAACTGACATGTGGTGACTGGCTTTCTTATATCATATTTCATCGTTTCGGCCATGTATAAGTCATTGTTTGTATCTATCTAAGGATATCAGAATTCGCAGTATGCATGCTCATTACCTTCAGAAATATCCGGTAAATAAAGTTAGCTGTTAGACCTATCGGAAATTGG
Organism: Diabrotica virgifera virgifera; assembly: GCF_917563875.1. NCBI lineage: Eukaryota > Metazoa > Arthropoda > Insecta > Coleoptera > Chrysomelidae > Diabrotica > Diabrotica virgifera. Next base: position 275,402,471 of record NC_065443.1, read on the forward strand.
TGTCCAACGTGAACATTAGCTTTGCAAAATTAGGAACTGAGTACGACAACCGTATATTGCATGTTGAGCATATTATATGTAAAATATCATGATGAGGCAATAGCTACAACAGGTGAAAATGATGTTTAAATTGTGGAAGGTTCTCATGAAGATCAAACAATAAAAGGAACAAATATTATTAATACAACTACTGACTCCAACCCTAATTTCACGTCCCTTGTGTCTGCAAGAATAAAATCTCAATAATCTTGTGTATCTTGCATAAAATGGCTACAGCACTCTGACAATGCCAAAAAAGGAAAAGACGAATACAAATCGAATGTAGCACTGGAAAAGTGGAATCCGAAATAGTAAGAACTGTAGACTTGCAGAAAGTTATTTATGTTACCAAGCATACCCTGAAGCCAGAAGACCTTTTTTTACTTTCACTTTCATGCCTGTCTGACCTTCCGTTAGTCTGTCAGCGCATATAACTCCTACGTTATTATAACTGACAGAATGCCAAATGAAGCGTCGAGTGCTTATAACTCAAGGATGGTACTAAACGTGAGAAATTATTCTACGTGTTTCTCTTCTACGTGTTCTCGGTCTTACTTTATAGTATCGACTTTATGGTCCTGGACTGTGACTAAAATCATCTAATTCGCCTTGAGGCTTTAGAAAAATGTCTTACTATAGAAGAATTTTAAAGTTCCTTCGGTGGAGAAGATTCGAAACTCCACCATACTAGAACGTCGCAGCAAGACTAATGATATTATAAAAAGCTGGGGAGAAAGCTGGAGTATTTAGAACATGCAATTAGAGTCACAAGCATAGGTTGCTACAAAATATTTATCAAGGGGAAATAGCAGGCAAACGCAGTCCAGGCCGAAAAAGAACTTCATGGTTGAATAACTTGTGTGATTGGTATGGTGTTGACACAAGCATGCTATTTAGGGTAGCTCTGAATAGAATTAAGACAGCTATGATAACACTGGCCGCCCGTGAGGTAGTGCCATAGAGCCATGGCACTACCTTGCTAACTATGCAGAAACATATTTTTTATCTTCAAAACCTTTTATTGCTTGTTAATTTTTTTATTTCTTATTTTCTTCATAAATTACATAAAATCTGGCAATCCTTTGCGTAGTACAATCCCTGCCACTTACAGGGGAGATTATTCGACAGGAGAATGTTGTGCCTAAATAAATACTGGCACGTCTGAAAAGAGAAAGATTTCACGAGCATTCTATGTAACTGGCAGAGAAAGAGCTATTAGATTGGACTATTGGTATACCATTAAATGAGAATCTTTGCGTCGGGCACGAGGGTATCTATTTATTTCGAGTTTCGTTACGTGCTGGTTTGTCACTTTAATTATGTCTATTTTCTTGTAAAAAGTTTTTGTATTTATAATTAAACTTTTAGTGCATCATGATCGTGGCTGTATTGTAAAAATATTTTGATTATTTCTTAGGTTTAATTTATTAACAATTGATAATGAATCAAATTAGCATCTTAAAAAATGTTTTGGTGGTTTTTAGTTAGAAAAAAAACTACAAATTTTATAAGGTTTTGTGAAGCTTTCGAGTTAGCTTTATGAGGTTACGATAAAAAAGAAAATTCAGAAAATAGAGGAATATTTAAGAAGCTGGTCAATTTTAGCGCCGAATTAGACAACGACTTAAAAGTTCATATTCAAAGTTCCAGATCTTTCAAAGGTCTACCTTCTCTGGACATTAAGTTGCTTCTAATTCATTTATACCGGAGAAGTTTTCTGCTTATAAGCATCAGTTCCCGAAATATTTCTTAACAAAACATGGAGACAGTTTTAATTTGTAAGCAAAACTCTGTTTAAAAGTCAATTAGAAGTACTGTATTAGCGAGATAAATTAGATACTACCTCTGGGGCTGTTCTGCTATCTGTTTTATTAAACTAGGAAGGTTTAAAAAGCACATTTAAAGAAACTCTTAAACTTTTAAATATTTTGATTTTGAATTAAATACAACGAAAGAAGAACGACTTAGTGCCTTAGGTATGCTATCTGCAGAAAAGCATTTCGTAAATTGTATTGATAATTTTAATAATAAAGCCATTGAAAACTTTTCAACAAAAAAAAAAGAATCGTAATCGGGTTTCATATATCGTAAACTATAAAAGTGATATTACACAAATTTGTGCATGTGTGTGAATATTGAAATAGTATTAGCTTCATAATTTTGTAAATAGAGACTAGATCATAATAACAAACTTCAAGTACTATCAGTAGTAAGTACCTACTGGTGGTATGTTGAGGGTTTTTTATTATTAATTAATTTACGGAACTGTTTTGATAAATTTTGGACAATTTCTTGGCATCTCAGATAAATATAGGTACATAAGATACAAAAGGTAAATGTATATGCGCCTATTTTTTAATTTTTGTTTTAAGTACATATTATACCTTTTTTGGCAATATCCTAAATCCGTTACTAAAATTTTGGCGGCTGCCCGAATTCTGAAACTACCTTCATAAAGTGGTACGAGCCGCCACTGTATGAAAATAACATGAAAGGACATGTTATATCAAGAAGAAGCTACGTCATAACGACGTCATGATGACATCATCCTAGTTACAGTTATTCAAAGTGACTGCAGAACCAAATTTAGAAATCGGCGTTTTTTACTTAAATCCAAACTAACGGAGATATTTTGAAGTTTACAACCTAAATGATCATATTGTAGATAAGGATATCGCAGAATAATGTTCTTACGATTAGCCCTAAATGCAGTTTGGAATAAAAAAGAAACTTACACCTTTATGACCAAGCATGAACAATTAATTCTGCAATTGCCAAATACAAAATTCATGGACAATAAACTTTATACGAACGGCAGAACTGTTATTGTCAGCATTGAGATGCTAAAATATTTACCACTGATAATAAACCGTACCCATTTGAATTTGTCAATTAATATTTTATGCATAGTACTAAACCGAAATCGATGGTTATTAAAATTTTACAATGTTGTTAATTACTGTTACATTGTTAAAAATATCCAATTTAGTAGAGTTCAATTTGGTTCTAAACATTGTTTACCTGTATGAGTTTAAGTGTAAAGTATAATCAATAATTTATGGAAAAACGTTGTATACCTATTGAAATGACAATTTACACGATCCTTTTGTTTTTAAAACAAATTCTTAATTAAAAAAATATTTTTTCTACGAGCGTGCAAAAATGTCTACTTTCGCGCACGCATTTTAGTTTAGAATGTTTCACTTTTCCGCACGCGTGTTACTTTTCCGCACGCGTGTTACTTTTCCGAACGCGGTTTTTACTTTTTCGCACGCGTGTTAATTTAGATATGTTAATATGGCCCCTAAGTAATTATAATACATGCAATAAACTAATATTTAGATATTATTTACTAATTTATTTCAAATATATCTTATTGTGTTCCTGTTTTAATGAAATTAACGCGACAATTCGATGAAATAAAATTATTTTGACATAATACTCGAAAGTCAAATCGGTAGACAGTAACAGTCGTTTTGAATCATCGTCATGGAAACCAAGATCGTCGTCATGCTAACTAATTATATTGAAAGTTTGGTTTTGACAACCTTGTCAAAGAATTAATTTGTGTATGTATTTTCATATTAATTAAATTAATTGATTAAGATTTGGTAATTTTTTAAAGACTCTTAGAAAAAATATTATTCCTAACTGTTGCAGAAAGTCCCTTTTCCGCACTTGACTGCTTGCCGAACTCCCGCTTCGCGTCGTTCGGCAAACTGCAGTCGCGTGCGGAAAAGAATGTCTTTCTGCACTTGTTAGGAAAATAACTATTTTGTGCTACTGATTTTTGCAGCACATTTACCAGGACTTATTTTGCAGACTTTGGAGCCTTGTGTCACTGTTTAATCAGCAAATATTGCTTGTTTAATTATTATTGTATTCTTGATTGAATGTCTCGCAATCTGATGTCAATATTTAAAAAGCAATATTTAGAAAGGTTATAGAAGAAAAAATGGAGCGTTCCATGTGAGTAATAACACTTCCTAAGATAACCTAATAATACTGCGAGACAAAATTAAGAGCAAAGAGATCAGGAGAAGAACAAAGGTGACTGACATCATCTAAAGATAGCCAGACTAAAATGGAGATGGGCAGGTCACATAGCCAGAATGACAGATGGGAGATGGACAAAGAGGTTATTAGAATGAAGACCAAGAGAAGGCAAGAGAAGCGTCGGTCGACCTCCTACAAAATGGACTGACGATTTGAAGGTTAAATAAAAATTGGATTAAAGCGTCTCAAGATAGACGGCATAAAAAACAAGATGAAGTTTGTATTTTTACTGCATGTAGAAAATAGGAAAGAAAAGTATTTAAAAAAACCGCCGCGGTTTATCCTAGTTGCGTCAGAGAGAGCAGCATAATATGTGCCTCCTGATGAGAGACTAATAAGTTTCGAAACCCGTAGAGGTGCTTGTTACACTCTCTGATTGAACTGAAATAATGATGCAAATGTAGTTTCGTGTTGCAACGAAGTTGAAAATGGATATTCATTTTTAATTTACATGTTTACTCTGATTGGAGTACGAAGGGAACCATTCTCGTTGGAATTTGACCGCGCAGAGCACATGGGACGTGAATTATTAATGGTAAAATTCTCTCATCTTCCTTAGTCTCAGCATCCGTTATGGCTTGCAAATTGTAGAAGCATCGGAGGTGTTGCCAGAGAAGGTTCCCATTGTTTTCAGTCTGGTAGGATGTAGAGTTGTAGAGTAACATTTTTTGATGTTTTTTTATGTGCTATTAGATTGAAAACTTAGTTTTTTGCTAGCAGTTGCCGCTAGGGCATCCCTTCCATTTCGTTCGTTGCAATCCATGACTGCACGCCGGGGTTTGTCATAGTTGGGTCAGAGAGAGCAGCATATGTGCCTCCTGATGAGAGACTAAAAAGTTTCGAAACCGGTAGAGGTGCTTGCTGCACTCTCTGATTGAACTGGAATAATGATGCGGCTGTAGTTTCGTGTTGCAACGAAATTGAAAATGGTTATTCATTCTTAAAAGTATTTTAATATGTAAAATTTAATTGTAAAATTTAAATCCTAGATAAGCGTTTTTGGCTTATAAAGCTTATAAAGCCATTTTCAGAGCAACTGTAACAATTTTAAAAGTTCCACTACTAAAGATGGATCCCATTGGTAAAAAAACTACAATTTTCAGTTGAGACGACGCGACGGACAAAATCAGTCAGCCTATTCAAGAGCTGCCGGTTGCAGCTTTTTTAGCATATACGCCAGTCAATGAGAGCAAGAATAGGATTATTATCCCCGAATTCTATCCTACTGCATGGATTTTAATAAAATTTTGGGATTAGCTTCTACTTATCTCTTAGTTCAACATTGAGACCCTATGCCAATGTGCGCTTTTATTTTAGTGGTGGTTCCCACCCTTCTCGGGGATGGAAAATTTATTGGTTAAAATAACCACGGAAGTGGCTAGAGAACCTAATTCTAAGCAAAAACTGTTCAACAATTTTTTTTTACCTCAGTACTTTTTGAGATATCCGTGGTTGAAAATTTGCCATTTTCATTGAAAAATGTCACCTTTTCGGAAGATTTTTTGCGAATAAACTAATAACTATGCATCTAACGAAAAAACTATATAAAATATTTTTGTAGCTTCTAAAAAAACAAAGAGATTCGTTCCTTCATATATCTTCTAAGTATATTTAACCTCCCCTCCCTGAAACGCGATTTAAACAAATCGTTTTCCTTCTACAATACTTTTTATTATAGTGTTATTTCCATGTTTAAAAAGTTGGACGGGAAAATGAATGGTTTAAAAAAATAAGATCAAATTATAGAGCGCATTTTTAAATTTTCTTAAAAATTTCTTTTTCTCCATGTAACTTGAAAATCATAAGAGATACAGTGATAAAAATCAAAAGCAAAATTATTGTCTACCAAAACCCTACATTTTTGCGCAGTATCTTTTTTCATATCTCTTATAATTTTCGAGTTACATGGAGAAAAAGGAAGACTTTTAAAAAAATTTAAAAATGCCTTCTATAATTTGATCTTATTTTTTCAAAAACCATTCATTTTAAACCCGAGCAACTTGTTGAACATAGAAAATTCACTATAGTAAAAAGTATTGTATAAGGAACACGATGTATTTATATTCTGACGGATGAGGGGTAAACATACTTCTTATTTATTCTTAAAATACATTAGTCATCAAGTTTTTTGCAGAATATCTCGCTTAGTTTGAATGTAATCGACATTTAATATTGCTAATTTTAAAGGTCTTTTCAAGCACTAGAAATATATTAGTATCATTATACACCTAAAATGGACCGTTTCTCTGTTATTTCAAGTTAAATACACCAATTTGAGCATGCACGAAAAAAAACAAACTTTTCTCACCTACCATATCCCTTTTTGTACTATGACTAGAAAATTTATGAAGGAACGAATCTCTTTTCTTTTTTATAAGCTACAAACATACTTTATACCGGGTGTGAATTGGAAAACGGGCCATAGAAAATTCAATGTAAAATTCTAAACCCTTGAATTCCTGCTTCCCTAACTATTTTACATCAAAACACGTAAGAAACTATTTGTAGAGGATTTAAATCTGTATTGAAAACAACTGTTAAAATTGTTCTACGAATTAAGCATATTCCAAATTTTGTAAAAATATAATAAATTTTTTAGACAATGATGCCATAAGTTAGGCCACACACAATGTCATGATGTGTAACGGTTGCGTTTGGTCACAATGAAGATATTAATATTAACAATATTTGAACTGTCAAAATATTTATTTTATCGTTTATTGTTTAAAAAATAATAAAGTTGATAAGATACCCTCAGTTGAGGAGAAAGTATTAATAATAAAGATGTTTTATTCAATCAATACCTACTGCGCACACAGTTAGTTAAATAGTAACGTAGGCCTAAATTTTACACACATACCTACTGTTGCAAATGTATCATATTTTTGAAAATTTTGGAATGTGTTTAAATCATAGAACAATTTTAACTTTTGTTTTTAATACAAATTTCAATCCTCTACAAATATTATCTCATGATTTTTGATGTAAAATAATTAGGGAAGCAGGAATTTAACAGTTTAGAATTTTACATTGAGTTTCCTATGGCCCGCTTTACGATTCGCCACCCTGTATAGTTTTTTCGTTAGATGTATAGTTTTTAGGGTATTCGCAAAGAAACCTTCCGTAAAGGTGTCATTTTTTAATGAAAATGGTCAATTTTCAACCACGCATATCTCAAAAAGTATTCAGTTTAAAAAAATATATATATAAAACAGTCTTTGCTTAGAATTAGGTTTTCTAGTTATTTCCTTAACAATTTTAACCAAAACATTTTCCACCCTCGAGAAGGGGTGGAACAACCCCCACGATAAAAGCACACATCGGCATAGGGTAGAATTCGTTTCTCGATCTATTCGCTACTTACTGTGAAAATATCAAGTAAATCAATGTTGTAGGCTGGAATTCGGAGCCAAATACCCTCATTGACTGCCCTAATATATTTTCTCTCTTATTTTCAAATAAAAAGGCATGTAGTTTTTAATGTTACATTGTAGTCCTGTCGCCAGGGGGCGTACAACGGCCTCCTTTGTTCAGATGGACTTACCCAAGTTTTTTATGTATTTTGACCAGTAGAACACGAATTTTTTGGGTAACAGTTGATCCGATTGTCGATAAGATTGTAATAAACAAAGAACTTGAGGAATTACATAACAGCGATTTTTCGCAAAACGAAACATGTTTTTTGTATTTTTTGGATCATTCTAAGCAAAAAATGTTTTTAAAAGTTTTTTCGTAGGATGCATAGTTTTCAAGATAAACGCGGTTAAACTTTAAAAAAATCGAAAAATTGCAATTTTTTGAACCCGAATAACTTTTGATTAAAAATAAAATAGCAATTCTGCTTAGTGCATTTGAAAGTTCAATTCAAATTATACCGATTTTGGTTATTTGCATTGCTAAAAATTAATTTTTTATTGTCAAACAAAGCTATCAACAAATAGTGTTTCCCGTTCCAAATGCATGCGTTTTAATGCATGCTACGTAGAAATAGCCTGCTTGTTGGCGCGCCTACTCGTTCGATTTTAAATGAGAAATGCATTGAAAACATCACTCAAGCACTATGTGTTTATATGTTTGACAACAGATTTGTCTGACAATAAAAAACTAATGTTGTTCTGAAGCTATTTTCTTTTAGCATTTCTGTAATTTACTAGTTTTGATGGAAAATAAGCCACAATTTTACTAAAAAAATGATTTTATTAACGTTTCAACGCCCAAATCGGGTGTCGTTATCAAAATATAAAAAAATATTAATGAATTAAACAAAAATGTTGTTGCTTAATAAAGAAATTCTTCTAATAATTTATTTAATCTGACTCATTTTGATCGGCAATTCAGATATATATTATACATTTTAAAGTAAAAGACTTTTCAAATTAATTTTTAGCAATGGAATTAATCAAAACCGGTATAATTTGACTTGAACTTTCAAATGCGGTAAGCAGAATTGCTATTTTATTGTTTATTCAAAAGTTATTCGAGTTCGAAAATTGCAATTTTTCAATTTTTTTGAAGTTCAACCGCGTTTATCTCGAAAACTATACATCCTACGAATAAACTTTTAAGAACATTTTTTTGCTTAGAATGACCCAAAAAATACAAAAAAATGGTTTGTTTTGCAAAGAATCTCTGTTATGCAATTCTCTAAGTTCTTTGTTTATAACAATCTTATCGACTTTTGAATCAACTGTTACTTACCCAAAAAATGTGTTCGAAAACGTTTTTCGTGTTCGAAAAATCACTGTTATTTAAATCCTCAAGTTCTTTCCTTATAACAATATTATCGACATCCGGATCAACTGTTACCCAAAAAATTCGTGTTCTACGGGTGAAAATACATAAAAAACTTGGGTAAGTCCATCTGAATAAAGGACGCCGTTGTACCCACCCTGGCGACGGGACTATTGACAAAACCTAATTAAACAAAGTAAAGTTTAAATAAATTTAGCTGATATCAAATCCTATTGCTGTCTAGAAAAAAAATAATAAAAGTGTGTAACCGTCAATTAACTAACACTACTTTGTAAGCAACAATTAACGTCGTAAGTCAATGTTTAGCCTACAACAAACGTTCCCGTTATTTCCAGCCAGCTCAGTGATTCTCAGCAGTAGCTGCAGGTTTAATCAGACAGCTACAAATTGGAACGAACTAAATAATTCAAAATATAATATAATTTGTAGCTTTAATTACATAGTTTCTAAGAGTAACACAATAGAGAGTAATAACTTGATAAGTCAAAAGATATAAGTGTTGAAAAAAACCCTGTACAGGAAAAGAACTTGACATGTCCATTCCAAACAGGGGAAAACGTTGATAAGTCCATGTAATTAATATGCAATATACAGGGTGTCTCGAAAAGATTGGTCATAAATTATACCACACATTCTGGAGTCAAAAATAGTTCGATTGAACCTAACTTACCTTAGTACAAATGTGCCCATAAAAAAAGTTGTAGCCCTTTGAAGTTACAAAATAAAAATAGATTTTCTTCAATATATCGAAAATTATTAAAGATTTTTTATTGAAAAGGGACATGTATCATTATTATGGAAGGATCATCTTAAAACAAAATTATAGTGAGATTTATCCACCCCATAAAAATTTTATGGGGGTTTTGATCCCTTAAACCCCCCAAACTTTTGTGTACGTTCTAATTAATTCATTATTGTGGTACCATTAGTTAAATACGTTTTTAAAACTTTTTTGCCTTTTCGTATAATTTCGATAAGCGAGTTTTTTTCGAGATGCGGCTTCTTTTTTAATATATGTACATATAATTTTTATGGGAGTTTTGTTCCGTTAAACCCCCAAATGTTTGTGTACGTTCCAATTAAACTATTACTGTGAAACCATTAGTTAAACACAGTGTTTTTAAAACTTTTTTGCCTCTTAGTCTTTTTTTGATAAGTCACCTTTTATCGAGATGTGGCTTCTTTTTCAAAATAAACCTAAAAATGTAAATTATAATAGTTATTTTCCTAACAAGTGCAGAAAGTCATTCTTTTCCGCACGCGACTGCAGTTTGCCGAACGACGCGAAGCGGGAGTTCGGCAAGCAGTCGAGTGCGGAAAAGAGACTTTCTGCAAGAGTTAGGAACAAGATTTTTTCTAAGAGTCTTTAAAAACTTACGAAATCTTAATCAATTAATTTAATTAATATGAAAATACATACACAGATTAATTCTTTGACAAGTTTGTCAAAACCAAACTTTAAATATAATTAGTTAGCATGACGACGATCTTGGTTTCCATGACGATGATTCAAAATGACTGTTACTGTCTACCGATTTGACTTTCGAATATTATGTCAAAATAATTTTATTTCATCGAACTGTCGCGTTAATTTCATTAAAACAGGAACACAATAAGATATATTTGAAATAAATTAGTAAATAATATCTAAATATTAGTTTATTGTATATATTATAATTACTTTAAAGCCATATTAACATATCTAAATTAACACGCGTGCGGAAAAGTAAAAACCGCGTGCGGAAAAGTAACACGCGTGCGGAAAAGTGAAACTTTCTAAACTAAAATGCGTGCGCGAAAGTAGACATTTTTGCACGCTCGTAGAAAAATACATTTTCAGATTATCTAATTAACAGGTCTCTATAAATATTCGTACTTAACCATATACAAATATGTGGTGGATTCGATAAATATTCAAAATATCTCGATAAACACTAGCTAGCTTATCGAAAAAGTCCTAAGAGGCAAAAATGTTTTAAAAACAGTGTGTTTAACTAATGGTGCCACGATAATAATTAAATTCGAACGTACACAAAAGTTTGGGGGGGTCTAAGGGAACAAAACCCCCATAAAATTTTTATGGGGTACACAAATTCTACTTTAATTTTTATTTAAGATGCTGCTGCCATAAGAATACCACATGTCTATTTTCAATTAATCTCTTAAGAGTTTTCGATATATGAAAAAAAATTATTTTTATTTTGTAACTTCAAAGGGCTGTAACTTTTTTTGTGTGCACTGTTATATATAGGTAAGTGAGGTTCACTCAACCTATTTTTGACCCCAGAATCTGTGGTATAATTTATGACCAATCTTTTCGGGACACCCTGTATATTAAAAAGAAAACTAAAATGTAAACCAACCACCAACCACATTTTTAATGTTTTAAAGTTTAAAATGTTCTGAACAAAACCAAAAATGTGACTTATCAAGTTATTTCCTGTGGTCTTCATATGTAAATGATACAAAATGCAAGAAATATTTAATCACCTATAAATTGTTTATAGGTAATTAGTTTATACCCAATTAATGGACAGATAAATAAATATCTAAGTCATGAAGTTAAGTGACTCACGTTATATTAGATTATGTTTTGTAAATCATTGTTGTTATCCGTCAATATTACATACTGTATCGTGTGCAAAAAAAATTAATACTCACATTTCCTCCTTTTATAGATCATCATCATCATCAATTGGCCCTGATTTGTCCATTGTCGAATATATGCCTCCTCCAGATATTTCTATCTTCTTCTGTTCTGTGCCTCTGCTATTCAATTGTTAAAGTCACAATGATTTTGAAGTCGTCGTTTCACCACGTTGAGGGTTTACCTCGGCTTCGCTTGTCTGCCCGTTGTCTCCACTCAAGCAATTTTTTTGTACATCTGTCGTCTTTCATTCTTGCAACATGTCCGTCCCATCTCCATTTTTACTTTGTAATACGTTCGATAATATCTTCGACTCCGGTTTGCCTATCGTTTCTTACTATATTTCTTAAGCTTTTTCCAAGCATTGATTTCTCCATTTTCGTTGTTTCCTTAATTTGTCAACTGGTGTTTTTGTGAGAAATAAGGTTTCTGCTCCGTATGTGAGGACTGGTAAAACGCACTAGTTAAAAGCTTTAATTTTTAATAGTACGTCCTTTAAAGGTAAAATATTGCAAAACCTCTAATTTTTAAAGAACCGCGTGTATTAACATGAAATTTGGCATACACAAAGTCAACAAGTCAAAGAAAAAAAGTAATACTGTGCCATTGTGTGCTTTTGCCCTAGGGGTAAGTTTGAGCCCCTTTTGAGGGTGACAACTATATGTTCGAAATAAGTCTGGAAATGGATAAAATGACTAATTCCAAGCAACTTTTGTTCTATAGAGTTTTTTCACCAAGTTATTTGCGAGTGAATATGTTAATTTTTCTACAAAATAACCACGTTTTCAGACGGTTTTTCGCAAATAATTCAAAAAGTATTTGGTCGAAAAAAAATTCTTATCAAAAATATAGCACTTAAAAAAGTAAAAAACATGGTGTATATATTAGGTGACTATACCTAGCAGAAGCAGAGTTATAGTTAATGAAAAATAGGTTCACATTCGTCAAATTCGAAGTCGAATATTTTAACGTGCCCTAACCAAAAAATGAAGCACTTTTTTGGGGAAAACTCATTTTTAACTTTTTTAAATTGTTTAAAAATGCTTATTTTTGTTTTTTTTTTAAATGTTAAGCATCAAAAGTAAGCAAGTTACGCTCAAAATAAAGTTGGTCCCTTTTTCTTTGGTAAGAAATCGGGAAAATCAACCCCTAATTAGAATTTTAATTGAACTTAATTGTTACCACTTCACAAGTTTTTTACTCGCGTATGTATTGATCATATGATCTGTAAGTGTCATCGTTCCAAAGTCTTTATTTTTTAAAGAGCTGTAGTTAAAAGGGCTTGAACGAGTCACTTATCACGAGTGTATGCAAAGTTAGAAACACTGAATCTTAACCAATCTTTGGCTTACAGAAAAACAAAAAATATAAAGTATTCAGAAAAGTAAGGCCGACTTTTTTTGTTGTTTAAGGTTTTTGGTATCTCTAACAATTTTTAAGATATTTTGAAAAAAGCATTTTTTTTTCAAAATAAAATTTTTTTAAAATTTTACTTTAAAACCAAATTTTTTCAAACCAAAGTGCTTATTCAAAATAAGCACTTTGAATCGATGAAACTTACAGATCATATAAACACAACATAAGTAAAGTAACTTGTGAAGCGGTAACAATTAATTTTATTTAAGTTACTAATTGGGGGGTGATCTTCCTGATTCTTTCTTGCCAAAACAAAATGGACTAACTTTATTTTGAGCGTCACTTGCTTACAGTAGTTAATGCTAGATTTTTTTTATAAAAACAGAAATAAATATATTTTTAAACACTTTAAAAAGTTGTAATGTGTTTTCCCCAATAATGATGCATTATTTGGATATTTCACATTGAATTATTCTATTTGGAATTTTTCGAATATGAACCTATTTTTCATTAGCTATAACTCTGCTTTTTCTAGGTATAGAGACTTTTTTTTCACTTTCTTATAGGCTATAATTTTGATAAGTATATTTTTTTCGACGAAATGCTTACGTTTTGAGTTATTTGCGAAAAACCGTCTAAAAACGTGGTTATTTTGATGAAAAATGAACATGTTCACTTGCAAATAAAACTCATAAAAACACTCGTGAAAAAACTCATAGAACAAAAGTTGTTTAAAATTAGTCAGTTTATCCATTTTGGGACTTGCCTTGGACATATATTTTTTCACCGCTGAGATGGGGTAAAACTCACCTCCAGGGCAAAAGCCCACATCGGCACCATATCACTTTTTCTCTTTGACATGTTAGCTACGCGTATACCAAATTTCATGTCAATCCAAGCGGTTTTTTAAAATTTACAGCAAAAACCGTGAAAGAATGTACTATTAAATACATTTTTATATTTTTGTTTTAAACACGTATATCATTTTTTCGAATGCAGCTCAACCTAAAATTATTCTTCTGAGTAGTTGGGATGTTTGGTTGTCTCGCGGTAACCTTATTTCGTGACCCAAATTCACATATTTTTGCAAGAGTTCTATGGGCGATTTCTCGATTTTTATCAGCTCATTGGGGACGATATTGGTCATCATTTTTGTTTTTTTATAGTTTATCTTTAAACCGACTCTCTGTGTTACTTGCTGTAGGTGTTGTAGCATAGCTAGCAATATCATTGGTACCTATATCGGAGGTGATTCATTATCTTTGTATCGATGTTAATACCCTTTAATTCCCACTCTAGTCATTTAAATGACTGTTGTAAATAGTTTTGGCGACAATTTAAAATTTCCGGAAATATTGGGAGCAGCAAAAAACCCTGTTTTTTCCTGAAAAAAAAAAACAGAAAAAATAGGAAAAATACGGAAAAATTGAAATTTGTTACACTATACATACCTAGTAAACAAATTCTGCATAACGTATCAACATTGATAAATTTAGTAGAATCAGATATATCTATATTATCAGAAGTGAATTTTGTTTCTAAGTACATATAAGAAATATAAAATCTTTCCGAAAGTCCTTTTTTAAAAAATATTTATTTAACACAAGAAAGTAGTCTTTACAGTTTGAAAGCAAAATCTGAACTAAACAATTATAATTCTAAAACTAAGAAATGAAAATGTAACATTTTGATAACTATGAACGTATGATGTCTTCGTCAGCGTTTCTCTAGTTCAGGGACTTACTCTTCTCACGGTCATTATCGTGTTCTAGCTGATGTTGCGGAATGTGGGTCGTTAACTCCTCTTCCCCAAAAGTGAAGCCATGCGAGGGAGTTCTATGCCGGGGTTAGGACTTTCTTCTTTTTCCTCTATGGAATCGTTTCTCTTTGTTTTTGCTATTTTCCTTTTGAGTAAAATAATAAGTGTTGTAATTATTCCAATGTACAACAGAATTGTCCAAATACTTGGAATGTGGTACAGAGCCGTATTTTGAAATATTGGTTTTATTTCGTGATTTGGAATATCTTTAAGTTTTAGCGAATTTAGTTTTATTTCCATTGGTGCTATTTTAATTATATCGAAATTTAATTGCGGTGAGTTTATCGTCATTGGTTGCCCTGATGTGACGTCTTGAAAGGTTAATTCTTGATTTTGGAAAATAATTTTACAAGGTGCATTCTCTATTAGATAAATGCCGTTTAGAATTTTTATTTGCGTTTCTTCTGCACATTTAATGATCAGTTTTTCTTCTTTAGGAAAGACAGCTAAATATTGGTTGATTTCTGGAATAATTTCGATATGGTTTCCTGGAATTTTCGCTTTTAGGTATTGGCAGTCTGTAGAGTTGCCAAAAAATAAAATTTGGTCTTCACATGAGTGCTCGTGATTAATTTGCAGATAACCAGGACATTGGAAGATCTTACTATGGGTGCAGATGTCATTTAGAGGAAATATAATTTTTTCATTTTTTAATAAATATCTTGAGTTTGGTAACATGATGACAAATTCTGACTTACTTTTTGTGGGAATTGGCAATAAATGATAAAGATCAAAATTGGATTCATAGTCAATAGGGATTGAAAGAAAATATTGTATTTGATTCTTTTCTATTTTGCAAGTTATTTGTAAAATAGCTTCGAAATCTAAAATGTTTTCATATTTTACTTCAAATGGTAGCTGTGCTTTGTAATGTGATGAAATTTTTTGGAGTTCGTTAAATAATTCGCTTGATTTTATTATGCTAGGATGTAATGTTTTCAATTTGCAAAATGTAATCGAATTCTGGACATTTTCCATTGTATCGAGTATTAAGTTGTATGTTATTATAATTTCATTAAACATGTCTTTCAAATAATTGATATTTTCAAGATTTGTTTGGAAATCTACTATATCTTTTATTGCTAAAATTTTGGATTTTAAATTAATTTCATTTTCTTGAATATTTTGAATTGTTTCATTAAAGTTACTGATAATTTCATGGCTTAGCGAATATTGATTATTGATTTGGCTTTGCAAGTTTGCTTCGTTTGTCTTTAAGTGTTCTAGTATTGAGTTAATTTTTTCGCCGTCTTCAGCATCTAAATTTCCTGTTATAGCTTTAATAATTGAACCGAAACCGTTGATAATACCTCTTTTATTTTTTTGTAACTTGGTATATATGTTTAGGTTTTCAAATTTTTCCTCAATATTATCTTTGACGTACTCTACTAAATTAACATAATTTTTTGTTTCATTATTGAAAAATTTACAATTAGAAAGATTATTTTTTAGGTGATCATATTGCATATTTAAGTTATCATACTCTTCTAAAAGTGGATTTAAGTTATAGTAATGGACAAAAGTGTGGCTAGATTTTTGAAGTTTGGCAGGTCCCAATTTGATTGGTAATATGCCTAGATTATGGGTAACATCTTTTATTTGGATTGCTGCGCATCCGATTGCGAGGTACCTGAAAATTTGTAAGGTTTTCTTTTAGGTCGTTTAACATTAGAAAAATGAATATTTTCGGCAGTATTTTTATGTCTAGTTTTTATTTTCGCGGTTTTTCTTTCTTTATTAATTTTACTTATTTCTTCAGCTTGGTATTTATTTTTTGTTTTACTTTGATATTGCTTATTACGAACAAATACTTTAGTAGGGATTGTTTCGGGCAATTCTTCTCGATTTTCGTTAGCTTTAGAGATTACTTTTTCTTTTACGTTTTGCAAGGATTTATTGATATTAGAATAAAGTATTTTCATTTTTTCTTTATGGTTTGAAATATAATTATTTAAAATTTGTTGCTCGATATTGATATCAAAAGGAGAATTACTATCTATATGTCCCGTAATCAACTCATGTGGTTTCATTTTTGTTACTGAATGGATGCTGTTATTATAAGCTAGTAAAGCGTAATTTATTTTTTGTTCAATATGGTCATTTTTGTACTCTTTTTGATTATTTAGTAATCTAATATGTTCGATTATGGTTGAATGGAATCTCTCAGCAATTCCATTAGATTCTGGATGTTGAGAGCTTATAAAATGTACTTTTACTTTATGTAGCTCTAAAAGTTCTTTGACAACTGAATTTTTTAATTCGGTCCCATTATCAGATATTATTTGCTCTGGTATGCAGTGATGAGTAAAATATCGAATTAATGCATTTGCTACTTCGATACCTTGAGCTGAATTTATTTTATATAATTGACCATATTTAGAAAAAGAATCTATTATAGTTAAAAATTTTGTTTTTTCTAATGTGACTGAATCTAGGTGAACAATTTGGAAGGGTCTAGTTGCAGTAGGTGTTATATTAAATAAGGGTTTGATAGGTCTCCTATCGTATTTTGTTAATTGGCAAATTTCACAATCGTTTATATAAGTTTGGATAGATGCTCTTTGATTCGGCCAATAATATAAGGCTTTTATTCTATTTTCTGTTTCATCTACTCCTCTGTGGTTCTGTTTTCCTTCGTGATAATTTTTTATTATTTCTTCAATTTCGTTTGGTGGGATATCGATTAACTTCTTGGTGCATTTAATAAGGTTTATTTGCGAATTTTTGAAATATTTTTGTACAACGTTACTAAAAGTTTCGTATATAGGATCTTCGAAGTACAGATGATATTTAACTTTAGGTATTATATAGTCTTTTACAAATTTAACTATGTCACGTTCAGTGTCATTTTTTGAAAATTGTACGAGAGTTCTTTGTTTTTTATCGTAAAGTTTTATAATAGATGGTTCTGCTGGTTCGTAATTAACTTGAGAAATGATAATTTGATTCATTCCAGTGTTTACTGATCTTTCTGATATGGGTATACCTGTGATGGGATTTTCTTCATTTGTGTGGATTGTAGCACCGTCATTTTCATTGATATCTTCTTCATTTTGGCCATTTATTGTTTCGTCAGGTTCAACAATCAAAGACTCTGAGTTGACGTTATGTGGGGTACCTAATAAAGTTTCATCAAAATTTTCTACATAATCTAAGAAGTCTTGATTTGTTTCAGGTTCTATGTCATGAGTTTCGTTTGCGTTTAATCGTATTCTTGATAGACAATCGCTATTTGTGTTTAGAGCACCTTTTTTATATACAATCTCATAATCATATTCTTCGAGTTTTAATCTCCAGCGAACTAATTTTGAGCTGGGATCTTTTAATGAAAATAGCCATTGAAGAGGCTTGTGATCTGTCACGAGAGTCACGCGACGTCCAAAAATATAGGGTCGGAAATACTTAACTGCCCAGACTATAGCTAGGAGTTCTTTTTCAATGGTAGAGTAGTTTATTTCTGAATCATTCAGTGTTCTACTCGCGTAGGCAATTGGGAGATCAGAACCAATTTTTCCTTGACTTAAAACTGCACCTATTGCATAGTTACTTGCATCTGTTGTCAGATTAAATGGTTTAGTAAAATCAGGATATTGCAGAATTGGTTCATTTGTAAGAAGATCTTTACAGATATTAAAACACTGTACATAGTCTTCGTCTTTAATATTTATTTCATTATCTTTTTTTAGTCGCAATGTTAAGGGTTTTGTAATTTTTGAAAAATCTTTAATAAATTTTCGATAATATCCTAATAATCCGAGGAAGCCTTTTAACTGTTTGGTAGTAGCAGGTATTGGGAAATTTTTAATAGCCTTTATTTTATCCGGATTGGGCTTTACTCCTTCTGGAGTGACAATATGACCTAAGTAAGCCACTTCTTTCTTTAAAAATTCGGATTTGTCCAACTGTATTTTAAAGTTAGATTCACGTAGTCTCTGAAATACTTCTCTTAAATTTGTAATATGTTCTTGCAGGCTAGTGCTAAATATAATAATATCATCTAGGTAGACAAGGCATTTTTCGTTTTGTATGCCTCTTAGTATGTTATCCATTACTCTCTGGAATGTAGCTGGGGCATTTCTAAGTCCAAATGGCATTCTAAGAAACTCATAGTGACCATTTTCGGTGTTAAAAGCGGTTTTTGGGATATCTTCTTCTGCCATTTCTATTTGATGGAACCCAGAAGCCAAGTCTAGCGTGGTAAAGTACTGACAACGCCCTAATTTGTCTAAGAGGTCAGTGATATTTGGAAGGGGGTATCTATCTCCTAAAGTAATAGCATTTAAACGTCGATAATCGACTACAACACGAAATTTACGTTTATTGGAGGCATCAAGTTTTTTGGGGACAACCCAGATAGGCGAGGACCAGGCAGAATTGCTATGTCGGATAATATTTTGATCTAACATGCCCTGAATTTGATTTTGGACTTCTTTACGATATATTTCCGGATATCTATATGATTTAGAATATACTGGAATCTCATTAGAAGTTTTTATACTATGCTTAATTTTATTGGTGAAAGACAATTGGTTGCCCTCAATATGAAAAATGTCCGAAAATTCTCTTATCAGCTTTAAAATTGAATTCCGCTCTTCGGTATTCATATGTTCCGTGCGGATTTTAGAAATATCAAATTTGAATTTTTCGGCATAAATAGAATTAAGATTAGGATGATTTATTTGTTCGTATTCATCGAACTTTTCAACTTCTATTGGTGAAGTTAAATCAACTTTAAAATGTGACTCTGATGAGTTAGTAATAGTGCATAAAGCTTCTTTATTAACAACTTTAGTAAGACATTGGGGAATTTCTAATTTCCCTATTTTTGTATAAGGTACGATAACGTCACCATTTTCTATATTTTTTATATTTAATTTAATTACTTGTTCGGAACGTGGAGACACTACTATACAATTCGTGCTCCCAGCGCTCGGACTATAATAGTTAATTTTAATTGAAGAACAAGGTGTTCTTAATAAATTATTTACTAAATCGATATTTGCTTGTAATAGTTTTAAATTATCTAATCCTAATAAGCAATCAAAATGATCATGAAACTTAAAAATATGATAAGTTAATTTTATTGGCTTTTTATGCCTAAATATAGAGGAAGAAGGAATTACGGTACAGAAATTTTCCTTAGTAGTTCCAAGAGCAGTGGAAATTTGAAATGGTTTTTTAAATATTGAATTTTTAAAATATTTTTCACCTATTTTTGGTGTAATAAAAGATTTAGTGCTCCCAGTATCTATAAGGACCTTTAAATTATGCTCAGGGAAAATTATGTACGGCAATTCACATTCTTTGTTAGTTAAGTTTAATAATTCTACATGCTCTGGTTTTCTTCCGAGGCTATCTCTTCTAAAAAAGGTTCTTGGGATGAACTTTCAGGACAGTCTGTATTATCTATGTTATGCAGTTCTTCCGGAATAATATTTTGGCTTGCGAAATTATTGGGGTTACGGAAACGAGTCCTATTTTGGAAGTTTTGTGATAGTCTGAAAGTATTATTGGTTGTGATAGTCATTGGAGTAGGGTTTGAGAATTTTCTGTTTGGATTTGGCTGGAATACATTGGAGTTTCGATTAAAATTCCTACTTGTACTAGGATTATTTTGGAAATAATTATTTTGATTATTTTGTCTCATATTTTGAGGATTCGGTTGGGGATTCGGAGGATCCATAGTATTTCTCTGTATTGGAAATTGATTCCTTGGTTGATATTGAGTTTGGGGTTGATATTGAATTTGGGGTTGATAATTATTTTGTTGGTTTTGTCGGAAATTGGATTTTGGTCTAGACGAATAATTGTTATTTTGATAAGATTTGTGATTTTTGCTTTGAGAAGAATTATTTTGGTCGAGGTATATCTGAAAATCATTTGTGAGGATGCCTAACGCAGAATTTAAATCTGGAGGATTCTTTGTACGCATTAAGGTACCAAGAGGTTCTTTTAACCCACGTAACAAAACTCTTAATGCTAAATTTCGGAAGAAGCTACCAAGAATATTAATTTCAGCAGCATGTTCAGTTTTTGAGGTCAAGACAGATATTTGAAGATTTAATAATTTTTGTATTCGGTTATAAAAATCAAATGGGGATTCATTATTGCCTTGTTTCAAATCTGAAATTTCTATGTTTAAAGTATAAATATCTCTTTTGTCTGAATAAGAATTAATTAAAGCATTTTTTAAATCTTGCCAAGTTCTAAGATTACAAGAAGAAATATTAACTGCGGCTTCGCCTTTTATTTTTGCAATTATGCTTGACATCAAATATTCATTTTGAAAATCATTCACATCTGTAGCATTATAAAATTTGGTTACAAGTTTTTCGGAAATTTCTAAAAATCTAGGAAGTAACGTATGATTTCCTTCAAAATCTGGAATCATATCTAAGTATTCTTTCTTTAGTTGAGGAACTTGTGGAACAGCCATTTTAAATTTATTATTTAATTCTAATATTTTCGAAAAACTTATATTATTTTTATTAAAAGGTAAATTAGCTAAATTAGTTAAATTTGAGTCAGAATCTGTATCTGAGTTACTACTGTCTGAATAATCAGAATCTAGTGTTAAATTAGGCTCTCTATATGACATTAAACACTTACAGTAATGTAGCGATCTTGTCCATGGAACTGCTTCGGAACTGGGTCGAGACACTCACAATATTCGCTTGAAAGTCTCTCCGGTACGAATCTTCTCGTCAGGTTACTCAATTCGCCCAACTGGAAATCACTTCGCGAAAACTGTTCGAATAGTCAAAAAATCGTAAAAACGAACCGAGAGTTATATTCGCTAACGCCCGTTTGACTATCCTACTGACTGCGCCAGAAATATAAAATCTTTCCGAAAGTCCTTTTTTAAAAAATATTTATTTAACACAAGAAAGTAGTCTTTACAGTTTGAAAGCAAAATCTGAACTAAACAATTATAATTCTAAAACTAAGAAATGAAAATGTAACATTTTGATAACTATGAACGTATGATGTCTTCGTCAGCGTTTCTCTAGTTCAGGGACTTACTCTTCTCACGGTCATTATCGTGTTCTAGCTGATGTTGCGGAATGTGGGTCGTTAACTTATATAAAAGACACAATATAGTCTTTTCGCTAAACTCAGACACAACTGGCTAGTGATTTTAGTAAGTAATTTTGCCAATTTCGTAAAATTTGCAAAAAAATAATTACTAAATAGTTAATAATTACTAAATAGTTAGTAATTTTGCCAATTTTGGCAAAATTGGCGGCCAGAAACAAAAAAATACCTACTAAAATCACTAGCCAGTTGTGTCTGAGTTTAGCGAACCGACTATATTAAATATTCCCCCAACAAGTTGACCAGACCAGTTCTCTTATCGAAAGCGTGCTATAATATGTTGTAGAACGCTACGAATTTTGTTCTAAGCCGATTCACTTTGCAGCCAATCTTCTTGTCCCGCTTTAACACTAGAAGCACCAGAGCGGTCATTTTGACTGCTTTCTATTTTTGATCCTCTGTATTACTTATTCCTAGTTGTTTTAGAAAGTTGATAATTTAGGACTTTTCCTAGATCTACTTGAGGATTATAATTCCTCCTTTACATGTACTTGGTGTAATTACTTTTTGACATGTGTTAAGATATACGTAGAAGCACCAGGGCGGTCATTTTGACTGCTTTCTATTTTTGACCCTCTGTATTACTACTTATTCATAGCTACTCTAGAAACTTAAAAATTTAGGACTTTGCTACATCTATTTAAGGACTACAAGTTCTCTTTTGCAGGAAGGTACTTAGTGTAATTACTTGTTGAATATGTTGATGTCTACCTAGAAAAAATGCGGTCCTTATTACGGAGGAGAAATACCACATCTGGGCGATGATCAACAGATAAAATTTGCACTTGCGTCGGCAATATGGAACTTATTTATAGAGAATTGTATATTTTGCTACACCTACAACTAGCTAAAATATATATATCGACGAACAGCTTTTTCCCACAAAAACAAGATATCACTTCACCCAGTACATGGAGTATAAACCCGGTAAGTTTGGAATCAAATTCTGGCTTACAGCTAATGTCTAGTCCAAATATTTATTGCACGGATTTCCTTACATACGGAAAGATGAACAACGACCAGACAATTAACTTCTAGGGGAACATGTAATTAGCCGTCTAATGGGCCCATTTATGAATAAGGAAAGAAATGTCACGATACATAAAAAGTATTACGAAAGAAGGCTACCAGCAGTAATGGAACAATAAACCGAGCAAGAAAGGATATTCCTCCGTCAATAAAAACGAAAAGATGGAATTATACAAATCAAAAATTTTCATACACGAAGACTTGAGCTAACCAGGGAAACCAGGTGTACCAAAGAAAAATGATCAAAAGTGTTCTAGCGCTGAATTCTCTATACTCAAATAATATTGAAATAGTCATGGCCAAAAAGGAGAAACCTAAAACCATTACCTACTACAACCATACAAAATACGGAGTAGACGTTGTACTCGTAGATCAGATGGCCATACAGTGCTCAACCAAATCAGCTTCAAGAAGATGGCCGTGGCAGGCTTTTTTTAATATCTTAGATATGGTAGGAATAAATGCTTGGATTCTGTATAAGGAAGTTACTGGTTGTCAAATATCTGGGCAAACTTTCCTACTTCAGTTAGTGGCAGAATTACGAAAAGATCATCTGACTAAGGGCAGGAAAATATCAACGGAAACAGATCAGAGATAGAATACCTCAATCAAATAATAAACGTAGGCAGTGACAAAAGCTACAATATCTCGTACAACGAGATATCAACATGTGATGCGGAGCGAGAAGTATGGCATTATATGACTTATAATGCAAGAAGGTGTAGATGGCAGAAGAAGCATCGGAAGAAGACGAATTTCATGGCTGAGGTTTGGATGCAGCTCAAAACAACTATTCAGAGCTACTTACTCAAAAATTAAAATGACTATGATGATTGCCAACCCCCGTATCAGAGATAGCACCTGAAGAAGAAGTGGAGAACTGGGAACTAAAACTAAAATAAAACATGTGAAAGTAATATACAATATACCTATGCAAAAAATTTGTGTGTACAGTTGAGTCCGGGAATCTTTACCCGTGCGTCATCATTTAAAGCATACGAAATAAGTCGATGATAAGTCGGAAATTGAAATTTAATAGACGCAACAGCAACTGACAGTAAGTGACTTGCTGTTGCGTTTAGTAAATTTCAATTTCCGACTTATCATCAACTTATTTCCTATGCTTTAAATGATGACGCACGGGTAAAGATTCGCGGACTCAACTGTAGGTCTTGTACAAGCAAAATTAAAAAATTTGATACTACATAAATTGTGCTTAAATAATTACATAATTTATTTGAATTAACTAAACGTCTTTTGTTAGTAGGTATTAACTCAATATAGGTTTTTTTTTTCAGTTAAAAAACGATACGAAAACGACTGGCGATAGAAAATTCTAATACCCGTCATCTTGACCGCTCCGGTGCTTCTAGGTATGCAAAAATGTTGGTGCTTCTAGTGTTAAAGAAGAGCAATTGAATAAGGACCAACTAATGGAAGCTATAGGCTTATATTTCTGAAATTGTTCATTCACTAAACGCAATGTAGGGAAGGTGGTGGCAAATCTGGGGATAGTGCGGGATAGTGCGAATAGTACTCATCGTATATATGGTGGTAAGGTTTGTGCACATTGCAGCCACTGATACCAATTGCATTCCGAATTTTAAATGGATCTCCATCTTCCGCCTCCTTAGAAAGAAACTGGTCTTTACACTGCCTCATACATACAAGAAAAATAAATATAATTATCACAGGTTAAAATTCAGAAGTTGTTGCTATTCACTTAAATTTGGTTATAAACGAAAAACAAATATTCATTTATGATGCGAGACCAGATCCATTTTTAGAAGAGACTGACAAAAATCATGTTGTTTTATCCGTCCAGGATGATGAGGCGGAGATCGAGTCTGAATCAGATGCTTGGTCTGAAGATTCAGACTCAGATGAAAATATACCACTGAGCGCTTTGGTTCCATACTTTGAATTATTAGATAATAATTATAATTTTTGACCCCATATACATGTTTGTACTTTTATCTTAGATATCATTATTACAAAATATGTTTAAACTAATTTCAAATTGATACTTTTCACGTTTCAAGTCTCTATGAAAAATATTTAAATTTTCCCATTTTTTCCAATTTTTCCAATGGTCGGGAAGAAAACGGAAAAACACCTGTTTTTCCCCAATTTTTCCCGTTTTTTTCCGATATGTTAAATCTGTAAGTCGCACCTCTATGCCAATTTATATCTTCTCTTCATGCAATGAAAGTTAACAGTTGTAGTCGCGTTTTCGTATATATTTTGAATAATATTCGCATATCTGTTGTATATTCTGCATTCTGATAGTCTCTATATTCCTTTTAAGATAGAGACTGTTTCCACTCCATCAAATGCTTTGTAGAAGTAAACAAAGATAAGAGCAAGTGGTCTATTATATTCGATAGACTTTTTGGCATGGCATTTTTGTATTCATTATTGGCGTGCATACGGGTAATATTATCGGTCATAATACCCGCTTGTGCGCCAATGGTGAATATTAAATTCTTAATTGTATGTCAAAAAATGTGCAACAACTACGTCTTAAAACCCACCAAATTTGGTTTGCATATCTCAACTGGTTTTAAAGCAATAAATAAGTCGTCAGTTTGTAAAAAAATTTAACATCCCGTATCTCGGAAACGAAGAGTTTGCGGACATATGATTATAAAGCAAATGCTCATTATTTTATCATGTAAAATTACCCCTTAAAGTTTGTCGCACTTATTTAGAAACACCCTGTACTGAAGACCAACATGGCCAGTTGTTAAAGTACCTAACTTTTTTATTATCCAACATAAGCGAATGAATCGAAAGACTAAATATTAAGAAAACCTGAGGCTATAGTTGAGTTTTAATTTCAGTATTTTATAAATGCTAGAATAGTCCACAGGGTGATGCGAACTTTGAGAAAAAAATACAGTTTGATTCATACACCCGGTATACAATGACAGTTTGACTGTCTAGCAACAATATTATTACAGCGATATTGTCAATGAATAAGGCTATAACGTGGTAAAAACATCACTTAAATCGGACAACAGGTTTAGAAAAAACATTGACAACATCAAAGGTGACCAAATTTTTAGTGGATCAATTTTTTTGCTCCACACTGTATTTATTTATTAGATACTTAGGACATACTTTACCAAAGAGTAATTGCATTTAAAAGTAAACTATTTTCTACGTGTTATTATGCCAATTTCGGTATTTTGTCCCATATCTGCGAAATGTAGGTATATTTAGACAATATCATGTCATTAATTGTTCAATATTCTCGGTCCTATTAAAGCCTGAAGTGGTGTACTTAAAATGTTTTAGTGGAGTATAATAGAGCCATCTTTTAACCCTGTCACCTGGTCTAGCAAAGACATGCCAGCATTCTCGTTGTCATAAAGTTGGTGTCGTTGTTCATGAATGAGGCGCACTTTCTATCGGTGCAAGTCAGTGGCATTCGTGTCTTCGGCTCGTTCGAATCGAATGCAAACTACTGGAAGGAGGAAACATGTTAAATTCAGAATGCATCTCTTGTGGAAGCAAACTTGATTGACTATTCATATCGACTGGAATTTTCGGAAGTCGTGGAAGGGTCATTAAGGACGACGGTAGGCAGACAGACGGCTCTGTCACGTTCGGAATGGAACCTTGTTGTACAAGTGAACCGAAGTTTTACAATGGAGATGAAGGACAGATCCGGAATAAATTTAATGCTGCAACAATTTTATAGTAAGTTTTAAAGACAATGTACTCCATTAAAATGTTACATTTTTTAAGCGGTACCTTGGATTTGTTAGAGGAGTCAATTATTATATTTCTAGAAGCTTAAGTTCAAGTTTTTGGGGTCGCTACCCTTGTCCCCCGGCCGCCATCTTGGAAATGGTGTGCAAAGGGGTTTCGCGCTATATCTAGTATACTACCAACCCTACGGAAAATCCAATTAAACATAAAATGTATCAAATTAAATTTTCTACAATTTTATTTTTATTACTTTTTATCGTCAACTGACCAACAAAAAAGACATAAACAAAAATATGTAAAAAATATTTAACAAGATTCCTTTTGGAGGTTATAACTTTTTTCAGTTCATTTAAAGATAAAATAACATTATAGCAATTTTGTAGAAGGTTTTTCAGCGAAAAATTTACACTATAAATTTGTTTAATTCTATTTATTTATATAGGTGTTACAGCGCTCCAAACTTGACCAGATTCTCGAATGCTCATAGGGATATAATAAAAACAAAAGTTAGGCTTACTTTTCTATCTATACAGGGTGTCCCAGACTAATTTACCCACGCTATATCTCTTAAACTAATAGAGATTTTCGAATGTGACAAAAAGTGATATATTCTACTTGTAATACACTTTAAAATGGGGTACAAAAAATCATCCCCTAAATATTCATCCCTTAGTTACAACTCTTAACTTTAATTTTTTTAATAG
This sequence comes from Diabrotica virgifera virgifera, assembly GCF_917563875.1. NCBI lineage: Eukaryota > Metazoa > Arthropoda > Insecta > Coleoptera > Chrysomelidae > Diabrotica > Diabrotica virgifera. The sequence continues at coordinate 275,429,685 of NC_065443.1, forward strand.
TACCCTGCATATGTTTTTATAGTTTTGGATGTAGTCTTTTATCGTCTATTCAACACATTTTATGAAAACAAAATCGGTTCGTAAATAACCAAGAAAATATCAGTTTATTTTTGTTAATTGTGTGTCCCAGACTAATTTATCCAGGCTATATTTCTTAAACGAATAGAGATTTTCGAATGGGACAAAAGCTGATATATTCCATTTGTAATACAGTTTCATATGGTGTAGAAAAAATTCATCCCCTAAATATTCATCCCTAACTTACAGGGTGCTATTTAAAAAAAATAAAGTTAGGGGTTGTAACTAAGAGATGAATATTTGGAGGATAATTTTTTTTTCTACGCCATATTAAAGTGTATTACAAATGTAATAGATCAGTTTTTGTCCCATTCGAAAATCTCTATTCGTTTAAGAAATATAGGCTGGATAAATTAGTCTGGGACACATAATTAACAAAACTAAACTGATATTTTCTTGGTTATTTACGAACCGATTTTATTTTCAAAAAATGTGTTGAATAGACGATAGAAGACCACATCCAAAACTATAAAAAATATACGGGGTGCTATTAAAAAAATTAAAGTTAGGGGTTGTAACTAAGGGATGAATATTTAGGGGATGATTGTTTTCTACGCCATATTAAAGTGTATTACAAGTAGAATATATCACTTTTTGTCACATTCGAAAATCTCTATTCGATTAAGAGATATAGCGTGGGTAAATTAGTCTGGGACACCCTGTATATATTTTTTATTCGTACAATTTATTATCATTTTAACATTCCTATGTTATTATTAATCTGTTTTTAACCTTTCTCCCCACTATAAAACTTATAACCCGAAGCATATATAGAAACGGCCCAAGAAGTCGTTTGAGGACAAATTCGCCGGTTCAGAGGAAGAATGACGCAACCGCATATTGCAGAATTCTTAAGAAGAGCAAAAAACGAATTTTTGTTATCAAAATCATAAAGTATGATCAAAATTAGCCATTCACCACACCGTGGTCAGGATCTCGAGATATAAGCGTTTTTTATATAAGTAACATAACTTTTAAAGTCTCGAGATATAAGTAACATAACTTTTTTCGTATTCTATATTTTGACTTAAAATTTTCCAAAAAACTTATTCATGAATTATATTTTATTGTTGTGTTGGTTAAAATTATAAACTAAAAAGTTTATCACTCAACTTTTTTAAGTACACATTAAACTAAACAAATATGATGACAAAATGTTTTAAAACTAACTACTCCTTTTTTAATGTGTTTAAATATATAGGACAAATCCCATTGTTATCTACATACTTCAGAGATTAAACAGTAAAATTTTCAAAAGGAAATATTTACAGCGACCAAAGATACAGCGAGGTAAATTTGAAAAATCATCAAAATCGATTTTCGGCATTTTTGTATAAAATTTGATTTTTGAACATATTCCTCAAAATCTAGATAAAAATTAACTTCATATTCGGATTCAGCGACCTCGAAAACAAAAAAAAAGACCAACATTGGTCATTCATCTTAAATTTGATTTTCGTGGTCGGCATAAAGATTGCTGCCGCTCGACTAATATATAGATAGAAAAGTATTTTTTTATTGTATTCCTATGAGAATTCGAGAATCTGGTCAAGATTGGAGCGCTGTAAAACCTAGATAATAAATAAAATTAAACAACTTTATAGCGAAAATTGTTCATTCATAAATCCTCTACAAAATCGCTATCATGTTATTTTATTGTGAAATGAACGGAAAAAAAGTTATAACCTCCAAAAGGAAACTTCTTACAAAATTTTCTCATATTTTTATTTATAACTTTTTTGTTGGTGACTTGACGATAAAAAGTAATAGATATAAAATTGTAGAAAATTTAATTTGCTACATTTTATGTGTACTTAAATGTGTGCTACATTTTCTGTAGGATTGCTAGTTTAGAAGATACAGCGCGGAAACCCTTTGCAACTTTTTTCCAATATAGCGGCCGGGGGACAAGGATGGCCACCCCAAAAACTTGAACTTAAGCTTGTACTGAAGCCCCATACACATTAAAAAAAATAAAATTGACTCCTCTAAGAAATGCAACCTAAATGTAACATTTTAATGGACTAATGGGGAACTTGCATAAATTTTTAAATATCAAAATAATATTAAAAAGCATAAGTTAACATGATCTTAAAATGTTTGCATGTAAAAAAAAACAAATATTCTTAACCCATACGCTTATCAGAATCCGATGGGCGGGTCACGTGCTAAGATCAAGTGACGAAAGACTTCTGAACGCCACATTCTGGGAAAGGCCCGATGGAAAAATGTTGGTCAGTTGGTCGCCCAAGAAAGAGATGGAAGGACGCAGTAGCTAGATTTGTAGGAAGGACAGCAATGGGAAATAGCTGCTCAGGACAGACAACAATGGAGGGAAATAGTAAACGCGGCCAAGACTCACATAGAGTTGTAGAGCTAAATGATGATGATGATGATCATACGCTTATTACGAGGTTTTGAAAATGCTATAAAATTCAAATTTCTAAGGAGGCGCTTGAACGTCCTTCTATTGGTCTGACGTCACGGACCACAACCGGGCTACGCTATGAGTCGAGCCCGGTTAAAAACGCGACTAGAATATTACGGGAATTGTATATAACATTTTATTCTCATTTAATTGGAAATTACCACATATTATTTGTATTCTTGCATAGTTCTACAATCAGTCTATTAGTTTCAAAACGAAAATTATAAATCTTAAAAATTTCTACTTTTAAGTGCTTAAAACTATTAGTAGATACTTATTTGCTATTACTCGCGAGGGTTTTTCAAAAGAAAGCGATTAGGGTATTCGGGGGGATTGTATAGTACATTTTAATCGTCTTTAATTGAAATGCTAAAGGTAAGTTTAATTTAACTGTACCAACTTGGGGATTAAAAATACAACATCTTAAATATTTACTAATTAATGGAACATATTTTGCAAATATTCTCGAAGCATTGCTTTCGCTTATGCCAATAAGAGCCAAATCATCTCCAAGAGACATACATGTGTCCTGTTCTGTTTTAGAGTTAAAAATGCCAGTTTTACGATAAATGGTATTTACAATATTTTTCCATTAATTAAAACGTATACAACCTAGGTCTGTATTGTAACTTCATCACTGTACTCGTACACCTCAGAAACAACATTTTAAATTGCTTTACTTCCTCTTCTTTCGCATCTTCATCACAAGATAAAGAATCACTTTTATTGTACCAATAGTCACCACTACCACTATATTCACTATTAGCCCAATAAATGACCGTTTTGGAGTGTAATTTCCAGGGGCAACTCCGAATTGCATGAAAATTTGGATTGAGGTTCAACTTACCCTCCACTTCAAAGTTGAATTTGTGCCGTTGGCTGCTTTTACTTGGGGGGTGACATTTACCCTTTCTCGGGGGGGTGAAAAACGCGTGTTTAAAATAAGGCCGGAAATGGATTAATTGACTTATTTTAAGCACCTTTTGTTCTATGAAGTTTTTTACGTAAGTCAATACTTTTCGAGTTATTCGCGATTTAAAATGTTGATTTTTCGACAAAAACACTACGTTTTCAGACAGTTTTTCCAAAATAACTCAAAAAGTAGATATTTTATCGAAATAAATATGTTTAGCAAAAGTGTAGCCTATAACAAAACGAAAAAAATGGTGTGCCAGTAAAGTCTACAAATTGAGCAGAAGCAAAGTTGTAGCTCATGAAAAATATTTTCTTATTCGTCTAATTCCAAATGGAATAGTTCAACGCAAAATCACAGAAGAAAGAAGCGTTTTTCGGTAAAACCTTATTAACATTTTTAAAGTATCGAAAAAAAGCTTATTATTTGTTTTTTACAAAAGTTTACAGCATCAAAAATAAGCGAGTTACACTGAAAAAAAAGTTGGCCCCTTTTTTTTGGTAAAAAAAATCGTGAAAACCTCCCTCTATTTAGCACCCTAAATGAAATTAATCGTTTGGCTTTACCATCTATTTTAACTGTATGTGTATTGTTTATATGATCTGTAAGTTTGATTGGTTTGAAGTGCTTATTTTTGAAAACATTTGGTTTTATATTAAAAGAAATTTCTAAAAATTTTTGAAAAATTTAATTTTTTCAAAATAACTTAAAAAGTATTAATGATAAGAAAAATCTTAGAGTCAAAAAATGTACGTTTTGCTATTATAAATATGCTAGTTTCATTTTGTTTCTCTGTAAGATAAAAATTGGTTAAGATATGACTGTTCAAAATTTGCATACACTCGTGATTAGTGACCCATTCAAGCTTTCTCAATTGTAACCCTTTCAAAAATAAACACTTTAAACCGGTGAGACTGGCAGACCATATAGAAATAGATAGGTAAGTAAATTGTTTGTAAAGCGGTAGCGATTAATTTCATTTGGGGAGCTAAACACGGCGAGATTTTCATGATTTTTTACAAAAAAAAAAGAGGGCCAACTTTATTTTGAGCGTAAAACGCTTATTTTTAATGCTAAAACTTTTGTTAACAATTAAAACAAAGCTTTTTATAAACACTTTCAAAAAGTTATCCTATCCTAATATCCTTTTTATCCCGCGTGCCATTTCAATCGACGTTTTGGTTCTACTGGTAAAGTAAAAAAATATTTGGATATTCTGACAGTCGTGCTTTGGCATTCCGGCACTTTATAGTACTTATATTGCGCAGATTTGTTTTCCATTTTGATAAAGTATGTATATTATACACTAAATACACTAAATACAATAATATAAACACTGAGCAAACAAGACAGTTATTCGACACGCACAACTAGCAATGTCAAAATGCATTAAATGCAATAGCTCACCGAACGGGCGAACGAGAACACTGTGGTTGGTGACGTCAGACCCCAGCTCGCGCTTTTGAAGTTGTTTGAAATGAAAATTTTTGGGTGCGGAACTATTATCAGTTGTTGTACGTACACTATTCATTGTTAAGACGTAATTTTGAATATAACATTTTTAAACATTAATTAACAATTTTATGCAAAAATATTTTTATGTGCAAGTTCCCTATTATTTTGGTATAAAAAATACTGAAACTAAAATAGAATATACGTTGTTCTAGTTAGACCCGAAACGTTGAAAAATTGTAAACCTTCTACGCCAGTTAATGAACGCAAAAACAGGTAATTACCTCCAAACTCTATCTAGTCCTGTCTCCCAGGGGGGTACAACTGCCTTACAACTCCTTTATTCAGATGGACTTACCCAAGTTTTCTTTATGTATTTTGACCCGTAGAACACGAATTTTTTGGGTAACAGTTGATCCGGATGTTGATAAGATTGATATAAACAAAGAACTTGCGGAACTGCATACCAGCGATTTTTCGCAAAACAAAACATTTTTTTGTATTTCTTAAGTCATCAAAGCAAGAACTGTTTTTACAATTTTTTTTGTAGGATGCATAGTTTCCGAGATAAACGCGGTTGAACTATAAAAAAATCGAAAAATTGCAATTTTTGAACCCGAATAACTTTTGATTAAAACATAAAATAGCAATGATGCTTACCGCATTTGAAAGTACAAGTCAAATTCTATTGGTTTTGATTAGTTGCGTTGCTAAAAATTAATTCTATTGTAAAACATATTTAATCCATATGAGTTTGTGTTATTTGGAATTATGCTTTGCCTTTTATAATTAACCATTTATATGGGAAATAAGCCACAATTAAATTGAAAAAATAATTTTATTAACGCTTCGATGCCCAAATCGGGTGTCGTTGTCAAAATACAAAATACTGCTAAATTAAACAAAAATGTTGTTGCTAAGTAAAAGAAATCTTCTTATAATTTATTTAATCTGACTCATTTATACATATTGGCAATTCGGACGTATATTATACATTTTAAAGTAGAAGACTTTAAAATGATATCGCCAATATTTATGAGTTGCGTTCCTGGGACGACTTTACTAAAAGATAGTTCATTCGATTACATGAAATCATTCACAACTCCAGAATATCTGTCACAAAAAAATCATAGCATGCGATCTGTCGTTAAAAAGACAACCAAATGCAACGATGACAGTAAAATTCTCGCGTTAGAGATTCGATAGTAAATCAAGAGACAAAACCACGAAAAAACCTCGTGATACTGTCCCGACATCGTAAGTATTTGGTCTTAAATTTAATTTACTTTCAAAAACGAATACCAAATTCTGACCTTAATAAGTTTAAATTATAAATAATATTAGTAATACATAGATATACAATAAGTAATACTAAAATATAAAATATGTACTAACTCGATATGTTATTGACTTACTAATCGTGGTATTTTCTTTCTATTGACTTCCTCCTTCAGTATGGGTAACCACATCCTACTGCATTCTACCGAGGAATTTGCGACACACTTGGTTTCATTTAGCATAATTAGAGCCGCTTCTTTGATTTTTCTCTTTTTACTATCTGACTCTTTTAGGACTATACTTGAATCTCTCCACTGAACTCTATGTTCAATATCACATGCGTGTTGACATATTTGAGATCTATCAAATTTTCTATTTTTAATATAAGACTGATGTTCACCTATTCTAACGTTTAATGGTCTTGATGTTTCACCTAAATAAAATTGTTCGCATTCACAAGGTATTTTATAAATGCAATTATTTGTTCCTTCTTGTTCATTGTTAGGTTTAGTTTTAGATAGAATAGATCTCAATGTGTTTGTTGTTTTGGATGTTATTGAAATGTTGAATTTATTTCCTATTGTTTTAATTTATTTCCTATTTTTTTACTTAGCAACAACATTTTTGTTTTTACGCCCAAATCGACACCCGATTTGGGCGTCGAAACGCTAATAAAATTATTTTTTCAAATTAATTGTGACTTATTTCGCATATAAATAGTTAATCATAAAATTGTCAATTGTCACAAGGAAATAGCTTCAGAACAACATTGCCTTTTATGAATGCACTATATACGGCCTTGATTAAGAATTATACACTATAATTGGTAAATAATTATACTTAAAAGACTAAGTTTTCAATCTAATACCATATAAAACAACATAAGGTTACTCTACATCCTACCAGACCAAAAACAATGGGAATCTTCTCTGATTACACCTCCGAGGCTTCTACAATTTGCAAGCCATAACGGATGCTGAGACTAAAGAAGATGAGGGAATTTTACAATTTATAATACACGTCCCACCTGCTCAGGCGGTAGAGTTCCAACGAGAATGGTTCCCTTCGTACTCCAATCCGAGTAAACATGTAAATCAAAAATGAATAACCATTTTCAATTCCGTTGCAACACGAAATTACAGCTATTTTGAATTAAATAAATTACATACATTCTTTTTTTTGTTTCAATTAATTTAAATAATTTTTTTTTCTTATACACTCTATATAAATAATAATGGTAATGTTTATATTACTGAATAGAGAATTGAATCACCTTTCAAATAAGCTAGCACACAACTCCTATTCCCTATTTAAAAATAAGGGTTGGGGGAAGTGGAAGGGAGGTAGTTGACAAATAACATATGTATGTACGGTAAAAATGTGTACTCCCCTTAGATCAAAAATCGACCTGTTTCGTCATTTCCTTAATATCTAATAAATACTGCCAAATATCGAGGTGGACTCTTTTCTTTGGCCCACTCTGTATAATGTTATATACATATTGATTTAAAATATAGAAAAATTAAATTTTACTAAAACTGTGTAAGCAAATTAAAAATTAAATAACTTTATACTTATTTGAACGTTTTATAACTGTCACACACTTGATATATTTCAACTCTAACGGCTTCATTTTGTTGAGTCGTCTAGATATGAAATACAAATAATAGATTCTAAAAATGTCGTCTATTATTTGTCACAATCTGAGCAATATGTGTCAGCTATTCTTCACCTCCTACACCTTCGCGCTAAAATAGATTTAAACGCCAACAGTTGGCAGAAATTCAATCATACAGGTACAATTCTCTACACGCTAACGTTTCCCTTCAAGACAGAAAAAGAAAATTCGCAAAAGAACATCCACGCGAACAACCGCATTTTATTTTAGATTCCTTGCTTTGTCGAACAAGGATCACGTCTCAATCCAGCACTCAAATAATTCATGATTCAATTTTAGACCAGTTAAACACGACAATTTTCTTTTTATATAAATATGGGTCGTGTGCTGGCTCATGTGAAAGCTTATTCAATTTTCTATTCCGTAATGTAAAGATTGACCTAAATTTTTACACAGGATAGTAAAAAACATTCAGCATTCAATATACAACTCGGATCAATCGGGACCGCGGCCGATCCGGGTTATCGAAAATTCGGGTTAGTCGGAGAATATGGTAAAAATTAATAAAATACGGTATACTGATAGAAAAACTCCGTTATAATTGAAATAACATGAAATATATGTACAGTACCTACACATCTAAATTACTAAAAACACGCAAACACAAACCTAAACAAGCGGAAGCGAACAATACAAGCCTGTACTACACACAATACAGTCACAATCGGAACGATGTTATGTTATTTAAGAACAGTGAAAGCATAAGACCATTGTTTAAAAGGAATTTTTTAAATGGTCTTTTAGTCTTTTTTAAACAATGCTAAGACAGTTTGAAATAAATAAGGAATAACAGGTGCTTGTTGCTTCCGATAATAACGTCGCTCTGCTGCCGGCGCCGTGTACCATGAGTCATTTTTACTATCGTATAGTTCAAATTACACAAAACACACATTATCTCTCAAAATGTTCTATTACATACATTTTTATTGTTGAAATGTTCGTCTGACGAAAATCGATCCGGGTCAGCCGGACTTCCGTGTTATGGGGGGCCGACTTATCGGGGTTCCACTGTACATAAAAAAGCAAAAGAAATTACGGGAACCCAAAGAGGACATCAAATAAGTTTGCTTAAGAACAAAGACGGAAAGAATATTATTGATTTAACAGACAAAATTAATAGAGAGAGTGAATACATAAGAGAATTATTTGAGGACAACAGAAATACCATTGTTCAGGTAAATTTTGAAACGGGACCTGAAATCCTAAAATGTGGAAATCGCACTTCGAAATTCTAAAACTGGAAAGGCAAATGGACCTGATGAGGTTCCTACTGAATTTCTAAAGCACTTGAATGATGAATCAATAGGTATAATATTGCATATATTTAACACAATATATGAAGAGTACAGCGGAAAAACAAGGAATGCCACTATTTCATGAATTTTGGCCTTTCTCGCCATGTGGTAGCAAAAACTGAGTACTATCGACTAGACTATCGATTCAGAACCAGAACGATTAGTCAATATAAATTTTTTAAGAATTTGTATCCAGGCGAAGGACCAGGATTGTCCGTACGCCACTGAACAAAAATATGGATGTCAGCCGTTTTTTGGTGCATTATTAAATTAATAAATTAATAAAGATTAATATTATATGAAGATTGTACCATAATAATTGCTAGAATTCAGTTAAGAATCTCCTAAGTGGTTTTTAAATATCGTAAGTTTTAAACCTTTATTGGTGTTTATCTCAATATGTCGCAGATTCGCAAGAACGTAGGCTTAAGTCAAAAAAGAAGATTTTAGAGGAGAGGCATTTTAAAATTTTATGGATATGATTGTGAGCATAATTCCGCATAAGTTGTTACTTTAAAGAAATTACCTATACAATGTTGTTAGAAATATATCTAAATACAAACTGTGATAACTAGATAAATTTATAAAGTTTTTTTGTTAACCCCTATTACATTTGGGTCTTTTCTCCTCAGAAACATTTACTTCAACTTTGTTAAAACGCTGACCTAACTAAAAAAGAGTCATTATTTTAGAGAGAATTTTTACCAAACTAATCGTAAGTATAAAATCGGTCGTCATTGACGAGAAATAAACACACGAATTGCTTCACATTCTGCGGCGTAACTAACTTGGGTCTGTATTCATACGAAAATGTTAAGTATTTAACTAATTTCGCGCTAAAAAAATATAGACACTTGGTGCCATCTCTTAGCGACTATTAATATTAACGTCATAGGTCTTTATTTACGCGATAGATACTTTTATTTTTAGTAGATCTGCATTAATAAGTCACTTTCGTCAAATTTTGACTTAAGCCTACGTTCTTGCGAAGCGGCGATGTATAAAGTGTGGCATTCCTTGTTTTTCCCCTGTACATTTCATATAATACTGGTATTACACCTCAAGAGTGGCTGTTTTCTACATTATTCGTTACACTGCCAAAAAAATTCAATGCAAAATATTGTTCAGAACATCGAACAATATCGTTAATGATCCATGTACTAAATATAATATATCGAAAAATCATCCACAACCGAGTTTATCAATAGCTGGAGTCAGATTTAATATTACAGAGAAGGGGTTCAGAAAAGGACTAGGTACTCGAGAAGCTCTCTTCGGTTTGAATGTTCTTACATAAAGCTGCCCAGACGTTAATCATGAAGTGCATGTATGTTTTATCGGTTTTTAAAAAGTGTTAGATAACGCCATGATAAGCTAAGAAACATTCTTGAAAGGAAGGACATAGATAATAAAATTTGCGAATAATTCCCAATCTATATTGGAATCAGAAAGTTAACATCGAAAGATAAACTGAGACAGACATCACAAGCAATACTAGAAATACGTAGAGGAGTACGACAGGGATCTATTTTGTCACAGCTGCTCCTCAGTGCCGGATTTAGGATACTTGCGGCCCTAGCCCAAATTACCCCAAGCGGCCCCCGATAACTTCACGAGGATGTAATTAAAGTATAAAACACATTTCATATTAACACATAACGTTTATTTTAATTTTACTTTTTGAAATTGGTACAAAATACAAAGCAAAGCATACATGAATAGAAATGCCACTAATGTTCTATTTGAATACGGTACATAAAAATTTTGTATTCACTAATTAAATAATCTTGATTTTACAAATTTGGATAAAACCCCAAAACAGCTCTAACGATATTAAGAATACAACAAATAAACTTGTAGATCGTTCAATTCTCATATTATTCTCTTATACTGAAAAACGTCAATGTCATGTTCTTAATTTGGATAAAGTTGGATTAGTGATTAATATTGACGCTCACTCCACTCCATACTCATAATAAATCTCATACCTAATCTATAAACACTCACTTTTCTAGCTTTTTTGGCTGAAAATCTTTAATCAAATCGAAGTCTAAGGCAGGCCGCACATCAAAGAAACATGAAACGTGAAACATTAAACGTGAAACATGAAACAAATAAATTGTAAAAAAAAGTAACCGTTTCATGTGATATGCTAATTGATGAAACAAAAATAAAATTTGTATAGTCGGCAATGGATAGTGACGTGGTCGTTGCTGTCGGCGCCGCTCTTTAATTGCTTTTTAATATCAAAGAAACGTGAAACATGAAACGAAAATAAATTGTGAAGAACGAAACCGTTTCATGTTATATAGTGTAGGAAACAGAGGTTGAACTTCGCAAACTCGACGCAAGTCTGGTTTTATTTTTTTTTAGTATATCAAGGGGTGCTTTTAATGAGACTAATTTTTTCTTAAAAGATTTCGCCCCGGAACACCCATTTTCATCGCTTTAAAGGGGGTAGTTTTTGTTTTTGCGAAACGTAGCCCTTCCTGTACGTTACTGCAAAAAATTCCTTAATAGAAATATGAAGAGGACTATATTTCCTACAATTTATTCCGCGAGAGCATATATTTATCACATACCGTTTAGTGGAGGTGGCGCCCCAAAATTGACGTTTTTGTCAAAGTTTTTAAAAGAGATGTTTTAAAAAAATTATTTTTTCCTAACCGTAATGGCACTCAAGAAGCAACCCAGCCTCAATTAATCACAAATAAATATCTGATTTTTTGGTATAGGTTTCATTTAAAGGCATTGTCCATTTTTTAATTACAGGGTGTTAAATTTTAAAAAGTCCCTTTTTATACCATCTGAACCGCTTATGCTAGCGTAAAAAAACTTTCAGTGATTACCCATGTACAAGTGTTATTTGCAAATTTGTATAATTCATCCCCATATTTTTCCTGAAACCACCCCAAAAAAAGGAAAATGAATAAAGAAAATATACAAAAATTTACTCTGGGCCACGACTGTGGCTTTAGGGTGCAAAGAAAGTAAAATATGTATAGGTCATGATATGTAGCAGACAGTGTGTTCTTTTATTTGTCATAAGTATGTTATTAATAAAATGAATATATATATATATATATATATATATATATATATATATATATACAAGCTGTACGCTCCCGAGGAAGCTGAAGCTGTTTTCACTTGAAGATCCTTTTTGTGGGGGATCATCCCATTCTGACTTTGGTTTTACAATTGCTGGTGTGACTTCGCTGTTTCCACTACCTTTCTCCATTCTTCTCTCTCTCTGATTTTGCTTCCTATATTTCTAATTTCCATACTTCTTAAGTCTTCTTCCACTTGTTGTCTCCATCTGAGTTTAGGCCTGCCTCTGGTTCTTGTACCTGGTGGTATCCATTCGGTTATAACTCTTAACGGATTGTTCTTCTCTCTTCTCATTATGTGTCCATACCATCTAATTCTCTGTGCTTTTGTTGCTCTTACTATGTTCTCTTGACCCATCCATTCTTGTATTTCGTGGTTCATCCATTGCCTTGCATCCTCTTCGTTTTCCCTCTTTGGTCCCAGAATTTTTCTCATAATTTTTCTCTCAAAAACTTTCAGCTGCTCTTCTTCTCTTGCTGTTAATGTGAATGTCTCCAAAGCATATAGCACTATTGGTCTTATGGTCGTTTTGTAGATTTTCATTTTTGTATTTCGGCTTATCTTCTTATCTTTGAAATTTTTTTTATTTCTGTAGAATGCTTTGTTTCCTGCTTGAATTCTTCTTTTCATATCTACACTTTCATTTCTTCTGTTGACTAATACTCCCAAATATTTGAATGTTTCAACCTCTTCGAAGCTGTGTGCGTCTATTGTCATTTCTGTCAGTTGCGTCTTCTTTTTTTTACTTACATTCATGTATTTTGTTTTATTTTCATTTATTTCCAGTCCTCTTAGTTTGGATTCGTTTTCTATTTCTTGAAAGGTTTTCTTTAATGCCTTTTTATCTGTTGCTACTATGGTTATATCGTCCGCATATCCAATTATTTGTACTGTATTTTTATTTATAGTTCCTGCGTTTGACAACTTTTTTATTATCTTATCTAATGATAGAATAAATAGTACAGTTGAGAGCGCATCTCCTTGTCTTACTCCATTTTTAATTTTTATTATTTCTGTTCTCTCTCTTCCGGTGTCTATTGTTGCTTGGGAATCTCGCATTGTCATTTCTATCATTCTTATAATTTTATTTGGTATTTTGTTCTCTTGTAAGTCTTGGATCATTTTTCTTCTACTTAGTTTGTCAAAAGCCTGTTTAAAGTCTAGAAAAAGTATATGTGCTTCTCCGTCGTACTCGTATGTTTTCTCTATCGCTTGTTTTAGTGTATGGATAGCATCTATCGTGGATCTTCCTTTTCTGAGACCGTACTGGTAGTCTCCTATGCTTTGTTCTGTGTATATTGTTAGTCTGTCTCTAATTATACCAGTCAGTACTTTGTATGTTACATTCAGTAAATTAATTGCTCGGTAGTTTTTACATATCCTGTGGTCTCCTTGTTTTGGGATTGTCACAATAATTCCTTTCTTCCATTCTTCGGGCATTGTTTCCTTATTCCATATATTCTCTATTAGTTCATAAATCTTTCTGTATAGTGCTTCACCCCCGTATTTTATAAAATGAATAGGTGACGAAAAAAAAACTGGAGCCCGCTAAAGCATTTCTGAGGTTTTCGGCGCCACTGTGCCGTAACGGTTGCTTATACAAACAAAAATGCATAGGACCTTATTTGTAGACCAAATAGTGGTCTTTAATTCTGTATAGACGTTGTTTCAAAAAAATATATAGGTAGGTAATAAAAAAATCGTAAAAACATGCTCGCCAAACTTATTTCAGGGATAAGGGTAGTTTCCGCAGGGATGTTGATGTTGCAATAACCATATAATATATTTATAAAAAACCCTGCTGACGGTGTAGGATTTTTCCCTACCCACTTTTCATAGGAATGAAAATGGGTGTTCCGGGGCAAATCTTTTAAGAAAATGTTCATAATAAGCACCCCTTGATATACCAGAAAAAAGTAAAATCGGACTTGTGTCGAGTTTGCGAAGTTTAACCTCTGTTGCCTACACTAATATACTAATCAAAGAAACAAAAATATAATTTGTATAGTAAATAATAGAAAGTGATGATGACGAGGTCATTGCTGTTGTGGAAACTATTTTATTACTGTCCAAAAATCATAACCATAGTACATAATATTTATTTGCAAACGAATTCAATAATCATCTTGCTAATTTCAATTTTATTGAATAGTATTAAAACATTTACATTGTTTTATTGTCGGTCCTGGTTAAAAAAAAACGATTTTCTTGTTATTGTCTATTCGAGTACCACTCCAGGTTATAATTGTACAACTCTTCGTTCTGCTCCACCACAGAAACCAATGCAAGGGAACATCCATAAACTACGTCGTAAAATTTTTGGAGTTTTTAATCCCCCTCCCTTCCGTCGTAAAGCGTCATTGATAGTTGCGCCACCCCCCTCATGCCGATGTCGCAATTGCAACTCATGACACCCACCTTTTAGTGATTTTTTTTAAATTCCATGTTATTTCTGGATTTTTTAAAGTTAACTCTAAAAGTTTATTTACGAATGTATCCAACCAAATCAGTATTATTATGTTGTTCATTAATATCCGCGTACTTTTTTAGTGTAGGCATTATAGGTAGGGTGTAGGTAGTAATACCTTTATCAGAGTTCTTATGCTTTCTTAAATTTAGATATATCAAACGACGTCGGACGTGCACTCATGGTCCCCACTCTCCTGTCGTATACCGTCGTAATCAGCAAAGTCTCCCCACCCCCTTTTCAACGGACGTAGTTTATGGATGTTCTCCAATATTAAATTCTTGATCGGCATTTATTTTACACACGTAATTAATTATTCAAAACAATGAAACTGATATCAAAAAATAGAACACGTCCCATTTCATGAAACACGTTTCAAGGAGATAAAAATGTTTCATGGGCATGAATCACACCCGTTTCATAGATATGCGGACGTATATTTGTTTAGCAGTGTTTTATTTCCATGAAACGTGTTTCACGTTTCATGTTTCTTTGGTGTAATAAAAATGTTTCACGCGCATGAATCACACTCGTTTCATTAGTATACGGACTTCTATTTGTTTAGCATTGTTTTATTTTCATGAAACGTGTTACAGGTTTTATGTTTCATGTTTTACCTTTCATGTTTCTTTGATGCATAAGACAAGCCGCACACCAAAGGAACATGAAAAGAAAAACATGTTTCATGAAACGAAAAACATGTTTCATGAAAAGAAAACACTGCTAAACAAATCTCAAAGTCCACCTACCAATGAAACAAGTGTGATTCATGCTCATGACACATTTCTATTTTCGGAGAGTTTCATAAATGACCGGACATATATTTGTTTAGCAGTGGTTTATTTCCATGAAACGTAATTTACTTTTCATGTTTCTTTGATGTGCGGCTTGGCTAAGGCAAGCCGCACACCAAAGAAACATGAAACGAAAAACATGAAACATGAAACGTGAAACATATTTCATGAAAATAAAACACTGCTAAACAAATCTCAAAGTCCGCCTACCAATGAAACGAGTGTGATTCATGCTCATGACACATTTTTATTTTCGAAGAGTTTTATAAATGGCCGGACGTATGTTTGTTTAGCAGTGTTTTATTTCCATGAAACGTAATTTACGTTTCATGTTTCTTTGATGTGCTTGAAAAACCTCAGCATTTGAAACAAAACTAGTCAAGCTAGACAATCTAGAATCTTCGTCAGAAGTCGAGTTCCTCAAGTAGTTTTCGATTATTTTCAACACGCTGCATGATCTTTCTCCAGATGCATAAAATGTCATCATTCATGCGCAAAATGCGCATGAATGACGAATATGCAAATCCGTGTCCTTATTCGGAAATAATGTTGTTAACTGTTTTTCACGAATGAGTTTCAGATACTCCAAAAGTGTATTCCTCGTAGGTTTGGTAATCTTGTTATAATAAGGTTCTCTCTCTTCATCAAATATACCTTCAACAAACTCTTTGAACTGTACACACTCTTCTTCAAAGTCACCATCTACATATATGTCGATTTGATACTTTTTAGCCAAATTAGAAGCTTTTCCGCTGATTTTTTCATTGGAAATTAACGTTTTTTAAAAATCCAAGTTCTTCATTTTCAGTTTTTTAAAAATCCAAGTTTTTCATTTAATTCTGAATAAAGCCTGTCAATAACAACATTGAATGTATTAATCTTTAAATCTTCTTTACCATTAAAGTGGAGTTCATGGATTTATCTTCTTTGTCTTCGCTATGGAGAGCTTTTTTTGCGGACATCTTTTTATTTCACAAATGTAGGTTTCATTTTTAGACAACTCTTTTACTCTTTTTTCATAGGAATCAAAGTTGTCTCTCAGACTCAATACGTACTCATTTAGAGATTTGTATATGTTGCAGAACACATTCAAGTCTGTAGCAGTATTTTGTAATGTTTTGCTACTCTTGTCAAAACGTTGTAAAATACCATACCACATGTTCAGTAGAATAGCATTCTCTAATTTGAAAAATTGTTTACTGGTTCCATTAGCTTCAGCTCGGCTCACATTTATTTTCCCTGTATCCGCTGATATTTTTTTTACTGCATCGTAGTAGCTACAGTAGTTAACTAAAATAGCTTTTACAGCATGCCATTTGGCATCTTGTAACGTTTACTCTTTTTGGAAGGAGTTTCTTTTCGTTATTGCTATTTCTGACAAAAAATGTTTTCCAACACGGCTTATCTTGAAGTAGATGTACTCATAAAAACGTAAAATTTTTGAATAAACATGAATAGTTTTGTTACTGCCAAACAACAATCAGTCGCATGTATGCCTACTAGACTCAATGAATGAGCGGAGCATGGAACATGCTCCGTTAAATTGTTATGTTCTTTTATTAGCGCTTGTAAACCTATATATTTGCCTGACATATTCGAGTCATTATCATATGACTGGGCTCTCATATCGCAATTTTGGAACACAGAAATTCAATTTTTTTACCAAAAAAGTTTTTTTTTACAAAACGCTGCGGCACCTTTTTGCTTGCGGCCCTAGGCCGCGGCCTAGTCGGCTTAGTGGTAAATCCGGCACTGCTGCTTCTTTTTGTTCACATGCCACTCCTGGCGGAGATTGTAAATCATCAGGGCTACTGTGACTTTGTTATCAGCTCTCCTAAAAAGTTCAATCGAACTACACTCGAACCATTCACGTAGGTTTCGAAGCCACGATATTTTTCTGCTTCCCACACTTCTTTTGCCTTTAATTTTGCCCTGCATGATATTTCTTAAAAGTTCGTACTTATCACCTCTCATAATGTGCCCCAAGTATTCCATCTTTCTAGTTTTTATCTCATTTATAATTTCGCATCTTTTGTCTAAGTCTAATGTTTAGAGTACTTGCGTGTTAGTGACGCGATCCTTCCATGATATTTTGAGAATGCGCCTATAGCACCACATCTCGAATGCTTCGATGTTTTTTATGGTCGACTGTTTTAGTGTCCAAGCCTCAACTCCCTATAACAGGGTGCAAAAGACGTAACACCGCAGGATTCGTATTAATTAGTAACTTTATGTTGATATCACGATTGCAAAAGAGTTTGCGCATTCTATTTAAGAATTATCTAGCAATTTCTATTCTGCATTTAATCTCTTTTGTTTGATCAGTATCGCCTGTGATCCAAGCACCTAGATATTTATAACAGGACACACGCTCAATCGCTGTATTTTCTATTCTATTACAAGATTAGCTCTGATGTTCTTTGATTTCGCGATTACCATAAATTTAGTTTTTTTCAAAATGATTTTCAAGCCATAACTGTTACAGTATATATTGAGACTTTGAACGAGAAGTTTGTAGTTCTACTAGCGTTCTCGGTAGGAGAACCGTGTCGTCAGCATGCCTTATATTGTTGATCGTCTTACCATTTATTATCAGACCAACATCTTCTTCCGCTATAGTTGATTTTTTTACCAAGAGGAGTAAACTAAAAAGACAGATTCACACCCAAGAAAGTTACTAGAAAAGTCACCAAATTCATCTTCTTTTTTCGTTGATCATATCAGCTTTCGATGGTAATCCATATATATTATATTACACTAATACATCGCTAAAGAGTTGTAAAAACAACTGTTTTTAGATAAAAGTAGACCAAAAATCTAAAAATTAAAGGAATAATGCAGAAAATACAAAAAATCGCCGACATACTTAATTAACCTATAAAATGACAGAAGTGCCAAAATTTCATAAATGTCATTAGTGTCAAAATTTAATAACAGTGGAGTAACCTTTCCTGCGGTTGGACCAATTAGAAACAAGCATTACGGCTCGGTAAATTTGAATCACTCTTCTTGGTTAAAAAACAAACAATAGTGCTTGTTGACAGACGACTTCACTATACAGTTTAAATAAAAAAGGCGATAAGACACATCCCTCTCGTCGGACTCCTCGACGGATTTGAATTTCTTCTGTTAGTCTGCCCTCAACCTTCACATTTGCTGATTGATTCCCATATAGGTTGCATATAACTCGAATATCTCGGCTGTCTATATTTTTGTTTATTAGACCTTACCTTAGTGGTTCATGCTGTACTTTATCAAAGGCCTTTTCTAAATTAATAAAACAGGTGTAAATTTCTTGGTTTATGTCTAAGCATCTTTGTGACGGAACGTTCATTGCAAACATAGCTTCCCTTGTACCCAGCCCTTTTCTGAATCCCATCTGAGTGTTACTGATGTGTACGTCTAATTTCCTCCAGATCCTATTATGGATTATTTTTAAGAATAATTTTAGAGCATGACTCATCCAAGTTATCGTACGATATTCGTTGCATTCCTTTGTATTTGACTTTTTTTGGAAGTAGTATTAAGGTTAAACGGAGCCATTCCTTAGGTATTATTCCGGTTCTATATATTGTGTTATAGATCTAAAAGTATTTTAATATATTTATTAATTTATCGGTTAGATTTTTTCATGAATAAAACTATATTTTTAAATGATTTTAACTAATATTTTATTGATATTTTCTCCTAAATATTTCCTGCTCATGGCAAGTTGCGAAAAATTAATCGTCATTAATGTCACTGAATGTTTATTTCACTGAATTTAATTTTAAATTTGCGTAACCTCGAAGGACATCTATTGCGCTGCTTTAACGACGGGAAATTATCAACAATCACACCAAAGTGGGAATAACCTGATAATAATGCGACAATTTTTCAGAACTTGTTGCATGTGCTCACTTATGTGCCTTGAAATAGGTCATTTATTGTCATGTTATAGAGCCAATCTTGCTCCGAATATAAAAAAGTATTTTCCTATCTGTCCAGTTATCTCATAGTTAACAGAACTAATGTTTTTACAGTTGTTTATTTACTATTATAAGAAAAAGAAGTCGCATCCACCAAAAGGTTATTAGCGTCGGAACAAAATATAAATAACAAAAGTAAACAACTACAGATTGTACAAAATGTTTATGGATCTTAGATAATTAACTATATTGTCATAGGAACAGTTTTAACCTAGAGCCTCTGGTAGAGCGTTTGGAACATTGTAGCGCTGTCTTTCTTGGTCATATTTACTACAACTTTTCGACTGTTAATTGGATGTTACACTGATCACATATTAGGTGGATTACTCTTTGTGAAAAGGTAAGAGTGTGTTAACCTGACATGTCCTAGACGTAAACGCGCAACCACAATTTGTTCTCGTATTGTCTATAGAAGAGTCACTGTCTAAGTCAGAACTCTCTTTCCTTAAATGAATGTGTAGTCCTTTTGAAGTTTTGTAAACTTGGTTTTTGTAGATCTATCATTTGCATATTGATAGCTGCTTTGTAAAAGATGGAGTAAACCAGCATATCAGTTGTAAATTCTTTAACGACGCTAATAGTGTCGGGAGAGCCTTGGACATTATCAATCAGTAAGGATAATTGATGGTAATTTAAAACGAATGGTGGGGTATGATTATCAATAAAATTTTCAAGAGTTTCCCGTGTAGATGGGACTTTAGATAAGCGCTTTTTTTGTTTAGAGGATTTGGGTTTTGCAAACAGATTTTGTGATGAAATTGCTGAGTCTAAAGGAGGCGTATCGATCTCACTAATACTACGTTTTATGGAAGACCTTGCGTTTTCGCAAGTGCTATTAGAGTTTTTTCTTAGACGCTGTGGCTTTATTACATTTGGAAGTACTGGAGCAGACTCATTGGTAGTGACAGAAGTCGAGCTTGAAGTTTTGTTTGTAAGATTGGTTGAAATGGTTGTTTCAGAAAACTGTGGTAATATATCAGTTTTATTATTAGAGTTTTCTGCAGTTGTATCTAATGGAAGAGGTGCTGATAGATTGGACAATATTGCTTCCGAAGTTTGTGAAAACGGTATTGCCGCTGAATGAGGTTGATTGAGAGTGTTGCTATGAGTAGGAGTATTAGTAATTTCTTGCTCATGGAGATTTGTAGGTGTATGTCATATGCTCGGATTTGATAATGGATAACTTGATGACTGCTGATTATTTGGTGCCTTGTGTAATATACTTGTTGGAGCTGTTTGATTTGGTACTTAATTGTTTGAACAAATATGAGTTGATTCCGTTTCTGAACTGTTATTGCATTGGGATGATATATGTCCTGTATTTTTGCAAATAAAGCAGGTGAGTGTACCTTGTGACAAAAATATGCGGTAAGGTGTTTTGTCAAAATTTATTAGAATAGAATCTGGAATTGATGATGTTATAGGGCTTACATAAACTTGCCTCCGAAAGCTCAATACGTGATTATATTCGGGAAGAGTCGAGCTAATTTTCAGAAATGTTATTGGGGAAATAAGCTTTAAACCGATATTCTTTAATTCTTCAACTAATACTTGATGAGGAATTGACGGGCAGACACCAGACAAGACTAGTCTTTCTGCTAGAGAGACATGTCTTCGTGCTGTTATAACTTCGCCGAGTACTTCTATAGAGCCATGTTGTGTCATGAAATTATCTACTACGGTTTTGTTTGCCAAATACATGCAGATTCTATTATGGGATAATCTAGATGAAAAAATAATATGTTTTTCCGCAAATCGCCAGGAAATTTTGACATTCCTGTCAAAATTTCTTGAAGAAAAAGTCAGGACTTCCTTACTGTAAGGAAATGTCATTTCCTTACTGTAAGGAAATGATATTTCCGTACAGTTGTTAGTGTTCTACATAAATGATAGAAAACACATTGCTATTAAAACCTTGTAAATTACCTTAATCATTAAATTTTCTTTATCTGGAGCTTCCTGGATAAATTTTTCAATTTCTTCCTTCGTTAAAATCTTAGATTTCTTTGCCCTATAACCTTGAGCTTGCCGTTTCAATAAAGAACGAAGTTTTGAGTATGTAGATATATCTACATTGTGTTTAAGTGCAAGGGTTGACTTCAGCATTGAATAATTGGCCCATAATGTTGAAGATTTCATCTTTAAACAAAGGTCTAGGAAGTATGCCATTACAACATTTTCTGAGAAAGAACTCGTATTTTTACTCATGCGATAATCCATAAAACGTCTGTATGCATTTTCGTACTTTTCTCTTGATTTCTTTGGCAATAATTCTAATGAAGCAGTATTCACTGCCTCAACCAGCTCTGGAGGAGTCCCAGGAATGGAAATTTCATCATCACTTATCATTTTACTTTCGAGAACACCAGCAATTAAATTTATAAGCGTCAAGTTTGACAATTCAACCTCAATACGTTTCCATAGTAACCCAAGTAATTTTATTAGGAATTTCAAAGCACCATTTATTTGGGAATAAAATTATCGCGTTTTTTTTAAATCAATCAATATCTGTCGAATTTTAAACGATTTGCGGAAAAATAGTATGTTTACCTCGTAGGAAAAGCCACATTCCTGGACTCTGTGTTGCTAAGTCTCGGCTTGCGCCTCGACTTAGCAATCTTCACAGTCGTCCAGGAATGTTAAGCTTTTCCTACCCGGTAAACAATGTACTATTGGGTTGATGATTGTGCCCAACGGAATTAAATAATCCTGCAGTTTAGCATTATCGATACAATTAAATACAATTGCTTGGGTCTTACTCGGAAAAGAATGTGAAGCGGCTGATGCATAACTGCTGTTTGTGATATTCGAACGTTGATTTACTGGACTGGCTAGATCGGAAGGTGTGTTTACATTGTGTGAAGTCATTTTAAGCTGCGGTGGCGAAAGCTTCACTCCGACTCTGGAAAGTGACAGACCAACCGCATGCTAGCTAACCTCACAAAATGATGGTACGGTGGTGTGTATTTCTTATTTGACGTTTTTTTTCCACAATAATAAAATAATAATTACGTATAGATGACTTACGTAGTAGTATCTGGTAGATAAACACTTTAATTTTGAAAAAACTATTTAATAAAACCACTTGTTTTTATTAAAAACTAGGAGTACAATATCAGTACAACTTAGCGTTTGGTCACACGGGCGATTTTTTACGGCCGCCGTAAGAGCCGTAAAAATCAGCGCGAAAATGGGTCCCACGGTGAGAATAGTAGATGGCCAGCCTGTTGCTGCGTGATATTTTACAGCTCAGTCTGGCCATCTACTATTCTCACCGTGGGACCCATTTTCGCGCTGATTTTTACGGTTTTTACGGCGGCCGTAAAAAATCGTTCGTGTGGCCAAACGCTTAACCATACCTTGCCAGGGCCGGCCTCCTTTTACAGTTGTTGTATTGTGCATTTTGCTTTCTTTGTCAGACTTGTTAAAGCTTTTTGACAATTTTTTCTCTTTCCGCTTATCCATGTGACCCAAAAAGTATTGGATATAAACGACAAGTTGTTAATAAATATTCTAATAACTAAAATAGAAGTATTAAATACACTTTAAACATTAAAATTTGCTAAATTTAATTTGGTTTTATTGTATCAAAATTTTAATTGAGTTTGAATATATGTCTATTATGTTGGTTATTATATTATAACAAATTATTCAACATTCAGTTTTCATCATAAATATTTGTAATTTATTTTAAAATTTAATTATATCCTGCGTATTAAAGTTTTATATGATTATTTATTATTGATTATAAATTACTGTTTGTCATTATTCTAATTGCCCACTAAAAATAAATAGGATAAATTATATAAAATGAATATTAAAGGATTTTATGGTTATCCCGTTTTTTTTTAAAATTAACTCCATTGTTATTAAAACCTATTCATAATTAATTGTTTATTTTAATTAATTACGAGATTGTAGAAAATTTCTAAGCTTAATTATTTTAAAGTAATAATTCATATTATGAAAATAATGCTTTCAAAATACGCATTGCATTTAACAATTTAAAGGAAATATATTGCAGTTTTAATACATTATATTTCGTGATTAATTCATTGAAATATTATAAAAGTTTATTGTAAATCAATTAATATAATATGAAATAATGTTGCATAAAACTAGTAATAAAACAAAAAAAAAGATAATTAAAAATTATTTTTAATACTAAATAAATATTAAGGTCAACGAGGACAAGACCAAGTACATGGTGGTTACAAAGAACCTAAGACCAAGGGTTAGACAAAACGTAACAATTAATGAATACAACTTTGAAGTCGTCAAAGAATTTAAGTACTTGAGAGCGATCATAACATCGGTAAATAAATACGAAAAGGACGTGGCAGCCAGGATCATTGCAGAAAACAGGGCATATTACTCATTAATGACCCTACTTAAATCGAAAATACTCTCAAGACCAGCAAAAATAAGAGTACATATAGTATATTAGACAATAATTCGTCCCACAATAACGTATGGAAGCGAAACATGGACTCTGAACCAGCGAGAAACGACAAAATTACTGGTACTTGAAGCAAAGATACTGCGGACTATCTATGGGCCTTGCAGAGAAGAGACAATAGGAGAATAGAGAAGAAGACACAATGATGAACTCCACACAATATATGGAGATGAAAACATAGTACGCTACATTAAAGCAAATCGAATACGATGGGCGGGTCACGTGCTAAGATCGAGTGACGAAAGGCTTCTGAACGCCACATTCTGGGAAAGGCCCGATGGCAAAAGGTCAGTTGGTCGCTCAAGAAAGAGATGGAAGGACGCATTGGCCAGTGATCAATGCAAAATGGGAGTGCAGCAATGGGAAATAGCTGCTCAGGACCGACAACAATGGAGGGAAATAGTAAACGCGGCCAAGACTCACATAGAGTTGTAGAGCCAAATGATGATGATGATGATTAAATAAATATTTGACGTTTCGATTAGGGGTCCCCAACTTCTTGATAATTTCAAGATCTTGTCTTCATTTCAAGACAAGATCAAGACAAGAATTAATTTTAGATTTCAATACAAGACAAGAAGATTTATGTCAATACCAAGATCTCTTGTCAAGAAAACAAGAAATCTTGAAATATCTTGACTAATAATGAAAACTCTAAAACGTATTTATTAGTGAAAAAGATAACATTATTTTAACTTAACATAATATATTTTAATTTATTGAACACTTTATTTTATTTTATCTCTCGCAGATTAAATATATTTCCAGTTTGTCTAAGAGTAAGTTTACCCCGATTGCCACCAATGGGAGTGTGCAATATTTTTCCCCTTCGAGTATTGAAAGTGTTTTAAAGCTTCTCAGATACTGACAAAATTTACAAATCAGAACCCATTCTTTATCTAATATTTTGCAATTATTTATATTTTCGATGTCGCAAAATGTAGTTAAAGCATTTTTTACACTTAAACCCCATGTTAGCATCTCCAAAGTTGAATGCCATTTTGTAGGCACATCTAACAATAATTTATGGCCTCGCAAGCACTGTTAAGTTTAAGTTGCATTTGTCCTGAGTGTTTGATCTTTTTTGAAAAGGTATTTAATTTTACTTTACATTTTATACTTCGATCTCGTCCTCCAAATAATCAAAATCCTTTTCGATGTCTAACTGTTTCGATTTGGTTCAATAATTTTTATGAAATCCTGGACAGCTAAGTTTGGAATAGGTATGTGCGAACCATACAAAATGCTTATTTTAAGCGTGCAAGTACACATTAATTTTTCGTTAGTCAGGAAGCAAATGCAGTTCGGGGACTGCCCCCAGTGACAGTCGAGGCCGTGTCAGCACGCAACGCAATAAAAAGTTCGCCGGGGAAACACCGGATCGGGTAATCAAGAAATTTCAAGATTTTGAAATTTCTTGAGTCAAGACAAGGTATAAAATGTCAAGAAAACGTCAAGACAAGATTTTTTAAAATTTCTTGAATTTTTCTCAAGACAAGATAAGAAGTTGTTGTCAAGACAAGAATTCTTGTCTTGTCGACCCCTAGTTTCGATTACCACTCTGAAGATGGTTTTCAAAAGAGACTATTAAGAAAATGGTGTTAGTCAAGAGTATGTTAACCACCAAGGTGTTGAGTAGGAGGATACGTATTGTCAAATGAAGTTGACATACTTGGCCGTAGTACTGTGGGCAACAGCCTTGCTTTGACTGAAAATATCTTAGAGTGGATATTTGATGCCCTATGCTACATCAAGCTCTGATTATTCTATGTGTTTTTGCACTATTTCTATCGTGCAATTCAACTTTTGTCGCTTTTGATTAAGGCCAATTGGCTCAATTTTTCAATAGAATGATCATGTGACCAATTTCTGTGGCTAGTTTCAACTAGTAAGATCTGTAGTTTTACTTGATGATGGTCTGATAAGACGGAAAACGGTTGTGATGTATGTACCTTTAGTCTTACCTGGATCTTTTTTAAGAAAAACTTTAATAAAAATTTATATACCATCTATTAAGAAAATATTTTTACTTCCTAAGTAATAATAAAAGAGTTGAAAGTATCATAATATCTGTAATAAATAAAGATGATGTTAGATATCTGCAGTTTGAGAACAAAATTGCCAAAAGTGTTTACTAATTTATAACTAAATGTTAAAGTAAATTAAATCTTTCATATAGCCGTCATTTTAAACTAAAATTTATTTTGGAAAAATCGATAGAATTAGATTTTCCCTAATGGTTTCATCGTTTGTAAAAGCGCTTTGTTTGTTAACAACAAAGTGTGTTGACAAAATAAATGTATGAAATTTTAATGATTAATTTCGGAAAATTCAATTACCTAATGTAAAATTGACTGATGACCCTTTAACAAGTTTTTACTGCGTGTGTACAAAGTTAAAACTCTGTGTTGATAGTTTTCAACAGCAGCAATTAAAAATTCAATTTTGATTACATTTGATAGAAAAGGTTTATAGAGAGATATTTAATTCGATAATCAAGTTTCTTTATTGAATTATTGTAATTATAGATAAATATTAATAAAATTATATAATATGACCTTCCTCTTGCACTACTTAATAGTAAAAAACAAGTAAAATCCTTTATAAAAGGTATATTTGTTAAAATTCTCTAAAAGGGCTACATCACAGAACTACTAGTTTTCGATCGGAAGACTGATCATCATCAGTGCTGAGCTAAAATACGTGTAACCTAATAAGTTAATGCAAAGTTTTTGAAATTTTGACTAGGATTTTAAGAAAGGTTATAGGTTATCATCACGTGATTCTGACACCACCAAAATACAAAAATATATAGGTAAAACCCATTTAAAATTGATCCGTCATGGAAACATAGATTAAATTCCTGAACTTGAACATGGATGCACAAAATATCCCATGTATTCTGGCTCGAGGTATGATTTGAGCCAAAATTGACTTGTTCACATGTTGAATAGTGTAATGATATGCCTATATGCTGAACATGCCTTGACACTGGGAACCGAGCGATTCTCTCAATTCGCGCAGATGCCCACACCGAGTTCCACCTCTCCGAGACAACACCGGCACACGGATATTTAAGAAGGTCGCAAGCAGAAATCAAGCAGTCCTGAACAACCGTTCTGGGCTCCATAACTAGCCAAGCGAAGTGAGCGAGGCAGGCCGACCTGAGTCGCGACGTGCACTGTTTTGAGGTGATTCGTAAACTTAGGCAGGCCAACTCGAGACGAGACGCAAGGTGTACCGAAGTGAGGTAATTTGCGACTCGTAATTCAACGGAGGCAAGCGTAGTGAGCGAGCCCCGATAAATATATATTTGAATACCGCTGTTAATTTTGTTCTTCTGTTACAGACGCCCATCCGGAGGAGGACTTCGCTGGGACAAAATAGAATATTGAATTATTATTTTGACTTATTTTGTACATGATTTAGAATTAATAGATTTGCTTTGTTTTCAACCTGTGTTTTACTGAGTCTGTCGTCCATAAAAGAACTACCCGTTACAATAGATGATGGCAAGTGGCGAATGATAACGGAAATCCCGAATGATGACATAACAGAAATAACAGTTCCACAGGAAGTTGACATATTTATTTGTTGGTTATGTAGCCTCTGGTGTAAAGATTGTTAAAATTGGGAACAGTAACGACAATCACTCCACTCTGATAAATAATTAATTAAAGTAAAATTAAACTTGATGTTATAGTTATGTGTTTAGAATAGCTGAATTAAAATGCAATCAGGTATGTTTGTCAATGGAGTTAGGCAAACCACATTACACATAAAATCGATAACAATGAAAATTAAAAATAAATCCTTTTGTGGTTACACCTAGGATTTAAAAACGCATGTTATGTTTTTTTAAAGTAACTACTTCAACTTTTATTTAAATCTAACAATAAAACACTGAAAACGTTTGTTTTCTATACTTCCACAAAATTTATTACAACTATGTGACTACAGCTGTTTCGGCAAAATGCCTTTCTCAAGTGATTTAGATTACTATGGGTTTGTCTTTTTAAAGTCTTTAACTGAAGAGGTTGAGGAGTGGGCAGCTGTTTGTCTCGAGTTGGTCATTCAGAATTATATCTGTATTTTTCAATATATTAATTTCCATAGATTCTAATAAAGATAGCTTAAGGCCTTTATTTTGAATATGCATAATTTGAAACTGTTCATTAAAAGAATGATTACGATCTAGAAGGTGAAGTGCGTATGTAGAAGTGTGTGTTTTTCTATTGTAGAAAGCCCTTTTGTGTCCTGCTATCGGTTTGTCAAAAGTTCTGCCAGTTTGACCGATATAAGTTTTCGGACAGTCACCACAAGTTAATTTGTAAACACCACTCTGTAGTTGTTCTCTCTTTCGGCTCTTATTGTTCTTAATATATTTGCTAAAGTTGTTGTTAGTTCTGAAAGCTAGTGTTATTCATTTCTTTTTTATGTATCTGGTTATTTTTGTTGTTATCTTGCCAGTATATGTGATAGAGCAGAAGGTACTGGGTTCTTTCTGTGGTGGTGGATAGACTAATTTCAGGACTTTCTTATGGAGTTTTTGGTTTAAAATTTTGTTAATTTTTTGTTCGTTATAGACATTGTTTACTGCTATTTGTTTAATGATGTTCAGTTCTATCTCGAAGTTATTTTTTGACATGGGAATTACTGTCAGTCTATGTATCATGCTATGCTAGGCTGCTAATTGGTGTTGTGTAGGATGGGATGATGTATAGTTGTGTCAGTATGGGTAGGTTTATGATATAAGGAGAACTCATGTTTGTTGCGTAGTCTGGTAATTGTTACATCTATTTAAGTTTATGGACTTATTCTGTTCGGTTTCTATTGTAAACTCAATATTATTATGAAGTGAATTAATGTATGATAGAAATTGGTCAAGTTGCCTGTTAGTTCCTCTAAAGCATACTAGTATATCATCCACGTATCTCCATCAATATAAGAACTGTTTAAATACGGGATGTTTAGAAATTGTTGTTTCAAGCTGGTTCATAAATATATCTGATAGCAATGGGCTTAGAGGATTACCCATAATAAGTCCTTCACTCTTGTTTGTGTATATTTTTGATTATTGAATTCAAAATAGTCTTGATTTATGCAAATTTCAAGAAGGTGTAAAATTTCAGATGCAATTATCGGATTTGTACTATTATGGTCTAAAAGATTTTTAACTAAAACAAAAGTTTCTGTAGGAGGAACACTAGGAAAAAGATTTTTTACGCCAAATGAGATTAGTCTGGAGTTGTTAAATAATTGAAAATGTTGTATTTTATTAACTACATAGTTCTAGTATCTTTGTTACGGTGAATTTAGGTGATTATTTCATTCATAGGAGATTCTGACCAATAGAAAGCTACAGAAATTTGAATTAAATCGATAATTTTTGATAATCTCCCGTCGTTAAGTATATTACGTCAGATGCCCTTCGTTGCTACGAACAAATACATTCAATGACATTAATGACACTTAATGTTTTAAAAATTATAAAAGTGATGACTTTCAATCGTCAAATATTTATAAAAACTGTGTGTTTAATGGTACTTACATAAATAAATTACAATAAAATTTTGGTTTTGAACAGTTTTATTCATGAAATAATCGCAACAAATTGCACTCGACCTCTGAAATTAATATATAATTTTTGATCTCGTGACACTTTGACATAATTTCACTCGCCTTCGGCTCGTGAAATTAAAACTGTCAAAAGTGTCACTCGGGAAAAATTCAATAATTTCAGAGCTCTTGTGCAATTACTACTGAAAATTTAGTGTATTCTATCTAACAGTTTTTTTGAAAGTTTATATGACGGAGCTGTATAAAAAGAAACTACAGGCCTTATTGGGTGGTCAGGCTTGTGTAGTTTAATGAAAGTGTATAATTTAGGAGGTTGTGGGTTCATAATATTAAGGTATTTCTGTTCTGTTGGACTTAATATTGATTTTGAATTTTCAATGGCTAGTTTAATTCGTTTTCGGAATTTTTCTGTGGGATCTTTGTTTAGTGTTATACTGTTTTGGTTATTTAAAAATTCTATTGTTTTATTATAATAGTATCTTTTATTTATAGCAATTGTAGTGTTACCTTTGTCTGCTTTTGTAAATATTATGTCATGTTTTATTGATTTATTTTTAATTCAAACGGCTATTTGGTTCTCGTTGTAACAGTAATTATTAGTTTCACTACAAATATCGGTAATAGGTCTGGATCCCGCGTATGAAAAAAAAGTTGATTAATAGCAAGCTGAAAATTTGTTAATAGCTTAAGGGTGTCTAGTCGGATAAACTTTGATATATGAGAACACTGTAACAGGGGCAGTTTTAATTGTGGAACAGGTTAAAAATTTGGAACGGTCAGACCACGAAAACGGCACATTTATTTTGTCCGACAGAACAAACTTAAACTCTCCGAACAGAGATTAAACTCTCATGCAATAATCAGACTGCTATTTATCACCTGTCATAATTCCTGTCATTTGACATATTCTACATGTTCCACTCATCAAAACGCCCATTTGGTGATAAATAGCAGTCTGATTTTTGCATGAGAGTTTAATCTCTGTTCGGAGAGTTTAAGTCTCTTCTGTCGGACAAAATACATGTGCCGTTTTCGTGGTCTGACCGTTCCAAATTTTTAACCTGTTCCACAATTAAAACTTCCCCTGTTCCAGTGTTCCCATCTGTCAAAGTTTGTCCGACTAGATACCCTTAAGCTATTAACAAATTTTCAGCTTGCTATTAATCAACTTTTTTTTCATACGTGGGATCCAGACCTATAATAGATTTTGCAATTATGCTTTTTTCTATGTTCTTGGCAGTTTTGTTTAACGCTACTTCACATTCTACACCTAAATATTCTAAATTTTTTTGATTATTGTGTTGAGGCAAGTTGTGTTTGAATCCTTTCTCTAAAAGTTCTATCTCGCTATTATTGAATTTAGTATCTGTAAAGTTTATTAATGTATTGAAAAAAACTAGGATTTGAAGAATTTTTTGTACAATGAGTATTGAGTTTTTTACTATTGCAAATTAGATTATTTAGTTTTTTACACTGTGTATTAAATTTTTTGTCTATTATATTATCTACTTCAGTTCTTACGTTAGAATCTAGGATGTCAAATTCTATATTATCTAATCTATACTGCAATTCTGAATGACAAACCTTAAGATAAACAGCTATAATATCTCGTTTTCTCTACTGGGTGCTCCTATCCCGTTTCAGCCATCTGGTTTGGCCCTGATCAATTATTTTATATAAATAATTTTCTTTAAATCTCTTACGACAAACGAGGACTTCCTCGCACTAATGCAGCACCCTGTATATATTATAATATTTCCTATTATAGTGGAATCTTTTTCTTCTTGATGTGCTTATCCGTGACGAATTTTGGAGATCACCATGGCAATCTTCACCTTATCTGCAGCAATGCAGAAAAGCTGCACAGATGTTGTGTTGAACCAGGTTCTGAGGTTCTTTAACCAGGATGTTCTTCTTCTTCCTGGACCTCGCTTTCCAAATATTGTGCATTGCAGGATAGCTTGTAGGAGGGCATATCTGGATTCATTTCGCATAATGTGTACAAAGTATTCCAACTTTCGAGATTTGATGGTGGTTAGTATTTCTCGGTTCTTCCCCATTCTTCTAAGAACCTCCTCATTTGTGACCCTATCAGTCCATGGGATTCTAAGAATTCTCCGATATAGCCACATCTCAAATGCTTCCAACTTTCGGCACATATCCTCGTTCAAGGTCCATGATTCAACACCATAAAAAAGGACAGAGAAGACGTAACATCTCAGCATTCTTACTTTTATACCAAGAGAAAAGTGGAATCTAAACTCTAATAAAGATTTCACAAAGAAAAATTCCTGTACTGGCTGTACATATACCATAAATCACAAAAAAATAGAAACCTTATTTTGTAAAAGGTATATGTATTTAAAATCCCTAAAAAGGGCTGTATCACAAAACGTTTTCGGAATCAATATTCCATCATCAGTGTTATCACAGGTTTACATCCTTTAAGCCACCAAAATGTATGGGTAAAAACCCTTAAATTGATTTTAAACAGTTGGGGTTACATTATGTTATCAGTTTATAAAGGATGTTACAAATATTTTCAGATTAACCCCTGGCATCGCATGACATCAACCGTATCGGTTGGCAAATATGGAGAATTTTCCAACCAATATGGTTGATGTCATGTGATGCCAGGAGTTAAGCTGAAAATATTTGTAACATCCTTCATAAGCTGATAACATAATGTGACCCCAACTGTTTAAAATCAATTTAAGGGTTTTTACCCATACATTTTGGTGGCTTAATACATGTAAACCTGCGATAACACTGATGATGGAATATTGATTCCGAAAACGTTTCATGATGCAGCCCTTTTTAGGGATTTTAAATACATATACCTTTTACAAAATAATTTTTTTATTTTTTCTCTAATAAAGGTTTCACAATAACAGAAAGACATCAAGAAATACGTTAAGTTTAAATAATTACATACTTCAGAAATACGTACGTAACATTTAACTCAGACCACATTAAACAGTTTGACACTTAATATTTTGCAATAAGAGCAGCCACAAGTATATAATCGGATTTATATAACTTTCGTCGAACGTTCCATACATAATCTCATTAATAACTTTTATTATGTTTCATCTCTGTTTCGTCAGTCCCGTTCATAGTCCTCCGAAGTACTTACAGCATGTATCGATTTTGTATCTTCTCATCCGATTACTGTTGGGATATTCCCTTACATAACAGTAAGGAACGAAGAACGAGGAATTGCCGGAAACATGGACAATTCAATAATAATTTTTCCCATTCATAAGAAGGGAGATAGAGCAGTGTGCGAAAACTACAGGTGTGTCATTCTCCTAGATGTAACATATTATTATAGGTACT
Source organism: Diabrotica virgifera virgifera (assembly GCF_917563875.1). Taxonomy (NCBI): domain Eukaryota; kingdom Metazoa; phylum Arthropoda; class Insecta; order Coleoptera; family Chrysomelidae; genus Diabrotica; species Diabrotica virgifera. The sequence goes on from NC_065443.1 coordinate 275,462,525, forward strand.
TGCCAGAGTCATAAGAAGCAGACTCGAAGACACTTAAACGAGCATGTTGGTGAAAACCAGGGAGGGTTCAAAAAGGGTCGATCCACCATAGTTCGTGTCGATTCAACCACAATTTAATATTCGTCTTGAAAATGATTTAGAGTTTAGAGCAGTAGGTAAGAGCAACAGTTAAAACTAAACCTCCTCTTTATAGAGTTCAAACAGCACGATAAAAAGGCGTCTGTACCAAGCCCTTAAGTACTTGGAATTCCAGAAAAGATATAAGAACTAGTAAAAATGACTTTAGTGAAGACCGGCAATAGAGTAAGCATGGAAGGAAGCTCAACAGGAAAATTTGAAACTAAAAGGGAATTAAAGCAGGGACACCTGCTTTTCACAGTACTCTTATATTTATTGTTAGAGGAAATATTGAGAGAGAGAGAGCAGAATACGAGAGAAAGGAATGATTTATGACTACAGGAGCCAAGTTCTGGCCTTTGCTGACGATGTAGTATAATGGCAAGAACTGAAATTCAACTGCTGAGGATTTTCAAAAACTCTTTGAAGCGAAAGCTAAGCAGTATGGACAAGTATTAATGAGCAAAAACAAAGTGCACGGAAATGGGGCAGATGGCATATATTATGAAGACATACAACTGAATACTGTTACAAACAATGAGAGTAAAGAGTATTACTTCTAAAAAATGACGGAGTTTGAGTGTCTTGGAGTAACTATAATAGGCAAATTTCGAGAGAAAGGAAGACTATCGGAGCCCTACAAAAACTACTAAGGGCAAAAGCCATCTCCAAAGAGGCAAAATTGAGTCTATACCGAACATTGATCCAGCCCAAAGTTCTTTAGAGAAGAGAAACATGGCTTATGAAAAAAAATTAACAACATAATATACTAAATATCTGGTACTGGAGCGTCCTAAAGAAGATATTCTGGGGAGTAAAGACGATGAAGACGTTTGAAGGAGAAAAACAAATTAATGCAGAAATCAGATAGTTATATCTGAAACCAGAAATGAGCCAGATCGTCAGAAAAAAGGGACTGGTTAGGTCATCTGGTAATAATGACTGAAAGAAAGTGGGCAAAGGATTCGCTGCTAAAAAGGAAAGGAAAGAGGAGAAGAGGCGACCACGGAAAAAGTGACTAGAAGCGTGTAAGGTACCTGGAAACAATCGGGATAACAAATTGGAGAACTGCGGCCATGGACAGAATAAAATGAAGGAAAAATATATTTTTTATTATATTGGTGTAAAACCTCCAATAAAAATTTTACTGTAACAAGAAAGCCCTTATATATTAGGTTTAAATAATTACATACATTCAGAATTATGTACGTACAATTTAACTGAGACCACATTAACCAGTTTAACACTTAATAGACCCGGGCGCATCTGTAAAAATATTGGTACATTTGGACGTTGAGAGGTGACTTAAATTTTTTTGCAGAAATTGCTTAAAAACATCTCAAGTAATAATATTTGAGTTATCCTCCCTCTCAAAAAGGTCCGGAACATTGTTTAAATAATCAAAATATCAAAAAATGAAGGAAAAATTCGATTTTTTTCTTCATTTTTTGATTATAACTTTAAAAGTATTCATTTTCGAGAAAAGTTGTATTGACATAAAAGTTGCGTTATTAAATTTTATACAATATATTATTGGTTGGATATTTTAAAAATAGTCACCCTTGTGGCAAAATAGCAATAATTGCGAAAAAAAACCATACAAAAACAAGTATTTGCATTTTACGTTTTTCAACCATTTATGCTACAATTAGCACCTTCATATTTCACCCAAAAAAACTTTGTGATACAGTAAAACAATACTGTAAATTTTATTAAGATCGGTTCAATAGATTATGCAAAATAAATTTTGCAATCCAGCTTTCGCAAAAAAAATTCATTTTTTCAAAATGTTACAGGACTGAAACTAAAGCAGGTAGCAAGTTAATTTTTTTTTCGTATAGAAATGTAGTGTACCTTTCATTTGCAATTTGTAAAATTAAAATCGATTAACTATCACGGCGTCAGGAATTTTTTTAAATAAACATTAATTATTGGTGCTGCGCGCAGGACAGCGGATAGGTTGCTCTGATTGGGCATTCCAATGACCTTTGATAATGATTGATACATTTTAATTTTTATTACATTTCGATATAAATAAATAAATTTGTTTATTGCAAAATAAAAACACATACTCTATCCTTTGAAATAACACTTTTTTTAGCAAAAACTTTCTTTGTTCATATATTTTAACTTCGAGAATAAAAGTTTATTCTTTTTAAACATAGGCAATTGTTTAAACAACATTCCACAAACAATAATGAAATTAGTTAGATTTTTGTGGAAATAAAATATTAAAATACAACAAAATATAGAGTAAGAAAATAATATATTAGATAAATATTGAAAGAAATTTTGGTGGAAATCAACTAGTGTGATTCGAACACCGCTGTCCTGTGCGAAGCACCAATAATAATTGTTTATTTAAAAAAATTCCTGACACCGTGATGGTCAATCGATTTTAATTTTGCAAATTGAAAATGAAAGGTACAGTACACTTCTATACGCAAAAAAAATTTCAACTTGCTATCTGCTTTATTTTCAGTTCTGTAACATTTTGGAAAAATGAATTTTTTTTGCGAAAGCTGGATTGCAAAATTTATTTTGCAAAATCTGTTGAACCGATCTTAATCAAATTTACAGTATTGTTTTAATTAATCATAAAGTTTTTCAGTTTTTCTGGGTGAAATATGAAGGTCCTAAGTGAATCATAAATGGTTGAAAAATGTAAAATGCGAATACTTGTTTTTGTATGGTTTTTTCGCAATTATTGCTATTTTGCAACAAGGGTGACTATTTTTTAAATTTTTAACCAATTCTATATTGTAGGAAATTTAATTACGCAACTTTTATGTTGGAACATCTTTTCTCGGAAATGAACACTTTTAAAGATATAATCAAAAAACGAAGAAAAAAATCGAATTTTTTCTTCATATTTTGACATTTTGATTATTTAAACAATGTTACGGGCCTTTTTGAGAGGGAGGATAATTCAAATATTATTATTTGAGTTATTTTCAAGCAATTTCTGCAAAAAAATTTGAGTCACCTCTCAGCGTCCATCTCAAAACAGATGAGCCCTGGACTATAATATTTTGAGCCACAAGTATAATAATCGGATTTATATAACTTTCGTCGAACGTTCCATACATAATCTCATTAATAACTTTTATTATGTTTCATCTCTGTTTCGTCAGTCCCGTCCGTAGTCCTCCGAGGTACTTACAGCATGTATCGATTTTGTATCTTCTCATCCGATTACTGTTGGGATATTCCCTTACAACAGAGTCGCCTTATAAATAGTTAATACCTTAAAATGTCCTTCGACGTGAAGAGGAAAAGGACCTACTTTAGTACGAAATATGAGTAAGTTTATGGGCCACTGGAGGATTCGACAATGGATATATGCAACACAATGTATTTTTGTGTGTATACATCGGAATGGAACGGAATGGTGGCTTTTCGTATGTAGATGTTTCTATGGAATCGACCGTATGCACGATTATATAAACCAATATTGCAGGATAGAGAAGTAAAAATGAATTTTTTTACCGTATTAAATACATTTGAATTTGGAAATTTGAATGCTGTATTAAAGTTCTCGGCGTATACAGGGTGAGTCATGAGGAACTGTACATACTCCTACCTCGTATGGAGGCCCTTATGGGAAATAACAAATGACCATTAAAAAATGTCTGCTCCCATTGTTTAATAATATACAAGGCGATATACAGTTGTTAATTTTTACATATATTTTATTCGTCATAATTTTTGAACGGTAAGGTCGATGTTTCTCTTATTTTGGTCAATCGTTACACTATTACCACCCGATCAACTGATTTATTCAAACTAGAAAAAAATCAGGTCCGACTTTAAAAAATTTGTTTGATTTAGTCTTAGCAAAAATTTCACCCTATATACGGTTTTTAAAAACTCTAATAAGAATTTTACAAATTAGACAAATCGGCAATTAAAATGGCATATTAGTTTTCCTCACACGATTACTTATTTTTTTATAAAAATATCAAATTTGACTATGAATTAACAGTTTGCAGTGCACCACAGATTTAAAAAAAAAATAATAACTTTTCTTGCAAAACATTTTTTTTAACAAATATTTAATTTATACATATTTATGTATTCATACTTCCAGAGCTTGTGCTATACGTTGTAAATACGAGGGTTTAGTGTCAAACAACGTTATCTACATTTTTTGTGAAATTGAGATATATCTATAATCGAGTTAACCGTTTTCGACTTCATTTAGTAGCAAAATCCTGTATCTATATCTGAAGGAGATTACAAAATACATTAAACGTTAACTACCAATTGTAAAAAAAATTGTTCATGTCAAAAACACCTAAGAGGTGAAAACGTTATTTCACAGTGAATTTCGCGATACATCAAAAACAGTTATCGACTGTTAACGTTTATTGACACCAATTTATTAAGCTGTAATTGAAAACCCTGGTGCAAGAAGGGGATAAGTACCAAATTCTGCAAAAGCGAGATAGGTGTTTATTTAGGTTGAAAAAGTAACTGTTCTTGCCTGGCGCAAGTATAGGATATGTATAGGTAATAGATACTGAAATTATAAGAGAAAACTACTTATCCCCTGGTATGGTCTGGTGCAAGAAAAGTATAAGAAATGTGTAACTTATCCCATTCTTGCACCAAATTTTGAATTAATTTTTATATGTGTGTTATTCTGTCCCACTATTGCACCGGTGGCTTGCCGCGATTGGGTAAGGTACCGGTATCTGCACGATCCACGAACGCGATCTAAGTCACGTAGTCACCGAGAAACTGTTGGAGAGTTAACATAGTGCTAGTACGAGAGGTACGGTTTAGTAAAATATGGAGGTTTTAATAATAAAGTATTTCGTCTGAAAATGGGTTTTAATGTAACTTATCCCCTTTTTGCACCTGCTGTAAACTACAGTACAAAAAAGGCTTAAACTTATCCTATTATTGCACCAAAATTTTTTTTCCTTAATAGCATTGTTGTGTGGCTGTAGAATGGCGGCAAAATCATATATACCTGTTGTATTAGTTCGGCCCTACTTCATGAACAACATAAATTTTAAATTAAAAAATAAAACTTTTTTTGCTTCTCCTGTAAAATTTACATATTGTTACTTATCCCCTTCTTGCATCAGGGTCTTCAATTGTAGACAGCGTTATTATTATAATTATTCGTATTTGTTTGAAAAACGTCATTTTGATACTGGATAGCTAAATACATTTGTTTTGCCGAAGTTAAAAGAAAACATAATATATGTTATTTTCTTATTGCCGGTTACGTATATATTTGTCGTAATTATTTAATATTTTGATTTTGTCAGTGTTTACATATGATTACAATTATTTGGTTACGTATGATCCGGATATGAAAAAATCCGGATATAAAAACCACAACTTCTTATATAGTCTCTGAAACGTTTTCTCCTTCATACATTCCAGTAATCAACGCCGTAAATAACTTTCGTCGATAGACACGTTTTATAGATTCTATAATACATTATATCGTCATCTTTTAGTTCTTCTTTTAGTGCGTTGTCCAACAGCAGGACTGCTTTTCTTGGTAGATTTCGGTAGATCCGGACGGCGCAGAACCGTCCGGATATGAGGAGGTCCGGATATGACAGGTCCGGATATCGCAGGTTGCACTGTATTAATAAAATTTATGTCAAAATGTAAAATTCTGTAGTGTTTCGCAATTATATTCATAAAAAATAAATCAAATCTTTACAGATTTAGTAATTAGGTAGGTATACAATATTGATAACTATCGATTAAACATCAAAACCGGCCATCGTGCAAAAGTCATCTGTCATTACTGTCATTACTCTCATACGAATTTTTTATTTCGTCTAAAATTAAAAAAAATCCTCAAAGTTGTAAGTAAGTGTTAATGTTTTTTATAATTGACGATACAATTTTGTACGCACCATCTCAATACTCTTTATCGAACGCGTCTGTTGCTCGCTTCGCTTCTTCTGCTCGTAATATCAGACTCGTTCGATAAAGAGCCACTTTACTGACTTGGTACATAAATAACTATTAAACAATTTTTCGACCACGGTACTGCCTAGTACCATCTGTACGACAGCGAGTATAACTCCTCGTTAATTATAACAGGTAGAATGACAAATGAGGTGTCAAAGGAAAGAATAATATCCAAGGACGGTACTAAAGGTGACAAATTTAACCTAGGCTGTCTATCCGTCCGTCCGCGAATATAACTCTTCCGTCATTATAACAGGTAGAATGACAAATCTTCTTCTTCTTCTTTTTGTATAGACATTACTTTGTCTGTTTTTTCAATGTGCCTCTAGTAAGTTGTCGTTCCATCGTTTTCGTGGTCTTCCCACTGAACGTTCTCCTATTGGGGAACCGTCTCTCGCTGTCCTGACTACATTCTATTCTATTCTTCTGTTTCCTACCCAGTTATTAATGTTATCCAACTTGCATCTCCGTCGTATATCTGTACTTCTAGCTCTGTCCCATAGAGTCTTACTATCGATTTTTCGAAGGGTTTTCATGTAGGCTGTTTCGAGCAATCTTTTTTCCTCTCTGTGTCGGGTTGTGTCTCTGCCGCGTATGTCATTATTGGTCTGATGACTGATTTGTAAATTCTGCCTTTCATTTCTTTTCCGATATGACAAATGATGTGTCAAATGAAAGCTGATAATCCAAGGATGGTAATATTCATTTTCTTCTTTCATCCTTTAAATCCAATATTTCCTCTACATCCATCTTTGCTTCCGTGGTCGCTGTTTTGTGAGCATTTCAGTTGCCGATGCAAGGGCGTGTCTGATTTCCTCCCGAAGGCGAAAGTTAAGGATGTTTAATTATATGACAGTGTGCTAAAAAACAGTGCGAAAAAGTAAAACCCATTTAAAATACATTGTTACTTCAGACACACTTTAAACCCTTCATGTACTGCTCTCTATATTTACAATTTTCACACAATAAAACCTTTACTACATAATATGAGATAGAGTAGATAAAAATTATTTTTGTGAATTTGGTTAACAAAAATTGGTTAAACAATTTTTCGACCGCGGTACCGCGTGACACCCTGTGTATTTGTTATAAGGATTGTTATACGGATGTACATATTTCTTTGAGTAAGTTTGTGCAAAAAATCGAATCAGAATAATTTACCTAACGGGGGCGACGTTACAGACTATACTAATAAGTAGTTGAAACGGTCAAAACAAAGAAACGCACACTCATCAAAAATGCACTTGAGATTCTCGTGTAATCAACATTTACTGAATCAATCCAGTAAGAGTCAACTCCAACTAGTAAAAGTTGATTTAAATTTTTAAAATCAACTTTTACTGCTCGTTTCAGTTGGAGTTGACTCCAACTCGTTGGAGTCAACTCTAACTGAGAATCAACTTGAACTGTAACATATACAAAATTCTTAATTACTCTGAAGGACACGATGATCAATATTTCTCCATTCACTTCTATTGTGTGCTTTTCTTTTCCAGTCTTTTCTTTTCTTACCTTCACGAGTTCTTCCTCGATTTTATTAATCCATCTTGTTATGGGTCTACCTCTAGTCATTCTGTTCACTGCCATTCTTTTTACATATCCCAATCTTCTGACTCTTTGTGACTTTACAAACCTGGTTATGGTAAGTTCTTGATGTACAAAGCCATTCATTTGTTGTTGGTTCTTCTCTCCTAACCCTCTTGTGTCCTCCGTACTCCGAATACGCGTCTCAATATTCTCCTTTCCCATCTTTCCAGAGTCTCCTCTTCCTTCTCCTTTAATATCCATGTTTCACAAGCTATGGGTCTAATTACTGTTTTATACCGGGTGTCCACTTATATTTTCCCCCATTTTAACTGCCTATAACTTCTAAACGGCTCAAGATAAAAATATGCGATTTTCACTGAAATGTTTTATTTTAGTAAAAGTTTTGTCTGAATGGATTGATTTTTTTATATCGCTATCAAATACGAAATAAAATATTAGTCCTCTCGCCAGGGGGGGTACAACGGCCTCCTTTATTCAGATGGACTTACCCAAGTTTTTTTCATCTATTTTGACCCGTAGAATACGAATTTTTTGGGTAACAGTTGATCCGGATGTCGATAAGATTGTTATTGACCAAGAACTTGAGGAATTACATAACAGAGATTTCTCGCAAAACAAAACATTATTTTGTATTTTTTGGGTCATTATAAGTAAAAAATGTTCTAACAAGTTTTCCCGTAGGATGCTCAGTTTTCGAGATAAACGCGGTTGAACTTTCAAAAAATCGAAAAACTGCAATTTTTAATCCCGAATAACTTTTTATTAAAAAATAAAATAGCAATTCTGCTTAGCGCCTTTGAAAGTTCACGTCAAATTATATCGGTTTTGATTATTTGCATTGCTAAAAATTTATTGTGTTATTGTTAAACAAAGCTACAAACACCTAGTGCGTGAGTGATGTTTTCTATGATTTCTCATTTAAAATCGAACGAGTAGGTAGAATAGGTACTAGTGCAATCGAGGCTACTTCTACGTAGCATGCGTTAAAACGCATGTAAAGGCACGGGAAACACTATGTGTTTATAGCTTTGTTAAACAATAAAAAAATAAATTTTTAGCAATGCAAATAATTAAAACCGATATAATTTAACTTAAACTTTCAAATGCGGTAAGCAGACTGGCTATTTTATTTTTTAATCAAAAGTTATTCGGGTTCAAAAATTGCAAATTTTCGATTTTTTGAAAGTTCAACCGCGGTTATCTCGAAAACTAGCCATCCTACGAAAAAAATTGTAGAAACATGTTTTGCTTAGAATGACCCAAAAAATACCAAAAAATGTTTTGTTTTGCGAGAGATCGTGGTTATGTAATTCCTCAAGTTCTTGATCAATAACAATCTTATCGACATCCGGATCAACTGTTACCCAAAAAATTCGTATTCTACGGGTCAAAATACATGAAAAAAACTTGGGTAAGTCCATCTGAATAAAGGAGGCCGTTGTACCCCCCTGGCGACAGGACTAAATGGCGGATTTTTGAAAAAAACGTTTTTGACTTTTTTTTCGTGGCAAAATAAACTTAGTCCATAATAAAAGATCTTCGAAATAAAACCCACACTGCTCAAACATTTTCCCTTCCAGACCCTGAAAATCTAAATGAATACTTTGTTAATGTGAGTAAAAATATTACATCAACTATTTTGCCACAACAAGATCCCATTTCCTATCTCCCTAATTCAAGATAGGTCTCGAATTCATTCTTTATAAAACCAGTCGATAAATCTGAACTGATCCAAACAATCAATAGTATCAAAAGCAAATCTTCCTGTAGTACTGATGGTCTATCGATAAAAATTTTTTCTAATCTTCCAGAAAATGTGTTAGAAGTCCTCATCTCACTAATTAATGATTCTTTTGAGAAAGGTAAATTTCCAGAATGCCTGAAGACAGCTATCATTATTCCTCTTCATAAGGGTGGTGAAATGTCTAATACCTGCAATTATATACCTATTGCACTACTACCGGTACTCTCCAAAATCATTGAGAGACTCATAAAATCCCGACTTATGTCCTTTCTAGTTGAAAACAACATTTTATCACAAAATCAGTTCGGCTTTTTAAATAATAAATGCACCACTGATGCCACGTTTTCTGTACTACATGAAGTTTATCAAGCACTGAACAATAATCTTCATACTGCCACCGTTTTTTGTGACTACGCCAAAACTTTTAATTTTGTAAATCACAACATTTTGATAAAAAACTAAAATTTCTACGGAATCCGAGGCATTTTTTAGATTGGTTCCAATCTTACTTGGATGATAGGAAACAACTAGTTAGAGCAAATGATACAGACTCTAGTCTCAAAAACATTGTATGTGGGGTACCTCAAGGTTCAATATTGGGTCCTCTACTTTTCCTTATCTTTATTAATGACATCACTAACTTAAAAATCGACGGAAAAATCTTTTTTTTGCTGATGATACCAGTATCACTTGGAGCAACTCAAATATTGCAACTCTTCATGCTACTATAACTTCTGATCTACTTACAATAAAAACCTGGTCTGACTCAAACTTACTCTCGTTTAACGTAGATAAAACAGTAGCATTGTCTTATAAAGGAGCTCTTGAACCCTTACCTCTTAATAACAGCCAGATCAGTACCGTTGATTCTGTAAAATTTCTTGGTATTTTTTTAGACAGCAACCTTAAATGATCCCTCCATATCGATTTGTTACGGAAGAAACTCTCTTCAGCTTGCTATGCTATAAGATCTGTTTCGAATGAACTCAATTTAACATCTTCCAAAATAACATATTTTTCTTTGTTCGAGTCACATCTTCGTTATGACCTTCCTTTTTGGGGTTCTGGTACAGCTGCCCAATTCGATGATATTTTCAAATTACAAAAAAGAGCAATAAGATATCTGTTTGGCCTCAGAAGAACAACACATTGCAGAAGTTATTTCAAAGATCACGGACTTTTAACCCTTTCATCTTTGTATATTTTAGAAACTGTTTGCTTAATTCGTAAACATCTACATGTCTTTCCACCAAGACCTAATCATGACTATTTCACGAGAAATTTTACGTTTGACGTCTATTTGCCGACCCCGTCCTCGGAGTTAGTAAAGAAATCGATATTATATTCCGCAAAAAAAATGTACAACCATCTCCCCCTACAACTAAAATCGGCACCATCTTTACACAAATTCCGTAAACTGACAAAAGCCTACCTGTCTGAAAGACCATATTATTCAGTAGAAGATTTTTTTAGTCAATAACTAAGAGATTACAGTACCCTTTGCACAAGTAGTATTTTTATTATTTTTTTATCTATATTTGGGTGTCATATGCAGCAGCTTAACTTTTTAACTTTTTAACTTTTAAACCTTTTTTATTAATTATTCTTTATATATAACTTCATATATTCTTTATTTATAAACTTCATTATTATTATTATTATTTAAATATATTGACGATTTATATAATTTTAGTAAATTGGATTCTTACTGTTTTGTTTTTTTGACTATTTGTATCAAAATTAGTAGTTTTTCCCTTAAGTTTAACAAAGAGCATCTGTTTACGTTAGGTACTGGATTATAATATCTAAAATTATTAAAACATTATTAGTCGAGGAAATGAAGCATTTTGGCTCGCAATTTTTTCGTCCAGCATGGATTTACTTGAAATTTTCACAGACGGTAGCGAATAGTCCAAGGATCATTTTCTATATCATGCCGCTGTACGCTAAAACCTTGGGGGTGGTTGCCACCCCATCTCGGTGGCGGGAATTTTTTATTATATTTTAACTATGTATATCAATGTAAAAATTGATTATAAGAAAAAAATGTATTTTTACATTTTCTTCGTAAAACTAATATTTTTCGAGTTATTCGCGCTTGAAAGTAACAGTTTTTCGATGAAAAAATCGAATTTTTTAGAGGGTTTTTTGAGAATAACTCGAAAAATATGCATTTAATCAAAAAAACTGTAGATATCGAGATTATATCTTTTAGTAACACAAACCAAATTGTTTTTTTGTAATATGGCTAAGACCAATACAAACCGAGATACGGCATGTTAAATATTAGCTTTTTTCGTCAAATGCATAATTTGAAATATTCAAAGTAAAATAACGGAAAAACTTTGCATTTTTCGAGGAAAACTTAAATAATCTTTTTTCAAGTATACAGTTGGGCCTTTCAAAAAAGAGTATTAAACAATGTCTAGTCTGAAGAGTAAGTGACTTATGATCAAAAAAATGTCGGTACCTGCTTTTCTCTATGAAAAAATCAGTGAAAACAACCCCCTAACTACCCTTCTGATTAAAAATTGATCTTCACCTTTCTGTAATTCCTCTTAAATTTGTATTATCAATACACCTAAAAAGCTTGACTTATTTTAAAGGCCTAATTTTAGAAAAATTGGAGTTTAAGAAAAATTAATTTTTTGGAATTTCCCATTTTTCACCTTTTACTTCAAAATATCTCCGAAAATACTGGAGATACGAAAAAAATGATAAATTGCCAAATTGTAGCTTATTTAATAACTAAAAGTCCCTTATGCATAGATTTTCATTACAGTGAACAGTTAGCGAGATATAGCTGTTTAAAACCTCTATTTACGAGCAAACACCCCCTTATTCGAGCCCTTTAAACCCACCCTAATTAAAAATCCTACGGAATTTAGTTTACACAATCTTATAACTCTTCAAAAATCCTACAAAATCATTTTTGAAAAATCTTTTCATCGCCAAAAATGAAGGAGCTATATTTATAAAACAATTTTTTTTTTTTCGAAAAATTCGGATAGTCCACTTATGGATAATTTTCAATTCGGATAGTCCACAATAATGTATGTATAATACCACAGAACCGGTTCGTATACTAGAAGATGACTAAAAAACTATTTGTATTTGTATTTGTATGTACATATTTGAAAATCCGTATTTTTGTGTAAATAAATTATTATTGTAATTCTTTAATTCTACTTTTTTTTTCTGTATAGACCTAAGTAAAATATTTACTTATAAAAACTGTAATGTTATTAAGGGTGGTTTTTAACGGTTGAAATATCATGATATTATATCCTAAAGTATAAAGCAATCATTATTTAACCAATCGAAACCAAATTTTACCCACATTAAAGTATACAATGTTTTTATATAATTTTTGACAATAAGGGGTTGTTTACACCCCTAAAAATAATCAACGCCCTTAAGCATGATATAGAATATGAAGTACAGGGTGAGATGATCCTAATCCCAAATTTTTATGTAAATCGGTGCAAGCCGAAATTATTCTTTTAGGATAAGTAAATTTTTTATATATAGCTCCAACAAGGGTGGTTTTAAGGGTTGAAATATTATGATAGTATATTTTAAAGCATAAAACATTCATTATGTAACTAATAAGAACCAAATGTTGACAATATTAAAGTTTAAAATGTTATTTTATAATTTTTTACCACTAGGGGTAGTTTCACCCTTACAAAACCAAAAGCGTACAACGGCTCAATATAGAAAATGAACTAGAGGGTGTAATGAGCCTAATCCCAAATTTTTGTACAAATCGATGCTGGACGAAAAAATTGCGAGGCTTTGCCATTTTTTCAGCTTCATTTCCTCGACTATATGATTCCATTCAAAAGGTACCTACCTGTGAAGTTTTACATTAACAGTAAATTATAAAAAAATACAATTTCAGTGCAATAAAGGGAATTTTCCCCATTTTATATATCCATTTAGTTTATAATTGTATATTCAAACTGCCATGCTGGTTATAACTTTATATGAAACAATTACATATAATATATACATTACTACAGACTTAATTAGATATGTTGTTCAATAAGTCTAAGCAGATTGTAACCTACACAGATGATGTAAACTTGATGTGAAGAACCGCAAGAGACATTACAGAACTGTAATGTCTCTATACAAGAATGTCCTTTACTATACAATACAGCAGAAAGAAAATCCAGTAAGTAACTAGGTACTTAATACAACCACATTAAAATGTATCTTAACACTTGTAAAAGAGTTTTTGGTTTAAGTTATTATACTAAAAACACTTAATGATATCTATAGATACATTATATCTCAAGATATAAACACAAATTAAAACACTAACGATATTTAATAACAAAATATAGCCTCCAAACCACGTATCCTATTATGTTTACAAACAATTCGTAAAATTGATCGTCTGGGTGACGTCACGATGACAATATTTCATTTGTCAATGTCAAAGTTACCATACAACCTATGGTATAGGGACCTTGTCCTTGTATTATAAGGCGAAGTAGATGGTATTTAGGCCCTCTTATTATATGTCCGAAGTATTCTGATTTTCTCCTCTTCATGATGTTTATGAGCAGACGTTCTGAATTCATCATTTGGAAAAAATTTTCATTGGAAGTGTGCGAAACCCACGATATATTTAGGATTCGTCGATAGCACCACAAATCGAATGCTTCTAATTTATTTAGCATTGTGGTTTTTAAAGTCCATGTCTCACAACCATATAATAATATAGACCACACGTAACATTTAGGACCTTCTTGCGAATCTTCATCGACAGGCTTCGGTTACATAAAACTGGTTTCCAGGTCATAAAAGCTTCACGTGATATTTCAATGCTGGTTATTATCTCTTGGTCACAATCGCAATTTACATTTAACCAACTGCCAGGGTATTTAAAATGGTTTACTCGTTTTATCTCCTCTCCACCAAGAGAAAGCACGCCTTGATCTACATTTATCTTTCTAACTGCCATCCACTCTATCTTTGAAATATTGATTTTTAGGCCCCTCCGATAACTTTCTTCACTGACTAGATTTACTAATGTCTGGAGATCTTCTAAATTTTCTGCAAGAATGGCTGTGTCGTCAGTATATCTGATATTGTTGATTACTTCTCCGCCCAGTCTTACTCCCTCTTGTCTGTCATCCAGAGCCTCCCTAAAGATTTCTTCAGAGTACAGATTAAAGAGACTGGGTGACAAAACACAACCCTGTCGCACACCCCGTTTGATGGGTAGTTTTTCAGTACGACTATCTCCAACTTGGATAGATGCTACTTGATTGTAATATAAGTATTTTAGCAGTCTTATATCGTAGTGGTCAAGTCCTGCTGCCTGTAGGCAATTGAAAAGTATATCGTGTTGTACTCGGTCGAATGCCTTCTCGAAGTCGATGGAACAAACATAAACGTTCTTTCGGAATTCACAGCTTTTTTGTAAAAGAACGCGCATACAAAATAGTGCCTCTCTAGTTCCTAGACCATCTCTAAAAACCTTTTAAGCACAATATATATTTTGGTGTTAGCTCTCACCTCTATCTTTTAAAAAACTGATTTATTGTGACTACTATACAAAGTATATCATTATATAATATGACGTTTTAGACGAGCTTACAGAAATAATATTATCAGTGGCGACGCGTGACTTTTTCGAAAGTGTTACCAAAACCAGATGTAAAAAAATCTTATTTAAAAAAATTATTTTGAAGCTCCCAAATATAAGTTTTTGTTTTTAATCCTGTGGGATAAAATTAAACAAATCACTATTCCCAAATTATATGTACAGTCGGAAAAATGAAAGAATACCCTAATACCCATGAACGAACATATAAAACACGCTGTATTTTCCTGTCACCGTATCACAAAGAAAACTGCCCAGCGCAAGTACATGTAATAATAATAATTACAGTCGGAAAAATGAAAGAATACCCATGAACGAACATATAAAACACGATGTATTTTCCTGTAACCGTGTCACAAAGAAAATTGCCCAACGCAAGTACATGTAATAATAATTGTTACATGTACTTGCGCTGGCCAATTTTTTTTGTGACACGGTGGCAGAAAAATACAGCGTGTTTTATATGTTAGTTCAAGGGTATTCTTTCATTTTTCCTACTGTACATGTACTTGCGCTGGCCAATTCTTTGTGTGACACAGTGACAGGAAAATACAGCGTGTTTTATATGTTTGTTCGTAGGTATTCTATCATTTTTCCTACTGTATGTAATTATGTAAGTATATGTAATAGGTATAACGTATAACAATAAATAATAAACAAACTAAACAGATTATTCTAGCATAAAATTAACATAAAAAATGAACAAGTAGGAAAAAGAACATATTTTGAAAACTATTGTTTATATTTTAAGTCTTCCATTTTCAATAATTAATCCCATTTTTCCTTCAAAATTATATATAAAAAAAAATACACAAGGCGAATGACTTTTCAAGTAGTTGATCCATTACGCAATACGCAGCAACACTCTTCCATGTTTAAAAGCACGCACACTGTAATCTGTAATAGGTACTAAACCAACGTTACCAAATCAAAATATGGTTACAATACTGATATACACAGCGTGCCAACGCACCGTCTCTAGAGCCGTTGCTCCTTCAATATTTTCAGAAACGAGCTAGTCCCGAGCGATAGCGAGGTTCCTCCTGTGTTACCATACCTAAATGTGGTAACAGCGTATAATAACGTGCAACGGGTTCACGTAATCTCGCCAATATTTTCGTGCGTCTAGTTGACTATTTACTGAATTAGGTACTATTAACAAATATTTCTGTTAGTAAAAAATATAAATGGAATTATTTCATAGTAGTGATAAAATATTTATTTGCAAGATTTTTAACTGTTACCAATGGTAACAGTGGTTACATGGACGCTTCGCCAGTGAATATTATTATTAAATCCTTTTCTTTTTATCTCTTGGTGCACTTCGGTCACCTGTTTTCACATGACATCACTGTGTTTAACTAATTTTCTAGAGTTCAAAAGACATCTTATTGAGTATCGAGTATGGATACATTAAATTTCCAGTGTTACACGATCTGTCGAATATTAGGTATTTCTTGCAAGTATGTATAATCCTGTATATAGAAGAGAGCCATATTCATATACATAGTCCTCTTGTTATACAAGTAGTAGGTTTGATATTATGTTGCGTACTTTTTTCGATAAATTTTATATTACTAAGTTCCAATATTATGTATGGATTACACAAACTTCAATACTCATTTTCTAAAAGCTTTCCCTACTATTTGCTATACATAAAACCCTTTTTCATCAACCTAAGCAACGTATTTTGTGAGCACGTACCAGATGTGTTGTATCTTGTATAGTGGTAGAGGGAGTAAATAAATATAATAAACTCGAAAAGTTTTCAGTACGTGTCTTTGAAGTATGATAGAATTCGAAATTATTACACATTTCCTCGACGATGGCACATGCGGTTCGTA
Source organism: Diabrotica virgifera virgifera (assembly GCF_917563875.1). Taxonomy (NCBI): domain Eukaryota; kingdom Metazoa; phylum Arthropoda; class Insecta; order Coleoptera; family Chrysomelidae; genus Diabrotica; species Diabrotica virgifera. Next base: position 275,479,344 of record NC_065443.1, read on the forward strand.
ATATTTATTTTTCAAAGTAAAGAAAGAAATTATGCCTCAGACGAACGGCATTCTATTTAAAGTAGGGGCTGAAAAAGGCCCAATCTCGGTAAGTACGTTGATTATGGTAATTACCGTGCAGCCTTCTATTCTATTTCTACATTTCTGAAAGATTATTTCAACCAACGAAGTGTCAACACTGATGGAATCGCCATGAAGCGAACTTATTACCTTCAGGATGAGATAGAAGATAATCAGGTAAATGAGGGAAGATAATCGTCATCTTTCGTAAAAAAAAACAAATTAACAGTGCTAGTCAGGTACGTCAGGGTTGCCAGATTGGGTATTTTCCCACAATTTTGGGGTACTTTAAAAGCGTATAGGGAAACTTCTCTAAGCCGAAATTGTTGGGAGATTTTTTGGGGTGAAAATTATGGATGATTTTAAGGGGTCATAAAAAAATTAAATTTGCGAATGTAGGTACACATAGAACTGTATATTATACTCTCATATAATCGAAGAAGATAGGACCTATGAATTATTTCCAGGGCCCTCTGTTGATAAGAAGTATAATTTTTGTTTACTGTTCTCTACATTTGACTACCAATTTATTAAAATGCGGCAAATATTTAAATTTGGATGATTTGAGCTTCAATTTGAGGTAATTTCAGTTTCTAAGTGGGGGATTTATAAAATCACATCTAGCAACTCTGGTGGTAGTTGTAGCAAATTTTACCTGAAAAATTGTCTGTCTCTCTAGAACCTCTCTCTCGTATGTTGCAGGCAATTCCGCTTCACTGTTTGAATGGGACGGGGCCAGTGGCGTGCTGGCCATATAAATGAATCGGTGCAATCACCGAGAGGCCGCGGCCTCTTGAGGCCGGTCAAATAAGTTTTCACAAATATTTTTAGATGTAATAAAAAATATATTTTTAAAATTTCTAATCGGATGTTAATTTTGCTAATATTAATAAAACATTTAAACAAAATTAATTTTTTTTAATTGTGAAATACAGCTTTAGTAAATGAATAAGACTCTATAGTCTATATACATAAATAGATTGCTACAGATAATATTATTTATTTTCATATACACAAGTATATTTAAGGTTTTCCAGTTTCCTTCAAACATGTATGTATTCTGCAGAATAAAAAATGGAAAAACGTCTTGCACATTTTTGACCGAATTATTGGAAGTATCGAAAAACGATTTGATCAAGACAAATCAAATTGTTTTATGATGATCTAAGCACTCTACATCCTAGAAATTTTGATACAATAAAAAATGGTATACTGAAAAATTGAGAAATTTTTATCCTACCATATCTGCGACTGCAATTAGAGAAGAACTCGTGGATTTTTCTGATAAATGGATTGTATTAAAAATAGGATTTTGCAAAATACATACATACTGAGATTATAGAAGATCGAGTTAATGATGAATATGTTCAGTCTACAGAAAATATGAAGGATGATAATATGACATTATTAATCTAAGTGAAAATGAACATGAAGTAACAAATGACAATGTTGATATCGTGAAAACTTCACCTCCGTGTGGTACTAAAAAGTGTAAAGATTGTATAGCTTGCTGTTACGCTGTTTTGCATAAGTACAACTTATATCAGTGTGCTGTGTGCTTATCCAAATTTAAATAGTATAATATAAAGCATTTATTAATTCTTTCGATGACACCAGTATCTTGCAAAAAAAGCTTTTTAACATTGAAATACATAAAAAATCGGTTAAGAAGTACTTTAATTAGTTACGTGCTAATGGCTATAGAGAAAGAAGCTTTGTATGAGCTTAAAAATGATGGAATAATCGACGTATTTGCTCAAAAATCTATTTGCTCAATTATTGCGTTGTATTAACATTTTAAATATTTTTAAATTAAAATATTTGCACTCTACTTGCATTTGTACTCTCTTGTATAATTAATTTACTAAAATAATTGAGCTTAATACATAATTGAAAAATTCTCAAAGTTTTATTTTACTTTTATCGTAATTACATCAAATTCATATTATATTTATTCAGGAAATTATGGTTTCTGCGATACTGCGTACAATATTGTCATACATGTCATTTATTATTTGTAAGATTATTATTCTTAAATGAAATAATATAGCAAATTAAAAAAATCGTTGAATTCGAAGTTTTATGTTTGATTCAAAAATAATTTATAATTTTTTTGTTTGTTTTTTTTTTAAATAACGAATAAAACATCCTGATAATAGAAGGTAAAATGAGGATAGGAGGCCGCTTTTCTATAAAATCACCGGGCCGCTTGAAAAGTTCCAGCACGCCACTGGACGGGGCCATTCCATCAGTGTTGACAGTTCGTTGATTTCAACATAATCATTGTGTTTGTCTTCTTGATATTAATTTCTAACCTCAAAAGCTTCACTTGCAAGATTTAGATTAGTTTAAAGACATTGAATATCTTCGATGTTATCTGGCACTATCACTGTATCGTCGGCACACCTAATACCGTATTAGTGTATACCACTGCTTCTGCCATCGGCTTTTTCTACATGTGCGTTAAACAATATTGGAGAAAGCATACAACCTTGCCTTACTCCCTTTTTGAATGAGAAATCTGCCGTTTTGTTGAAATTTTGAAGACGGACTGTAGATTTTATCTTTAGTTTGTGTTTTACATTATCGAATGTTTTCTCATAATCGATGAAATGGAGAAAAATATCATTTTTTGAATGTCTAGCCTCGATCCACAATCGAAAGATTATGATGACATGGATGCCGTGGCGGCATCTGCTAAAAACGAACGAAAGTTTTACGTTTAATATTAACAATACTAAAAATAAGACTATATTAGAACTAATCTTCTGGTTTCACCATTCGTGGCTTTTAAAATTTGCAAGCCAACGAATCGCCAGGACCTGAGAACGCCGAGGGACTTGCACTGTTTCAACAAGTTCTACCTTGCAGCGCAGCAGTGTAATTTGTTTTGTGAAATAGGTTACGTATATACTATTCTACGAAAATGGAGTGGAGTAACGAGAAAATACTTGAATTTTCAACAGTGTTCAAAACAGAAACTTGCTTATGAGATCCTCGACAAAAATCACATAAAAATCGTGGTGTTCATGGTGGCATTTTTATCATCCACCATTTTCTTTTGAGTTCTGGTTTTTGCTTGATCCGTTTATAAAATAATAAATTCATAAAAAAACAAGCTGAAAATGCGAGCATTGTCATAACGAAAACTTTGTATATTTACGTATTTTAATTCATAATATGGAAAATTTCTCTTATGAAAAGTAGTTTAGAATTAATAATTATGTTTTAATGTGCAATTGTATCATTCTAATTTAAATGTTATGAACTATAAAAGTTTACTCTTGATCGAAATTCATATTTTTTATATACCTCGTATAAAATTAATACAATTTTATACATGGTGTCCCAAAAGCAGTGGAACGGTCGAATATTTCGCGAACTGAACATCGGATCGAAAAACTGAAAAATACGTGTTCAATCATTTTCAAAAATATATCCAATGACACCAAACACCAACCTCCACTGCACCCCCTAGAGGTGGGGTGGGGGGTAACTTTAAAATCTCAAATGGAAACCCCTAGATTTTCTTGCAGATTTGGATTCGTTACCTAAAAGTAAGCAACTTTTATTCAAGACATTTTTTCGAACTGTAGATAGATGGCGCTATAATTGGGAAAAACGATTTATCCTGATACCATGGGTAAATTATAGAATCGGTCTAATATCTCGAGAAATACACTTCCAAATGAGAAACCAAACAAATGTTTTTAATACTTTTCGAAAACCTATCGAATAACACTAAACATGACCCTCCAACCCACCCCGTAGAGGTGGGGTGGGGGGCAACTTTAAAATAGTAAATAGCAACTCCCACTTTTTATTACAGATTCGGATTTGTCATGAAAAACTAAGCAATATTTATTCGAAACATTTTTTAGAATTGTTGATAGATGGCGCTTTAATTGGAAAAATACGATTTATTAGCGCCATCTATCAACATTTTTAAAAAATGTTTCGATGAATGTTTAAATGCTTAATTTTTCATGACGAATTCGAATCTGCAATAAAAAGTGGGGGTTGCTATTTAAGATTTTAAAGTTACCCCCCACCCCACCTCCAGGGGGTGGGTTGGAGGGTCATGTTTAGTGTTTATCGATAGGTTTTCGAAAAATATTGAACACCTGTTTTTTGGTTTCTTATTTGGAAGTGTATTTCTCGAGATATTAGACCGTTTCTATAATTTACCTATGGTATCAGGATAAATCGTTTTTCCCAATTATAGCGCCATCTATCCACAGTTCGAAAAAATGTCTTGCATAAAAGTTGCTTACTTTTACGTAACAAATGCAAATCTGCAAGAAAAACTAGGAGTTTCCATTTAAGATTTTAAAGTTACCCTCACCCCACCTCCAAGGGGTGTAGTGGGAGTTGGTGTTTGGTGTCATTGGATAGATTTTTGAAAATGATTGAACATGTATTTTTCAGTTTTTCCATCCGATGTTTAGTTCGCGAAATATTCGACGGTTCCCCTACTTTTAGGACACGGTTGCATCATAAATCTTAGAACAAGAAGAGCTTTTTATGAAGAATAACTTTTATTTGTCAAATTAAAAATACAAGAGTTATAAATGAAAATGTTCTTGGTATCCATAATTTGAGAAAAATCTTCAAATATTTTTTCCATTAGAAGGATGTACACAGACACAATACTGGCTAGTGATTTTAGTCAATAATTTTGCCAATTCGACAAAAAAATAATTTCTAAATAGTTAATAATTATTACTAAATAATTAGTAATTTTGCCAATTTCGGCAAAATTCTCAAAAAACAAAAAAATTACCTTCTATAATCACTATCCAGTTGTGTCGAGTTTACGGAACGACTAGGTATACATAATATTTTAATTTTATAGCAAATGGAACAGTCCATTTATCATAAAGGGGAGGCCGTATTTATACTGGTATAAACCTTTTTAAAACTGATAGGGCCGGTATTTCAATAGCTACTTAAGCTTTTGCTCAGCTAAGCCTGTGTCAAAAGTTAAGGAGAAGCTTAAGCTGAGTGCCGTATTTCCATCATTCTCTTAACTAAACTGATGCTCAGCTGTAAAGTTAATTGGTTTGGTACCTCTGAATACGTCAAAGTGCCAGAGCTAACTGTTCTGAGGTAAAAACCACTACTGTTGACATTTAATTTTATCTTGCCATCTGTATCAATGTTATTTTTACTTCACTTAAATTTGTGTAAACATGGTACATGTGTTTTTAGTTTATTGTCTATATTTTCTCTGATTATATTTTTATTGTTATTTTGCATAAGCAATAGATCCGTCTTTGTAATTTTGTTTATTGGATATATTCCTTAAAATGTCAAATTGGAATGTAAGTTTATTTTTGTAAAATAAATATACCTACCAAGCATTGTAGAAATAAACAATTTTCATGTGCCTACACCTTCCAAAAGTAGTAAGAATTTTAATAATCGTTATTACGATTAATAAATTAATAGATTATTATTTAATATTCCAATAATAACGTTACAAGAATAAAAAACCGCTAAACGCCGTAAAAATGAGTGGCGCATAAAATATTCCAGCTACAAAAGATCTGATATGAATATTACGTGGCGCGAAAATGGATTTTCATTTGATGCAAAACAAAATTCTAGTTTTATTTTAAAAGATTTTTCCATAATATTTGCTAAATTTGAAGTAAACGCGCCACAAAAGAGTAACTTTGATACAGTTTGAATTTTGAAACTCTTTTGTGGCGCGTTTACTTCAAATTTAGCAAATATTATGGAAAAATCTTTTAAAATAAAACTAGAATTTTGTTTTGCATCAAATGAAAATCCATTTTCGCGCCACGTAATATTCATATCAGATCTTTTGTAGCTGGAATATTTTATGCGCCACTCATTTTTACGGCGTTTAGCGGTTTTTTATTCTTGTATCAGGAGTTTTTCAAAGTTATTTATAAATTAAATGTATGAAGTTGAATGCAATGTTCCTCTATTACACGTCAAGCTTTATAAATTGTCACCTTTGTTGCATTATCTCCCAAATGATCTAGTGTCCATCGAATGTACACTAGATTTGTTTTATTCGAAATAGATTGAAAAAAAAATTGAGATGGCCGGTAAATGAAGTCGGATTGCCCGTTGCCAGATCAAATTTAGCGTCGTAACCATTACAACTACATAAACCATTTCGGGAATAATCGTTAATTGGATTATACTTTTGTAGCTTAAAAACTTCTAAACGGCTTAACCGATTTTGATGAGTAAACATGAGTTTGAAACGTATTGACCAGTAGTATCTGATGGATCTAAGGTCAAGTATGAAAATTGAAGCTATTACAATAATTATTGAGCTTGAGAAACCGTTTTTCCCACAGGAAATAGATTTTATCATACTTATGAAGCCTATAACCTAAAAAATTCAAATTTTCCGGGATATGAGGTATACACCGTTAAATTCGTCTGGAGTACTTCTATAAACGCTAAGTTATTGGCGCAATTTGTAGGTTGAAATGTTGAGTAATTGTCGAAAAACCAAAATTTTCAAAGTTTAGTTTTTCAGTTTTTCGGCTATACTGAGCCGTGTGTATGTCTGATTCTGACGGCTTAAACACCATTTGAAAGCTTAAGTCAACACTATTAATTTGATGTATTTGCGGTTCTTCTGGCTCTTCTTGATCCGAATATATATACCCCCAAAACATATGCCGTTTTGTACCTACCAAGTCCTATAGCTGGCTTATGGGTGGTCAAAAGTCACAAACTACACCGGTTCTAAATCGGACCTGACCCCCTCTTCAAACACAGAGGAAAAATATCAAATCGGTTTAAGTTTCAAACACACATACATATATATCCACAAACATTTTCCCTTTTTTAAATAAAAATTAAGTCACATTTCTAAGCTCTATAACTTTTGAATGGTATAACCGATTTTCAAAATTAGACATGCGTTAGAAAGGTACTGTTAGTACTGTTAGAAGCCGCAAAGGTCGGACTTAAATTTTTGAAGTTTTTGGGATTTTTGGGGCCAGAACGAAAAACAGACCTAAATAGGAAGGGCCGTAAAATCGACACCCTTGGACCAAAATGGATGGTTGACATATGAATGGGTGAGCCTTTTTCTGAACTGGAAGATGGGAGTTGGCACAATTTTCAATTCAGTCAGATTTAGAAAATTGAAAATTTCGTTTATATAATAGTGTCGCGTGTAGGGGGGTGTATTTCTGCGCCACTGGCGAGAACTGCCGTTCTCTGGTAATTTTTTCGATATAAAACTAACAGCTTCGATAACCAATAAATCGAAAACTATTAATTTTATCAAAAAAATGTATAATGAACATTTTTTGCTTATAATTAATATTTTTACCAGCATTTGCGGTCAAAATATAATAAAAAATTTCCACCCTCGAGATGAGGTGGCAACCACCCCATGGTAAAAGCGTCTTTCGGCATCATATAGATTTTGATCCTTGGACTATCCACTACTTAGTTTCAAATTTTCAAGCAAATCTATCCATTCTGTAAAAATTGCGAAGTGAAAAATTTCAGTTCCTGGACTAATTATACTTTTGGAGCTCTATAACTTCTGAACGGTTTACCTGATGTTGATCACTAAACATGAATTTGAAACGTATTGACAAGTAGTATCTGACCAGCATCCAAGATCGAGTATGATAACTGAACGTATTACAGGAATTATTGAGCTTGAAAAACCGTTTTTCCCATAAGAAATAGATTTGATTATACTTATGAAGCCTATAACTTAAAAATTCGAATTTTCCCAGATATGAGGTATACACCGTTAGACGCGTCCTGAGTCCTTCTACAAACGCTCAGTTATTGGCGCAATTCGTAGGTTGAAATTTTGAGTAATTGTCGAAAAACCAAAATTTTCAAAGTTTAATTTTTCAGTTTTTTGGCTATGGCGGGCAGTGTGTATGCCTCAGCTTGATCGCTTAGGCACCACTTGAAAGCTTAACTCAACCCTATTGATTTGGTGTATTTGCGGTTTTCCTATCTTTCCTTGAACCTAAGATATATACGCCCAAAAAATATGCTATTTTGTATCTACCTAGTCCTCTAGCTGGCTTACGGGTAGTCAGAAGTAAAAAATTAGACCGGTTCTGAATCGGCCCTCACACCTTCTTGAAACACAGAAAAAAAAATTCAGATCGGTGTAACTTTTCCACACACATACATACATACATACATACATACATACATATCCACAAACATTTTCCATTTTTTAAATAAAAATTGAGTCATATTTCTGAGCTCGATAACTTTTGAATGGTATAACCGATTTTCAAAATTAAACATGCGTTGGAAAGATAATGATCTGTGATATCAGAAGCCGCAAAGGGCGGGCTTAAATTTGTGAAATTTTTGGGAGTTTTGGGGACGAGAACGAAAAACAGGCTTTAAATGGGAAGGGCCGTAAAATCCACACCCTTGGACCAAAATGGAGAGGTAACATATGGATGGACGAGTCTTTTCCTAAACTTTAAGATGGGATTTGGCCCAATTTTCAATTCAGTCAGGTTTAGAAAATCGAAAATGTCGTGTATATATAGTGTCGCTTGTAGGGGTGTTGTGCGCCACTGGTGAGAACTATCGTTCTCTGTGGATTACTTAAAAGTTGGTTTTCAAAACAACTCTATAATTAATAATCTATAGAAATAACCTCAAAAAACAGAAAAAAAATTTAAGCAAAGGCTTAAACCAATTCCCGCGCGAGCTTAAAATTATTTGGTTTAAGCCTAGGTTTAAGCCTCAAATTGAAGTTGAAATACAGGCATCTAAGCTTAAGCAAAGGCTTAAAGTAAGCTTTGGCTTAAGTGAGGTTGGAAATACCGGCCCTTAATAAATTATTGCTTTTAAAATATTTATACTCAAATTGGATTTCTGAACATCTTATTTATTTTATATAATAATTAAATTCACTATCAAATGTCATTGATGTTTTATTAATACTTAATTTAAAATTTAGTTTGACATTCACGAAGTGTCAAACTCAAATGTAAATAACCTATGCTTGGCAAATCGAGATTTAAAAAAAAAGTAGCCTACTTCCTAATCAACTATTTGAGCTGACGTTTAGTGCGTCTGTAGGAGATAACCGGATTGTGACGTCACATTTTAGACTTTGAGGTCGATTATCTCGAAGATGGTTAGATACATCGAAATGCCGTTTTCAGATTTGGATTCAGAAGGCAAAACTACATAAGAATCCATCGATACACCTGCTCTAAGTATTGCAGGAGCTGCAACGCAATAACACTCAGACTTTTGCAAATTTATAAACGAAAAGTTTTCGTTGATAATTAGCACTCATAAAATAAAACAGCGTAGCAGCTTCGACTTCCATCTTGAAATTATTGGATTAAAAAACGAGTTTTCTGCTGACTACGCTCTAAAGTAAGTGTGGCCAGTCTTTTTAACGTGCAGTTTATTCCATCATTTTTGTGTTAATTTAATACGATAATGGACGTTAGACGTTAACGTTACTGTGGTCCCAGCATTACAAATTTTCGAAGCCACGAATACTGTAACCAGAAGATTAGTTCCCATAAAGCTTTATTTTTAATATTGTTATTATTTAAAGTAAAACTTTCGTTTGTATAATGTTTAAATTTTATCAAGTAAGAAACTTAACAAAGTAGCAAAATGTTTTCAACTATCGTATTCGTAGACTAAACAAGATAGTTTTAATTGGCATATTCACGTTGCAACAGAGCTTCCGTAAACAAAAATTTTTAATTCTCTTCATAACCACCCTTAAAACAACGACATTAAATGAGTTCTTAGGAAACTTCATCTCTACACACAGAGCGAACTTTTAATTAGCAACAGTTTGTAAAGTTTATTACTTCGTAAAGTTGGATTAGATAAAACAAGATCTCTTACTTTGTGCTGCCGCTCTGCCATGACAATGGTACCGGGATGCAGAGTAATCGATAATGTGACACCATTATAGTAACGACCTATCTAAGTGAGTTCTCGAGAAGTTTCTACTTGAGCGTATGAGAGCTGTTCAAGCAGGTGTGATAAAACGCCTCAGACCCTCATTTCAAGAAATTATCAAGAAATTAGTTTAAGAAGCAATTTAAACCAAGAATATATTATCGGTGTTAATAATACAGAATATATAGGAATTCACACAGAATATAATATAAGAAGTAATAACATAAAACATGTAAGAATATAATATCATCTTTTTTATGGTAAATATGATTACCACTGCAGCCAACAATTAGTTCTGTTTGATCTACTATCATTATCCAGGTTAACACCTGGATATGCAGAAATAGATATCAAAATGTATAGATCTGCGCAATCAGTTTTGAAGAAAAGTCATGGTAGGGGAGCCCAAGCGGGGATTTTTGCAGTTACTCGAGCGCGTCAGATTATCATATGGGGAGAAACGTGGTACCCTGCAGATGAACCTCTGCCATATATTGGCTCGTAACACAGGGGAGTTCGTTTAGGGGGGCCCGAAAAAAAAAATCTATCCTTAAAAATACTCGAAATTGTCAGATTAAGATAAGGTAAGTTAAGTACATGCAAAACAGTGTATATTTAAAAAATCTGACGATTTGAGCGGGGCGTAAGGGAATTGGTGAGTCACAAAGTTTCACAAGAAAAAGGCGAATATTTCGCGAAATGAACGTCAGATCGAAAAACTAAAAACTACACGTTCAATATTTTTCAAAAATCTATCGATAGATACCAAACACGACCCCTTACAGAGAGGGGTGGGGGGTAAATTTTAAATTTTAAATACAAATCCCGCGATATTTAGCAAAATAAACATCAGATCGAAAAACTGCGAAATACACTTATTTAATATTTTTGAAAAATATATCGAATGGTACCAAACGCGACCCCCCACGGAGGTGGGGTGGGGGGTTACTTTAAAATCTTAAATGGGAGCCCCCATTTTTTATTGCAGATTTAAATTCTCTGCATAAAAATAAGCAACTTTTATTCGAAACATTTTTTCGAATTATGGATAGATGGCGCTATATTCGGAAAAAACGATTAATGGAAATGAAAAATTAAATTAAAAAATGGCAAGCGCCCGCTAAAAGGGAAAATTTTACTTAACTTTTTTTGGTTTTAGGACCTAATAATCACAACCCGATAGGTCCCCAAAGCGCTCGAGTGACTGCACATTTAGCATACTTTGCTCCCCTACCATCAAATCTGTGAGTTGAGAAAGTCCGACAGAATAATAAAATGCTAGTTAGTAGTATTGAACACAGCTGGATTGACTGATAAAGATTTACGAATAACTACAAATACACTGGCAATAAGTTGCAAGAATAACATTTGAACAAGAACTGTGATATCAAATAAATATAAAGAGAGGAGTGATACAAGGCTGTATTTTATTGCCTATACCCTTTAACTTGTATTCAGACAAAATATTTAAGGAAGCTTTAATGGAGGCATAAAATAATAGCATGTATTTTTCTGAATGAAGTATCCGTGAACATTATTAGATATGCCGATGACACCTTGGTGCTGGCTAGTTGCGCAGAATACCTTTAAAGTTTAATGAACAACAGTAAACAAACCTAAGATCGGCACGGATTAAAACTCGACATTAAGGAAACTAAACCGTGTCCAATACTTCACAACTTTTATTCAAAAGTTGCAAAACCCTTTCATTTATGACTCTTCCTACCCAACTGATCATCAGAATACGGCGGTAGACCCACATCTCAAATACTTCTAAGTCTTTTAAAAGCGATTCTGTCAGGGTGCATGCTTCAACCCCGTAAAATAATACTGGGAATATATATAACATCGAACCATTCTTATGCGAAGTTCCAAATTGAGATCATGACTGCAGAAGATTTTCTTAAATTTCATAAAACTTTTTTTTGATTTGGAAATTCTACTTTTTATTTCTGTACCAGGGTTCCAGCTTTCATTAATATGAGTGCGCAGATATAGAAGATAACTTACGCGTTGAATTGAGTCATTGCCAATTGTTACGTAATAGTTATTATTATTTACGTCTGCCTGTTTACTAAGAACCATAACCATAACCATAATTTCCTTTTTCGCAATGCTTTAATTGTAGAAGTAAATGTTCAAAAATGTCAAAAAAATTCTGAGAGACAACAATTATAGTGATTTAACACTAAGAATTTTTTAAAGAAGAATAAAATCTATCTATTATCATTTATTAGATAATGGGAGATTAGTAAACAATAACTGATATCGCACCTTGAAAACCATAGGGCAGTAACTGCAAAAATCATAATATTGAGTTATGAGCATTTTAAGCTGTTGTAAAGTTAATTTTATTTACTGTAATTCCAAAAATTAAGCTGCAAACCTGGTATTTGGCACAATTGTCTTTAATTTTACATATTTTTACATGAATTAAAAAGTACGTAAAATTTCCCCCAGGAAATAGGTATTTTAACACATACGGCCATATGGTTTTAAAAAATATATCGATTTTGTATTGATTGTACTTATTTATTACAAATTTTTAGTGTTAACACTTAATCAAAGTCTTGCATATTATAATCTGTCGCTTATATAATGTCTGTCGGTTATAATTCGCTTTTCTTTTGGGATAAACCCATCTGCAGTATGACGTTGTATATCAATTTGTTATAGTCTTGTCGCTTATTTCCAGTGTTGCAATCAAATCTCTATGCAGCACTCTATGTTTTGTTACATTCAAAGGATGTTTCCTTAGTAGATCTTGCTTTCATTTTACGAGCATGGGTCACATTTTGCACATATTGCCATATAGATCTGGGGTTTTGTTCCAATTTTAGAACCGTAGAGCATCAACTACTGCAGATAATGCCTGATGGTATAAAAAGAAGAGTCGATTTTTGACAAAAGCCATAGAGATGTATCTTTCTGGTGCCGAACTTAAATTTTTTTGCAGACGCTGCTATACAGCATTAAAAAATAGATTTTTTTTCCTATTAGACTGAATTCAAAGGTCATTTCATGAAAAAATTGCAGATATTGCCATATGGTTTTCAAGGTGCGATATATGAGAATTTTCCGACTTAAACAGAAAATAGTAACTTTCTCTTAATAACATTTGGAATGAACATTTTTTTGAACCAATTTTAATTTATTGTTGTCAGGATATAGAGTATATCCATCATTATAATCCCTATAGTGTCCTTTGTTCTGGACATATCTGACAAGTTACCGACCATTTGGATGAAAATTTCCCGTAGGCTATGTATAGTATAGTTGTTTACCCTAAGATTAGTCTCAAATACTGCTTTTGTGCTTTCTGTGTATGATGCTATATCAAAGCTATTGACTGAAACAATTTTCCTGTACTGTTTGATGCAAACTGTCATAATTAATAAAGACCATTTCGTTATTCACTACATAATTAAAACTAGCATCAGCGTTTTTATTTATTACACGGACCAATCTGAGCAGCAACATTTAGTTGCATATTTTGCATTCTTTGCCTGATGTATACCATTTTCAACTATCATTAAAACAGTTCCCGTTTAGTTCACTTATCAAGATATTTCGAGAACGTGCATACCATAAATTGACGTTCGGTTACACAAATCAAAACAAGATTAACTTCTGGTTCGTCTATATTTGCTAATAAATTTGATTTCGCGAACGGTTTTGAAGGTAGATAGCACGAACATTTCTCTGGTCGAATGTGAGATAAACGTGTAGCCGTATAAAAGGGAATTTTTTTATGTGTCGATCTGAATTATTGTTAGTTTATTTTTTTTTATACTTATTTAAGGCCATCGGTACATATTTCGCAAATATTTTACGGCTATCCCTATTTTTTCTGTCTTTATACCGCAAAATACGTGTAGTAAAATTCTCACTGGCATGGATATGTAAACATTTCTACTTGACACTGTCATCATTAACTTTAAAGAGATGGCTTTTGAATGTTCTTGGATAACTGTTACTTGTATAATTGCAAACTATTAATTCAGTTAATAAATATGATAATTTTTCACTAATTATGTATTCAGTGATTGTAATAATTTATATACTGTAAAACAAAAACTAATACTCAATCGAGAAAAGAGAAAAAGTTTTAAAGTGATTTATTAATAATATATTTGATGTTAGCAATTTATTCACTTCAGTCGCTCCTTTTAAATAATTCGGTCACTTCCACTACCACTTCGCCTATTAATAAACATTCTCAAAATTTGCCTATCTCAAGATTACTTTGTCTTCAACAACATCTTTTGTCAACAACCAGATGGTTTAGCAATGGGTAGTTGCTTATCCCCTTCCTTAGTTGATGTCTTTATGGATCATTTAGTATCCAACTATATCACAAAAAATCCAGAGATATTACATTGGTTCCGTTATGTAGATGACCTTTTAGTCCTCATATCTGGTAACTCCGACTCAGCTCACAACTTCATTCAGAAAATTAATCAAATCATCCTAAAATCACTTTTACTATGGAACTTAAATCTTCTAACTCCATTAACTTCCTGGATATATCTATTACCAGACTACATGACCACTTCAACTTTGGTATCTACCGTAAACCTACACAGACTGATCATGTTATCCATTCTACTTCTAACCACCCTCTCTCACACAAGCTCTCTGATTTTCATAGTTTCATACATAGATTAAACTCTTTTCCTCTATCTATAATTGAATTCAACAAAGAATTGAACATTATCAAACAAATTTCAGTTAACAATGGTTATGACCCAGACATCATCCACAAACTTCAACAAAAAAGAGAACTTAAGTTACTTCAACAATCCGCTTTCTCATCACCTTCCACAGCTACTCCAATTTATGCCTCCTTACCGTTTAATAACTCCAAATTATATGAAAGAGTCAAACAAATCATTTCTAATTCTTGTGACAACATTAAAATCTCATTTAAAGTCAATAACACCCTCAACAAAAGCTTAAATAACACCAAAGATCCTATCCATTACATGAGCAGTAGTAGGGTATACAGACTCTCTTGTTCAGACTGAAATGCTACCTACATTGGTAGAACTTACAGATCCCTTTCCACCCGATCGACAGAACACAGTAAGAGAGATACCACTTCAGCCTTTTCACACCATTTAAAAGTCAATAAACATGAACTTAAGATTCCTGATGGTGTCCGGTTGATACACAATATTCAACAAAAAATACACTCAGTTTAGACTTATACGAGAATTTGGAAATTGTCAAGGACCTTAAGAAAAGTCCCAACTGTGTCAATCGACAAACATCCCTTAACCCCAAGTTTGTCCCCATTCACCGTCAATTATTCTCATAATTCTTATTACTTTGCTATAACTTTCTCTTCTTCTATCCTATCCGCTATCTTCTTTAACCTATTCACCCCCTTTTCAACTATCTTCTTCGTTCCCTCACTGTTTCCAAACTCCTTTACACACACTAATCATTACTAACCACATGAACCCCTCTTAACCTTCGGAGTACGAAGACTGGGTCAAGCGTGACCCGAAATTCAGTTATTTCTTAATATTTTATGAAATAATGTTTTTACAAATCCGATTGATCGTAAGTTCTCCTTATTTGTTTCAATCTATTTTTTCGTATATAATTCGTGAACAAGCAAATTACAGTTTTTCCTCTACGTAACATCTATGATGCCGGGTCAGTCCTGACCCGGTCTTCGGATTTCGAAGAATATTTTCATTATGTTTGTAGGTACACGTAAATCGCAGCCGTCTCTGTTTACGGGTATACGTACAGTGGAACCCCGATAAGTCGGCCTCCGATAACCGGAAGTCCGGCTAACCCGAACCGATTTTCATCAGACAAAACAAACATTTTTTCACTTTGACCAAGTTTTTTACCAAGAAATAAACAATACTGTATACAACTGTACTTAATTTAGACGTACATATTGTGCATATTTTATGTACTTCATGTTTTTGCAACTATAATGGAGTTTATCTGTAAGTATACCGTGTTTTATTAATTTTTACTATACTCTCCGGTTAACTCGGATTTTCGATAACTCGGATCGGCCGCAGTCTCGATTAATCCGACTTATCGAGGTTCCACTGTATTCAAATATATGGCCGGAGCAAATTTACCTATGCCCGTTTTCTGTAAGGTATTAAAATCTGGCCGCCGGGGCAAACTAGAATATGCCCATGAGTAACCATCTTAAAAAATTTAAATACAATAATTTAGGATTTTTTTGTTTTTTGTTGAATTAAAGATACTGTTTAATAATACTGACTATTTAAAACATCCTTATAAATAAAAAAAATGAGAATGGGTCACGCTTGACCCATCTTCGTAATCTAAGTAAGTCAAATAATCTCCGTACTCCGAAGGTTAATCAAAACCCAATTAATTCACCCTACCATCTTCTCACTGTTCTTTCATTTCATTTCTTCATTCAGTTTAACCCTCATACCCAATTTTTCTTTCAATCTTTCTCTTTCCCTCATTTCACCTAGGATTTTACCATACATCACACTCCTTTATTTTTTGTTTTTGACCTTTTCCAAATATATTTTACCTCCACACCTAACATTGCATCACTTTATTTCAGATCTCACATTTAAAGTCAGTCATTATTGCAATTTAAATTATAACAATATTCACTCTCTTAATTTTGTTTTGCTAATTCTATTTTATTCATTACACCTGTTTTCTACTTTAAGTTAATCTTAATTTTATTTTGTATTAACTGGGCTCACCTATAAACCTACAATTATTTATCTTCAATTTTACATATTCACCATTTTGTCACAAGAATTTTCTCAGTTTTATAAAAAATGTTTCATAATAATTGCTTTCAGATACATCATACATTTCCTACTATCAGATTGACTATATCTTAACTCCAATTTATTTATTTCTAACTTTTTCACCTACATTCAAATAAAAATTTCCCTTCTATATATACAACAACCAATATAATATTAGTATACATAATAATATCCCAATTCAAAAAATTTTAAAAAAATTTTTATATCCCACCACTTTCTTATTTAATTTTATTTCTATCATTAATCAGCTCACTTTTTTCATCTTGATTAATTTGATCAGTTTAATTTTATTTTATATAGTCAATTTGTAGTTACAGTTAAAAATAATTTTTATTTTGTAAAACACATTTTTAAAAAACAATAGATTTAAATAGCAGACATTTTCAGATATTAAAATCTTTACCATATCATCGTTTTGGATCATGACTTTTTTTTAAATTCTTTTGAAAATCGACTACCTTCTCCCTTAACTGTCAATGTCACATCAAGCATTTCCTTACAAACCCTTGACACTTGGTAGTCATCGTTGACCTAAGATGGTTGATTGGATCCTCGGGTAGAGTATCACCATGTTCCCAGAGGTTATATCCATGAACATCGGCGTTTAGCCTTTACAATATTATTTTAACACAATGTAGATTGATTTATAATCACAACCATTAATTGGTTCTGGGGCTATTTTGCAATTATTCAAGTAAGTAATCATAACCACACTTATGTAACTTTCAAAATTTCAACCATCTTTTCAATTTTAATAGTGGGATTACTTATTTGATTTTAAATTAACTGATGATGGACCAATAGGTTCGAAAACGTTCTGCAGAACACATTTTATTCAATCCATTGGGATTTTTTAAAATTTCAGTAAATATACATTTTACATAGAGGTGTTTTTACTTCATGTTCCAGTTTGTTTAACTATAAGGTATACAGCCAACCCAGGGATCTACCCCTTTTAGAATAATATATTGTTACTATGGAACGCTTACAATTTTGAACATCTTTAACAACAAAATACTTGGATCACAGAATATATCCTGGTCAATTCTCTTCTTGGATCGTCTATAAATTAAAAAACAATTAACTTTTTCTATGGATGCTCTACAATGTGCCACTTCTCTCACTACTTACATATATTCAAAACAAACATTTCCCACGCAGTGAGAAAAGTCGGCCATTGCAGTGAGAAATAATTTTTCTCACGGGTTCTCCTCCCTTTCCATACATATGATAGCCGTTTCCATGGTAACATGCACAATACAAACACAATTAATATTGTCAAACAAAATGTGTTGAAGCAAACTTACTAGGCATTGCCTTTCAAAACTGTTCAAAAATAACTGTTAATTAGAATTTTAAATAAATATGGTACGTATATAAATTTTAAAAATATTAAATGCCTATATGGATTTTAATTCAATTTATGCATATGATATACCTAAAAGCACCTAAATTATTATTTAGTTTTGAAGTTTGAACTCTTAATAAAACCCCATCCATAGAAAGAGTACAGTTAACAACACATGAGAAAATGATATATTTCTCTCTCGCTTGATTTGCGGCACTAGCCTCGTGCCTCGACTCGTGCAACAAACTTCTGCCTTCGTGAGAAATATGTCTTTTTTCTCACCTGTTGTACAATATACTATTTTATTAAGTTCACGGCTTAAATGAATTATTTATCAAATGCACTATCAATATTATTTAATCAACAACTCAAATTATTCCCGATGCCATGTCAAATTTTAAAAATTGTCACTGTCATGTCATCATATTCTATTTGACTCAGTGCGTTGTCTGACAACGATAGCGAATGTTCAATTTGGAAAATATCACCACGGACATAGTGTCCAAATTTTTCAAATCCTGAAAAAGCTAATAAAATTTAAAAAAAAAATTTAAACAGAGAATGAAAGAGTAAATTTTTATCGAGTGCCGAAAGTCCTTTAGAATAAATAAAAAGTTTATTTTGAACGAGATATTTGAAACTCAAAATCACACTACATTTTCTCTTAGTTTTTCACCCCTGTAACTTATTAAAATAAAAGTTATAGAAGTTTTCAGGGACTTTCGGCCCTCGGTAAGAACGTAATCTTTCATTCTGCGTTTAAATTTTTCAAAAATATTTTAGTTTTCTCTGGATTTGAAAAAATTAATCCCATTTAAATATCAATAGAGCCAAAAATACGTACCTATCCCCTTAAGTCTATTTTATTTTCACTTCTGTATTTAAAGAAGCATATTTTGATAATCAACACAGAAATTTTTTGTCCAACCTTCATATTTCTTATACCTAATATATAAAATAGTTATTTTCCTAACAAGTGCAGAAAGTCATACTTTTCCGCACGCGACTGCAGTTTGCCGAACGACGCGAAGCGGGAGTTCGGCAAGCAGTCGAGTGCGGAAAAGAGACTTTCTGCAAGCGTTAGGAACAATAGTTTTTCTACGAGTCTTTAAAAAATGACCAAATCTTAATCAATTAATTTAATTAATATGAAAATACATACACAAATTAATTCTTTGACAAGGTTGTCAAAACCAAACTTTCAGCATAATTGGTTAGCATGACGACGATCTTGGTTTCCATGACGATTCAAAACGACTGTTATTGTCTACCGATTTGACTTTCGAATATTATGTCAAAATAATTTTATTTCATCGAACTGTCGCGTTAGTTTCATTAAAACAGGAAGACAATAAGATATATTTGAAATAAATTAGTAAATAATGTCTAAATATTAGTTTATTGCATGTATTATAATTACTTTAAAGCCATATTAACATATCTAAATTAACACGCGTGCAGAAAAATAAAAACCGCGTGCGGAAAAGTAACACGCGTGCGGAAAAGTGAAACTTTCTAAACTAAAATGCGTGCGCGAAAGTAGACATTTTTGCACGCTCGTAGAAAAATTTTTTTAAGTAAACAAAATATCATATGTAAACAAAATATTGTATGTAAACAAAAAGAATGGGTTGCCTATAAAATCTTGCCATAGTTATTCTTAAAGGGGGCGTAGGGTTTGAAATCAATATTTCAAGCACATTTTTGTGACGTTTTTTTGAAAGTATGGTAGAAATTTTTTATTTTAAATTTAAATAAGAATATTCCGAACAATTCATAGAATATTCAAAAACAAATTTAAGGCAAAATATTGCAAAATAAGCCGATGGTTTCAAATTTTTAAAGACACCTTAAAAAACAATCGGTTTTGCCGTTGGATATCAGAACTCATATGTGCTCATTGTTCAACGGCAAAATCCCAATGAATATTATGTTAAGTATTATGTAAAAACAAAAAATTCAAAAAGACTTTATTAGCTTATGAGTTTCTCACGGTAGAGCTGTCACTTTTTTAGTCTTATCGATTTTGACTTTTGGTATCACTCAGAAGCCCAAAAAAACTATTTTTTGTTACAAAAAAAAAAAAGGTGAAAATCAACATACCTATTTATTATTGGTTAACAAAACATAAGAATGAAACAAAATATGTACCGACAGCGTTATTTCAAGAAGTGCCTAAAGAAAATTGTGCACAATTTTAGGTGAACAGGTCAAGCAGTTTTTGAGTTACAATGTCCACAGCCTTTGAAAAATCAATTTTGAGAGAAACGCTTTTAAAATGTTGTTAAATTTTAGTTAAAGTTTCTTTTTGTCTGTCAAATCGTAAAGTGATTCACACCGAAATATGTTTTTGAATCGCGGAGTAATTTACAAAAAAGAATGGGAACAGCTGTTCAACGTTTTGCACTACGCTCAGGCATGCTGGCGCGAACCGGCTGCAAAGCAAGTAGAAGATAGTGATAAAATAATTTTAGAAAAATTACTTTACTGCTTTTACCAGTAGGTTTTACATTTTATTAGTCATTATTTTTAAGTTTTTCTTTTGTTTTCAGGTAAGCCACACACAAATGATTTCGTTGAATACCATAAGTGTTGATGTTGAAGGTATGTATTGATTTATTTTTTATCTACAATACTCTTTTTCCATAATAGTATCCTTTTTAGTATTACCGTTACTTATAGTGTTACTATTATTTATACAGTGTTCTGGAGTAAGTCTTACCTCCTTTATTAACTCATTCATTTTTGGCAAATCATAGCCGTATAGCTTTTTTAGCTTTAATTTCCAAGCATTTTTTACACTGGATTAATAAATTGTAAAGAATTCTAGTACTAAAAGGTACTCTTGCTTTAAGTCGGAGGAACACCGTTTTCTATAAAAAACGATTTAAAAATTTTTCGTTTGTTAATTTGAAAAATTTAAAAACTATTTAGAAAAACGAAAACTAGTACGTTTATTTATGTTCCAGAGATAAGTCGATTTCCTTGGTTGCGAAATTCTAGTACCGGCCATATATATCCGTTTTGGGTAGGACAACGGATATTTTATCGCATAACTTTTGGTTTTTAATTTTTAAGCATTTTTGACACTTGGTGATTAAAATATAAGGTATTCTAGTACTAAATGTTACTCTTGCTTTAAGTCAGTAAAATAGACTGTCTTTTTTTGAAAAAAAAAATTATTTTTTTCAAATTCAATAAATGAAAAATTTTCAAATCGATTTTACTAGAAAACGGTGCATCCTATGGCCTTAAAGCAAGAATACCTTTTAGTCAATTTTTTTTTATTTATTGTTCATACATATGACCTGGCCTCTAGTGACTAATCCAGGTCGTTTTTTCCTGATGGGATTACAGATATTTTTTTTATATATTTTTATATTTTTTACTAAACTACCAAATCTAATTTTACAATTAATAATTTGCCATAATCTATTAATTACATTAAACAAATACATTTAACAAATTTAAAGAAACAATATATATTTGTTAAAATATTTTTGGTACTATCAACTCCCTTCTAAGTTATAAAGACAGTCCCTCTATTTTCAGAAGAGAGTTGGTAGTTTTTTTTAATTTAATGAAATATTTATTGAATTATTATTTTTATTTATTTATTTTATATTGAATTAATATTATTATAATTGTGAATATCTATTTTTGAATTTATATTTTATTTTATTTATTTTAACTTTATCTTACTCAACTTCATCAGGGTTGGATTATTTTTTGTCTTCTTCTATTATTATAAATTTCTTGTTGTTTTTTAGATATTATTTCTGTTAGATTGACAATATAACACTATATGTTCTGGTGTACCTAGTTCTCCACATTCACAATATCATCTTTTAAGTTAAATCTTTCCAAATATGTTGGGTACGGTCCATGTCCTGTTAAAAAGTGTACTAAACCTTGTTTTGGATTAAAATAATTTGGAATATTTTCTAATATTGGTATAAAATTGTATAAACGTCTAGATTTTGTTGAATTTTCCCATTCATTTTGTCTTTTTCTATTTATTATTTCCTTTAATTCTCTTTTATTTCTTATATCTAATCCTATTATTTGTATTATTTTTTCATATTTTTCTTTTTTTAGTCAATAATTACATGCTCTTTTTTGTGTTTCTAAATGCATTGGCATTACCTTTTAGTACTAGAATACTTCACAAATAAATAATCCAGTATCAAAAATGCCTAGGAGTTAGAGACAAAAAACTTATCCGATAGAATACCAGTTGCCCTACCCAAAACGGGCGCCTATGACAAGTACTAGAAATTTGTAATTGATGGAATCGATTTATCTCTGGAAGATAAATAAGTATAACAGTTTTCGTTTTTCTAAATAACAGTGTACTGAAGATATTTAAGAAAAACTAATTCCAAGACACCATCTTCAAAGAATTCTAGCTCCCTCAGGAAGCATTTTCGGACTAGGTGAATTGGGTTAAGTTGTCTTAAAATGATCTGAAGAATTTTCGGTCTTCGTTTGTCGGGAGAGTTTCTGGACACCCTGCATATGACGACTGGCTTAACCATATTTACACTTTTACAAAATCCATATTGTTTGAGATAATCTCGCAGGTACTTGAAAAGTATAAAATGAGGCAACTACACTTTAATTTTCCAGTGAATAAAATTAGAGTTATGTATGTTTAACGATTTTGATTTTCAAATTGCCCCATTTTCCAAGAACAATAGTAAAACATTCATTTTTACCCGAAAGATTGGAATTCATTTTAACACGTAATAGCACTAAATCCTTATACGGCAACAGCTTAAAGTTATTATTGGTCTAATCGATATGCATTAATTTCCACACCGGACTGATGTTATGACGAACATTTTTCATCCGCAAAAAAGATACATTTTGCAGACCGGGTATTATCCGAAATAATCATAATCTGGGTGTGCGTTTATCAGGCCAGACATTCGGTGCATCAGAATTTAAATTTCAAATTTTGTGATCGCATATCCGAATCTCCGGCGTATTTCTGGTATAGGTGTTAGTGTGACACGCATCATTCATTTTAACCCAGCCTAGGGAAAACTAATAATTTGAATTACATTTTTTAAATCTACCTATTGACTTACTAATTAAAATCATAAAAGAAGATTTATGTACTTTCATAGTAATAGTTACCGTTGATTAAAAAAAAAAACACAGGACAGGAGTCACCAAAATCAACTACATCTTGCCACAGTTGGTGTACTAAAACCGAAATATATTTTATATTTTTGTTTAATGATATTACCGTATTTGTTATAGTTAAACCCAATCTAAAGTTATATCTTTTATATTAGTAAGATTTTTTATAATCCGGTTCGGTTCTAGTGCCTTTAGTTACAGCTAGCTATCAGATATAATTCTTATAGATCTCGTCCTATAGTTCCTCTATATCAGTTCTAGCAGGCACATCTTTATTGCATAATTTCTAGCTTAGAAGAAAATAGAATGATTACCAAAGCTTTCACTAAGGCTTAACTTTGATATTTATACTTCCAGCTCCAACTCCTTCGTCAGTTTTGCAGCATTTTTGTATATTAGCATTGATCTACCATTATAGGACTCGTTTTACTAGGATTCCATTAACCTCGAAATTATATTTAGTTTACGTTGCATTTGGTAATAAGTCCAACTTTGTGTTTCTTCCGACTTAGTGTTTCTGTATATTTCTACCTTCATCTCCCATCCATATATCTAGTGGTTAATGTAAAGTATAATTTTAATGGAGGCGTTGAGGGTAGTCAATCTCGCTTCTGTTGTGATTAAGAAAGTTTGTTGTTGAATATTATTCAGTTTGTCTCTGGTAGTCCTTTGATTTTAATTTAGGCAACATACTAGTACGCCCTACGTAATCATACAGCCATACATAATATTTATAGCCAGCACATCTATTTGAGTTTCATATTTTCCCACATATTTTTCGGTATATCCTAAGGGAAAGTTTGCTTTGTTATTTTCTTTCCAAATGGGCGTTCCATGTAAGCCACTTATCTAGTGTTACTCCTAGATATTTGACCTCTTTCGCGTCTGTTCCAGTTTCTCCATACAAAGCGGGCATTCAGATGTTATCTAGGTTCCGACTCCTTACGAAACTGACTATTATTATTTTAATATGTTTGACAGAGAGTTTTCTCCTATAATACTTCCTAGTACAGATATTTATATGATACTAAAATATTTATTATGATTTGGAAATATTGGATAAAACATTACCATAATTACTAGATCATAAGAATCGACTTGCACTTCTGCTTGTGTACGTCAAGGAGCAAGATCAAGTCTTTAGCCAGAGGTGACCACAGGAGGGGAGAAAACACATCTTCCGTGGGAATCCCCAGACATAAGGTCTTTTATAATCAGTGTATTTTCCTGCACTGCTTTGATCCAGTTACACACTGTAGCGGATATCCCTTTTGATGCTACTCCATTATAAAAAAATGGTATTGCATTATCAAATGCACATATTTTATCTAGAAAGGACGTTAATACAATCTCTTTATTCCTAGTGAAGCGACTGATTTTTTGAACTAGTTTTTCCAGTGCTGTTTCTGTTGATTTGTCTTCTTGACATGCATCAGTGGCGGCTCTTAGCTTTAGGGACAGGATAGGCAAGGTCTTGTCTCCTCAAATAGGTATGCCATCTAATTAAAAGGCTTCAATTTCATAGGAGATTTTTGGTTTTTTTTTTGTTTCTTCCTATAAATTTAGAACATAAACCTGTTTATAAATTAAGTCTATTTAGTCTATGTTGTTTCGAAGTAGCAAAATGGGTTATAACGTCATTGTAAAATTTATTATTGCTTTGGAGAGATTTTAAAAGTTTTTTCTATTGACATTTGAAATTTGAGACAAGTTTGACATTCTCTGTTGTTTCATGGTGTTTCGACAATACGTTTTGACTCTTTTGAGACAAGAGAAATCCCGTTCATTTGAGGCAGAATTTGCCCACATTTGAGCACAATAATTTTTTAATTTCGGGAACAGTTTGTTGTACCTAATGAATTGCAGCATATAAAATTATACATATTTTGTAACTCATCCCACCTTCCGAAAATATTTGGGTCAGTATAATATGCTGACCGAAATATTTATAGGTTTATATTATAAACCTCTTAATCCATTTTCTTATTTTATTTGATTAAAGAATGATGGATAACTTTTAATGAACTTGTCTAATAGATATTTGGAAAATTCTTTGGCGTAACTTTTAAATTTTAAATCGCTAAATAGGTCAATGACTTATAACACTGAGTAAATAATAGTTTTCCCTGGTGCAATAGTTTTAACTTTTGCCTGGAGACCATACAATTCACCGGACATCAAGGCAGCGCTGTCATAAATTTGCCTTACCAATTTATTTTTGATATTAAAAAATTTTAATATGTCCTTTAAGACACCAAAAATATATTCTGTCTTATGGCTTCTACTCACGTCTGAAAACCTAAAAACCTCTCATAAATATTAGACGTAACGTTATCGAAGAATAATTGACACTTGTGAATGACATGTTACCTCTATCAGTAGTTTCGTCTACTTCTACCGAAAAGCATCAAAATGTAACTACTAATAATTGATTCTTTCATTCTGTGCTGTTTTACGTACGCCGCTAAATATCTTCGAGTCAGAAAGTAAATTAGAAAATTTGTTAAACAATTTTATTTGTTCTCTATAATTAACTTGATGTAACGAATCCTCCGATTCATCCTATCCCCTAAGTGGTAATTCCTAACAACGTAAAAAAAAATTCAATATTAATCATTAAATAAATGACGTAAAACTACCTACTTACCTATTTCATAATTTTATCCCGGGCGCGCTTAGGTACGTGCCTTGCTACCGTTTGTAGATCATCGCTCAGCAGATTGGTTTCTGCCGTATTTGGCATTCAAATAAATAAGGTAAATTTAAAATTGGTTGCCAATCGGCTAGTATTCCATAGCTTCTTATTACAAGCAAATCTTTAATCTGGGTACGGCTTGCCGAAAACACACAAACGCAATCGGGTGCATGGCTATAGGATCATTTTTGAAAAGTCTCTTACACACAGCGCACATGGATCACTGAACTTATGGGATCGATCGAATTCTTTTAAAAACAATGAGTAAAATTTAGTCTGTATTACCTTACAGATATTTTTTTTATTTCACAGAAACGAGTATCATCAACTCTGATTAAATTTAATATTTAAAAACACCTATAATGTGTCCATAAATGTGTGGGTCGGCACTGTCAACGCTGCCGATCCTGACCAGCCGCCACTGACATGCATGCTGGTTGCCATTGAGATGGTGATCACCCAATGTTCTTAGTTAGTTTATCATAAATTTTTCTCTTGCTTGTAACATAAATGATGCAAGACTGATCAGCCAGTAGGATTTAGGTACGACATATCTATATACATACCATACCAACTACTTTATTTGATACACTGTTTTCCTTCGTCTTCTTATAAATCTGCCAGAAGAGCTTCAAAACAAAAATAAAATATATTAAATTATATTTAAACTGTCAAAAAACCTTACTGGAGCGGTGACAATATATTCCTTTGCTGTATTTCATATTCACTTTCTTAATAATCAAGAGCAGGAGCCATGGTCCTAATAAAGGATGGCATTAAACACCACTTGGCTAACAAATTAGAAGAAACATACCTCCAAGTAGTCAGCTTAGTCATAGAGGATTGGATAGGGCCAATAGCGGTTTCAGCTGCCTACTCCCCTCCTAATTATCCACCTAACAAAGAAGCATTCACCAACCTCTTCAAAAGTCTTGGCAATAGATTCCTAGCAGGGGGCGACTACAATGCTAAACATACCAGCTGGGGATCTCGGCTTACAGCACCCGGTAGAGGCAGAATACTCCATCAAGTAAAACAGGAATTCAAACTAGACCATCTATCTACATATCGACCAACCTACTGGCCAACAGATTATCGAAAAATACCTGACTGTCTAGATTTCTTCATTACAAAAGGTTTTGCACAAGGATACCTAGACATACAGTCAAATTTTGATATTGCCTCTGATCATACACCAGTAATTGCTACAATTAACTCCTCGGTAGTATTAAAAGAAAAACTAATAATCTTATGCAATAACAAAACTAATTTAGATCTATTCCGGGATAAAATTGAAGAATAGCTAAACCTAGCTATATCCTTAAAGAATGCAAAAGAACTCGAAGATGCGGTGGAGTACTTCACAACACTAATCCAAGGGGCTGCATGGGAATCAACCCCTACCACAACACCAAAGCAAAAACAAGTAAACTGCCCCTTAAATATCAGAGAGATGGTTAACGAAAAGAGAAGACTAAGAAACACCTGGCAAAGAACAAGGCACTCAGATGATAGACGAAGATACAGTCGAGCTTCTAGGCAGCTAAAAGAAGCACTTATAAGACTTAAAAATAAATCATTCACAGAATATCTACAAAACTTCTCACCCTCAGCCGATACTAACTATAGTCTCTGGAAAGCCACAAAACATCTAAAACAGCCACGAGATCAAATCCCACCAATTAGAAAATCTGATGGTACCTGGGCCAAAACAGATGGAGAAAAGGTATAAGTTTTCGGTAGATATTTGGAGGAAGTATTTCAACCGTTACCACCTGCAAACGGAATTAATGACAACGAAATATATGCATTCCTTGAGGAAAACGAGCAACAAATGTAGCCTATTAAAAACTTCACAATAGAAGAGACTTACGACGTTATAAAAATCACTTAGACCCAAAGAAGGCACCTAGCTGTGACCTGGTTACCGGCCAAATATTAAAAGAACTTCCTAGAAAAGAGGTCGTTATGTGGACGCAACTCTTCAACGCAGTTCTAAGACTGAAGTACTTCCCTGCACAATAAAAGGTAGCAGAAATCATATTAATTCATAAACAGGGAAAACAGCCAAATTAACCTAGCTCCTATCGACCAAATAGACCTACCAGTCGTGTCAAAATTAATGAAAAAGTTACTGATGAAGAGACTGATGGAAACTGTCGCAGCAAAAAGCTTAATCCCAGACTGTCAATTTGGGTTTCGTCAGAAACACTCGACAGTAGAACAAGTGCATCGTGTTGTTAACAAAATCATCAAAGCATTCGAAGATAAAAGTTACTGTGAATCAGCTTTTTTGGATGTCAGCAAAGCCTTTGACAAGGTGTGGCATGAGGGACTCCTTTACAAATTAAAAACGCAGCTACCAACAACAATATATTTGACTCTAAAATCCTACTTAGAAGAACGATACTTCAGAGTCAGATATGAGAATGAAGTAACTAAACTACGCATCATCAAATCAGGAGTCCCACAAGGGAGTGTCTTAGGCCCAGTCTTATACCTACTCTTCACGGCTGATCTGCCATGTACTGATGACACAGTCACCTCTACGTTTGCTGATGACACAGCTATATTAGCAGTAAACAGAAATCCTGAAGAAGCAGCGGCAACACTACAAACCAGTCTCAACAATATAGCAACGTGGGCAAGGAAATGGCGAATTACAATAAATTAAAGTAAATCTGCACACATAACATTCACAAAATGCCATGGCGAAACGCCAAGCATCACATTTAACAATGAACGAATACCTAAAACAGAGAGCGTAAAATATTTGGGGATACACCTGGACAAACATCTAACCTGGCGTACCCACATATGGAAAAAAAGAAAGCAGCTGGATACTAAATGTAAAAAGCTGTACTGTCTCCTTGGCAGAAAATCACAATTATCATTGCGGAACAAATTACTAGCTTACAATACCGTTCTCAAACCAGTATGGACCTATGGAATCCAGTTATGGGGAACAGCATCTAAATCGAACATTGCTATCATCGAGAGATTCCAGTCAAAAGCCCTGCGCAGTATAGTAGATGCTCCTTGGTTCGTAACAAACCGAGACATTTATAATGATCTAGAGATGCCAACGGTTACTGCAGTGACCAAACAGCTTAGCACAAACTACATAAGACGCTTAGAGCAACATCCAAACACACTGGCAATTAATCTGCTTGACAACAGTGAAGAAACCCGAAGGCTGAAAATAACAACACCCTTGGATCTACCATTCTAACAGCAATAATTGTATATATGAAATTAATTTTAAATGGTGATAGTTTTATTTTATTTTCTAATATCAATGTAATAATGTAAAGTTACAAATTTTTATTGTTTTTAACATTAATGTAAGAATGTAAAAGTGCATACAGAGAGTTGATCATTGGACAAACTCTCTCTCACGACATTGTACCAATCAACATGTATGCTTATTGTTGTTATATGATGTAACAGATTGCATAATAAACATTAAACAAAAAAAAAACTTTCTTAATAGTATTAAAATAAATTATTCATTTTTATTCTAAAACTTTATTGAAATTCCGACGGTCTCCGTCCTTTGTGTATTACGTCCCTGTTTTTATTATTTTTTTACAGCAAAGTTTAAATTTCATATAGCGCGGCAGATTCGTGCAAATATTATAAGAATTGTGAATTTAAGGATAGAAGAATATAATTTTGAACACATGTACTATACATGTAAAGGTTCAAAATTAGATATGAGGCCATCTCAGATTTTACCTTTTACAAAAATGGTGGGCACTCAAAATGGCGACTATACATATGTCGCCTCTTCGCATGAAAAGTATACAATCTCCAAATTTTTACGAAATTGAGTTAAGTATATAAAAATGCTCAGTATCATCAATACTTTCTCTGGAATAGTGACAATCAATCGTAATTCAAGAAATATCCGCTAGGGAGCGCATTGGTTAGTTTTAAATTGGAAGGATCGCGCACCTCTTTCGCCCTAAAACGGTACAATCTTTAGTTGTGTTCATGAGTCGAGGAAGTGCGTACGCTGTTTCGCTTAAAGAGTATACAAAACCAAAATATCAACTTGAAGGTAAGCTTTGTGTTTCATTAATAGTGTATAATTTCGAATTTATTTAACTTTGGTCATAATATTTTCGAACATTTTTCTATTTAAAATCATGTAATTTTGAAATTGTATAGTTTTCGTGAAAAAATTTACTGGGATATGATGTAATCTTTATCAGTGTAATAGTATATTTCCGTAATTGTATACTGTTTCAGATAAAGTTGAACAAAAAATTGATTTAAATTCGTAATTGTATTGTTTTAATCACAAACTTTACATCGGACTGTGTTTAATTATGATATTGTATTCTTTTCGACATATTATTTAACGTTATTTTTCTGTTATGTTTTCGTTAATGTCGCATATTTACTTATATTGTTTGTTTTGCTGAAAAGAAAATAATAGTATCTGATAAAGTTATTTTTTACAGGTCCATATAATTTTTGGAAATGGCAAGCAGAAGAGTATTTTTGAACAATCTTAAAGAAAATATTAACGCCAGAAAAACATTAACCGAGTCAAAGGAAAATAGGAATGTACCTTTTGTTGATAAAATATTACATGAATCTCGCAGCCAAAACATAATGATTGAAGAGTTAGGTAAATACCTATAAATGATTGTGTTAATTGGATTCTATAATACTTTTACAATTAAGATGCAGTAAAAAAACAAACCAAGACACGTTGAATGCTACTAGGAGCACTTCCGAATCATAATTTACAATGTGAAAATAAATAAATAAATAAATAAATTATAAAACTTTGGAAATAATGATTTGGGATTTACAATGTATATACATTGTAAATTATGATTCGGGAATGCTCCTAGTAGCATTTAACGTGTCTTGGTTTGTTTATTTCTACTGCATCTTGATCGTAAATTTAGTACATAATATATCACCTAATCTAATTTTTTAGGTTCTCATGTAGATAAGCAGCCTAATTATTTTTGTGGGGAGTCAGCTTATTCAGAGCAATCAGCAATTACAACATTCCAGCCTGAACCTTGTAGCATTAATAAAAGTATTGAGGTCTGCTTTCAAAACGACTTGAATGCCGCTGTAGGTGAGTCTCCAAATTATATTTTTTATTGTTCAACTGCTATAAATGTGATAATATTAATTAGATGATTTAACACTGAACTAAAAAGTTTCAGATTCAACAACAGTTCTGGAGAAAAATGAACATGAAGGGCGACCTCAAATAGTTAAGCCCAACATTATTTCCAATGTATCTGACGTCGGATCTTCGCATAATATAAAGTCTTCAGGTAGGATAATAGTAATATAAATAAATCAACGATTAATACATGTGAAAAAAGTTTATCTCTAAACATTTTTATTTTTTAGATTCATCGTCAACTGATAGTGATTCGGACTCAACTAATTCTTCAAACGATTATGACTCAGATGATAGTGTAGCAGATCCGGATTTTAATCCAACGACAGAAAAAGCTCCAAACAATTGGGATTCGCAGCCTACTGCAGAAGAGCAGTCACAAACAACGCAAACAATTTCACCACCCAAAAAGGCACATAAACGCAAAGCTAACCCAAATACATGGAAAACAAATGTCTTAAAACGGTTGCGACATTCAGGTAAAAATTATGCTACAAAAACTAAAGTCGTGAATGCTAAATCTGTTAAGCCTACTTGTGGAGATAAATGTAGACAAAAATGCACAACTAAATTTACGGAAGAGCAACGGACACAAATTTTTGATGCATACTATGCTTTACCTGATGCATTGCATAAGCGTACCTTCATTGCTTATAGCATCGAGGAAATAAAGCCAAAATATGTATACAAATCTAGCAACAGACCAAGAAAAAACAATTTGAAATTTTTCTTTAAAGATTGCAATAACCAAAAAGTCCGTGTATGTCAAAAATTTTTCCTGAATACTCTTGATGTATCTCTCTCAATAATACGAACAGTGCGAAATAAGGTATTTGATATGAATAATCCGATGCCCTTACTCGAAGACAGGAGAGGTAAACATGAACATCATCCCTCTGTTGGCAAGTCATTAAAAAATATTGCTATAAAGTTTATTGAATCGATTCCTCGTGTCGAGAGCCATTATGTTCGAGCTAATTCTAGCAGAGAATACATCTCAGGAGGAAGAAATCTTAGTGATATTTATAGGGATTATGTTAAAATGTGCACTGACAAAAAAGAAAAATATATTAACTATGTTATGTTTCATAAAATCTTTAATACGGAATTTAATATTAGTTTTTTCATTCCAAAGAAAGACGCGTGTGAAGATTGTACTGCCTACAGTAATGCTGTTGGATGTGAAAAAGAAGTAATGAGAAAGGTATACGAAGACCACATAAACGAAAAAGAATTATCACGATTAGAAAAAGAAAAAGACAAAAACGAAGCTCAGTGAAGATCATCGCTAATCGTTGCTGTTTATGATCTTCAAGCATCATTGCCTTGTCCAAAAGGCGAAATTTCAACTTTTTATTACGTCTCGAAATTAAATGCTTACAATTTTACCATCTTCGATTTGAAAACAAAAGATGTTGAGTGTTTTTTCTGACATGAGGGGCAAGGCAACAGAGGAGCTAACGAGATAGCCACTTGCGTTTTTAAGTATATCCAGGAGTTATCTGCAAGTGCAAATGAAGATATAGACATCATTTTTTACAGTGATAACTGCACAGGTCAGCAAAAAAACAAGTTTTTAATAAGTATGTACATTCATGCTGTGGCAGTAATTCCTACCCTTAATTCAATTACTCACAAATTTCTCATTAAAGGGCATACGCAAAATGAAAATGATTCTGCTCATTCCGTAATTGAGAGAAACATTAAAAAATCCCTTAAATCTGGACCTATATATACTCCTGATCAATACGTTTCTTTAATAAGGACAGCCAAGAAATCCGGTAATCCTTACAAAGTAGATGAATTTACGTACGATCAATTTAAAGATTTTAAGACTCTTGCTAATGATCTAGGGCGTAACTTTTCTAAAAACACGGAAAATGAAACTGTTAAAATGAATGATATAAAAATTTTACAAGTTACAAAAGCTAATCGTGGCAGTTTTTTTTATAAGACTTCATACAGTCAAGAACATTTTAAAATGGTAAAAGTTGCATCTCGTAATTCAAAAGCTCTAAGAGAAAACTATTTATTTAAATCAATATACCACGTACCTATTAAAATTTCACAGCAGAAGAAAAATGGTTTATTGGGTTTACTGCAAAAGAAAACCATTCCTGGTTATTATCTTGGATTTTATGAAAATCTGTGAAAAACGTTTCCGTTCCTTTTGATTTGTTTTTACTTAAATTCTTACGTTTGTGCCATATTACTATTTGTTGTAATATTTTTTAGAATAAAAATTTGCTTATAATCCTAATTTTTCATTGGACAAACCTCATTTTATCATAAAAGTACTTTTTAAACATCTGTATAATAATGGAAATTTATAATATTTTCTCAGAAAAAGTAGCAAAATTCAAAACATCTTATTTAAAAGAATTTATTATTATTATTATTATTTATATGGTTAAAATATAAACATGTTTTTTCGACATAGAAAAGATACAACTAATACAAACTAAAACAAAAACCTGCTAATGTTTATTGTGGAAAATTTTATTTAGCGATAAATCTTAAAAATGCTCTCCTGAAAAGTTTGTAAATTTTGAGATTGTACAGTTTTCATCCGAACGGACGATGTGACTAATAGCACGATAACTTTTAAACCAAAAGTCCGACTTCAACAAAATTTGGTAGATAGGTTCTTTTTTTGATGTTTCTTTGACTGGGGGGTCCCACAGGGCAGCGTTTTATATCCACTTTTCCTGATTCTCACAGCGGGTTTGCCAAAAGAATACAATATGTACTACAATTAATTGCATTATTTGCCGACGAGGTCCCCTATTCATTCTTAACAATACCCACATCTCCGTCAGCATAGAAGGGAAATACCTTGGATTACACATGTAGGCCAAAGGATAACCATCCAAATGAAAGCAAGCAGTTGGATCTCAAGTTCAAACAAATGTACCAGCTTCTTTGTAGGACATCCAACTTGTCACCGAATGGCAAATTACTTCCATACAAGGCCATATGGAAACCAATTTGGATGTACGGTATCCATCTCTGGAAATGCGCTAAATTAGGTCATCTCTGGAGATGCGTACCATGGTATGTCAGTAATCTTATTCACATGAGATTCTTGGCAGGATCAGAGTCACAATGATCTGAATATTCCCTTTGTAGGAAATGAATTACAGCTGACAGCGACCAACTATGAAAGCCGAACATGAAACAACGACAACGAACTTATTGAATATCTCTACCAAAATGAACCAGCAATCAGAATACTCCAGCAAAGCTGGCCACAAGATGTATTACAACAATAAAATACACCTAATGCCGGATTTATACTCAGCCATTGCCACTGCTGCTGCCGCTGCCGGAAATATTGCCCGAAATACGATATCGACGCGAGTGAGGTGTTTACATCAGTCATCAGTTCCTCGCCAATGTCCTCACAACCCATTTACCGAACGACTCTCAAGAATGGAATGTGACGACAGCATCGTCTTGCTCACTTACTGTTACGGCAAAGCGGCAAGTGAGAGAGAGAGAGTAGTTGAATGTGAATACTCACTCGCGCTCGCGCTGCCAGTCCTTTGACTTCAATCCCGAAAACCGACTTTTTGGGGAGCGCCGTGCAAAGGCAGTAGCATGAGCAGCAGCAGCGCGAGTGAGCTATTTACACATTTACGCTGCCCACTTCCCTGCCCAATTCCCTGTCCAACAGGACTGAGTGAAAATGCGGTATATGAGGCGAAGCATCGGTGATGCTCCTCCTTTTATGCTTACAAATGCATTCACATTTGTAATTCATAAACTCTTATGTAGAAGTCGATTGTATATAAAAGTTAAAAAAGGAAAAACAATATACTTAAGACTGTCAAACAACCTTACTGGGTTGGTGACATAATATTCCTTTGTTGTATTTTGTATTTCATATTTAATTTCTTATTAGTATTAAAATAAATTATTCATTTTTTATTCTAAAACTTTATTGAAATTCCGACGGTCTCCGTCCTTTGTGTATTACGCCCTGTTTTTTATTATTTTTTTACTGCAAAGTTCAAATTTCATACGGATTAATGCAATTACGTTGTTTTTATGTTAGGAACTTTTAATTAAATTGAAAAATTATACATCGGGGTAAAAACACAAAGTAACTCTAAAATATATTACGCAATATATTCTCATTTACTACGACAAAGAAAAAGTTGTTAGGTACCAAGACGCTGGATGAGTTAATTAACGTTATAAGGGACCGGAAATAGCCAACATGTTTTAGAATAAAAATAATGTAAAGGAAACATGAGTTTTGCTCACGTTTCTTACTTTTTAATTTTTTGTCAAATAAACATGATTTTAAAAGAGCTTCTGGCGTTTGAACTCTTAATGATCTGGAACATCAAATACACAAGTTATTTAGAAAATTTAATAGGAGTTAATGACTTTTTAGACAAATAATGTAATATATAAGGTAAAAAACATGCATGTAAGGTTACAAATACAAACAACTTCTTTTATGATATAATAACGTTTAATTCCCGCTGAAAGTTCGAGAAAGTCTAGACAGTTATTTGGTGGGACAAACACGATACTTTAGTACATATCCCAAGTACGGGTTTATTGAGTCTTTTAAGGATGCTTTATAACTATAGAATAAAACTAAAATTAAAACCAATTGGTTTTTAAGTAAACCTTAAGGTTGCAATAAAACCGCTTTCAGCATAAAAGGGCCCACACAGAAAGGGGTCAATAAAACCAAAAATAAAAACCTATGTTAAACTTTGTTTTCTTAAGGAACTGGTTTTAAAGCTGCTTTAAAGGTACTTTTAAAACCATGTTAAAAGGCACTTTAAGTGCAGGCAGTTTTATAGCAAACTTAAAAAGGTTTCTTAAATGGAGACTTTTAAAGACAATTTACCATATTAAATGATTCTTTAAACCCTAATTATACTCCATATAGGCCAACAAATTTTTACATGTGTTATGATGATAGGTAGATACCTATTTGTAACCACAAACTAATAAAAAGTACTGGGTTATTTCGGACTCTCAAGGTAGAAAAACACTCGCGCACCCAACTTTATTGATAATGTTAACAAAAATAAGTCTAAATAACTCCGCGCCCTAAGATTTCTTACTTTTGGCGATTAAAAAATAATAATAATAAAACAATTTAAATCCGAAAAATATTAATATGAAAGAAAAATAATTTTATCTACAATTTTAATGTTTTAATGTTAAAATAAATCTAATTTATGTCTTTAGGACGCTTATTTATATTTTTTATGTACCTAAGCCTTATACTGTAATCTACCATGGCTTTCAGCCTCTCCAGAAAAAAATATGGCCGAAAACCAAAGAAAACTATTTAGTGTATCAACAGAGAATTGTTAAGATCAATTGGTTTAATTTTATACCTTTTCAAGAGCATATATCCTACATAAAAGCAAGGTTGCTTTGGAATTAAAACCATTTAGTTTTAATGCTGTTGTCAATAATGCCACTCGGTTTTAATGTAAATCTAACCTTAAAATTGACGCGTTGTAGTGCTGTGTGTGTAAAAAGAAGCCGTAGTGACCAGTTCGTTTATATTTTAAGTGGTTGCGATTTCTTCCATACTAACTGTACTTCCACTTTTTACAACACACTACACCAGTGTTTCGCTTTAAAACAAATGGCCGACCATGTTGGTTTTATTATTATTATTACAAATAAGTTTAGTTTTATTGTTTCTAACAAGAAGCATAGTTTAGTCTTTACGATAACCAAACTGATTCAGTTCAGAGCGTTTGGTTTTAATATAGCCTAATAACTGCTTTTAAGTAAGAAACTTTAAAGAAAACTAAAAAAATAGTTTTAAGGCATATTATTTACTGAGATAATAGTCTTGAGATCAAATAGTTTTAATAATATATTTTATTAGTCATATTAGGAGAATCTTTAAAACTGCAATAAAACTAAAAGGTCACAAACTAGAATCTAATAAAACCAAATAGTCCGGAAGTTCTTTATAAAACTAATTAGTTTTAAAGAGAACAGAGAATAAACCATTTTAAAACTACCATAAGACAATTTATCTATTAAAATTAATTAGTCTTATTTGATACTCTTATTAGATACTTTAAAACTAGTGACAACTGCTTAACAGTCTTAAAGCTCTGGCAGTATATCTACAAGGTAACTTTAAAACCATTATCGTCTTATTTACCACAATAAAACCTTTATAAACATTAAATAAAACTAAAATGTTTTTATTGTGCTACTTGGGATGCACACATCAAAATAGGAGAGAAACTTGTTGCGAGGGTGAAGATGAGACAAGCCACTCAACACGCGGCCGGTAACGAACGGTAGATCAATCAGTACTTAGTCTTTGAACGGTTTCACTTTTAACTCAATACGTTAAAAGTCCGGTTCGATGTTAAGCAATATCTTTTGGCAGTCGAGTCTCCAGATCAATTATCCGTAGAACTATCTTTCTGTTCCGACCAAGCTGCTTTTATATCATTCTGACAATCAATCTCCTAACGTTCGTTGGTGGAAGTAGAAAGTAGTACGAGCGTGTTTGTACACAGCGTTGATGCGTCAGTGACGCGAGTCAGGACCCCGACTTTGACCCTTTGCTTCGTTGTCGATCATTCGCTATCTGTAGACTAAACAGATACGAAGCGAATACGTTCGACAACGAAGCGAAGGGTCAAAAATCAAGGTCCAGATGCGCTACGGTTACACCCATTTCTCTTTGTAGAAAAAATTATAACATACCTTTTTTTTTGTGAAGCCTACAACGGTGTGATCCCATCCACTCTTCGTAAAAATTTTATCTTGATCTTCCTGCCGTTGTTTCAGGTCATCCGGTACTTCTTGGTTTCTTTCTCCACCAATGGTCTCGGGACGATTTCTAATAAGTCCGTTCCTTTACCAGTGTGGCTGTCTGCCTGTCAGTGTGTCCAATACATGAGTCTTTCTTGGTGAGGATGGTGTAACAGCTAATGGAGCCTCTTGAAGATGCGTTCCGCTTTCTTCCCTGGCGCAACAGACAGCATAGGTCTCTCTTCTGGTGCTCATAGAGAGCTCGTTTCAGAGGGAACTTTCAACTAATTTGAAAAATTATACATTGAGATAAAAACACAAAGTAACTCTAAAATATATTACGCAATATATCTTCATTTACTGCGACAAAGAAAAAGTTGTTCGGTACCAAGACGCTGGATGAGTTAATTAACGTTATAAGGGACCGGAAATAGCCAACAGGTTTTAGAATAAAAATAATGTAAAGGCGACATGAATTTTGCTCACGTTTCTTACTTTTTAATTTTCTGTCAAATAAACATGATTTTAAAAGAGTTTCTGGCGTTTGAACTCTTAATGATCTGGAAAATCAAATGCAGAAGTGATTTAGAAAATTATATAGGAGTTAATGACTTAGGCAAATACTGTTAGTCCAGAAAGCCACTGCACATCCGCTAGGAACAATATTCTAATTCGGATTTTTTGTACAATCTTACTCAAAAAGGACTCCTTTTAACAAATTTCCATGTTGCCAGGACCAAAAGGTGGTCAAAAAATTTTTAAACGTTTTTTTTTTGTTTTTTTCCTAAAATTATTTTTATTGCGTGGAAAAAAGTTTTTTTTAGGTTTTTTGGATCATTCCAAACAGAAAAGGTCTTTAGTGACTTTTTTCTAAAAATGATAGTTTTTGAAATATAAGCGATTAAAAATTGAAAAATTGCGAAATCGGCCATTTTTAACCCTCAAAGACTATATGAAAAACTGAAAATTTGAATGTTGCCAAGGTAGGCAGATATTCTTTAAACATCGATTGATGAAATCCCGAAGAGTTTTTTGCAATACAATATTCAAAACTCCTTTGTTTTTTAATTGCGAGTCAAGCGTGCGCGACACTATTTTCCACCGACAGTATGGTGCAAATGAAAGGAATAAATTCGTTATTTCGAAAATCGGCGACTTTAAGGAAAAATCCCTAAACAGGTCGATTTTTATTTTTAAGTTATGATATTGTGGCATATACGGTATACTAGTGACGTCATCCATCTGGGCGTGATGACGTAATCGATGATTTTTTTAAATGAGAATAGGGGTCGTGTGGTAGCTCGTTTGAAAGGTTCTTCAATTCTCCATCAAGTAATGTAAACATTTACATAATTTTTTATACTTTAACCTTCTACTCTATCTTTCTACTTCTTTTTTTGCAAAATAAATTTAATAAAAATTTTTTGGACACCCTGTATAAATAATTATGTAAATGTTTATATTACTGAATAGAGAATTGAAGAACCTTTGAAATGAGCTAGCACACGACCCCTATTCTCATTTAAAAAAATCATCGATTACGTCATCACGTCCAGATGGATGACGTCACTAGTATACCATATATGCTACAATATCATATTTTAAAATTAAAAATGGACCTGTTTCGGGATTTTTCCTTAAAGTCGCCAGTTTACGAAATAACGAATTTATTCCTTTCATTTGCACCATACTGTCGGTGGAAAATAGTGTCGTGCACGCTTGATTAGCAATTAAAAAACAAATGAGTTTTAAATATTGTATTGTAAAAAACTCTTCGGGATTTCATCAATCGATGCTTAAAGAATATCTACCTACCTTGGCAACATTCAAATTTTCAGCTTTTCACATAGTTTTTGAGGGTTAAAAATGGCAGATTTCGCAATTTTTCAATTTTTAATCGCTTATATGTCAAAACCTATCATTTTTAGAGAAAAGTAAAAAACTTTTTTCCGTGCAAAAAAAAATAATTTTAGGAAAAAAACAAAAAAAAAACGTGTAAAAAAATTTTGACCAATTTTTGGTCCTGGCAACATGCAAATTTGTTAAAAGGAGTCCTTTTTGAGTAAGATTGTGCAAAGAATCCGAATTAGAATATTTTTCCTAGCGGATGCGCAGTGGCTTTCTGGACTATGTGATATATAAGATAAAAAAACATACACGTAAGGTTACAAATACAAACTACTTCTTTTATGATATATAATAACCTTTAATTCCCGCTGGAGGTTCGAGAGAGCCTAGACAGTTATTTGGTGGGACAAACACGATGCTTTATTAGTACTTATCCCAAGTAGCACCAAACGGGTTCATTAAGTATTTTAAGGATGCTTTAAAACTATAGAATAAAACTAAAATTAAAACCAATTGGTTTTTAAGTAAACCTTAAGATTGCAATAAAACCGCTTTCAGCATAAAAGTGACCACACTAAATGAGGTCAATAAAACCAAAATTAAAAACCTGTTTAAAACTTTGTTTTCTTAAGGAACTGGTTTTAAATCTGCTGTAAAGTAGGGATGGGGAAAACCTACCAGTTTAAGCCTAAAACCGGTTTTTTTACTTCGCAATAACCGGTTTTACCGGTTGTTTTTTGTCCCGGTTATAACCGGTGTTTTCTTTTTAAAGTAAAAACCGGTTATTAGGGTTTTACGGTGATTAGGATTAGGTTAGGTATTATTTTGGATCATAATCATAATTATTATTCTCAAGTAATTATTCCAAACAAAACCATAATTCAAATTTTATTTTATTTTATAAAATACAGAAGCAAACTGAAAGTGCAATCTCACATCAGCCAGAAACATTATTAAGTTGTATTATAATATTTCCTTGAAAAGGTATTTGTAATCATAATATTTACATGAGAAGTGATCTGGTTGAATTAGACGCAAACATCATCTATTTTTCACACTTAACTCTTGACATTGAAAGTGGTTGAATGACTTTTTCTGATTACCAAAAATAATGCTCTGACTACGAATATCGAATTACTGATTACGAATACGAATCTCCAATAATTTCGCTACGTTTTCAAAACCATACACTCATACAGGAAGTGTTAAATGACTTAAAAAGTAAATATTCTACAAATATACAAACGTGTTAAAAGTAATACATGTTCTTCCGATAGCACTAATTTTAATCATATTGATATCGAGTCGAATGGAGTATCGCAAACTAAAGTGTATTGTAAATGTAACTTTGTAACCTATTGGATTGAAAAAACCGAAAACCGATTTTACCAAAAACCGGTTTTTTTTGGCCGGTTATTACCGCCAGGTTAAACCGTAAGCAAAAAACACCGGTATAACCGAAAACCGGTGTTTTGTCAAAAACCGCCATCCCCACTGTAAAGGTACTTTTAAAACCATGTAAAAAGGCACTTTAAGTGCAGGCACTTTTATAGCAATCTTAAAGAGGTTTCTTAAATGGAGACTTTTAAAGACAATTTACCATATTAAATGATTCTTTAAACCCTTATACTCCATATAGGCCAACAAAATTTTACATGTGTTATGATGATAGGTAGAAACCTATTTGTAACCACAAAATAATAAAAAGTACTGGGTTATTTCGGACTGTCAAGGTAGAAAAACACTCGCGCACCCAGCTTTATTGATAATGTTAACAAAAAAACATGATAAATGTTAAAATGTTTTTATTGTGCTACTTGGGATACACACATCAAAATAGGAGAGAAAGTTGTTGCGAGGGTGAAGATGAGACAAGCCACTCAACACGCGGCCGGTAACGAACGGTAGATCAATCAGTACTTAGTGTTTGAACTGTTTCACTTTTAACTCAATACGTTAAAAGTCCGGTTCGATGTTAAGCAATATCTTTTGGAAATGTAAAGACTGAAATAGTTTTGTACACACTTATGAATACAGGTAAATAAGGAGAAGTGTACTTTTGAAGCGTGTAAATTAAATAATTACTAGCTAAGCGCTTTCGGCTTATAAAGCCATCTTCAGAACTGTGGTCAAAAGGTTCAAAATACCACTATGAAGAGAGATGGATCCCATATACGATATAAAAATACTTCGATTTTCTTATGCGGTTTTTTTAATTGATGGAAAAAATGGAA
This sequence comes from Diabrotica virgifera virgifera, assembly GCF_917563875.1. Lineage (NCBI taxonomy): Eukaryota > Metazoa > Arthropoda > Insecta > Coleoptera > Chrysomelidae > Diabrotica > Diabrotica virgifera. Next base: position 275,521,324 of record NC_065443.1, read on the forward strand.
AAAAACCTTGTCTGACTTAAAAAATGCTCAACTTCGCTGTTGTTTTTGAGGTCGGAAAAGTTAAAAACATCTATTACAAGCGCAAAGGACTGTCACACGAAATATTATATTACATAAAACGAATATTTGATCATGGTAAGGTCAAGAAGCCTTACTATCTAAAGTCTACGGTGTCACCATGCAGAATTGCACTCTGCAATAAGCGGCATATACCTTCGCTTATCTGGTCCGCTAGTAATAAAATTATCAGCATTTAATTGCAAAGCGGTCTTCTTATGTGAAAAATACTTGTGCTCCGAAGAGCACCAATCAGTGGCTAAGAGTAATCATGGCCACTGTATTTTGGGATTGCAAATGCATAATTTTAATTGACTATTTACATTAACCGCAAAGACATAATATTAAAAAAGGTAAAACTTTCAACAACTAATATAATTTTGCATTATTGGACAAACTGAGCAGGACCTCAGTGAGAAACGGTCCCATATGCGCAAGAAAAATGTGTTGTTCGAACTACTTTCTCATGATTACCCTTCGATTATTATGTGTTTCCAAATCTGAAAAGATGGCTCGTAAAAAAAAACTAAGTAAATGTCTGGATTCTTGCCCATTAATGGCCACATTTAATATGCCTGGATCCCGCGTAGCAAAAAAAAGTTTAGTAATAGCAAGCTGAAAATTTGTTAAGAGATTAACGATGTCGAGTCGGACAAACTTTTATGTATGGGAACATTGGAACAGGGGAAGTTTTAATTGTGGAATGCGCCATCCTGACAAGTTTACGGTTGTGAAAACTAGCAGGTTGTTTTTAAGTTTATACAATAGCAAACTTGAGCTTCAGTATAAATATATGTTTGAAAACTCCAGGGGGCACAAATCTATGATTGACTTTATAGTCACTAATAGACAAAAAACCACCCAAAGCAGATTCTAGATATTCGAACTTTAAATTCGGCAGACGCAGGGAGTGAACACAAACTAGTCCTAGCAAAAATAGGAATGAAAATAACACCAAAACATTTTATATAGGAAATCACCAAGGAAAAATTCAACATAGAATCACTGTGGAACGATTCTACAAGAATTATGTACCAAAGGAGGCTAGCACAGAAGATACAGCTGAAACAAATAGACGACATCAAAGATATAAACGCGAGCTGGGGGAAAATTAAAAACAACATTGAAGAGGCAGCAACAGAAGCTCTAGGAAAACGCAAAGTCATACTGAATAAAAGAAACAACAACAATACACCATGGTTCAGAAAAGAAACAAAAGAGAAATGTAAAAAGAAGCGAGAGGCCTACATGAAGTATAAAACATCAAACACTCCAGAATCCAGAGACACCTATAGAAGAATACGAAATGAAACAAAGCAATTGGTAAGAAGAATAAAAATGAATACTGGGAACAGTTTACAAAAAGGATGGAAAGAGACTTCTACGGAACACAAAAACAAATATGGAGATTCATAAGAAACCAACGGAAAGAAATGACAGAATTGAAGGAAAACAATAACACACCAGCAAAAGAATGGGAAAGATACTTGATGGAACTGTTTAAAGGAAAGGAAAATAATAATCAAACCAATGACCTACCTGAATTAAGACACGAAATAACAATCAGTTTTCAGGAAGCAGAGATAGCCATAAATTCACTCAAAAACAGAAAATCACCAGGACAAGACGGAATAACCAATGAGTTTCTAAAATACGGAGGAGAAAGTATAACCCTAGAGATGACAAAACTTATACAAAAACTAATATTGCACTGCAAGATACCAGACACATGGAAAAACAGCAAAATGATACCAACGTTCAAGAAAGGAGACAAAGAAGACCCCAACAATTATAGAGGTATAAATCTACTGAAAACCGCACGTAAGCTAACCACAAAAGTTCTAACCAACAAAATCAATAAACTAGCAACTTTATCAGATGAACAACAAGGATTCAGATCCAAAATATTCTGCGTAGATGCCGTATTTGTACTGAGACAAATCACAGAAAAGGCCATTGAGTACAATAAATCAGCATATCTATGTTTTATAGACCTTACAAAGGCTTTCGATTGCATCCAAGTCGAAGACGTCTTACATTTACTGTATGGAAGAAACATACCAATCAATAATATACAAACCATCAAAAACATCTATATTCATAATCGATTACAGGCAAAGGTAAATGGAAAACTGACGCAGTTTATACCAGTACAAAGCGGAGTCAGACAAGGTGACTCATTAAGCCCACTGCTCTTTAATATAATAATGGACGAAATAATAGAAGCAGTACGTAAAGGTTATGGTTACAGAATGGGGAACAAAGAAATCTAAATATTATGTTATGCAGACGACGCCGCAATAATCGCTGAGAAAGAAGACGATCTCCAAAGATTAACACACATCTTAAATACAACAGCCAAGAAATACAATATGATAATATCAGCAGAAAAAACCAAATGTATGACAACATCTAAATACCTACTACGATGTAAAATCGAAATTGATGGGAAAATAATAAATCAGGAAGCAAAGTTTAGACATCTGGGAAGAGATAGAACCAGTTACGTAGATGTTGAAGAGGAAGTACGAAGACAAAGCTTAAAAGCAAGTAAAGCGGCGGGATTCCTTAATGACAAAATCTGGAAGAACAAACACTTAAGACAAGACAGAAAAACAAGAATCTATAAAGCAGCAATTAGACCTATATTGACATACACGGCGGAGACAAGACCTGACACATCTAAAACGAGACGACTTCTAAAAACAACAGAGATGAAAAGACTCCGACGAATATCAGGGAAAAGTCTGTTGGATAAGGAGAGAAGCGAAAACATAATAAGATCATGCAATGTAGAAGACATAAATAGATGGGTGACAAAACGGAAACAGGAGTGGAACGAACACATTAGTAGAATGGCAGAGGATAGGATAGTACGAATAGCACGAGATAAGTCACCAATTGGACGAAGAAGTATTGGCAGGCCAAGAAAAAGATAACTAGGTGCGATAACTTAAATAATTTAGGAGGCTAATATTGAAGAAGAAACAGGCTGTAAAGCCTACATACAAGAAGGAAGAAGAAGAAGAAGAAGCAAACTTTATATAATATATGGAAGAAATTTTATCCGACAAATATGTTGGGCACTTTAATAAGTCCGACACGTAGAACATGTCAAATGACAGAGATTATGTTGGTGATAAATAGTAGTCTGATTTTTGCATGGGAGTTTAATGAAAAGGTAACAAATCAATTGGAAGTTCTGTCATTTCTCTCTGACGTTTTCGTAGGCTGACGTTTGAAAGCTGTAACGTGTTCCACAATTAAAACTTCCCCTGTTGCAGTGTTCCCGTACAGTAAAGTTTGTCTAATTAGACACCGTTAAACTATTAACAAATTTTCAGCTTGCTATTAATAAACTATTTTTTTGGTACGCGGGATCCAGGCCTATAATCTGTGGGCCAGCACATTCAAACCGAGTAAAGCATCCTTTGTGCCCATAGCATTTCTAAAACGAAATTGTTTGTCAATTTTTCACATTCAAGAGTTTTAACCCAATGTGCAATTTGTTTTTGTAATTAAAATTCAAGTTTATTTGCATAATATAATTAGGTATAAGTTTGATATGGTCCCTTAATTTTTGCCCAGTTTATACTTTAATGATTGAATACTCTAAAGTCCCCACTGAAATCGAAATTACATTAGTTTCAAGTCCTCTACCTTACCCAAGACCGGTTTTAATCCTTTATACTTGCGTCTGTGATCCAATTTATTTTTAATCTTTCGGCACTTCTCTGCTCTTCGGGGCGGATTTCTCGTACACGGCCGAGTCTCGGCCATTTGTTTTAATTGGACCGAATGTAAACATTTAAAACCCATTTGAGGATATTCCAATCTCGAATTCGATGCCGCCGACGCCACCACCATCACTGCCGACGTCTAATTTTATCGGTTGCAGAATTATAGTCTGTAGAGATAAGCAGAGCGATGGATTCGAATGCGGTTGAATATCGCTGCTGAACGCGAGCTTCGGATGATTTTGATTCATTCCGAATCACTCGTTGCTGACCAGTTACTCACATTTTAACAAAATTTCAAACTCTAATTATTTAACCGTTAACTACAGAGATCCGGTATTTTTTACCGGCGGGCATTCCCAAAATGTGGATTTCATGGTAACCTCACCACTTACAAGTTCACGTGTCTCCGTACCTCCCGGGTAGTTTGTAACAATGCTAGTAATCCCGGGTAACAATGCTAGTCAAAGCGTGTAGTGTGTATTGTCAATATTCTCTTTTCTAGCACACATCAAAAATCTTAACCGGTAAAAATTACCGGATGTCTGTGTTAAGTAAGTATTTTTATATGGGTACTATATTTGTAAATCTGAAATGTTTATATTATTTTTTGGAGTTTTTAGGAAAAAAATTAAAAAATGGACTGTGGAAGTCATCCTGGACCTTCAATGAAGGTTAAATTTGACGATAAAAATTTTGAGGCCACTTTGCAAAAATGGAATTGCCATTTAATTTTGTGATAATTTTACCCCTTGCCGATTTTTTCTCATGGATGTAAAAATTTTTGTAAATGCTATTTTATGTTTCCTTTGTGATTCTATGTTACGTTTATTTGTTAAAAAAAGTCTAAACTTTTTTTCATAGTATTTATGGCCGTTTGTTTCAATAGACCAAAAATGTTACCAAAATTCTGGTTTACTAGATTATTCTTCAAAAATCTTGTATTATATTATTAAAATCACTCGTTTTACCAATTTTGCCATATCTAGAGACTCCATAAAAACTCATAATGCAATTTTTTTTTGTTTTTTATTATTACCTTTATATTTTGACTCGATTTTATAATGACCGGTAAAAATACCGGGGATCTGTAATTACGTGCTAATATTGGGATGTCTGTATTTAAGGGTTAAGTAAAAATGATATAATATGTACATTATACCTGTGGCTTGATTCTAAAAAGGCAAATGTCAAAATCTTTACATTTGAGAAAACTGCAGTTAAAGTTTTTGCCGAAAATACTTTTATTTATCATCATAATCTTACATATCCAAGTGGAGCAAAGGGCACCTTGCGGTGTTTCAAGTAGCATGAGGAATTATGGTGAGGTTGCTAGTCCCACGCATCATCTGTTGAGTTCCGTCCAATTTTGTTTACTAGTTTTCTCCATTCTCTTCTGTTTTTTGCTATCGTTTTTGCATCGTTCCATGTTAAATTGTTTTCCTTGAGTTCTTTCTCTATTGTTCTTTTCCACGTATAAGATGGTCTATCCATTCTTCTTTTGCCTTGAGCATTGTAATGTAGAGCTTGTCTAGCAATATTTGTTGCTGGTTTTCGTAAGGTATATCCTATCCACTTCCATTTCCTTTTTTTTATTTTATGTTCTATCCTTTCTTCATTTGTTATTCTCCACAATTCCTCATTAGTAATTTTGTTTGGCCAAAATATTCTCAGTATAATACGTAGGCACTTGTTAATGAAGGATTGTATTTTCTGAAAGAATTGTTTATGGTGTTTCCATGTTTCTGCTCCATATAACAGGACAGACTTTACATTAGTTTCAAATAGTCGTAGCTTTGTTCTTCTGCTGATGTTTTTCGAGGTCCATATCTTGCGCAAAGAGTTGAAAGCGTTTTGTGCGAAGCTTACTCTTTGTGTTATGTCCTTTTCTGTGCTTCCTGTTGTGTTTAGCAGGCTGCCCAAATAACAGAAATCTTTTACTTCTTCTATTTGTTTCCCTTCCAAATATATATTGTTTCCGTTCGTTTCCCTATTTGATAGTATTTTCGTTTTTTTGGGATTTATTTTTAAGCCGGTTGTTTTTGCTATGTTGTTCAACCTGGTGATTTTGTTTTGCATGTGTTGTCTGTTTGATATTATGAGGCATATGTCGTCAGCGACTCTAGATCCTCTAGTTTTTTAAATGGTGACCATTGTATACCTTTTTTTATCTTCATTTTGTTTCATTATCCAATCTATGACTATTATAAACAACGTCGGTGACAAGACACACCCCTGTCTTACTCCTTTTTTGATGCTTATTTGTTGGGATAGTTCCCCTTCATGTTCAACTCTGGCAAAACATTCGTTGTAGAAAAGCCTTATTACTCTTATATATTTGTCTGGTATTCCATAGAGTTTTAATATCCTCCACATCATATTACGATTTATTGAATCAAACGCTTTTTCGAAGTCTACAAAGTTGATATAAACTTCGTGATTCATTTCCGCTGATTGTTCCAGTATGATTCTTAGGGTATTTATATGGTCAATACAGGAACTGTTCGGTCTGAATCCTATTTGGTTAATTCTTAATTTTTCATTTATGGGATCTTTAATTCTCTCCAATATTATTCTGGCCATTATTTTGGTAGCTACAGTGAGAAGAGTGATTGGTCTCCAGTTTTCGCATAGTGTGAGATTTCCTTTCTTTGGTAGCTTTATTATAACTCCTTCACCCCAATCTTTTGGTATCTTTTTCTCGATCCAAATTTTTTTAAATAATAAGTAGTACATATCCACTTAGAAGTTTAAGTGTGATTTTATCAGTTCACTTTTATTTATAGTTTCATCATAATGCAGTCTGTACTCACCAAATTTTGCCCAGAGGATAATATATTTGAACAGAATAAGACAGTGTTTTTATTTTTTTTTCTGGATTTAAAAATTTCAAAACAAAAGACGACATTGGCTCTTATTGCCTAAATTTTTTTAGTTGTATTTATTTTCTTTTGAGACATTGGCCATTAGAACTAGAACCATAATAAACCATAATAAATATCACCTTCTTTCGATCATAGTTACAGCGTATTCCGAACAAATGTGCTTCATAAAAACGCTTTATAATCCGTTTATACGAATTAAATGAAATTATTGTGTATTTCTATAAGTTAACATTAATAGAAATCTTTAGATATTATTTCTATGCGTATATAATAAAATACGCCTAGTGGCTGTAACGCCGAGTGTACTCGGCAAAGTGATTCTAAAAAAGAACACACCTATCGCCTAAATATTTCGTGTTGGTATCATGTGACGTCTCGGGCTATGACGCGGATGACGTGCAACGGTAAGTAAATCAGATGGAGTATATGTAGCAACATAGTTAATTGTAGGCAAAAATGGCAGAAATAAAAATTAATAATAGGAAGATACAAATGGTAGTAAAAGATACATAAAAATAAAATTATTATTATTAAATTAATGGGAGAAATTATTTCAAGAAACCTTTTTTATCCTGAAAAATCACTTTCTTCCTCTGGAGCTTCATCTGGAAAGTGTTCCACTATATTAGCATTTGCTGCAAGTATTTGTTAGTCTGCTTTAGTTGCCTTCATTATATCTCAACTGTTAAAACCTATTTTCCTGTTCTTCTATAGAATTTGCTATCAACTGGTTTTGTCCAGAGCTAGATAACCGATAAAACTCGCATACATTTTTCGCGTCTCTTGAGTATATTTTTCAAAGCATTTGTTCCGACATGTATGTACCGTTAGTTGCTTAGCTGGTGTTGTTTTTCCCAAAACCGATTTAAACTCTTTACTTTCTGATTTTAGTAATTTTCTCATGTTCCGTCTCCAATTGGGAGAATTGCGCTTTCATTTTCTTGTAACTACTTCTTTGTCTTTGTCTTGTTTTCTTCTTCCTTTGCTACTATCTACTACAGTTTTATTGTCGATACCTTCAAACTGCTCGACTACATACTCGTCGTCTCTTGGTACATATTCATCATCGTTATCTTCAAACGGTTCTGGATCGCTAGAATCTGTATTTTTTGTCCATTATTTCTGACTGATGCTGATTCCGTATGACTTACCATTACTGTCACCGCCAGTTTTACACATTTCCATACCAAACCTTTTTTGTCTTTAAATTAATATCCATTTTACTAATTTCAAAACTTACTGAAGGCGCCGATACTGCTTATATCACAGGTGTAGATATGTGGCACTTGAAGCTAGAAGCGCCAATGTATACATTGTATCACTGAATATTCCACTAAATAAAAATATCAGTCATTGATAAAACAGCCAATGTGTGTATTGCTTCACTGAATATTTCACTAAATAACAATATCACTGATCAATAAAAGAATCAATGTCAAGTTTTGCCCTTTTATCCGAAACTAATGTGAATTATTTCATTAGGACTTTGTCCGCCATTACACTAATATTGCTGCTTTCTGGTTGAATTTAACATTGGCCTTTTTAACATATGAAAGTCTGTATCAAACGATGTTTGCACTGGTTTACTCAAAACAGCAAAAAATTGACATCGGCCCTTCTAGCTCCAAGCCACAGATATTCAAAGCTTCTTCTATAGGACAGAACATTTCGACACCCCATCGAACAAGGTTGTAACCTTAGATTAACGAAATCGTCTTCGTTAATCTAAGGTTGTAACTCATTTTTAGCGATTTTACAGGAGAGGCAAAAAACGAAAACATGAATTTTTAAAAATTTGTAGCAAAATGATTAGACTCTTTTACACTACAGTAATATGATATTTATAACATAATAAGGGATTACTGTGAGATGTATGTTATGTAATTTTTGTTAACTATTGAAAATCTTGAGTTTAATTGAGATACAACTTTGAGATTAAACAGGATTCTTCGTAGAAAAAGGTTGTAACTCACCTAACAACCATTTTACACTCTCTATGTTAATTATTTTTCCCGTTGTACCGAGTGACCCAATAAGAATGGCTCTCGGCCATATCTCAGGAACGTTTATAGTACAGTTTTGAGAAAAAAATTTTTATATTAAAAGTTTTCTCGGGAAAAGCCTGGAAATTATTTTCCTAATTGTGGGTCCACAGCTAGAGGGCGTAATTGAATAACAAAAATTAAAAAAATCAAAATTTTACAAACTTTTCCTGGGCACTTGAAATCCGATCATCGTATTCATCATAAAATTCTGCGCATATTTGATTTGACAAGTTTAAATCTACCTTTGCAAATAAGAGGTGGGGGTGAGTGTGAACCTTCTTATGAAAAAATGGCTATAAATCCGCTTCTGGTAAATCGAATTTTGCATACTTGGTCTTGTTGAAAACAGCTCTTTTTCGTCAATGAAAGTGTCTTATTTTCGAAACAGCTTAATAAGTAAAATGCAAGCTAGAAGACGTTATTTAATTATTTTCAGAGATCTAGTTTTCTTGGGAAAATAGTAAATACCAGTATGCATTTTTAATCGTATATTACAAAATTAGACCAAATTAGCAACATAATACCGAACACCGCATGTCGATGCCTTTTTTATATCTCGAGATATCTTAAGAAATGTGTAAATTTTAAACATAACAACTGCTACTGTCATCGGTAAACGAGGTAAAGGAAAAGTAGTGTGCTTTGGAAAAACAAATAAACATTTTCCAGTTGTAAACGTATATAATTAATTAAAACAACAATAAGACAAACAACACTATAAAATATAACAAAGAAATAAAAGCAACTACTTAGTATTAGTGACTGCCTAAATGTTCAAATTGTTTCCCATCATTTTCGATGCCATTTAGGCCTTTCGCACACACAGCTACTAAAAAGAAACTAAACTAGTTGGTAATCAGAGTTATCAACGGGTTATCAACTATGGCTCGCACATTACGCTACCGAAAATTAATAAAACGAGTCACTTCTTGACTGTACTTTGTACTGAGTAGCTTTGTTAGGCGGTGTTTAAGTTTATATATTATGTTGTCCTGAATCTATTTTCTTGTGAAATTTTTGTAATTAACTAGTTTTTGATGGGAAAGAAGCCACAATTTTACTAAAAAATAATTTTATTAATATTTCGACGTCCAAATCGGATGCCGTGGTCAAAGTACAAAAAATATTAATGAATTAAACAAAAATGTTGTTGCTTAGTAAAAAATTCTTCAAATAATTTATTTAATCTGACTCATTTATATTGGAAATTTAGACATATATTATACATTTTAACGTAGAAGACTTTAAAATCATACTGTTGTTATTATTTATTGTCACCGTTGCATGTAGTTGTATTTTTAAAAACAGATCACATGTCATGATTTTTTGTGACGGATATTCTTGAGTTGGGGTTGATTTCATGTAATCGAATAAACTATCTTTCAGTAGAGTCGTCCCAGAAACGCAATTCATAAATATTAGCAATATCACTTTAAAGTCTTCTACTTTAAAATGTATAATATATGTCTGAATTGTCGATATAAATGAGTAAGATTAAAAAAAAATACATAGAAGAATTTTTTACTAAGCAACAACATTTTTGTTTAATTCATTAATATTTTTTGTATTTTGACAACGGCATCCGATTTGGACTACGAAACGTTAATAAAATCATTTTTTTTTAGTAAAATTGTGGATTATTTCCCATCAATAGGTACGGATGTTTTCCACTTCTTGCACTAATTTTATATTAAACGATTCCGCTGATTTTGCGTGTTAAACTTTAACAAAATATGACACTTTTTTCTCTGAGATAGGTAATAAGGTTTACTGCAAATAAGAAATTATATCGTTAAGAGCCTTTATAATTTTACTGTCTAAGAGCAATAATTCACACAAAATAATTTGGCTTAGCTTAATTTACTGCAAAATACTAGCTTTGAAATATCTACTAATAAAAAAATTTTACACGCATAATCCAAACAAACCATGTTCATATCTTAAGCTTATTTAACCCTTAACTACAGACATCCCAATATTATCACGTAACTACAGACTCCCGGTATTTTTTACCGGTCATTATAAAATAGGGTCAAAATATAAAGTTAATAATAAAAAACAAAAACGTTTTGCATTATGTGTTTTTATGGAGTCTCTAGATATGGGAAACATGGTAAAATGAGTGATTTTAATAATATAGTACAAGATTTTTGAAGAATAATCTATTAAACCAGAATTTTGGTAACATTTTTGGTCTATTGAAACAAACGGCCATAAATGCTATGGACAAAAATTTAAACTTTTTTTTAACAAATAAACGTAACATAGAATCACAAAGGAAATATAAAATAGCATCCACGAAAATTTTTACATCCATGAAAAAAAATCTGCAAGGGGTAAAATTGTAATAAAATTAAATGGCAATTCCATTTTTGCAAAGTGGCCTCAAAATTTTTATCTTCAAATTTAACCTTCATTGAAGGTCCAGGATGTCTTCCACAGTCCATTTCTTTACTTTTTTCCCAAAAACACAAAAAAATAATGTAAACATTTCAGATTTACAAATATAGTACTCATATAAAAATACTCCCTTAACACAGACATCCGGTAATTTTTACCGGTTAAGATTTTTGATGTGTACCAGAAAAGAAAATATAGACAATACACAATACACGCTTTGACTAGCATTGTTATACAAACTGCCCGAGAGGTACAGAGACACATGAACTTGTAAATTGTGAGGTTACCACGAAATCCACATTTTGGGAATGCCCGCCGGTAAAAAATACCGGATGTCTGTAGTTAAGGGTTAAGATATCAAAAATAACCATCTTTTATTTTTAATGTAAACAACAATAGAACATGTAAACCAATTCCCACTATTTCTTTACCTATATCCGTAATAAATACCTACCTCTCGCTGAGCACCAAAGTTAGACCCATTCAATCCTTTATTCATTTTCCAAATGTTTACGAACTAGTCCCCCAGCGACCTGCATTGCATGTCCAGTCCGCTGTCGACTGATCATTCTCGCATTATAGACCGGCTGCTAACTAGTAGTGCTGTGTGAGGACGCTCATAAGGTGCGTTCGCGGGTACAGTTGACAAATTGTCGCCGACAATTTCTAACCTCATTTAATATAAATAATATCGTTAATAGATACATAAACAAGGTATATTTACTTTTAATTAATATTAATAACTAATTATTAAATTATAATATTAAAATATACCTTGTATATTTATCTATTAACGATATTAATTATATAATTTTAAAGTGCGCATGCGTTTTGCTGCTAATTTGTCGCCGACTAGTCCTCGACAGGCTACCGCGAACGCACCTATTAAAATACATGGACAGTGACTACTAAGTAACTGATTGGTAACTAAAATTACCAACTGGTTTCTTTTTAGCAGCGTGTGTGCGAATGGCCTTACTCTTTCAAGAGTAGATTAAATGGCAACAGATTTAACTGTTTTAGACTTTTATTTATGGGGACGGATTAACGATAACTTGTTTTTGCTGCTTGGCCCACTACTAGAGAAAACATGATCTAGAATCTAGGGAATACGAAACGCCATTCAAAGCAATGCGAAAGCAGAACTTGAAACTGCTGTTCAATCTACTCTTGAAAGAGTAAATGCTTGCATGGAAAATGATGGGCAACAATTTGAACATTTAGGTCGTCACTAAGTAAATAGTTGCTTTTATTTCTTTGTTATATTTCATAGTGTTGTTTGTCTTATTGTTGTTTTAATTAATTATATACGTTTACATCAGGAAAATGTTTCTTTGTTTTTTCCATAGCACACTACTTTTCCTTACCTTCGTTTACCAGTGACATTAACAGTTGTTTAAAATTTATATGTTTCTTAAGATATCTCAAGATAGAAAAAAGGTATCGACATGCGGATTTCGGTATTATATTGATAATTTGGTCTAATTTTGTAATATAGGATTAAAAATGCATACTTGTATTTAATATTCTAAAAAAAAAACTAGATTTCCGAAAGTAATTAAATAACACCTACTAGCTGGCATATTACTTATTAGGCTGTTTATAAAATAAGACTATTACATTGACGAAAAGGTGCTGTTTTCAACAAGACCAAGTATGCAAAATTTGATTTAGCAGAACCGGACTTACAGCAATTTTTTCATAAGAAGGTTACCACTCACCCCCAACTCTTATTTTCAAAGGTAGACTTAAACTTGTGAAATCAAATATGCGCAGAATTTTATGAAGAATACGATGATCGTATTTCCAGTGCCTCTCCATTAGGTAAATTTTGTAAAATTTTGATTTTTTTAATTTTTGATATTTAATTACGCCCTCTAGCGGTGAACCTACAATTATCAAAATAATTTCCAGGTTTTTCCCGAGGCAACTTTTGTTATAAATATTTTTTCCTCAAAGCTGTACTATAAACGGTTCCTGAGATATGGCCGAGGGCCATTCTTATTAGGACACCCGGTACTATTAAAAGGTTTTATGTTTTGATTTATTGGCAATATAGATAGAAGAAAATGAGTTTTTATGGTATATTAAAACAAAATATCAACTCACAGTTTTGACAAGTTTAATTCGAAATTATAAATTTTACAATAACAATAATATTCTATCAGTACGAAGGAAACATAGTATAAAATATATTAAATTTTTCGCATTTTTATTTCGTATCTGTAAATATTTAATTTTAGACCATTTTACTTCATTACTTTACTCTTCAACAATTAATATCTACTTCAAAATTAACATGTGTGTCCTTAAATAGGTTAAAATTTTGAATTTGCTTCTGAATATTTCAGTTACGGATTAGAGCTTGCTTGATGCTTTGGCACATCGTATCATGGTTATCCATTGATCTGGAGTATATACGACTTGATGTTTTTCCCTTTTTCTATAAGGGCATGCATTGAATCACCCTCGTTTTATGAATGAGCTATTTCAAAAAATACATGTGTAATGTTAATATTAAAATTTTCACTACATAGAAATACGTAGCAAAAACTATTCTATATTTATTTTGTCCACCGCAACTATCCAAAAAGGAAAAAAGTCTCTAAATCCTTTTTATTTTCATTTCGATAAATTTATATATGAGATGCACCTTATATTTGATTACTTTACAAATTAAACATACGTGCAATAAAGTTGTAACTCATTTAAAAACTTTGTTAATCGTCAAGTATAAAGTAAACATTTAACATAGGGAGTATCCTTGGCAGTAAGCTGCCTTTTTCACGTTAAAGTGGCACACGTAAGTTAAAGTACAACTTTTTTCAATGGAGTATTAGCCAACAGCCAAACTATTGAGAAATAAATTAAACTTACGTGCAAAGAAATCGGCCCACTTAAAAATTTGGTCATTTTTGATGTCTCATATTTCCTAAACCTGTTCGCCGATTTAAGTGATTTTTTTAACATGTTATAGCCTGATTCTTTAACAATACCACTGTAATAATATTGTTGCTAAACAGGTAAATTTTTATTGTATACCGGGTGTACCAATCAAACTGTGTTTTTTCTCAAAGTTCGCATCACCCTGTGGAATATTCTAGCATTTTTTCTAGCATTCTCATTTACCTAAAATTTTGCATAGATTTTCTTGAGGTAACACTGTCTAAAATAATTTATCTTTATGCTTATTTTTTTGTTTATCAAACAGCATTTCCACCCTTTTGTTACAAAAATTTCGTTTTTTTTTTTATTTTCGAGTGATACCAAGAATTCAAAAATCGTTAAAAAATAAAAGAAACTCAACAGTTACCTCGAGAAACTCATAATCCAATAAAATCTTTTTGAATTTTTTTATTCACATAATCCAGGACCAAATCCATAATCCAAAGTCTCCAGGACCAGACGGAATAACCAACGAGCTTCTAAATACGGAGAAGAAAGTATAACCCTAAAGATGACAAAACTTATACAAAAACTAATATTGCACTGCAAAATACCAGACACATGGAGAAACAGCATATGATACCAATATTCAAGAAAGGAGACAAAGAAGACCCCAACAATTATAGAGGTATAAATCTACTGAACACCGCACTTAATCTAACCACAAAAGTCCTAACCAACAAAATCAATAAACTAACAACTTTATCAGATGAACAACAAGGATTCAGATCCGGAATATCCTGCGTAGACGCCGTATTTGTACTGAGACAAATCACAGAAAATGATATTGAGTACAATAAACCAGCATATCTATGTTTTATAGACCTGACAAAGGCTTTCGATCGCATCGAAGTCGAAGACGTCTTACATTTACTGTATAGAAAAAACATACCAATCAATATTATACAAACCATCGAAAACATCTATTTTCATAATCAAATACAGGCAAAGGTAAATGGAAAACTAACGCAGTTTATACCAGTACAAAGCAGAGTCAGACAAGGTGACTCATTAAGCCCACTGCTATTTAATATAATAATGGACGAAATAATAGAAGCAGTACGTAAAGGTCATGGTTACAGAATGGGGAACAAAGAAATCCAAATATTATGTTATGCAGACGACGCCGCAATAATCGCCGAGACAGAAGACGATCTCCAAAGATTAACACACATCTTCAATACAACAGCCAAGAAATACAATATGTTATTATCATCAAAAAAAAACCAACTGTATGACATCTTTTAAATTCCCACTACGATATAAAATCGAAATTGATGGAAAAATAATAAAGCAGGAAGCAAGGTTTAGATATCTGGGAATAGATATAACCAGTTACGGAGATGTTGAAGAGGAAGTACGACAACAAATATTAAAAGCAAATAAAGTGGCGGGATCCCTTAATGACACAATCTGGAACAACAAACACCTAAGACAAGAGACAAAAGCAAGAATCTATAAAGCAGCAATTAGACCTATATTGACATACACGGCGGAGACAATACCTGACACATCTAAAACGAGACGACTACTAGAACCAACAGAGATGAAAATACTCCGACGAATATCAGGGAAAAGTCTATTGGATAGGGAGAAAAGCGAAAACATAAGAAGATCATGCAATGTAGAAGACATAAATGAATGGGTGACAAAACGGAAACAGGAGTGGAACGAACACATTAGTAGAATAGCAGAGGATATAATAGTACGAATAGCACGAGATATGTCACCAAATAGACGAAGAAGTATTGGCAGACCAAGAAAAAGATGGTGCGATAACCTAAATAATTTAGGAGGCTTATATTAAAGAAGAAACAGGCTTTAAAGCCTACATACAAGAAGGAAGAAGAAGAAGAAGACATTATCCAGTGACGAGTTTTGATTTTCACCGCAATATCCATTTTGTAGGTGTCTGTAAGAATTTGCCACCGTTGGCTTATTTTTAATATTTTTTAAATATTCTTAGAATTACATTCCCAATATTATATATGTGTGCCCATTTTATTTTATTTATAAAATAATTGTACCATAGTTTCAAAAAAATCACAAAAGTGTGCTTGAATAGTGGATTTCAAACCATCCCCTCCCTTAATACGATTAACATGTGTTTGCGATTCGGCTTTGTTTATAAAAGTGTAGCAAATATTTAATTTGATACTATTGAAAAACCAATAAAATCCTTTATAAGAGGTATATATTTAAAATCCCTAAAGAGGGTTACATCACAAAACTAGTTTTCGACTGGTTGACCAATCATCATCAGTGCTTACCTAAAATGAATATAACCTGGTAAAATAATGCAAAAATTTTGAAATTTTGACCACGATTACGAAAAGTTGTAAGTTATACTCACGTGATTAGGTTATACTGACAACTTTTTTCTTAACACATTTACAATATTACTTCTCACCCCCTTCTACTGCTTCTCACATGTTCACATTCACATTTATAATTAATTATCTTATACATTTCACAATAATCTTTTCATCTTCACCCATCAAACCATTTTCGTCTATCCATATCATATATATAAATTACTGATATCATCATCCACACAAATCCACATTATATAAATTTTCATCTATATACAACCCACCACCAGATTCTACATATGAATATTCTAACCCTATCTATTCAATCTGTCATTATCAACATATAACACTCATCTATAGCAAAACCAAATCAAAAGTCTAATTTTCTTTCTGGGTTCATCCTTCCTTTCTGGTTAATGTTCCATTCTCATTAATCTCCTCATAGACATTTCATACCCATCCCCCCTATCTTCATCTTATGGCGGTTTGGTTTTTAAACCCTTAGGGATCCGGGCAGCCTGCTGGGGCTTTAGGAATTAGTCGCCTAAGTTTGAGCTTGTGCTTTCGTAATGATACATCCACCTAGATTATTTAAAAAATTTTACACCTCAGTCACCTCCATTGTGACCTCTTTTTAAACTTACACAAATTCCAACAGCCACCAATAAGTGAAATAAATTTGATAACTTTAAATCAAAACAAAATTGCTTTTTTAAATCTTAGGTCTTTTGACAAAAAGATTTGATTACTGACTTTAGGTTTCGAACACAATACACTTGTGTAATGTGGTTTACCTAACCACCCCCACTGACAATATACGTGAATAAATTTTTAACTACAACATCTAGTTTATTATATTTTAAATGATTATTTTTCACAATGGAGTGAGTGTTGTTACATCATTTCTTATTTTAACTAGCTGTACATCATAGTCTTTAAATAGGACAGGTTAATTTTTCAACTTCCTGTGGAACTGTCACTTCTGTCATGTCATCGTTCAGGAGTCTCCATCTATTTCATTGTCACTTGCTGCCATACTGTCACTATGTGAACAAGTCCAATCATAGCTCAGAAGTTACCTGGGGCGTATTAACGAAATATTTCTAACATCCATGCTTAAGTTAGCATTTTTAACCGATGCTTCCTTGACGGATCACTTGTAAAGGGCTATGACCCACATATTTTTGTAAAAATATATCTTGGTGGTTAGAATGTAAATTTCACGTGAGTATAACCTACAACTTTTCGTAATCGTACTCAAAATTTCAAAATTTTTGCATTATTTTACCAGGTTATATTCATTTTAGGTAACCACTGATGATGATTGGTCAACCAATCGAAAACTAGTTCTGTGATGTAGCCCTTTTTAGGGATTTTAAATATATATCTTTTATAAAGGATTTTATTGTTTTTGTATTACATGGTATACAGCCAACTACAGGAAAACTTTTTCCTTGTGAAATTTTGATACTATTAGTTATTACGAATATCGAAAAAAAAAACAGATTAAGAAAAGTGTTTCCTTCGACGAACGGCCATCTCTATTATTCAAATTTACTGATCGTATTTAAGGAGTTCAGATCGGTCATCCTCGCTTCGGTTACCATCTTTGACAGTATGTGTAAATGTGAAATGGATTCCATCAACTACAGACATATTCCATTTCGAAATGTCCATCACTTAGGGGTAATCTTAAGGGAAATTGTCACTTTTCGGCTTAGTTTAATGGTAATATATAAGATTAAGTTTTAATCGCCGTCACATGGGAGCCCCTTCTGTGATAAGGGTGGGTAAGTTATGCTGAGCGTGAGGGATTTAAAAAGAAAATAAAATCGGTTTTTTGAAATAAAATATTGATGACAATTTATTGCTTTAGTATTTTTACTAAATTTATATCTTCTGACGTAAAGTAGGTACATTTAACATTGTTGAGTATTTTCATGTGTTTTTTTTACCCTTATACTTTAATATACACATAGGGTCTATTGAATAAAAAGAAGTATTTGCTTTTACTTACAAGTGTTTAAGTATTTACTTAATGCTAATTGAATAAAGTCATTTCTTTAATGCTTTATTCAATTACTATTAAGTAAATACTTAAATACGAGGAGGTAAAAGCAAATACTTCTTTTTATTCAAAAGCCCCATTGTTGCACAAGTTATGCATCGTCATCACCTAAAATTATGCTCATTTTCATAGTTCAGTTTTTCTTCAACAGAATAACGGATTCCGCTAATTTTCTTTTATTATTGTAATTTTTTTTTGGTATTTACACAGTTTGGCAAATATTAACTCAAACTTCTTTTTTGAACTTATACCGGGTGGAAGACACTTTATGTTTTTCTTATGTTAAGTTTGAGACATCCTGTAGGGAGGACAATTTTTAAGTATGGCTATACATCAAAATCGTATTGTAGTCTTACATTTTGTGAAAATTTTGTTTTTTAAATGTCCCTGATATCGACCGAAGTTATTTGTCGACCAAGTGAGCTGTATGCAAAATTTAAACGTCGGCAAAGAGAGATAGAAAATATTTAATAGTGCAAAGGAAAGAGAAAAAAGTTGGCACCCCAAAGTACTATAAAATTAATAAATATTTACTTTTATGATCAAATCAGTCGGACCATCATGTCCCCCAGAATATGTCCCCCAGAATATGTCCCCACACCACTAGTTTTTATTAATTATTTTAACCCACAATAGGCCTCCTTCTGCTTAAAGACTCTAAAGAATCTGTTTAAGATTTAGATTCCAAGAATTGAGAGAGTTGTGTTGGTAGTACTCTTATTAGTTTATAAATAATGCCCTTACGCCATACTCTATCGAAAGATTAAGCAGCATCCAGAAAGACGGCTGGAGTAACTTTCTTTCCTTTTATTGCTCGCTCTTTCTATAAAATTAGTGATTCTATTTATTAGATCCAAGGTCGAATGACTTTCCTTGAAACCGAACTAGTGAGGGTATATGAACCTACTTTTGTATATCATTGGTTTTATCTTTTTAGCAATAGATTTTCAAAAAGTTTTGATAGTATAGATCTATTCTTAAATTTCCTCTCTATTAGTTTCTGTAGGATCTTCTGTTTAACATAAATTCCTGCTTGGAAGATAGTGGAATGATTACCTAGGCTTTCACTGTGGTTTCCTTACGCATACTCCAGCTCCAACTTCCCCACTTCACAGCCGCCTGTATATTAACATTGCTTTTCCAATACGAGCTTCGATTTACTCGACTTTCATTTATCGTTTACAGGGATAACTAAGGTAAACGACTTGTAGATATTATATGTATCTAACAATAAAACACTGAAAACGTTTGTTTTCTATGCTTCCACAAAATTGATTACAACTATGTGACTACAGCTGTTTCGACAGAGTTCCTTCGGCTCAATCACATATACTGGCAAGATAACAACAAGAATAGCCAGATACATAAAAAAGAAAGGAATAACATCAGCTTTCGGAACTAACAACAACTTAAGCAAATATATTAAGAACAATAAGAGCCGAAAGAGAAAACAACTACAGATTGGTGTTTACAATCTAATTTGTGGTGACTGTCCGAAAACTTACTTCGGTCAAACTGGCAGAACCTTTGACAAACGGATAGCAGAACACAAAAGGGCTTTCAACAATAGAAAAACATACACTTTTACATACGCACTTCACCTTCTAAATCATAATCATTCTTTTAATGAACAGTTTCAAATTCTGCATATTCAAAATAAAGGCCTTAAGCTATCTTTATTAGAATCTATGGAAATTAATAATTTGAAAAACACAGATATAATTCTGAATGACCAACTCGAGACAAACAGCTCCCCACTTCTCAATATCTTCAGTTAAAGACTTTAAAAAGGCAAACCCATAGTAATCTAAATCACTTGAGAAAGGCACTCTGCCGAAACAGCTGTAGTCACATAGTTGTAATAAATTTTGTGGAAGTATAGAAAACAAACGTTTTCAGTGTTTTGTCGTTAGATAAAATGAACTTCCATCAAGTAACGGTCGAATCCATCAATTATTATATCTATGTTGCATTGCATCAGCTACCATTTCAAACTCTGAATGATTTTTATTGTCTCTCCAGATTTGATCCCGGTACCCTTTCGCCCTAATTTCTGGCATGATATAGGCTCCTCTAGACCCTTATACATTTACCTCTTTTGCCAACCATTGAGTCGGTTGGGGTAGTCGACATCGCTCCTGTTATAATTGAGCAGGCTTGGCATGGATGCTTAATCAGCGTTGCTTGGTTGTTTTGTTGTAATTTAGGCCACGATACTAGTGCCCCATTCTTAGCCATAAGTCAGAATATAGTAATATGGCTCTAAATACATATATTTATGTGCCATAATTTATGATTTCCCACATATCCTTCGACATAACCAAAGAGAAAGCTTCGCATTTTTTGGATATTCTTTCCAGATGGGCGTAAAAAAGCTCAAAAGATGAAAACATAATACATTGCGAAACAAAAAGAGATGAAACTGGTGGAGGTGGAAATTATCGTTATAAACGTATAAATTAACACTACATTACATGGTTTTCCACCTTTTCTGATCAGGGGAGTATGACAACGGTCACTGCGACAGTAGAAGTTTATAAAATGTTTCTGTCACAGACGTCTAAAGGTGGGAAACTTTATGTAATGTAATGTTAATTTATACGTTTATAATGATAATTTCCACCTCCACTTGTTTCATCTCTGTTTGTTTCGAAATGTATTATGTTTTCCATCTTTTGGGCTATTTTGCCGGTTATTAGCGCGGTATTGTAAGGACTTGGGTAATTAGAATATAACATCATATTCTAAGATTGTATGCTTTTATTAAATATACCTTTGTTTGTGTATGAGGGTGTGAAAGCCAAAGTGGTATAAGTCAATTTTGTAAAATGATGTAAGTCTTGCTTTATAACCTTGATAAATAGACCTCTTTTCATCAGGAAAATCAGGAAAAGTGGTGTAAGTATTTACAGCAATATAGTAAGAAATACAGTAAAAAGTTACACAACCTTTTCTTTGAAGAGGTCTATATCAAAATTATAAAACTAGGCTACATCATTTCAAAAATATTACTTACACCACTTTGGCTTTTATCCAGTCGTATGTATTTTATCCAGTACGTATACATGAACAAGCATAAAAACCGCTAAACGCTAAAACGCTAAATGTATTTTCATTTTGATGGAAATTAAAATTATAGCTTTGTTTTTAAAGTTTTTTTCATAATATTTGCTAAATTGGTAATTAAAACGCACCACAAAAAGTAACTTTTATACAGTTTGTATTTGAAGCTCTTTTACTTCAAATCTAGCAAATATTATTGAAAAATCTTTTAAAATAGAACTAGAATTTTATTTTCCATCAAAATGAAAATACATTTTGGCGCCACGTAATATTCATATCAGCTCTTTTATAGCTGGAATATTGTATGCGCCACTCATTTTTACGGCGTTTAGCTTTTTTTATTTTTGTACCACGAGTTTTTCAAAGTTATTTATAAATTAAATTGAATTAAAGTTGAACGTAATGTTTCTCGATTACACGGTAAGCATTATAACCCTTAACAAACGGCGACCTGATGGTCGCCTTTCTCGCTTTATCTCCTAAATGATCTAGTGTCTATCGAATGTACACTAGATTTTTTCTATTCGAAATAGATTAAAAAATATATTAAATAAATTCGGATTGCCCTATCAAATTTAGCGTCATAACCACTAACTACATAAACTATTTCGGCGGTAATGGTTAAATGGATTATACTTTTGGAGCTCGATAACTTCGAAACGGCTTAATGGATTTTGATCACTTTAATGAGTTTGAAACGCATTGTAAAGTGGTATCTGATGCATCCAAGGTAAAATATGATAACTGAAGGTATTACTGGAATTATTGAGCTTGTAAATCCATTTCTTCCCATAGGAAATTGATTTTATCACATTTATAAAGCTTTATTTACTTAAAAATTCTAATTTTTCCAGACATGAGGTATACACCGTTAGACGCGCCTAGAGTCCTCCTACAAACGCTCAGTTACTAACGCAATTCGTTGGTTGAAATTTTGAGTAATTGTCGAAAAACCAAAATTTTCAAAGTTTAGTTTTTCAAAAGACTAAAACTTTTGCTGACTAAACATCCCTGCCATTTCGTTCGTTGCAATCCGTGACTGCACGCCGGGGTTTGTCCTGGTTGGGTCAGAGAGAGCAGCATATGTGCGTCCTGATGAGAGACTAATAAGTTTCGAAACCGGTAGAGGTGCTTGCTGCACTCTCTGATTTAACTAGAATATGGTGCGGCTGAAGTTTCGTGTTCCAACGAAATTGAAAACGGTTATTCATTTTTGATTTAGTTTTTCAGTTTTTCGGCTATACTGAGGCATGTGTATGTCTGTTCCTGACCGCTTAGGCACCACTTAAACTCAACGCTATTGATTTGGTGTGTGCGGTTTTCTTGTCTCTCCTTGAACCTAAATATATCCTCAAAAAATATACCGTTTTGTAGCTACCCAGTCCTATAGATGGCTCATGGGTGGTTGAAAGTCACAAACTATACCGGTCCTGAATCGGCCCGGACCCCCTCTTGAAACACAGAAAAAAATTCAGATCGGTGTAACTTTTCCACACACACATACATTTACATACCCACAAACATTTTTTCCTTTTTAAAAAGAAATCGAATAAAATTTCTGAGCTTGGTAGCAAAACTAGACACACGTTGGAAAGTTAAACATCAATACAATTAGATGCCGTAGCGATCGGACATAAATTTTCGAAATTTTTGGAAGTTTTGCGGGCGAGAATTAAAAACAGACCATAAATGGGAAGGGTCGTAAAATCCACACCTTTTGACCAAAATGGAGAGTTGACATATGGATGGGCGAGTCTTTTCCTAAACTTTAAGGTGGAATTTGGCCTAATTTTCAATTCAGTGAGATTTACAAAATCGAAAATTTTGTGTATATATATATAGTGACGCATGTACGGCGGGTTGTGCGCCACTGGCAAGAACTGCCGTTCTCTGAGATGAATCTTTTTGATTTTCTGTAGGTAAATTTTAAAATATTCTAACGCCAGTGAGACTTGCCAATGTCTAATTAAGACAAAGTAACATTAACAACACTCAAATACCAGGTGTCCACTTATATTTTCCCCCATTTTAACTGCCTATAACTTCTAAACGGCTCAAGATAGAAATATGCGGTTTTCACTGAAATGTTTTATTTTAGTAAAAGTTTTGTCTGAATGGATGGAATTTTTTATATCGCTTTCAAATACGAAATAAAAAATGGCGGATTTTTGAAAAAAACTTTGTTAACATTTTATTAATGGAACACCCAGTATATTCTTTTGCAAATTGAACGAAAGGTCATTCACCTATCTAGCGATATAAAGTTTTTCAAAATCGGTTGTCAAATCACTGAGTAATTAATTTTTAAAATGAGAGGTGCAACGTGGATATCACATACCTAAATAACATAACTAAGCAAGTTATGTGATTTCGACATTGCAGCTCTCATTTTAACAATTAATTGCTGTCATTTGACAACCGATTTTAAAAAATTTTATATCGCTGGATAGATAAATGACCGTTTTTTCAAGTTTTTAGGTAAATGACCATTTTTTATATCGCTTTTAAATAAAAAATGGCGGATTTTTGAAATAAAAAACTTTGTTGACTTTTTTTATTAAAACACCCATCATATTTTTTATGTATTGAAAAAACGGTCATTTATCTATCCAGCGATATAAAATTTTTTAAAATCGGTTGCCAAATGACTGATAAATTAATTTTTAAAATGAGAGATGCAATGTGGAAATCACATAACATAATATCATTTTGCTCAGTTATGTTATTTAGGTATGTGATATCCACGTTGCACCCCTCATTTTAAAAATTAATTACTCAGTGATTTGACAACCGATTTTGAAAAACTTTATATCGCTGGATAGGTGAATGACCTTTCTTTCAATTTACAAAAAAAAATATTCTGGGTGTTCCATTAAAAAAAAGTCAACAAAGTTTTTTTCAAAAATCCGCCATTTTTTATTTCGTATTTGAAAGCGACATAAAAAATTCAATCCATTCAGACACAACTTCTACTAAAGTAAAACATTTCAGCGAAAACCGCATATTTCTATCTTGAACCGTTTAGAAGTTATAGGCAGTTAAAATGGTGGAAAATATAAGTGGACACCCGGTATTTTAAACCAATTTTAAACATATTTGATTGCTAATCGAACCGTCAAACTAAACGTATTTTCGACTTTGTGTTTAATTTTCTTTAAAACAGGAAATAATATTAAAATTTAACGAGAAAATAGCTTCACAACATTTTTTTGAACGGCAATTAAAAAAGAATACCTACTATATTTATCAGCATAATTCATTTATGTATAATAATTGTGATATTCATTTTCTTAAAATATTTCATCATTTATTATCCCGAAAAACATATTATGTTTATTCCCAAATAATTCCATGAAAATTAATAAAATGTGTGTAATAAAGAACAAATACATAACCCACATTCGCTTCATTACAGTGCTAATGTTTTTAATGTCGAAATACATTTGAATTCATGAGCTCTTTGTGTGAAACATTATCTCGCAACATAATGGCGGAATGTAATATTAATGCCTTGTTTTTGAATAATGGCGTCGTCGGTTGATATAACGGCCTGGAAATATGTGGTCGATACGAAAAGTGATTGAAAGGTTCGATGTTGACCTTAGCTGTGAAAAATGCTAAGCTTTTTTAATACGCATCGGTGCTTCTCAATCTGTTGATTGGTTTTAATGGGTAAGGCTTGTCAGAAAAAAAAAAGATTTGTTAAATTAAGTCTTTTTACATCCGGCAGCTTTATGCATGCGCGCTTCGGTTCGTACGACACAAGACTTCTTTTTTAATTTCTTAATGAAATATGTGCCTAGAATTTTATATGATTAGTAGCAGGAAAGGATGGGGTAGATTTGGGCATTATTTTTCAGTGGGAAATATTTTTTAGATGTTTTAATATTTTATGTCTAATAATACAGACTGTTGTATAATTTTTATGGGAAAATTTTAGAAAATAAATTTATATATTTATATCAGAGACCACGAGATCAGAGATGTTCATCGCTCTGTATATGACCAAAAATTGTAAATATTATAATTTAGTAAGTAGACAGTGGTTCGCGGAAAGTAAAATCGTTAAGGTTTTGTTATGGGTCTCGAAACGGGCTCAAACAATGGTGCGGTAAAAATTAGAAAGTACATTATTTATTTCACTGTGGAATGAACGATGACGTTTTATAAATGTTTCTTAGAAGGATAGGCAGTAAGAAAATTTATTGAGTTTAGAATATAAGGCTTTTTGTTTAGCATTTTGAAACAACGAAAGTAATTTGGTGTCTCCCAGAACTTAACAAAATGGAAAAGTTGTATACAAAATAAATGGGTTCTTAAGAAATGAAAATATGTAGTGGGTATAGAGGATGTTTGTGATTGGCGAAGAATGATGGATGGAAGGGATGAGAGTGTTGAGTCTGATTTTGAAGAGAGAAAAAATGGTCACTCTGTAATGAATATCTGGAGAGTATAGTCCAGTTTTTTAAAAAGTGAGAAGTCGGTGTAAAGTGGTGAAGTTGGCCTTTGCGAGCAGAATCGTGGTGAAACGCAATCGATGACCGAGTTGAGAAGTTCATTTTCATTGTGTCCGAGAAGATTACTGTTTTCTGTCTAGAACGAGTAGCCGGTGGTTATCAATTTGCATAAGATACCGAACAAAGAGAAAACTGAATAGAGATTTCGAGCTAGTCCCGTTGTTTGTCTGTTAATGAAGCAGTTTGGACGAGAAGGACCTTTCGCTACATCCTAGGAGCACGTGTGGGAGAATCGAGGACTACGCAATCCAGGAAGAAAGAGTAAAGAAGAAACAAAAGGTTAGTCAGAAATTTTATGAAACGGAGAGAGTTTGTTTTATTTC
Organism: Diabrotica virgifera virgifera; assembly: GCF_917563875.1. Lineage (NCBI taxonomy): Eukaryota > Metazoa > Arthropoda > Insecta > Coleoptera > Chrysomelidae > Diabrotica > Diabrotica virgifera. The sequence continues at coordinate 275,547,677 of NC_065443.1, forward strand.
CACACCATGTTTGTTTATTTTTGTATTGAGCAGTTCCATAGCATAACTTAGTCATTCCAAAATTTAAAGAAGAACTAAGTAATCAATTCCAAAGGAGAAAAGTAAATTTTAGTATTTTTTTGTAAGAATTTATTTAACGAATTATTTAAATAAAATTTTTGTTAAAACAAAGGAGATCAGAATTAAAGCTTAATTTATTAGATAAGAAATAGTTGCAACAGAAGTTAATTTTAGTATAATTTTTAAATCTTATATTTATGGTATATTGGGTAAATAAAAAATATTTATAACATTTATATGACATCGAGTGTGTTTAATTTCCCTGTTTTGTCTCTGGATGAAGTAAGCCAATAGAGATACCTAGAGGCCACAAACTGAAGGTAAGGCATTAAAATTAAAATAGCCCTGAGAATAAAATTTAATTTAATTTTGGTTTTGTTTTACATAAGTAATAATTAAAATAATTAAGTAATTAATTAAAATAGCGGTGTAGCATAGTATCGTGATTTTATGCGCTCCCATGTGGTATCCATGTCGTTTTCTGACTTCGTGAATTATTTGATTCATCATCATATTGAATAACAATGGGCTGAGCGAGTCTCCTTGGCGGATTCCTCCTTTTAGTTCTATACGTTCTGTTTCTCCTGTTGTCATTATAACTCTGGTCTTGCTGTTCTTGTTAATTTCCTTAATTAGCCTTATTATCTGGTGGTCTATTTGTTCAGCTTGTAATAAATTTAAGATATCATTTCGCCTCACCCTGTCAAAAGCAATTTTTAAATCTACAAAGCACATGTATGCTGGTTTTCCATATTCAATAGACTTTTCTAATATTTGCCTGATAATAAAAATTGCATCTATTGTGCTGCGGTTCTTCCGGAAGCCTTGCTGTTCATCTGCCATATTCGCTTTTTCCTCGATTTTATCTTTTATGACTGCCGTCAACAATTTTAATGTGCTGTTCATCAGACTAATGCCTCTATAATTTTCAGGATTTTTCGAGTCTCCCTTTTTGAATATCGGTAGCAGGAGACTTTCCTTCCATTCCGCTGGTACTACTCCGATATTTATTATATCAACAAATAATTTTAGGAGCCATTTGAGTAGTGTTCTTCCTCCATATTTTAGCAGTTCATTATTTATCTTATCAGGACCAGGTGCTTTTCTATTTTTTAATTTTTTTATTAGTTCTTGTAGCTCTTCTTCTGATATTAGTACTCTATCGTGGGTTTCATTAATGTTTATTTCTCTGTTCTCTTCTTCTCATTCTCCATATAATTTCGCGAAACGCTCAGTCCATTGTGTCTCCGTAATGTTATCTATCCCTATAAATTCATTTATTTCTGTTTTTTGTCTCCTTATCATCTTCCACACCTTTTTCTGGGATCCATAGAGGTCGTATTCCATATCTTTGGTAAATTTCTCCTAGTGTTCCTTTTTGATGTTATCTATTTCTTGGTTTACTCTATTCCTGATTGTCACGTAGCCGTCTCGTGCCTCCGGTGTGTTCACTCTTTTGTATGTTAGGAAAGCTTGTTTCTTTTGATTTGCTAGTGCTTTCACCCTTTCGTCGTACCATGGAGTTTTGTATTCACGCTTATTTCTGTTGACTTTTCTGGATCGAAAAGCCTAGTTGATTATTATTCTTGGAACGTTGATCAAAGAATAATAAACAACAGCGAGGTATAAGAGGTGCGTTTATGTAGGTAGTAGTTCCCGACCATTTTCCGCTCTCGTTTTGGCGAGCTGAGCGAATCTTACAGTTTTCCTCTTAACTATCTTTTACCTATCCTTATACGAGCGGTGATCGTATATCCCTAATATGTCTTTTCATCTGGCGAGCTGAGCGAGATTCCCTTTCTTCCCTTTCCTTATACATTCATGTCGTATTAATAAAAGCAATTCCTATTTCACGCGATCGTCAAAATCATTCATGTACAAAATATCGTCACATGCACCGGCCCGAACAGAAAACTCGATGCGTAGATTAAAAATATATTTTATTAACGGAATTAACGAGTAATTAAGGCTAATTATCTTATAAAATCAATGGGAAAAACCCAATAGTTGGCTGTATACCATAGTTTAAAAAACTCATACAGAAGTAAAAACTTCAACTGAGTTGGTCTAGAGTTGGCCTGTGCCCATTGTAAGTACTGGCAAGTACCTAGCATTTTCGAGCAGGCAACCATGTTGCTCTTTGAGCATGTGTTCTATTATATCTAATAACATCGACTTGTAGTCACCATGTTTTGTTAAAATAACATATTTAAACCATATATTATGGGGTTACCACTTTGAATGGTGTGCTAGTTTCAAACTACTCTGCAGAATGCACTGAAGATGTTCTGAATTAGAACGAAAACGTTTTGCAATCCATTTGGATGACTTTTTAGATAGTTTTTAAATAAACGATTTTATACCAGAATACAAGTTGAAGTTTTTACTTCTGTATGAGTTAATTATCTTATCTTTTGTATATTTTGATTCCAAATAAAAATGTCTTAAAAAGCGAACTCTTTTCTTCAACTCATTTAGTTACTTGGAGCAACAACGCAACGACCGCGTTACACCTCTATTTGTAACTGTTACTCTAAGGTACTCAAATTCAATTAACTTCTCAAATTTACACTTTGTGCCATTCGTCCTTAGAGTGATCCATTTGTTTTCTTCTGCATTTTCCCCTCTCATTTATCAGCAGTATATATTTTCTCATACCCCTACTTTCACTAGTGTGACTCGTGTCTTTTTTTCTTCGTTATAAAAATGTTTACGTTTTTTGTTGACATAGTTTTTTTTTATTATTTTTAGGTGTTTTTCCAGTAAGTTTCCCTTATTCTAGAGACTAGTTAACGTACTCGGTACTCAGATGTCAGCAGCTATTTGCCGGTTGGGGGATGCCGCGCCGGTTCCCAATATAAGCGGAGAAGTTAATTTTGTACACAAATATTTTTAGAGATCAAATACTATAATACACTAACGCGATGTAAATTTCGGGTCCAAATAAAACCAAATAATAATTGAAAAATACAAATGGTATTGAAGTTATTTAGAAAATTATATAATAGACCAGGGCGCATCTGTAAAAATATTAGTACATTTGGACGTTGAGAGGTGACTCAATTTTTTGCAGAAATTGCTTGAAAATAACTTAAATAATCATATGTGAGTTATCCTCCCTCTCAAAAAGGTCCCGAACATTGTTTAAATAATTAAAATGTCAAAAAATGGGAGAAAAATTCGATTTTTTTTTCGTTTTTTTGATTATAACTTTCAAAGCGTTCATTTTCGGTAAAAGTTGTACTGACATAAAATTTGCGTAATTAAATTTGCTGCAATATAAAATTGGTTAAAAATTTAAAAAATAGTTACCCTTGTTGCAAAATAGCAATAATTGCGGAAAAAACATACAAAAACAAGTATTCGCATTTTACGTTTTTCAACCATTTATGCTACACCTAGGACCTTCTTATGTCACCCAAAAAAAACTTTATAATACAGTAAAACAATACTGTAAATTTTATTAAGATCGGTTCAACAGATTTTGCAAAATAAATTTTGCAATCCAGCTTTCGCAAAAAAAATCGTTTCTTCAAAATGTTACAGGACTAAAAATAAAGCAGATAGTAAGTTGAGTTTTTTTTTTCTCTTATAGAAGTGAACTGTATCTTTCATTTGAAATTTGCGAAACTAAAATCGATTAACTACCACGGCGTCAGAAATTTTTTTAAATAAACATTAATTATTGGTGCTACGCGCAGGACAGCGGATAGATTGGGCATTAGAATGACCTTTGATAATGATTAATACATTTTAATTTTTATTACATTTCGATATAAATAAATAAATTTGTTTATTACAAAATAAAAACACATACTCTATTTTTTAAAATAATACTTTTTTAGCAAAAATTTTCTTTTTTCATATATTTTAACTTAGAGAATAAAAGTTTATTATTTTTAAACATATGCAATTGTTTAAACAATATTTCAGTAACATTAATAAAATTAGTTTGATTTTTGTGGAATTAAAATATTAAAATACAACAAAATATAGAATAAGAAAATAATATATTAGATAAAGATTGGAAGAAATTTTGGTGGAAATCAACTTATGTAAATCGAACACAGCTGTCCTGCGCCTAGCACCAAAAATTAATGTTTACATAAAAAATTTCCTGACGCCGTGGTAATTAATCGATTTTAATTTTGCAAATTATATTTGAAAGCTACAGTACATTTCTACAAGCAAAAAAAATTCAACTTGCTATCTGCTTTATTTTCAGTCCTGCAACATTGAAAACAAATGAATTTTGTTTTGCGAAAGCTGGATTCCAAAATTTATTTTGCAAAATCTATTTAACCGATTTTAATGAAATATACAGTGTTGTTTTACTGTATCATAAAGTTTTTCTGGGTAAAATATGAAGGTCCTAAGTGTAGCATAAATGGTTGAAAAACGTAAAATGTAAATACTTATTTTTGTATGGTTTTTTCGCAATTATTGCTATTTTGCAACAAGGGTGGCTATTTTTTAAATTTGTATCCAATTCTGTATTGTAGGAAATTTAATTACGCAACTTTTATGTTAGTACAGAATTTCTCAAAAATGAACAATTTTAAAGTTATAATCAAATAACCAATAAAAAATCGAATTTTTTCTCCATATTTTGAAATTTTGATTATTTAAACAATGTTCCGGACCATTTTGAGTGGGAAAATAACTCAAATATTATTATTTGAGTTATTTTCAAGCAATTTCTGTAAAAAAATGTGAGTCACCTCTCAACGTCCATCTCAAAACAGATGCGCCCTGGACTATAAGAAATTTGAAGTAAATTACATTATAACGTGTTATGTAAACAGTGATGAGCACGCTAATAACCGGCAAAATAGCTTAAAAGATGGAAAACATAATACATTGCGAAACAAAAAGGGATGAAACTAGTGGAGGTGAAAATTATTGTTATAAACGTCTAAAATAATATTACATTACATAGTTTCCCACCTTTAGACGTCTGTGACAGGAGTATTTTATAAAATTCTACTGTCACAGTGACAGTTGTCATACTCCTCTGATACGTTTAAAGGTGAGAAACTATGTAATGTAATGTTATTTTAGACGTTTATAACGATAATTTTCACCTCCACTATTTTCATCCCTTTTTGTTGCGCAATGTATTATGTTTTTCATCTTTTGAGCTATTTTGCCGGTTACTAGCGTGCTCATCACTGTACATATACATATGAGTATATGAATTAAAAAAGCAAACATTAAAAATAGTAAAACTTATAAAAACAAATAATTAATAATTGTTAGACTTCTGAACTAGATGTATTGCCCTAAATATTTCTAAATGTTGTATTTCCGAAAAAAAATTCCTTTATTTTAGTAGAAAACTATTTAGTTTTTTTTTCATTTTGTTAAAGATTACACAGGAATGATTTTTTTCTCCTGGATTTATATATTTAATGATGAAAAATAAGTTTATTCTCGTTTGTGTATAGCACGTATACAATTACAACTAGGACTGCGAAACTGATTGCTACTAAGTAAATTATTTTACTATTATTTATTTTTAATAGGATTTAACATTTCAACAAACAAAACGTGCTTATTCTCAAAATCATCAAAATGGCCAATTCAGACTATCATCACATTTCTAAAGCGGGCTCCACACTCTCGGCGAAGTTACTTCGCTAAAGTTGACCGAAGTCCGAAGTACCATCTCTACACATTCGTTCTACTTCGCGAGGAATTGCGATACCGACAAAGAGCGGTGCGACACCGACAAAGATACCTTTGACTCGGACCCGCCAGACCGACAGAGAATGGAAGTAGAACGAAGTAAGGCAAAGTTACACAAGGTGACCGTCTACATTCTCGTACTTGTTGAAACTCGATCGACTTCGGCGAGAGTAAAGTACGGGCATTAAATATATTTCGGTGAGTGAGAGTCATTAACGAATATAAACATTAAACAACTCAAGAATACTGATCAATTTAAAACAAACAACATTTTTTCTCCGAATTCATTATTTTTTAGAGGTATAATAACTTATCCACAAATTTACCGGTTCTTACTTCAAAAAGAAAAAACCGGTTATAGCCAGGAGAAACAAACGACCAGTAAAACCGGTTATTTCGAACAAAAAAACAGGTTCTAGGTTATAACCGGTAGGTTTTTCCCATCCCTAGGTATGAGTAAGAACTCAATAGATCATAGCATAATATACTTTAAAATTCCCAGCAGAAATTCTTGGCGCACGGCAAGGTGAGCACTCCAGCAAATTCAGAATCGTTAAAATTAATTCTGTTTATTTCTCATCATACTTTAAAGTTTTTATAATTTTTCTTTCTTTATGTTGTTTATTTTACTATTGTTATCCTGTTGTTCTTTTACTATGCTTTTTCTAGTGTTACATCTCTTATATTAAAATATGTTTATTGATTAAATAAAATTATTACGTAGGTCCAAAATGATATCCACAAATGTACTCTTTCATGCGTATTTTATGGAACCATATCACAGATGTATAATGGCGTGCTTCATAGAATTAATTGTATGTCAAGTGTAGCAGCTCCATTGTAATTACGAACACAAATAAACGTGATAAAACATTCAAGCTCATTTGTCACATTTTACATATTTATGCCAGGGGTTTCTAACCTTTATTGCAGTGCTTCCGAAGCAATTTAATTAAGCAGCAATGTTATACTTGTTATATTTAAATAACTAAATAAATAAACATATTGTTTTCTATTTAAACATATATGTTTTTGTTATAATAGTTATTTATGATATAAGTGTTAAAAGTACACGTTTAAGGCACGCATGTGAAAGTTTAGCCTGAGTTTAGCATGAGTGCCTTAAAAATTTACTTTTTAACACGCATATCATACAATATTTTTTCTACAAACGTAATTAGAGGACAATATCTACAAAAACTTTTACTTGAACTTGACTGACATTCCAATTTCACTGTCAATACAAACTGCAGGGCCTTAAATTTTTTTTAAAGCACTAGTGCCTTAAAGTAGCATTTTTAACGCTCGTGTGGGGTGCTAAACATTGCATTTTTAACACGGTTGTAGAAAAAATAAATTAAATACAAATACAATGCAAAACGGAAACGTTATTAAATTATAAGATGTAAAAAAATAAAATGGTAGGTTTTAAATCACAAGAATTATTATGTATTCAAAGATACGAGTATAGCTAGAAGAAATCTTGGAATAGTTTAAACTATACTACAATCACAATAAAGATGCACTAGAAATAAACAAATCAAAAGACATTTTGAAAGTAACGAGGAGCACTGCCGAATCATTTACAATATACAAACTTTGTAAATCATGATTTGGAATTTACAATGTATACTATACATTGTAAACCATGATTTGGAAGTGCTCCTTAAGGCGGAGATACATATCCGCGCCGCGAACTCCGCGCCGTGTTCGTTAAAATTTTTCATTTTGACGAACCTTCCGCGATCCAGAGGAAACTGACCAACATTTAGTACTTGTAGATAATTATTAGTATTAAATGTGGGTGCCCACATTGGATCCGTTTTTCTCCGATCAGATCAGATCCGATATCGGCCGACGTCGGGAGTAGCTTCTCCTATTTTCATCGAGAAGTGTTTGGTTTCATTCCGATTGGTTGCAAGTTGAGTTGCAAGTTGGTTGCAAGTTGGTTGCAAGTTGGTTGCAAGTTGGTTGTAAGTTGGTTGCAAGGTGGTTGCAAGTTGATTGCAAGTTGGGGGTTGCAAGCTAACATGTTTAAATATATTCAATGTCATCACCTCATTTTCATTTTCCACGGTAAACATCAATAAGTTTGATATGTCCTTCCGACTACTCCATTACTAACAAATATTCAACTCAGGCGCCCCAAAACCAACAAACCCTCGCAAACCCGTCCAAATACGTATTGCGAACCATCAAAGCATTTGTTGAAAAGCCGACAGAAGTTAGATCGTGGTGAGCCGTGTGCGAGCCGTTTGTGTGCCACTTGAAAACACGTACTAATTTAACAAATATGCTGCGCGCGAGCGGCTCGCACACCGAGCAGAGCGCATATGTATAGCCGCCTTTATAACATTCAACGTATCTTAATTTTTCTAGTTCTAGTGCATCTTTATTGTGATTTTAGTAGATATAAACTGTTAAATAATTTTTGTGTTGTGCAGAAATAAATACCCAAGTCTATAAGATAGCACAGTCACTTGAGTTAAATTTAGAACCTAATGAATATTCATAGAATCATAGATTAGGTATAGATTTAAGACAATAATGAATCCTTGAAGTGTTATGATTTGTTATAGCCCCAATCAGCCTTCATTCTGCACTCTTCAAGATTTTGATGAGCAAGTAATTATTGTATAGATCTTATATCGTTAATATGAGCTGGTGAGAATGAATGTGGCATAAGTCATAAAATTTTAAAAATGATTCAAGTTCATTTTTAAATCCCTTGATACAGTACCTATTATTCAGAATAAAAACGGCTTTAGTCATTAGTAAACTTCTCCAGTAGGAGCAGCGAGCAACACTTGTTTAATTTCTCTACAAAAATTTGTTTTGTTGAAAATGAAAGTGAAGTAAGTCATTGCTGGTTGCTGGTTGTTATGTAAACACCAGTTACGTGGAGTTTCGATCCAAAAATTTCTCGAAAAAATATTGGAGTATTTTTGACAAAACTATTCAATCCAGATTGCAATGTTTATTTTGACAAAGAGACCTCAATTAAATATTCCACCAAGCGAACACCAAACTAACAAATTCATCGAATATCTACCTCAAAATTGATTTATAATTGACATGAATAGGAAGAAATATACCCTAATTAAGGATACACATATGCCATGGCGAAAATAATAGCGACCGATGCATTAATTTCGAGATTAGTAATGAACGGGATATCTCCAACAGCTCCGATCTGTTCCGGGGTGGGGTCAGTTCATTAATCAGCCGTATTACAATCCGCATCCAACCACCAACAATGCCAAAACATGTCGTGCATTCGCCCATATCCTCGTCTACATAATATTATATAATTGCGCCGTTGTAGAATTTTGACCATGTATATACCAGTATTCGAATAATCAGATCAACCATTAACCTGAATACAAATGTTTTGATGTTTTTGGCACTCGCGTTCGAACAGTTCCGTCATTGATGTAATTATTGTCCTTGAAAAGACAAATGGTCCCTGTCCATGGTTTATTTGCTCTCATACCGGCTATATTACAGTGGCGGAATATCAATTTCAAAATTAGTATTTGTCATAGCTCTAAAACGAAAACTACATTAGGCTATCCAGATGCATAAATATGTTATGTTGATGCATAGAAAGATCTAATATCAATGCTATAATAATTCACTAAGCAGAAAACCAGGCAACACGCCTTTACACATATTTACAACTTTACTGATAAATACAATACAATTTTAAGTAAAATTTCAGATAGATTTTAGCAAAAATTTTTAACTGGTATAATAGTGTTTGTAGCTCTTTAGACAACAGGCTCAGTAAAGCCCAAGTTTGATTTAAATAAAAATGAATTCCCAAAAAATAAGCATCAAAATCAAAATTATCTTCTCCTTGCAATACATAATAAAAAGTAACATTTAATCCTGGAGAACGTATCGACGATGATACGATGCCCTGTTGATATCTACGAATAATCAACACAATTACCTAATTTAAACGAGAATAAGATATGTTACTTACAATACACACACCTCAAGGAGAAAGAAAGATCGGTACTTGTTCTGGATTAGAGGTGGAGGCGTCGATCAATACTCTATCTGGTAAGGAATGGGAAGGCAAACAATTAATACTTGGTCGTCGTGGCAGGACAGTTTAATCTTAAATCAACACGTTAAGAGACTGGTTTGGGAGTCAATACTAAAACAATACTTTAGCAAAGGCGATTGTCCTTCAGTCAATACCTTTCGGCCAAGGCATGTAGTTGTTACCAGATCAATTTTCCGGAAGAATTCTCTAAATTCTGTTGTGGCAAACCTCGTTTAATATCATTTTCGGTGATCCATCTCCACCGCTCATCGAATAGAAGCGGTAGGTAGTTGTATTGCATGTGTACCAAGCGGTGGCATGTTGGCGGCACTATCGTTATAACTTTGCATAGCCAAAGAATAATAATGAATAAAATATTTTTCAAGCTAATTAACTAATTAACATAAAACCATAGTAGCTATATCGAAGAAGTCCATGTGAAAAGAATTAAGCTACATTGTACAGAGGGAATAAACAAAAACTAATTAAATATGCAGATATTTTTTATGAAAATAGACTCATTTACATTTTTAATATGTTCCAACTGAGATATTTGCGTTAGTTAGGGGGATGAACTGTGTACATCTATGTCCGATTCAGCTAATGGCAAAAAAGTGAGAGTGGAAAAAAAGAAGGGATGGAGTAGTCACATCTCTAGAAAAAAACGAGGGTTCGGCTGACCCGACCGATGGCATCCTCTAAGGAGCACTTGGCTAGGGTTACAGATGAAGACTACAATACCGGTGAAGACATATAAAAAAGCATTCGAAATCGCTAATTCAGAGCAAATCGTAATCCGGCCTTTAGGAGTTTATACAAGCAATAGGGAAACAGCCATGTCATAACTGGGTCACGGCTTTGAAAAATTACACATTTCATTAGGCAAGCGGCGAACTCCAAACAAGTTCTATAAGGAACTTAACCGACCTTAATCGAAAATAGAAACCTGCCATTTGGAAGATAACCCTGTAAAAGCTGTACCAGTGACAAACCACGGCTAGCCCAATCTACGGGATTTTTAATTAGCAGCAAACAACTGCTAAGAGCTCCAATCTTGCATTCAAGAAAATAAAACGAAAATTTGGCTGATTTCCGAAAGAACAGCCCACTTTGTATGAGTTTTGACAAGAGGACAATAATAATGATAGGAAATTATATCAGTTGTATGGTTCGATTTTAGGCCTAACACCTTGATAATGGACAGTTCCTCGTTGGCAAATGAGACAAAACATGTCAAAATATCTGAACCATAGTTTTGAATTAGACTGAGAGGGTTGAATCTGAACACTGACTTGAATCTGAACGTTGAATAAAGATCAAAAGAGAAACACCATATTATTTAAATTCATGCGCAATTAGAATTAATGAATAGTTACTTAATTAGTAAAAAACGGAAACGAAAACGAAGTGTAGGAGGTTTCTTGAAAAGATGTAGGGAAGTGTGATGACTTAGTCAACAAATGCCTAATCTCTTGAAAGAAGTAAAAGAAGACAAAATGTACTGTACTAACTACACAAATATATGCTCAAAATTGGATTACAGACCCCCAAATGGATTACAGACTAAACCCACAAAATCATTAATTGAGTTGAGTGATACCTCATTTTAAAGATCGTTCAACCTCATTTTCAAAGACAGAGTATATTTTTTCTTTTCAGTACTTTTGGAAAAATCAAGTCAATCCGTACTGATATTAAGTATCGAGTTAAGAACTCCAAAATTCTTTTGGAGTATTGAACTTCATATTAATTTTTTTTTTGAGTATTGGAGTATTTTAAGTAATTTTTGGAGTATTTTTGGAAAAATAAAGCAAAACTGTAAAGATATTAAATATCGAGTGCAGAACTCAGAACAAACTTTTTTGGAGTACATATTGAGTTCCAGATTTTTCCAAAGTACAGAAAAGAAATATAATGTACAAGTGGTATTTTTTAGAAGGTAGTGGATCGACCTTTAAAATAAAGTATTACTCCCCATTCCAGTAAAGATTTTAGGGATTGTGTCTGCCGCCGCTAGAAGTTTGATAGAATTTAGTTAAAAACTGGTCTACAAAATATCCCCCTCACAAATAAACTTGACGTGGTTTTACATATTTTTCGATTTTGTATATGGACCAATTTATAGAGTGTGGCAGCTTTTCAAATTGACACACTGTATATAAAAACTACTATCCTAAACAAAGTTTAATTCTATAGTAAAAAAGTGAGTTTAATGTATATCATAAATACTATCTTTTTATTAAAGACCCACGCAATCACTTTTTAAATGTTATTTAATCCAGGGTAAGCACGATACAATAGGTATTTAATCTTAACAGAAACGTATTATAAATATTGTTGCTTTCTGTACTACATACGATGACCTGAATTATATTATATGTTTCCATCATAGGGAACTTGCATAAAATTTTAAATTTGAAAAAAAATGCTGTAAATCACAACAGAACATAATTTAAAACATAATATCAAAGAAAAGAAAATTTTTTTTGTCTTTCGTTTGGCCCCTAAAGACGACTAAAATCGAGAGAAAATTCAAATTATAGCTGTCAGCACAAAACGCACTCTCATTGCTCGTGACGTCATATCATTATAGTATCTGATGTCCCCGCCATTAATTCATTAGATTTGGCATTCGTTATGATACTCAGTTTTATAAATATTTTGATAGTGGCTATTTCTGACTAATATTTGAGAGTTTTTGTTACGACATATATAATATTAGTACAATGACATACGATAAATGTCATTATAAAATATAATGGTGTGACGTCACAAGTGTTCGCTTGCTTTTTGGGTCGTTTGAAATAGTTTAAATACACAGAAGATTTTAAATTTGTACTTCTAATTTATTATGAGTTTTTGAGGCGTGAACAGTATTATGTAATAAAAAAATATGCAAGTTCCCTCTTATTAGTTTCTAAGGTGATCCACTGGGAAAGGACAAAAATGTAGTGGGGTAGGTTATACAAGATGGTAATCGTAGGATTAGGAATATTTTTTTTAATAAAAGCATAAAAGCTTAGAGTTCCCATTATACCGTAACGTAATATAGTTCGATGTTTTATATATATATTTTTAAAAGTGTGATAATTTTTTTTAATGATTTATTGGATTGATATTAAGACACACAGTAGCGATCAACAGGTAGCAACAAACGCGGTCCAAGATTGCGAAAGTTCTGCGAACTTTCAAAAGTGAGGCAACAGTGCGTCGGTAATTCGACACTAACAGTGACGTTTATACAGAGATATGTCAAGAAAAGATCTGGCTACGGATATGCTAAACAATGCATCGGGGTGTAACGTCGATATCAGTTACGGTGGTCTAGCTATCTTTGTCTGTCGTGCGAGTGTGAGCGTATCTACCAAGAGGTGGGAGTAATGGAACGACAGTTACACAGAGGCGGCAGCCATCATATGCTAGAGAGAGAAAGCTAAGCGCCAGTAGAGAGAGGTAGATAGACCACCGACCCGAACTGCTCCGCGTTACGCTATTTTTCGGAGTTGGCCAAATCTATGTGTATAAGATCTTTGCGTTTATACTATCAAAAACAATAATTTTTATACACATGAGCGCGAAATGTTGCCAAGTCAGTGACGTTAGATTTCTTGTTATAAAAAAATCGATTTTTAGTAGTTCCAATGTGACACAAAATCTAGGCACGGGATAATATTTTTCCTTTTTTCAATATTTTATTTAGTTATAGAGTAATTTCCACATAATAACATAATTCTGAAATTGGGCTCTGTACCGCCATTCTTTATAATATTACTAATATGTGTGCCACATACCTTTACAAAATATTCAAAATTAGAGCCGCAATCTTGGAACGCGTTTGTTGCTACCTGTTGATCGCTACTGTTTGCTCTTAACGTATATACATATATTAAGGGTATAGGCCAAAATCTTTGTCTAGTGCTATTTAAATGCATTTTTTTTTCGAATTCTGAGAAAAGTAATAAATATTTTTGAAAAATTTTAACGCAGAATGAAAGACGACATTATTACCGTGGGCCGAAAGTCCATCGAAAACTTCTATAATACTTATTTTAATAAGTTACAGGGGTTAAAAAGATAAAATTTAGTGTGCTTTTTTATTTCAAATATTTCATGTAAAAGAAATTTTTTTGAAGTTATAAGTACTTCTTTAGGCACGAGGGTGAATTTTTATTTTGCCGGGCGCATGCACACACCAACAGTATGGTTTTAGTCGCTCAAACGTCATACGGGATCTGTTTGAGTGTTAAAATCATCTGTCAATATTTGTTCAAATGGATATTAAGCATAAACAAATTGTGTATATATTGTGTATATTAGTTTTTATTGTTGTGAGGACAGAGACAAAAAGCAAGTTTATAATAATTATTGTAGTGACATTTTAAAAAGTTTTTAAAAGTAACAGGTACGTACCTTATTGTAAATGTTTCAGTATTGTAAAAAAAAATTACAAATTAATACCTATTTGGAAAATGTACCCACCTAGCTAACCTAGCTACTTACCTACCTTGGTAATGCTTTGATTTACCAACAAAAATCTCCATCTAATATATTGCTTTTTAGTCTATATTTTGTTGTATTTTAATTCAACAAGAATCAAACTTATTTGATTAAACTAAGAGAATAAGCAACTCTCAAAATTTTTTAAAACGTTTAGATGCCATATCTTTCCACTTCATCCACGTGTCTCGATAGTTAAATTCTGCGTGGGGTGAGTTCAAAATAATCTAACAACCTGATAGACGCAGGTTCAATTCCCAATGCAAATTTTTATTTTTTTATTTTTTTATACATTTTATGATTTTAAGTATATTTATTCTATTTTTTTTTCAGAAAATACGTATTTAGTTAAAATTATCTTAACAATTGTTCAAAAATCATTTCTTTTTTTATGTTTAAATGTGTTTGGGTGTGTTTTATTATTTTATTTTTTTAATTTTTGGTAGGTATTGTTTTAATAAACATTTTTGGAAAGTAGGAAGTATTAAAATTAGTTTAATATTTAAATAAAATATAAATAAACTGTAAAGTATATTGATTTCGTTGAAATCTTATAATAGAAGTATAACTTCTGACGTGCGTACAAAGTACACACACATTATTTTTTATTCTAAGGGACTTTCGACTCTCTAAAGCATTTAAGTAGTATTGGACCAAAATTTTGCGCTTAACTCCTTAAGAAAAAAAGGTATAAAATAAAGGTGATACCAGGGGTGAATCTGGAAATATTTTTGACATCCTTTAAAAATATTATCATATAATGTAACCTTAACAATTTTATACAAATCTGGTGGCTTAAAACATGTAAACCTGTGATAACGCTGATGATGGAATATTGATTCCTAAAACGTTTTGTTGTGATGTTACTCTTTTTAGGGATTTTAATGTATACCTTTTATAAGATAAAATTTTTATTTTTTTGTATAAAATAAAATTCCTCCCCCTGAAACCGTGACTGTTTTTTATATTTAATGCTTACACGCAACCTTTTTCTTCTACCGGTTTTCTAACGAATAGTCATAATTTTGACATAATTGAAATTGTGGACGAGAAAATATTCTCGAATTAAAGAAGCCACCACCATATTTCAGTCCGTAAATGATTGTAGGGGAATTTTTAATGGCACGAGTGAAGCTTAGAAGATGACGTTTATAGCTTTATTGTAAAATTTATTTTTAACAGTAAAAAAGGGATACGGATACCGGTAGTCCCATTAAGTTGTAGTAAATATAGGTCGATCGAACGGTGTTCTGCATTTATAATCAACCACTTGAACGGTTTGAGTTTGAGGTTGAAAATAAAGAACTTGGATAAATTTAAAAATATCGATCGGCACTTCAAATTCTGCATAATGTATAACTAAAAGAATCAGATACAGAGCTGAAAATGTACTTTAACTCCAGGGAAATAAACAAAAAAAGACCCTGATCGGGACTTTAAATAAAACCTAAAGAAAGAAAAAGTTCCTGCCAAGAGTTCGGAGCTGTTTTTTAATTATTAACCGTTTATTGCCAAAACGCGTTTTTGTCGCTAAATACAAAGATTGACATACAAGTTGTTGTTCGCACACTGAAAAAAATGAGAGTAGTTATTAGAATTAACCTAGAACTTTAATGTTTCAACCAAAGTTCGGTATTGAAGTAGTTAACAGCCCCTTAAAATTTCAGAACAATCCATTGTAAGCGCTGTTTCACATTATAAGAATTTTGAACGTGCGAGGGTTTTCTCGTGCGGTAGTTTTGACGCACTTGTTCTTTTCACACACTAAGAATTTAGTCGCTCGAAGATATTTTGCTGTGTTGTTTGGTATATTATTTTTTTTATACTTTGTGCCTGAGGTAGGTACATGATACGATGTCTGATATGTATCATTACGATATATTATTACAAATGGGTATTTTTTGTCCATACTTTTGTCGTAATGTACTGTAATGCGTATTTAATTGATTTACAATTTTTTGTGTCAGTTATTATTTATTATGGTTTAAATTAAAAGTCTTAATTTGTTTTTATAATCGTTGTTCTACAAAGTTATTTGTGAGGTCTTGGATTAGCTCATCTAATTAGCTCACACGATCTATGTAACAAACTATTCTAAATGGGAAATAAGCCACAATTTAACTAAAAAATTATTTTATTAACGTTTCGACATCCAATTTGGGCGTCGAAACCTTAATAAAATATTTTTTTAGTTAAATTGTGGCTTATTTCCCCTTTAGAATAGTTTATTACAAAAATGCCATAAGGAAATCTGTCATCCACTCGTTTTTAAATGTTGTTCCCTCGTTTTAAATGTTGTTTTTAGATAATTTCACACAAGACGTGACGGTCGCCCTACTCCAGTCTTCACCGAGTCGTTTACCATATAAAACTAAATATAATTTCGTAGAATAAAAGGAATATGGAGCGAAATCAAATTTGAGCGTTGTGGTTACTTTATCGTCGAAGAAAAAGAAAGAAATAATAGGCACCGAATTGGTTGGGCCCATCCTATGAACGCAAAAATATACGATTTATATATTTTTATATTTACACATATTGATGGGACACCCTCCATACTCAACGGTTATTGAAACTATGGAAAATAACGTTTAGTGAAATATACTTAGCAGTTTTAATTACTGGTGTTATCAGTAACATATAAGTAATTTTGCTGTTCTTACCAAATGTGTTTTTTTCTTTATCCCCTAATTCATCAAATTCAATGTTATGTGCACGGCATACACCATTCCAAGCATTTCTCGTCAAGTTTCTATATTTCTATTGGTTTTTCCCAAAGAATAGGTCTCGCTTCAATTAATGTTATTAATATTTCACTATCAATCTGAGACATCATAATATAAAATATATGCACCTACTTCAAACAGTCACAAAATGTGAATGAAAATAATGTACCAAACAACCAAAGAAACTACCTTCGTGCGACTGACCGACAGTATCATATGAAAGGATGCATTAAGTCCCCTATGCTATTGGGAGAATAAAGACGGCACGGCTACCGTCTGTTGTTGTAAGCGAAGGGCGGAATAAACGCGGCGACTTCACCTAACGTTTCAACAACCGTCTAGTGAGAAAGGCTCCATATGATTACATGAGCCACCATTCTAACCAGCATTCTGAGCCAGCGTTCTAACCCTCGCACGTTTAAATTCTTATAATGTGAAACAGCGCTAACAACACGATCTGCCTCCTAATAGACCAGGGAATTTAACACTAAAAACACCCGAATAAATCGATTTTCAAATACAGCACCTAGAGACCTGCAGGTTTTTTGCATTATGTTCAGAACGACGTCTGGAAAAAAATTCTACTATTCAAAGATGGGTGGAAATGCATGATTGCACTTTAAAGTGCACAAAATGCATCCAAAAATGTATTAAAGTCAAAATCAGTATACTACGGACCAAAATTGATTATTCGGGTAGTTTCTGGGGTCACTGATCACGATTGCGCCATCATAACTGACCCCCGGATCACCTGACGCCCAAGGTCTATGCATGAGACGTCATCTTCTGAAGTTTCGATGGTTTTCGGCATTAAATTGGATCCGCTAAACACGTAGATGCCATCAGAATTGACCTCCGGAGTACCTGGTGCCCAGGGTAGCGACTAAGGTATGTCATCTTCTGGAGTTTCGCGTGATTTCAGCACTAAATTGAAGGCAACTGGACTACTCGGGTGGCATTGAGGTCGCTAAACACAAATATGCCATCACCTGAATCTGGATCACCTGGTGCACAAAGTAACTGCAAGGGAGGTCGTCTTCTTGAGTTTCGAGGGTTTTTGACATTAAGTTGATGCAAATACATTACTTACGGGTTTTGTGGCCGCTAATTACGAATATGTCATCAGAATTAAACTCCGGAGTACCTGATGTCCAGGATCGCTACTAAGGCACGTCATCTTCTGGAGTTTTGAGCGTTTTTGGCATAAAATGGATGCAAATGGGTTGCAAAAACTCATAGGTTTTTTGGGTCATTTTCTGAAGTTTAGAGGGTTTTCGGCATTAAATTGATGCAAACGGATTACTAACTCATGGCATTTGGGGGTTGTTGAATACGATTGCGTCATCAGAACGGACACAAGAGCACCTGGTATCTAGGGCATGTTATCTACTGAAGTTTCCAGAGTTTTCCAGAGTTTTCGGTACTTATTTGATGAAAATATATAACTTATGGGTTTTGGGGTTACTGAACATAAATACACCATCAGAACAAACACCGGAGCACCAGGTGGCTAAGGTATATCATCTTATAGAGTTTCGAGAAATTTCGATACTAAATTGATGCAAACGAATTGTTCATGTGTTTTTAACAGAAATCAGAACTGGCCCTCGGAGTTCCTAATGCACAGAGTGAGTGCTATGCACGTCATGTTTTAGAATTTCCAGGCATTTCGATACTAAGTTTGTACACACCGTGTACTCGGAGGTTGTTGAGTAAGATTATGACGTAGATGAAGGCTTTTGGGATATTTGGTATCCAGGGCTGATCCAGGTATCTGGTATCCAGGCCATGAGTAATCCGGTTGCATCAATTTAGTACCGAAAACTTTAGAAACTTCAGAAGATAACGTGCCCTAGGCACCAGCTGGTCCGGTGTCTGTTTTGATGACATATTCGTGTTCAGCAAAACCAAAACCCGATAAGTAATCTGTTTGCATTAATTGAGTACCTAAAACTTTCGAAACTCCAGACGATGACGTTCCTTAGACACCAGGTGCTCCGGTGTTTGTTCTGATTTGTTCTGTTTGCATCAGTATAGTACCGAAAAACCTCGCCCAGATTATGACGCCCCTTGCAGTGAACCCGGGCACCAGGTGCTACGATGGTCTGTTTTATTGGCACGTTCGACGTTCGTGTTTAACCACCTCAAAACCCCCGAGTAATCCATTTTCACCAATTTAATGCCGAAATCCCACAAAACTTCAGAAGATGAAGTCCCTTGCAGTGACCTTGGGCACCAGGTGCACAGAGGGTAGGTTCTGATGCCATATTCGTGTTTGGCGACCTCAAAAACCCTCCAGTATTCCATATGTATCAATTTAATGCCGAAAACACTCGAAACTCCAGAAGATGACGTGCGTTATTAGCGATCCTGGGCATCAAGTACTCCGGAGTTCAATTCTGAAGGCATATTCGTGTTAAGCGACCTCAAAAACCCGTAAGTAATCCATTTGCATCAATTTAGTACCGAAAGCCCTCGAAAGTCCAGAAGATGCCGTCCCTTGCTGTGACCTTGGACACCAGGTAATCCGGTGGTCTGTTCTGATGGCATATTAGTGTTTAGCGACCTCAAAAACCACCGAGTAATTCATTTTTATCAATTTACTGCCGAAATCCCTCAAAACTCCAGAAGAGGACGTCCCTTGCAGTGACCTTGGGCTCTAGGTGGACAGGGGGTCGGTTCTGATGGGATATTCGTATTTAGCGACCACAAAAAATTCGTGAGTAATTCGTTTGCATCAATTTAATACCGAAAACACTCGAAACCCCAGAAGATAACTTGCCTTAGTTGCGACCCTGGGCACAAGGTACTCCGGAGGTCAATTCTGATGGCATATTCGTGTCTAGCGACCACAAAAACTCATGAGTAATCCATGAGTAATCCATTTACATTAGGTTTGTTCGTAGTACGATCCAATCGATCAGCAACCGTTGCCAACCATCAGACGCATGCGCAGTTAACAGTTAGCGCTGCGCAGTTAACAGTTCGAGTTCGTAGACTACTAACGCGCTTGCGTCTGACGGTTGGCAACGGTTGCTGATCGTTCTACGAACAAACCTATTAAAAACCCTCGAAACTGTAGAAGATAAACTTCGTTGCAGTGACCTTGGTCACCAGGTGATCCGGGGGTCGGTTCTGATGGCGTATTAGCGTTCAGCGACCCCAAAAAGCCATGAGTAATTAGTCCATTGAAATGTTACATTTTTTAGGCCGTACCTTGCATTTGTTAGAGGAGTCAATTTTATTTTTTTATTGTGTAGAGGAGATCAGTAGGAGCTTAAGTTCAAGTTTTTGGGGTGGCCACTCTTGTCCCCCGACCGCCATCTTGGAAAAGGGGTGCAAAGGGGTTCCGCGCTATATCTCCTAAACTACCAACCCTACGGAAAATCTAATAAAACATAAAATATATCAATTACATTTTCTACAATTTTGTTTCTATTACTTTTTATCGTCAAAAGTGACCAACAAAAAAGATATAAACCAAAATAAGTAAAAATTTTTTAGCAAGTTTCATTTTGAAGGTTATAACTTTTTTTCAGTTCATTTTACACTAAAATAACATTTTACCAATTTTGTAGAGGGTTTTTCAGCGAACAATTTCCACTATAAAGTTGTTTGACTCTATTTATTTATCTAGGTTTTACAGCACTCCAAGCTTGCCCAGATTCTCGAATACTTATTAGTCCTGTCGCCAGTAGGGGTACAACGGCCTCCTTAATTCAGATGGACTTACCCAAGTTTTCTTTATGTATTTTGACCCGTAGAACACAAATTTTTTGGGTAACAGTCGATCCGGATGTCGATAAGATTGTTATAAACAAAGAACTTGAGGAATCACATAACAGCGATTTTTCGCAAAACAAAATATGTTTTTGTATTTTTTGGGTCATTCTAAGCCAAAAATTATTTTACAAGTTTTTTGGTAGGATGCATAGTTTTCGGCATAAACGGGGTTGAACTTTCAAAAAATCGAAAAATTGCAATTTTTGAACCCGAATAACTTTTGAGTGAAAAATAAAATAGCAATTCTGCTTACCGCATTTGAAAGTTCAAGTAAAATTCTATCGGTTTTGATTATTTTCATTGCTAGAAATTAATTTTTTTATTGTTAAACAAAGGTATCAACACATAGTGATTGAATGATGTTTTCAATGCATTTCTAATTTGAAATCGAACGAGTAGGCGCGCATACAGAATTTCTACGTACATTACGTCCATTAAAACGCATGCATTGGGCCCGGGAAACACTATGTGTTTATACCTTTATTTAACAAATAAAAACTTATTTTTTAGCAATGGAAACAATCAAAACCGATAGAATTTTACTTGAACTTTCAAATGCATTAATCAGAATTGCTATTTTATTTTTTAATCAAAAGTTATTCCGGTTCAAAAATTGCACTTTTTCGATTTTTTGAAAGTTTAACCGCGTTTATCTCGAAAACTACGAGTCCTACGAAAAAACTTGTAAGACCATTTTTTGCTGAGAATCACCCAAAAAATACAAAAAAATATTTTGTTTTGCGAAAAATTGCTGCTATGTAATTCCTCAAGTTCTTTGTTTATAACAATCTTATCGACATCCGGATCAACTGTTACCCAAAAAATTCGTGTTCTACGAGTCAAAATACATAAAAAAAACTTGTGTAAGTCCATCTGAATTAAGGAGGCCGTTGTACCCCCCCTGGCGACAGGACTATATAGGGATACAATAAATACAAAACGTTAAGCTCACTTCTCTATCTATATATTTTTTTATTAATACAATTAGGGTAAAACGCCAGTTATTGGACACGAGACAGTTATTGGACATTACAGTGTTAACTTACGATTATAAGATTTCTGCAAGTGCTAACAAGAGTATATTTCACTAGGTGGCACTACTGGCTTCTATATTACGTAGATTCTTATGTCTGCCTTTAACGGGTTCTGTGATTTTGGCGGTAAATATTTTTAGGTTATGTGAGTGAAGTGACATTTAAGCATTGTGTTAAGCATCTGCTCTGACTTTTTTTTCAGAACTACGTGTTATTTTTAAGGTAAGATTGTATTTTTATTTAAAAGCGTGTAGTTAAGACACTTATAGTCCCTAAGGTAGATCGCGTACAGTAATAGGGATTTTAATTTGGATTTAATTACGCCTGTCCAATAACTAAACTAGAAAACTTGCTGAATTCTATTATGGGACACCTGTCCAATCACTAGATAACTATACTTACCACATATTTCTACAATTTTCAACGTGTTTATGTATAATTAACTGGAGATAGCAGTAAAATTAATTTAGTAATCTATTTGACAGTTATTGGACAGCTGTCCAATAACTAAATTTGACCGTCCAATCACTAAATTGATTTTTTAGGATTGTAGTAAAATGCCTAAACTTAGAAAATACGATAAGAATAAACTTATAGAAGCTGTTAAGGATGTCCAAAATGGCACTGAATAGTATAGAACAGCTGAAAAAATATGGAATTCCGAAGTCCACTATAGAATTTAAATTAAAACGTCCGGAACATAAAGATACACTTGGACCGTCTCCTATTTTAACTTGCGAGGAGGAGAATACTCTGGTTAGGTACGTTCATTAAATTTATCTTAATCCATAGCATTATTTGATTTTACATTCAATATTCCAGATGGATACAAGAAACCGCTTCAAAAGGTTTCCCCAAAAAGGCTAACGATTTAAAAAGCAGCGTGCAAAAATTTTTAACCGAAAATCCTCGCCCCAATAACTTTAAAGATAATCGACCTGGAGATGGATGGTTAAAAGTCAGTCGCCAAAAAAATGTATTTTAATCGGTATTTATCGTTTGATTTTTTTAGGGATTTTTGAAGCGACATCCAGAGGTTTCTAAAAGGACAAGTGAAGGTGTAACGGCAGCTAGCGCTTGCGTATCTGAACGAGACATCAAAAACTGGTTTAAAAATATTGAAACCTATGTTAAAGAAAAACATCTAGAAGAAGTTCTAACTGATCCATCAAGAATTTTTAATGGAGATGAGTCAGGATTTCAAATATGTCCATCTACTGGAAAAGTATTTGCTATGAAAGGTTCAAAAAATGTTTATAATGTTGAAAAAAGCTGTTCAAAAGAAAACGTCACTGTGATGTTTACGTTTTCAGCAGACGGTAAAATTTGCGTGCCTATGTTTATTTATCCTTATCAACGTATTCCAGAAAAAGTTGCTAAAGGCATTAATCCTAAATGGGGTGTGGGCAGAAGCGATAATGGTTGGATGACGGCAAAGACATTCTATCAGTATATTGCGAATGTTTTTTACCCCCAGCTAATTGAAAATAATATTAAGCTTCCAGTTATTCTTTTTGTAGATGGGCACAAGAGTCACTTAAGTTACCAATTAAGTCTATTGTGTAATGAACTGCAAATTGAAGTAATTGCACTTTATCCTAACGCCACAAGGATTTTACAACCATGTGACGTCTCTATTTTCCGTCCACTAAAAGAAGCTTGGCGGCAGTCAGTAAGAGAATGGGAAGAACAGCATCCAGGAGGGGTAGTCAATAAGGTTGTATTTGCTTCTATATTGGAGCAAGCTACAAAAAAAAGTTGTAAAACTGAAACAGTAGTAAATGGTTTCAAGGTTTGCGGATTGTTTCCATTTAAAGCAGATGCTATTGACTACACAAAATGTTTAGGTAAAGAAGTAGGAAAAAATCTAATCATTTCGGATCATCAAAAGAAACCCAAGATGGACTATAATACTTTCGTAAATATCTTAGGTCCTGAAAAAGTTCATAGCTTAGAGAATTTAAAAGAAAATCCAAAGAATAATCTACCTGGCGACGATAATTTGAATTTGTTGTTCAAAATTTGGAATTTTTTTGAACATGATCCAAAATATTCTGATAACCAAATGGTTCTAAAAAATAGAGACACAAACATTAATATTATTCAAAATGTAGCTATCACATCTCCGGTTAAAAATACTGAAATAAAAACATCAGAACAAAGTGGTATTGAAAATGTAAATATTTCTGAGAGTAATAGTACCAATGATATCCACATTCAACAATATAAAACTAATGTTTATGACTTACCCTCTACAAGTAAAATTATTGTTAAACACGAATTGTTGGGCAATTTTTTAACTTCTCCTACTGTACCGGAAAGAAAAAATAAACGTAACACGGAAAGACTTCCTTTTGCTATTACATCTGCACGATATCAAGAAATGTTACGAAAAAAGGAGGAGTTAAAAGAAGAGCAGGAAAAACAAAAACAAGAAAGGAAACATAAAAGAGAAGAAAATTCAAAAAAAGTAAAATGTTCTATTTGTTCAAATGATATTCAATCGAATAAATTAAAATGCGATGACTGTAGTCTTTATTATCACGAATGTTGTATTCCTGTTAAGCATAGACAGCATATACCTAACGATGGTGATCTATTTATATGTCACAACTGCTTCAATCTGCAGGATAGTGATTCCTATGCTAATAACAGTAACCAAGACAGTGAGGATGAAGATATTGACGAACTTTTCACTCAATACAAAGAAGCACAGAAGCAATTACAAAATTTAATTGTGTCAACTGTACATAATAGGTACCCCATACCGCACAGAACTTTTGGTTTTTCTTGTAATTTTCATTTATTTTTACGTTTGTATTGTGTTAAAGCAGTTGTCCAATAACTAATTTTGAGTGTCCTGTAACTAAATAAACTGTCCAATAACTATAATTTTTGTAACTATTTTTAATAAATATATATTGACAAAAAAGATTTAACCCTTTCTTTAAATCCTTTTAGCCATATTGTATTAAACTGTTTAGACTACTTTTTGTATAAATTTCAATTCAGTCTGCAGAGAACAATGTGAATTACGAATTTTTAAAGTTGAAATTTTCTTAAGTGTCCAATAACTGTATGGTTTACCCTAATTATGATTTTACCATTTCTATGATATTACTAATATATTTTTGACCTTTCTCTCCACTATAAAACTTAGAACCCTAAGCATATATTATAGAAAAGGCACAAAAAGTTGTTTGAGAAGAAAGCAAAATTCTTCAGAAGAGAAAAACGATTTTTGAATATTTAAATTAGGGATTAAATTAAGAGGGAGCAGGAGTATCAGTATGGCGCTTGTTTTTTGACAACGATGGCTTTTATTTTCATCGATATTGGTTCTTTTTCATTATCTTAATTTAATCGCCTTATTTTCAACCCTATCTACAGTTGCGTCATTATGCATTTGAAACAAGGACTAGCGTAGCTCGTATTTCAATAACGACGCAACTACCCTGTAGCGGCTCAGTACATTTTTACAGTTCGGTAGTTTTTGTATCATCTGTACACAGGGCCCCCGCAAAGCTAAGCAGCGCCCGCGTGTGGTACATATTTTAGCGCCCTTTAAATCTACTATATCCACTTATGAAATAAATCTATAATTTTTTTTATTTTTGACGAGCTCATGCTATATAGCTAATATTGCCAAACCAGATAATCTTTCCTCTACCATAGTAGATTTCATATAATTTTTAATTAACTTTAATTTTGAAAATGATCTCTCACAGAAGCAACAGACACAGTTAAAGTGAAATTAATTCTTAATGAAATATTTGGTAAAGATGAAGTTAGATATTTTCAAATGTCTATTGAAAATTGTTAAAGAGGATTTGATGAGTCAAGTAATGAAAATAATTTCTAAAGCGTTTATCTCATTAAATAAATCAGTTGCACCAATATCCGCCTCCGTTTTTACTGGATCAGTTAGGTTTTGTTGAAGAGAAGGACCGTTTTTCAAAATATCATCGTCAATTAATGTAAATATATCACTAAAAAACCAAAAACATTATCATAACCAGACATTATGTCAAATCTACTATTTAACGAACTTAGTACTTGATCATTATTATAATACTGTCTATTTTCTATGTTAAAGGTATCATTATCTGCTATATGTATCTATAAGATTCTCACAAATTTTAATTATATGAAATTTGAATAGTTTTCTAGCTTTTATTCTACTCGACCATTTTGTATCACTTAGAGGTTTTAGATTTAATTCAGGAACATGCATTTTATAATACTCCTTCTATTTGTGAAGGAAGAGACATGCGTAAAATTCTTGTACAATATTAAAAAAGTTTACTATTTCATTTGACACTTTAGCAGCATCATTCACTACTTTTAAGCCATGTGCAGTGCGTGGAACAAAAAAATCTCGAGAGGTATAACATTCCGTTAACTTCTAATCATTTTTATTGTTATGCGATTTAAATTTTAATAATGTTCTGTTATTAAATTCTACTTGAAACAATTACTAATAAATATTTCGTCTTTCACTGACGTCATCACAAACCTATAGATTAGCAGACCTGTACGTTTTGTACCTTGTGTACTCCTGGCGGTAAACCCATGAACCGTATTGTGACATGGTCGGCGTAGAACGGAAAATAAGATATCACTTTTGGTCGGAGCCTTCAACCGAATAAGTACCTAGTGGCAGATAACCTATCCACGTAAAAGTGGCGAATATTTCATTCTTGTTTCAAGTCATAGTATTATTTTGAAAAGAAATTATCCAAGTTTATTACGTATGTGTTTAGTGGGCTGAAGAAACGAGGTTGGAGGTTCGCAGCAGTGATTTGTGGTTTATCTGGTAAATAATTTTTTGTTTTTACACGCTACTATAACGCCATATTTGTTTTTTGTCTTATTTGACGTCTTCAAAAAAATTTTACTATTAAATCTTGCAGTGAGCTTATTAATTCAGGCTGGTATCTTTTAACTTTTTCATTGTCTGTAATATCCACTAAGAGGGAAAGTATTTTGTCATAAATCTTAAAAAATTATCTCTCTTAATTTGTGGGGTTATGTTACATCACATATTACCCAATTCCAATTTTATATATTATAATCATGAAGTTCTGAAACATAGTAAATTCCGTACATCATATCCACCGATCCTGTTCCGATATTTGGTATTTTCATAAATTTTTACACTACTTTGGCATTATTCCATATCATTTAATAACTATACTATTTTTTATGAAAAGCTATTTCCAAAATAAATCTATTCAGCATTTAAATTTTAGACTTACTTGTCTACATATTATCGAGTCAAGGCCATTTTATATGCCAATCTTATGACAAGGTCACCAAACAGTCTAGTGGAAGATTGTTTTTTCCTTTCTAATGAGATAGCTTTTTCTGATTCTTCTTTATTCTAAATAAAAACTTCCTGATGTTTGTTTTTCTTTCTCTGACTTTTCCCTACATTATTACAAGGAAGTAAAACCAGGATTCTATTTTTTTAGCCACTGGGGAAAATCTTTTAACTACTCCTACCACCTGAGAAGGACCGCTTTTCGACCAAGTCACCTAGGGGACAAGTACTAGAGGAACATGTAATTTTTGTTCTTCATTATCCTGCATTTTGGAGAATTGCCGTGTTACGGTTGACTGCGTAGCACCATTCTGTGCTTAAGACTTTACTGAGAAGTAGTAAGGAAAACTTGTGGGGACAATATCAGGTCAATCGGGTTTGTTTCGGGAACTTTTTATATTTAACAGTGCAATAGTTATCTACCTATACCAGTACACTTATACACTTATTTTTTTTTATAATATCCAGAACATTTAAGTAATTAACATACACATAATTCAATAGCGCTCCAACACCTGTATGTCTCTTTGTAAAAGAGGATAATTTGGGCCCAAATAACCTTTTCCCATACAGTAGTTCCTTACATTTATTTTTTATTAATATTATTAGACTTGTTTCCCATATTTTTCATATAACTATATATATATTTTAATATTATTAGCTTGTTTCTTGTAATTTAAATTCCCAATTTGTTTGCTTAACTTAAATTCATTTGTTATTAAATTAAATTCAATCCCTAATCCCTATCCTTCAGGATAGCTATTAGTTTTACTTGGTCATTATTAAAAACCACGAGTCAGAAAAAGGATCTTTATCATCCAGGACTGCGTTGGTTCAGTTAGGTGTTGCCTATTCAACTCATTGAGTTATATATATTTGTATGGTTCATCCTAGGTAGGTATTTTAGTATTGATTTCTTGTAGTATTTAACGTTGCTGTACGTATTACAATCGTATGATTATTTGGTGAAGGTTGTTGTTTAACCTTAGTGTAAGTTGGGGGTACGCTCCATATAAGAGCTACCCCAGTACTAATGTAATTATAGTTCTCATATTCAGATAAGTAGTTAAGTCAAATTGTCATTTTAGAGTTACATAGGTTGTATTTTTTCTAACTCAGAGGTTGTCAATAATCTAGGTAGTTATATTTTAATAAATATTTATTTGTTTGTATATCAATTATTTTTTTCCCATTTTTGAATTTAATAATTTAATATATTGAATAATTTACAGCAGTGTAAGATACCTGGGAGTTCGGTCCATCCCTACTTCTGGCGCCCGCAATTTAGTCTATTTTATGTATCTCTTATATTTTTCTATTTTTATTATATTAATATTTATTCTATCTATTTTATAAGCCTCTCTTTTTATATTCATATTTCTGGTTCTAGTCATCATCCCTCTTTAGTTTAAGCTACTGTTCTTCGACAGGCATGCAAACGAGCCGTACCCATCCTTGAGTGTCAAGTCGTTCTCTTGCATTTCTTGCTAGCCAATTCTATTTAGTTTGCCTCTGTCTCCCCATACTTCTATTATCAGTTCCTCACCCACTCACTCATTTCACCTTAGCATTCTAGTTCTACAAATACTACTGCAAAGTAGTTTTTTGTTACAGAGGTTTTCTACCCTTATCATACACGCATATTGGCACCGATATCATACCCTTGACCTCCCGTGTCTTTTATACGAGCAAAATTTCGCGACAATGTTTTTTAAATGCATTAATTTTTTTCGAATCCTGAGAAAAATAATAAGCATTTTTAAAAAACTTAAACGCAGAATGAAAGATTACGTTTTTACTGAAAGCCGAAAGTCCCTTAGAATAACAAAGAAGTTTTTTTTGAGATATTTGAAATTAAAAATCACACTAAATTTTCTCTTTTTTTTACCTCTGTAACTTATTCAAACAAACATAATAGAAGTTTTCAGGGACTTTCAACCCTCGGTAATATTGCAGTCTTTCATTCTGCGTTTAAATTATTCAAAAATACTTATTACTTTTCTCAGGATTTGAAAAAAATGAATGCATTTAAAACGCATTTGCGCGAAATTTTGCGCCCTTAAATTTAAATTTTTTAATGGTTCAGCTACAAAATTAAATAGTCTTTCCCCTGTAGTGTCAAATATTAGGTAAAAAGCTAAAAAACTCTCTTGTATTTCAACTTTTTTTAGAATTATCGTTAAATACTACATATTATCGCAAACTTAGGCTTGTTTGCTTTTTATGACAGGAATCTGGGATACAGTTCATAATTATTGAATAATATTTGTAACTATGCACTAAACCGTCCATACCCAACATTAGTTTTTACTTTTACGTTAATTCTATTATTTATGAATAATGCAAAATAGGTATTCGGATATTATACTATTTTAAATATAAAATAATAGTAATAATTATTAACAACAAATATAAAATAACATTTTAATTATTTTTTCATTAATAACACAATATTTAATTTTTGAGATTTCTCTCGATGTTCATGAAAAAATTGAAATTAAACTTATATAAAAAATCATTCTCATTTAAAATAAATATTTCTTATTTGCCAAACCTTCGGTTTGGCGCCCTTTTGGGATTGCGCCCGCGTGCGTCGCACGCGTTGCACGCCCGGTTACGGGGGCCCTGTCTGTACATAATATTTTAGAAGTGAATTCGCAATAAACAGGAATTGAGAAAATTTGCAGTTACGTCACTCTTCCTCCATACCGGACTGAATATCTGCTGAGTTTTATTATTATAATTTATCCTGGGTGGCACAGCAGTCGGTTCCCCTCTACTTAACTTATTCTTACAGTGGTGCTACCTATTTGGCCACGTGAAGTCGTATTAAAAATTGTGAAAAGTATCTTTAGTTTTATAGATAATACTATTGAGAGTCTTGTGGGTAAAATTTATATTTTTGTAATTAGATAAGCATTTTGTGTTTTTTGTAAGCCCGCACCATGAGTGGTGGTTATTTTATTTGTAAGAAACCTCTGGGGAAAATTATTTGTCAGTGGGAAAGCCGAGCCATCTTTACTTGCTGTTGTGGGCGAACGTTTTTCGTCTCTTTATATAGCGGAAATAAAGACGATTTTTTGGAAACCCTGAGATACAAATGATTAGCTAAAACAGTCACAAAAATGCATTTAATCTCTTCTTACTTTCTCCACTACAAGATGCAGCCCGATTCCACCCACAGACTCCGAGTATATCACCAGATTCAGTCATGGCTCGGTAATCATTGTGATCCAAAAGATTGGGGCTGGAAAAAGCATGGAAAATTTTGGATACCAATCCAAACTTCTAAGCCTCCAGTACCCATGAGCTTATTAAATTAATATTTGCAGATTCAATGGAAATTAGAAGTGCATGTGGTTGCCAAAAATCAGACCTCAAATGTTCAGCAGTGTGCCTCCATTATGGTGGTGAAAGTTGCAGCAACATCGTGGACATATCAACATTAATTATTTATATAATAATTAATGTTATATAATAATTATTATTAAATAATAAATATTACCGACAATTTCACCTCGGATACTGATTCAGATCTTGACTCGCAGCCTGGACCATCGAAAAAAATGAAAAAATAATAACTTTGATAGATCTTTTTCAATATGTAATAATAAATAATATTATTTTGTCTAGAAATTGTCCGTGGATTAATGGAAATACCACACAAAAAACGCGCCTCCAGACTCTACCTCATAGGTGGCGGGGAAAGGGGTCAAAAATAGCTTAATAATAACATAGGAATGTTAAAATTTTAATAAATAAATATACAGATAGAAAAGTAACTAAGCCTAAGGTTTTGTTTTTATCGTATTCTTATGAGAATTCGAGAACCTGGTCAAGTTTGTAGCGCTGTAAAACCTAGATAAATAAATAAAATTAAACAACTATTCGTTAAAAAATCCTCTACAAAATCGCTATGATGTTATTTTATTGTGAAATGAACGGAAAAAAGGTATAACCTCCAAAAGGAAAGCTCTTACAACATTTTCTCTTATTTTTGTTTATAACTTTTTTGTTGGCCACTTGACGATAAAAAGTGATAGATATAAAATTATAGAAAATTGAATTTGCTACAGTTTACGTTTAGATTTTAGGTAAAAAGTGATAGATATAAAATTATAGAAAATTTAATTTGCTACAGTTTATATGGTTTGTAGGGTTGTTAGTTTAGGAGATACAGCGCAAAAGCCCTTTGCAAGCCTCTTCCAAGATGGAGGCCGGGGGACAAGCGTGGCGACCCCAAAAACTTGAACTTAAGCTTCTACTGAACCACCCTACAGATTAAAAAATAAAAGTGACTCCTCTAAGATATGCAACCATAAATGTAACATCTTAATGGACTAAATCAGTTTTTATCAATTTAATGCCAAAAACCCTCGAAACTCCCGAAAATGACGTGCCGTAGTGCCAAAGTCATAATATTGTCCTATAAAAGGTTATGTAAGGTTTTTGTTTGTTTATTTCTTTTTCTTCTTCTTTTATGGCCTTTGAGAGCTGTGCCCATTTAACCAGCAACATTTCTTAAAATTTGCGCATAACTAAAGATACCATGCAACAAAACTATTACGAACCTAATCGACTAATCATTGATAGGGAAGGGAAAGGGTTAAAAAATAAACTGTCGTTAAAATATAACCTACATAAATAAAAATTAATTTGAAAACAACATAATATTTAACCTCCAATATTATGACCATTATGTCCATAGAAAGAATTATGACCCTAAAGTGGAACTGGGCTGGACACATAGCTAGAATGTCAGATATCAGATGGACACAGCGAATAATACACTGGAGACCAAGACAAGAGGCATATCGAAGTAGAGGTCGTCCGCCAACCAGATGGTCTGATGACATCAAACGGATCGACAGAAACTGGATGCAGACAGCACAGGACAGAAATGCATGGAGAAGACTAAGGGAGACCTATATCCAGCAGTGAATGGATCCGGGTTGAATGATGATGAAGATGATGAATGTTATGACAGAAGTCAGTTACCATTTACAATCTCAACAAATAAAATAATGACGTCATATAAACTCGTCACTAATTCTAGCAAATGAAATGGCCGCTGTAGTAGGAATGGCATCTTAAAAAAATCTGATTATTCCCTATATATTTTTTCAAAGTTAGAATATGGCAAAAAGGGGAAAAGTACGTGCATTCCTTATTTTTTACCTTTTCCTATACTATACCTACCAACATTATCAAATTTATAGGTAAGTTAGTTCACATTCTAACACTATTTGTTTGATTTTAATACCAGAGAGTTAATGAGAAAATATGAAATGTAATATGTACAGTCGATTCCAAAAACCTTAAATTATTGTATAATCACCCATACCATACAGCTATATCTACATAGAGCTGAAGTTTCTATATGTGGTAAAGTCTCAAACACATAAAGTTGCCGGCAGCGTATGCGGCAATGGCGTAATGCCCTATAAACTATTATTATCCGGCAATAATTATTCACAAACAAAAACATAATGATGAATATAATGCTCGAATAATGACAGTTGTCCGTAGAGTTAATTGAATGTCATTATCGGATGGATCATCTCGTGGATTGCGTCCAACAGAAATAATAATTAATTTCACCAATAGCTCGTTTGGAGTGGCCGAGTTCTAGCGAAAACCAATTAAAAACAAATTCAATGGGCTTACGTAGTATATTTTAATTAACATCTTTATGTAATCGAAAATAATGTACTATATAATGGTGGTGGTAAAGAACCTATTTCCTATTAAAATGAGAAAATTATAGCCATGAGCAAACCTTATAAAATGAGAACGTAACAGAAAGTAAATTATATATAAGAAAAAGACAGAATTATATATTTCTATATATAAAGATATTTTTAATATTATTTTATGTGCTAATAGATTGAAAACTTAGGCTTTTGCTAGCAGTTGCCGCTAGGGCATCCCTGCCATTTCGTTCGATGCAATCCGTAACTGCACGCTGGGGTTTGTCCTGGTTGGGTCAGAGAGAGTATATTCCTCCTGATGAGAGACTAATAAGTTTCGAAACCGGTAGAGGAGCTTGCTGCACCCTTTGATTGAACTTGAATATAACTCGGCTGTAGTTTCGTGTTGCAACGGAATTAAAAATGGTTATTCATTTTTTATTTACATGTTTACTCTGATTGGAGTACGAATGGAAGCATTCTCGTTGGAACTTCACCGCGCTGAGCAGATGGGACGTGAATTATAAATTGTAAAATTCCCTCATCTTCTTTAGTGTCAGCATCCGTTATGGTTTGCAAATTTTAGAAGCCTCGGAGGTGTAACCAGAGAAGGTTTCCATTCTTTTCAATCTGGTCGGATGTAGAGTAATAGTTTTAATAATATTTTATGTGCTATTAGATTGAAATCTTAGTCTTTAGAGCAGTTGTCTCTAGGGCATCCCTGCCATTTCGTTCGTTGCAATTCGTAACTGCACGCCGGGGTTTGTCCTGGTTGGGTCAGAGAGAGCAGCATATGTGCCTCCTGATGAGAGACTAACAAGTTGGTCTTTGGTTGAACTATAATATAATTCGGCTGTAGTTTCGTGATTCAACGAAATTGAAAATGGTTATTAATTTTTAAATTATCTATATATTCTACGAAACTGGGTCACGGGTAGAAATTTCTTCAGGACTTCCTCTCAGAAAGTTTTTTATCGGGGAAGTGAATTAATGATAATTGATACCAAACATATTTTATAAACATACATATAAACATTTTTATAAATAAAGATTGTATTTTATCTTTTATTCTTAAATTTTTTAAACACTTTGGCATTTTAATGTAATGGAAAATAAATAAAACCTCAAAATAACACAAGAAAATCCAAATAGTATACGAATTATTATAAACGTTGATTGATAAATACATACAGATATACTTTTATCAATCAACGATATAATAAGTATTATCGTATAGGATAAGGATTTTGTTTTCTTTTGTTATTTTAAGGTTATATTGATTTTCCTTTACATTAAAATGAGTTCTCAATCCAAGTTAATTTTACAGCCCTTTTGAATTTACCCCCATATGGCGTATAGTTACGCGCCCTACCACTGGCTTATGCGACAATCGTCGTTTCACTCGTTAACACGGAACTTGCATTGCTATGTAGGGGTGTGCTGTGCTAACAGTCAAAATTTTAAAGATTTGACAGTCCTTGGTACTGCGACAGTGGCGGCTAGTGGAACTAATGTGCGGGGTTGGCGGTGTTGCCAGATAGAAAAGTAGCATTTTATAACGATTAAATTTAATTATGATTTTAATAAAATTACTTTCATTAAGTAACGTTCTGTTACAAGTCCTGTCATATTATCCCGGAAGCATCACTAAAATTTTTGTTTTTTGAATTATCCAAATCTCTCTATTCTTGTAAGAGCTGTACCATTTTTTCTAAATAAAAACACTGATAGACTCCTAAAATAGAAGTTGGATTGATAAGATTAGAATGGCCCGCATGCAGCCCAGATCTCAATCATATTGAGAATTTATAGGATGTCTTAAAAAAAAAAGAAATTTGCCGTCATCCCAGGCCTTCAGAAAATTTGGTATAGTTATGGCCTTGTTAGAGGAATATCGGGCTATTCCCAGTCAAGGATAACAAATCTTTATTCGATGCCAAACATATTGCGAGCAGTCGTTGCTGAAAGAGGTGGACACACCAGCTATTGTTTTGTTTTGTGGTTAACTTTGTTTTGTTTTGTTAATTTTAGTGCGTTTGATATTTTTAATTAAACAAACCTTCAAAGCAGTGTTTTTATTTCCAGCTCTTACAAAGAAAAGAGATATTCGGATAATTCAAAAAGCAAAACTTTAGCGTTACCTCCAGGATAATACAAAAGGCCTATCAATTAAAATCAGCACTCCAATTTTTCCACAGAATTTTTTAAAATTAGGAGAAATAACAACGTTTCTATTTACACCCGTATAATGCCTTCTAAGCAAAAAATATTTTTGTTACCGGAATAATAACAAACGACATGAAAACATGTACAGTGGAACCCCGATAAGTCGGCCTCCGATAACCCGGAAGTCCGGCTAACCCGGATCGATTTTCATCAGATAAAATAAAAATGTTTTCACTTTGACTGAGTTTTTTTACCAAGAAATAAACAAAAATGTATACAACTGTACGTAATTTAGATGTACTGGACATAAGTATTTCATTTTTTTGGCAATTATAATTAAGTTTATCTGTAAGAGTACCGTATTTTATTAATTTTTACCATATTCTCCGGCTAACCCGGATTTTCGATAACCCGGATCGGCCGCGGTCCCGATTAATCCGACTTATCGAGGTTCCACTGTACCTACAAACTGATGTAATAATCTTGAAAATCGGAGTATAAATAAGAAAGTTATGGATTGTCAAACTTAATCAAAATTTTTGGGTGGCGCAATTTTGTGCCGGTGAGTGTATATTATTTATTATGCAATCAGGTATTATTGCGAAAATCTATATAGCAATCAAATCGATACCTATGGAGCCGTAAAATTAAAATATGTTTCATCGATCTTGTCACACTGTCAGTGAATAATGAGTTAATGGATTTCAAATCTATATCATGTGCTACGTGTCAACGACTAAAATCGGCAAATGGATTGTCGTGTTATAGCGATCTAAGTAAAGTTGTGTGTAAACCTCAATGACAAGAGAGGGTGTCATGTGACATACGCCAACAAATTGCAAAAGGCAAAACAAGTGATGACAAGAGAAATAAACAACCTGCATTGTTTCTATGTTTAGGTATAGGCTATTGATTATATTCAAAATAAGATAGCTAAAAGGAACTACAACGTTAACGGGGTTTTATTATTTGATATGGTCAATGGACATCTATATATGAAAAAACCGCGGAGTGCTACCATTTAAAGGGGTGCGTTTTTGAGAAATGGGTGAATTAGTCCCTGGGCACAGGTTACATTAGGGTGAGTTTTATGCACTTTTGGTACAAATATGTCTACACAAAAATTGTTCCTCGTTAAATTTCCTATCTAAATATAACTTTTTAAAGTCAAAGATACATTTTTTTTACAAAAATATATTCAAAAGAAAAAGCACAAAGAAACCCAAAAGAAAGAAATTTTGTTTCTTGTCCCATAACTTTTGTCCACGGGGATATAGGTATAGACATTGCTTCACAGAAAAAAAACTTACATATTTTTTCTTTAAAATGATGTTTTGTAGAGGTCATTAGGATTTACAGTTTTCGAAATATGATTTTTTAAAGTTTGCCACTCACAGCAATTTTGGGCAATTTTCCTTGTTATTTCGCAAATATTGTTCTGTAACTTTTTTCTACGTAACTTTAGGTATATGCAATGGTACACGTAATAGGAATAGAAATCCATTACCTTTAAAATAGTCTACTGTATAACGTTGTACGACTTTTTTTAAAGAGATTATGGTTTTTCAAAATTTTATTTATATTATATTATTACTTTTAACGATTTTTTTATAATATAATATAAAAATAAAATAAAATTATTATATAATATATTATATATTATATAATACCTAATATAAAAAAATATTATCTTTTACATTTTTTTACGATTGTTTTTGAAATTTCTTATTATAATTTCTTTTTGTACATGAATATACTATCTATATATTGCGCAACAAAGAGGGCTTACTTTCTGTTCTTTAAAATGGTGTATCATCCATATTTAAATACATAATGGAAACCGAGTGATTCTTTTATATTTTCTTCCCTGTATTATTTAAAATTATTTCTTTTCCAAAAATTTCATAAACATTAGTTTTAAAAAATTTTCAAAATCAAAGTCCATCTCTTCGTTAGCATTAGCTTCAATATCTTCCTCTGACACCTCAGTTATCTTAGAGTTCCCACAATTAGTACCCATGCACATGCACCCTTTGCAGAATATTGAACAACTTATTCCTATCTTCCTACAACCGCAGTTTTTTGTACATCCTTTGGTACATTTACATGCTATTTTTTCAAGCAAAGCTTGTGGTGCAGGAGCTTTGACAGTAAATATTGGAATTAATCCATATTTTGAAGTTTGCCCTGCCGAGTAAAGTGGATCCAAAGTATTACCTATAAAAAATAAGATTCAATCATAACACACAATCACATAAAAAAGTTATAATGAGGAATTTAAAAAATAATCCTAAAATCAAAAATCGTTGCAAGTATCTACTTATTACAATTTGAAAAAGCATATCTTATTCAAAAAAACCCTAGAATTTTTTATAATACACCATTTTAAAGTAAACAGAATAAGCTTTTTTTTATTATATAATATATACCATATAGAAAAAAAAGTTATAGTGGGAAATTTAAAAAATAATCGTAAAAAATATAAAACTCGTTAAAAGTATAAAGTCTTGAAAAAGATAACCTCTTTAAAAGAAGTCGTATAACATTATACTGTAGACCATTTTAAAGGTAATTGATTTTTATTCCTCTTACATGTACCATTGCATATACGTAAAGTTACGTAGAAAAAAGTTACAGAACAATATTTGCGAAATAACAAGGAAAATTGCCCAATATTGCTGTGAGTGGCGAACTATGAAAAATCATATTTTAAAAACTGTAAATGCTAATGACCTCTACCAAACATCATTTTAAAGAGAAAATATGTAAGTTTTTTTTCTGTGAAGCAATGTATACTGCAATGTATAACCGGTAGCAGGTAGGAACTCCTTTTGGATAGTCCTATCAGGGAAATTGAATCAATCCCTGCCTTCTGCAGATTCCAGGTGTTTCCTGACCCGGGAAACTAGTACCTGCTAAGGGTCCCCTGTCCAGGGTCACGGATGAAGCCCACAACGGCATCCAGGGCGGAGAAGAAGGTCTTCACAACGGTCTGGAGGACGGAGGTGGCAGCCCCCTGGTTTTAGGGCTTGTATAAAATCGAACCTGGAAATCGGCAGCTGGTTTTTCAGTATCTGTATTGAGCGGAAGTCATTTAGGCCAGAACGGTCAATACAGAATAGTACTCGGTGCGGTGGCAACCACTTAAACAGCGTGTACACAGCGGTGTAGAAAGCCAAGGGAATGACTACTACACTATTTTTCCCAGGTTAATCAATATGGCTGAGGAAATAAACGATGGCCCCAAGTACGGGCGCTTCTTAAATGGGGCAGGGGTGCGAAGAATCTCCCGCTTGGCCAAATTTGATATACAGAGAAGTTGTAGAATAGGCACATGGAATGTGCGGAGTTTATATGAACCAGGAAAAACACACAATGCCATAAATGAGATGTTGTTGTTTGTTTGGGTTTATATGACTGCGGACACTAAATCCATTCGCCAATAAATGAGATGAAAAGGCTGCAAATATCAATTCTGGGTATCAGTAAAATGCGATGGCCCGGATCTGGCCAATGCCATGTGGATGATCATGAAGTATATTATGCAGGAGAAGAGAGTAATTACCATCGTCATGGTGTAGGATTCATAGTCTCAAACGAGGTTAGCAAATGTGTTAGAGCGGTATGCCAGGTATCTGAACGAGTCATAATGATTCAGTTGAACGCGAAACCCAGAAACATAAATTTAATACAAGTGTATGCACCGACAGCGGAAAGTGAACTGGAAGAACTTGACAAGTTCTACGCCGATGTAAAAACTGTTACCGACCAACTCAAGACTAGAGATCTCACCATTCTGATGGGTGACCTTAATGCTAAGATAGGAAAAGGCATACAAAGTAATATTATTGGCTGTTATGGACTGGGCGATAGAAATGAAAGGGGAGACTATTTCGCAGATTTTTGCAAAGAACTTAATCTATGTATAATGAATACCTTTTTCAAATTACCTAAAAGGAGATTATATATGTGGAAATCTCCAGCAGATACCCCCAATAATATCGTAAGAAACTAAATTGACTACATAACCATCAGTGAGCGTTACAGAAATGCAGTAAAGTCTGTAAAAACCTATCCTGGCGCCGATGTACCATCTGATGACAATCTATTGTTAGCCGAAATAAAATTAAAACTTAAACGGATAAAACAACCACGATCCTCTAACAAACTGGATACCGATTTTATTAGAAACAACAGTCAGGGGATTTCAAACAATTTAGAGAGCAATTTTGAGAATAGCGAACAACAAGAATCCATCGAGGATCATTGGAACCAAATCAAAACGATTATAAGCAACTCAACTCCAAACTTCAAAGAGAAAAATCAAAAGAAGCAACAGTGGATGAACGATGAGATTTTGAATTTGATGGAAAAAAGACGCAAATTTAAGAATCAAAACATCGAAATGTATAAACGCATTAATAAAGAGATAAGGACTAAAATACGAGCGGCAAAAGAAACATACTTTAAAAAAAAATGTTTAGAAATTGAAGAGTTGCAGAGAAAACATGATTCATTTAATATGTATAAAAAAATAAAAGAACTCACCGGTCAGAACAAAAAACATGCAAATAACATCGTTGATAGAGACGGAAAACTGATTATCACTGATTTGGATAAAATAGACAGATGGAAAGAACACATTGAGGAACTGTTTAATGATGAAAGGCCCGAGCTTGAAATTAACGAAGTAGTTACAGGACCTGACATAACTATGGATGAAATTGAACAAGCAATAAGATTAGCAAAGACCAGAAAAGCGACGGGACCAGACGAAATACCGAATGAAATAATAAAGCTCTTCGAAAATTCAGGTAAAAGATCTCTCCTTCATCTTTTTAATAAAGTTTATCAAACTGGCTATATACCAACGGATTGGCTGCTGTCGACTTTTGTGACGATACCTAAAAAAGCAAACGCGAAAAGATGTAGTGACTACCGAACCATTAGCTTGATGAGTCATGTTTTAAAGATATTTCTACGAATTTTGCACTCTAGGATGTACCAAAAAATAGAAGAACGGCTTGGTGATACACAGTTTGGATTCCGCAATAACCTTGGGACCAGAGAAGCACTGTTTAGTATTCAGGTTATGGTACAGAGATGCAGAGATGTCGGACATCCGGTTTATATGTGTTTCATTGACTTTGAGAAGGCCTTTGATCGGGTAAAACATACGGAAATGATTGCTATTCTTCAGAAAGTGGGTATTGATGATAAAGACCTACGCATTATCAAAAATCTTTACTGGCATCAACGTGCAAACATCAGGATTGGCTGGGACACGTCTGAAGAACTTCAAATACGAAGAGGAGTAAGGCAGGGCTGCATTTTGTCCCCACTAATATTTAACATCTCTTCTGAGTTTGTTTTCAATAAAGCAGTGGATAATGCTCAATGTGGTATCAAAATGAATGGCGTCAATATTAATAATTTGAGATATGCGGATGACACGGTGTTAATTGCGAGCAATTATGAAGAACTTCAACATCTGATTAATAGGATTACCACAACGTGTGACGAATATGGACTCAAGCTAAACACCGCAAAGACCAAGGTGATGGTTGTCAGTAAGACGCCAATACAACCGGAAGTAGTAACAGCTTATGGTGAACAATTAGAAAGAACTAACAGTATCACCTACCTTGGTTGTAATCTAAATGAGAACTGGGACATGAGCAAAGAAATTAGAATACGTATAGAGAAGGCCAAAGCTGCATTCTTTAAGATAAAGAAACTTTTATGTGGAAACAACATTACTTTGAATCTTAAAATTAGATTAGTGAGATGTTATGTGTTCTCTACTCTTTTGTACGGTGTCGAAGGTTGGACTTTAACAGATACTCTTCTCAAGAAATTGGAAGCCTTTGAAATTTGGGTATACCGAAGAATCCTACGAATAAGTTGGGTGGATAGAGTTCGTAACGAAGTTGTTTTGCACCGGATGGGAAAAGTCACAGAAGTCGTCAGAACAGTTAAAAATCGAAAACTTGAATATTTTGGCCATGTTATGCGACACCCAGAGAGATATAATATACTCCATTTAATAATACAAGGCAAGGTAGACGGAAGAAGAGGGCCAGGTCGAAGAAGAACGTCATGGCTTAAGAACCTGAGAGAATGGTATAACAGATCCTCTGCATCCCTTTTCCGAGCTGCCGTTAACAAAATTACTATAGCCAATTTGATAGCCAACGTTCGATAATCGAGCACGGCACATGAAGAAGAAGAAGAAGCAATGTCTATACCTATATCCCCGTGGACAAAAGTTATGGGACAAAAAACAAAATTTCTTTCTTTTGGGTTTCTTTGTGCTTTTTCTTTTGAATATATTTTTGTAAAAAAAAGTATCTTTCATTTTAAAAAGTTATATTTAGATAGCAAATTTAATCAGGAACAATTTTTATGTAGACGTGTTTGTACCAAAAGTGCATAGAACTCACCCTTATGTAACCTGTGCCCAGGGACTAATTCACCCATTTCTCAAAAACGCACCCCTTTAAATGGTAGCACTCCACGGTTTTTTCATATATAGAGATTCATTGACCATATGAAATAATAAAACCCCGTTAACGTTGTAGTTCCTTTCTATAGTACATAATCAATAACCTATAGTCTAGTAAAATAAAATTACACTACATGTAAATCAAAATGTAAATTCGTACAGATTGAAACAAATTTTATATCAAAGTTTAGGTGGGTACAAAAGATATTTTCAAGAAAGTATCCAAATCACACAAGGGGATCATTGTTTAAATAATTAAAAAGGGGTCATTTTTGCATAAAAATTACTTTTTTAACTGCTGAGGTCATCCAATTACTAATGAAGGTCTATAGGATTGTTTTCTTTAAAGTTGAAGGGTGAATCTTTCATATAAGACTTACTAAATTAAATTCGGCCCCCTATTTATTTAAATAATTATACATAAAACTTTAAAAACAAATTTACAAAAAATTATTTTTAGCGTTTTAAATAAGCACTATAAAATATCTTATTTTACAGGATAAGTTGCGCTATGTTATCAGTATTAATAAAAAAAAATTGGTGCAAAAATATTTAATATTTTTTGAGATATTGAATTTGTTTATTAAATATTACTCTATTTTCAATTGCAAAAACACGGTTGTTGCCAAAGAAATATTAACCTGTATTAAATCTTCTTATTTTTATTTTTATATATATTTTCGATAAATGTATTGATAAATTCAAATTTCAATTAAACTTCCCCCTAAAATGGCATTTGAAAATTAAAATTTGTTTATAATTTTTTTTTAATAGCGTCGCGGGGATTAAATATTTTGAAATGCCGTTTCGATAATTGGGTTCCTGGGAATTTTTCACTAATTAACAAATTTTTTTGTCTTTTTTCCTCTTCTTTTTTTTTTTCTTGGAATTATATTACTACGGGCCCTTTTTGGGTTAAGTTTCATTAAGAATGTTGAATCTCTAAGTTGTAGATTCTAGACCTACAAATATTAAGATTGGTCTAAAATCACTTAAATAAAATGTGACTACTTACTGAGTTACAGAATGTTTTATTTAAAAATTTTAAAATTATTTTTACCAAGTACTTTCAAACTATTTGACGTACCCTTATCATACTTGACAGAAAGTGTGAGTACTATACAGGCTACTAAATTGTGATAAATAAAAGTTTCTAGCTACCACCAGAGGCGTACGACAGGGGACAGGTAGTGGTTGACCCTTCCCAAATTCTACGCCACTGAGGAAATTACTATTTTAGCGAAATTTTTCGATTCTCCAATACTTTCTTTGTAAATAATATACTCCTTACTGGTAACGATTAAGTCATTAGTTTTCGAGATATTGGATGTTAAAAATGAAACGGCATAGTTATATTGATTCATCTATTCATTCATTTTAAACTTCCAATATCTCTCAAACTGATGACTTTATCGATACCAGTAAAGTTATTTACATACAAAGTATTTTTTTAAGCCTTTTTTGCACAAAAAAGAATAATACGGACTATTGCTGGTATCCCTCATAAAACAAGTTGTAGGCAGTACTTTCAAAATTTCAAGATATTGCCATTGGCCTGTATTTATATTCTGGAGACTTGTATATATATATTTAATAACCTCGAAAATTTTAAAACCAATGGACAAATACATAACATGAATACTAGGTATAAAGATACCTTGCGTGCCCCAATGTGTAGGGGAAATAATATATTATATTGCAGGTCCCCGGGTATAATGGGACAAAGACTCTATAATAG
This sequence comes from Diabrotica virgifera virgifera, assembly GCF_917563875.1. NCBI lineage: Eukaryota > Metazoa > Arthropoda > Insecta > Coleoptera > Chrysomelidae > Diabrotica > Diabrotica virgifera. Next base: position 275,590,941 of record NC_065443.1, read on the forward strand.
ATTACCAGCGCATATAAAATTGTGTAGGAGCCCGACAAGCTTTAAACTAAATTTAAAGGAATTTCTGATGACACACACTTTTTATTCGGTTGAAGAATTTCTTTAATTTTAAATGTATTTTCATTGTTTGTTTGTGTAGTGAAATTGTTTATTTGTTGGTTATATTTACTTAATTTATTACTTTTGACTAATTCTATACAGACTCTGTCTGTCTAAAAGAAAATAAAATATTTATTTATTTATTTATTTATTTGTATTGGAGAATCGAAAAATTTCGCTACAATAGTAATTCACTCAGTGGCGTAGAATTTGGAAAGGGTCAATCATTCACTATCCCCAGTCGCACGCCTCTGGCACTAGCTAGAAACGTTTATTAATCTTAATTTGGTAGGGTGTATAATAGCCACACTTTCTGCCAAGTATGATAAGGATACGTCAAATAGTTTTAAAGTACTTGGTAACAATAATTTTTAAATTTTTAAATAAAACACCCTGTAACTCAGTAAGTAGCCACATTTTATTTAAGAGATTTTAGTTAAATCTTAATATTTTTAGGTCTAAAATCTACAACTCAAAAATTCGACATTCTTAATAAAATTTAACCCTACAAGGGCCCGTAGTAATATAACTCCAAGAAAAAAAGAAGAAGAAAAAACGACAAAAAATTTTGTTAATTAGTAAAAAATTCCCAGGAACCCACTTATCGAAACGGCATTTCAAAATACTTAATCCTTGCGACGTTATTAAAAAAACAAATTATAAACAAATTTGAATAATTTGCAAATGTCATTTTAGGGGGGAGTTTAATTGAAATTTGAATTTACCAATACATTTATCAAAAATTTACATGAAAATAAAAATAATGAGATCTTAAGCAGGCGAATATTTCTTTGGCAACAACCGCGTTTTTGCAATTGAAAATATAGTAACATTTAATAAACAAATTCAATATCTCAAAAAATATTAAATATTTTTTGACCAATTTTTTTTTGCTTAATACTGGTAAGATATCGCAATTTAGTCTGTAAAATAAGATATTTTATAGTGCTTATTTAAAACGCTAAAAATAATTTTTTGCAAATTTGTTTTTAAAGTTTTATGTATAATTATTTAAATAAATAGGGGGTCAAATTTAATTTAGTAAGTCTTACGTGAAAGATTTACCCTTCAGCTTTGCAGAAAAAATCCCACAGATCTTCATTATTAAGTGAATTACCTCAGCAGTTAAAAAAGTATTTTTGTTTTTGCAAAAATGACCCCTTTTTAATTATTTAAACAATGATCCCCTTGTATGATTTGGATACTTTCTTGAAAATATCTTTTGTACCCACCTAAACTTTGATATAAAATTTGTTTTAAGCTGTACAAATTTACATTTTGACTTTTTTTTATTTTATTATGCTACTAGTACTTTCCCAACGTCTACCTGCACTTTGTTAAATAAATTCGTTATATATTTATTATATAGGCGAGGCAATAAAGCAGTAAAAACCTACAACCTACCAAAATTTTTGCAGTTGGACGAATTTCAATGAAACTTTTTGCATTCGATTCGTAAGAGCCTTAGGAAACTTTGTGAGTAAAAATGATGATAACGAAATGAAAATGGTACTGTTGAACAAAGAAAACGCATTTTCCAAAATGTATTTCTAGGTGAAGAAAAATGATAAATTTGTATTCTGAAATAATTGGCGAAAATGGGATAAATTTTGCTACCCGGGATTTTTGGGCTCGCTGAACACGAATACCATGACGGCGATGGTGTCCGATAGCGTTGCCCAAAATCGGTCTTGGTCTTGCAGTCTTGGTCTTATTCTTGCATTTTCGCAAGACCAAGACCAATACTAAGACCTCCTAATTTTAGCAGGACTAAGACTTACCGTGCAAGACTTGACCAAGAACAAGACTAAGCCCGCGAGAGTGTTGCGTCTTGCAGTTAAGACCGAGTGTCGTTTTAGGGACTATAGTAGTTCGGGTATATGCTTAGATGCATAGAGTCTGTATGAGACGCCAAAAATATGTAACAAAAATTTGGAAAATTGGACTTATGCGCATTACGAACAATACCATAAGCATACATTACTTACTTACTTACTTACTTACTTACTTACTTACTTACTTATCCTCTTCGTTCGCACTGGAACATAGGGCATCTACTGTCATTCTCCATTTTTGCCGATCTTGTGCTTTTTCTCTAACTTCTTTCCAGGTTAAGCTGACGTTTTCTGCTTCTTTAATAATTATTTTCTTCCATGTCTGTATCGGCCTCCCCTGTTTCCCTTTTCCTAGAGGTTGGAATTCCAATGCTTGTTTTGTTATGTCTGTGTCTGGTTTCCGCAGAGTATGGCCCACCCATTTCCATCTTCTCTTTCTTATTTCTTTATGTATTGGTTCTTGCTTCGTTTTTTTCCATAAGTTTGAGTTTGAAATTCTGCTGGGCCAAAATATTCTTAGAATTTTTCGTAAGCATTTATTGATGAAGGATTGAATCTTTCCAGTGTTGTGTTTTGTTATTCTCCAAGTTTGTGATCCGTATAATAGTACTGCCTTTACATTGCTATTGAAAATTTTTACTTTGGTGTAGAATTTTATTTCATTAGATGTCCATACATTATTTAACATATAATATGCTGTCTGTGCTTTGCCAATTCGTGTCTGGATATCCTCCTCTGCTCCCCCTGTCGTGTTCAGTATACTTCCTAGGTAACTAACTCTTTCCACTGATTTCAGGTATTGGTTTTTTATGTGTATGCCCATTTCTCTCGGTGTGTTAATCTTCATTAATTCAGTTTTATTCATGTTTATCTCCATACCCACTTTATTACCTTCTTTGGCTAATTTCTCACTTTTTTTCTGCATGCTCTGTCTCTTTCGTGAAAGTAGGCATACATCATCTGCGTATTCAAGATCTTCTAATTGTTCAAAGGTATTCCAGTGTATCCCAGTTTTACCGTTGCTGCTTTTTCTCATAAGCCAGTCCATGACAATAATAAACACAGTAGGAGACAGTATACAACTCTGCTTTACACCGCTGTTAATGTCGATTGGCTCTGTTAAATTCCCGTCGTATATTACTTTTGCTGTGGTGTTTTCATAAAACAAGTTCATCATTCTTAAGAATTTGTCAGGTATCCCATAACTCTCTACTATTTCCCACAATTTTTGCCTTCATAAAATTGTCTCTTTTTTGTGAGCCAATATCCGACGAAGATGCTTCAGTTACGAGTTTCACGATTCTCTCTACAGATTGGGTGTGGCAGGGGACTGTAGCGATCTCAATGATTTTCTCAGGAGATCCGGAAATAATATTTTTCAAATCCTCTACTTTCAAACCTTGAAAGGGTTATTTTATTGTTTTGTCAATCAATAAAATCAATATAGTCATCTGCTTCAAAATTAATTTGTGGAATAATAAAAGGTCGGATGTTAGATGAATTATTATTAGCCTTAGTTTTTGCATTGAGAATGCGTCGAAGTACAAGCTCTCTTATATGCGGGCGAGTGTCATGCAGAAGATTTTCCGGATGTACAAAATATTCATTTCTTTGAATTACAGGGTCTATAAAACTTTTCAAATTGTGCTTCAAGGATCAACTACGCTTAATTGTTTGTAAAACATGCTTTGCACCATCCACACATGATGAATTTCATTTGATCTTAAACCATAAAGGGGCATAAACCGTGACAATAAATTTGGTCAGTTCCTTTAATTCTAATGGTAGGATTTTCAGTGCTAACATAAAGACATATAATACGATTCGCCAGCGATAGCCATCGAGAATGACTTAACTTTCCAGGGCTTTGGTTTAACAAATCCACAGAACATTCCTCTGTAGAATTTGCGACATATATGTGAAACAAATATTTCTGATCGGCACTAAGTCAATTAAATCTACTTCTGGTAACTCACAGTGCGGCATATTTTCGCAATGCACTATTTGATTTCCTATAGCTCCTGTAAAAGCGCTTGGACTTTGAGTTTGACTGTCAACTTTTTGGAAAAGATGCCGTAAAAGCAATTCATTAGCGTGTTGCTGACAGATAAATCTTTGTAAAGGGCGGCCTAACTTTAACTCTATAGTTGAGAAATTATACCATTTTTTCTTCACATATTTACCACAGTTCCGTCATATTCTACTACCACTAGTTCTTCTAGATTTTACCTATAACTGTCTAAAAAGTTTACAATATTTTTATAAATGCTTAGAGCCGATCCAGAAAGGGGTACTAAAATATGGAGTGTGACTTAAAAATATGGAGCCTGGCTCTTGAACTAATGAAACGTCCACTTCAAGTGCGGTGTGCGGTTCTTCTGTGTGGCTTGCCTTCAATATTTTCGATAACGAAGGTTTTATTTTTCCTTCCGTCAAAATATATGGCCTTCAAAGTTTCGGGGGAGCTTTGCATAAAACCTTTTCTTCCGGGCTTCTGTTAATAATGCCAAAAATTGTTTTTTTTTTCGTTCTTCAATAGCCTGCAGAGGGCAGAAGATGTAATTTTATCCAAAAGTCGTAATAATACTTTCTTATTGTCGTTACTAAAGGTAAATTTTGGTGGGTATTCCAATTCAGTTTGTCAATTTTTTTTTTATTTGGTGATTATTATTCCAACATTTTTTTTTTCGTTTTTCAAAGGCCGGTAGAGAGCAGAAGATGTAATTTTATCAAAAAGTTGTAATATCACTTTTTTATTGACGTTACTAAAGGAAACTTTTGGTGGTTATTCCAAATCAATGTGTTAATTTTTTTAAAATATTGCGATAATCGATCCACCCTACTCTTCATATTCACACTTCTCATTAACTGACACACAGCAATAGTAAAAATTCTGTTTATTGGACATTCCAAATAATATTATATTATTCATGTTAATATTTAAATTCAGTACAATCCCACTGTTCAATATTTTCATAATACATTTATATATTATGCTTTAACATCATACATAATACGATTAGCAAGTACATTTGTTACTGCTCCAAAAATGAAAATTGCAGAGTAGTTCTGTGGTTTTGTCACTCGTTTTATATTCATGGAATTCATTTTAATTCCACTAATTGTCTGGACATATGCAATATATTTAAATTTTTCTCACATATTATATTGCATACTGTAAAATAGAAAATTTTATGCTTCATTACACAAACCACAATATTTGGCCCCAATTATTTGTTTAATAATTGAACAAAAACAGCACATACCTTATTCCCAAATTAGTATTATGTTGCATATTGTAAAATAGAAAATTTTATTCTTTATTACACAAACCAAAATATTTGGTCCCCAATTATTTGTTTAATAATTGAACAAAAACAGCACAAAATATACTGCCGAATTATTATTCTCTATTTTCCAATCTGCACACTCACTATTTAGCCCAGTCGGGATAGCATTTTACCTTGCATTACGAGCTGCCCCAAATTTTATTTATCTAATCTTTAAGGGGGTCAGTAGTAGTATCAATTTCAAATCTTGACTGAATTTGACCGTTGCGTTAGTCGCCATTTTGATTTTAAACGAGAAAAGTTTTTGCTCAATATTTCGCCATTTTCAACTTTTCGACAAAAAGTGTAGAAACTAACATTATTAAAAATGTGATTTTCTATAATTTCATCTATTATAATTTTTTTCGTGTGATCGATATTTTCCGAGTTATGGGGAAAAATAGTGACTGTTAGAGCATATTACTGATTTATTGAATTATCTCGTTTATTATTAGTTTTACAACAAATTTGAACCTATACAAAAATGAATAGAAGTTAATTTTGTACAATTTTTATCTACTTCATTTTTTTGATAAAATCAATATTTAAGGTATTACGTATGCGGTAAATGCGCGAGCGCAAGACCTGATTGATTTTATAGTAATTGTTTTTGTTCAATATCTCCGTTATTTTCAACTTTTCGACAAAATGTGTAAGGACTGAAATGGTTGCAATTAAGATTTACTACAATTTTTCGAGAGAGCCAGTGGTGGGTCTACGAGGGGTGGGGGAATGAGAAAGTTCCCCCCAACAGGGTCCAAAATTAAAAAAAAAATTTTAAAATATTAAATAATGTTAGCTGATATGAAACTTAATTATCGACAGACAAATTCAACCAATAAAACTCGCTAGTTAATTAAATTAAGTGAACTTAATGCATATAAGTTAATATTTATGTCTTTTATATACTTAGTTTGGTTGGTGTTTCATTGGAAGTTTTAAAAATTGTATAAAATATAATCCTCTTTATTTTTGTTTATGTACAATTATGTCGTAAATTTAATAATAAATGAGACAATTCAATAATTATGCTTCCCCTCCGCTTCCACTATTTTCCCCCTTAACTCTGAGAATATTGATCGCATAAAAAAATTGTGGAAAAGAAATTGTAGGAAATTGCGTTTCCAACCATTTTAGTTCGCACAGTTTTTGTCGAAAAGTTGAAAATGGCAAAGATATTAAGCAACAACGGTTGTCCTTTTAAAATCAATATGGCGGCTAATGCAACCGTGGAATTCAGTCTAGATTTTAAATTTACACTACTATTGATCTCCACTAAAGGATATAATTATAAAATTTGGGGCAGCTCGGAAACAAGATTCAATTCAGTAATTATGCTCCCCCCACCACTTTTTACTATTTTCTCACTTAACTCGGAAAATATCAACCGCATGAAAAATTTTTTAAAAAATAAATTGTAGGAAATCATATTTGAAACAATTTAAGTTGAAAATGGCGTAGATCTTGAACAAAAACAATTGCTACAAAATCAATCTGGCCTTACGCTCGCGCCATTGTCGCATACGTACTAACTTAAATATTACCTTTAGCAAAAAAATTAAAGAAATTAAAATTGTGTAGATCCCAATTCTCTCTATTTTTATATAGAAACATTTTTGTCGTAAATCTAATAATAAACGAGATAATTGAATAAATATGCTCTAACTGTCACTATTTTCCGCCATAAGTCGAAAAACATCGACGGCACGAAAAAATTGAAACAATAGTAATGATAGAAAATCACATTTTCAACAATTTTAGTCGTTATTCTTTTTGTCGAAAAGTTGAAAATGGCGGAAAAGCAAAAACGGTTCTCGTTTAAAATCAAGATGGCGGCTAACGCAATGGCGGAACTCAGTAGAGATTTTAAATTTTCACTACCATTGATCCCACTAAGATTAGAAAGATAAAATTTGGGGCAGCTCCTAATGCAAGTTTAGGCCTGTTATTCGTCTAACCCAACTGGACTAATTACCTGGATAAAAAAAGTAGCAATATACACCAATAATTCTTTAGCTTCTATCTATTCTTTCAAAAGTATGCATACGTACATCTTTTAGTTCTAGCTATTCAAAACTCTGTTATAGTTTAGATAGTTTATTCTATTTGGGAGAATCCATAACCATGATCTGGATTCCGTCTCATGTGGGAATATCTGGTAAGGAAGTCGCCGATCTTTTTGCAACACAATCAGCTTTCTCTAATATCAAGACTAAAAACATAATTAGGTAGATACAGATTTACAGCGGTTTTTTTAATATCATCCGAACGTCTTGGCAATATCACTGAAACAAAATCTCTTCCAAGTTTCTTAATATCCATCCCATCGTTAAAAAGCTTAAGTTTCCTTCCGTGACACGAAAAAACAAAATTTTGATTCGCCGACTTAAAATAGGCCATACAAGATTAAATCATATACATTAAATGACTTTCCAGTCTATCTGTTCAACATATTACACTAATTTAAGACTGTCCCTATTTCAACAACAACAGAAACAGAATCAATTGAGTCGAAAACTACAAAATATTCTCAGCTAGCCAGGTCAATTCCAAAACCTTATTAATTACAGTACCTGGCCAAATTATTAGGCCAATTAAGAAAAAATTTGCTATATTATGAAGTTATTTTTCTCATGATTATGAACATATTTGAAAAAAATACTATTGTGTTCCTTTTTTTGTGGATATTAACTTTAGGGTGCGGATCCATTAGGTTTTCTGCTCCGCGCTCCCTGCAATTGCTCCAATCGATACGGCATGCGGTCCTCTACATATAAATCGCCACCGATTGGAGCGCCGAGCGGAGCGCGAACCTAATGGATACACACCTTTATCTGTAAAGGAGCGCACGTCGTATCGATTGGAGTAGTTGCAGGGAGCGCGAAGCAGCAAACCTAATGGATACGCACCTTAAAGTTAATATGTACAAAAAAGGAACGCACCTTAAAGTTACAGAGAGCGCGGAGCAGCGAACCTAATGGATACGCACCGCAAGAGTTAATATCCAGAAAAAAGGAATAAAACAATATTTTTTCAAATATATTCATAAATACCTATATAGTAAATTTTTTCTTGCTTGGCATAATAATTTGGCCAGGTACTGCTGTAGCTCTAAGAGACCAGGCTTTACCAGGAAATTTAGAAGAAGAAATTTAGTTTGATAGCTATTTAATGTGTTTCTTTAGTTAATGTGTTCCGTGACACGAAAAAACAAAATTTTGATTCGCCGACTTAAAATAGGCCATACAAGATTAAATCATAATACATTTCTATCTGTTCAGCATATTACACTAATTTAAGACTGTCCCTATTTCACCAACAACAGAAACAGAATCATTTGAGTCGAAAATTACAAAACATTCTCAGCTCGCCAGGTCAATTCCAAAACTTTATTAATTAGCTCTAAGAAACCAGGCTTTACCAGGAAATTAAGAAGAAGAAATTTAGTTTAGAATTTGATAGCTATTTAATGTGTTTCTTTAGTTAATGTGTTATCCATTGTAATGAATGTAACTGTATATTCGTGTTATGTAATGTAATAAAGTTGTACCTGTGTCAGTGACCTACTCTGTGGACATACGTAATATTTAAAAAAATTGTTCAAAAATAAAAAAAAACTAAAAAATGTAAACCAAATATAATGAGAAAGAACGATTTTGATTATATTAGATTCAAATATGGAATAAAATGGTTTCTTATGGAATTTTTTGTTCAACAGTTGCTTTATCTTTTTTGTCATTGTTAAAGCATTAAAGTTGCAGACAGATCGGAAATTTTAAACAGCTCGAAAAAATCAATTGTGACTTTAGCCACTTAAATTTTTTTATATAACACTTATAGTCTCTCTCTAGAGCTTTTGCTTAATGTACCTCTTCTATTCGTCTTGTGTAGATTATGTTACCATTTGTTTTAATGGTCTCTCGTTTATTTTCTCATTTGTTCGGCACGTTACCGAACCATATAATACTGTTTTTCGTGTGTGGTCAACTATTGGGTGTTTAATTCACATTGAGTGTCGTATTTTATAATTTCTTATTCTTTCCGTTATTTTCCAGGAATCATTTGTCCAGATGGTACAATCAGTAGCAGTTAACATTTTTTGTATTGTCTTCTTTACTTTATTTTAATGTGATATTAAATTAAGCGAATATAAATGTAAAATATAAACAAGTAATTGAACTTCGTAGGTCCTAGGTTTTCACGAAGAATAATGGAAAGTAGAACTGGAAGTCGATATTTGAACCCTTCGTGTAACTTTGCGTCGATTGATATAAGATTTTACTAATTTTGAGTCATTGTTACTAAACTTTGGGTGATCATTGTTTAAACAGAAATGACTTCAAAACCGGAACTAAAGATTCAAACTTTGAATACGCTTCGATTGATTGTTACATGTACTATTTCTGAGACTATAATGGTACTTCTGTTATAACTTTTTAACCGGAAATGGCATAAAAACCAAAATTTTACATTTGTTCTCATCTTGCTAAGGCACGTCGAATTATATATCGCTTATACTATTTCAGTGACTTTAAAACAGTACTTACGGTTGCAAATCTAAAATCGAAAGTCCGATGTAAAATTTCTCATCTTTAGTACAATCCTTGGGTTATAAACTTTCATTCGACACATCATTTTTGTCATTCTATCTGTATTAATAAAGGAGGAGTTGTATTCGCGGACGGACAGACAGACGGACAGACAATCATGAAACCGGAAGTATATATTTGTTCTGGTCTTGCGAAGACGCGTAGAATCATAATATATCACTTTTACTATTCCGGTGACTTTAAAACAGTACTTCTGATCGCATTTCTAAAACCGGAAGTTCTAGCTTAAATTTTTCACCTTTAGTTATATCCCTGGATTATAAGCTTTCATTAAACGCCTCATTTGTCACTCTACCTAGTATAGTAACGGAGGAGTTATATTTCCAGTCGGAGGGACAGACAGCCAGCCTAAGTCAAATTTCTCACCTTTAGTCCCATCGTTGGATTATACGTTTTCATGTGACATCTGATTTTTCATTATACCTGGTATGATAACGGAGGAATTATATTCACGGTCGGACGGACAGACAGCCTAGGTCAAATTTATTACCTTTATTAGCATGCTTGGATTATAAGCTTTTCTTTGACACCTCATTTGTCATTATACCTGGTATAATGACGGAAGAGTTATATTCGCACTCGGACGGACAGACAGCCTAGGTCAAATTTATCACCTTTTGTACCATCCTTGGATTATAAGCTTTAATTTGTCATTCTACCTGGTATAATGACGGAGGAGTTATATTCGAGGTCGGACGGACCGACGGACAGACAGCCTAAGTCAAATTTCTCACCTTTAGTATCATCCTTGGATTATTAGCTTCCATTTGACACCTCATTTGTCGTTCTATCTGGTATAATGACGGAGGAGTTATATTCTCGGTCGGACGGACCGACGGACACACAATTTAGGTCAAATTTCTCACCTTTAGTACTATCTTTGGATTATAAGCTTTCATTTGACACCTCAATAATTGTCATTCTAACTGGTGTAATGACGGAGGAGTTGTGGTCACAGACAGACAGACGGACAGACGGACAGACGGACGTGGATAATTCAAAGTTTTCACATTTTTTCAAAATTGGGTGAAAACAAAATGTGTAAGTTACACAGGTAAGCTGAAATTTAGCATAACATAATGGATAAATGCTATACGAACTATTGGGTAACTTAACCAGGGAAAATTTTATAAACAAAAATTATTTCTATACAAGATATCAATTTTTAATCTCAAGCATACGTACAGAAGAGAAACTTTTCCATCATTTCTAATAAAAGAAGAGGTTCAAGGAAAATGGGTCCAGGTATCAAATCCCAGGAAAGCACCTGGGTTAAGATATATTTTAAAAATATGGATTGTCTGAGGTCATAATGATCCAAAACAGCCATTTAAAATTTTCACTCCTTTTTCGATTTCTCAGCGTATTTCCTGTAATTCTTCTAACTACTCTTATCTCTGCCATTTCCAGTAGTCTTTGTGTTGTGGCGGTATCGGGTCTTGTTTCTGATATGAGTTAACACGTTCGCTGCCTATATGCTTTTATGTACTTCTCCCAGAACCTGAAATAATTTTTGTCATGTAAATTTAGCACAAGTCGTTCATCAGCGACATCAGCACTGGAGATGGAAACAGAATGTCACCAAATAGCGACATACACATCGAACGTGTTAAGCAAGAAGAAGCTTAGTCAGAACTAAAGGAACCACAAGATGTACCACAAGGTAGTGTGATAGGAATAATCCTGTACCTATCCTAGTAATATCGCTGGTTCATTCCACAATAGTTATAGTCCGTCCGCTATAACTTTTCCCATGCGGTACGATTCATTTTCAATCAAACTAAGTCAAAACATAAATTTAAACGAACATCGATGTATATAATATACATTTTGTATACTGTATACTATATACTACACACATCGGCGTACGTTTCACTTTCTGTTTTGACTTAATTTGATTGAAAATGAATCGTACCGCATGGGAAAAGTTATAGCGGACGGACTATAACTTTGCTGACGATCTTGACCGTCTCACCATCTAGGCCGTCGGTGAAGACCATGAAGAAGCAGCAAGAAAACTATAAGTCTCTGTTAATGGACTTACCAACTGAACTAAATGCTGGCGAATTAAACTAAATTAAATAAAGGCAGTGCACATTAATTTTACAAACAAGAATCGAAACCACATTCCAGTGAATGTAAGTAATATTCAGAGACCATATGCCAATGCCGCAAACTATTTGGGTATTATATTAGACGCTATACTACGCTGCAGGGCTACAGTTAAGAAGAAAAAATGATAGCCAGTAAAAGAATAACATTAAGTATAAAAAAATGTACTGGCCATTGTAAAGCCACTTTGTAAATCTACAACAAAACACTTTTGTATAAACATTTTGCACTGCCTCAAGGTAGTGTGATAGGAATAATCCTGTACCTATCCTAGTGATATCGCTGGTTTATTCCACAATAGTTATCTTTGCTGACGATCTTATTCGTCTCACCATCTAGGCCGTCGGCGAAGACCATGAAGAAGCAGCAAGAAAACTACAAGCCTGTGTTAATGGACTTACCAACTGAACTAAATGCTGGCGAATTAAATTAAATGAAATAAAGGCAGTGCACATTAATTTTACAAATAAGAAAAGACAACATATTCCAGTTAATGTAAGTAATATTCAGAGACCCTATGCCAATACCGCAACCTATTTGGGTAATATATTAGACGCTATAATATGCTGCAGGGCTAAAGTTAAGAAGATAAAAAAATATATAGCCAAAGAATAACATCAAGTATAAAAAAATATACTGGACATAGGAAGACAAGCCACTCTGTAAATCTACAACAAAATACTTTTGTATAAACATATTCTAAAACCTATATGGCCATATGGCATCCAGCCTTGGAGTTGTGCTAATTAGAGTAATTTAGGCATCAGACGCCGATTCCAAAACAAAGTGTTAAGGAGCATTTTCAAGGCTCCTTGGTACTATTGCAACAGTGACCTCCATAGGGACCTACAATAGATACTGTTAACCCATTAACCGCCAAGCAAAGAAATACTGCAATAATATGTAATATATTTGATTAACTAGAGTAAAATAAACTTAAACATTCGTAAAAAAATTGTTTCACACTTTGATAATGGCAGGTGTCACAACAACAAAATGGTTCGTTTTTGAACCTTTGGCGGAAATGAGATATAAAAATTGAAATACACAATTTTATTTTTTGTGAAAAGTCTCAAAACATTTAGAGTGTAAATGGACCTGGAAGTTTTGATAAACAAAAATAGTATGGTTAGAACATTGCCTACACCTTCTTTCTCAAAAACGAAGTCGAACGGCCCTCTATCTTTTTTAGAAATTATTTTAGATATTTCCACTTTACACTTTCCAATCCTGTATCTTGCACTGTGCCAGTTGCATAAATTCGACAAATCGACATATTGTCTACAACACTACACAACCTCCCTTATGTAGCTCCCTCCCCCCTCCCCCACCCTAGATTATAACAAAACTGAATACCAGAATACCCGTCTTTCTAAAGGTACGTATCCACTACGTTCGTAATATTCGACCACCGAGGGTGCCTCACGATCGTTGGCGCACTGTTACACGGTCCGGGAGTGCCTACCATTCACTATGTTCACAAACCGCTTGCGCTCCGCGCTCCATGCAACTGCTACCATCTACATGCATGCGCTCCTCTACATATAAACCGCCACCTATTGGACCGTTGAGGCGGAGCGCACACTGTTGCATGGTCCGAGAGCGCCAACCATCCACTATGCTCACGGACTTCTTGCGCTTCGCGCTCTCTGTAACTGCTCCAATCGATACGGTACGCGCTCCCTTACATAAAAACCGCCACACATTGGAACGTCGAGGCAGAGTGCGCACCATTGCACAGTCCGGGAGCGCCAAACGTGTCCACTATGTGGAGCAGTTGCAGGAGCTCGGAGCGCAAGAATAGTGGATACGTGTTTTTACACATAATAAAGAAATATCCCAACAAATTACTGCCTGTGCATCACCTTGAACTTATTCCTGATCAGACAGGATTATATGTCGACTTCCGCCAATGGTTCGTTATCGAACCATTATTTTCAAACACGAGATTTGATGACTCAGAAAATTTTTTTTTGGTTTTTTTATAGCAATTGGTGTACAAATAGGTTAAAAAAATAATTTTTTTTTTATTTGACCACAAAAGTGTTATGCCAATAAAATTACTACAGTAAAAATAAAGTTGTGTCGAAGGATTGAAAATGTCGGACATTTAGAAAATATTTTTGTGATGAAAGCATGAGTTTGGAAATTAAACAAAATTAAATTTAGTTACACTTATATCTTCTGGTTGCTTAAAAAATACAAAGATTTAAAAAAAATTAACGAATTGTCAAAAAAAAAATTCTACAAAATAATGGTGCGTTTTCGCACCTTTGGCGCTAAATGGGTTAATAAGACCACTTAAAAATTTGGCAATAATCGCGAAACTCCTTCAACACATCAATATTAAGGTCATCTAGCTCCTCGATTATATGCAGATATAGATCTGGCTAGAAGACTCTTCTTCTTGTTAAATTGCCGTCTCCTCAATGGAGGTTGGCCACTACATACAATTTCAAACTCTTGTCTGTCTTCAGCTGTCCTTATTAGCTGTCCAAAATTTAGCACTGTCCTTTGTCGGATATTTCTGAGCCACGATAGTCTTTTTCTTCCTAGTCCCCTCCTTCCCTCGATCTTTCCTTTCACTATAAGTTGAGCATATTGGTAATTATTATTTCTTAGTATGTGGCCTAGGTATGATGTTTTTTTAACTTTCACTGTGTTGAACAGTTCTCTTGTCTTGCCTATTCTATGCAGCACTTCTTCGTTTGAGATATGCGATGTTCACGAAGTTTTGAGAATTCTCCGGTAGATCCACATTTCAAAGGCCTCCAACTTACTTACGGTTGATGTTTTAAGGGTCCATATCTCAACTGCATAGAGAGGAGTCGACCAAACCTAGCATTTGGATAAACGTAGTCGAATTTCGAGTTTTATTCGAGAATGACAAAGCAGTTTTTTTATTTTTTCGAAAGATTTTATAGCCTGTTCTATTCTCGTTCTGTTCTGTTCTATTCTATTTTATTTCTAAATTAGGATTTAGGCTGCTATCGATCCAATATCCCAAGTACTGATATCTATTGACTTGTCCTAAAATGTGCCCATTTATTGTGCAAGGTTGGGGTACGTTTTGGTTTTTTCCGATTGACATCACTTTGGTTTTTTTAATGTTTATTTTCATACCAAATTGCTCACAGGTCGAGTTGGTCTTGTCGATGAGTCGTTGTAGACCCAAGTCGGAAACCGCAATCAACACCATATCATCGACGTATCTGATGCTGTTGATATTTATGCCATTCACCTTGACTACATCCTTGGAGTCCTCCAGTGTCTCTTTAAATAGAAACTCGGAGTAAAGATTAAACAGCAGAGGCGACAGAACACATCCCTGTCTAACTCCCCTCCTAATTTCTACTTCTGCTGATGTGGGACCTTCGATCCTAACTCTGGCGTTTTGGTTTCAGTTCAAATTCTTTAGTAAATTGATGTCTTTTCCATCTAAGCCGACTTCTTGCAAACTTTCTAATAGTAGGTCGTGTCCTACTCTATCAAATGTCTCTTCGAAGTCTATAAAGTATATAAATATATATTTCTGTTGGTCGTAGCATTTTTGCGCGAGAACTAGTAAATTGAAGAGGGCTTCTCTCGTTCCCATGCCGGCTCTGAATCCAAATTGATCGTCTCCGATTATTGTTTCGCACTTTCTGCAGATACGATTACGTACGACTTTTAATAGGACTTTTAATAGAAGACTTAAGATGAAGAAAGCCTTTGAGTTAGTTAAGTTAAACGCAGAGTATAATGCAAGTGATGGTACAAATTAATATGTGTGCAATAAATTAACAGAACCTAAGGGATACTACTGTGTTTGTCCTTGGTTTTAAGTTTTTAGTAGTAATTTAGGAGAGAAAAAGTTACTCATCCATCAGATTCATCTCAACAAATCAGAAACATTGATGGATTCGACCGTTACTTGATGGAAGTTCATTTTATCTAACAATAAATCACTGAAAACGTTTGTTTTCTATACTTCCACAAAATTTATTACAACTATCTGACTACAGCTGTTTCGGCAGAGTGCCTTTCTCAGGTGATATAGTTTACAATGTGTTTGCCTTTCTATGTCTTTAACTGAAGAGGTTGAGGAGTGGGGAGGTGTTTGTCTCGAGTTGGTCATTCAGAATTATATCTGTATTTTTCAGTTTATTAATTTCCATAGATTCTAAAAAAGATAGCTTAAGGCCTTTATTTTGAATATGCAGAATTTGAAACACTTCATTGAAAGAATGATTATGATCTAGAAGGTGAAGTGCGTATGTAGAAGTTTCTGGTTTTCTATTGTTGAAAGCCTTTTTGTGTTCTGCTATCCGTTTGTCAAAAGTTCTGCCAGTTTGACCGATGTACGTTTTCGGACAGTCACCACAAGTTAGTTTGTACACACCACTCTGTAGTTGTTTTCTCTTTCGCTTTTATTGTTCTTAATATATTTGCTTAAGTTGTTGTTAGTTCTGAAAGCTGGTGTTATTCCTTTCTTTTTTATGTATCTGGCTATTTTTGTTGTTATCTTGCCAGTATATGTAAGAGAGCAGAAGGTACTGGGTTCTTTCTGTGGTGGTGGATACACTAATTTCAGGGCTTTCTTATGGAGATTTTGGTTTAAAATTTTGTTAACTGTTTGGTGGTTATAGCCGTTGTTTACTGCTATTTGTTTAATGATGTTAAGTTCTATCTCGAAGTTATTTTTTGTCATGGGAATTTCTGTCAGTCTATGTATCATGCTATGGTAGGCTGCTAATTTGTCTTGTGTAGGATGGGATGATGAAATGTGTATAGTTCTGTCAGTATGGGTAGGTTTATGATATACGGAGACCTCATGTTTGTTGTGTTGTCTGGTAATCGTTACATCTAGAAAGTTGATGGAGTTATTCTGTTCTGTTTCTATTGTAAACTCAATATTACTATGAAGTGAATTAATGTATGATAGAAATTGGTCAAGTTGTCTGTTAGTTCATGTAAAGCATACTAGTATATCATCCACGTATCTCCACCAATATAAGAACTGCTTAAATACGGGATGTTTAGAAATTGTTGTTTCAAGTTGGTTCATAAATATATCTGATCGCAATCGGCTTAGAGGATTACCCTTAATAAGTCCTGCACTGTTGTTTGTGTATATTTGATTATTGAATTCAAAATAGTCTTGGTTTATGCAAATTTCAAGGTGTAAAATTTCAGATGCAATGATCGGATTTGTACTATTATGGTCTAAAAGATTTTTAACTAAAACAAAAGTTTCTGTAGGAGGAACACTAGGAAAATGATTTTTAACGTCAACTGAAATTAGTCTGGAGTTGTTGGGTATTTGAAAATGTTGTATTTTATTAACTTGTTCTAGTGTATTTTTTACGGTGAATTTAGGTGAAAATTTAGTGTATTCTAAACACTAACTAACCAAAACAGTATAACACTAAACAAAGACCCCACAGAAATATATCGAAAACAAATTAAACTAGCCATTGAAAATTCAAAATCAATACTAAATCCAACAGAACAGAAATATCTTAATATTATGAATCCACAATCTCCTAAATTATACTCTTTTATTAAACTACACAAACCTGACCACCCAATAAGGCCTGTAGTTTCTTTTTATACAGCTCCGTCATATAAACTTTCAAAAAAACTGTCAGATATTATTACAGAATACACTAAATTTTCACCTAAATTCACCGTAAAAAATACACTAGAACTAGTTAATAAAATACAACATTTTCAACTACCCAACAACTCCAGACTAATTTCATTTGACGTAAAAAATCTTTTTCCTAGTGTTCCTCCTACAGAAACTTTTGTTTTAGTTAAAAATCTTTTAGACCATAATAGTACAAATCCGATCATTGCATCTGAAATTTTACACCTTCTTGAAATTTGCATAAACCAAGACTATTTTGAATTCAATAATCAAATATACACAAACAACAGTGCAGGACTTATTATGGGTAATCCTCTAAGCCCATTGCTATCAGATATATTTATGAACCAACTTGAAACAACAATTTCTAAACATCCCGTATTTAAACAGTTCTTATATGTGGAGATACGTGGATGATATACTAGTATGCTTTACAGGAACTAACAGACAACTTGACCAATTTCTATCATATATTAATTCACTTCATAATAATATTGAGTTTACAATAGAAACAGAACAGAATAACTCCATCAACTTTCTAGATGTAACGATTACCAGACAACACAACAAACATGAGTCCTCCGTATATCATAAACCTACCCATACTGACACAACTATACACAATTCAGCATTCCATCCTACACTTTCTATTTATAATTTCTCGTAATAAGATTATTTTATAAAAAATATTGTTTATATTTTTTGTTTGTTATTATCATTTGCCAAAAAAATTACTTTGCTTACCTGTTATGTGAAAAATTAAATTAAATATCATCTAGTGAAATGTCTCCAAAAAGTTCCCGTAAGTCCTGTAAAATAATTTCTTCATTAAATCACATTCCTGTTGAGACCGCCCTTAAAATTGACAGATTGGAATTCTCAAGGAATTCGAGGGTTGTAAATGAGGAATCTGCCAAGTAATGTGTCACCGCAAAACCCAGATAAAGACTGAGGTGAAGCGGTACCATTAATTACGTCCTGTGAATTGTCAAACGCCATGACGATTATTCCGAGTAGGGTCCTGGGACTCTCATCAATCAGTGGAGCTAAAATGAAAACCAAAACAGATTACATGAGCCAAGGGTGGATACGAGGAAAACATCCACATACAAATGAGGGTTAACGAATTGATTGTTAGTCAATTTTTGAAAGATTTACTGCTTTATGATGGAAATTTGTAAAAAAAATGTATATAAATATGATAAGTGGACAAAGGACTTTAAAAAATTTTACAATACTATACGCATTTTTAATGCCTTAAAATCGTTTCTACAGAAAAACATTGGAATGGCATACCTACTTATATATTTATTTTATCATATATTTGCCGATATAGGTATCAAATTTATAACGACTTTTTAATATAGTATTATAAACCATAAATTTCTGACTAGAAAATAAAATATTCCACGGCATTAGTCCATGATGTGTTCGGGTTTGAACAACTATCTGCTAGTGATGTTGATTATAGTTACTTTCGAGTATTCGTTACAAATCGTTATGTATAAAGTATTCATTTACAGTATTCGTTAGCGTGACCCGTCAAAATAGCCCGGTCAAAACAGCTCCGTCAAAAAAGCCCCGTCAAAATAGACCCAACATAAAATAGCCTCGACAAAATGGCCCGCAAACAAAATAGCCCCGACAAAATAGATCGCACACAAAATAGCCCCGGTCAAAACAGCCCCGTGCTAAAATAGCCCCGGCTAAAACAGCCTCTTATAAACAATTACATAATTATTTATACAAGGTGTCCAAAAACTTTTTTTTAATTTAAATTATTTGACAAAAAGGAAGAATGTATTTAATTTATTTAATTTAAAATGCATTTTACTTTTACCCGAAAACAGAAAAAAATGTTTATATCATAAATTAACATTGATTTTCGCTTAACTTAAATGTTCAAACTTCCAAGAGGCAGGAAAGACAGGACTCAAGTTCTCCGAAAAGACAATTTTTATTTAATGTGGTTAAGATAAACATCTGAATATAGGATAATTACCATTTCCGAAAAAAATTTTTTTAAGGAATTATTTCATGATGAATTCTGAAGGGTGCTTTTTTTTCGGGGCTATTTTGTCGGGGCTATTTTGTCGGGGCTATTTTGTCGGCGGGCTATTATTCCGCGGCTATTTTGTCTTCAGGCTATTTTGTCGGAGCTATTTTGTGTGCGGGATATTATGTCGGGGCTATTTTGTCGGAGCTTTTTTGACGGGGTTATTTTGACGGGGTACCATTCGTGGTATACTTATGTTACTTTTGTATTCGAGTACCGGCAATCATATATCGAGAATCGTATCTCAGTAGGTAGGTATTTTGTATAAAGTAATTATTTACAAAATCCACGAGGAAAATAAACTTCCTGTAGCTGGCTGTATACCATAAATCACAAAAATACCAAGTTTCTTGTAAAAGGTATATATTAAAATACCCTAAATAAGGATCACAATACAAAACGTTTTAGGATTAAGGAATCCATCATCAGTGTTTAAAAGCCCTAAAATTAAGTATAACCTAATTAAATGCGATAAAAGTTAAAATTGACAGAGGTTTTGAAGAACAAGAGGCCATACTAACAAAATTTGCATGCCTGAGCCACCAAAATGTATAGGGTAAAAACCCTTTAAATGTAAATAATAAAGTTATTTTACATATTTATATAAAATTCATCGGATGTTATAGATAAACCTGGATGTTACCCAGGGCAACACAGGACTCTCCCCACGTGGTTGGAACTTTTTTTGGAGAAAACCTCACATATTGGATTTCAATGGCCAACTGACAAGTGAATTCAAGAGCAACCCAAAATGACATCAAGAACTGTCAATGTAACCTAGTTGTAATATTACTTCAGCCACAACGTTAAAGATTAATTTAAATGTTTTAAGATAAAAAACAGTATCAAATTTACAAATAATAAAATCTTTTACAAATAACATCTTTTATTTTTATTATTTGTAAATTTGATACTGTTTTTTTATCTTAAAACATTTAAATTAATCTTTAACGTTGTGGCTGAAGTAATATTACAACTAGGTTACATTGACAGTTCTTGATGTCATTTTGGGTTGCTCTTGAATTCACTTGTCAGTTGTCCATTGAAATCCAATATGTGAGGTTTTCTCCAAAAAAAGTTCCAACCACGTGGGGAGAGTCCTGTGTTGCCCTGGGTAACATCCAGGTTTATCTATAACATCCGATGAATTTTATATAAATATGTAAAATAACTTTATTATTTAAATTTAAAGGGTTTTTACCCTATACATTTTGGTGGCTCAGGCATGCAAATTTTGTAAGTATGGCCTCTTGTTCTTGATAACCTCTGTCAATTTTAACTTTTATCTCATTTAATTAGGTTATACTTAATTTTAGGGCTTTTAAACATGATGGATTCCTTAATCCGAAAACGTTTTGTATTGTGACCCTTATTTAGGGTATTTTAATATATACGTTTTACAAGAAACTTGGTATTTTTGTAATTATTTACAGTATTCGTTACTTTGATTACTATTATTACTTTTGTTACTTTTGTATTTGAGTACCTGTAATCATAATATCTAGAATCGTATTCCTCAGTAGGTAGGTATTTTTATAGGTATTCCGATATAACAACAACCTTCACCGATCTGTTTAAGGGATAAAAATGATTTGATTACTATGATTACTTTTGTTACTTTTGTACTTGAATACCGGTAATCATATCGAGAATCATATTTCGCAGTAGGTAGGTATTTTGTATAGGTTTTCCGATATAATAACGATCTTCACGAAGTACGAAGTAATCAGAGTAATCGAAGTAGATGCAATAGTCGTAATTGCTCTAATACGATTCGTATGAAGTAACGAAGTAATCAGAGTAATCAAAGTAGATACAATAGTCGTTACTAGCTCTGATACGATTGGTACGAAGTAACGAAGTAATCAGAGTAATCAAAGTAACCATTTGCCTCTCTGTATAGTAATCGCTACTTTCGGTATTCGTAAGTAACGAGTACTTTGTAACTAATAGTTACTTTTTCAACATCACTACTATCTGCAAATCGATCTTCTACCAACTGAGATGTACTTTTCTGTCTTCTGGTGTTCCTTGTTCAACTTTCTCATTCATTGTTGTAGTGGTGCATACATACTGGATTCTCTAAGGTGATCAGACGGTATATTATGAACGCTGTGATAGTACCAAGTTAACCTAAATTTTAATTATAATAGGCCTGGATCCCGCGTATCAAAAAAAGTTTATTAATAGCAAGCTAAAAATGTGTTAATAGCTTAGCTGTGTGTAGACGAACAAACTTTGACGAACGGGAAAACTGGAACAGGGGAAGTTTTAATTGTGGAACAGGTTACAGGTTTCGAACGTCAGACTACGAAAAGGTCCCATGTATTTTGTCGGACAGAACTTCCAATTAAATCGATTTGTTACCTTTCATTAAACTTGAAAACTTTCAAAACATGAAAAAATCAGACTGCTATTTTCTTCGAATATAATTTCTGTCATTTAACATGTTCTACGTGTCGGACTTATTAAAGTTCCCAATATAATTGTCGGACACACATTTTTTCATTGATTATATAAAGTTTGCTATTGAATTAACACAATTAAAATCACGTTCCACAATTAAAACTTCCCTGTTCCAATGTTCCCATACATCAAAGTTTGTTCGACTACACAGCCCGTTAAGCTATTAGTACATTTTCAGCTTGCTTTCAATCAAGATTTTTTATGCTCGGGATTTAGGCATATAAACTTCCTTAAAAATATTGCTGGAGCATGATTATTCTTCTTCTTGTGGTGCTTTTCCCTTGAGTGGAGGTTAGCGAATACACTGGCAAATCTGTCTCTGTCCTATGCGGCTCTAAACAAAGATCTCGAGTCATGGCCGGTCTAGTCTCTGATATTTCTAAGCCATGAAATCTGGCGCCTACCGGGACCCCGTTTTCCTTTTATCTTACCCTGGATGATCAATAATATACTGAGACTTCGTAATAACATATGATGAGACTTCGTAATAACAAACACCCTTTTCAAATTACCTCCTAGGCGATTATATACATGGACATCTCCACAACATACCAAAGAAAAAATAGTGAGAAATCAAATAGACTACATTCTGATAGCAAGGAGGTATCGTAATGCTGTTAAATGTACTAAGACGTACCCAGGAGCTGATATAGGCTCAGATCATAACCCGGTAGTTACTGTGATAGAGGCGAGACCAAAAAAGATTAGGAGACCACACAGAAAGACACTAGATTTAGATAAACTTAGAAATAAAAATATACGACAAGAAACAGGAGAAGAAATAAATGAAAACCTCAGTTCAGTGCAACAACAAATTAATGATACGGATAACGTTAACCAAAAATTAAAGTACATAAATACAGCTATACAAACAGCAGGAAAGAAACATCTGACAAAAACAACAACAAAGAACAAGGGGTGGATGACACAGGACATACTAGACTTGATGGAACAAAGAAGAAAGATGAAGAATTACCTAGACAAATACAAAGAAATAAACAAACACATAAAAAAGAGAATAAAAGAAGCCAAAGAGGCGTGGATCAAAGAACAGTGTGAAGAAATGGAAACCTATGAGAAAAAGTACGATGCGTTCAATATGCACAAAAAAGTAAAAGAGATAACAGGAAGCATAAAGAAATGCGAAATAGGTAAACTTAAAGACAAAGATGGAAATCTTATTGTAGATCTAGAGAATAAAATAAAAAGATGGACAGAATACCTGAATGAATTATTTGAGGACGATAGAAACAACTTAACTCAGATAATCAATGCAACTGGGCCAGACATATTGAAAGAAGAAGTAGAATACGCAATAAGAAACGCTAAAAATGGAAAAGCAAACGGACCTGATGAAATCCCTACAGAACTGCTGAAGCTTTTGAATGATAAATCCGTAACCATAATATTGCATATATTCAATACAATATACAGTACTGGTATAATACCGCAAGAATGGTTGCTGTCTACGTTTGTCACCATACCGAAGAAAACTAAGGCAATGCAATGTTCAGATCATCGAACAATCTCCTTGATGAGTCACCTGCTTAAAATATTTCTTAGAGTCATTCACAACCGAATCTATCAAAAACTAGACATCGATATTAACGATACACAGATGGGATTCAGAAAAGGATTAGGTACAAGGGATGCTCTCTTTGCCTTGAACGTTCTAACACAGAGATGCCTAGATGTTAACCAAGAGGTACACGCCTGCTTTGTAGACTTTGAAAAGGCCTTTGACAAAGTACGCCACAGTAAACTCAAAGAAATCCTGGAGAGTAAGAACATTGACACCAGAGACATACAAATAATATTAAATCTGTACTGGAATCAGCGAGCTAATATAAAAATAGAAGAACAAACATCGGACGAAATAGAAATACGTAGAGGAGTACGACAGGGTTGTATATTGTCACCGCTCTTATTTAATATCTACAGCGAACAAATATGCCAAGAAGCTCTCTCATATGCAAACGAAGGGATAATAGTCAATGGAGAAGTTATCAATAACATTCGATATGCTGACGATACTGTGATAATGGCAAGAACAGCGGAAGATCTACAACATTTAGTTGAAACTATGAATGAGATATGTAATAACTACGGCATAAGGATGAACGTCAAAAAAACCAAATATATGACCTTCAGTAAGAATCCAATAAATGACACTAGTATCACAATAAACGGTACCCAACTTGAAAAAGTAAACGAATACAAATACTTGGGAACCCTTATCAATGAAACAGGTGACCAAAATCACGAGATAAAAAGACGTATTGAAATTGCCAGGTCTACTTTTATAAAAATGAAAAAATTATTTTGTAATCGTGATATTAGTATTCATCTACGAACTAGAATGTTAAAATGCTATGTATTCAGTACTTTGCTCTACGGTATGGAGTCATGGACTCTTAAACAGAGGAATATTAAAAATCTTGAAAGCTTTGAGATGTGGTGCTACCGCCGTATACTACGAATAAGTTGGGTGGATAAAATTACAAATGAAGAAGTAATACGCAGAATAAATAACGAGCCAGAAGTTCTACGGAGTATAAAAAAGAGAAAACTTGAATACTTAGGCCACCTGATGAGAGGACAAAAGTACACATTCCTACAAAATATAATGCAAGGAAAAATCCAAGGACGAAGAAATCCAGGCCGTAGAAGAATGTCCTGGATGAGAAATTTGAGAGAGTGGTTTGGCTGTACCACTAACGAATTGTTCAAAACAGCAGTAAATAAAATTAGAATCGCCCTAATGATATCCAATCTCCGATAGGAGAGGCACTCAAAGAAGAAGAAGGATGATCAATTGCGCGAGGCTTTTCTGACTGTAATGATTTTTAGCAGTTCCCTATCTGTACCTATTCTCCTCAGAACATTTTCATTGGTGGTGTGGGTTGTCCAAGGTATTTTCAAGATTCTTCTATAAAGCCAGAGTTCAAAGGCTTCCAACTTGTTCATTAGTGTTGTGTTGAGTGTCCAAGCCTCCGTGCCATACAAAAGTATGGACCACACATAGCAATGCAGAAAACGACATCCAAGGCTGATATTAATGCTACTGTTACAAAATTAGTTTTTCATTTTGATAAACCCTTTAGTTCTGGATCCCGCTATGAAAAAAAAGTTGATTAATAGCAAGCTGAAAATTTGTTAATAGCTTAAGGGTGTCTAGTCGGACAAACCTTGATATATGGGAACATTGGAACAGGGGAAGTTTAAATTGTGGAACAGGTTAAAAATTTGGAACGGTCAGACCACGAAAACGGCACATGTATTTTGTCCGACAGAACAGACTTAAACTCTCCGAACAGAGATTAAGCTCTCATGAAAAAATCAGACTGCTATTTATCACCAAATGGGCGTTTTAATGAGTGGAACATGTAGAATATGTCAAGTGACAGTAATTATGACAGGTGATAAATAGCAGTCTGATTTTTGCATGAGAGTTTAATCTCTGTTCGAAGAGTTTAAGTCTGTCTGTCGGACAAAATAAATGTGCCGTTTTCGTGGTGTTACCGTTCCAAATTTTTGACCTGTTCCACAATTAAAACTGCCCCTGTTCCAGTGTTCCCATATATCAATGTTTATCCGACTAAACACCCTTAAGCTATTAACAAATTTTCAGCTTGCTATTAATCAACTTTTTTTTCATACGCGGGATTCAGACCTACTTGTCGGGCTAACTATATTCTCGCTCTTACTTCTTGTTTATAATCAAGTTGATTGTTGAACCAGCAACCAAGATATTTTTATTGGTTTACGTATTCAAGTTGGTGGTGTTTCATATAATAATATTATAATAATATATTGGAAGGGGTAAATTTTTGTTCCTTGATATTTTCATAACTTTGGTTTTCGCAGTACTGATCTTCATCCCCATATTTTCACAACTCTCAGTAACCCTATCTAACAGTATCTGCAGACTATGGTCCGAGTCAGTCATTAATACCGTGTCATCTGCATACCGGAGGTTATTTACTATTTGACCGTTTATCCTGATTCATATCCTGATGGAGCACGGTTAAGTTGGGACTTTTTTTAGTGACAAATACTGCATTCTCTGTGTCTTTATCCGAATGTGGAGTGGATCAGATTTTTTTAATTACATTTGTCCATAAGTTTGTACCTTGGATCATAATACCAATATCATTCCCTTTTACTGACAATACATATCCTGGCTAATCATCTCCCCAGATCTTATATGGCCTTCCTCTCCTACTTCTCCATGGAATTTGTAAATAAGCAATTCTTCGATATTATCACATATCCAGCTTTTATTTGCATATGTCGCTATGGGTACGTTAATTGTATTATATACTAGTAATGGAGTTTGGTTGTTTATTTCCCAATTTCGGTGTACTGTTTATATGGTCTAGTTGTTGTCTTTTGTATGTTATTATCTATACAGTTTTGCATTAAAACTTACTGTCTTTGATTTACTTGATACTTACTATTATCTTCAACTTCTCTCTCTCCTATATCCACATCCAACTGTTGATTGAAGGGTTCCCGTTCTAGATCTCGTGATCTTTATTGATATATCCATGATTATTATAAATAGTAGATGATACAGTTTATCACCTTGTGGCCACAGTAGCCACCCCGTTCACTGGATTTAAATCCTATCGAACCTGAGGGAGATATAATGGAAAGGAGACTGTATACATTTCACCATGCTCCACAGACATGCATAGTCAATCCATAAAGTTCAAGTTGCGAGGAACGGGGTGCCACAAGTAGAATAATGTCTTTTTTTTATTTATTTAAAAGTATTTTGCAATTTCTTGAGTGTCAACAATATACAAAACTAATGACATTGGGTCTATTGAATAAAAATAACTATTTTCTTTTAATTACAAGTCTTTAAGTATTTACTTAATAGTAATTGAATAAAGTCATTTCTTTAATGTTTTATTTAATTACTATTCAGTATTTATTTAAATACGAGGAAGTAAAAGCAAATATTTCTTTTTATTCAATAGACCCAATGACTAAGGACAAGAAGGATTTTATCCACAGGCAAAATCAAAGTACAATTTTTATTAAGTTTTACAGGAAATAGTATAGTAACCATAGCCCAGTAAGGATCTGTTTTTAGGTGGATGTGAGAGGTGGCATTCAGATTTTTGCAGATAAAGTTAGGTGATAACTTCGTTAATAATAATTGATTTATGCTCATTCTCAAATATTCCGGAACATTATTAAAAAAAAAATATTTAAAAATTTCAAAACATTTCGTTTTTTTTTAAATTTTTTTGCTTATAACTGAAAAACTGTTCATTTTAGAACAAAGTCCGATAGGAATAAAACAAAGATAACTAAATTTTCTATCAGACGTAATTAGTTAAAAATGTCTTAATTTATCACCCTTGCTTCAAAATAGCAATAAATATAAAATAAGGGGGCAAAACAAGCCTGTCATTATTCAATAATTTTCCATCATTTTGGTTACACTTGGAACCTTCCTAATTCGCTTAGAAAATTTTTGTAATGTGCTAAAATTGTACACCAAATTTCATTAACATGGACTTACTAGATTTTGCATAATAATTTTGCAATCTAAACTTTTTTTTAAAAATTAAAATTATTTAAAATGCACAACAAAAACTAGAACACACAAAGATTTGTCAATTTTTTACATATAAAAAAGTAGTCCACCTATCTAATGCACTTTACAGAATTGAAAGCGGATTATTTAAGCAGCCTCAGCAATATTTTAAAATTATAAACAGTTTTTTGGCTTATAAACAAATTAGTGCTGTGGCCAGAAGAGGGTGCTACGGGCTCCTTTATTTAGATTGACTTACCCAAGTTTTTTTTATGTATTTTGACCCGTAGAACACGAATTTTTTGGGTATAGTATTTTTACTACAAAAACGTTATTACGTAGGTCAAACTTTTTGACGTAAGAGAACTGTCAAAACATTAGAATGTGACTTTTCATATTGCCGTGTTTATAATAAACATAGCAATAATGAAAAGTCACATTCTAATGTTTTGACAGTTCTCTTACGTCAAAAATTTTGACCTACGTAATAACGTTTTTGTAGTAAAAATACTATAACAGTTGATCCGGATGTCGATAAGATTGTTGTAAACAAAGAACTTGAGGAATTACATAAAATCGATTTTTCGCAAAATAAAACTTTTTTTTGTATTTCTTGGGTAATTCTAAGCAAAAAATGTATCTACAAGTTTTTTCGTAGGATGCATAGTTTTCGAGATAAACGCGGTGGAACATTAAAAAAATGTAGTGTTTTAGATAGGTAGAGCACCTCTTTATATGTAAAAAAATTAGCCAACTTCTACATGGTCTACTTTTTGTTCAGAAAGATTTTAAAAAATTTATACTTTTTTAAAAACATTTAGGTTGCAAATTTATTATGCAAAATTTATTAGGTCGATTTTAATAAAATTTGGTACACGATTTAAGTATGTTACAAAGAATTTCCTAAGCGAATTACTAAGGTTATAAGTGCCACCAAAGTGGTTAAAAAATATTCAATATCAACAGACTTGTTTTGCCCCCTTATTTTGTATTTATTTCTATATTGCAGAAAAGGTAATACCTTAAGACATTTTTTACCAGTCGTATATCATACAAAATTCAATTATCTTTATTTTATTTCTCTACGACTTTGTTCCAAAACGAATCGTTTTAAAGTTATAAGCAAAGAAAGCAGAAAAAAATCGATGTTGTTCGAAATTTTTAAATATTTTAATTTTTTTATTAATGTTCCGGGCATATTTCAGAAGGAGCATAAGTCAATTATTATTACTGAAGATGTCACCTAAATTTATCTGCAAAAATCGACGTTTTTTCGCAGATCCTTACTGATCTATTACATGTTATAATTAATAACTAATTTGTTCACAAGTTTACTCTAAATGGCATGTCCAGTGGTTTAAACACCTTTAACCTACGCTGTTTTTGGGAATTGTTTAGTAGGTGCAAACTGGTTTTCATGATCCTCCAACTTCGTAAAAATGTATGCAGTGCTACCTTTTTGGATGACTTCTTGTACCATATCCATTTTAAGGTCTCGATGAAGAATTCTGTTGTTGATGTACCAAAGTGCATTAGTAACGGTTCTGAGGGTTTTTTATTTGAAGCGTTGGATGATTTCAATGTTGGAGTGACTGGCTGTTCCCCATGGTTGCAACTCCCATATGTCCAGACTGGCTTAAGTATTGCTCCCGATTAACCAACAATACATATTTCTGAATTGGAGACCTAGTTGCTTTCTATTTGTCCAGATATGTTTCCTCCATGTGAGAATTCTGTCCTAATGAATACCAAGATATTTTACCTCGTTGGCTGATGGTAATTGATCATTGTTTAAGTTATAGGAGGGCAGGTTCATCTTCGTGTTGTAAATATAACATGAATAGATTTTCCTTCATTGACATTAATTTTTCATTCCAAAAACCAATCTTGTATTCTGTCTACGCTTGAAGTATTAATGTCACTGAGTATATAAAGGCGGGAAGAGAGATATTGGTTCATTTCATGTATGTACTATTAATAGTTCAATAATTTATTAAAAAAGAAAATCACATTTTTAAGGTTATTTTAAATTTTTTTCAATATTTCCCCTACATATTTATTTACTTTATTTAAACAAAGAACATTTATTATTCAAAAATCTCGTGGACAATGAGAATGTCTTTAATATTTAAAAGTAATGTTACAGCTTTATTGCAGTTTCTGCCACAGTAAAATTGAATTGTAGACCAATTTTCTAGAAAACTAGGGACATGAACCGTTAAAAATATTTCACATCATTATAGTTTTAGTTTTTTTCAAATGAAGTTGGAAAATCATAAGCCATTAGGACTAGATTTATTATGGTTAGAGGGATGTTTTTTATTAACTGTTTATTATTTACGGACGTAAAATATGATAAAGGAATCAACATTATAAACGAAAATAAAAACATGGTAATGGTATTATAATGTTGTTTAAAGCAGGTATAGTGATAATAAATAAAAATATATGATAAAAGGAATAATAAATAATTTCAGAGAGTGGTTTAAAAAAAATCACATTTTTGGGCACACATGGAAAGGTCTCAACTTTGAAATATATACAGTATGTCCCTGTGTTGTATCCATATGGAAAACTTTTTTATTATTAAATTAACGAAAAAAGGTATTCTTCATAAAAAGCTCTGCATGGTCCAAAACCTAAGATTTAACCATCAAATATCAAATTTTTTGAATGTTATACGAGGTATGTCAAAAAATTTGAGTTTCACTCAAGAGTAAAGTAGCTTTATTTTTTACGATATTGGAAATTGCTATAATGAAAAGTTGTTTGGAATTAAAAACTATATTCTAGTATGCAATTACATCCTTCTAATTGAATTTTTTTTTGAGAAATTATGGATAACTTACATTATTTTCAGTTATTTCAGTTCAGATAACTCTTTTATTATTAATTTTACGAAAAAAAGCGATTCCTAATAAAAAGTTCTGCATGGTCTAATCCCTAAAATACAACCATCTTATGTCAAATTTTATCAATTTTGTACGAGGTATGTCAAAAAATATGAATTTCGCTTAAGAGTAAAATACGTTTATTTTTCACAATATCGAAAATTGTTATTATAAAAAGTTATTTAGAATTAAAAACTATCTTTCAGTATGTAATTACATCCTTCTAATTGAAATATTCTGAACTATAAAGGTATTTTACTTTTGATCTAAATTTATCTTTTTTGACATACCTCGTATAAAATTGATAAAACGTAATATAAAATGGTTGTATTTTAGGTATTAGACCATTCAGAACTTTTTATTGAGAATCACTTTTTTTCGTAAACTTAATAATAAAAGAGTTATCATAATTGAAATAACTGAAAATAATGTTAGTTATCCCTAATTTTTCAAAATATTTTTTTTTTAATTAGAAGCATGTCATTGCATATTAGAATATAGATTTTAATTCCAAACAACTTTTCATAATAGCAATTTTCAATATTGTGAAAAATAAAGCCACTTTACTCCTGAGTGAAATTCAAACTTTTTGACATACCTCGTATAATATTAAAAAAATTTGATATTTAATGGTTAAATCTTAGGTTTTGGATCATGCAGAGCTTTTTATGAGGAATAACTTTTTTTCGTAAAATTAATAATAAAAAAGTTTTCCATATGGATACAACTTACAGGGACATACTGTATATATATATATATATATATATATATATATATATATATATATATATATATTGATGTGATCTTGATTATTGATATGAGATAATATTCTTATATGTCATTTAATTTAATCAATGCATTAATAATAATCTAATTAATTTACCAGATCACATATCAATATGTTTTCAATCTCAGGGCGAATTATAAAATTAATTACTTACTTACGTGGCTTCTAAGTATTTCTCAATGGTTCCTAATCGGGATAGGAAAGAAAAGAGTAAAATAATACACACATATGGGTTACAATTATAATCAAAATATTGTTTATTTTATTTAAATGGCAATCACTGCTTAATATTTGCTATATCTTATTATTCTTAAACATAACATTTACACATGGGAATCTTATTTCCTTTTGGTTTCCAATTGAAAGTTTTTATTAACATTTAACTATTAGGATTAATTAGCAACAATTCTATTTAAGTTTGATGAAGCTTTTCTGATATTATTGATTATGTTCTTCAATTTAAATGTGGTATTTAATACGAAAAACCCATACATTCATGTCCAAACAAAATGAGACTGACCTTTTTCTGGTGAACTGAGAATGTCTTCACACAAGACCCGTTTCCTGCTATCCTTGGCTGCGATCAAAACCTCGCCCTGGCTTCCAGTAATGTTCTCCTTTGAAACTAGCTCGTATAGCTTTCGTTCCTGCTTCTGTCGTGATGCTGTGTTCTACCTTTTTCGAAACTGCAATCAGCTATCGGGAACTCTTTGCTCAAGGAGGTTCTTTACTCTCAACCTGGCCTACCTCTCGTTCCACGATAGATACTCCACACTCACGGAACTACACCGGCTTTCTCACTCTCCGTACACTACCGTCTACTACTGGACTTCACTTCTCGACAGCTCAAAACATTCTGATCTCTATTTGTCATTCATTCCCCTACTTTCTAAATATCCCTTCCAGATTCACAAATCAACCTTCCACCACCAACTCTCATTCGCAGTATTCCTCAAAACCAATTTTTAATCTTTCTAAATATGCTTAATGGATTTCAAAAAAAAATAGTTAATTCCCATTCTAAAATTACTTTCTACTATTTACAAAATTTAATGACCTATTATCTACTTCAACTGAGTCTTATTTAGCATAGGCTAATGATCGAACCTTCCGCGAACAACGATAATGACCTATTATCGATTTCAACTGAGTCTTATTTAGCATAGGCTAATGATCGAACCTTCCGCGAACAACGATGATGGTACGCGCCATTCACTTTGTTTATTCTAGTCGCATTGTCCGAGTTTCGTAAGCTTCTTCTAATCACTTCTTAAAATTACATATGACAATTTGTTGTATACAGGTTGTTCTAAATTTATATGCCCGTGGTTGAGAAAATTGAAAATATTTTATATTAAATTGAATTCTGCTTATAATTATCAAAATTTAATTTTCATATCAAATAGAAATATAACAAATCCCCGCCTTGTATTCGATAAAATTTATCTGCATTTTTAAATAAATTTTCTCGAGGCAAAACCAACTCCCTGTATATTTCCTAACTTTAATCTACGTCTTATATCCTAACTTACTATCTACTTCATGTAATTCTGTCTTTTATTCGTGATATTTGTATACATCGTGAATATTATAAATTCCTCGGATCTTTTCCGAGTTCCTGTGCCTCAACTCATAACTATTTATCCCATTTTCATTATTCACGATGTACGGGCCTTCGAAAACAGGCATCAACTTTGCGCAAATGCCCCCAGGAAGATTTGATACTCGTAATGCCCTCACGAGTACTTTTTCACCCTTTTGGAAAGTCACTGGTCTTCTTTTTCTATTTTGTTCCTGTCTTTGGATATATTTTTCGTTGCTTCGCCGTAATCTTCTCTGTACGGTTTCAATCACCTGTTGATATCCTTTTGGCTCTTGGTCTTCCCATGGCCTTATCGGCAGTACACCCTTCATGATGTATTCTGGGGTCTCTTTTGTTACTGTGCTCGGAATTGTATTTAGATACCTTTCTATTTCCGCCATTTTCCTGTCCCAGTGGCGATGTTGACCATCTGTTGCAATGCGAAGAAATTTCGTCACTTCCTGTATGAATCGTTCCGAAGGATTACTCTGTGGATGCCTGATGCTGACAAAATTTGTCTCTATTCCTCGTTCTCGAAATTGTCCCTTGAAACGATCATTTCGGACGTTGCATTGTCCAGTAGAATCTTTTTTGGTGTTCCTACTATGGCTATAAAATTGTCGATTTTTCTTAATATTTCTTCCCCCTTTGTGGTGCGGCAACTATATAATTTTACGTATTTTGAAAACACATCCACCATTACCAGAATATGTTTGTTCCTTTTAGTGGTCATAATTAGCTCGCTTAACATATCTATTGCTACAATGTCTAGTTTGTTTCGGGCTTCAATATTTTTGGCAACATTTTCGTTTTTGAAATTCCGACTCTTATATTTTTGACATACATCGCAATTCTGGGTAATTTCCTTTGCAATGCGGTAATCCTGTCGGCTGATGTAATTTTCCCTAAAAACGAGCCAAACTTTTCTGCTACCGATATGCCCATTGTCCTCATGTAATTTCTTTATTATCTTTTCGGCCAATGTCTGTGTCACTAAATATAGTTCCTTTCCGTCTATTCTCTTAAAATATATGTTATTTTCTACTTCCGCTCTTCTTTTCTCTCTTTCCTCTAGGTCTTCCTGGTTTGTCCTTATCTCATTTAACGAATATATCCCTTCTTCTTGTATTAATCTATTCAGTCCCACCTGTAGAGTAATTGTTTCCTTTTTTCCGGTGTCCTCATCCCGTGTTAGAGCGTCGGCTATTATGTTGTCTTTTCCTTTTATATATCGGAACTCAAAATCATACTCCTGTAATAATAGAATGCCTCTATGTATTCTATTATTTACTAATCTATTCTTCATGATATGTACTAAAGCTGCATGGTCTGTTTCGATTGTGAATTTTGCTCCCAATAAGTAAAACCTCAATTTGTTTACGCAATATAGTACACTGGCAAACTCCAATTCTGTAACACTATATTTTCTCTCATGTGTTTTAGTCACTCGAGATATAAAACATATCGGCACTTCTTGGTCGTTTTGTATTTGAGACAGAACTCCTGCAAATTTTTGTATGGACGCATCAGTTCGGAGTATAAAAGGTAAATTGTAAATGGGGTGGTATATTTTCGTTCCTTTTGCGAATTCTCGTTTTAATGTTTCGAAAGCTTCCTCCTGTTCTTCTTTCCAATTCCATTTTATTCCTTTTTTAAGCAATTTTATCAGAGGGATTTCCTTTTGGCTCAAATCGGGAATCAGCTTTTTAAAATAATTAATCGTGCCAAGAAAACCTCTCAATGTTTTCAAATTCGTTGGTCTTGGGTATTCATCTATGAGCTTGACTCTGTCTTCGGCTAATCTTACTGTTTTGGTGTCCAATTGAAAACCCAAATAAATGACTTCTTTTTGAAAAAATTGACATTTTTCAATGTTTAATTTCAATCCCGCTGTGTCCAATTCTTCCAGAATTATTTCTATGTGTTCCAGATGACTCTGAGTATCTTGTGAAAAAATTAATAAATCATCGATATAATGAACTATGAAATCTTCATGGCGATTCAAAATGGTATGTAGAGCTCGGACGAGTGCAGCACAAGCACACTGCAATCCAAATGGCACTACCTTAAACCGATAGACAATACCATCAATAGAAAAAGCGGTGTAGTTTCTACACTTTTCAGCTAACGGTATCAACCAAAAACTGTGTTTTAAGTCAATTTTCGAAAATATGTGTGACCCGGTGATTCTTCCAAAAATGGCCTCGATGTTTAGAGGTGATTCATATTGTGATACAGTGTGCTCGTTGATATTCCTGGCATGTAAACATAATCTCAATTCTCCATTGCTTTTCTTTACTATCACAATCGGGTTAACATACGGTGAATCACATCTTTCGATGATTTGATCTTCCAACATTTTATTTATTTCTTCTTTCACCTCTTGTCGATACTTGTATGGAATCGGGTAAGTCTTTGATCGAAAATTTCCCAAGTTTTTCACCTCAAATGAATGTTCGTACTTTTTAGCCACTCTGTTTTCCTCATTGATCAAATTTTCGTAGTTTCTTAACATCAACCGCAATTCTTTTTCTTTCCCTTCTCCACATATCAATTTTCTGTCTTTTTTCTCAGATTCTTCACACATGTTTACCGTGCATTCTGCATCCTCGTTTGCATATACCTCCTCTTCAAATACCACTGTTTCAATCATATTCTTTTCACTTTCATTTTTTAGCTTTATTTCTTCTTCTCCTGAGCTCGTCTCTTCTTTTGAGAAATCCCAGGTTTCCTTTGTTTCTGATACTCTCAAATTTTCTTCTTCTGGGCTCAACTCTTCTTTTGAGGAGCCACAGGTTTCATTTTCTTTTATCCTTTTCTGACCTTTTCTCCTTTTTTTTCTTTGTCCTTGCTTCGGTGCCAAATTCATTTCCAGTGTTTGTTCTTTACCTGATTCGTCCGTATTTTGTTTCTCATGTTCCTTGTCCTGTTGTTTTTCTTTTTCTTCTGTTAGTTTCATCGTATTATTTTTAAAATCTATCACTACATGTTTTTCTGCCAATTCGTCAACTCCTACTATCATGTCATGTGACATGTTTGGCATTATTACACATTGTAGTGCATACATCTTCTTACTCAGTCGTACCATTACTCGTATGCCTTCATTTATAGTTGCCAATGTCCGTTTGTTTGCGCCCACTAAATTTACCCTAGGTATTTTGTAAATTAAATTTGTTAAGTTAACTTCTTCTATTAGTTTTCTGTTGACCAATGTTATTTCAGATCTAGTGTCTATCATAATTTTAATTGGTTTCTCGTTGATAAATCCATCCACAAATTTTAAATTAACTCCATTTTTCTTTTCGTTGTTTCCTGCCAATTTAATAAACTCCTTGGGGTGACAAAAGATTCCTGTTTGATTTTTGGTTTTTAGTGAGCGCCGTCGTGAAAAGACGCCGGTTGCTCATCGTTGTTTATATTTTCGTCATAATGTCTCTCTCCGTCATATTCATCTGTCTGGGTATTATTTACTTCTCTTCTATTTTCTCTTGGTCTGTCGGATCTGTTTCGGTTTTCTCGATATCCCTGTTCATTTTGTCTACCATTATTTCTGTTTTCTTGATTTGAGCGTGTGGTGTTTCTATTCTGGTATTCTCGATTTCTGTCCTCATTCCATTGCCTATTTCTTTGTTCATAATTTCCTCTTCCGTTGTCTCTATTTTCGTTTTCCCTTCTGGGATTAAAATCTCGTCTTGTATAGTCTCTCCTATTTTGATTTCTCTCTCTGTAATCCTGTGTCTCTCGGGGCCTGTAATCTTCTCGCGACCTTCTTGATTTTCTTTCTCTTAGACGTGATTCTCTTATTTGTAAGAATTGGCATAGACTATCTATGTCTTTGTAGTTTTGCAATGTGATATGGTCTTCCAGCGTTTCTTCGAAATGTCTTGCAATCAGCTCGACTAATTGTTCCGATGAGTAATTATATTGTAAATGTTTTGCATTATTGTAAATTTGTAAAGCATAATATGTCTTTTCTGATACCCCCATCCTATCATTGTATTTCCCATTTTGCAATTCCTTGTTAATTTCCAATTGTTGGACTTTTCCCCAGAAATAATTCAAAAATTTTTGTTCAAATTGTTGCCAATTGCCGAATTCTTCTTCTTTACTATCGAACCATAGGCTTGCTTCATATTTGAGATGGTTTCTGATAGTTTCTTTTGCTGTTTCGAAATTTCCGATGTGTTGTATTTTCTTTTTCAGGCTATTTATGAACGGCACTGGGTGTAATCTTCTTACATCCCCGCCAAATCTTATCTTCACGTCATCTGTGCTATGTATAACCATTTCTCTTCTTTCTCCTACACTTTGTTGCGTCCGGTTTTCGGTGACTTGTTTTTCTATTTCTGTGATTCTTTTTTCCACTTCTTCTCTGTCTACTTGAATAGCATTTTCCAACTTATTTTCCAAATTTTCTAGTTCCTTTTGCTGGCAATTCGTTATCTCCTTTATTTTGATTTTGATTTCTTTAATCTCTAACTCCTGTTTCTCGCTCTTTTCTGCAATCTCTTCTATTTTTTTAACCATTTCCTACTTAATACTCTCTATATTTCTGTTGTTTTCTTCTATGGCTTGTTTTGTTTCCTGTTGATTGTCATCCATTTTTTTCTCCACTTTATCCATTTTCTTTGATGTTTCTTCCTGATTTTTATCCATTTTTTGATCCAATTTTTGTTGTGTTTCATCCATTTTTTGTTTTGTTTCTCTTTGATTGTCATCCAGTTTTTGTTGTGTTTCATCCATTTTCTGTTCCATTCTTTGTGACTGGAGTTGCATCATTTGTAATAATTTATCTATACCTGATAATTCTTGCTGTTCTGATGCCATGATTGTCGTGTCTAAAATATCTTCTTGGTCTGAATTATTCTCTTGATTTGAATGTTCTTTTTGTTTTTTGTTGTCTTTGCTTTGGCTTCTTGTCACAGACATTTGTTTTCAAGAAGTACTGTCCCCGCCAAATATGAAATTTTACTAGTATGTTACCAAAACGACTTTTTCTCACCCAAATATTATAAATTGTCAATAAATATATCAAATGTAAATATCGTAAAAATAAAATATTAAATCAGTTATGTAAAATTTGTACCTAAAGAGATCTAAAATTTTATGTTATCAAATGTAAGTATCTCACTTTTTACCACAGGCATATAAATTTTCAAATACCGGCTTTACTCTTTCTGTCCTTCAAATTTGCCACTAGAAATACTTTTCCATGCTTTCCACGTTGGACGACAGTTGATGTGATCTTGATTATTGATATGAGATAATATTCTTATATGTCATTTAATTTAATCAATGCATTAATAATAATCTAATTAATTTACCAGATCACATATCAATATGTTTTCAATCTCAGGGCGAATTATAAAATTAATTACTTACTTACGTGGCTTCTAAGTATTTCTCAATGGTTCCTAATCGGGATAGGAAAGAAAAGAGTAAAATAATACACACATATGGGTTACAATTATAATCAAAATATTGTTTATTTTATTTAAATGGCAATCACTGCTTAATATTTGCTATATCTTATTATTCTTAAACATAACATTTACACATGGGAATCTTATTTCCTTTTGGTTTCCAATTGAAAGTTTTTATTAACATTTAACTATTAGGATTAATTAGCAACAATTCTATTTAAGTTTGATGAAGCTTTTCTGATATTATTGATTATGTTCTTCAATTTAAATGTGGTATGTAATACGAAAAACCCATACATTCATGTCCAAACAAATTAGACTGACCTTTTTCTGGTGAACTGAGAATGTCTTCACACAAGACCCGTTTCCTGCTATCCTTGGCTGCGATCAAAACCTCGCCCTGGCTTCCAGTAATGTTCTCCTTTGAAACTAGCTCGTATAGCTTTCGTTCCTGCTTCTGTCGTGATGCTGTGTTCTACCTTTTTCGAAACTGCAATCAGCTATCGGGAACTCTTTGCTCAAGGAGGTTCTTTACTCTCAACCTGGCCTACCTCTCGTTCCACGATAGATACTCCACACTCACGGAACTACACCGGCTTTCTCACTCTCCGTACACTACCGTCTACTACTGGACTTCACTTCTCGACAGCTCAAAACATTCTGATCTCTATTTGTCATTCATTCCCCTACTTTCTAAATATCCCTTCCAGATTCACAAATCAACCTTCCACCACCAACTCTCATTCGCAGTATTCCTCAAAACCAATTTTTAATCTTTCTAAATATGCTTAATGGATTTCAAAAAAAAATAGTTAATTCCCATTCTAAAATTACTTTCTACTATTTACAAAATTTAATGACCTATTATCTACTTCAACTGAGTCTTATTTAGCATAGGCTAATGATCGAACCTTCCGCGAACAACGATAATGACCTATTATCGATTTCAACTGAGTCTTATTTAGCATAGGCTAATGATCGAACCTTCCGCGAACAACGATGATGGTACGCGCCATTCACTTTGTTTATTCTAGTCGCATTGTCCGAGTTTCTTAAGCTTCTTCTAATCACTTCTTAAAATTACATATGACAATTTGTTGTATACAGGTTGTTCTAAATTTATATGCCCGTGGTTGAGAAAATTGAAAATATTTTATATTAAATTGAATTCTGCTTATAATTATCAAAATTCAATTTTCATATCAAATAGAAATATAACAATATATATATTTTAATTTTATGACATGAATTTTCCTGCTATCATTCGGGACATCAAAAAGAATCTGTAGGTAATTTTAATTAAATTAATTATGGTTTCATTTAAAAAAAATATAGATTCGAAACTATATAATATTATATTGCACATTTATCAAATAACTGTTTGGTCAAACGAAACACTTTAGACTCGTATTGCAAAGATTATAGCAGATAATATGGTCCTATTAGTATATCCGGTTGTAAATATAAATGGCATGCATTTTATACTCTAATTCACGATAAAACTTTTATTAATTTCATTGTTTTTTCTTTCAGGTAACGCGGTCTTAATATATACCAGAATTTTTGAAATACAGTACAATTAATACAGTAAGTATAACAGAATTATTTTATCGTCATAATTGGCTCGGCAATCCTTTATGGATCTTGGCTTGCTTGCAGAGAAGTCACCACTCCAATCGATTGTGAGCCACTTTTCTCCATCTTCTGACCCTTGTAATCTTGAGGTCTTTTTCCACATCATCAATTCATCTTCTACGTGGTCATCCTCTACTAAAAAAAGCCTTGAGTACACTATGTTTGTCTTTTGCCTTCAGATAATTTGCAGTTCTGCCACAGGAAAACTGGCAATTCAGTAAAAACGGGAATCGGGGCAAAATGCAAAATTTTGACTCATGTCAAAATTTTCAATGTTTAAATGCAGCCCCGAATAAAGGGAAGGGCGAGCCAGGTGACCGCCGGGGGCGCCAAATTTTGGGAGGCGCCAAATTCTGAGGGACGCCAATATTTAAATAAAATATTTTATATATTCATTATTTTTTTAGACTGTGTAGATTATCTTTGGGCTAAGATTTTTCCTAAGACTCTTAAGGAACTTATTTCTACCTCACAAAAACAAAAATTCTCTAATAAAAATAATGGAACCTAAAAATTGTTGGCTTTTAAAGGGAGTTTGTCAGGTATAGTTAATGGTGAATATTAAATTCTTAATTTTGTGTAAGAAAATCGGCAATAACTATCTCTTAAAACCTACCAAATTTCATTTTCATATCTCAACTAGTTTTAATGCAATAAATAAATGGTCAGTTTGTAAGAAAAAATTCAACATCCCGTATCTCGGAAGCGAAACATTTGCGGACGTACGTTTATAAAGCCAACTGTCATTATTTTTTCATGCAGAATTACCCCTTAAATTGTCTAGTTGTTAAAATAGGCTAACTTTTTTATTATCCAACATAAATGAATGAATCGAAAAACAGAATGTTAAGACGACCTGAGGCTATAGTTGGGTTTTAATTTCATTATTTCATAAATGCTAAAATATTACACAGGGGATGCAAACTTTGAAAAAAAAAATAGTTTGATTGATACACCCGGTATACAATGAAAATTTACCTGTTTAGCAACAATATTATTACAGTGGTATTCTTAAAGAATCGGGCTATAACATGTTCAAAAAAATCACTTAAATCGGCCAACAGGTTTAGAAAATATGAGACATCAAAAATGACCAAATTTTTAAGTGGGCCGATTTCTATGCACGTAAGTTTATATTTTAAAATTTTTTCCAAGAAATGTTATTGTTTTTTTGTAAATAACTCCGTTAATTTTTAAGGTATAAGGTTCATCTAACAACTAATTAAAAGCTGATTCAAAGACATATAAAAAAAATCAAAATTAGTCTTTTAAAACTCTTACTTTTTTAAAAATAAAAGGTTAAATGGCCCCGGTTACATGGTTCTCGCAGCAAAATTTAAAAAATGTTTCTATCTCGGTAATTTTTTACTCTAAGGAGATAGTAAAATGGATAAAGTATTTGGAACAGAAAAAACTAAAATTTAGTTATATATGATTTTTTACGTACATATACTGAGTATTTTTGGAGTTATTTTCAAAAGAAAATGAAAAGTACGATAATTTTAAAAATTCTGATTTTTTTAAATTATACCTTTTTTTCAAAAATATGCATTCTAAACGAATCAAAATTGTTGAAATCATTAACTATGTTAACCTAAAGAAATTCTTGTGAGGATTACTACAAATTTTAATTTTTGTGGAAATGGCGTATGTTTTATTTTTCACTTTTTCCTAAAAAAATCGAAAGGGTTTTCTTATTTTCATCATAACTTGCTTAGTTTTGATGCTATTAATTAACTTCTACTGGAGCTCATTTGGTAGGTATTCCGAATTACTTTAACAAGTGCTTAACAAGTATATTATATAAAATGCATCGTTTTCCCGTTATGTAAGCTTG
Source organism: Diabrotica virgifera virgifera (assembly GCF_917563875.1). Lineage (NCBI taxonomy): Eukaryota > Metazoa > Arthropoda > Insecta > Coleoptera > Chrysomelidae > Diabrotica > Diabrotica virgifera. The sequence continues at coordinate 275,632,789 of NC_065443.1, forward strand.
AATACTTAGATTTGAGTACTCGTCGAAAAAATATACATTCAATTACCCATAACTCACTTTGAAAAAACATTAGTTTAGTTCTTTAAGTGCGGAGTGTATTAATTTTTCTATTATCTTTAATTTTGGTAGGTAATAATAGATTTTTTTACAAACGGTTATAGTTTTTGAGTAATACGTGAGAAAAGCTTTAAAACATGCATTTTTTTTAAGAAAAAAAATCTTTGATATTTAATAACCCAAAAAGTATTGATTGATGTTAATAAGTTTATGTAACAAATTTTGCTTAGAAGTTGCCCCTCTATCGATTTCTGGTATTAGTTTTAATAAAAAAAAATTTACCCCCGAGAAGGGGTGGCATCCACCCCCAGGGTAAAAGCTCAAGTTGGCATAATGCCACCTTTGTTCCTTGAAGTATCTTCTAACTACTCACCAATTTTCATGAAAATCAATGAAGGTTCAACGAAGCCGGAGGCAAAAACCTTCAGTGACTCCACTAAAGTGTTTAGTAACTAAGTACCTATTTGTTATAAAATAAATAGTTTTCCCGTTATAAGCATAAATAAACAGATTGGAGTATTCGCCGAAATAAAAATACACATTACATAATAATTATCACTATAAGGTTTTTTAAATAAGGAATTTATTAATTTTTATTAGATTCAACTATAGTCCAAGTCCATAGTACATTGTCCTTTTTGTAAGATGATTACAAAGGTCTTAACCTTTAACTACCCGCGCATCAAGTTCTAACATAACTACACGCGTGGCGTACTTTATACGCCACAAGATAACCCAAGTAGCAATTTTTCAACGCATTGGTTGTCAGTACAAACAAATGCACTGTATACAACGTTGCCTGAGAGCATTTTCAGTTGTTTCGGCCAACGTACCCTACCCCGACTGACATTACGATGTTACAACCTTTAGTTATACGGGCAACTAATTTATTACAATTGTGTTACAATGATTGTGACAACTACATAATATCACAGTTCAGTGTGGTTCAGTTTTTTCAACAATCACAACGAGTTAAAAATGTTATAATGCTAAACTAATTTACGCCCTGGCCGACTCTGTAGTTGTAGTTGAGTAGTTATCTGTCACGTCACGACCCTTGTGTTGTTCTAGAGGTGTGACACGTTTACGGCAACTAGGAGAAAAAGAATTTACTTTATAACCTTATTTTTTTCTTATTATTATGTATTTTTTTTATGGAAATTTTCGATTTATTTAACAACCTGTTTATTTGTTTTTTTAATAGCTGGTTTCCATTCCATTGTTTTATCAGTAGCTTTGAGATTTGATAACCTAATCTTTGTATCAGCTTTCGTAGACAGGGTTGCCAGGTCAGTTTTTACTTTTTCAGTAGTTTTGTTTTCACAAAATCAGTAGATTCTTTTTAGGCCATGTAAATATACAGTACAATAATACAGTGATATGCACATCCGTCCTAAATGTCCCAAGAGGAATTCCACAAAATTGGAAACCTAATTATTCAAAACCACCAACTGGTAATTACCATTTTTTAGCTAAAATCTACTAAATCAAAAACTAAAATATACTTAAGGATTTTTGGGATATATTTGGGATTTTTTATAATAAAGCTAACTTAAGGGGATAGGCGCAAAATGTCGTCTGTTAAAATGTTCAATGTATTTTAAGTGTGTTCATTTTTTGCGAATCCTTAGAAAACTAATAAGTATTTTTGAAAAATTTAAACGCACAAAGAAAGATTACGTTATTACCGAGGACCGAAAGTCCCTGAAAACTTCTATAATGTTTATTTTAATAAGTTACAGGGGTGAAAAAAAGAACAAATTGAGTGTGACTTTTAATTCCAAATATCTCGTTCAAAAGAAACGTTTTGGTTTTTCTAAATAATGCAGTCTTTCATTCTGCGTTTAAATTTTTCAAAAATACTTATTATAGTTTCCTCATGATTCGAAAAAAATGGATCAAATTCTGTTGAAATATACCAAAAATCTACTAAAAAATATTGCCTACTAATGGTTTGTTTTTAACCAAGAGGAGTGATTCAAATTTACCGCACTGTAATGCTTGTTTGTAATTGGTCCAACTGCAGGCAAGTTTACTCCACTCTTATAAAATTTTGACACTAATGACATTTATCAAATTTTGACCCTAGTGGAATTTCATAGGTTAGTTAAGATATACCGGCGATTTTTTGTGTTATCTGTGTTATTCCTTTAATTTTTAGATTGTTAGTCTGCTTTTATTTAAAAAGCAGTCGTTTTTAGAACTATTTAGCGACGTATTAATATAATATAATATTCATGGATTACCGTTGAGGGCCGACATGATCAACCAAAAAAGAAGATGTATTTGGTTATTATTCTAGTGACTTTCTTATGCGTGAATCTGCCTTTTAAGTTTACTCCTCCTGGTTAAAAAATAAACTATGGAATTTTTTTAAAAAATATCAAAAATCTACCAAAAAAGTAGAAATCTACTAAATGTGGCAACGCTGTTAATGAGAATGATATACTTTTGACACTGGTCACATGACCTCTGTCACCCAATAAGAGGGTGCGTTCTAAAATGGTTTTGATAGTCGGCGCAGCCGGGTTTGGTTGGCGATTGGACTCCTAAGTTGGCTTATCCGTCTAAGGTTGGTGATAAGGTATTTTTTTAGTAATATTGGTAATATTGTTTAATGCGCCATTTTGGTTTTACTTGAGATTTTTGGGATGTAAACAAAATGAAAACACAGAATATAAAAAATGCAGGCATTTTCTGATATCTTTAAAAGCACCATAAATACATTAAATTTATACAGAGCATCTTAAACATAAATTTTTACTTTTATATTAAAATTTGATTTTTTAAATTTGCATATTTTTTGTCAAAAATGTCATAAAAAAAGGAGCGCGTGTGTTTTTTAAAGGTGAAATATCCATATTTGACGGTAATCTGAGATGCGTTTATAAATTTCACATCAGGTAATAAGTCTTTTATGTATTTATATAAATGTAAATACCGAATACGATGTTAAAACAGTTTAATTTTGGTTTTCGCATTCACCATACAGGTGTTAAAAATATAGGTAAAAAAACATAACTAGTCTGACTCCTTGAGCAACCATTGCACGCGCAGGTGCTTTTTATAGTCGCTTCAGTTGTCTTATGCAACGCGTACGAAACGATGTTGCTTAAACAGGAGGTTGCCTAGGCAACGTTAAGACAACTCAAAAATCGTCCACCAAATCAGTGCAGAATAGAGTCGTCTTCTAGGCAATAACAACGTTGTAAGAAAACGTTGCCACGCGGTAGATAACGTTGTCGCGTCGACAAATTGCTACTTGGGAATACACTTAAAAACAGCAGATTTGTTTTTTTTTTAAATACACTTAGTTGTTTTTTATAAACCTTATTCGGCATCAGTAAATACTTGGAGTTCCTTCTCAGTAAGCCAATTGGGATTTATAACTGGAATCATGGAATAACTGGATTTCATGATAAATAAAATTGCTAATAAAATTTTTTTTGAAATGTGAATTTTTACAGGAGGAAAAGTATTGTTTATAAAGAAAAATATATTTTGTTCCATAATGACTAAAAAACAATTGAAATATGTACTTATATTACTACTTATTTTAATATAATTGTGGCGTATATTGTCCACCACCGGAAACAACAAATAATAAACTGTAAATTACGATCTTCCCAGAACGCCGATTATAACGAAACTAAAACCAAATTGTAAAGCACATTCCAGTGATAAGTTAGAGAGATAAGCGAGGCCAAAAATAAATTTTTTAAATATATTTGCAGTTGAATTCTTATATCTGGCGTACAAAATACGCCAGCGCGTGTAGTTAAAGGTTAAAAATGGTCTTAAATGATTCGTTTGAACGAGTCTACCACTTTCTGAAAAATTTTGGAATGCCGGTAGGACGCGTTTCCATGTCCCGCATCATTAACATATTTACGTTGTGGGACTAACGAAACGCGGCTGTAGATTTGTCGGACAATAGATCGACAATATTTATTAATTAAATACAAGTACTTTGAATTGAAAATTAAGAGTTTTGTAATAACAAAACTACCGCGCTAGAGTGACATCTTGCGGGTGTCGGACTCTACGATTTTGTTATAACAAAACTCTTAATTTTCAATTGAAAGTACTTAAATTTAATTACTAAATTGTCGATCTCTTGTCCGACAAATTTACAGCCGCGTTTCGTTAAACGCCGACAACGTAAATGTTAATGACGCGAGACGCTGAAACGTGTCCAACCTGTAATCTGAAATTTTTTAGAAAATGGCAGACTCGCACAAATGAAGCAGTTAAGATCATTTATTTACGACCTTTTTAGTCATCTTCCAAAAAGGACGATGTGCTGTGCACTATTATGATACTAATAACTCTTTGTAAAATCTTATAAGATTTAACTTGTGAAAAACCTTTAAAACAACCATTTGTTACAAGAAAATTTATTATTTTTGACCTTTTATATCTTAAGAGTTCGGCAAATTGAAATTAGTAAAAAAGTATTGATTTATTTTAATATCTAGCTTTATGTAACAAATTTTGCTTAGAATTTACCCCCTATGGATTTCTGAGTTTATTTTTAATAAAATTTTCATACTTCATTTTCAATTTTCATGAAAATCAATAGAAGTTCAAAGAAATACGGAACTTGCATGTTTTTTATTACACAATAATGTCCAGTTTTTTTTTTTAATGAGCTTTTTAGCGAAATTTCAATTTAAAATAGTTCAAACGACCCGTAAGGTCACGTACTTTAATTATGTTTATATTTATGGTTATATTTAGGTATATTCTTCTTTAGTTTATTGGCCTCCACCTACTTGGGTATTTGGCTAGCTCATCGTCGCGGAATAAGGGAAATATTGACATTCTAATGACTTTTATCGTATGCCATTGTAACAATATATACCAGTTTGTTGAAATTGGAGTTTGATACAGTTTACTATGGAAACTAAAGAAGGTTTACTATGGAAAATAAAAGAAAACACTATTAATGTGTTTTTTAGTGCCATTTTGTAAAAGTATAAGTTGCCTATGTGTTTAAAGTAGTTCAAACGATCAAAACACTTGTGACGTCACATAGCTGTATTTTCTACTGACGTTTATAATGTCTAGTTTAAAATTATATACAATTTTGTTTACTTTGTTGGTGTAGAATGTAAACATATAATCATATGACGTCACGACGCGTTTTGGGCTAGCTGCTATAATTTGAATTTAGAATGATCTTAAGGGCCAAACGTAACACAATATTTTTGACCTTTTATATCTTAAGAGTTCGTCAAATTGAAATTAGTAAAAAAGTATCGATTTAATTTACTATCTAGCTTTATGTAACAGATTTTTTAACTTTAACTTTTTTAGCTTTGATACATGTTTTTAATTATGATCTGTTGTGATTTATAACATTTTTTTCGAATTTAAAATTTTATGCACGTTCCCTATTGGAGGTAATAGCTCATATCCACCTTCAGTCCAGTAGTAAAATCATATCCAACTTCAGTGATAAAAATTATATTTCTATTTAAATTACCTCTTAATAGCTTCTCGATATATATTTATATTTTTATGCAGTCATGAAAAGTAAAGCGCGGAGAAAATTTTACTTTCGGTTTGTAAACGAGCTTGCAAAATTTAAAAACCATAAAACGTACCGTATAGATTTCTATAAATGAAGAAAACGACAAAAGGCAATCCGCGCCATCTTTAAACGATTTATATCGATAGATTTGTCGTTAGCACAGACCCCGAAATAATTTTTCAACCCAACGGTTTTCCGGCAGAGAAAATAAATACCTATCAACACTCTCCATGAGATTTTATCTTTTACAGACGTGAGAATCGCTCTTACGTTTATTTTTTCAGTGCATTATCTCGAGTTGGAGTTCTTGAGACGTTTTATCAAGCTAAGAAAGACGAAGAAAAAAAAGAAAGGTTAGGCCGCGACGTAGAAAACGTGTTTGTTAACAATGAGAGGAAATGAAAAGATCTGAATTGTGCTGATTTTATTAATGTTCTTCTAAAATGAGAATTTTCTCTATAAAATGGGTGGTTCTTCATTCTGACAGTCGGCTGAAAGGTTGCGCAATGTATAGTCGTAAAAATTTATTACCTCAAATCGTTAACACTTTTGTATAATGTAATACAAATTATAAAATCCATAGAATAGATTTATTACCCTGCTAAGCCAACCGATGGTTTCTGTCAATTTGAACAAAATAAATTGGGTTTATGCAATATTAAGGGGCAGATTGCAATTGCGCGCAGCGGTCAGGGTTCTCAACGGGTGGGTTGTGATTGCGCGCAGCGGTCAAATACCTCCTGGGGTACTGAAATTTACCTTTAAGTGGGTTGCTGTGATTGCGCGCAACGGAAGGATTAAGGCAGGTAAACAAAACGGTATATTGTGATTGCGCGCAGCGGTATATATCAGCAGCTCTAATACTCGAAAGTTAGGTTTGGACCGAAGGGTTAGGTCTTCCTCCTTTGAAAATTGTACTGTATAATATATAATATATATAATATATTAATATATATAATACATAAAGAACATTAAAATATGTAACAAATTTGATAGAGAAATTTAAAAATAAAGAAATATCCAGAATAGAATTTGTTAAAACTATATGTTATAAGGCATGTTCAAATTAAATGTCTACATATGTACATTATTTAATACAATAAATATTAATTATAAAAGAAACATTATTTAGTTTTTTTTATCACAACTATTTTAATGTAGTATTCACTTGTTATTATCTTAATTTTTTTAAATTAGCAAAATTTCCGTTCAAAACGAATAAGAAGTAAATAAAACTTCCGTTTACTATAATTTACGACTTTGCGCGCAATCACAGCATACCTTTTTAAAGACGTGCGCGCAATTGCACCATTGGCTTAGACACCCTGTTGAGAACCCTGACCGCTGCGCGCAATTGCAGTCTGCCCTTCTCAACAGGGTGTCTAAGTTTTATTTACTTCTTATTCGTTTTGAACGAAAATTTTGCTAATTTTAAAAAGGAGGAAGACCTAACCCTTCGGTCCAGACCTAACTTTCGTGTATTAGAGTGTAGAGTACCCCAGGAGGTATTTGACCGCTGCGCGCAATCACAATATACCGATATTAAGTATTGTCGTATATAATTCTATATAAGTGTATTGTCTTAGAAACAAAGTAATTGTCTTCCCAAAAACAAAAACGTAAGAAAATGTGGCGATTACCGCACCATTAACTCGATTTCTCGTTTGCTATAGTTGCTGCTGAGATGCGTCCATAACCTAATTATCATAAACTGGACATAATAATATACATTAATGATACACAATTTTGCTTGTGCAAAGGCGTAGGAGAAAGTAACAAGCAGTGAGATAAAGCAGGTACGTGTAGAGATAGCTGTCAGAGGAAATTGAAATTATATGTAGGGAAAGACAGAGATGCGTTTTTCTTAAACTACTCGAAAGAGATACTAAAATTCCCTGAAATTTTCCCAGCTGAAATAACGAAGTTTCCACTAAAATTAGATATGTGGATGACACAGTCATCTTAGCTAAGGATATTGAAGATCTTTAGACTGGTGACCAAAATAGCAGTGTATAGAATAGAATAAGGTATAAAAATGAATGTCCGGAAGACAAAATTAAATAATAATTAAATAATAACCATAAATGAAATAAATAACGAGAATCTTCTCATAAACGGAATCATAGTCCAGAGAAATAAGATTTTTCTCGTGACACATCCCCCTCCAGGCCGAAACCAAATTTTTTGAGTAGTATGGACATCTATATTAATAACCTTTAGCAGCCGATTTTAATGATATACATGGTTATAAACAAATAAAAATCAAAAAACGGTAAATTTTCGCTTTATTCGTCTATAACCAAAAAGTTAAGCATTTTAAACAAAGGGCCTAGCCGGGTAAGATGGTGAAAAGTGCCCCCAACCCAATTTAAATTCCATATAGGCCACTTTTTAGCACATACAGAGGAACTCACTTTCTGAAATTTTTAGCCCCCTATGTGGTCACGTGACCCCCCTAGAGCCTAATTAGGCGTTTTAGGTTTTTATTTTTTCTCTCAGCCGCATCAAGAGCTAGCCAAAAACTTTATTTAAAAAAGTTGTAAGTTTCAAAAAGGTCTAGATGAAAATTTTTTTTTTATTTTTTTGGCGGGAAATTCGAATTTTTAGAACAATTTTAAACTTTTAAATACCTCTGAAAAAAAAACTAAGACACTCGTTTTTACGAAAATTAATTACAATGTGTATTTTTGAACAATCTTTCACCCTTAATTTTTTTAGATTTTTAAAATTGGTGAAACGTACCTTTAAAAATAAAAAACCGCATTTTTTCGGTTTTTTTTTTTCGTTTTTTGATACAATTTTATACATATTTTTCAAAAAATTTAACACCGTCACTAGAATAGGTAAAAAACTGAAAAATAATTGGGGTTTGCTTAATAAAAATTTTTTGTAACGATATCCATTTTCAAGATACAGGGCGTTGAAGAATACAAAATTTTACATACTTTTTACGATTTTGCCGAAACTACTGGCAACATTGTAATAAAACTTGGCGGGTTTTAAGAGGTAGTTATTGTGCATGTTTTGACATACAACTAAGGATTTGATATTCATCATTGGCGCGCATAGGGGTAATGGTCTGAAATTTTCAAAGAAAAAAAGATAGTACGCCACTGACATATTTCAAATTAACAATCATTTTTGAATTCCTCGTTCAATTTTCAATAAAAAATCTATCTTCTCATTTTTTCATGCGACGCGCCGTTTTGCTGCAAAAAATAAAATATCTTAACGCTTCCAAAGTATTCGAATTAATTTTGATAATAATGGATGTACGAGTTTATTATGTAGATGTAGAAAGTACTAGAAGTTCGAATACTTTGTAAGGGTTAAGATCTTTTATTTTTTGAATAAAAATGGCGCGTCGGATGAAAAAATAAGAAGATACATTTTTTGTCACAAATTGAACGAGAAATTCAAAAACCATTGTTAATTTGAAATATGTCAGTGGCGTACTATCTTTATTCTTTAAAAAGTTCAGACCATTACCCCTATGCGCGCCAATGATGAATATCAAATCCTTAATTGTATGTGAAAACATGCAGAATAACTACCTCTTAAATCCCGCCAAGTTTTATTACAATGTTGCCAGTAGTTTCAGCAAAATCGTAAAAAATGTGTAAAATTTTGTTTTCTTCAACGCCCTGTATCTTGAAAATCGATGGCGTTATAAAAAATTTTTATTAAGCAAACCCCAATTATTTTTCAGTTTTTACCTATTCTAGTGACAGTGTTACCTTTTTTGAAAAATATGTATAAAATTGTATCAAAAAACGAAAAAAAAAACCGAAAAAAACGCGGTTTTTTATTTTTAAAGGTACGTTTCACCAATTTTAAAAATCTGAAAAAATTCAGCGTGAAAGATTGTGCAAAAATACATATTATAATTGATTTTCGTAAAAACGAGTGTCTTAGTTTTTTTTTCAGAGTTATTTAAATGATTAAAATTGTTCTAAAAATTCGAATTTCCCGCCAAAAAATAAAAAAACATTTTTTTCTTATAGATCTTTTTGAAACTTACAACTTTTTTAAATAAAGTTTTTGGCTAGCTCTTGATGCGGCTGAGATAAAAAATAAAAACCTAAAATGCCTAATTAGGCTCTAGGGGGGTCACGTGACCACCTAGGGGGCTAAAAATTTCAGAAAGTGAGTTCCTCTATATGTGCTAAAAAGTGGCCCATATGGAATTTAAATCGAGCTGGGGGCACTTTTCACCATCTTACCCGGCTAGGCCCTTTGAGAGTAAGAAACTCATAAATCGTCCAAAAAGATTTGAATATGGCGTTCGCTGAATTTGTCTATCCTTATGGGTTGCTTAGAAAATTGCAAAATAAATCATCAATTTTTAGTTTTTATAAATATTCATAACTTATGTAAAAATTAACTTGGAATCTTCTTATTACACGAATTGTTGAGACTTCTGGTGCTTAAATTATATTTTAAATTTCAAAGCGTTTTGTCAAATAGTTTAAAGTTATTTTATTTGTTTATCCCAAATCCATTTTTATTGCAACACTATAAGTCAGAAAATTATGAGGTTAAGGTAAGACTTCTGACAGTTTATGGAAGAAGAACATTTATACGATTGACCTAATTTAAAAAAATGACAAAAAGTAATTTTAAACAGTGTAAAATTATTTTGCAAAAACACGTCGATTTTTTGCTTACTTATAAACAATTAGAATAACTTTTTAACCGTTACCCGTAGAAAAATTATTTTTTTTTATTTGGAAATACTGAATTTTTATACACATTTAGATAGAAAAACAATTGTCCTAAGACAATTAGGGACGAATTTAGCCCCCCTTTTTTAATTCATATGTTTTTGCAAAATCATTTTGCAGTATTTAGAATTATGTTTTGTCATTGGTTATTAATTAAATTAATAGTATAAATCTTCTTCTTTCATAAACTATCCAAGGTATTAGTGTAACATCATTATTTTTTGACTTATAGCGTTGCAAAAAAATTAATTTGGGATAAACAAATTAAATACCTTTTAAACTGTTTGACCAATTGCCTTGAAATTTAGAGTATGACTTAAGCACCAGAATTTTCAGCATTCGGTGTAACAAGAACGTTCTAAGTTAATTTTTATATAAGTTATGAATATTTATAAAAACTCAAAATTTATTATTTATTTTGCAATTTTCTAAGCAACCAATAAGGACAGACATATTCAGCGAACGCCATATTGAAGTTTTTTTTATACGATTTATAAGTTTCTCACTCTCAAATTTGTTTAAAATACTTAACTTTTTGGTTATAGACGAAAAAAGCGAAAATTTACCGTTTTTTGATCTTCATTTGTTTATAACTATGTATATCATCGAAGTAGGCTGCAGGAAACATATAGGTTATTAATATAGATGTCCATACTACTCAAAAAATTTAGTTTTGGCCTGGAGGGGGTGGTGTCACCAACAGGATATTTTTTTCCTTATTTCTCTGAACTATCAGTGTGGAACAATATATGTATTCATCAAAATCAGCTCAAACTCAAACAAAATTAGTATGATTGAATAAGTATTTTCAATACCTACCTTTCAAACGAGATATCACTTACCATAAGATCCTATTTAAATTATTGGTCATATTGACTTTGTAACGTCAAGTATCACTATTACGCCACCTGTTATGACCAGTTGAGAAGCCTTCTTTCATTTATTTCCTTCCTCTAAAGTTCATTATTTGAAATAGGTATACTATGTAATATAAAAATCAGAAGTATACATTTATTCTAGTCTTGCTAAGGTGAGCTGAGTAATATATCGCTTGTATTATTTCAGCGACTTTAAAACAGTTTTTTAAGTTGCAACTCTGGAACTATCAGGAAGTCCGAGGTCAAATTTTTCACCTTGATTGCCACCTTTGGTTTAGAAGCTCTTATTCGTCGACTCATTTCTATCATGGTGAAGACATGGATACTTTAAGGTTTTCGCATTTTAATCTCGTAAAATAGGTGAAACCAAGAGATGCGTTATTTATTTCTTTATTTGTTTAAATTAGATACATGGTAGAAAAATAAAAAAATAGTTGATAACATTTTGTGAGTTTACATAGATGATTTAATCAATATAATTCAAAGTAGGTAGTTCATTACCTTTTCGAATTATTAAGATAAAAGTTTCTATTGCGTCAATAGCCCGACTTAGAACATCATACAACTTTGTAGATAGAACTTACCGCAGGCATAAAATAATTCATTCAGTAAATTCTCGGGATGATGGTAATGATTTTGTTAAAGACCGAGATGTTGTTTTATCAGACTCAAAGGAGCACTATAATTTAAGGAGTAGTTCATCTGGAAATTAAATTAATAAAAACAATTGCCTCGAAGGAGATAATGTTGCTTTGTCCGCCGTACTACAACAAAAGTGTAATATACAGGGTGTCCCAGACTAATTTATCTAGGCTATATCTCTTAAACGAATAGAGATTTTCGAATGGGACAAAAACTGATATATTCCATTAATTTGTAATACTCTTTAATACGGCGTAGAAAAAATCATCCCCTAAATATTCATCACTTAGTTACAACCCCTAACTTTAACTTTTTTAATAGCACCCTGTTAATTTTTTTATAGTTTTTGATGTGATCTTCTATCGTCTATTCAACAGATTTTTTAAAAATAAAATCGGTTCGTAAGTAATCAAGAAAATATCAGTTTATTTTTGTTACTAATTATGTCTCCCAGACTAATTTATTCAGCCTATATTTCTTAAAAAGAATAGAGATTTTCGAATTGGACAAAAACAGATCTATTCCATTAATTTGTAATACACTTTAATATGGCGTAGTAAAAAAATCATCTTCTAAATATTCATCCCTTAGTTACAACCCCTAACTTTATTTTTTTTATAGTACCCTGTAACTGAGGGATGAATATTTAGGGGATGAATTTTTTCTACGCCATTTTAAAGTGTATTACAAATGAAATAGGTAAGTTTTTGTCCCATTCGAAAATCTCTATTTGTTTAAGACGTATAACCTGGATAAATTACTCTGGGACACCCTGTATCAAGGTGTTAGAATTTATTACACTGTATTACTAAAATGGTTTCGAAAAATATTTTTTTATTTATCTATTACATGCAATCAATAGATGAAAATTATAAGCATGTTTTTTGTTTGTACAAAAGGGTGTATGCATAAATTTGGATTTTTTATCCGATGATAACAAAAACTCCACTAGTCTCTTTGCTTACTGAAATGTACCTTTAATGCTAAGTACTTCACTGCACTGCACTTCACTTCACTGCTACTTAGAAGCTATATGGTAGCAGCTTCAATGGTTTGTGCATCTTCAGTCTTCAGTGCATGCTCACTATTATCTAGCAGGTATAGTGCAAGATTTTTTGGGTAATTTTCTAATTTTACCAAATAGCGTACACTGTATTCACTTACTCTTACAAACTCAATAACAAATGTTTGTTATTTATAGAAAAAGACAGCAAATACAAAATAAGTGATTGATGTGATCGTTCATGGGTATTCTTTCATTTTTCCGACTGTAACTGGAAGAGAATCTTAAATATAAGTTTTCTAATATTAATTATGATGTGAATACTTTAACTGTAAATCAATATTAACAATAATATGCACCAATTCGCCTACATAAGGCAAATAAAAAAGTGTAAAAAGTATAAGGAGTCACAGAAATACAAGAAGAAGAAATGTAGTACTTATAATATTAACAATCTTACGTTACCTTGTATCTCTAATATTGTAAATCATAATAATGAAGCTGTAACACACCCTACATCTGCCGAGGACTGGCCCCTTTGAAAAAGCAATAAAGCGCGAGCTTGGAAAAAAGTGAGCTTACGGAGGCTTAAATAGTATACCCAGTTTTCACCTGATGCGCCACATTCTAAATAATTAAATTTAATAAAACACCATCAAAGGGCTACTACAAAAGTAATGAACATTTTAATGATGCGAACATGGTTAGTTCATTTCTGTTGAAAGGTTCACGACCAGGATTAAAGTTTAATGATCGGTGTTTTTGTTCGTTCAACATAGGATTGAATGTTTCAATTTTTTAATGTGAGGTCCAGTTAACAGCAAAATAAATTATTGTAAAGGGTGATTTTTTCGGCTTAGCCTGAGGGAATTGTAGCTGTTGGTGAATGAAAACTTTTTGTAGGTGTTTTTTTGCGTTAATTGTTTCAAAAATTGAATGAAAGGTAGACTTTAAAGTTTAATGCCTAAAAATCGCTTCACGCGGAAATAAATTGTAATAATACCAAAATAATTTAAAGTTAAATAAGATCATAAATGGTTTGTTATTGCGTATTATTATTATTATTATTGTGCACGAGAAGTATGGTCCAAAGAGAAAATACCGAAACAGTGGAGAGAAGCTGCTGTGCCGAATACACGAAAAGGAAATGTTATGGTGTGTAAAAACTACAGAGGTATAGGATTAAAAGGCACAACATATAAATTTTTAGCTAAATAGATCAGAAATATAATTATTGCCAACATTGAATATTAATAGTCCATTTTTTTACAATTAACCCGGGAGCAGTCGCGCTCTGTTCTGTCACGTAAGCGGTCGCGCCGTTATAAAAAATCTAACAATACGAATTTAAATAAGAATTTAAAATAAATTTATTTTATACTATTTTTATTTACTTGTTATGTTAAAATATTTATTTCTAACAATTACTAGAGCAAATTCGTTCTCATAAAACCCATAAATTCCAAAAAAAAACTAAAAATAAAATAAAATAAAATAAAAATGCCAACGAATTCCTGCACTTTTCCTTGGGACACTTACAAGTGAAAAGTTATTTTGCAAAAATTTTCATCAAGTTACCACGGAAAAGGATAAAATGTAAGATTTTTTCTAACGGCGCGACTGCTCCCGGGTTAAACCAATCCTGGCTAGCTCATATGAATTTAATGTTACTAAATATAGTGTTTATTAATTTTCGACAAGTATTGCACACAATAATCACACAAAAATTAATCGACACATTAAAATAGGTTGAATTTTTTGACAAAATATTACGATTACCTAAATCCGTTCTGAATGAAACCAAAAGTAAAGTTATGATAGAAGGTTATATCTCCGAAAAAGTCGAAGAAAAGTTAAACATAGAAAGCTTAGAAAAGAAAAGTCAATAGAAATAAACGGGAATACAAAACTCCATGGTATGACGAAAGGGTGAAAGCGCCAGCAAATCAAGAGAAACAAACTGTCCTAACATACAAAAGAGTGAAGACACCGGAGGCACGAGACGACTTCGTGACAATCAGGAATAGATTAAACCAAGAAATAGATAACATCAAAAAACAACACTGGAAGAAATTTACCAAAGATATGGAATACGCCCTCTACGGATCCCAGAAAAAGGTGTGGAAGATGATAAGGAGACAAAAAATAGAAATGAATGAATTTGGACGGATAGATAACATTACGGAGACACAATGGACTGAGCATTTCACGAAATTATATGGCGAAGGAGAAGAAGAGAACAGAGAAATAAACATTAATGAAACCCACGATAGAGTACTAATATCAGAAGAAGAGCTACAAGAGCGAATAAAAAAATTAAAAAAATAGAAAAGCACCTGGTCCTGATAAGATAAATAATGAACTGCTAAAATATGGAGGAGGAACACTACTCAAATGGCTCCTAAAATTATTTGTCGATATAATAAATATCGGAGTAGTACCAGCGGAATGGATTTAAAGTCTCCTGCTACATATACTCAAAAAGGGAGATTCGAAAAATCCTGAAAATTATAGAGGCATTAGTCTGATGAACAGCACATTAAAATTGTTGACGGCAGTCATAAAAGAAAAAATCGAGAAAAAAGCGAAAATGGCAGATGAACAACAAGGCTTCCGGAAAAACCACAGCAAAATAGATGCAATTTTTATTATCAGGCAAATAGTAGAAAACTCTATTGAATATGGAAAACCAGCATTCATGTGCTTTGTAGATTTAAAAAGTGCTTTTGACAGGGTGAGTCGAAATGATATCTTAAATTTATTACAAGCTGAACAAATAGACCACCAGATAATAAGGCTAATTAATAAAATTAACAAGAACAACAAGACCAGAGTTATAATGTCAACAGGACACAGAATGCATAGAACTAAAAGGAGAAATCCTCCAAGGTTTATTCAATATGGTGATGAATCAAATAATTCACGAAGTAAGAAAACGACATGGATACCACATGGGAGGGCATAAAATCACGATGATATGCTATGCCGATGATGCAGTACTAATTGCTGTTAACGAAGATAACCTACAAAGGCAGCTCAATACTTTTAATATCACAGCAAATAAACTTAATATGATAATATCAGTAGAAAAAACTGAATGTATAGTGATACGTAAAGAGCCGCGTAGATGCAAGTTAGAAATAGACACCAAAATTGTAGAACAAGTAACGAAATTCATTTACCTATAAGTAGAGATCACTAGTAACAGGAATATAAGAACAGAGACCACAACACAAGCAACAAAATCGGCAAGAGTAAGTGGTTGCCTCCGAGAAACCATATGGAGAAACAAATATCTGACCACGGAAAGCAAATAAAAGTATACAAGACAACAGTAAGACCTATCCTAACATATGCAGCGGAGACAAGGACCGATACAAGAAAGACGAATCAACAAATCAACAATATCGAAATGAAAGTATTAAGATCAATAGCGGGCATATCATTAAGAGACAGACAAAGCAACAGAAGTATACGAGAACGATGCAAAATTCAAAATATTAACAGGTGGATAAAAACCTGATAGAAAAACTGGAACGAACATGTAAACCGGATGGAACCAGATAGAATAGCGAACATCTGTAAAATCAACAAGCCGTATACTGCCGTGCTAGGCCCAAAGGCGGTAACTAACATTTCACAAAATGGTGGCAAAATCAATTTCAAAATTGAGTGCTAAAATTTGGCCCGTAAGGGATTTATGGACTAGCTAATAGTTTTTATGCATGGATATATGCCCCAGTTTATTAAGGGAACCATTAATTATATTTTAAAACAAAGTTTTATATAAAAAGAGGTAGATACCGCTAAAACGTTTTATCAAAACTTACTATAAAACTAAGCCTATTAGCGGTATGTGGTTTACAGTTGTGATTGATATGAAATAAAAAGCTTGTCTGTGTATTACAGTTTATTAAATTGAAAGAATTAAAGTACTATTAAATATTAATATTTTGTTGAGCTACAATATGACAACAACAAATTGACAATATTTAGTTGTAGTTATATCTGTTTCTTTCAAGAGTCAATAAATACATATTGGTTCATTAATAGTAATGTTCTATTTGTGATTCAATATAGACAATTTTTAATAGTCCACCAAACAACATAATTTCTTTCTGGTACATATACAAAACCTATTTAGTATTACAATACAATGGTATTACCTCATAATTAACATTTTTTATAAAATCTTTTATAGTGCGTCTAATAATTTGGGCAGAACTGTACTTATACTAAACAGAATTCGTTCAGATTGTTATAGATGTTTAAACATCTGCTGGAGCGTTTTAAAGAATTCTTCAACTGTAAATGTGATTGTAAACCATACTTTTGACTTTCTCAGCTATTTTTATTTTGTTTCTTAGCGACAAAGGTTTGCTATTTTACGACAGGCCTAAGTTATTATAGAGCTTCAAGATTTTTATGATCGCCGACACCTGCCCTAATATTATTATGTATTGTTATATTATTGGGTGTTTCACAATATTATATTTGGTAAAATACCATAATTTACAGTA
The DNA here is from genome assembly GCF_917563875.1 of Diabrotica virgifera virgifera. Classification (NCBI taxonomy): domain Eukaryota; kingdom Metazoa; phylum Arthropoda; class Insecta; order Coleoptera; family Chrysomelidae; genus Diabrotica; species Diabrotica virgifera. The sequence goes on from NC_065443.1 coordinate 275,650,149, forward strand.
ATTAGGGCAAATTTTAACATTTTATTAGTTGTATTGTACAAACTAGTTATATGTTATGGTTAAAATATGATGACCATTGTCTTTTAGACCGAAAAATACCTAATTATGGGATATATAAGATTTTTAAAATATGCAAACACATTTTTGGATCATTATCCAGGTACCTGACGCATTCTTAGAAAATTTATAAAGGAATAAAACCAGCATTTTTGTATAAAACTTACGTAAAGAATTCTCAAAAGATTAAATAAAGATATCCCAAATCTACAAGTCCGTATCTATAATAGCATTGTATAACTAGACTATAGTCTCTTCGCTAAACTCAGACGCAACTTTCTAGATATTTTAGTCGGTAATTTTGCCAATTTTAGTAAAATTGGCAAAAAATAATTACTAAATAGTTAATAATCACTAAATAGTTAGTAATTTTGCCAATTTTTGCAAAATTTGCAAAAAACAAAAAAAATATCGACTAAAATATCTAGCCAGTTGCGTCTGAGTTTAGCGAACCGACTATACTAGACATTATCTAGTTAAGCAATGATATTAGCTTGTATTTAAACAAAAAAAAATGCAATCAATGGGACTGCTAATTGTAATCCCATGTACGACAAACAAAGGGTTTAAACATACAGAAAACTGAAACAAACCTTGAAACAAAGTATGAAACAAACCTTGCGCCTGTATAGGCTGAACATAGTTTTTTTCACCTCTTGTAATAATTGCTTTACAATAAATTTTTCTCTTTCTACAATATTGTCTTCAGTGGTACCACCTCGTGGTTCACAACTCTTACTCGACTCTATTTGATTTTCTAAAAAAACATAATACCTATTTTAAGTCTCTTTTTCTAAAAATGTTTGTGGACAGCGTGTGGATATATTATTAAGTTTTTAAAACCTAATTAAAAAAAAAGACATATTTTTTAAATATGAAAATCTCTTACTGCCTAATTAAAGATATAAAAAATCATCCACTTGGGGCAGATTCATATTGTTTAGGACAACATAATTTGGTTAATTCTTGAAATATTATAACCAAAAATGAAAATACATTTCAATAGATATAATAAACTCGAAAATTTCTTACCATCCTCGCCAATTATTTCTTTTACTAACTATCTAATGCCATCCCCTCTTTGTGAACACACACACACAACTCTTTTAACTAACACAATAATTTATTTTAAAGTTAGGCCGAATTTACTTTGTAATACTAAGGCGATTTGGCGGTTTCTAAATGTAGGCGTAGCATTCTTGAAAGTAGATTAGCGGTAAGTGCAATATGCTAAGGTATATGGACGGAAACTGTAGCAGATACCGTCAAAACGCCATAGTATTTAACATTTGCCGCCAAGTGGCTTAGTATTTTAACTGAAAAGTGTAGATACCGCTAACAAAATTGCAATTTTATTTAAAATATAATGCTTCTACAACTCCAAAAACTTTATAAATATATACTAAATACCCTATTTTACCTAAAAATACAAAAATCTCATTTTCGATAAAAAAATCAGTTCCCACCTTTGGGCTTAGCACGGCAGTATAGCAGAAGACCCGTTGGAAGGCCGCCGAAAAGGTGGAAAGACAATGTACAGTCAACAACAACTGAAACAGAATAAGAGGCAGACAAACAGGAGTAATCCTAGTCGCGCGAAGAAGAAGAAGAAGGAGGTTATATCTCCGACAGATCTAACACCAATAGAGGTCTACGATAAGGTGACCCCCTGTCCACTTTATATTTCAATTGAATAGTGAAATGAATTTGTAAGGGGAAGCAATATTCAAACTAAAGGTTTCATCTATCACCATAGATATCAATGCGTAGCATACGCTGACGACCTTGCTCTAATAATGGAGTCACGAAATAAGAGACCTTTTTTGTAAGATTCGAGAGAAAAGCCAGAGAGTAGGATGGAAATTAATGAGGAGGAGACAAAGTATATGGAGATGAAGGGAAATTATGAACAGTTAGAACAGTCTAGAAAGTATCTGCCCCAGACAAGGACTTGTCTAACGATATCTGGGTTGTTGGTCCATTCTTTATTTATGGTCACCATTTATTATCTATTTCCCACTATGAAAAAACTGTCAAATTTCAAAAAGATAAGGTTGATCAACTCCCAATACTGACCTACGGATGTGAATCTTGAACCTCAAGACAATCGGAAAGAAGGAAGATAAACGTCACTGAAATGTCCTGTTGGAGACGAATACTACGAATTCCTTGGACCAACCGTAGGACAAATAATTATTAAATTTTAAGAGTACTAAGAGTTAGCTAAACTCTCTAGTAAAATCCACCTCCAACAATTAAAAACTTTGGACATGTTATGAGAGCAAACACAGAAAACATGGAAAGACTCATTATACAAGGAATAGTGGTAGGCCGAAGATCACGAAGAAGATGCCCAACAAGATGGATCGATCAAATTACAGGAGTATGCAAAAGACCTATGCATAAGTTAAAATAAATGGCCAGAGACAGAGATCTTTGGAGACGGACAATACACGACATCACCTCGACCAGTACACTCCCTCCGAGGGTCAGGATTAAACAGAGAGAGAGTTCATTTATATATTTAACGCTATATAGGAGCATATATTTGGAAAATTTGATTGTTGCAATTTTAATTTGACGCAACATGAGTTTTTGGATGTAAGTGGATTTCTTTTTTTTATTAGCTTTCCGATGAACCATTAAAGACTTTTGTGAATAATTAAAGTGAAAAGAACGATGTATTTAGGTTTAAAATGGAAAAAGATTGTTTATTACGGGAACTATAGAATCCACAGGTAGAGGTAATTATCATTTTCTAGAAAAATGGTTTAAAAGAAAGTTTGGAATTTTAATATCTTTGTTTCACCCCAAGTAAATGTTGTAGAGTCCCCGAAAGTAATTAGGATGGTCGGAATAATTTTGAAAGAATGACGGTTTGTTTGTCGAATGGAAAAGAGAAATGTTTCTGATTCTTGGCAATTTGGAAGGGGAAAAGTGGTTTGAATGATTGAGAGAGTTTGAAAAAGAAGGCATTATGTTATTGGCATCGCTGAGGAGCAGTTCGACGTTTTCGTGGATAGATAGTTAGCAAGTACCAGTGGTTGTTTGATAGTGGAGAATAGTGATGAAAAGTGGAACGAGAGACAGATCAAATTGAGATGAAATACCTCTTTGATTCTGTATTATTGTGAGAAGGAGAGCAGAGAATTTTTGGAGTTTTGTTTGAATCGAGTACTGGTCAAAAGAGGCCTGGCTTGTTGGAGAATTGGTGCTGGTATGCTGATAGTTTTGAAGCTGGAGAACGGAGAGGGCTTTGATGAGTAGCTTTTAACATAGTCAACGAGGGAGAGCTGTTTTGGGTCACGAGAAGACATCAGAGTGAGTGAAGCAAAAGATCAGTCAACTTATGTGAAAGATATTTTTATGTTCGGAAACTAAAATTTTGAGTAAAAAGCGTAGGAATTAAAATTCCAATATTTCAGAAAGTAAATAGGGAGTATAGCTAATCTTGCGAATACATAATTTGGTTTTGTTTATTTTGTTGTACCAAAGTCATCGGGAACAAACCGATAAATTGTTTTTTTTTAACTAGAATAAATTTAAATGGTAGAAATTTCATTCGGACATCTGTGTCCACAGGTTTTAGATTTGATAGATTTTTAGAGTATCGATTTTGATAAATAAAAGACAATTCTGTATGTTTATTTTATATTTTGCTTTATTTCTTTTCCCTATTTTATCCCGATTAGGATCAACTAAGAGATACTGAACCCACGAGAGAAGATAAGTATAACGTAAGATAATTTAGACATTTTCTTGATATTATAAAAAGGCACCCTGAGATTTATTATTCAATTTTTATGTATGATTTGCGACAATTAAATAATTAATCAAATAAATAATAATTAATATAAAATTAATAAGAAGCAGATCATAACAGTATTTACCACTTAAATATGCACTTTTTTGAAAAAATCTATAAATATGTAATATATGTAAAAATATGTAACTTACATATAATCCGCGGCCTAGTAATAATAGTTTTCAGTTGGCAACAGGTTACAATAAAAGATCGGAACAGTCGAACAGTTCAACACATTTTTGAGAAAATCGTAGTGCAACATTTTATCCTTTATTCAACTGACAATCCGTAAAAATGAAGGAAATGTACTGTGAGTTCATAACATTGGAAGAAAATATTTCGTCTTGTCAGATAAATGAAATATTAAATTTTCCACGGAAATAAATGTGACAGAGTTAGTGTAACACATTTTACATTTCCAGGCGCATTTTTATTGGGAAATATTAAATAAAACTACCTGCATTTTTGCGAATATAAAAGACGAACTCAATGCGACATTGTCAAAGTTAAATTGCTAATGTAAAGACAAGAGTCATGTCATTAAGTTTATGCTATTTTTATGCGCTTTGTAAGTTTCTCCTGGTAAAAATATTTGGAATGCGGCTATTTCAATTTAAATATGTAAATACATGGTAAACCTTTACGAGAAATAAAGCAGCTACGGGTTGTATTTTTTGGAATAACATGGAAATAATACTAAATAAATAAACGATGTTTTGAGAAGAGTTGGACTACTGAAATACTGTAGTTTAGAAATGTTACTATGATTACACATTTTATTTAAGTAAAACTTTACTACATAATATATGTATACAATTTTAGTCTTAAATGATTGTATTCTGTTTCTCAACAGATAATACATACACACAGCGGGAAAATTAACGGAACACCTTAAAAATTTGACATATTAGATGTCTCGAATTTTCTAAACCTGTTGTTCGATTTGACAACTTTGAACTGGTTCTTATTATTTAAGAAAATCCATGTTATAATATTGTTGCTAGACAGGGTGTAACAATCATACTGTGTTTTTCCTTAAAGTTCGGAATACCCTGTGAAATATTCTACCACATATAAAATGTTTAAATTAAAACTCAATAATTGTAGTTCTAGGCGTTGTTAACATTTTATTTTTGATTCATTTGCTTATGTTGGATAATAAAAAAGTTAGGTACGTTAACAACTAGCCACGTTTTTCAACAATAAATCCTCATTTTTTGCTTAGTTTAATACACAAGACTAAAGTACGCTATGAGAAATTATCGGGTATATCACAATAGAGTGAGAAATTGACAATAATTGCAAATTGCAAATGCGGCAAATTGACAATAATGCGACAGTTTTTCGAAAATATGTTGTCTTTCAACAATAGACAATTCAACAATTGGACAATAATTTATTGCCCAATGACAACAAATTTGAGAAAAAATGAAGCATTATTTACTTATTTATTCTTATTGTCGTGTAGAGTGTAGATAAGATTCGTAAGATTATTTTTTAATACTTACATATAAAATTCAAGCCTTTATACAGTGCGGTGGAATAAGTGTTACCCCCACTGTCAACCTGTTTATTTTTAAGAATATAAGCAAAACGCTCGGACAGGTCGATTTTTATACTAATCATAGTATATTATAGCATTAACTTTTCGAAGTTTACGCGATCCCTCTTCAGGTGAGTCATAACTTTGATTTTTTTAAATGGGAAAGTACATCATGTGACACCTCATTTAAAAGTTCTTAAAATATTGATTTCAAAAATGTATAATACTTTAATCCTGTTTGAGAGCGAAGGCGCAAAATTTTGGTCGAATTCTTTCTAAATGCAATTATTTCTTTCGAATCCTGAAAAAACTAATAAATATTTTTGAAAAATTTAAACGCAGAATGAAATACTACAGTATTCTCGATGGTAGAAAGTCCCTGAGAACTTCTATAATGTTTATTTTAATAACTCACAGTGGTGAAAAAAACGAGAAAATTTAGTGTGATTTTTAATTTCAAATATATCATTCAAAAGAACCTTCTTGATTATTCTAAGGGACTGTCGGCCCTCGGTAATAATCTAATGTTTCATATTGCGTTTAAATTGTTCAAAAATACTTATTAATTTCTCGGGATTTGAAAAAAATAAATGCCTTTAAAAAGAGTTCGACCGAAATTTTGCGCCTACGCTCTCAAAAAGGATTAAAGTATTATACATTTTTGTAATCAGTAATTCAAAAGCTGTTGAATGAAGTGTCACATGATGTACTTTACCATTTAAAAAAATCAAAATTATGTCTGTCACCTGAAGGGCAATCGCGTAAAGTTCGAAACGTTGTATATGAAATCGAAATGATATAATATACTATCATTAGTTTAAAAATCGCCCTATCGGAGCATTTTGCTTATATTCTTAAAATAAACAATTTAACAGGGGGGGGGGGGTAACACTTATTCCAACGCACTGTATAAAAACAGTCAGTGACATTGATCCCAATTAATGTGACACATATTTTTCAACTTGTCAAAGTGAAAAGCACAGTTTAGCAAATATTTAGATGAAGATATTAATAAAATATTAGTTAATTTATTTATAAATACAGTTTTATTCATGAAATAATCTTACTGAAGTAAATAGAGCGCTTAAATTTGCCTATTTGTGTTCTCGTGACAATTTGACATTAGATGCAGAACTAAAAGTATAATATGAATCAAATTAACATGAAGTAAAACTCCCTAGGTATATTTAATAAAAATTCTAAAATTTTTTAAAAATCCAAACGAATTACGTTCAAAACGTTTTCGGACTTATCAGTCCATCATCAGTGAACTCTCTGTCCTTGCTAAATAGCCACAATGCCAAACACTGGTCAAGATGTATGTTCTAACTACATGGTGAAATTTGTAAAATAATTTGGCTTACATTGGATGCTTGCATTGGAATTTGGCTTATACAACGGATTATTACTAAGTACATAATGCTATACTCAATTAATTAAGAGATTTTTTATGAATAGGTCTACATTGAACTACGTTTAGTCTGTCAATGATCTCATGTACCTAGTAATAATCCGTTGGCATCCAATGTAAGCCAAATTGTTTTACAAATTTCACTATGTAGTTAGAACATACATCTCGACCAGTGTTTGGCATTGTGGCTATTTAGCAGGGACAGAGAGTTCACTGATAATGGACTGATAACTCCAAAAACGTTTTGAACGTAATCCGTTTATATTTTTAAAAATTTTTAGAATTTTTATTAAATATACCAACTACACTAGGGAGTTTTACTTCATGTTAATTTTATTTAACTAGATGGTATACAGTCAATCTTCGTGTATTATCCCGTTTTATATTATGAATATTTTCTTAAATGTGACAGTTGTCAAAACTAGGAAACTGGTTGCAATTAAATAGAAACAATCTACTTAAAAAAATTCTCGCTGTAATTTTCTACAGTAGAAAATTACCAATATAACAATAATCTGATTGGACTGAATTAAACACTAGATCAAAAACCTTACTATACGATTTTAAGTTAAAATCATTAAAAAATAATCAATGTAATAGATGTCAAAGTGTTGACAATCAAAAAGTGTCTGGTTTGTTGTGAAAATTAGTAGATTTGTACTCTGGGCTAATTAGCAAAATACAAAGAAAAGTTATTTACCAGCAATTTTATTGCTGAAGTCGAATCTTATTATTGTATCTATTAATAATATAGATATGCAAAGTCCGCAGATAGTGTGCTACTTTTTTTATAAACAAAATGGCGCCCGAAAATCGTGTTTTTTCAATTTTTGCTCTATAACTCCAAAGATTTTAACTTTACACCGAAAACACTCAAATAAAAATTCACCGCAATTAAATCCTGCATAGAGACGTGTTTTTTTCCGATTTACTTCGACGAAAACTTTCCCCGGAAAAAGCGGGTATTTCCAACAAAATCTTTAATTTTCAACTAAACTTTTAGATAAGTAGTTGTTAATCAATAATTAAATAACTTGGTAACGTAAAAGCCCTTTTCGTATATATTATAGTTCCAGAAGTCTATGGAAATTTAATGAACAGTTTAGCAACAATTAAAATGTTAATTAAATATTTACGGTCACTATAATAACGACAATGATTATGATGCATAAGAATAACTATGATTTTTTCATAAAAAGGCACTATACCTATCTAATGTACTTTACAGAATTGAAATTTGACTATTTAAGCGGCCTCAGGAATATTTTAAATTTATAAACAATTTTTTTGTTTATAAACAAATAAAGAATCTCAGGAAATAATAAACTAAATTAAATATTGAAAACGGTATTCGAAAGACAGCAGCAGGATGCTTCCTCTAAAAGGAAAAACGTTTAATTATGACGAGTGGTTCCTGAGATACAACCGGTCAAAGTTGACCGGAATTTACGGCAAAGATATAGATAATAGGATCATAATTTTTAAACCATCACCTTTTTAGTTTTGTCCTCTTTCTCCACATCAATTTTTATATCTTTAAAATCCTCATAACATATATTATTATAATAAAAACTATCGACAATACGTGTGAAAATTGCCAAAGATAGCACAATTCCAATGAAAAATTAGGTTGGAGAAAATGTAACCCTCAAAGTTCAAAATCGGTATACGTTAACAAAATGCATTTTCTCGGCTTCCCATGGAGCAATTTTCTTCATTATTTTTTTGTTCCCAAGTAACTCGAGTAGAGCCATCTTACTAACGCATTATTAATTGCTTTTGTTTTGTTATAATAGATTAATTTATTTATAAGAACAGAAAATTACATATTTTTTCCAGTTGTAGGCTTTTTTTTAGATAAACTTACTACAAGTGTACCTTTTAAAGTTAAAAACATAAATATTCTCATTTGAAAGCTGTATAATTATTTAAACAATTTTTATTTAAAAAAATTAAAATATTGTGTTATAATAAATAAATTAATTTATTATAACAAAACAAAAGCAAGTTTGACATTTAATAATGCGTTAGTTCGATGGCTCTACTCGAGTTACTTGGGACCAAAAAAAGAATGAAGGAAATTGCTCCATGGGAAGCAGAGGAAATGCATTTTGTTAACGTATAACGATTTTGAACTTTGAGGGTTACATTTTCTCCAACCTAATTTTTGATTACCGTTTTGCTATTTTTGACAATTTTCACACGTATTCTCGATAGTTTTTATTATAATAATATATGTTATGAGGATTTTAAAGACATTAAAATTGGTGTGGAGAAAGAGGACAAAAATAAAAAGGTGATGGTTTGAAAATTATGATCCTATTGTTTATATCTTTGCCGTAAATTTCGGTCAATTTTGACCGGTTGGATTTAAATCTTTGGAGTTATAGAGCAAAAATTGAAAAAAAACACGATTTTCGGGCGCCATTTTGTTTATAAAAAAAGTAACACACTATCTGCGGACTTTGCGTATCTATATTATTAATATATACAATCATAATATTCGATTCCAGCAATAAAATTGCTGGTAAATAACTTTTCCCAAAAATGGCCTATTCTCCGATAATCAGCCCAGACTGTTGTTATTTAAAGTTTTAATTTAAGTCTGTATTTTTTTTTGTTGTTTGGTGGAGATGGAACGCGCTACAAGGAATTTGACCCGAAATGAGTGTGTTTATTCATTCATTATTTATGATCTTACATAGCGAAGGACTTAGCTACCATGCTATTGGCTCCTTATATTGGTAACAATTTTTTCTAATGCACGATAATGCAAGATCTCACGTTCACAAACTGTAATAGACTATTTACAACAGGTAAATCTTCGGACTTTGAATTGGCCATCGCATAGTCCAGATCTTAACCCGATCGAATATGTGTGTGACATAATTGGAAGAAGACTACGACAGCGTTTGCTACCTCCTAGAACCTTACAAGAGGTAGAAACAGTAGCTCTAAAAATTTGGAATCATATTGATTAAGACCAAATAGCATACCTCATTTGCAATATAAAAGTACATATCTCTTTTATTATCAAACATAAGCGAATGACTTAAAAACAAAATGTTAAGAAAACCTAAGACTACAGTTGAGTTTTAATTTTAATATTTTATATATAATAGATTATTCCACAGGGTGTTCCGAACTTTAAGGAAAAAACACAGTATGTTTGTTACACACGGTATAAAATGACACTTACCTGTCTAGCAACAATAATTTATCGTTACATCGAGTTTCTTACATAATAAGGCTATAACATACTAAAAAAATCACAGGGGTGAAAATAAAAGAGGAAATTTAGTGTGACTTTTAATTGCAAATATTTCATTCAAAAGAAACTTTTTATTGAAAATTTTGAAAGGCGTCATTTTGCATTTTGCGCCTTTCCCCTAACAAGCTGATCTTAACAAACTAAATTATTTAGGGCAGGGTGTAAAATGTGCACCATAGGACTATTTCCAAGACCTATATTAAAATTTGTGTCTTTTTGGCAGCTACAATCCTTTCTTCATCCAAGACAACAATTATATGGAAAACTTATAGATCATAGCCACAAGTTCAGTTTGTTGAGGGTTTTTTTTTCTTCTCTGCATGATTCACCAGTTTTAGTTGTGGTGTATCAACATCACCAGATCTCCACTTATGCTACTTCTTCTACACTAATGTCTAGGTTCGCCTTAAAAATCTCAGTTTACAGAATATTTCAAAGCAATGGTTCCCCTGTGAAGTGCTGCATCACACGTTTTCAGGCGGATTTAGGTAAATAAAAAAATAAATATTTGATCGAAAAAAATATTCCTAGCAAAATGTAGCTTATAAAAGAACGAAAAAAAGGTGTATTAATTAATGAAGTCTATATAACCACTAAATGCAATGTTGTATTTAATGAAAGTACGTTCTTATTCGTCATATTCCAAGTCGAATATTTCAACGTGAAATAACCAAGAAAATAAGTAATTTTCGGGAAAAACTTATTTTTAAACTCTTAAAACATGCTTTATTGTTGTTTTATAGTCGTTTCTTGGCATCACATCTAAACGAGTTATGCTCGAAATAAAGTTGGTCCCTTGTTTTGAAAAAAGAATGTGAATTTTTCCCCCTATTTAGCACCCTAAATAAAATAAATCGTTACCATTTTACCATTTATTCGAAGCCCTTATTTTTTAAAACATTTGGTTTAATAGTAAAACAAAATTTTTCTGAAAACTTTGGAAAAATGTTATTTTTTCAAAAATAACTTAAAAAATATTAGTGATACGAAGAATATCAAAGAGTAAAATAATGTAAGTTTTGCTTTTATAAATATGCAAGTTTTTTTTTGTTTTTCTTTAAGAGAGAAATTGGTTAAGATATGGCTGTTCAAAATTTACACACACTCGTGATTAGTGACTCATTCAAGCCTTTCAACTATAACCCTTTCAAAAATAGCGCTTTAAACTGGTGAAACTTATAGATCATATAAAAAATACAAAAGTAAAGTAAACTTTTCGTAAGGTGGTAACGATTAATTTCATTTGGGGTGATAATGAGGGGGATATTTTCATGATTTTTTTTACCAAAAAAGGAGTCAACTTTATGTTGTAGCGTAACTCGCTTAGTTTTGATGCTAAAAACTTTTATAAAGAATAAAAACAAAGCTTTTTTAAACACTTTAAAAAAGTCTTAATGGATTTTCTCGAGTAGGGCTTCATCTTTTGGTTATTTCACGTTGAAATATTCGATTTGATATTTGAAGAATAAGAACTTTTGCAGGAGCTACAACTTTGCTTTTCCTGGGTCTATAGACGTCACGAATACATACGTCTGTTACATTTTTGCCTTGAATATTTTTTCGACAATATACTTAGTTTTTGGTTATATGCAAAAAACCTCCTAAAAATGTGGTTTTGTTTTGTCGGAAATATACATTTTTAATAGCAAAAAGGTCCAAAAGTGTTGACCTAATTTAAAAAGCTATATAGAACAAAAATTGCTTAATTAGTCAATTTATTCATTTTGGGACTTATTTTAAACGCGTGTTTTTTCACCATCGAGAAATAGTTATTGTCACCCCATAAGTAAAATTAACCAACGGCACAAGTTCAACTTTGAAGTAAATGGGGAGTAGAACCTAAATCCAGATTTTCATGCAATTCAGAGTTTACCCTGAAAATTACACGGTATCGCCTCATTTCCCGTTCATTTACTGCGCTAGTAGTAATTTTTTATTAGACTTAATTTAAAATATTAAAACCGTTCTAGCTTAAAAACATAACGAGTAAATTTGTAGAAGAATTACACTTTAGTTCTTTTTATTATCCCAATCTACTGCAGTATGCAACAAAGCATTAACATTTAAGTATACTTTCATTGCTTAATAAATCCAATTCTTACGGCTTTCAAACACATCTATTTGTATTTACTTTTTCCCTTATTCGAGAGCAGTAACAAGAGCGAAATATATGAGACGAACATAAATCCCATATAAATAAACATTTCAAAGTGGACTTTAAGTCTTGAGAGTTTATCCGATTACATACTTTATCCTTGCAGTTCGTCTCTCTAGCGAGCATTTGACTCACAAAGACGTAAATCGGAAGCTAGCTAAGTTTATGGCATTTATAGGATTTGCAAAAGTGTATCATATTTTTAGATGCCGTAATCCTGAGAGAACTGCATCAGTTCTCTCAGGATTAAGTGTCAAGTAACAGTACTTTTGTCATGAAATTTGTCGTATTGTATAATCATAACCTATAACAGGCAGGCCCGGCCCTAGGGATTTTGCCGCCCTGGGCAAGATCGGCGACCGCCGCCCCCCGTCCTTGTTATGCCCAAAATATAAAAAATTTCACCGAGGCTCTTAATTTGCTGAAATCTATCACTTAATGCATTAACGGTTGTGTCTATAATTTTTAACTAGAAGTCAACTTTATATCGTGTCTCTGGATCTAGGTCCATACTTTCATCTTCAGCATTATGGCCAAATAGTTTTTTCACTTTCTTCTTTTTTGCTATTACTGTGTCTCCGATTTTTGGGTTCTCAATTTCCAACTTTGATGGTAGATTCTGAGAGACTTAAAATGGATTTTCTTTTTTTTTTCTAATAAACTGACAGCTTGATACACTCCCATGTCAGTACTCTGCAGTGATTTGTTGACTACGTTGATGTGAAGTAAAATGCCCTGCCATATTACCACAGAGCAAAGAAAAGTAAAATCACGGATTTGATTTGCCAAACAGCTTGCCTCATGAGCAACAATTTTATCGTTGTTTTTATTGACAGTGATCTCCACAAGAGCATCGTAGATTTCTATAATTTGGTATCTGATGGAAGTAATTGCATCAATTCTATTTTCCCATCTAGTTTCGGACAAAGGTTTTAATGTTAGGCTAGAAATATGATTTTTCAGTATAGCCCAACGATGAATAGATGCTGAGAAAAAGTTGTAAATTTTTGTCACTAGGGAAAAGAAAGAAACTGCAAACTGTGAGGCTTTAGCAGCATCGTTCACGACTAAGTTGACTAAATGGCTAGAACATGGGACAAAAAAGGCTCTAGGATTCATTTTCAAAATTTTGTTTTGAACTCCCAAATTCTTCACTTTTATGTTTACCCCATTATCACATCCTTGTCCTCTCATATCTTCCAAAGGTATTCCCAGCTCACTCAGTTTTTGCAAAATAACTTCTGTAAGTCCAAAGCCAGTGGTTTCTAGTACAGGCACAAATCCAGGAAAATGTTCTGTAATTTTAACACTTTGTGAACAGGAACCTAAATCGACAAAACGTACCTACAACAATAATAGTCTCTGTTCCACCTCAGAAATATCAGATGTACAATCTAAAATTATGCTATAATACTTTCCTGCCTTCAAAAAGTTTAAAATTTTGTTTTTTATTTGGTCATGTAGGAGTTAAATAATTTCGTTTTGAATACGTTTTCCCAAGTAGTGATGCTGCTTGTTAATATCATTCGTTGTTCTCCTAATGTGTTCTTGTAATCAAATTTTCCAAAGAGCTTAACATGCTCAACATTACCAGTGTTGTGGTGAAACAGTTTATCAGAATCGTCCCTTAATGGAAGACGCTGTTGTGCTAATAACTGTATTATTGGTATAAGTCTGAATGTCCAATGACAAGTTTCTGAATTTAGAACGTTTCGTGTTTCTTCATCTATGGTTTTAACCGATTCTTGTCTAATTGCTAGTTATACCAACTGTCGCTGTGACTGCGGTAGTAGATCTATGTTGGCTAGGTTGAGCAATATTGTAAGCATCAGTGTGTAACGAATTTAGAAAGTTACCTATGGAAATTTTAAGCCTTTTTGTTTGAATCTGCTCTCGTTTTTCTGTATTGACTGCCAGAAAGACGTTTCCTACCATCCATTATTGCACTTACCCAATTATTTTTAATAACACTAAACATTGAATGGTATCCTGGCATACACCGGTACGGAAACTACGCTGTACAACAATTATTGAAGCGTTTATTTGAAAAACAATTTATACTTATCCAAAAATTAAAATTTTCGAAATCAAGAAAAAATTACCAGACATCAGTTATTTTTATACAACCATTCAAATGTTCTATGTAGTTTATTTCGGACATCTTAGATTTTCACACAAGTTAATGTGTCAGATGGATAAAGAAACTACTATTCTATGAGAAGAATACATAAACTCGAATTTGCGAAAAATGGACATGTGTCGTTTTTCAAATAAACGTTTCAATTGATCTAAATTGATTTAAATACTAAACACAGTAAAATACCTACAAGCCTATACAATTAAACGAACTACAAACACACAATAAAATTGTAAACGGCACATATATAATCTATGGAAATTTGATAACAGGCTACAAAAAGCGCGAGTCAACAAACATCATTTATCAGTCGGTGCTACTGCACCTGAACCTCTGAATCATAAAATCAATCCTGGTAGGGAGGTGTGGTGAGATAAGGGGTAGTTCTGATCCCACTATTCTTATGCGATGAAGAAGAAGGCGATGTTGTCGATTTCCCGTCGAATGAACCATGCAATTGTTATTGTTTCACTTATTTAATTCTAGTTTTTACAGTTGCATTTTTGCCGATCTTGTTAATAATATTGATTTTTTATAAAATTGCAAACATAATTTATTATTTCTTCAATTTCAAAAATCGTCTGTCCTCTAAAATTTGCCGCCTCTAAATTTTCCGCCCTGGGCAGCCGCCCAGTTCGCCCACCCCTAAGGCCGGGCCTGAATAACAGGTGGGCCAAAGAAAAGAGTCGATTTTAAGAAAATCAGAAATCAGTAATCAGAAAATCAGATTTTAAGAAAATGCCGAAACAGGTCGATTTTTATTTTTAAATTTTTTGATATAAACTTCATACTATTGACGTCATCCTTCTGGGCGTGATGACGTAATCAATGATTTTTTTAAAAGGAGTTAGGGGTTGTGTAGTAGATTATTTGAAAGGTTGTTCAATTCTCTATTCAGTAATATAAACAATAACATAATTATACTAAATTTTCAATCAATATGCAGTAGAAATAAACAAACCAAGACACGTTAAATGCTACTAGGAACACACCCGAATTATAATATTTAGAATGTACAGGGTGTCCAGAAACTCTACCGACAAACGAAGACAGGAGATTCCTCAGATAATTTTAAGATATTTTAACCCAATTCACCTAGTCCGAAAATGCTTTCTAAAGGAGCTAGAGCTCTTTGAAGATGGCCTCTTGTAAGTAGTTTTTCTTAAATAACTCCAGAACGCTTCTATTGAAAAAAACGAAAATTGGTACACATATTTATCTTCCAGAGATAAATCGGCTCCATGCATTGCGAATTTCTAGTACCGGTCATAGGCGTCCGTTTCGGGTAGGGCAACAATTATTTTATCGCATAACTTTTTTATCTTTAATTTTTAAGCATTTTTGACTCTGGATTATTAAATTGTGAGATATTCTACAACTAAAAGGTACTCTTATTTTAGGTCGATAGGATACACCGTTTTCTAGAAAAATAGATTTAAAAATTTTTGGTTTTGAATTTCCAAAAAAAAATTAAAAAAAAAAACTATTTAGAAATCTGAAAACTGGTACATTTATTTATATTTCAGAGATGAATTGATTTCATTAACTGCGAATTTCTAGTACGGGTCATATGCGTCCGTTTTGGGTAGGTCAACGGTTATTTTATCGCATAACATTTTTGTCTTTCAATTTCTAGCATTTTTGACTCTAGATTATTAAGTTATGAGGTATTTTAGTACTAAAAGTTACTCTTGCTTTAAGTTGATAAAATACACCGTTTTTTTTTTGAAAATTTTTTTCAATTTTTATTCAAATTCACAAAACGAAAAATTTTCAATTCGATTTTTCTAGAAATCCGTGTGTCCTACGGACTTAAACCAAGAGTACCTTTTAGTACTAGAATACCTCACAATTTAATAATCCAGTGTGAAAAATGCTTAAAAGTAAAAGGCAAAAAAATTATGTGATAAAATAACCGTTGCCCTACCCAAAACGGACGCCTATGATCGGTACTAGAAATTGGCAATTAATGAAATCGATTTATCTCTGGAAAATAAATATACGTACCGATTTTAGTTTTTCTAAATTGAAGCGTTCTGGAGGTATTTAAGAAAAACTAATTACAAGAAGCCATCTTCAAAGAGTTCTAGCTCCTTTAGGAAGCATTTTCGGACTAGGCGAATTGAGCTAAATAGTCTTAAAATTATCTGAAGAATCTTCTGTCTTCGTTTGTCGGTAGAGTTTCTGGACACCCTGTATAAACTTTGGAAATCATGATTTGGGATTTACAATGTATAAACGTTATAAATTATGATTCGGGAGTGCTCCTAGTAGCATTTAACGTGTCTTGGTTTATTTATTTCTACTGCACCTTGATTGTAAATTTAGTATATTTATGTAGGGTGCCCAAAAAATTTCTTAAATCAAATTAATTGGCACAAAAAGAAGAATACAGGGTGTTAGTAAATAAGTATGAAAAATTTTGAGGGCTAATTCTACATGCAAAATTAATGCCGGTTTGCTTTATAAACATATGTCCGCAAATGCTTAGTTTCCGAGATACGGGGTGTTGAAATTTTTATTTCAAACTGCTAATTTATTTATTGCTTTAATACCAGTTGAGCTATGAAAATGAAATCTTGTGAGTTTTAGGAGGTAGTTAATACCCATTTTTTGACATACAATTAAGTATTTTATATTCATCATTGGCGCGCCTACAGGTAATGGTCTAAATTTTTTTAAAGAAAAAAATAGTACGTCACTGAGATATTTCGAATTAAAAATTATTTTTAGATTCCACGTCTAATTTATGATTAAAAACCTTTCTGGCCTTTTTTGCATATGGTGCACCGTTTTTATCCAGAAAAATAAAACATCTTGACGCGTATTTTTCATTTTTTGAATACATTATCAAGAAATATCCAATAATAATACTAAACTGGAACCATAACAGAAAATATCACTAATAAGATTTTAACTAGGTGCAGAGCTACAACAAATGTTAAAAAAACCTCCTTTAGAGGTCATAGAAGAATTTTATATTCATCATTGGCGCGCATACGTGTAATGGTCTGAATTTTTTTAAGAGAAAAATAGTACGCCACTGATACATGTCAAATTAAAAATCATTTTTGAATTGCTGGTCCAATTTACGACAAAAAATATTTCTTGCCTTTTTTTCATATGCGGCGCCGTTTTTATGTAAAAAAATAAAACATCCTAACGTTTACAAAGTATTTGAACTAAGTTTCTATGCATATGGAAACTACCTCAAATACTTTGTAAGTGTTAAGATGTTTTATTTTTTTGTATAAAAATGGCGCCTCGTATGAAAAAAAGCCAAGAAAGATTTTTTGTCGTAAATTGAACGAGGAATTCAAAAATGATTTTTAGTTTGACATATCTCAGTGGCGTACTATTTTTTTCTTCAAAAAATTCAGACCATTACCCGTACGCACGACAATGATGAATATAAAATTCTTCTGTTAGCTGTAAAGGAGATCATTTTAAACATTTTTTGCAGCTTTGCACCTAGTTGAAATCTTATTAGTAATATTTTCTGTTATTGCTGTAGTTTAGTATTATTACATTGGATAGTTCTTGATGATGTATTAAGAAATGAAAAATACGCGCCAAGATGTTTTATTTTTCTGCATAGAAACGGTACATTATATGAAAAAATGGCGAGAAAAGTATTTTATGAAAAATTAAACGTGGAATTTAAAAATAATTTGTAATTTGAAATATCCCAGTGGCGTACTATTTTTTTCTTTAAAAAAATTCAGACTATTACTCGTATGCGCGCCAATGATGAATACAAAATTCTTAATTGTATATCAAAAAATGCGCAATAGCTACCTCCTAAAACTCACCAAATTTTATTTTCATACCTCAACTGGTTTTAGAGCAATAAATAAATTGGCAGTTTGAAATAAAAATTTCATCACCCCGTATCTCGCAAACGAAGCATTTGCGGACATAATATGTTTATAGAGCAAACCGGCATTATTTTTCATGTAGAATTAGCCCTTAAAATTTTTCATACTTATTTACTAACACCCTGTATATGTAATTCATTTAATTATTAATATATTTTACTAATGCCAGAAAACACAATTTTTTTTCAAAAAATAAACATTGATTTTTGCTTTAATTAAATGTTCAAACTGCCAAGAGGCGGGTGGGTGGCAGCTTTGACATTGAATTCAAGCGAAAAAGAAGATTTATTTGTCAAGTAATCATTTTTTCCTGTTTTTTGATACCAGTAAGACGCATTTTTAATTAAATAAATTATTTACATTCTTATTTTCGTCCCAAATTCATTTAATAATTTTTTTTTGTACACTATGTATAAATACTTATAGTAATTAATGAATAGAGAATTAAATACCATTTCAAAGGAACTATTACTTGACCCCTATGGTCATTTAAAAAACTCATCGACTACGTCATCACGCGCAGACGGATGACGTCACTAGTATAATATGTATGCCAAAAAATCGAAATTTAAAAGTAACTTAAATATACTTAGCTAAATAATTTTTATCGGTACTAAACTAAAAAGTTGAAATTATGAACCATAAAACTTATTACTGTGAATATTGTTGCTGCTTTATCTTTTATATACTAAAATATTTAAACTGAAGAAGCCACTAGTTATTGGCACATTTAAAAATATTATCTTTGTATTGTTTAGCCCACATATTATATTGTCATTATCCCAGGTAGTCACACGCCAACAGTTGCATTTTAGAAAGCTTAGAAAATGTGAACCATGTTGATGGATTTTGAATGATACCTTATCTATCTGATTCCAGTATCCAGGCCCGGCCCTAGGGATCTTGCCGCCCTGGGCAAGATCGGCGATCGCCCCCCCTTTGTCTAGTCACGCCTTGCGTGAACAGACACCTCGTAACGCGACAGTTCGTAACCGGACAGTTGGTAACGGACAATTCGTAACGGCGACAGTTCGTAACTATACAAATTCGTAACGGACAATTAGTAACGTCCAAATTGAATTATTCTGTGTATTTTTGTTAACGTGGAAACTAACTGCTGTTACAGTTATAATTAAAATTATCAATCAATCTAACGAATCTATCAATTTAACGAATCAGTACGGGGATAAACATTGTGGGGATTTCGTGTTTCAGTGTATATTAAAAGTTTTTAAACACAAACAAATATTTAAATACATACAAACTTTTAACAATGATAATATAAAAGTACTAGTGAAAGTGATTTGTATACGGAATATTTTAATTGTAAGTAGATAAAATTTATTATTTGTGTCTATTTGGATTGAATATTTCAATAAATCACGACAATTATCTCTACATTATCCAATTCCATGAACGGGTGTCACAGCGAAAGCTGTGAGACAGCACCGGAGTTGGATTTTAAATAAATTTAAAAGATGTCATCTTCCAGTCAACCACAACAAATTGCATCATATTCAAAAGCAGTTAGCCAACCACGCAATATATTAACTCCAGACAGAGATCAAGCCATTTTATTTAACACTCTAGAGAATTGTACAATCAATGACTATCTTGAAGGATTGAGTCAGCATATAGAACCAAGAAATATAATTTTCGCATCCCGTATATCAAACGGTAGAATATGCATATATCTATCATCTAAAAACTTAGTAGACAAATTCCTAACAGAAACAAAGAAGATAAAAGTAAATGGAAATATACTAGAAGCAAGAAGATTAATAACTCCATCAGTCCGCTTAATTCTGTCCGGTGTATGTCCAAGTATACCTTCGAACTTAATTAAAGACGAATTAATAAAACTAGGTCTAAATCCTGTATCAGACATATCATACCTAAGAATAGGAGCAACCAATCCTGCTTTCAGTCACATTCTAAGCTTCCGACGACAAATTTTCATTTCACCTCTGCCAGACAACTTTGTATTACCTGAATCTTTTTTTGTCGAGTTAGAACAAACATCATACCGCATATTTATAGCCCAAAACGATACATGTTTCAAATGCAAATTAACTGGACACCAGGCAGCTAATTGTCCAAATATTTCATCTCATAGCCATCCTTACAATGATAATGCAGTGCAAACAGAGATGAAACAAACTTTACCAATAAATCATACTCAACAAGATAATCCGCAAAATACTCCCACAATTTCAAATACCATTCCCTCCACACCTACCATGTCTTCTCAAACCACGTCGCAAACAGAAGCCATCCCGCATTTATCAATAAACACAACCCAACAACCACCACTACAAAATACATCCATACATTTAACCACGTCTTCAGTCAACACTACAATCGCAACACCTACATCGTCTGAGTCATCCTATAATATCCAAAAACAAAAATCAACCTCACCCGAAGCAAGTCAAAACTTACCTCTAAACAAAAATACACAGATGAATACTCACGAACCCCAGATAACTTCGGATAAAACAACAGGAAAAAGAACCTTAGAAGATGCAACATCGCCACCCGCCGAAGACGAATTCGAAAAACCTAAACTTCAATTAATGAAAAAAACCAAAACTGACGACAAAAACTTAACAGATGAGATAACAAATCTTAAAACGTTTTTAGAACCAGTTCGAGAATATCTAGAAAAAAGCGAAACACAATTGTTAAACTTTGATCAAGTAGTGGATTTATTCGAAAATATACAAGGAGCAAAAGACATAATCAGCATAACAAAATTATACTCAGATGACTCTCAGGCACTTATAAAGTTTCTAACAGAATTACATCCATATTATACCGACAAAAGAATGAAAAACAAAAGCACCAGATTAAGGAAAAAACTTGGCAAATACATTGGTTTAAAAACTTCATTCTCGGGAGAAGACTCCGACTCGTCTATAAGCTCTTCTAAAGAATAATTAAATTCACTTCTCTACTTCAATGGAACTTAAATGGGTTCTATACCCATTTCGAAAAACTTAAACATATTATCTCTGAAACCCACCCATCTATTATCTGCCTACAGGAAACAAATTTCAAAAATTCAAGCCACGTATATAACTTTCGTAATTATTCATGTTTCTACAAAAACAGATTAAACCAAAATATTGCCAGTGGAGGAGTAGCAATTTACGTAGATGAAAAATTCATGAGCACACAGTTAACAGTGACTTCAAATAATATTGAATTAACCCTGCTGTCCTGTTCGGGTCTATTTGACCCAAAAAATAATTTATTTCTTATTTTACAAATTATTACGCGGCGGAACGATTTGGTGTTTCGTGACTTTATTACCTAATATGAAGTCTTTCAATTGCATGTGAGATAAACATTCAACTTCCTGATTTTTTTGATAAAAATGAAATTGTTACCTAGGGTACGTTCGGGTCAATGTGACCCGCGTATTTAAACCGTTAAAAATTACCTGTGTATGTGTGTTTAGGTGGCAGTATTCTATATTAGCAGTACCTGTGTGTTTGTCAGCCGGATACGTCTGTAAATAAACACAGGTTTCTGCAAGCTAAAACTTGTAAAATAAACTGTAGTAGTATAGCTGGACGATGTTGCAAACCAAATTATAAATATGACCAACATGGACGGACAGCATGTATTTGGAACCAACTGGAAAGACATGAATAAAGTTGGTTTCCAAGCATACATTGGTCTTTTATTTTTAGCTCGAGTTTATAAGTCGCATGGTGAATCAACTAAAAGTTTATGGAATAAAGAAACGGGTCGTACTATATTTCGATCAACAATGTCGCTTGATATATTTACAAAAAGTTTGCAAGTAATACGTTTTGATAACAAAACTACTAGACAGGATAGAAGACGTTTTAATAAACTTGCGGCAATACGTGAAATTTATGAAACATGGGTAGAAAATGTAAAAAGAAATTTTAACCCTGATGAAAATGTTACCGTCGATAAGCAACTAAATGCCTTTACAGGCCGCTCTCCCTTCAAATGGTACATTTCAGCAAGCCAGCGAAATATGGCACATAACTTTGGGGTTTATGTAATTATGAACATTAAAACTTCTTATGCTCTAAAATTGCAGATCTATACAGAAATGCGTGTGATGTGTGACTTGAGTAGTGATCTGGAATGCCACAATATTACGTGTATAACTTTTTTACATTGTAAAATTTAGGACAATTTCTCCTAAAACAAAATATGTAGATACAATACCGGGGATTATAAGTAAAATAAACCGGAGCTTTCAGCAAAAATCGCGAATAAAGAAGTTCATAGCTCGACTTTTTTGCTTCATGCAAGATTTGACAATATTCCCAAAAATAATAAAAATGTTGTTCTTATGAGTACTTTGCATCATGAATCGATGCATCATGCATCACTTTCATCAAATGAAAAAGCCCCAAATTATTTTAGATTACAATTCAAATAAGGGAGCAGTGGATACTCTATAATTAGCTTGTTGGCACGTATACATGTGAGAAGAGATAAATCGCTGGCCAATGATTGTTTTTTATAATCTACTGGACATTTCTGCCTACAACGCGTTCGTGTTATGGGCATCAATAAATATCCAATGGAATACCAATCAATTGGGAAAACGGCGAATTTTTCTTGATGAATTGGGAAAAAACTAATGAATCCAGTCATCATTTCCAGAAAAAATATACCGATAATTAAAGGCTCTTACGAACTGGTAAAAAGGACACGAGCAGGAACAAGTAGACAAGATGGAAATGCTAGTGAACCGTCTATTAAATCTAACTCCGCCTGCTAAACGAACACGCTGTAAACTTGCCGTAAAAACGATAACAAGACTAATTATTATGTTGTATTATATCACAAACATATTTGTAAAATCCATTCTTTTTATTACTGTCCCAGTTGTAAACTGAATTAAATTTTTGTAGATATTTGTTACTAGGATTTTTTGAAAGAAAAAATGCCTTTTGTTTTTTTTAATAAGGTTTAATTTACATTAACAACATAATTTTTGTTTAATTAACCATAATTTCTTGTTAATAAAGTTTTATTTATCACCATTAGCTTATTTTATTTCGATTAAGGAGCGTAAACCATAGTTGGGTCATATTGACCCGAACAGTACATTTGTGTAGTTGACTCGAACGGGACAGCAGGGTTAATAGTTATCTCAATAAATATACCTCAAAAGATTTATATATGTAATATGTATATCCCACCAAATCAATCCATATCCCAAGAAGATTTAATAGCTATTATGGAACAAATTCCTTCACCTAGAATTATCGTCGGAGATCTTAACGGCCACAATCCGATGTGGGGCTCCATAAAACTCAACTCGAAAGGTCGTATTATAGAAGACATAATAACATCCCAAAATCTGAATCTACTTAACGACGGAAGACCAACCAGATTCAACATCCGAAATGGCACAACATCGGCAATTGATATTTCTCTGTGTGACCCAATTTTGTCCACCACATTAACATGGGACGTACTACCCTATTTATACGGTAGTGACTACTACCCCATTATAATTTCTTTAACACATCAGAGCACAATAAATATTGAGTCATCTATCATAAAGTGGAATATTAAAAACGCTGATTGGACTAACTTTACCAAACAAATTGAACAGGACATTAACCAAACCAACTTCACATCATCAAACGACATAGATAAATTTTTAAGTACATTTTTACAAATGATCACTAATGCCGCCATGACATATGTAGGAAAAACAAAAATATTAAAGAAACATAAGCCTCTTCCATGGTGGACACCTGAATGCAGCCAAGCTACGAGAGAGTATAAGAAAGCTTTCAATAAACTAAAGCGTCACAAAACAGACGAAAACACAACGGAATACAAAAAACGACGAGCTGAGGCAAGATACATTCTAAAAAAGAATAGAAAAGAATCCTGGAAAAAATTCATCTCATCTCTAAATACCTCTTCAACTCTAAGTACAGTTTGGAGAAACTTAAGAAAAATCTCTGGTAAAAGCCAACCATATAAAATTCCTTTTCTAGCAAAAAATAACAAAATAATTAGAGATAGAAAAGAAATCGTAGATATGTTAGCAGACCAATACGAGTTAAATTCCAGTGATGAAAATTATACTGACGATTTCAAAATGCATAAAAACAACGTCGAAAAAAACATACTGGGATTTGACGAACATGAGATTCACAACCTTAACGTTCCTTTTTCCTTAATAGAACTTGCCGAAGCCTTAAACTCTTCGAAAGATGCAAGCCCGGGACCAGACGGTATTCCCCTAGCATTTCTACTACATCTTCCAGACAATGGGAACAATTTATTATTAGACCTTTATAATTCAATCTGGAGTAACCAGGTTTTCCCTTCAACCTGGTCCGAAGCAATAATACTACATACGAATATACGAATACTACATAATACATCACCAGAATCATATCGACCAATATCTTTAACCAATATTATATGTAAAGTGCTAGAGAAAATGATAAATAAAAGACTGAGATGGTATTTAGAACAACAAAAACTTCTTATCCCACAGCAAAGCGGATTTAGGCAAAATCGATCCACTGTAGACAACTTAATAGACTTAGAGTCAGGCATACATGAAGCATTTGCAAATAAGCAAGATTGTATCGCAGTCTTCTTTGATATTAATAAAGCTTACGATACTGTGTGGCGATTCAATATCATAACGAAATTGCATAATTGGAATATCAGAGGAAATATGTTAAAATTTATATCAAATTTTCTTCAATCTCGCAGCTTCATAGTTCGATCAGACAACGTTAACTCAGATAAAAAAGTTCAAAAGAACGGAGTACCACAAGGATCAGTTATAAGCTCAACCCTTTTCCTAATAGCCATAAACGATATACTTCAACAATGCTCACCAATTGTCAAAGGAAGACTATACGCTGATGACTTAGTTTTATTTGCCAAAGGAAAAAACTCTACATCTATACAAAAACATTTACAACAAACAATCAATCAGTTAGAAACATGGTCTAGGTCTATCGGATTACAATTCTCACCGACAAAAACTAAATGTATTCTATTCACAAGAAAACATAACACTCGAACTCCACATCTGAAGCTATATAACCAAACCCTTAGTTTCACAAATAATGTCCGATTTTTAGGTATGGTTTTCGATCAAAAGTTATCATGGAAAAAACATACAGAAGAACTTAAAAAATCATGCCAAGCAGGATTAAATGTTATGAAAACTATTTCCAGCAAAAACTGGGGAGCAGATCAAAATACACTATTACACGTATATAAATCTTTAGTCAGATCCAAACTCGACTATAGTACGATAGTTTATTCATCAAGCAAAATGTCAGTATTGAAAACCTTAGAAACTGTTCAAAACGCGGCTCTACGAATAGCTACAGGTGCGTTTCGAACGACACCAGTTGAAAGTTTACAATGCTTAACAGGAGAACCACCCCTAAGTTTACGATGCAAATATCTTTCTCTCTCATATGCTTCTAAAATAGCCAGTAATAAAGAACACCCTACTTATACCAATACATTCACAGATCGATTTCAAGGCACTTTCTCTGCAACAAGATTAGATCCACCATTTTACGAAAGAATTAGGAGAAACCTTCATGACCTACATCTTCAATTTCCTGAAATTATCCCAACAAATTTCCCAACTTCTCCACCCTGGTTAATACCAATTCCCAAAATTAATACTAACCTTAGTATATACAAAAAAAGTGAGACCATAACAGACCTAATCAAACAATCATTCTTAAAAGAAATGGAAACCTTTAAAAATCACTATAAGATATACACTGACGCATCCAAATCATCAGACGGTGTTGGTGCAGCCATCCTCACACCCAATACATCACTAAAATTTAAATTCAAGCCTATTACGTCGTCATTCACTGCAGAGTTGTATGCAATATTACAAGCACTGATCCACATAAAAGAGTCGAAACAATCCCCGTCTCTCATAATAACCGATTCACTCAGCTCACTTAACATTATCAAACGTCTTTACACCAATAATCCAATTGCCTTACATATCCAATCAGAAATAGCGATCCTAAATAAAAATAAGATCACTGTCGACTTTATGTTTGTCCCATCACACTCAGGTATACAAGGAAATGAGGAAGTAGATCTACTAGCCCGTTCAGCATCCCTCAGCCAGGACTCCATCCTTATTAACGAGGTTTCTTCCGATGACCTGAAGTCAGAAATAAAATATAAAGTGTTTAGTGCGTGGCAAAATAAATGGAGTGTGTCGCAAAATAAACTCAAGGAAATCAAACAATCAGTGAAACCGTGGCCGCAAATAATAGCGAACAGACCCGACCAAGTGAAAATAACACGTTTACGGCTGGGACACAGCAACCTAACACACAAACATCTCTTTACGCGAACTGTGCCGCCTATGTGTGAAAACTGTGAAACAACACTCTCCGTGAAACATATATTAACTGAGTGCAAAACATATGAAACAATAAGAAAGAAGTATACCATCCCAATGAATATAAAGGAAGCCTTAGGAGTAAACATGAATGTTAAAAACACAATAAATTATCTTAAAGACTCTGGACTGTATCACCTATTGTAATTTTTATTAACTTTACTTTTGTTATATTTTTTAGATCGCTAATAACCCCTGTGGTTACAGCGTAAATAAATAAAAAAAAAAAAAAAAACTTTTAACAATATTCTTAAAAGTTTATTCCTCTTATTGTTCCTTAAATTTGCATATGCCTAGACAAAGGTATAATAGCTATACAAAAGGTATACCCAAAAACTCAAAAATTTCACCATGGCTCTTAATTTGCTGAAATCTATCACTTAATGCATTGACGGTTGTGTCTATAATTAAGTCAACTTTATATCGTGTCTTTGTATCTAGGCACGTAATTTCATCTTCAGCCTCATGGCCAAATTGTCTTTTCACTTTCCTCTTTCTGGCTATTACTGTGCCTCCTTTTCGGGTTCTCAATTATTTCTAACTTTAATGAGCTCTTTTGCGTCTGTCAAATAGCTCTGGAATTTTAAATCACTTCCAAGAGACTTTCTGAGAGGATCTGATAGTTTCGGAAAAAGATTTCAATGTTAGGCTAGAAATATGATTTTTCAGCATAGTCCAACAATGAATAGATGCTGAGAAAACGTTGTAAATTTTTGTCACTAAGAAAAAGAAAGAAACTGCAAAATGTGAAGTTGTGCTCACTACGGAGAGCAATGGATTGTATCCTCGCTCCGACCCTTGCTCCCTGGTATTTATATTCGTTATATTCGTGAATTCTCGCATTTAAAATAATGTATTTATTTTACATAGCGATCGATAATATAGTTTTGATCGCTATCTAAAATAAATACATTATTTTAAATGCGAAAATTCACGACTATAAATACCAGGGAGCAAGGGTCGGAGCGAGGATACAATCCATTGCTCTCCGTAGTGAGCAAACCCTCAGGCTTATCGGCATCGTTCACGATTAAGTTAAGTGAATGGCTAGAACATGGAACAAAAAATGCTCTAGGATTCATTTTCACAATTCTGTTTTGAACTCCCAAGTTCTTCTCTTCCATGTTTGCCCCATCGTACCCTTGTCCATCTTCCAAAGGTATTCCCAGTTCATTCCGGGACTCTGTAACTCACAAGCCAGTGGTTTCCACTACAGGCACAAATCCAAGAATATGTTCTTCAATTTTAACACTTTGTGAACAAGAACCTAAATCGACAAAATGTACAACAGTAGCCACCTGTTCCACCCCAGTAATATCAGATATACAATCTAAAATTATGCTATACTTTGCTGATTTTAAAAAGTTTAAAATTTTATTTTTGATTTGGGCATGGAGGAGCTGAATAATTTCGTTTTGGATACGTTTTCCCAAGTAGTGATGCTGATTGTTACTCCCATTAAATATTCTCCTAATGTGCTCTTGTAAAACAGAATCAAAATTTTTAAAGAGCTCAAAAAAGTTAATTTTAAGTGAACTTCAGTGAAGTTAGTTTAGTTCTGATCTTACTATTCTTATGCGATGAAGAAGAAGGCGGTGTTGTCGATTTTCCGTCGAATGAACCTTGCAATTTTTATTGTTTCACTTACTTAATTCTCGTTTTTACAGTTTCATTTTTGCCGCTCTTGTTCATAATACTGATTTTTTATAATGTAAAAAACACAAGTTATTTTTTCTTCAATTTCAAAAATTGGCTGTCCTCTAAAATTTGCCGCCCTTGAATATGCAGCCCTGGGCGGCCGCCCAGTTCGCCCACCCCTGGGGCCGGGCCTGCCAGTATCTATTTTCACATTAGTAAGTTATTTTGAGTCAAAATGGAAAGTTCAGTATTTAGAATATACGCTAATAATAATGTTTTTATGCTATTTTCGTGTGATATTTTATTATTATTTATCGTATTTATTAGGATCTAACCACAACTTTAGTTTCAATATATACTCAGTGACATTAGAAGTGTTACACTCAGAAAGAATCATTTCTGGAACTTAATTTTTTAGCAACATGGTACATTTTCATCAAAAATGAAACGATAACATTAGCAAGACTTTTTAATGACATGTAATCAAAAAAATTAATAATGTGTTTGGCGACCCCCTAGCTAAATACCCTTCTGTACACGTCTAGGCATTGACAAAATGAGATGATCTATGTCTGCTTGTGGCAGCCCGTTCCAAGCAACTTGAATTTAATGGATTAACTGTGCCAGAGTCTGTGGAGAATGGTGCAAAGTGGACAGTCTCCTTCCCATCATATCCCATACATGTTCGATAGGATTTAAACCCAGTGAACGGGGTAGCCACGGCGAAAAATTAACACCAGCTTCTTGGAAAAAGTCCGTAGTTCGACGAAAAATATGGGGAAGCGCGTTGTCTTCCTGAAACAGGGCGTTTCGACGGCCGTCTAGATAAGGCAGTAAAGTGGTTTGTAAGATGTTATCAATATAACGCGCATCTGTCATACTGCCTCGAATAAACAAAAGTGGTGATCGGCTACCACAGGCAATAACCCCCCAAACCATTACTAAAACTGTCCTGTGTAGATGCCTCTTAACAGCAAACCCGATATCTCGTCGCTCTCCACGGTGGCGTCTAATCACCTTACGACCATCATGCATACCTAAACAAAATCGCCATTCATTGCTTAATGCTGCGTTATGCCATTCTGCCACCCAATGCTGCCGTTCTCTGCAATAATTCAAACGTTTATGACAGTGGTCCGCAGTCAAAGGAAGCACTCGTCGTCGGCGGAATGAATCCACTCCAAAGGCTCGAATGCTACGATGTAGGGTACGTATAGTACCTTCTACTCCAAGCCATTGGTCAGCGATTTGACGAGTAGTAGCAAAACGGTCTCGCAGAGCCAGGAGTGTAAAGCGCCTATCCTGACGCCCTGTGGTACACCTCGTTTGACCAGTTGGTCTTCTTCGTGTTCCTTTACCTTCGTTTGTCCACACACGACACACTAGCATAACTGTCATTGCCGTACAATTAACACGACGGCCAATTTCACGATACGACAAACCCATATCTCTATAATTCCACCCCTGTCAAAATCGTTAAAATGGTGGTAATTTTGGTGTCTTCGAACTCGAGGCATATTCTTGCAATGAATACAATTAAACTGAGGAATAATACCTAAAAATTTCTGTACTAACCGGTCTTCATAAATTGGTCTTTTCACAAAAAAATTTAAAAATAAATCTTAATTTTTACAAAAATTATGAAAGATAAAACGTTGATATTGTTATCATAGCATGCTTCAAATATAGTCATTGTGCTGCCAAAAAATTAAGTTCAAGAAATGCATACTTCTGGGTGTAACACTTCTAATGTCACTGAGTATAATATATAATGAGCCAGAGAAAATAGACACAGACTTAAGAATTAAGAGACAACCTAGAGGACGACTTAAATATATTGAAGTGGCGTGAGCATGAAGCATGAGAAAAATGCTTTGGCTCGACTAAACGAGTGTTAATCATAGCTGGTTAATTAAGTTAGAAGATAAAGTTATGAATCTTTTGGGAAGACAGATTAAAGAATATAGGTTATTTATATAGTTCAGAGAAATAAGGAAAAAAAATATCATGTTGGTGACACATCCCCCTCCAGGCCGAAACCAAATTTTTTGAGTAGTAGGGACATCTATAATAATAACCTATATGTTTCCTGCAGCCGATTTTGATGATATACGTAGTTATAAACAAATGAAGATCAAAAAACCGTAAATTTTCGCTTTTTTCGTCTATAACCAAAAAGTTAAGTATTTTAAAAAAATTTGAGAGTGAGAAACTCATATCTATCTATCAATCGGTTTTAAAACGTCTTGCGACGTTGTCCGATGCCTAATTTCCATGACACTCTATCATCCCATTGACCCTCTCTAAGATCTCTTGCGCTCATCGCCTTCGTTACTCCCTCTCTCCAAGATTTCTTGGGTCTTCCTCTCTTTCTGCGGTTTGGTGGTACCCATTGCATAATTATTTTAGGGAGTCTTGAGTTATCCATCCTCTGGACGTGTCCGTACCATATCAGCTGTTTTCTTTCTATGTCTGTTGTTAGAGAGCCGTCAACCCCCATTCGCTGTCTTATCTCATCATTACGTATTCTCTCTCTGCGTGACACTCCTACTGATCTTCTAAAAGCGTCCATTTCTACTGCCTCCAGTTTTCTTCTGTTGTTTTCGGTTATCCGCCAAGTTTCTGCTCCGTACAATAGACTGCTTTTAATAAGAGATTCGTAGATATTGTGTTTTCTTCTTTTTCCTATTTCATGATTCCACAGTACGCTGTTTAGACAACCTATTGTTTTTCTGGATTGTGTTATTCTTCTCTTTATTTCTTCATCATCTTTCCCCGTTGTGTCAAAAACGATTCCTAGATATGTGTAATGGTCGCAGGGCATGATGATTTCATTATTTTCTAATGTGATGTTCGATAGTTCGGTACCTATTGGCAGGTATTTTGTTTTTTCTGTATTAATTTCTAGTCCCCACTTTCTATATTCTTCTTGTAATTTCCTTGCCATGTACTCTAAATCATCTTTATCGTTTGCTATAACAACCTGGTCATCAGCAAACTGCAATGTATATAAGCAAATCTCTCCAAGGTCTACGCCCATGCCTCTGCATTTTCGTTTCCACTCTTTCAATGCTTTTGCAACATATATTTTAAATAAGGTCGGTGATACACAACACCCCTGACGTAGACCTTTATTAACCAGGAAGCTTTGCGATAATCTGTTTCCAGTTTTTATTTGTGATGTTGACCCTTCATACAAATTTCTTAAGGCTTTTATTAAGGTGACACTAATATTCGTCTGTCGTAACACGTTCCAGAGTTTGTTTACAGGAACTGTATCGTACGCCTTCTGCAAGTCAATAAACATGAGGTGGGCTTCTTGATTTGTGCTTAATTTTTTTTCTATTAGTTGTTTGAGGCAGAAGATATTATCAGTACAGCTTCTTCCTGTTCGAAAACCGGATTGTTTTTCTTCCTCTTGGTCTTTGTACTCCTTCTCAATGCGGTCTCTAATTATTCGTCCATACAAACGGCTGAATGTACTAGTCACTGATATCCCTCTATAGTTTTCACATTTAAGCTTATCTCCTTTCTTATGGATCGACGAAATATAAGCAATTTTCCACTCGTCGGGTATGGGAGAACCATTTATAAATTGATTTATGCACCAAGTGACGGTTTCAAACAATTTTTGTGATCCACATTTTATTAGTTCGGCTGGGATATCGCCTGGTCCTGGAGACCTACCGTTTTTCAGTTCTTTTATAGCTTTTATAATTTCTGTCACTTGTATTGTTATATCTTCTCCTTCAATGTTAACCTCTGTTGGTGATTGAGTTAAGTATTCGTCCCTATTTTCTGTCAGTAGTTCCCCATAGTACTTTTCCCATTTTTGTGTGGATATTAATTGAATGTTTGTGCTCTTCCTTTCGTTAGTTCTTATTTTATTGAGGAACTTCCATGTTTCTGTACATTTTCTGCCTCCCAGGTAGGTATTAATTTCCTGACACTTCTTATCCCACATTTCTCTTTTTGCTTTTACTGTTGTTCTTCTTGTTATTCTTTTGAGTTCCAGGTATTCATCTCTATCTTTTTGTTGTTTACTGCTCATATATCGTATAAAAAACTTCAATATGGCGTTCGCTGAATATGTCTATCCTTATTGGTTGCTTAGAAAATTGCAAAATAAATCATAAATTTTGAGTTTTTATAATATTTATATCTTATGTAAAAATTAACTTAGAACGTTCTTATTATACGAAATGCTGAGACTTGTTGTGCTTAAATTATATTTTAAATTTCAAATCAATTGGTCAAATAGTTTAAAAGTTATTTAATTTGTTTTTCCCAAATTAATTTTTTTGCAACGCTATAAGTCAGAAAATGGTGAAGTTACACTAATATTTTGGATAGTTTATGAAAGAAGAAGATTTATACTATTAATTTAATTTAAATGACAAACAATAATTCTAAATACTGCAAAATTATTTTTCAAAAACATGTGAATTAAAAAAATGGGGGGGGGGGGGGCTAACTGCGTCCCTAATTGTCCTAGGACAATTATTTTTCTTTGTAAATGTGTATAAAAATTCAGTATTTCCAAATATGAAAAAATAATTTTTCTACGGGTAACGGTTAAAAAGTTATTCTAATTGTTTATAAGTAAGCAAAAATCGACGTGTTTTTGCAAAATAATTTTACACTGTTTAAAATTACTTTTTGTCATTTTTATTAATTAAGTCAATTGTATAGATTTTCTTCTTCCATAAACTCTCCGAAGTCCTATTGTAACCTCATAATTTTCTGACTTATAGTGTTGCAAAAAAAATGAATTTTGGATAAACAAATTAAATAACTTTTAAACTATTTGACAAATTGCTTTGAAATTTAAAATATAATTTAAGCATCACAAGTCTCAGCAATTTGTATAATAAGAAGGTTGTAAGTTAATTTTTGCATAAGTTATGAATATTTATAAAAACTCAAAATTTATGATTTATTTTGCAATTTTCTAAGCAACCAATAAGGATAGACATATTCAGCGAATGCCATATTGAAATTTTTTAGACGACTTATGAGTTTCTTACTCTCAAATTTGTTTAAAATGCTTAACTTTTTGGTTATAGACGAAAAAAGCGAAAAGGACCTCGCACAAACCTTATGGAAAATAGGTCCCAGTGGATTTCGTTCATACTTTGGAAAAATACTCTTTGAAGTATCCTGATAAAAAGTTCTCATGGGCACAACTCAATCGTATGAAGGATTTTTAAGATATAGAGGCCCAAACTCGGAAAATTATCAGATTTACGGGGTATTCCAATTCCGTGAGTTACTGGTTATTTGGCAACATGTAGAAGTTTGGATCAAGGAAAAGTACTAGTAGTCTAGGATTTTTTCCTGGCTATCCAATGGCGACCGTTACTTTGACCTTGACCTTCATAACGGACGTCATCTTCTAGAGTTTTAAGGATTTTCGGCATTAAATTGATATAAACAGATTACTCATGGGTTTTTGGGATCGCTAAACACGAATATACCATCAGTATTGACATCCGGATGACGTGGTGGCCAGGGCCTCTGCAAGGGACGTCATCTTCTAGAGTTTCGATGGTTTTCAGCATTTAATTGATGCAAATGAATTACTGGAGGGTTTTTTGAGGTTTCTAAACACGAATATGATACCAGAACCGACTCCCGGAGCACCTGATTTCCAAGGTCAATGAAAGGGGATCCTGGAGATTCGAGGGTCTTTAAACTTATGCAAACGGATTAGTACACACCGTGTACTCAGATGTTTTTTGAGTTGCTGTTCAAAGAAAGCGTATAAATTGATGAATAGTTTTTTTTGCCATTTGTAGATTTTTATTAAAATAACTATGTTGTGCTATTCAATTGTTTTGATTATTTATAAAAAATATAAGCTTAATTTATATCTGACAATGTTTTTCCTTCATTCATTTTAATATTGATTTACTACATTCTATTTTGATAGTGGTCTTCATCGTGGCCACTAGATACACAAGAGTGTTTTTATTATCTATGTCATATTCGTGTTCGGCAACCCCAAAAACACCAGAGTAATCCGCTTGCATCAATTTAGTACCGAAAACTCTCGAAACTCCAGAGGATGATGCACCTTAGGCACCAGGTACCCCGGTCTCTGTTCTTATGGCGTATTTTTGTTTAGCAGCCCCAAAAACTAATGAGTAATATCCATCTGCATCAATTTAATGCCAAAACCTGTCGAAACTCCAGAAGAAGACCTGCCTCAGGCACCAGGTGCTCCGTGGATCGGATATGATATCGATCACGTTCAGCAACCCCAAAAACCTGTGAGTAATCAGTTTCCATTAATTTAATACCGAAATCTCTCGAATCTCCAAAGCATGACGTGTCTTTGGCATCAGGTACTCCGATGTCTGTTTTGATGGGGTATTCGTGTTCAACAACTCCAAAAACCTACGAGTAATCCGTTTGCATCAATGTAATACCAAAGACCCTCGAAGCTCCAGGAGCCCGTTTCATTGACCTTGGAAACCAGGTGCTCCGGGAGTAGGTTTTGGTGGCATATTCATGTTTAGCGACAAAAAACCATCCAGTAATTCATTTGCATCAATTAAATGCCGAAAACCATCTAAACTCTAGAAGATGACGTCCCTTGCAGTGGCCCTGGTCACCACGTGATCCGGAGGGCAATTTTGATGGCATATTCTTGTTTTTCGATCCCAAAAACCATGAGTAATCTGTTTATATCAATTTAATGCCTAACACCCTCGAAACTCTAGAACATGACGTCCGTTGAAGGTCAATGTCAAAGTAAAGGTCGCCATTGAGTACCAGGAAAAAATCCTAGACTAATAGTATTTTTCCTTGATCCAATCTTCTACATGTTGCCAAATAACCAGTAACTCACGGAATTGGAATACCCAGTAAAACTTATAATTTTCCGAGTTTGGGCCTCTATATTTTGAAAATCCTTCATACGATTGAGTTGTGCCCATGAGAACTGCTTATCAGGATGCTTCAAAGAGTATTTTCCCAAAGTATGAACGAAATTTACTGGGACCTATTTTCCATAAGGTTTGTGCGGGGTCCTTTACCGTTTTTTGATCGTCATTTGTTTATAACTATGTATATCATCAAAATCGGCTGCAGGAAACATAAAGGTTATTAATATAGATGTCCATACTACCCAAAAAATTTGGTTTCGGCCTGGAGGGGGATGTGTCACGAGAAAAATCTTATTTCTCTGGACTAATACTCTTTATTCTTTATTTCCAATATTTCGTTGGTCGTCACCAACATCATGAGGGAACGCTGCAATGAAGTTACATGAAAAAGTGAGGAGCATTTAAAATGTTTGTAGGTTTGTCACTTACAACGTAAGAATATTGCCGTAATCAAAGCTGGTCAAAATTTTACACATGTGTAAAAATTATGTAAAAGACATAGGTACATCGAAAAAAAACAACTGGTACAAAAACAACAATAACATTTGTATACAAATCAATGTTATTGTTGTTTTCAGATATCAAATGTAGGGCAATTATGGAGAATATGGAACACAATATAGAAATATTATTTGGCAATATCGGATAGTTCAAAAATGGCACGCACATCCAGAAAAATTAGTATTTTAACTAGGTATTTTAGGGTTCCATGACATCTCGTAACGCGACAGTTCGTAACCAGACAACTGGTAACGGACAATGCGTAACAGCGACAGTTCGTAACGGCGACAGTTCGGAACTATATAAATTCGTAACGGACAATTCGTAACGTCCAAAATTAATTATTTTGTTTATTTTTGTTAATGTGGAAACTAACTATTATTACAGTTATAAATGAAATTATGTTTATCAATTTAACGAATAAGTATCAGAATAAACATTTTTAAGGCATTTCATATTTCGTTTTTCACAATATCCCAACGGTATAGCCAATCACATGTAATGTTTATTATAATAATATGTGATTATAATCGTTACAAATACCTTTTAAAAATGTTTACTTAGAAAGTTGGGAATGTCAACGGTTGTCGGCTTAAAGATTTCACGGATTACTTCATTATTCCTTTGTCTAGGTATCTGCAAATTTAAGCAACAATAAGAGGGATAAACTTTTAAAAATTTTGTTAAAAGTTTGTAAGTAAAATTTAAATATCATATTTCATATTATCAAATATCATATTTGTTTGTGACTTTTAATATATTCTGAAACACGAAATATAAAATGTGTTACACATGTTTATCCTGGTACTGATTCGTTAAATTAATAAACATAATTTCAATTATAACTGTAAAAACAGTTCGTTTCCATGTTAACAAAAATAAAGAGAATAATTCAATTTTGAAGCTTACAAATTGTCCGTTACGAATTTGTATAGTTACGAACTGTCG
The DNA here is from genome assembly GCF_917563875.1 of Diabrotica virgifera virgifera. Lineage (NCBI taxonomy): Eukaryota > Metazoa > Arthropoda > Insecta > Coleoptera > Chrysomelidae > Diabrotica > Diabrotica virgifera. The sequence continues at coordinate 275,686,811 of NC_065443.1, forward strand.
CCGTTACGAAGTGTCGCTGTTACGAACTGTCGCCGTTACGAGTTGTCCGTTACCACTTGTCCGGTTACAAATTGTCGCATTACGAGATGTCTGGTCACGGTATTTTAGACACGGTATAATTTAAATTATCGCTAGTAGATAACCAAAGTTTCCCTCACTACAGAGATAGGGAAATCAATGTGTTAGAGAGAGAAGTACCTTTCCAATGAGTAAGAGTGAGAAAGATGCTGACGTCACAGCGATGGAATCTACCATAGTTATTTTCCACTAGATCGCGCCACCAATCCGCCATTTTTATTCCATTTCAGTATTTTTCCATTTCAGTATTTTTCCATTTGACATTAGGGCACTAAAGCATATATCCGTTGTTATTGGTCCGATCGTGACATGTGAGGTATCATAGGAAAGGGGAGGGGGTAACGAATACGTTAACACAAAAAAACAAAGATGGCGGCATAGCCAAAACGGCACTAAAGCATATCTCCGTTGTTATTGGTCCGATCGTGACATATGAGGTATCATAGGAAAGGGGAGGGGGTAACGAATACGTTAACACAAAAACAAAGATGGCGGCATAGCCAAAACGGCACTAAAGCATATCTCCGTTGTTATTGGTTCGATCGTGACATGTGAGGTATCATAGGAAAGGGGAGGGGGTAACGAATACGTTAACACAAAAAACAAAGATGGCGGCATAGCCAAAACGGCACTAAAGCATATCTCCGTTGTTATTGGTTCGACGTGTGAGGTATTGGAAAGGAGCGCGTTGGCTCGTGACGTACAAAGGGATCGTTGGAAAGAGGCACGTTGCATATACTATATTTTATCTACGACCATAACACAATATGTTATTTAAACCAATCACGTGCAGAAATCTAAGCTTAACGAGTTGCATACTATATTTTATCTACGACCGCAACATATTCGGCATTTTTTTTTCCAATTCGCCATTTTTATTCAAATTCACCATTTTTATTCCAATTCACCATTTTTAGTCCATTTTTCCTTGACATTACGTCGAAGAAATCTACCATAGTTTACCTATTAGCCGCTAGATGACGCCATTGTTAGTCCATTTTTATTTAAATTTACCATTTTTATTCCAATTCGCTATTTTTATTCCAATTTGTCTTGATACCGATATTACGCTGAAGGAATCTACCATAATTCGTTCTAAATATGATCTCAAATAAAATCCCTTACATAAAACAAATTGAATTCATCGATATGAAAAAGAACTTCGACTGAGTTGACAAAGACAAAAAAAATCTAGAAGGAAGATATTTAATAGAAAAAGATTGCAAATTTTCAAAGCAAAAGTCTTTTAGAGTAATTCGATTGAGAAAATTATATATACACAAGTAAAAAGAGAGGCATAGACAATAAAAGTTGTAGGTATGTAGTACCTAATGACAAAGACAAAAAAAAATCTAGAAGGAAGATATTTAATAGAAAAAGATTGCAATTTTTCAAAGCAAAAGTCTTTTAGAGTAATTCGATTGAGAAAATTATATATACACAAGTAAAAAGAGAGGCATAGACAATAAAAGTTGTAGGTATGTAGTACCTAAACGGCTTAACGTAGAGAGGCATATATTTTATCTACGACCGTAACATAATTTATGTGTAAGCGATGGTGACATCTCATTAGCATTGGTCTGATTGGAGATTGTGGTACGTTAAAGGTGTGGGGAGTATCGAATATGTTATTTAATCCATAAACTAACCGTTACGAGCTGCATACTATATTTTATCTACGGCCATAACATTTGGTGCCACCAATTCGCCATTTTTATTCCAATTCACCATTTTTATTCCATTTCAGTATTTTTAGTTAAACTCGCTATTTTTATTCCAATTTGTCCTGATACAGATATTACGTTGAAGGAATCTACCATAATTCGTTCTAAATGTGATCTCAAAATCCCATACATAAAACAAATTGAATTCATCGATATGAAAAAGAACTTCGACTGAGTGCATTATAAATGACAAAGACAAAAAAAAATCTAGAAGGAAGATATTTAATAGAAAAAGATAGCAAATTTTCAAAGCAAAAGTCTTTTAGAGTAATTCGATTGAGAAAATTATATATACACAAGTAAAAAGAGAGGTATAGACAATAAAAGTTGTAGGCATGTAGTACCTAAACGGATTAACGTAGAGAGGCATAGACGTAAGGAGAGACGTGGACAATAAAAGTTGTAGACATGCCTAAATGGCGTAACGTAGAGAGGCATAGACAATAAAAGTTGTAGGTATGTAGTGCCCAACGGTATGGGCGCACAAAAAAATTTCCTAGATCTACTGACAAACTGGGCATTTCGCAACATCTAGCAACAGCGCCTCCCATAAGAGTCTGTGTATTAGAGTTAGATAGAAAATCAATTTTTCCCCAGATGCTGGGGGAAATTAAAAAAAAAATTTAAGGTCCATTCTGCTCATTTTTGTCTCGTTTTGTGGTGGAGGCCCGACTTTTACGTCACGATTGGACCAATAAAACAGAAGATATAACTAATGTCCCTTTTGGCTGTATCCTGAAAATACGTAACTAATGCTCCTGATAACGTATAAGATATAATAGAAGCAGTATTTTGATATGTCCAATCCATCCCTCTCTGAGAGATATGCGAGGTATCATGTGATTTAACAAATTGAATAATATAGAAAAATTAAACATACCATCATGCCATAAAGACATTAGATACAAATGATTTAACCACCAGACACAGAAAAATCAAATAGAGCAGAATGTTAAAAAGGAGTTCTGTATCTTCGGTCCTCTTGGTGCAATAGGGACATACGAATTCTCAAATGATACGATTTAACCAATAGAGTTCAGTGACAGAAAAATAAAATACATCATGTCAAAAGGGTCTTAGATACGTATTTTCCGTCCAATCGTAACTTACAGTACCTCAACCAATAAAATACAATGGCATAAAAATCAAATACATCAGCATGTCAAAAAGGCTTTAGTATTTTCTTTTCTACTGAGAAACATCCAAATCTTTCGTAAAATATTATACACGGGCGTTCTTTCTATATGTCCAAACTAGTAAACCTCTTATTTTTAACACGCAACTCTCAATATTTACATTATTTCTTCCTAGAAAATATCAGTGTATCAAAATGGAATACAAATATATGCAAACCACCAATTGCTAAATCTATCATTATATCGCTAATACCTAAAATACATATCAGATAAATTCTTTCGCTAAGTCCAAACCACCGATATTTCTCACATTATTTTCAAACCAGATTTAGAGTTCTAGTCAAGCATAAAAATCAAATACATCAGCATGTCAAAAGGGTTTTAGTATTTTCGTTTCTACTAAGAAACATCCAAACTTTTCGTATACTATCGTGTTGTATACTTTTGTACACTATTGGTTTTTATAATTTGTTTAAATTTTTTTAATAAATGTAGCAATAACTTCGAAATTATGGCATTTAGTTGTAGGGAAAATAACATGAAAAATAATCAGTATTTCTTTAGGACTTCAAAACTCAAATAACGACTTCTTGTCCTATTAGAAATACGGAATTGGATTTCCAGAAAAACGGAAAATCTGACAACAATATAATTGTCACTATAATATAGACCGCCTCAGAAAATTCATACCCATCAAAATCTATAAAAATCTTGCAAGCCGTTTCCGAGATAATTGAGTGTTTCCATATATAAAACTCACTCTGTATGCAAACCAGATTTAGAGTTCTAGTCAGACATAAAAATCAAATACATCAGCATGTCAAAAGGGCTTTAGTATTTTCGTTTTTACTGAGAAACATCCAAATCTTTCGTACTCTATTATACACAGGCGTTCTTTCATTATATCCAAACTAGTAAACCTCTTATTTTTACCATGCAACTCTCAATATTTACATTATCTCTCCCTAGGTGCAAAATGTCAGTATATGAAGCATAAATATATGCAAGCCACTAATTGCTAAATCTATCATTATATCGATAATACCTACAATACATATCAGATAAATTCTTTCGCTAAGTCCAAACCACCGATATTTCTCATATTATTTTCAAACCAGATTTAGAGTTCTAATCAGTTGGAGAATACAAATTTTTGTTATAAAGTACGTTTTAAATGTGATCTCAAATAAAATCCCATGCATAAAACAAATTGAATTCATCGATATGAAAAAGAACTTCGACTTAGTGCAATATAAATGACAAAGACAAAAAATATATCTAAAAGGAAGATATCTAATAGAAATAGGTCGCAAATTTTCAAAGCAAAAGTCTTTTAGTATAATTAGAGTAATCCGATTGAGAAAATTACTTATTATGGGTATACACAAGTTAATAATAAGCAAAAAATCGAACTTCTATTGATCCAATCAAAAAAAAATCAAATACATTTGTACTATGAGAATGATCTCCGAAAGGGAAATCGATAGGTCAAAATAAACTAATTTTAAAGTAAAAATGTGGCTTATTCACAATAAAAATAATAAATAATAAATTTTCTTGCGCTCCTTATTGTTTTACGAAAGATACAAAAAAAACACGAAAAATACACGATACGTAGGTAGAAAATAATGTCATTATTAATTATGACTTAATCATTCTTTCGAATGTTTTTAGTACGCATGACTCTAAGAATTTACCCTGGTATGATTCTGGTTTCGAAGGATCTTTGGACGGTTTTAAAATAATTCGAACTAGGTTTCGAAGGATCTTTGGACGGTTTTAAAATAATTCGAACTAAATATATTCTTACCAACCATCTGGAAACTTAAGGTGTGTGTCGATATAATTCTTTATTTGCACTAACGCCATTACTACAATCGGAAATTTTCTTAATCATTCTATAAGTACAGTATTTTAATTGCATTTTAAACAGGTTTCTAATTCACTTATGGAAAAATTAGAATTAGAATCAGAATCAGATTAGAACTTTCATATTGTGATACATGTGTCTATGGAAGAAAATAATACGGTATGTATAAGATACAAAATTCAAGCATTGGAAAAGCCATACAAGAGGCACACCAAATTCAAAAATCTTGACTATTTAGTCTAAACATGAATTAAAATTTCTAGTTCTATCTTCTAGCTTCTCATCCAGCTTGAAATAGGATATTAGTATTCATATTTATTATTTCAAAAATTTTAAGATATCGTGTCTTTTGTTGTAGGTATACTGTCACATTTTCAATACATATTACCCAATTTTTACTTACCCATCATCGAGTTAATTTATAAATGCAATAAGTAACTCCTTAAGATATTATGCTTTCAAAAAACGCTACCAACCAATCTCCTTCATATTGGCTAGTTTCAAATGTATTTCTACAATTACACCATTATTTGCCGAAATATTTTAAAGCAGTGTTGACAACGTCTAAAAAACTGTACATAATTTGGTACATAAATATCAAAAATGATGATCAAAATTGCTTTTATTAGATGATTATTAGCTCTCTTTATCCAGCTAAAATAAAATAAATAAAGAACTTACATCGTCATATCCATATACTGTTTTGAAAACCGAGGACTTGGAAGCTCCAATAAGTCATAACTCGAAGTTTGAAATAGTAAATAGTATATCAGTGAATGTTTATGCTTTGGAATTAAATCAAGTTAAGGAAAAATAATTTTACGAATTAGTGCCTGCTTGCCTAAACAAAACAAACTTGATAGACATGTAAATTTGAATCTTATTCAGGATAAATATTTTCTAAAATTAAATGATTACCTACGACTCTCATCGTAGTGACGATGGAAATATTGAAATAAAATATCATTACTGCTGGAAAAAAAGGTGTCTAGGTTGTTACACTATATAACCAAAAAAGAAAACTAATTCACCCAGATTTATTGGAAAAATTTACTGTTTCACCGTATCATTAAAATCTTACAAAAAAAGAAATATCGAATTAAATAAACAATACATAATAGAACTAAGAAGTAAATTACGAATATCAGAGTGCATGAGATACGAAATAAACATCTTACAAGCAAAACTATCGATACAACAAATACATATTATATACATTATTCACTTGAAAATTTTAAAGTAATGTTGGCTGAATGTCCAAGAAACTGAGTATATTTAGCCTCTTTTACAATATTTCTGAAAAACTTCAACGAATTTGTCTATTTAGCGAAAAAAAAAAATCTAATTCACGCAGTTTTATCGGAAAACTTTGCTATTTACCATTTTTATTCACTGTCTTTTTAATCTGTTGAGTAACATCTTTAATTTATTTTGATTTTTAAGAAGTTTTCTAACCTCCTCTAATTACGATTTTTTGTAGAATTTGGACTGGTTGTATTGAATTATGATAGGTATGTGTATCTGATTACGCAATAATTTCAAAGAGACATTCTTTGTAGCTTAGTATAAATTGGTCTTCTAATACTAAAATATTATAAAAAAATAATAGAGTAAAGCAATACAGGAGACTTAAAAAAGGTTTAAAATCTCATGAAATCTTGTTTATTTAGTCTAAACATGAATTAAAATTTATATTGTTCATACTTATTATTTCAAGATTTTTAAGATCGTTTCTAATTATCCATCATCCAGTTAATTTATAAATTATGAAATAGGTATCACTATGATATATTATGCAGCAATAACTATGTTTTCAAAAACTATACCAACCAATCTCTTTCATTCTGACGATGTATTTATACAATTACAACATTATTTACTTAAAAAGTTTAAAGCAATGTTGGCTGAATGTCCAAAAAACTGAGTATATTTAGCCTATTTTACAATATTTCTGAAAAACTTCAACGAATTTGTCTATTTACCGAAAAAAAATCTAATTCACACAGTTTTATTGGAAAAATTTACTATTTCACCATTTTATTCACTGTCTTTTTAATCTGTTGAGTAACATCTTTAATTTATTTTGATTTTTATGAAGTTGTCTAACCTCGTGTAATTACGATTTTTTTTGTAGAATTTGGATTGGTTTTATAGGATTATGATAGGTATGTGTATCTGATAACACAATAATTCCAAAGAGACATTCGTTGTAGCTTAGTGTAAATTGGTCTTCTAATACTAAAACATTATAAAACATAATAGATTAAAGTAATACAGGAGACTTAAAAAAGTGTTAAAATCTCATGGTACAAAAAAGAAAATGTCTCGAGTGTGAATTTAAAAATGGAGTTACTACAAAAAAGAAGATGGTACATACCTTTGAATATTAAAAAATATTTGAAAAATTTTAATTTTTTTTGTAGATTGTGTAGTTAATACTAAAAATTAGTAAGGAAATAAAAATGATTATAAATTAAAAAAATCTTCGACGTTTGTTCTTAGAGCATGTGAAACATTAATAATTACCAAAAAATTTCAGTAGGTACCTTTAAATATTAAAAGTATTTGAAAAATTTTAATTTTTGTAGATTGTGTAGTTAATACTAAAAAATTAGTATGGAAATAAAAATACATATCAATTAAAAAAAATCTTCAGCGTTTGTTCTTAGAGCGTAGTTCGAGTATGCCCGAACTTTCCCGATCCCCAATATATCTACTTCTTCTTGTAGTGCTCATCCATTTTGGATGTTGACGATTATCCTAGAAATATATACTTTGCATACTAATGTACTGAAAAGATTTGTAGTTGTTGTGCTGCACCACATATATAGATTTTTTAGCTAGAAAATCCTTCACCTTCCTGGTTTTCTTCTACTTTTCTCTGTAAAATTAGTTGCAGCAGTTCATATCTTCGCTCTTTCTTACAATGTGTCGGATGTATTCGATTTTAACTGTTTTATTGTGGGTACCAGCTCTTTTTCTTTTTTAATTCTTAATAAAATAATCTAATTAGTTACGTGATCTGAGTAAGATATATACAAAAATAAGAAAAAAATGTTTTATTTCTTTGGAATAAAATAAAAAAGCCAAGTTGGTTGACTGGTTTAAAGTATTGCAGTGCAGGGGATTTGAACCTATGATCCAACACTTACTTATTTTCAATGCAATGTAACAAAGTCTTAAATCGCTCGACCAACGTGGCTTTGGAACTTTGCTCTAAAAAACAACGATGATATTCACATGTTATGACATTCCTATTGACAATAAAAAGAAATAAAATGTTTTTCAAATAATATTTTATTCAAAATACTGTTATTTAGAGTGTGAGCTTTATGATTATAAATAAAAAAATCTTTGACGTTTGTTCTTAGAGCATGTGAAACATTAATAATTACCAAAAAATTACGGTACCTTTAAATATTAAAAGTATTTGAAAAATTTTAATTTTTGTAGATTGTATAGTTAATACCAAAAATTAGTGTGGAAATAAAAATAAATATCAACTAAAAAAAAATTTTCAGCGTTTGTTCTTAGAGCGTAGTTCGAGTATGCCCGAACTTTCCCGATTTCCCAATATTAGCTGTGAGTTTTGGCTTAGGATACCCATATAAAAAGCATGGAAAACGAAAAGTTTCAGCGTTTGTTCTTAGAGCGTAGTTCGAGTATGCCCGAACTTTCCCGATTTCCCAATATTAGCTGTGAGTTTTGGCATAGGATACCCATATAAAAAGCATGGAAAACGGAAAGTTTACCTTGGACAAGTGACGGCGTCACTTGTCCAAGGTAAACTTTCCGTTTTCCATGCTTTTTATATGGGTATCCTATGCCAAAACTCACAGCTAATATTGGGAAATCGGGAAAGTTCGGGCATACTCGAACTACGCTCTAAGAACAAACGCTGAAACTTTTCGTTTTCCATGCTTTTTATATGGGTATCCTAAGCCAAAACTCACAGCTAATATTGGGAAATCGGGAAAGTTCGGGCATACTCGAACTACGCTCTAAGAACAAACGCTGAAAATTTTTTTTTAGTTGATATTTATTTTTATTTCCACACTAATTTTTGGTATTAACTATACAATCTACAAAAATTAAAATTTTTCAAATACTTTTAATATTTAAAGGTACCGTAATTTTTTGGTAATTATTAATGTTTCACATGCTCTAAGAACAAACGTCAAAGATTTTTTTATTTATAATCATAAAGCTCACACTCTAAATAACAGTATTTTGAATAAAATATTATTTGAAAAACATTTTATTTCTTTTTATTGTCAATAGGAATGTCATAACATGTGAATATCATCGTTGTTTTTTAGAGCAAAGTTCCAAAGCCACGTTGGTCGAGCGATTTAAGACTTTGTTACATTGCATTGAAAATAAGTAAGTGTTGGATCATAGGTTCAAATCCCCTGCACTGCAATACTTTAAACCAGTCAACCAACTTGGCTTTTTTATTTTATTCCAAAGAAATAAAACATTTTTTTCTTATTTTTGTATATATCTTACTCAGATCACGTAACTAATTAGATTATTTTATTAAGAATTAAAAAAGAAAAAGAGCTGGTACCCACAATAAAACAGTTAAAATCGAATACATCCGACACATTGTAAGAAAGAGCGAAGATATGAACTGCTGCAACTAATTTTACAGAGAAAAGTAGAAGAAAACCAGGAAGGTGAAGGATTTTCTAGCTAAAAAATCTATATATGTGGTGCAGCACAACAACTACAAATCTTTTCAGTACATTAGTATGCAAAGTATATATTTCTAGGATAATCGTCAACATCCAAAATGGATGAGCACTACAAGAAGAAGTAGATATATTGGGGATCGGGAAAGTTCGGGCATACTCGAACTACGCTCTAAGAACAAACGCTGAAGATTTTTTTTAATTGATATGTATTTTTATTTCCATACTAATTTTTTAGTATTAACTACACAATCTACAAAAATTAAAATTTTTCAAATACTTTTAATATTTAAAGGTACCTACTGAAATTTTTTGGTAATTATTAATGTTTCACATGCTCTAAGAACAAACGTCGAAGATTTTTTTAATTTATAATCATTTTTATTTCCTTACTAATTTTTAGTATTAACTACACAATCTACAAAAAAAATTAAAATTTTTCAAATATTTTTTAATATTCAAAGGTATGTACCATCTTCTTTTTTGTAGTAACTCCATTTTTAAATTCACACTCGAGACATTTTCTTTTTTGTACCATGAGATTTTAACACTTTTTTAAGTCTCCTGTATTACTTTAATCTATTATGTTTTATAATGTTTTAGTATTAGAAGACCAATTTACACTAAGCTACAACGAATGTCTCTTTGGAATTATTGTGTTATCAGATACACATACCTATCATAATCCTATAAAACCAATCCAAATTCTACAAAAAAAATCGTAATTACACGAGGTTAGACAACTTCATAAAAATCAAAATAAATTAAAGATGTTACTCAACAGATTAAAAAGACAGTGAATAAAATGGTGAAATAGTAAATTTTTCCAATAAAACTGTGTGAATTAGATTTTTTTTCGGTAAATAGACAAATTCGTTGAAGTTTTTCAGAAATATTGTAAAATAGGCTAAATATACTCAGTTTTTTGGACATTCAGCCAACATTGCTTTAAACTTTTTAAGTAAATAATGTTGTAATTGTATAAATAAATCGTCAGAATGAAAGAGATTGGTTGGTATAGTTTTTGAAAACATAGTTATTGCTGCATAATATATCATAGTGATACCTATTTCATAATTTATAAATTAACTGGATGATGGATAATTAGAAACGATCTTAAAAATCTTGAAATAATAAGTATGAACAATATAAATTTTAATTCATGTTTAGACTAAATAAACAAGATTTCATGAGATTTTAAACCTTTTTTAAGTCTCCTGTATTGCTTTACTCTATTATTTTTTTATAATATTTTAGTATTAGAAGACCAATTTATACTAAGCTACAAAGAATGTCTCTTTGAAATTATTGCGTAATCAGATACACATACCTATCATAATTCAATACAACCAGTCCAAATTCTACAAAAAATCGTAATTAGAGGAGGTTAGAAAACTTCTTAAAAATCAAAATAAATTAAAGATGTTACTCAACAGATTAAAAAGACAGTGAATAAAAATGGTAAATAGCAAAGTTTTCCGATAAAACTGCGTGAATTAGATTTTTTTTTTCGCTAAATAGACAAATTCGTTGAAGTTTTTCAGAAATATTGTAAAAGAGGCTAAATATACTCAGTTTCTTGGACATTCAGCCAACATTACTTTAAAATTTTCAAGTGAATAATGTATATAATATGTATTTGTTGTATCGATAGTTTTGCTTGTAAGATGTTTATTTCGTATCTCATGCACTCTGATATTCGTAATTTACTTCTTAGTTCTATTATGTATTGTTTATTTAATTCGATATTTCTTTTTTTGTAAGATTTTAATGATACGGTGAAACAGTAAATTTTTCCAATAAATCTGGGTGAATTAGTTTTCTTTTTTGGTTATATAGTGTAACAACCTAGACACCTTTTTTTCCAGCAGTAATGATATTTTATTTCAATATTTCCATCGTCACTACGATGAGAGTCGTAGGTAATCATTTAATTTTAGAAAATATTTATCCTGAATAAGATTCAAATTTACATGTCTATCAAGTTTGTTTTGTTTAGGCAAGCAGGCACTAATTCGTAAAATTATTTTTCCTTAACTTGATTTAATTCCAAAGCATAAACATTCACTGATATACTATTTACTATTTCAAACTTCGAGTTATGACTTATTGGAGCTTCCAAGTCCTCGGTTTTCAAAACAGTATATGGATATGACGATGTAAGTTCTTTATTTATTTTATTTTAGCTGGATAAAGAGAGCTAATAATCATCTAATAAAAGCAATTTTGATCATCATTTTTGATATTTATGTACCAAATTATGTACAGTTTTTTAGACGTTGTCAACACTGCTTTAAAATATTTCGGCAAATAATGGTGTAATTGTAGAAATACATTTGAAACTAGCCAATATGAAGGAGATTGGTTGGTAGCGTTTTTTGAAAGCATAATATCTTAAGGAGTTACTTATTGCATTTATAAATTAACTCGATGATGGGTAAGTAAAAATTGGGTAATATGTATTGAAAATGTGACAGTATACCTACAACAAAAGACACGATATCTTAAAATTTTTGAAATAATAAATATGAATACTAATATCCTATTTCAAGCTGGATGAGAAGCTAGAAGATAGAACTAGAAATTTTAATTCATGTTTAGACTAAATAGTCAAGATTTTTGAATTTGGTGTGCCTCTTGTATGGCTTTTCCAATGCTTGAATTTTGTATCTTATACATACCGTATTATTTTCTTCCATAGACAAATGTATCACAATATGAAAGTTCTAATCTGATTCTGATTCTAATTCTAATTTTTCCATAAGTGAATTAGAAACCTGTTTAAAATGCAATTAAAATACTGTACTTATAGAATGATTAAGAAAATTTCCGATTGTAGTAATGGCGTTAGTGCAAATAAAGAATTATATCGACACACACCTTAAGTTTCCAGATGGTTGGTAAGAATATATTTAGTTCGAATTATTTTAAAACCGTCCAAAGATCCTTCGAAACCTAGTTCGAATTATTTTAAAACCGTCCAAAGATCCTTCGAAACCAGAATCATACCAGGGTAAATTCTTAGAGTCATGCGTACTAAAAACATTCGAAAGAATGATTAAGTCATAATTAATAATGACATTATTTTCTACCTACGTATCGTGTATTTTTCGTGTTTTTTTTGTATCTTTCGTAAAACAATAAGGAGCGCAAGAAAATTTATTATTTATTATTTTTATTGTGAATAAGCCACATTTTTACTTTAAAATTAGTTTATTTTGACCTATCGATTTCCCTTTCGGAGATCATTCTCATAGTACAAATGTATTTGATTTTTTTTTGATTGGATCAATAGAAGTTCGATTTTTTGCTTATTATTAACTTGTGTATACCCATAATAAGTAATTTTCTCAATCGGATTACTCTAATTATACTAAAAGACTTTTGCTTTGAAAATTTGCGACCTATTTCTATTAGATATCTTCCTTTTAGATATATTTTTTGTCTTTGTCATTTATATTGCACTAAGTCGAAGTTCTTTTTCATATCGATGAATTCAATTTGTTTTATGCATGGGATTTTATTTGAGATCACATTTAAAACGTACTTTATAACAAAAATTTGTATTCTCCAACTGATTAGAACTCTAAATCTGGTTTGAAAATAATATGAGAAATATCGGTGGTTTGGACTTAGCGAAAGAATTTATCTGATATGTATTGTAGGTATTATCGATATAATGATAGATTTAGCAATTAGTGGCTTGCATATACTTATGCTTCATATACTGACATTTTGCACCTAGGGAGAGATAATGTAAATATTGAGAGTTGCATGGTAAAAATAAGAGGTTTACTAGTTTGGATATAATGAAAGAACGCCTGTGTATAATAGAGTACGAAAGATTTGGATGTTTCTCAGTAAAAACGAAAATACTAAAGCCCTTTTGACATGCTGATGTATTTGATTTTTATGTCTGACTAGAACTCTAAATCTGGTTTGCATACAGAGTGAGTTTTATGTATGGAAACACTCAATTATCTCGGAAACGGCTTGCAAGATTTTTATAGATTTTGATGGGTATGAATTTTCTGAGGCGGTCTATATTATAGTGACAATTATATTGTTGTCAGATTTTCCGTTTTTCTGGAAATCCAATTCCGTATTTCTAATAGGACAAGAAGTCGTTATTTGAGTTTTGAAGTCCTAAAGAAATACTGATTATTTTTCATGTTATTTTCCCTACAACTAAATGCCATAATTTCGAAGTTATTGCTACATTTATTAAAAAAATTTAAACAAATTATAAAAACCAATAGTGTACAAAAGTATACAACACGATAGTATACGAAAAGTTTGGATGTTTCTTAGTAGAAACGAAAATACTAAAACCCTTTTGACATGCTGATGTATTTGATTTTTATGCTTGACTAGAACTCTAAATCTGGTTTGAAAATAATGTGAGAAATATCGGTGGTTTGGACTTAGCGAAAGAATTTATCTGATATGTATTTTAGGTATTAGCGATATAATGATAGATTTAGCAATTGGTGGTTTGCATATATTTGTATTCCATTTTGATACACTGATATTTTCTAGGAAGAAATAATGTAAATATTGAGAGTTGCGTGTTAAAAATAAGAGGTTTACTAGTTTGGACATATAGAAAGAACGCCCGTGTATAATATTTTACGAAAGATTTGGATGTTTCTCAGTAGAAAAGAAAATACTAAAGCCTTTTTGACATGCTGATGTATTTGATTTTTATGCCATTGTATTTTATTGGTTGAGGTACTGTAAGTTACGATTGGACGGAAAATACGTATCTAAGACCCTTTTGACATGATGTATTTTATTTTTCTGTCACTGAACTCTATTGGTTAAATCGTATCATTTGAGAATTCGTATGTCCCTATTGCACCAAGAGGACCGAAGATACAGAACTCCTTTTTAACATTCTGCTCTATTTGATTTTTCTGTGTCTGGTGGTTAAATCATTTGTATCTAATGTCTTTATGGCATGATGGTATGTTTAATTTTTCTATATTATTCAATTTGTTAAATCACATGATACCTCGCATATCTCTCAGAGAGGGATGGATTGGACATATCAAAATACTGCTTCTATTATATCTTATACGTTATCAGGAGCATTAGTTACGTATTTTCAGGATACAGCCAAAAGGGACATTAGTTATATCTTCTGTTTTATTGGTCCAATCGTGACGTAAAAGTCGGGCCTCCACCACAAAACGAGACAAAAATGAGCAGAATGGACCTTAAATTTTTTTTTTAATTTCCCCCAGCATCTGGGGAAAAATTGATTTTCTATCTAACTCTAATACACAGACTCTTATGGGAGGCGCTGTTGCTAGATGTTGCGAAATGCCCAGTTTGTCAGTAGATCTAGGAAATTTTTTTGTGCGCCCATACCGTTGGGCACTACATACCTACAACTTTTATTGTCTATGCCTCTCTACGTTACGCCATTTAGGCATGTCTACAACTTTTATTGTCCACGTCTCTCCTTACGTCTATGCCTCTCTACGTTAATCCGTTTAGGTACTACATGCCTACAACTTTTATTGTCTATACCTCTATTTTTACTTGTGTATATATAATTTTCTCAATCGAATTACTCTAAAAGACTTTTGCTTTGAAAATTTGCTATCTTTTTCTATTAAATATCTTCCTTCTAGATTTTTTTTTGTCTTTGTCATTTATAATGCACTCAGTCGAAGTTCTTTTTCATATCGATGAATTCAATTTGTTTTATGTATGGGATTTTGAGATCACATTTAGAACGAATTATGGTAGATTCCTTCAACGTAATATCTGTATCAGGACAAATTGGAATAAAAATAGCGAGTTTAACTAAAAATACTGAAATGGAATAAAAATGGTGAATTGGAATAAAAATGGCGAATTGGTGGCACCAAATGTTATGGCCGTAGATAAAATATAGTATGCAGCTCGTAACGGTTAGTTTATGGATTAAATAACATATTCGATACTCCCCACACCTTTAACGTACCACAATCTCCAATCAGACCAATGCTAATGAGATGTCACCATCGCTTACACATAAATTATGTTACGGTCGTAGATAAAATATATGCCTCTCTACGTTAAGCCGTTTAGGTACTACATACCTACAACTTTTATTGTCTATGCCTCTCTTTTTACTTGTGTATATATAATTTTCTCAATCGAATTACTCTAAAAGACTTTTGCTTTGAAAAATTGCAATCTTTTTCTATTAAATATCTTCCTTCTAGATTTTTTTTTGTCTTTGTCATTAGGTACTACATACCTACAACTTTTATTGTCTATGCCTCTCTTTTTACTTGTGTATATATAATTTTCTCAATCGAATTACTCTAAAAGACTTTTGCTTTGAAAATTTGCAATCTTTTTCTATTAAATATCTTCCTTCTAGATTTTTTTTGTCTTTGTCAACTCAGTCGAAGTTCTTTTTCATATCGATGAATTCAATTTGTTTTATGTAAGGGATTTTATTTGAGATCATATTTAGAACGAATTATGGTAGATTCCTTCAGCGTAATATCGGTATCAAGACAAATTGGAATAAAAATAGCGAATTGGAATAAAAATGGTAAATTTAAATAAAAATGGACTAACAATGGCGTCATCTAGCGGCTAATAGGTAAACTATGGTAGATTTCTTCGACGTAATGTCAAGGAAAAATGGACTAAAAATGGTGAATTGGAATAAAAATGGTGAATTTGAATAAAAATGGCGAATTGGAAAAAAAAATGCCGAATATGTTGCGGTCGTAGATAAAATATAGTATGCAACTCGTTAAGCTTAGATTTCTGCACGTGATTGGTTTAAATAACATATTGTGTTATGGTCGTAGATAAAATATAGTATATGCAACGTGCCTCTTTCCAACGAGCCCTTTGTACGTCACGAGCCAACGCGCTCCTTTCCAATACCTCACACGTCGAACCAATAACAACGGAGATATGCTTTAGTGCCGTTTTGGCTATGCCGCCATCTTTGTTTTTTGTGTTAACGTATTCGTTACCCCCTCCCCTTTCCTATGATACCTCACATGTCACGATCGAACCAATAACAACGGAGATATGCTTTAGTGCCGTTTTGGCTATGCCGCCATCTTTGTTTTTGTGTTAACGTATTCGTTACCCCCTCCCCTTTCCTATGATACCTCATATGTCACGATCGGACCAATAACAACGGAGATATGCTTTAGTGCCGTTTTGGCTATGCCGCCATCTTTGTTTTTTTGTGTTAACGTATTCGTTACCCCCTCCCCTTTCCTATGATACCTCACATGTCACGATCGGACCAATAACAACGGATATATGCTTTAGTGCCCTAATGTCAAATGGAAAAATACTGAAATGGAAAAATACTGAAATGGAAAAATACTGAAATGGAATAAAAATGGCGGATTGGTGGCGCCATCTAGTGGAAAATAACTATGGTAGATTCCATCGCTGTGACGTCAGCATCTTTCTCACTCTTACTCATTGGAAAGGTACTTCTCTCTCTAACACATTGATTTCCCTATCTCTGTAGTGAGGGAAACTTTGGTTATCTACTATCGCTTATTATGGCATGCGTACTTCCTGAAGTAGTCAATAATTTTTTTCAGACCGGCTGAAATACAAAAAAAAACGTCGGGTGATGATCAAATATTTTCATCTTTTCTGTGAAAGCTAATTCGTCACTCTGTATTGCATTATGTTACATATTAAAATGCATCACAGGATAACAATTCGAATTTTTGTTCCTTACCTTTTGAGCTAACTCTTCATAGATGGTGCTGTTGCATCCTTTGTAAATATTTTGTTAATTACACGGAAAAAATTAAAATATTTGAATATTTGATTTCTCTACACGATTCTCCGATTAGGGTAAGTGGGTAGACGCCTTATCCTGTAATCAAATCTGAATCTTTACTTTTCATCGGAGGTTTTATTTACTCAGTAATAACTTTCTTTGTTGTTACAGTAATTTTAGCTAGTTTGAATGATAATTACCTATCTTAGCTTTCTTCTGTTGGTAACTTTACATGTACTTCATAAGTACCATCGATTTCATTCTCGTCTATTCGTGATCAATTTCTTCCTGATCTGCAAGATCAGCCAGTATCGGTGTTTGTTTAATCAACCTTCGTTAATAGTATCTATCAAAAGCTCTGCCGTTAACAGACTTTTTAGGTTGCTCTAAAAATAATCTAATGTAAAATAGTAATTTTAAAATTATTTCGCGATTTTAAATAAAATTTATTTATTCTTCAAAATATTGTAACCACTCCTATATGCATTTACTCTTAAACCATATGTGCATGCAATACAACATTATATAAATAATTTCCAATACTTAATTTATTTACATGTCCCCAATAAACTAAAACCACTCCATTTATCTAAATAATACTAATAACAATAACAACACGGCACAGACAACAACTGTATAAACCAAAAATGTTCGCAGGAATATCTAAATTTGTTGACAGAATAAGTGCATCAGCTGTACCGGCCACCGTTTCCAATCATTGCGTGTATTTTTAGTGTGAAATCCCAATGGTTCGTATGCGCAAACCCATTTAAAATGTTTTAATAAAGCAGAATAAAATCAAAGTTATTATGATATATTATTATAACAAATAAAGTCCCCAACTAGTTTAAACTGGAATAGCTAGTCCATATCTTATGAATATTTCATTAATACTCTGGGCTAATTAGCAAAATACAAGGAAAAGTTATTTACCAGCAATTTTATTGCTGGAATCGAATCTTATTATTGTATGTATTAATAATATAGGTATGCAAAGTCCGCAGATAGTGTGCTACTTTTTTTATAAACAAAATGGCGCCCGAAAATCGGGTTTTTTTCAATTTTTGCTCAATAACTCCAAAGATTTTAACTTTACACCAAAAATACTTAAATAAAAATTGACCGCAATTGACGAAAACGTTCCCCAGACAAAGCGGGTTTTTCCAACAAAATCTTTAATTTTTAACTAAAATTTTAGATAAGTAATTGTTAATCAATATTTAAATAACTTGGCAATGTAAAAGCCCTTTTTGAATAGATTATAATTCCAGAAGCCCATGGAAATTGAACGAACAGTTTAGCAACAATTGAATTGTTAATTAAAAATTTACGGTCGCTATAATAACGACAATAATTACGAAGCATAAGAATAACTATGATTTTTTCATAAAAAGACACTATACCCATCTTACTTACTTACTTACTTACTAGCCAACGCCCACCCTTGGCATGTTAGACATTTGGCGGCGCGCTGACCAGTATAGACGAGCCGTTTCTCGTAGGCGATCTTCATCCTCCTCGGGTGGGTCTGTTATCAGGGCTGGGCACTCTGGAAGGTGAGCAGCATCCATCTGGGGTTGATTACATAGTGGACAGTTGTCATTTTCACGGACGCCGATGCGATGTAGATGGGAGGCCAGGTAGTCATGCCCCGTAGTTGTTCTGAACGCGGCTACACTGATGGGTCTCGGCAAGTTGTGAGGGATTGGTGACTCTATTAGGTGGGCCCAAGATTTTCCAGCACCGGCTTGTATTTGCTGGTCTTTTATCTTCGCTTTGATTCCTCTTTTAATGGTGGACTTTGCTGATGTGTACGATTAGAAGCTAGGGGGCTGTGGAAGAGTAGTGCCTTCTTTTGCAAGTTCATCCGCCGCTTCATTCCCTTCAATACCGACATGACTAGGGATCCATTGTAAAGTAATCGGCCACCCTTTTTCCAGCAAGTTCGATAGTTGGACGCGGCAAGATATTGTTTGGGCACAGTCGGTATATCGATTTGTCGACAGGGCGAGGATTGCGGCTTGGCAGTCGATTAAGAAGGCAACTTTTTGGGGGTGTTGGAGATTCTCGAGACTTTTTTCGTGGAAAATCTCGAGATTCGTCCCATTTTTGTGGAAGTATTCGTCTTTGCCTTTCCCAGAAGGTTAACGCGTGTTGCTCCCTGCGGCATTGTATTGGTTCAATACCGGTCTGGGCTTCCATTGATGTAATCGGTGTTGATTTTGGAGCACCGGTGATGACGCGAAGGGCAGTGTTCTGGGCGACTTCAAGCTTGGAGGTGGTGTTTGTACTCGCAGTTATTGTAGCTTCACTCCCATATTCTAGTATCGGCCGGACATAGGTTTTGTATGTTGCTACCAAGACATCTTGCGTGGCGCCCCATTTTGTTGCTGTGAGACGTTTGAGCAGTCGATATCTCTTTGTGGCTTTCTCTGCAATGTCGTCGATTTGAGGTTTCCACGTCATTTTCTTATGAGCCTTGTTCATTACTCCCTCGAGCGCTTTCAGACTGCTACTTGATGCCCATATTAGGAGGTCATCGGCATACAGGAGGGCATCAACACCAGGTGTCTTTCTAATCATTGCGAGCACATCGTTTATCATTAGGTTGAACAATTGACAGCTGATGACAGCTCCTTGTGGCAGCCCTTGTCTTTGTAGTCTGAATTTGGAACAATGGTGAAATTTGACTCTCTGATACCTTTCACCGAGAAAAGAATTTATCCAATTGAACAGTTTACCGTCAATTCCAGACTTCGCTATCTTGTGTAACAGCAAACCTCTCCATACTGTTTCGTATGCAGCTTTGAGGTCTACTAGCACTGCAACTGTTGACATCTTACGGTGGAAAGCATCCTTGACTTTTTGAACTATACCCATCTAATGTACTTTACAGAATTGAAATTGGACTATTTAAGCGGCCTCAGGAATATTTTAAAATTATAAACAATTTTTTGGCTTATACACAAATAGAATATCTCGGAAAATATTAAACTAAATTAAATTGTGAAAACGGTATTCGAAAGACAGCGGCAGGACGCTTCTTTTAAAAGAAAAAACATTTAATTATGACGAGTGGTTCGTGAGATACAATCGGTCAAATTTGACCGCAATTTACGGCAAGGATATAAAAAATAGGATCATAATTTTTAAACCGTCACCCTTTTATTTTTGTCCTCTTTCTCCACACCAATTTTCATATCTTTAAAATACTCATAACAAATATTATTATAATAAAAACTATCGATAATACGTGTGAAAATTGCCAAAAATAGCAAAATTCCAATCAAAAATTAGGTTGGAGAAAATGTAACCCTCAAAGTTCAAAATCGGTATACGTTAAAAAAATGCATTTTCTCGGCTTCCCATGGAGAAATTTCGTTCATTCTTTTTTTATTCCTTAATAACTCGAGTAGAGCCATCGAACTAACGCATTAATAAATGTCAAACTTGCTTTTGTTTTGTTATAATAGATTAATTTATTTATAAGAACAGAAAATTACATATTTTTTCCAGTTGTAGGCTTTTTTTAGATAAACTTACTACAAGTGTACCTTTTAAAGTTAAAAACATAAATATCCTCATTTGAAAGCTGTATAATTATTTAAACAATTTTGATTCAAACAAATTAAAATTTTGTGTTATAATAAATAAATTTATTTATTATAACAAAACAAAAGCAAGTTTGACATCTAATAATGCGTTAGTTCGATGGCTCTACTCGAATTACTTGGGAACAAAAAAAGAATGAAGGAAATTGCTCCATGAGAAGCCGACAATAGTACATTATATACCGCGGGACTGAAGTAGTACATTTAATCCTGAAGGTAAAGTTTATGGCCCGACCGCAGGGAGGGCCATAATTTACCTGAAGGATTAAATGTACTTCAGTCGCAAGGTATATACGATACTTTTCGTACTTCCGGTATGATTTTATTAATTATTTCAATAATTTCAATCAGTTTTTTCTCTCTTCAACTCATTTAATAAACTGTCTTTAAAATAAGTTACCATAGTAACATTGCGTTGTGACAGTTATAATTTAGAAACATTGTCATTACTAGTGTCATTGTAAAGAAACATTGTTATTGATAATTATTGGTATCATGAGTGAAGAAGGTGTATCTGATATTGATAAAAGAGCAGCCGAAGTAGGTGAAGAATTGTTACCACCGAAATCTAGAAAACTATACGAGCAGCAGTACGATGCTTTTAAAAAGTGGTGCCGCTTAAAAAATGTGAGACAACCTACTGAAAATGCGCTGTTAGTCTACTTCGATGATAAATCAAAAGCGGTTTGTGCCTCAACTCTCTGGGCACATTACTCAATGCTGAAATCGGTTATTAACATTAGAGAAGATATTGATATAAGTAAATTTCCAAAATTATTAGCTTTTTTTTACCATTCTAATTAATTATATTTTTCAATAAAATATCCCTTAAATTCGTTTGTTTGTGATTTAATCGTTCCGGGAGTTTCGTCAATATTTAATCCCGGAGGGATTAAATGTGACACTTTAGTACCTGTCACAAGGGAGTGAAGTTGTCACTTTAGGCCCGGAAGTACGAAAAATGCATTTTTTTAACGTATACCGATTTTGAACTTTGAGGATTACATTTTCTCCAACCTAATTTTCGATTGAAATTTTGCTATTTTTGGCAATTTTCACACGTATTATCGATAGTTTTTATTATAATAATATATGTTATGAGTATTTTAAGAATATGAAAATTGGTGTGGAGAAAGACGACAAAAATAAAAAGGTGATGGTTTGAAAATTATGATCCTATTGTTTGTATCTTTTTTGTAAATTCCGGTCAACTTTGACCGGTTGTATCTCAGGAAATACTCATCATAATTAAACGTTTTTTCTTTTAAAAAAAGCGTCCTACCACTATTTCTCGAATACCGTTTTTATAATTTAATTTAGTTTATTATTTCCCGCGATATTCTATCTATTTATAAGCCAAAAAATTCTTAATAATTTTAAAATATTCCTGAGGCCGCTTAAATAGTCCAATTTCAATTCCGCAAAGTACATTAGATAGGTATAGTGTCTTTTTATGAAAAAATCCTAGTTATTCTTATGCATCATAATTATTGTCGTTATTATAGCGACCGTAAATTTTTAATTAACAATTTAATTGTTGCTAAACTGTTCGTTCAATTTCCATCGGCTTCTGGAATTATAATCTACACGAAAAGTGCTTTTACATTACCAAGCTATTTAATTATTGATTAACAATTACTTATCTAAAAGTTTAGTTGAAAATTAAAGATTTTGTTGGAAAAACCCGCTTTTTCCGGGGAAAGTTTTCATCGAAGGAAATCGGAAAAAACACGTCTCTATGCAGAATTTAATTGCCGTGAATTTTTATTTGAGTATTTTTGGTGTAAAGCTAAAATCTTTGGAGTTATAGAGCAAAAATTGAAAAAAACACGATTTTTGGGGCGCCATTTTGTTTATAAAAAAAGTAGCACACTATCTGTGGAGTTTGCATACCTATATTATTAATATATACAATCATAAGATTCGATTCCAGCAATAAAATTGCTGGTAAATAACTTTTCCCAAAAATGGCCTATTCTCCGATAATCAGCACAGACTATAAGATTTAAGCAACAAGAATATCCCCAACTAGTAATCATTCAGCCGTTGACTTAACTCTAACATCTCCCCTTTTAGCCGACCGTATAGCTTGGTCAGTAGATTCAGATTCATTAGGTTCAGATCACTACCCAATCAATATAGAAATTCAAATCAATCCCTCCTCCTTTGTCATCAACCCATCAACAAAATGGAATGACTCTCGTGCTGACTGGTCTGTTTTTGGAAATATTTTTGAATTAGAAATTAGTAAGCTCAATAATTTAGATAGGAATTCAACTTCGGTAGACAAAATCGAATTTTTCCTCAATGCAATCACGGTCGCAGCATTGAAATCTATGCCTATTAAAAAATCTTTCACACCTTCTGTACCAAGACCTTATTGGTGGGATGAGGAATGTTCTGCGATTGTTAAAAAACGAAAAGAAGCTCTCAGCGAGTTTAAAAAACAAGGTAATTTTATCAATTATCTACAATATCAAGACATTTCTGCTAATGTCAAACGTACGTTCAAACTTAAACAAAAAAACAGTTGGAAAATGTTTTTGAATAAATTAAATAAAAACACTCCTCTGACTGAGATATGGAACACTGTAAGATCTATTTGCAATAAACACCATCAAAAAAGAAAACCACAATTAGACGAAAGCCTTATTCAAAAAGTTCTTGATACATTGGCTCCTTCATCTGCTGCAGGTCCAATTTTTAACGACAACATTAATCAATTTCACTTCCATCAAGACTCAGACACCTTCTCAAAAAATTTTAGCTTTTCGGAATTAGAATTAGCCTTAAAAAAATCAAAAAATACTGCACCTGGACTTGACGGGTTTACTTATACGATAATAAATAAATTGCCTGAAAGTGGTAAACTTCTTCTCTTAGAAATTTTTAATGATTGGTGGTTGAAACAAAAGTATTCAGATAGTCTTAAAAATATAATTGTGTATCTTCTAGCGAAACCTAAGAAACCACCTGACTTACCTTCGTCCTACCGACCTATTTCATTGTTATCGTGTATTACAAAAACTTTCGAAAGGCTTATAAAATTTAGACTCGAACATTTTGTCGAAAACAGATCAATTTTACCAAAAAATCAGTATGGATTTCGTAGAGGTATAGGCACAATTGATGCAATGTCACATTTAGTTACAGGTGCTCAATTGTGTCTATCAAAAAATAATTACATGTTGTGTCTTTTTGTGGACCTTAAAGGGGCTTATGATGTGGTAGATTTGGAAATATTATATTCAAAAATGGTAACGTTTGGCATCAATAAAAGAGTCTCTATAAATATTTTAAATTTGTTTGCTAATAGAAAAGTATTTTTGCGAGATAGTCATACCGTTTTACATGGTCCAAGAGTACTTTACAACGGGCTTCCGCAAGGCTCTATTTTAAGTCCCCTTTTGTTTAACTTATACACTGCAGACTTGCATGATTTGATGAGCGATGGCATACAAATTATTCAATACGCGGACGATTTATGCATTTATGTCACCCATAATACCTACGATCGCTGCATGATAGACTTAAGACGTACTTTTGACAGGTTACAAAACTGGTTCGACGATATGGGTTTTAGTGTTTCACCAGAAAAGACAGCTGTGATGTGTTTCAAAAGGCACAGATATCAGTTAGTCGATAATTTCTCTATAGGTAAATACACTATTCCTATCGTAAAAGAATATAAATATTTAGGTATAATTATAGATAGTAAACTTCTATGGACCAGTCACATTAAGTATGTCAAACAAAGATGTGAAAAGGGAATAAATCTTCTGCGCTTCCTCTCCAAACAGAGCTGGGGCGCGGATCAACAAATTTCCTTAATGTTCTACAAGTCTTATATTCGCTCGATTTTGGATTATGGGTGTACTCTCTATGGTTCTACCTCCAATACGAACCAACTTACCCTTGATCGAATACAATATAGAGCTCTGAAAATATGTTTGGGAGCAATGGCATCTTCACCAAATCATGCCACTCTGGCAGAGTCTCAAGAACTTCCTCTTAGTTTTCGAAGACAGTTTTTAGCAAATAAAAGTCTATTAAAATATAGATGTTACAACAGTGATTTGATCGCAAAAATTAACTTTCTTGTAATTGACATTTTGACAAATCATTATTGGAAAAAGAAAAACTCTCCTCCTCTGGCAGATGCATTTATTGATACAAACTTATTTCAAAATGATATTGTTAAACTTAATAAAATACCATTGTATGCACACAGTTTCGATTCTATAATTGACAAACCTATCACCATATTCCCTCGGTATTCAGATTGTAATATCTTAAACCAAGCCATGATAAAATCCATTGTAAATGGTCTCGGGTCGAACTTAACTAAAATATATACAGGTGGGTCAAAAACGGAGCTAAACACAGGTTCGGCATTTTTTGTTTCAAACATAAATCATATTGAAAAGTACAGAATCTCAAATTATTGTTCCATTTTTACCGCCGAGTCCTTTGCTATTGAAAAGGCACTAAAATGGTGTGCAACTCAAACATGCACGAATGTGGCAATAATTTCAGACTCAAAATCAGCATTACAAGCTATTAGCGGTCACCCAATAAACCAATTCCGAAATGCCTTAATTTTGAACATTAAAAAATTTATGGATCTTAAACAAAATAATGTAACTGTTTCGTTTATTTGGACGAAAGGACATTGCGGAGTCGAAGGTAATGAAATTGCGGATATAGCCGCAAAAAGTAGTCACAGTTGCCACCATATGGACAAAGTATTTAATTTAAAAGATTTGAATAATGCTCTCCAACCTAATATCAGGAGGAAATGGGAAACTGATTACAAAAGAATTGCAAATGAATCTACAAACCCTTATTTCAGAATTCACCCTACACTTCCAAAAGACATTCCTCATTTCACCTTTAATTATAATAGAGCACAAATGTCAGTATTGACTCGTTTAAAATTGAATCATGCTCGCTTTCCATCTCACTTATATAAAATTGGAATACTTAACTCTCCTGTCTGTAGTTGTGACAATGTATCCATTGGTGATCTAAATCATATATTTCTAGAATGTTCTCTGAACTCTCAATCTTCTTCAATTCTGTATCAAGAACTAATTCATCACGAGTGTCCATTGCCACTAAATATTACAGCTCTCCTTTCTTCCCCAGATAAAGCGGTACTAGATTCCATCATTAATTTTATCAGAAATTCAAAAATAGCGGTATAGTTTAGAAATAGACAATATGAAATCATTTAATCTAATTAAGAATTTACATGTTTTGTGGCAAATAGATTTTGTCTGATGCCAGGATCTCTCTCACACACACACACACAAAGATTTAAGCAAAAAAAGTGATTTTCTTCATTTATTTCAATGTTTTGAAAAATATACGTATTATTGATGAAAACGTTTAACAGCGGACTCTCTTTAAAATGAGATTATCGAAATTGAATAATTTTTTCTACAAACGTGTTAAAAATGCAATTTTTAGCACTTCATAGGAGCCTAAAAAATGTCACTTTAATGCACTAATATTAAAAATTTTATGGTACTGCAGTTAAAAGCGAAATGTCAAATTTTGAAAGCAAATTCACACCATTTCTGAAACTTATTATTAGCGATATCATAATATTGGATTCTGGATTTCCTCGACATCAAATCCAGGATAACTCGACTGGCCGCTACCTTTATGTATATCTTGAAATTGATCTTTTTCTATGATATTTTCTTGTATTTTAACGAAAAAAAGGTCCGTAATATACGATGCAATCGAAGACTGCCTCCTTTCAATGTATTAAAGGTTTTTTAAAAGATTTTTTAAAATTTAATATAAACTGTATTATTGCATTTTTAACACGTTTGTAGAAAAAATATTGTATGATATATGTGTTAAAAGTGCATTTTTAGGCACTCATGTGAATTGCAGGTTTCTCTTCGCTCATTCTGCAAACCTTTACATGCGTGCCTTAAAATTGTATTTTTATAACACACTTATCATAAATAACTATTAAGAATGTAGGTGCTAATATGTATTTTAGGGCTATCCCTACTTTTTCTTTCTTTACACGGCGGTAGTAAAATTCTCATTGGTATGGATTTGTAAACATTAGTTCACAATGGTATTGTCATCATTAACATAGAGATGGCTATTTAGTTCAGTTTTTGATTCTTCTTGGATAATCGTTATTTGTATATGTATAAACGCTTAAATTATTAATTCAGTTAATTAATAGGATTATTTTTCTCTAACTATATATTCAGTGATTACAGTAATTTATATACTACACAATAAAAACTAATAATCCAGAAAAGAGAAAAGGTGATAAAGTGATTTGAAAAACATTATTGTTTCTATGAAACACTTAGATAAATTTTGAACATTTTTAACAACAAAACACTTATTCTAAAGCGAAAGACCACAGAATATACCCTGGTGTAATCTGTGTTGTATCTTCCATAAATAATAAACAATAAATAACTTTTTATTAATTTCACGTATTAAATCAATTATTTATTAAATACATTATTAATATATATTATTGAATATATAATATATATACACCGTTATTAGGCGTCAACGCCCTTTGGTAGAGATCTATGGAGGAGTATGACCAAGGCGCAAGCACTTATCCCTTGCCGTACCGCTCGTCCATAGGCCGATCAGACACCAGTTTGTTCCAGACCAAGTCCAATATCTACTATTTTTGATTTGTTTATTATTGAATAAAAATTCAAAATATTCCTGAAGCCCTGTCAAATATTCAGTAGACTTTTTTGTCACCGTCTTGTCAGAACATTCTGTTCGACTGAGAGCGTTGTATGACGTAGACGGCGAATGCTCGATTTGAAAAATATCACCACTAAAAAAATACTAAATATATTTGAAAAATGCAAATTTAAACGCAGAATGGAAGATTACATAATTACCGAGGGTAATGAAATTCCATTAGGACTCATTTTTTGTTAATGTGTTTTGTCATAAATATATATCTGGTTCTTTTTAAGGTCACAACGACGCTGATAATAATTGTACATTAGTCGAAAAATGGTCATTAATTCTGCATCAATTATTAGTAAGGAACTAATTAAAAATTAATATAATTTTTAAAACGGTAATATATTTTTTTTACGAAGTAATTAAAACAACAGGTTGTAGAAAAAGTACAGTATTCTAGTCGCATGTAGCGGCTATTACTCACTCTGACGATCACTCGCCTTCGGCTCGTGTCGCAAACTTCATCATCGTGAGTAATAGCCCTCATTACATGCTTGTTGAATAATATATTATTATTGTTTATTTTAATAGTTATGAGCAATAAAAAAAATGCTTACTTTCGGATTTAATTTGTAATAATTTTTTGATTGTAAACATTTTTTTTAATTCAGAAAATTTCATTTTAAAGAGCAAGTATTTTCAAGAAAGTCGTAGTCGAACATTTCCATCTTAGTGCGGCAGATTCGTGCAAATATTATAAGAATTGTGCATTTAATGATAGAAGCATATAATTTGGACCACATAATATACTAAACATAAAAACGTTCAAATTTAGATTGGAGGCCATCTCAGATTTTGCCTTTTACAAAAATGGCGGGGATTCAAAATGGCGACTATACATATGTGAGTAATAGCACGATAACTTTTGAACGAGACTTCAAATTTCAACCAAATTTGGTACATATATAAGTTCTTGTTTTAATGTATAATATCGACATTTTGAACTGGAACAATAGGTTTACCGGAAGTTGTGTTTCTCCTGGTTTTTTTTTAAAATATGTTGTTTCTTTTCAATTCTTTCACACTGTATGTATTAATTTTTCAAAAAGATAATACGGTCATTAAAAAGCGTAAAAATATTTTTTAGGAAATATTTTGAACTTTTTAGTTTTGTTAATTGCCATTTAATAAATGCAAAACGTATCTTCACATGTACCTGTATGCGGCAGATTCATGCAAATATTATAAACATTATCCTGCATTTAATGGTAGAAGCATATAATTTGGACCACATATACTACACAT
This sequence comes from Diabrotica virgifera virgifera, assembly GCF_917563875.1. Lineage (NCBI taxonomy): Eukaryota > Metazoa > Arthropoda > Insecta > Coleoptera > Chrysomelidae > Diabrotica > Diabrotica virgifera. Next base: position 275,715,696 of record NC_065443.1, read on the forward strand.
ATTAGGGGTTCAAATTTAGATACGAGGCCATCTCAATTTTTGTTCCTTTTACAAAAATGGCGGGCATTCAAAATGGCGACTATACATGTGACTAAGAGCACGATAAATTTTGAACGAGATAACAGATTTCAACCAAATTTGTTATATAGGTTCTTTTTTTGATGAATAATATCGAGCTGTTGAACTGGAAGAATCGGTATACCAGAATTTGTGTTTTTACTCTTTTTTTTTATGGAAAAATATGTTGTTTCTCTTTCAATTCTTTCACCCTGTATATGCTAATTTTTCAAAAAGGTAATACCGCCGTTGAAAAGAGCGCAAAAATATTTTTTAGGAAATATTTTGAACCCTTTAGTTATATTAATTAGCATTTAATAAATGCATAACCTATCTTCACATGTAGGTACCTATGTGCGGCAGATTCGTGCAAATAATAATATAAGAATTATTGTGCGTTTAATGGTAGAAGCATATAATTTGGACCACACATACTACACATACAAAGATTCAAATTTAGATTGAGGCTGTCTCAGAATTAGTCTTTTACAAAAATGGCGGGCATTCAAAATGAATCTACCGCCCATAGGTACATGTGAACATACGTTATGCAATTATTAAATGGTAATTAACACAACTGAAAAGTTAAAAATATTTCTTAAAAATGTATTTACACTCATTTCAATGGCGGTATTACCTTTTTGAAAGATTTATATATACAGGCTGAAAGAATTCAAAAAGGAACAACATATTTTTACATAAAAAAACAGTAAAAACACAAATTCTTTTAAACCGATTCTTCCGGTTCAAGACCTCGATATTACTCATCAAAAAAACAACCTATGTACCAAATTTGGTTCATATCTGACGTCTCGTTCAAAAGTTATCGTGCTATTAGTCACAAATGTATAGTCGCCATTTTGAATGCCCACCATTTTTGAAAAAGGAACAAAAACCGAGATGGCCTGGTATCTAAATTTAAATCTTTATATATGTAGTATATGTGGTCGAAATTATATGCTTCTACCATTAAATGGAGGTTATTTATGAACATACGGTTAAATGTAAATTTAAATTATAAGCACACTAACATAAATCCTACTCTTTTGTATCCATTCCAGGGGTCCCCTCCCCCGTGTTACAATACCCCGCCGAGATGACCCTTCGGCAAATTAGCACTCCTTCTAAATCTCCTTTGTGATAACTAACAAATTTATATGAATGGTAAAAAAAAAATAATTAAAAAGTAACCAATATAGTTTAAAAAATAATAAATTAATTAAAAAAAATGATAAAAAACAAAATAAAAAAAATTAAAAAAAAAATAATAAAAAAAAAATAAATAAAAAAAAAATATTAAAAAAAAATAATAAATAAATACTAAAAAAAAATAAAAAAAATAATAAAAAAAAAAATATACGTACCTATATTAAAAAAAAATAATTTTAAAAAAGATACAATTAGGTACATTATAAGGATAACCATTAATATAATATTGAGTATTATGTACAATAATATGTGTTGTTCATTAAATATAAGATAATATAAGATACACATTATGTGAAAATTAATACTTACCTGAAGCATTTTCCTTATAACTTTTACACACTTGTTCTGGCTAATTGGCTTAGTTCCAGTGCCATAAAACAAAACACACACACACACACATACCATTAAATGCACAATAATTCTTATAATATTTGCACGAATCTGCCGCATATAGGTACATGTGAAGATACGTTTTGCATTTATTAAATGGTAATTAACATAACTAAAAAGTTAAAAATATTTCCTAAAAATATTTTTACGCTCGTTTCAATGGCGGTATTAACATTTTGAAAATTTAATACATACAGGGTGAAAGAATTGGAAAGAAAAACCGCATATTTTTACATAAAAACCAGAAAAAAGACAACTTCTCGTAAACCGATTCTTTTGGTTCAAGACCTCGATCTTATACATCAAAAAAAGAACCTATATACCAAATTTGGTTGAAATCTGAAGTCTCGTTCAAAAGTTATCGTGCTATTAGTCACATATGTATAGTCGCCATTTTGATTCCCCTCCATTTTTGTAAAGGACAAAATCTGAGATGGCCTCCCATCTAAATTTGAACCTTTATATTATGTGCAGTATATGTGGTCCAAATTATATACTTCTATCATTAAATGCATAATTATTTCACATATCGGCTTCACTATCTATATTGCGTATTTACTCATATCACCATATTTAAATAAACGAAAAAAATAATGACGCAGTTAATACAAAATCGTGATGCAGTAAAAAAATTCGATGCCCACGACTTGGTACGCCTTCTCTATTAACTTTTCCCAGAAATCCCATTTGAAAATAGCAAGCAGTAATTTTTCGATTTTTCAACTGCGTTTTCGGTCTCGTTTCCTTGGATATAAGTAATAAGTATCGTTTAAATATACAGTGATGAGCGAGCTAATAACGGGCAAAATACCGCAAAAGATAGAAAACATAATACATTGTGGATTAAAAAGAGATGAAACTAGTAGAGGTGAAAATTATCGATATAAACATATAAATTAACTTTACATTACATAGTTTCCTACCTTTAGACGTCTGTGACAGGAGTATTTTATAAAATTCTCCTGTCACAGTGACAATTGTCATACTCCTCTGATACGTATAAAGGTGGGAAACTACATACAGTGTGTCAATTTGAAAAGTTGCCATCCCCTATAATTTGGTCCCTACAGAAAATCTAAAAATATGCAAAAACACGTCAAATTTATTTGTGAGGGGGACATTTTGTAGACCAGTTTTCAACTAAATTACATCAACCCTATAGCGGGGGCGGACACAACCCCCAAAATCTTTAACGGAAAGGGGGGTTGAGTGATACCTCATTTTGAATGTCATTAAATTACCTTTTCAAAAATACAACACGCCTTATATTCTTTTCAGTACTTTTGGAGAAATATTGGACTCAATACTCTAAAAAATTTTGGGGTTCTGAACAAACTCTATACTCAATATACACACCGGCAAAATTAGCCGAACACCTTAAAAATGGGACATGTTTGATGTCTTGCATTTCCTAAACCACTGGTCGGATTTGAATGATTCTTTTAGTATGTTATAGCCTTATTATTTATGAATATCGTTTTAATAATATTGTTGCTAGACAGGTAAATATCATTTTATACCGGGTGTACCAAGCATACTGTGTTTTTTTCTTAAAGTTTGGAACACCCTATGGAATATTCTAGCATATGTAAAATAATAAAATTAATACTCGATTGTATACTTAGGCTTTCTTAACATTTTTCTTTTTGATTCATTTACTTATGTAAGGTAATAAATAAGTTATGTGCGTTAACAACTATCCATGATTTTCATCAATAAATCCTCATAGTAGGGGAGGAAAGTATACTAAACTTGCAGTTACTCGAACGTTATGGGGACCTATTGGATTGTGAAGAGTATGTGCTAAAATCAGAAAAAGGTTAAGTTAAGTTTTCCATAAAGTGGGGGACTTTTCATGTTTTAATTAAATTTTCCATTTGAAACAATCATTTTTCTCCGATTACAGCGCTATCTATCCATAATTCGAAAAAATGTGTCGAATAAAAGTTGCTTATTTTTACGTAAAGAATCCAAATCTGAAATAAAAATTGGGGGCTCCCATTTAAGATTTTAAATTAAATCCCTCACCCCACCTTCGTGGAGGCTCGTGACACCCCACGGAGAGGGGTGGGGGGTAAATTAAAAATTTTAAATACGAACCCTGCGATATTTCGCGAAATTAACATAAGATCGTAAAACTGCAACATACACCTATTCAATATTTTTCAAAAATCCACCGAATAGCATCAAACACGACCCCCACGGAGGTGGAGTGGGGGGTTACTTTAAAATCTTAAATAGGAGCACCAATTTTTATTGCAGATTTGGATCCTTGACGTAAAAATAAGCAAATTTTATTCGCAATATTTTTTCCAATTATGGATAGATATAGCCAATATTTCCTATAATCGGAAAAAACGATTGGTGGAAAATTAAATTAAAAAATGGAGAGCCTCACACTTTATGGAAAACTTAACTTAACTTCTTTTAGTTTTAGCACCCACGCATCACAATCCAATAGATCCCCATAACGTTCGAGTAACTGCAGGTTTAGCATACTTTCCTCCCCTACTATGAGGATTTATTGATAAAAAGCATGGCTGTTAAAGCACAGAACTTTTTATTTTCCAGCATAAGCAAATGAATCAAAAAAGAAAATGTTAAGAAAGCCTTAGTCTACAATCGAGTTTTGATTTTAATATTTTATATATGCTAGAATATTCCACAGGGTGTTCCGAACTTTAAGAAAAAAACACAGTATGATTGTAACACCCGGTATAAAATGACATTTACCTGTCTAGCAACAATATTATTACATCGATATTCTTAACAAATAACGCTATAACATACTAAACGAATCACTCAAATCGGACAACAGGATCAGGAGATTCGAGACATCAAACATGTCCCATTTTTAAGGTGTTCGGCTAATTTTGCCGGTGTATGTATTTACGGTGTTACTTGATTTTTCCAAAAATACTTCAAAAAAATACTCCATATACTTCAACACCAAAAAAAAATCAATTTGGAGTTGAATACTCCAAAAAAATTTTTGGAGTTCTGAACTCGATATTTAATTATTAAAATTAATTATAAAAAAATTAAAATTACTGAAAAGAAAGATAATGTGTGTGGTATTTTTAAAAAAGTAATCGAACGACCTTTAAAATGAGGTATCACTCAACCCCCCTTTTCATTTTCATTAAAGATTTTGGGGGTTTTGTCCGCCCCTACTATAGGGTTAGTGTAATTTAGTTGAAAACTGGTCTATAAAATGTCCTCCTCACAAATAAAGTTGACGTGTTTTTGTATATTTTTAGATTTTCTATAGGGACCAAATTATAGGGGTGGCAACTTTTTAAATTGACTCCCTATATGTAATGTAATGTTAATTTATACGTTATGTCGATTATTTCCATTTCCACTAGTTTCATCTCTTTTTACTTCACAATGTATTATATTTTCCATTTTTGCGGTATTTTGTCGGTTATTAGCGCGCTCGTCACTGTACAGTGCTAGTCAAAAGTCCGTACCCCCCCTCGTATCTTTTGAACGGTTATACGTTATACCTATAATAGTGAAATTTGGAGGGAGGAAATAAACGGACGTAATCTTCTTAACTAGTCATGACATGTGACATAATAGTGACAGATGACGTCACAGAGCCACTGTGACCGATAATTTTAAATAGGACCTTATGGCAAGTGATACCTCGTTTGAAAGGTATTGAAAATACCTATTGAGTCATACTAATTTTGTTTGAGTTTAAGCTAATTTTGATGAATAAATGAAATAAATATAAAATTGTAGTTACGCATTTAATTAATAAAAATTCAAAATTCCGCCTATGATTACTTCTTGTCAAACAGGTTGACGTTGACGTAAAAACTACTAAAGAATTAAAAAACGTCAACTTTTTTGACAAAAAATCCATAGGCGGACATTTGAATATTTATTAATTAAATTCGAAACTACAATATTATATTTATTAATTTATTCACCATAATCAAAATCAACCTAAACCCAAAAAAATTAGTATGACTGAATAGATATTTTAAATACCTTTCAAACGAGGTATCACTTGCCGTAAGGTCCTATTTAAAATTATCGGTCACAGTGGCTCTGTAACGTCATCTGTCACTATTACGTCACCTGTCATAACTAGTTAAGAAGCTTACGTCCGTTTATTTCCTCCCTCCAAATTTCACTATTATACAGTGTGTCCACGGTTGGGGTGCCCAAGAGGAAAAACTTTTTTATTTTCAATTTTAGCGAAAAATGTCATTCTGGATAAAAATTTTGCTTGTTCTAAAACCCCATAAAACGAAATAAAATTCAAGTTTTTCAAATCCTGCTTAATTTTGTAGCCAATTTTATGTAAATCCCTATAAATTTTTGCACTAAGTTCGAAATCGTAACAATAATATTCGCGGTGTGCAAGTACTTGGAAAGGGAAACGAGAAACGACCGTGCGCGAGTCGCGGAGAAATATTGCATCTATCTTAAATAATTCATATTGTCAATTGAAATTGTCAAATTGACGTATATTTCATTCCTTCTGTCATTGACGCAGAAAAATTATATATTGCTCCACAATATTGATATAATATACAATTATTATATAAAGGTAAATTTAATTAATTGTATTTTGCTTGCAGTACTGCATTTTAATAACTGATTTTATTTACTACATACAATTGTTTACGTTTGCTAAACATAATCTGCATCTTATTTTTTCTTCTTATTATTTTTTTGGACTATGGTCTTGACAATTATCCAGCAACCAGGACTAATATAATTGGCCAATATAATTAAAAGTGCGAATAAAAGTACAGAGCGTAGAAATAGAGGTCGCTTTGCCGAACTTGCACGGTCCCAATAGTGTTGCCAAGCCACAATGTAGCTTAGTAACTGTCAACTCCGATAAATAATTTACGAATTGTCATTTTTTTCGACATTGTTAAACGTTCAATAAAGAATTTATCTTGTGTTAAATTTCATTATTAAAATTATTGGATTAATAACTATTTAATTAATAAATAATTTGATGATTCAAGGAGAACGACAAAGTCTGGCTTCATAATCCAGAGAAGCGAAACGGTTTTTCTCCCAAGTTATTATTGTTGCAATTTCGAACTTAGTTAAAAAATTTATAGGGATTTACATAAAATTGGCTATAAAATTAATCAGTATTTGAAAAACTTGAATTTTATTTCATTTTACGGGGTTTTAGAACAAGCAAATCTTTTTATCGAGAATGACATTTTTCGCTAAACTTAAAAATAAAAAAGTTTTTCCTCTTGGGCACCCCATCCGTGGACACACTGTAGGTATAACCGTTCAAAAGATACGAGGGGGGTACGGACTTTTGACTAGCACTGTATATTAGTATCTATAATTTTAGTGTTAACATTTTAAATGCCAAACTATTTGGGTTTTTTATTTATTTCCTACTGAAAGAAATACTGAAAGCAAAATAACATTTCATATAAATTAAAACCCAATACAAAACTGTTATGCCTTTCCATTATTTCAACAGGAGCAACTCCCACCAAACCTTCCAAACAGCAACATCATACCAACAATTGGTAACAATGATAATTGTTCAAAATTATGTAGTTCATTAAAATGTTTAAGTGTTAATGGCGCTCTATTTCGATGGCATGCGGATCAGTTTTAATGAACAATAGTTTCAACATGATGCTGTTAATTAGAATGGTAGTTGTATGTTCATCGAACTTGCGCCCTTTTGTATCGGAATAGCGGAGAACTTAAAACAGAGAACTGAAACCTTTCACGTACCTAACGCTGGATCTGTGTGTATAGTCTTTTAACTATTAAGATGATCAAAATTGTGATAGAACAAGAGTTGGTTTGCTTTAATTTACGTTTGAGGGTCGGGTAGTAAAACTTGTTAAGTGACAAAATAAAAAACCCGATTTATCACACTTTGAATCTAAAAACTAACAAAATAATTTTTTTTGAAATCAGCCGTCAAATAAAATATTTTAGAAATATAATCATCTCATATTAAAATAAAAAGACATTGTTTTTTATCAAATTAATTTTTTTTTCAAATTTTAACAAGAAGAAATTTAGAAAAGAATGCTACTTAACAAGTTTTTTATGCGTCTTAGTTAAGGATATAAAAATCTGTTAAGAAACTATAAAGACACTTAACATGTTATTCATCACTGGGTCAAGTTAGCATAAAATTGTTTAGTTGATAACTTTATTTGAGCAAACTTTATAAGAAAACAAGAGATTAACAGAATTTAAACAACAAATGAACATAAAAAATAATTTTAAACTGTTAAATCTTGGGATTTCAGTGAATAGTAAAAAGAATGATGTACTGGTGGAATTCATTGGAGGCATGACATCACATGGCCTAGTTTTGACTCTTCTATGGGCAACGCTTCTGGATACTTTTGAGTCAAGTTTGTATTAAAATCTTCTTCCAGTGAGAGACTAGGTCTACCCCTTTTTCTTTTAAGACTAATGGATTGTGGAATTCCATTGTATGTGTCATAAGAAAGCATGACATAAGGATTATTAATATTAAACTCCAGCTTCACGGAGTTGCTTTTTCCAAAATTCGATTTGCTGAAATTTTCTCTTAATTCAGTAAAATTTAAAAAACCTTCTCGCTTAAGAGGCGTTACAATAAATGGCCTTTTCTTTTTGGCTCCTTTCAGAACTGCTTCCCATTCACTAGGAGAGTACACGGCATTCTTATTTTTTGCGAATTTTTCTACTAATGCAAAATCCCTATCACTAGGTAGCATAGTGTGCCCTACTTGTGGAAAAACGTGAATTATTTTTTTAAACCTTTTAGATGCCAGGAGTTGTAGCCAAAATCCTACGATAGTTAAATTCTTGTTTTGACCACAGCAGTTATCAGATACAGCATAAAGTGTGTCACCACGAACATCAAACTTATCAAAATATTTCTTTAGGCAACTAGAAATTTCATCGGATCCTCGTTTAGCAATGGATTCGTCCCAAAGGAAAAAGTAGCCATCTTCTGGCTTGTTGCAGCAATGGACACTAAAATTATAACACCAAAGTTTTTTTTGTAAAAACATGGACCGGTGGTTAATTTAGGTGTAGGAAGAGCTTGTTGCAGATCAAACGTTATCACATGTACGTCATTTTCCTTAGACTTTTCCATTGCTTTTTCAAGAACGTCTCTTGCAGCTTTTGCTTTTCTTAAGTGTAACTCTTTAGAAGTTTCTAGTTCCTTAAGTTGTTCATTATCACCAATTTCTTTAGAATGGTTTATATTAATTTGGAACTCATCGCACTTTGCACAAGTGTCAGATTTAGGAGTTTTAAAAGAAATATTATAGTCCTCTGTAAAAATTCTTCTGAACTTGTCTGAAGAAACAAATTCAAGTTTTTGTGCTTGACGACTTTCTATGTACTTTTCATATAATATTTCAATATTGTAATCAAGGCTCATATACTCTTTATCCGTGTTATCAGGTCGGCTGTAATGGCTTTCATATCGAGGTAAAGAGTCTATGAAACGATGAACTGCGTCAATGTCGTTTTGCAAATTCTTTCTTTTTTGGTTTCCGAGTCTACCTCTGCGGTCTTCTTCAGGAACAATAGCACCCTTCTTAAACTTACTCACAATATATTCCACTCGACCTCTACCGATTCCATGCAAAGAAATAAATGCATTTTTGCAAATTTTTAAACTTTTGTTGTTTGATTGAATAGAGCAGTCAAAAGTAGAAGTCCTCCTCGTATCCCTTTTTCTGGTCTTTCGTTTTATATTGTTTCTACGCATACATCCGAATAGATAAGTATTTTGTATATCATAGCTTGAGAGCTGCCAGAACTTAGAAAATATTTTGGAGCGCTCATCTGCTGATATTATCTCAAAACATTTTTCTTTTACATGTACATGGAGGCCCAACAGCTTTCTTGCTTACTTCACCACCACTTCCTCTGTATTTTTTATATTTCTCTCCAGAATCTTTTAATAGTTTTGTTTTATTTTGTATGTTTATCTGTCTCTTTCGTTTTCTTCCCTTCTTTACATTAATATTCTAAAAAAATATAAATTTAGTATGTTAAATAATGTCAAGTACTAAGTAATATGACTAGCTATTTCTGCAAGTAAAACATGTTATATGCATCATATCACTTAACAGATTTTACTAATATAATAAATAAATATCACTAATAGCAAGTAAAACGTGGTAACTGCCATCACTTAACATATTTTACATGCAGTGTTAGAATCTTAACCTAAAAACTTACTTGTTCTAAATCGGAACTTTCGATTGAACTTTCTTCGTCACTATAGTTTGGATCCGAATCTGAGCCCTCAAGGGGCTCTTCTGCTGACATTTTTAAGCATAAAATAAAACAAAACAAGCAACTTGTTAAGTACACTTGTAGCGTGCTCACTGCAGTTCACAGGTATTACATGCAAAAAACATAATATTAGACAATTAACAGATTTTGACGATGTGAGGTAGTGACATCGATGAGTCAAATTTTGAAATTTTGAAAATTGAAATCTGTAATATGGTTACTTAACAAATTTTTCATGCAAAAACATTTAAATCTTAGGCAATGTTACTTAACATGTTTTACGACCGGACCCTTCGTTTATAAAATAAGTTAGAGAAACAAAAGTTTTGAAAGTAAAACAATAGAAATAATGTGTAGAATGATGTCTAGATATTTCGTAGAAATAAAGTAACCTTCAAAATAAATATTACATTAGTAGACCAGGGCGGATGTGTGAGAAAACGTCTATATTTAGATGTGCGAGGTGGCATTCGGATTTTTGCAGATAAAGTTAGGTGACAACTTTAACAATAACAATTGACTTATGCTCCTTCTCAAATATGCCCGAAACATGAATAAAAAAATTAAAATATTTAAAAAATTTCTAAAAATAACGATTTTTTTCTATTTTCTTTGCTTATAACTTAAAACGATTTATTTTGGAACAAAGTCGTAGGGAAATAAAATAAAGATAAATAAATTTTGTATGCTCAACGGCTGGTTAAAAATGCTTTAAATTATTACCCATTCTGGAAAATAGCAATAAATACAAAAAAAAAGGGGCAAAATAAGCCTGGTTTTATTCAATGTTTTTAAACCACTTTGGTTGCATTTAGAATAGAACTTTCGTAATTCGCTTAGAAAATTTTTACAACATACTTAAATCGTTCACCAATCACCAAATTGTATTAAAATATACCTGATAGATTTTGCAGAATAATTTTGCAATATAAATTTTTTTAAAAAAGTTCAAATTTTTAAAAACTTTCTAAAGAAAAAGTAGACGATTTAGAAGTTCACTAATTTTTTACATATAAAGAGGTTCTCTACCTATCTAATACACTTTACAGAATTAAAATCGGATTCTTTAAGCGGCCTCAGCACTGTTTTAAATTTATAAACAATTCTTTGGCTTATAAACAAATATAGTGAGGACGTTTGAGTTGGCATAAATTCATTTTCTCGAGAATAGGCGTCTCTGAAGATGAATCCCGAAACAGGTCGATTTTTATTTTTATATTCTAATTTTTTCGTATATATATCATAATAGTGACGTCATCCATCTGGGCGTGGTGACGTAATCGATGATTTTTCTAAATGAGAATAGGTGCCGTGTGATATGCTTTTTCTTATGAGGATCTTTCAGTGCGTCACAGTTTTCGATTTCTTTCTAACGCATTAAATTGTATGTGAAAGAAAAAAACGCACTTCAGTGATTACATCTCGTCGGTGACATTTATAACATTTATTCTAGTTGTCAATAGATAAGCTATAATCGAAAAAAATATTTACTAATGATATAATATATCTAAGAATATAATCTGTACAATTTATAAGAATATACAAATCAAAGAAAATACATACCATTTTATAAATGCAATAAACAGAATTGATTTGTTTGTATGCCAAATTGCCAATAAAATGGGACAACTGTCAGATTTAACTAAAATGTAATGTTAGAATAAATGTCATAAATGTGTATTATCACGGACTTACCTTTTTTTCTATCATTTGTGACGCACTGAAAAATGAAGTTAAGTTAAGATATACAAATATCTGGGAACCTGGGTTGATGACAGAAATGACCAAAGCAAAGAAATTAAAGTCCGAATTGAAACTGCAAGGCAAGCATTTATAAAAATGAAGACACTGCTTACAAACAAAGACCTTCAGTTGCCTCTCAGATTGAGGGCTCTAAGATGCTACATATTTCCTATATTGCTATACGGAATGGAAGCTTGGACATTGAAGAGACAACACATAAGAAGAATAGAAGCGTTCGAAATGTGGTGTTACAGAAGAATATTGAAAATTCAGTGGGTTCAAAGGATTACCAATGTTGAAGTGCTACGAAGTTTAAATAAGGAGTTAGAAGTTACGAAAAGTATAAAAACTAGAAAACTGGAATATTTGGGACACATTACGAGAAAAATATGAGTTGCTGAGAATTATTATGCAAGGAAGGATCCAAGGAAGAAGAAGCACAGGAAGAAGACGCATCTTCTGGCTGAGGAACCGTAGAGAATGGTTTAACTGTAGTTCATTACAACTATTCAGAGCAGCAGCCAACAAAGTGACCAAAGCCATTATGATATCCAACCTCCGATAGGAGAGGGAACTTTAAGAAGAGAAGAAAAATGCTCATGAAAAGAAGCATAGCTCAATCGAAAGGCTGTTCAATTTTGTATATTCACTAATACATTAACATTTATAAAGGTTTTAAAGTAAAAAAAAAGAATGTGTGTGTACTTTGTACGCACGTAAGAAGTTATACTTCTATATGATTATAAACGAAATTAATATACTTTTTATTTATATTTTTTTAAATATTAAACTAATTCATACTTACTACTTCTCAAACATTTTTATTAAAACAGTGCCAAAAATTAAAATAATAAAAGAATAAATCACACACAAACACATCAAAAATGCCACAAATGATTTCTGAACATTAATTGTCGGAAATTTTTTTAACTAAATACGTATTTTCAGAAAATAAATTTATATAATAAATATACTTACAATCATAAAATGTATCAAAAAAAAAAAAAAATTAAAATTTCTATTGGGATTCGAACCAACTTACCAGCGCGGCTGGTATTGGCGTTGTATTGGGGTTCACTCGCATTAAACGCTTCGCCACGGAGACAGTGTGTCATTATGTGCGAAGATCGACTAACTAAACCGATTAAACTTTGGACATTTTTGAATTATGTAAATCAAATTATTTTGATTTTGAATTGAAACGATTTAGAATTGAAAAAATACAACAAAACATAGAGTAAGAAAACAATATATTAGGTGAATATTGATAGAAATTTTGATGGTAATCAAATTATGTAAATAAAAGTATTACATACTATGTATTTTGGTAAGTTCAAATAGGTAGGTACCTATGATACATTTACAATTATTACGTACCTGTTGCTTCAAAAACTATTTAAAAATCACTGCAATTATAAACTTTTTTGTTTCTGTCCTCACAACAATAAAACTAATATATTATACATTTGTTTACCTTCATATTGAACAATTATTTATTATTGACAGATCATTTCAACACCCAATCAGGGCCCGTATAACGACTAATAAATTTCGCAATCACTTGCATCGTGCAAAGTGGCTATGTTCAAATATCATAACAAAATTTTATCAACTATTTTTAAAACACTTACCAGTGTAAGATTCTTTAGCTTTGAATAAGCGAGATCGTAGATCGTCCCGGTTGATTGTTGTTATCCACAGTTCTCTACGCCTTCGAGCTAATAGGTTTTTTATCAGTAATTTTGCGGCACTCATACTAGTCACAGTTTGATAGGCTGTCACATTGGCATGCAACAATCATCTCTTCTATGTTAATAAGTCCAAAAATATAATATGAAAACTATTTAAAAAGGCAGTATAACCATTAACTAACTTTTTGTGTGTTGTTTCTCTTCCTACAAATTTTAAAACGCAACAACCATACATAACCAAACCACAGTCCCACAGCTGTGCCACAGCTGCCATATTGGATAATTTTTGTCATGTCATTTGAACATCCAATCAGAACAAAATTTTAATGCGACTGCGCTGGGATCAAAGGTCTTAATCCTATTAAAATTCACCCTTATATCGCGCGTAAAGAAGTATAACTTCAAAAAATTTTTGGATTAAAAGAATTCCATTATTTGGATTACGTCATCACACTTAGATGGATGACGTCACTAGTATGATATTTATGGCAAAAAATTATGATTTAAAAATAAAAATCGATCTGTTTCGGGATTTACTTCCAGAGTCGCCCATTCTCAAGAAAATTAATTTATTCCCACTCAAACGCCCTCACTGTATTTGTTTATAAGCCAAAGCATTGTTTATAAATTTAAGACAGTGCTTAGGCCGCATAAATAATCCGATTTTATTCCTGTAAAGAGTATTCGGTAGGTAGAGAACCTCTTTATATGATAAAAAAATTAGCTAACTTCTAAATGGTCTACTTTTAGTTCAGAAAACTTTTAAAAAATTTGAGCTTTTTTAAAAAAATTTTGATTGCAAAATTATTATGCAAAATCTATTAGGTCGATTTTAATGAAATTTGGTAAACGGTTTAAGTTTGTAAGAATTTTCTAAGCGAATTAGGAAAAAATTATGAAAAAATTTGCTGATTAGGGCCTATCTGACTTGACTCATCTTGACTTATATGACTATAATATGACAGATATTACACTGCATAACATAAGATTACTTTTTTACACTTGGTTTTTCTAGTTTTTCTATAAACAGTATATTAATAATAACAATTTATTGAGTGAAAAACCTATATAGTTAAAAAAATATAATAAAAATAGGTTATACTAAAGGTCGGCAGGAGGTGCCCTTGTCCAAATCAGTTAAAACGTAGTGCAATTTAGGTCGCGAGTCAAATCCGCCATTAATGAAAGATCGCCATGGTTCAGCCATTTTTTGAAACATAATGTTTGGCAATTTTTTTGCTAGATTTTAATGAATTTTTGATTTTAATTAACGAATTTTGTTTATATATAAATCAAGGATAATTTTGTATGGGTCTAGACATAATAATATGTTTTTTTAATTACGATGGTTATTTCTATTTTTACCGTTTTGTTCGATTTAACCTGTAAATTTCTGAGGCGCTTTCAGTTTTTAGAAATTTTTATACCAAGTTTAACAGTACACTTCCTTGCATTTGTAAATTTTCGACCGCATTATGCAATGAAACAGATGATTAATAAAATAATTATACAAGTCACTTAGGTTATATTCTGAATAGAGTAGGAACCTACTTAAATAAGTATCAACAGGCCGTCATGCATCTTAGTTTCTGATGATTTAATATCCTCCAAGATTATTAACCTATTTGGTAAAAATGCAGTGTGTCGGCCGTACTTCTGTGGTAGTGAATTTTATACTATTACTTTACAAGACCAAAGTCCTAAAAACTAACGTAATTTGACGATAAAATATCTCGAGCTGAGAACTCGAGAGGGGGACGTCGAGGCAACCCGTATTTCTATTCCCCACTTAGGTGCAAATAGCGGTTTTCTGACCGTCGTCGCAACGTCGCGTATTAACGTTGGGGCATTTAATCCAACGTTAAGACGTCGTAATATTACGTCCAATTGCTTCTTGGGTATATTCAAGAACAGAATTTGAACATTCGATGCTGACATACTTACATTGCTTCCTGCTCAATGTTTGGTCTCAGTTAGTGACATATTACCTTTATTTGTTGATATGAATGTAACACGTTTATCATTCAGCCAAATAATTGAATATGTATATCTCAACAACGTCGATATCACATACAAATTCATGGGAAGACCCTGTAGGTTCTGTTTGAAGTTATAATTCTTTAGGCGCGATTAAGAGTGAAATTTTATTATTCTGGGCGCATGCGCACACTGACAGTATGTAGTTTGTTGCTAATCTTTTAGGTTATGTATGTATCAGGGCAAATAAGTCATTAAAAGGATATATATTAGTGTTTTTAGTAAATGTATTATTTATTATAATTTTTGTGTCTTTGGATGTGTCTTCCTCGGGAGTAAGATAATAATATATCTATTATTTTTATATCTAACATTTTTATTCTTCACTTGCTCCATTTGTCACCGTGATGTGTAATTATATCCGAGACGTCACTTACATAGAGCTTGATAGCATGGTTGGTAGAGCATTGGACCAGAGATCGAGAGGTCCTGGGTTCAATTCCTGGACGATTCATATTATTTTTTCTTTTTTAATTTTTGGTATTGTTTTAATAAAAAATGTTTGAAAGAGGTAGGAAAACAAAGTTGGTTTAATATTTAAACAAAATACAAATAAACTGTTAAATATATTTATTTCGGTGAAATTATACAATAGAAGTATAACTTCTTACGTGCGTACAAAGTACACACACATTCTTTTTTTTTGAGTTGTTGGTCAGAAGTTGGCTTAAAATTAGATAATCTCGATCACGTTACCGTTCCCAATGAGTAAATAGCACGTTTCAATAGACCGAAGCAAAAAAATTATCGAAATTTATTCAGTAGTTTTGATTATTATAAGATATTATTCGCCAACTGCATTTTTAATTTTGAATAACCACTGTTTCAATTTATACTTGCCTACAATCTAAAAGTTTTTGTCGTAATAAAAAGATAAAATCATCAACCCTAAAAGCTTTCCTATATTCGTCTAATCATAATGGATTTACTTGGTTAACAATTATTCATGACTTAATTTCTTTCACGAAATTAATGGTAATTATTGGCGTTTCCGCATGCAACATGTTATTTTTCCACAAACTTTCCAGACTAAATGAGAATAAATTTAGCCAAGTTGGAAATATTTTATATTTAGCTGCTTGCGAAGGTCTTTTTCATTAAGCTTTGGGATTTTTTTTTTTTATTTACAAACTCGCATCAGCCTGTACGGCTATTAGCGAAAATGATAGTTTTGTTAACAATAATAATAACTATAGAATACTACAATTAAATTTTATATAAACAGTTTATTGCTTTTAAGTATTGAAGGATCACTTTGGAACCGCACTTTGAGAATAGTATTTTCAAATCGTCCGGGATTCCGAATTGAACTCTTTCCGCACTGTATAACGGGCACTCCACTAGAAGGTGTTTTATTGTCAGAGGGGTCTCACAAGCATAACACTCCGGTTGAGGATCTCGTGTCATCAGATGACCATGCGTGAGGCGGCTATGACCAAGCCGCAATCGCGAGATGATCACTTGGGAAAATCGATTTGTGGAATTATCAGACCATCGTTGAAATGTTGGTTTTACCTCAAATAACTGCTTCTGGTTTTCATGCCATCTGCTATTCCATATATCAACTATTTTGCTGTGGAAATATGATTTGAGATCTGACGCTGGAATTGTTGGATAGATCTCTATAGTTGCGTCCTCTAAGGCTTCTCGAGCATGTTTATCTGCCAGTTCATTTCCAGTGATTCCAATATGAGATGGAACCCACACGAAAGCAACATTTTTGTGATTTAGATTGTGCAATTCTTGTCTTATGAGTTTGGCCACAGGGTGGGGAGAATAGATTTTAGAGATGATTTCTAACGAATTTAAAGAGTCCGTAATTATTAGAAAGTTAATTTGAGAACTTTTCCTAACATGACTTAGGGCTTTATATATCGCAAAGAGTTCTCCTGTTAAAATAGTGTTAGTCCCCTCTAGTTTATATTTCTTTATTTCATTATGTGTTACAAAGGCAGATGCTACACAATATTTAGTCTTTGATCCATCAGTGAATAACTGTTCGAATGAGGAAAATTGAGAAATTAAGGTTTGATATTTAGAAATAATTATATGACGATTGGTTTCTTTCTTATTTTCTAACGCTAGATCCATTATTAAATGAGGAGAAGATATTAGCCAAGGAGGGGGAGTTGGTATTTTGCTAGGATATATTTTAGGAACTTTAAGGTGTAGTTCATTTATGATTCGTTTGCATTTTTCTTGAAAGGGAATGTGAGTTTTTGTATGCTGAGTACTTGAAGAGCAAATAGTTTGGTGACATTGTGAAGAGTACCGCTTCACTGCATATGAGAGTATTAATTCCTGTCTTCTTAAATCTAAAGGTAGTTCGGCGAGTTCGGCCTGAAGACTTATAATAGGAGTTGTTCTAAATGCACCACATATTATTCTAAGAGCGTTGTTTTGTACGATATCTAAAACTTTTAGAGTTGTTTTTGAAGCAGATGAGTAAGCTTGGCATCCATAATCAATCTTGGAACGGATCAGATTTTTATATAATGTGAGCAGAGTCCTACCGTTCGCTCCCCAGTTTGTACCAGAAAGACATTTCAAGAGGTTTAGTCTTTTTTGACATGCTGCTGAAATATATTTAATATGTTCTTTCCAGGTTAAAGCTTGATCAAATATTAGACCTAGATATTTAATTGTTTCTACATATTCGAGTCTCTGACCGCCAAATTTTAAAGTAGGTATCTCCTTTATCTGCTTTGGTCTCTTTGAAAATAGGATACAGCGAGTTTTGGATGAAGCAAATTGAAAACCACTCTTTTTAGACCAAGATATAAATTTATCGAGTTGTTCTTGTAGTAATTTGGCCATACTCTGTATATTGTTTCCCTTTAAGAATATTATGAGATCATCAGCATATAATCTGGCTTGAATGGGTTTATTCATTGATTTGATTATATCATTAATAGCTACAAGAAAAAGCGTCGGACTGATCACTGATCCCTGAGGTGTGCCATTTTCTTGATATTTCACATTAGATAGAAGACCGTTTACTTTTAGCTTGAAATTTCTATTTAGGAGAAAATTTTTAACAAAAGCGAGTATATTTCCTTGATAACCCCATGATTTCAGTGATGATATTATTTTGTGATTCCAGGCCATATCAAATGCTTTATGCAAATCAAAATAAATTGCAATACATTTCTGGTTGTTACAGAAGGCGTTATTAATATGCGTTTCTAGATCTACTAAGTTGTCGGTGGCCAATTTTAAAGGACGAAATCCAAATTGTTCATTAATCAGATGGTTGTTTTCTTCCAGACACCACAATAAACGTTTATTTATAATTTTTTCTAAAAGCTTACACATGACACAAGTTAGAGAGACAGGACGATAAGAATCTGCTTTGTTTCGTGGTTTATTAGGTTTTAAAATGGGAATAGTTATAGAGGATTTCCATAATCTGGGAAATTCATGTTTAGTCCATATACGATTGTATATTTTTAATAAAATTTCTAAAGCTTCTTCAGGTAGGTGTTTCAGAAAAGAAGCTGGAATGTCATCCGGACCTGGAGATGTGTCCTTTAAAGAATCTAACATCTCTCTTATTTCTCTGATTGTGATAAGTACATTTATAGGTTCATTATTGTTTACTATGATGATGGGAATACTTTCTTTTTGTTCTTTGTATGTTAGGAAATCTTTATCATAAATAGAATTTGAGGATGTTAACTGGAATGTTTCGGCTATTTTTTCTACGATTTCTGCATGGTCTGTTGTAGATGATTTATTGTCTAATTCTAATGAATCTATTCCTTGATATGAACTCGAGCCTGTTATCTTCTTTATTTTCCTTCAAACTTTTGATACAGGTGTGTAATTATTTATCGTTTCTACGTATTTTATCCAGGATTGTCTTTTAGATCTTGTGGTAACCAGTTTGGCTCTAGCCCTACTCCTTTTAAGTTCGATTAAATTTTCTAGATTTTTGTGTCTTTTGTACTTTTGAAGAGCTTTTTTACTTAGTTTAATAGCTTCTTTACATTCTTCATTCCACCAGGGAGTAACTTTATCCCTTTCAATGAACTTTGTTTTTCCTATTGCTTTTATAGCTGCATCGGTTATGATTTTATTGAATTGTAGAATTATTTCGTCTATTGTATTATCTAAACAAATCATTGAAGATTCACTACGAATAATTTCTTGAAAAAGGCCCCAGTCAGCTTTGTCTAACCTCCATTTCGGATCAGGCTTAACTGGCGTAGATTTAATCAAGTGTTTTTCTATTAAAATCGGGTAGTGATCACTCCCATATAAGTCTTTTTCTACGTACCAATTGTGATTTATTTGAAGAGTGGGTGTACAAAGTGAGATATCTATAGAAGAAAATGTCCCTGTCGATAAGTTTAAGTGGGTGCTACTACCATCGTTTAGTATTGCAAGATTTAACGTGTTCACTATATTTTCAATCTTCTTTCCGGTAGATGTAGTTTTAAAGGAACCCCAGTTAGTGTTATGTCCATTTAGATCTCCCAGTATAAATTTTGGATTAGGTACCTGATTTATTAGGTTTACAAGATGTTGTTCTTCTAGGTTATAATTTGGTGGTATATATATATTACATATGTTAACTTTTTGTGTTGTACCAATTTGTACAGCTACAGCTTCCAGATTTGTGCTTAGAGGAATTTCTTTGGATATTATTTGTTCTTTTACATAAATGGCAACGCCACCTGAAGCGTGACCAGCATTATCCCTATTTTTAAAATATGAATTAAAAGATTTTAGATTCATGCAGGTGGAATCTTTAAAATTAGTTTCTTGAAGACAAATAATTTGTGGTGTGTATTGATTGATTAACAACTGTAACATAGGTAAACGAGTTTTAAAGCTATTTAAATTCCACTGTAAAATTTTGTTATACATAAATGATTATATTTTATTATTGAGCACAAAAATTAAAAAGTGGATGAATCACTTTCAGAATCCAAATTCGTTAAATTAATTTGTAGAGCTAATTTTTTCCTCAATTTAGTGCAGCGATATTTTGTTGTTCTGTCTTCTAAATGTGGGTGAATTTCATCCAACATAGTGATAATAGCTACGATGTCAGAGTTATAATCCTTCGCCACCGTTACTACATCAGAACAGCCGTAGCAATTTTCTAGTAGACTTTCAACTTGCTGACTGCTGAGGCAAAAAGGAGGCGAGTGATTATCTATATATGTTTTAGTATTGTCTGAAAACTTTATGTTTTGTTCAGGTTTTTTTTCTGTTTTGGTCTTTTTCTTATTTTGTGTTATAGTTGGAGTTGCGAATTGGACATCCTCAGAAGTAGGAGAAGAAACAGCAGAAGCGGTACGTTTTTGTGAGTTATTTTGTGTTGAAGGATGATCGGACTTTGTATTGTCCACCAAAATATTTTTGTTTATCTCAAGATTCATAGGGGTATTGAAAGATTGAGAGAGGGGTGAGTTTGATAGTTCTGGATTTTGTGGCGTAGATAGCTTAGACATATCTAGAGGTACGTTTTGTTTTATTAGTGAACTGTGGTCTTTGATGGGTTGTGTATTATTGGAAGAAGAAGCGGTAGTGGTGTCAGAAATAGAAAGTGCTGAATTCTGGGCCTGAGTTATGTTGTCTGATTGAATATGGCTTCCTGTAGGTATTATACTCATCGGTGGTGGAAATGAGGCAGTGCATTGTAAAGCATTGTGTCCTGCCTGCTTGCATTTGAAACAGTTGTGGCTGTCTAGTGTTAAATATAACCTATTTACTATTCCATCTTGTTCTATATCAATGTATTCCGGTAAAGATGCATTTTCTGGAGGCGAGATGTAAATTTGTCTTCTAAAACTAAGTATATGGCTGTAAGCTGGGTCAGTAGCTCCAATTCTCAGTTGTATCATTGGCGATAATAATGTTAAGCCTAGATTTTGTAAACATCCTGTGATTTCTTCATTAGAAATTGTGGGGCTTGCATTAGATATTAGCAATCTATCTGATGGGGTAATTAATCTTCGAGCAACTATACGAGTGTTATTAATTGTGATATTTCCATAATTTTTTAGAAAATCATCGACAATGTTTTTATCTCTCAAATATATGCATACTCGATTGTTAGAGATGCGTGAACAGTATATTATATTATATGGGTTCACTATTGGTCCAATCTGTAGGAGATAGTCTTGTATTTTAAAACCATCTATTGATGTAAAAACTACGGCTTGATCTCTGTTTGGTAGTAGATTCGAGTTCTGGGCTAACGCCGCTGAATACGACTTAGTAGGGTTAATGACGTTCTGTGACATGTTAAATATTATGAAGTAGGTAAATTAAATAGGTACTCACTAAATTTGTTATCATCCAATGATAACAAAATCTATCATCACCCAATGATTAATAGATGTGTTGTTTTGCACTTCACTAACAAAAACTTGTGAAATTAAAAAGCAATTATAAACTAATGGTTATCTACGATAACGACTTTACTGTCCGAACGTTCGAACGAGACTCGCTTTGGGAATTATTAATGCTATAAGATCATTCGCTTAATAAATATTTATTTAATGAGGTGTATAAAAAGTGGTGTTGAGAAGCAACTGCAGCAAATTCTTGTAATAATTTATGTTGCATTTCGATATAGAAATTATTTTTGAAATAGTACAGCTGGATCAGAATGATATTTACCTACTTAATGTCAAAATTAAAAAATTAAAAATATAGAGATCTCGTGTTATGAGTCAAATAATCTTGATATACAAATGCAGATGTACCTACATACTTCTCGTTAAAACTCTAATAAGTTTTAAAACTCTACTTCACAAGGGATTACCTTCTGTTTAAATTTATAGTTGCCTACTACAAAATAAGACTCTTGGAATATTCCTGGAGACCACATTTTGTTTGTTTATTATTGCAATGATTGCAATCTATGGGAATATGATTTAGTGTTAGCAATGCGTTGTAGTTTGAACATAAATGTGAATCCTTTGCGGCTTACAAGTGTCCAAAAGTTAATCTAGTACGTCTGGTTCTCTGTCTAGCAATAACTATTTTTTCTATTCTGCTCATGTTGGACATTGGATATTTCAATAATGTTTGGTTGACGATATTACCTCAAACAGCTAAGAGATAATGATATTAAACAAGAAATTCGGAAATATCTAAACAACAACATATATATTTAAGTCAGAAGTAGTGGTTGTGGAACAGAAATGAACTACTTATAAAACATTGGGAGAGAAATATTAAAGCCTTACTTCTGACCTAATATGACAGAAAAAAAAACAACATGGATGACCAACAGTATAGTATGATGGTTAACGATAGAAGAATATATTGATGGATGAAGAATAGAATCCAAGAGGAAAGACTACGCTACACATCAGTGTGTAGACAAAGAGATAAATAAAGCTACCAGAGAATCTGAAAACAGAATTCTGAACGAACACTGTGAAGAAATCGAGATACTAAGGTGTAAACGTGGATTGTTCTGTCTTCTCAAACATGTATCAAATAAGCCGCAGGCTTCTATAAATAAAAAATTACGGAGCATATAACAGATGCCTCAAGGAAATCGAATAGTGATATTGAAGAAATAAAAATAACATTGTCACACAGTTCATCCAATTTGTGACAACAATATTTGAAAACAATAGGGCACTATTAGAGTCGCTAATACACAAAACAAAAATGAGGATTCCGGACCACCATTTTTCGAAGCGGAAGTAGAAGCTGCTATATGCACCATTGGGGATAAAAAACTACAGGGCTACAGGCTAGAGGACGCTACGTAGTATTTTTGAAAATTATGGACAAAGGCGCATTAAAAAGGCTTACTTTGATCTTCCACGGAATATACCGAAGTGGTAAAGTACTGTAACGGTATCTTAGATCAACTTTCAGAAAAATACCTAAAACCCCAATTAAGCCTTATGAACCATCCCTCATAAAACTTATTTTAAAAATTATAAACATTGTATATATTTTATAAAAAGTGTTAAGAACACAAGACAAACAAAAAATTCAGCTTCGAGAATGAACTGTGGTGCTTTAGAGTGTAAAAATATAGAACAATTATTGAACTAACTATATTTTATAGATCTCCAAATGTTTAAAAGTATAGAAAATCAACTCCTGAGATATGTTCTGCAAGTCTTAATTTTATCTTTTTTTTTAATAATAAAAGAATATTATATAGGTATAAAAGTTAATTAAAATGTCTAGAAAAAGCCGGTATTCTTTTTCTTGTAGAAGCTTTTCCTATTTGAGATTGGCTACCATCACAGTAATCTTAACTTTGTTGGCTGTAAGTATTTGTGAACAATTGTATTGAACTACACCCGTACCACTTCCTTAAATTTCGCAATCAGGAAATCCTCCTACGTCCCACATTTCTCGTCCCCGTAATTTTTTCTTAGATTACGAGCCTTAGCAGGGAGTGCTTTTCCCCTCTGTTACTTAGATATTCCAGTTTTCTCATTTGCATGGTTTTAATAACCTCGCATTCCTTCCCCATCTTCAGCAAAACATCTTGATTTGTTACTCTCTCTCTCCATGATATTTTCCACATTCTCCTGTAGCAACACATCACGAATGCCTCAATGTTTTTGATGTTTATCTTTTTTAGTGTCCAAGCTTCCATGCCGTATATAAGAACGGAGGAAACATAGCACCTTAATATTGTCATGCTCAATTTGAAATTTTTGTCACGGCAGCATAGAAACTCTTTCACTTTGATAAAGTCTTGTTTGGCTATTTCCATCCGCCTCTTAATTTCTCTTGTCTGATCATTAGTATCAGTGAACCAAACCCTAAATATTTGTAGGGCGTAACTCTTTTAACTTGCTTATTATTTATTGTTAAATGCACATTGGTGTATAGCTTCTTTGTTATAATCATAAATTTAGTCTTTTTGATGTTCAGTTTTAGACCATACTTGTTGGTATGAGTGTTTATGTTTTCCAGCAAATACTGTAAATGTTCTAGGTTTTCTATTACTATTAGCGTGCCATCAGCGTATCGTAAATTGTTAATAATTAATTATCCGTTAATGTTTATGCCAATGTCTTGCTCTAGGAGCGCTTGCTGATAAATTGTTTCATTAAGCCGTTATTAACCCGGCACCTGCCACGTGGGGTGCTACCAGCACCCCATAACACATTTTCATCAAATATTTGGTATTTCAAGTTTGTTAACCGTGCTGTGCGTCATAGTAGCTTTCTATAATATTATATAGCATAGATGTGTTTGCGTTTGAAGTGGTTATTTAGTGTCATTCTGAACTTGTAGCTCTAAAGTCGAATCGGGGTATCATTATCTGCCAGTTTAAGTTTTAATTTTTTTTGTGTTTTTGATAAACAGGTCAGATTTGCATTTTTTTATTGTAATAACTGATTTAAATTATTTTTTCTACGGGCGTGCAAAAATGTCTACTTTCGCGCACTCGTTTTAGTTTAGAAAGTTTTACTTTTCCGCACGCGTGTTACTTTTCCGCACGCGTTTTACTTTTCCGCACGCGTGTTAATTTAGATATGTTAATTTGGCCTTAAAGTAATTATAATACATGCAATAAACTAATATTTAGATATTATTTACTAATTTATTTCAAATATATCTTATTGCGTTCATGTTTTAATGAAATTAACGCGAGAATTCGATGAAATAAAATAATTTTGACATAATACTCGAAAGTCAAATCAGTAGACAATAACAGTGGTTTTGAATCGTCGTCATGGAAACCAAGATCGTCGTCATGCCAACCAATTATGCTGAAAGTTTGGTTTTGACAACTTTGTCAAAGAATTATTTTGTGTATGTATTTTCATATTAATTAAATTAATGGATTAAGATTTGGTCATTTTTTAAAGACTCGTAGAAAAAATATTGTTCCTAACGCTTGCAGAAAGTCTCTTTTCCGCACTCGACTGCTTGCCGAACTCCCGCTTCGCGTCGTTCGGCAAACTGCAGTCGCATGCGGAAAAGTATGACTTTCTGCACTTGTTAGGAAATAGTATATTGTGCAACAAGTGCAGAAGGGTACTAATTTCTCATGAGTTTGAAAAGTTGCGGTACGAGCGCAAGCGAGTGCCGCAATTCAAACGAGTGAGAAATTACCTTTCTGCACGTGTTTCACACTATACCTTTTCTACAAGCACAGTTTTTCCTAAAAATAAAAATCACAATTTCCAAACGACGATTTATTATAATAGTGATAAATTTTAAACTGTATTTAATTAATACCTACTAATCAATTTAAATTCCTTATACCTAAATAAATTGCACAGAAATCAGTTAAAAAATTAATGCACTGCCTTAATTTGTTTAAATTTAAACAATT
Organism: Diabrotica virgifera virgifera; assembly: GCF_917563875.1. Lineage (NCBI taxonomy): Eukaryota > Metazoa > Arthropoda > Insecta > Coleoptera > Chrysomelidae > Diabrotica > Diabrotica virgifera. Next base: position 275,741,382 of record NC_065443.1, read on the forward strand.
ATTACACATTATTGACATTATATTTATGCAGTCACGGATTTACACAAAACCTACTTCATTCGACGTCTCTTGCACAGGTTGCTAAATCCTTATTGGTTATTTGATAATTTTGTTTTTTTTATTAGAAAAAGAAGTCGCATCCACCAAAAGGTTATTAGCGACGGAACAATATATAAATAACAAAAGTAAACAACTACAGGTTGTACAGAATGTTTATGGATTTTAGATAATTAACTATATTGTCGCAGGAATAGTTTTGACCTAAAGCCTGTGGTAGAGCGTTTGGGATCTTGTAGCGCTGTCTTTCTTGGTCATATTTACTACAAACTATTAAAAAGTGTTCGACTGTTCATCGGACGTTACACTGATCGCATATAGGAGGATTACTCTTTGTGAAAAGGTAAGAGTAACCTGGTATGTCCTAGACGTAAACGCGCAACCGCAATTTGTTCTCGTCTATTGCGCGACGATGGAAACCACTGAGACACATTATTTTTTATTTTATTTAACTTAGAATTAGATTGAGACCACTCATTTCGCCACAAACACAACACTTTATTTTTAAAATAAGCTTTTAAGTCATTGGAGACACACTTGTCTATCGGCTCCGAAAAATCACTTAAAATTGCCTCTCGTGCAGTCCTGTCAGCTTCTTCATTTCCTGTTATTCCGACGTGTGAGGGAACCCATAAAAATTGGGCGCTTCTTCCATGTTCATGAGCTTGGGAAAGCTGGTATTTTAGCAACTTTTCAAAAGGATGTTTCGGAAAAATGTGTTTTAATGAGTTTAGAGAGCTAAGGGAATCTGTTATGATCAGGGCTTTGGTGAGTGTAAGCTCGTTAAGAAGTTTCACAGCACGGTATATGGCGTAGAGTTCAGCTGAAAATGTGCTACATGCTGGGGATAAACGGAAAAGAAGATTGTTTACTAGTATCGCTACACCACCGCTTGCACGACCTGCATCTGTACGGTCTTTTCGGAAACAATTGAAATATTTTGAATTGTACAACTGATTGGTCTTTAGGTTTGTCTCCTGTAGACAAATAATATCTGGAGAATATTTGGATAAAAGAAGCTGAAGCATAGGGAGACGATGGAAAAATCCATCAATGTTCCATTGAAGTATCGAGTTGAATGTTGTTAACAGATTCGGAGTTAGATGATACTGAGCAATTATCTACAGAAGAGTCACTGTCTAAGTCAGAAATCTCTTTCCCTAAATGGTTAAGAAGTTTCTTTTGAAGTTTTGTAAACTTAGTTTTTGTAGATCTATCATTTGCATATTGATAGCTGCTTTGTAAAAGATAGAGTAAACCAGGCATATCAGTTGTAAATTCTTTAACGACGCTAATAGTGTCGGGGGAGCCTTGGACATTATCAATCAGTAAGGACAATTGGTGGTAATTTAAAACGAATGGTGGGGTATGATTATCAATAAAATTTTCAAGAGTTTCCCGTGTAGATGGGACTTTAGATGAGCGCGGTTTTTTTGGTTTAGAAGATTTGGGTTTTGCAAACAGATTTTGTGATGAAATTGCTGAGTCTGAAGGAGGAGTATCGATCTCACCAATACTGCGTTTTATGGAAGAACTTGCGTTTTCGCAAGTGCTATTAGAGTTTTCACTTAGATGTTGTGGCTTTATTACCTTTGGAAGTACTGGAGCAGACTCATTGGTAATGACAGAAGTCGAGCTTGAAGTTTTGATTGTAAGATTGGTTGAAATGGTTGTTTCGGAAAATTGTGGTGATGTATCAGTTTTATTGGAGTTTTCTGCAGTTGTATCTAATGGAGGAGGTGCTGATAGATTGGAGGATATTGCTTTAGGAGTTTGTGAAAACGGTATTGCCGCTGAATGTGGATGACTGAAAGTGTTGCTATGAGTAGGAGTATTAGTAATTTCTTGGTCATGGAGATTTGTAGGTGTAGGTGATATGCTCGGATTTGATAATGCATAACTTGATGACTGCTGAGTGTTTGGTAACTTGTGTAATATACTTGTTGGATCTGTTTGATTTGGTACTTCATTGTTTGAATCAATATGAGTTGATTCCGTTACTGAACTGTTATTGCATTGGGATGATATGTGTCCTGTATTTTTGCAAATAAAGCAGGTGAGTGTACCTTGTGATAAAAATATGCGGTAAGGTGTTTGGTCGAAATTTATTAGAATATAATCTGGAATTGGTGATGTTATAGGGCTTACATAAACTTGCCTCCGAAAGCTCAATATGTGACTATATTCGGGAAAGAGTTGAGCTAATTTTCAGAAATGTTATTGGGGAAATAAGCTTTAAACCAATATTCTGTAATTCTTCAACTAATACTTGATGAGGAATTGACGGGCAGACACCAGACAAGACTAGTCTTTCTGCTGGAGAGACAAGTCTCCGTGCTGTTACAACTTCGCCGAGTACTTCTATAGAGCCATGTTGTTGCATGAAATTATCTACTACGGTTTTGTTTGCCAAATACATGCAGATTCTATTATGAGATAATCTAGATGAAAAAATAATATTTTTTGGGTTGAATATTGTGCCCAACGGAATTAAATAATCCTGCAATTTAGCATTATCGATACAACTAAATACAATTGCTTGGGTCTTACTCGGAAAAGAGTTTGAAGCGGCTGATGCATAACTGTTTGTGATATTCGAACGTTGATTTACTGGACTGGTTAGATCGGAAGGTGTGTTTACATTGTGTGAAGTCATTTTAGCTGCGGTGGCGAAAGCTTCAGTGCGGCTCTGGTAAGTGACAAACCAACCGCATGCTAGCTAACCTCACAAAATGATTGAACGGTGGTGTTTATTTATTATTTGACGTTTTCTTTTCACAATAATAAAGTAATAATTACGTATAGATGACTTACGTAGTAGTATATAGTAGTAAACACTTTAATTTTAAAAAACTATTTAATAATACCACTTGTTTTTAGTAAAAACTAGGAGTACAATATCAGTACAACTTCACCATACCTTGCCAGGGCCGGTCTCCTATTTGATAATTATAAAATGTTTAATAAGAATAAAATTGTAAAATAAAACAGTTGTAACATCCATAATTTAGTTTCTATGCTATAGTTAAATATAATAATTGTCTTATAGGTTATATATTTGTCTAAAGTTTAACCACGGATGTAAACAGAATATAACGTTACTCAGAATGCGATAGTCCACGGATGTAAACAGAATATAACGTTACTCAGAATGAGGTAGTCAACTGTGCAGAAAAGAACTTTGCGGCACAGAAACGTCACTTTGCGGCACAGAAACGTCACTTTTCTGCACACTAATGTCAAATATCTTATACTGTGAGAAAATATCAAGTTTGCTAACATAAAACCGTGCAGAAAAGTGCACTTTGAATAGTGGTTGTAAAAAAATAACTATATATAGTCTCTATACTCAATAAATCTTAATTTTTTTAGATAGTTTACTTCACTTCATTTATTATGGGTTGGTACTCGCTAATTTGCTTATAACACCTTTTTAATTTTTAACTTTTATAATATATTAGTAGCTAAGAAGTTAATAAAACATGTTTTTTTATATACTTGTGTAATTCGACACAATATTTTGTTTATAAACAAGTAGATCACATAAAATTTCTAAGAGGTGCTGTGAGCACCCCACGTGGCAGTTGACGCCTTGCAAAGCCACGTGGCAGGTGCCGGGTTAAAAACTTTCAAAACCAAAGTGACATTTTATCGAACGAGTCTGATATTATGAGCAGAGGGGGCGAAGCGAGCGAGGCGAGTAACAGACGAGTTCGATAAAGAGTCTTTACTGACGTGCTGCATACAAAATTTTATCGCCAATCATAAAAAAACATTAACGCTTAGTTACAATTTAAGAATTTTTTTAATTTTACATGAAATAAAAATTTCGTATGACAGTAATGACAGATGACTTTTTCATGTTGGCCGGTTTCAATGTTTAATCGATAGTTATCATTATTGAGCACCTAATTATTAAATCTGTAAAGTTTTGATTTATTTTGTGTGAATATAATTGCAAATTGCTACAGAATTTCACTTTTTGATATACATTTAATTAATAATAATGTAAATGTTGTACGATATTTGTAATAATTAAAGTAAATAAATTTTAACGCCAACCGTCACTAAAGCTATTCATTATTGTACTCATTTGCCGCCATTTGCGGCAGTAAAGTAACACTTTATTGTACTGAAAGAAGAATTTTACTTTACCTGCCGCAATTATTAATCAAATTAACCGAGATTGAATGTAAAGTGGTCGATGGCAGTAGTCGATTATTTATTTGAATGAACTTAACATTTATTTATTTTATTTATTAAAAATATTGTACAAAATTTGCAATATTATCAATTAAATTTATGTCAAAAAGTGAAATTCTGCAGTATTTTGTAATTATATTCATATAAATAGTACTATCCGTAGAATAAATATTTTTACATATTCGAAAAGCTGATATTTTACTTTACCGATTTAGTAATTATTCAATATTGCTAATTATCGATTAAAAATCGGAAGCAGCCATCTTCAAAAAGTTATTTGTCGTCACTGTCATGAAATTATTATTACGTCTAAAATTTAACAAGTTCTTCAATTGTAAATTGCAAGTAAGTGTTAAAACTAATATCAAATTATGTTGGCGATAAAATTTTGTACGCACCACGTCAGTAAAGACTCTTTATCGAACTCGTCTGTTAATTCTCGTAATATCAGACTCCTTCGATAAAGTACAGTCACTTTACTGACTTGGTACATAAATAAATATTATTCACTCATAAACTCGCCATTCTATTACTGCCGTCGACCACTTACGTTCAATCTCGGTTAATTTGATTAATCGCGGCAGATAAAGTAAAATTATTCTTTCAATACAATAAAGTGTTACTTTACTGCCGCAAATGAGGGCAAATGAGTACAATAATGAATGACTTTAGTAAACATTTTTTTTAATTTAACCGTAAGAATATCGTTAATGATCCCGTAAAATCAGACCGATTTTTTCATAAAAAAACATTTCTTTTCAGCTAAAGTTTGATTTAAAAAAGGTCCCAATTTGTAACCTAATACAAAATGCTTTATGTGTATTAAAATTTTATTTGACTCGATTTCCAAGTACTTTATATTAAACACGTTTTTAAAATGAAATTGAGTTGATATAGAATTAAAAAATATATCCGCGCTGTAGATATTAAGAAATTTTTAAATAAAGCACCAGAAAAAGTAATTTACAGGCAATAAATAAATAATTTGAAAATCAATCATGATTCAGTAAATGAGTTGCAAGTTATTTGATAATAAAACGAAAACAAATTGATCATTTTTATATTTCCTGGAATTCTATACACATCATTAAAACATGCATTGAATTACTTCCCATAAAAAACAATGTTGTTTTCCAACTCTCGAAATGAGGGATACTATCGAGAGGTGGTGGGTGTTCAAAAAATGGTGTGCCATGAAAAACTGTTCAATATTTGAAACAAAAAACTCAGAATTAATTGTTGGATATTGTTTCTGGAGAACAAAGGTAACTTTTTTATTAGACAAGGCAAAAACGGCGGGTTCGTTGGAAAAAATATTCCCATAAGATTTTTTTGCATCATCACATTCGTGAGACATCCTAGAATTAGGTTCAAAAAGTCGCCCAGGCAAAAAGTGATCCAAAATTTTTAAACAATTTTTTTTTCATTCAAATTGCTAAAACCAATATTTTTGGCCCAGACCAATTTTTTTAGAGTTTTTGGGCCATTGTGGACAAAAAGATCTATAGTTTTTCTCTAAAGTTGATCGTTTTCGAGTTATAAGCAATTTAAAATTGAATAAAACGAAAAATTGCGATTTTCAAGGCTTAATAAATCGCTTAAAATTATTATTATGAATGTCAGAAAGTGACTAAATCAAAGTTTAAAGCCCCTGCTATTTATTATTACCCTGTTATAAATTTTTGTCATTATTTTATTACTAAGCTATTACTTTTAAGTAATAATAATGAGCGGTAAGATCGTATTGACGCGGCTGTAAATGTGAGTGCTAGTAAGATGCACGATTGGACTGCCGGAATGGCATCTCTTTCGCACTCACAATTGACGGCCACCTAGTACGTGCATGGCGCTCATTATTATTACGTAAAAATAACAGCTTTCAAACACTTTCTGACTTTCATGATAATAACTTTTAACCGAGTTATTAAGCCTTGAAAATCGCCATTTTTCGTTTTTTTTTCAATTTTAAATTGCTTATAACTCGAAAACGATCAAATTGAGGGAAAAATTATAAGATATATTTTTTGTCCAGGATGGTCCAAAAACCATAAAAAAATTGGTCCGGGCCGAAAATATTGATTTTTCCAATATGAACAAATAAAAAATTTTCAAAAAAATTTGGACCACTTTTCGCGTGGGCGACATCTTGAACCTTATTCTGGGATGTCTCACGAATGTGATTATGCAAAAAAATCCCATGGGAATATTTTTTCCAATGAACCCGCCGTTTTCGCCTTGTCTATATCCAGTGTAGGCGGAGATACATTAACGCTAGAAATCCTTAGAGGCTGGTAGTTCTAGGGTTAATGTAGAATATAACTTGGGTAAAATTATTTTATTAAAAAAAAACTGTATTCTTTACTTCTGTTTTTAACTGTAATTCAGAAACTTTGTTAATGACTTACGTAATATTAGATGCTTCTAATTTAACTAACAAAGAACATAGGTATCATCATTTTTATTTTATATTAGCTAATTAAGTTGTAAAATAGATCGTATATACGATACATATCTTCTTCTTCTTTGACATGTTTGCATCCACTTCTGGAAAAACGCCCCCCATGAGTTCTGCGTTGGTCTCTATTTTGTGCTTTCTAGTACAATGTTCTCCCCACATTTGCTTTATTGTCGTCTAGCCATCGATTGTGTGATCTTCCTTTAATAAGACTGTACTCGCGTGGTCTCCAATATACAATGTGTCTCGTTCACCTTTCGTTGTTTGGCCATGCCACGTGTTCTACCCAGTTCCATACATATGTTATAGTCAAAGCCCGAATTTCAGGCACTGCTAGGTTTGACTAGGCAATTCTCAGGTGTGACTGACGGTCTTAGTCAAAGCCCGATATAAATTACAGTTTCGGCATTTGACTAGTCAAACCTAGGATAGCCTAAGTTGGTCAGGTAAAGGTCGGAACTTAATTTTACGGCTATTATCACGGATCAGCTATTAAAATGTAATTTGTTAGAGTAGGTTTAATAAAACGTCAGTTTTTTAATTTTAATTTTTATTATTTTTCGTAATAGCTACAGGTCGTAAAGCTAAAAAATATAGTTTTTATTCTCACATGTTGAGGCATTATGGCATTAGAGTTACACAATACGTTAGACCTTTTACACTGACATAATTTTGAAGAACATTTCTTATTGCAGTAGTATTTTATAAAGTCTTGTCCTCCAAATTTATAATCTTTTGTACTAATTTCTCTTAAGAGACAGCTTAACCTCTGGAACATGTTCGAACTTAAGAAAATTCTTTTTGCATTCTCTTATTTGATTTCTTGAAAATTGTGTGTTTATTGTTCCGTATTTTATATCAACTTTATATAAACTGTCAATTGTTTTATCTTGTATGATACCCAAAACATTTCGAGCATCTCCTTGGCTCTATCAAAACTGAGGATAGGTATTGTTACAGTTTTTCCGATCGAATTTGGAGGAAATTTGTTTCACTTAATTGTTTCATAGCATTAACCTGGGCATGAAGACCTTCAATCGCCTTTCCTTTAATTATGTTGATCTTTTCTGTCCGTGTACAACGCCTGCATGTAACTCTTCTTTCGAAACCTTCAGATTATGCTCGTAATATGTTTGTAATCACGTGACAGCACACACAACGTGTACCACTTGATTACAAATTATGCACGTATGTGCGTCAGAGCTCTTTTGTTGGCAAATACAACAAACCACATCTGAAGAAGTAATCTGAATTGTTTGAAAATTTTCTTTCTCTCCTAGTAACGACGGTCTCCTAGCTTCGAGCCAAAGGAGCCAAAGGAGATTCTCAAAATATTTTGGGTATCATACAAGATAAAAAAAATAATTGATGGTTTATATAGAGTTGGTACGAAATACGTAACAATAAAGACACTGTTTTCAAGAAATCAAATAAGAGAATGCAAAGGTAATTTTCTTAATTGCGAAGATGTTCCAGATGTTAAGCTTCTCTAAGAGAAATTAGTACAAAAGATTCTAAATTTGAAAGACAATGCTTTATAAAATGCTACTGCAATGAGGAATGCTCTTCAAAATTATGTAAGTGTAAAAGGTCTAACGTACTATGAAAATCTAAATGCCATAGTACCTCAAGATGTGAGAATAAACATTAATTTTTTTATTTTAATTACGACAATATAAAAATAATAAACATTAAAATTAAAAAATGATCTTTTATTAAACCTAATTTAACAAATTACGACATTTTAATAGCTGATCGGGGTTTCACTAGGCAAAGCCCGATTTCATAACATTCAATTTCGACCTTTGCTTGACCAACTTAGTCTCTCCTAGGTTTGACTAGTCAAAGTCCGAAATCATAATTTATTTTGGGCTTTGACTAAGACCGTCAGTCAAACCTGAGGATTGCCTAGTCAAACCTAGGAGTGCCTGAAATTCGGGCTTTGACTATAACACATACATATAACCTCAGACGCTTATATCTTAAATCCATGATTTTTTGGAGCTAGGGACCCATTGAGTCTTTCGTTCTACACATCAGAGACTACCAGAACCCAATGTTTCAGAGCATTTGACAGAGAGTCATGCCCCATAAGGTTTCTGTGGGGTCCTTTACTATCAAATGATATTGTATTATTAATTGATTTAATGACCGACTGTTATATTATTTGACAAATAATGACATGATTTCGAAGTCAGTTAACTATGATATAATGCCCTAGGGCATTAAATTTAAATAACTAGTTAAATAGTGTCAAGTTGACAAATAACAACCTAAGTAAAACTGTGGTTACCACAATTACGTTACGCTATTTTTGCTGGTAAATGTACTTATTTGAAAACTAAATAATTCAAAATGCATTCAAATTTTTTGCATATAAAGAATAATTTAGTCGGACATTAAACGTTGAAGACACCACGGGTATTATAGATAATAACGCTTTCGGTCAACGTATATCCCTCAAGCCAAAAGCCCTCGTTATATATACTATTAACTTTAAGCGTTATTATCCTTATAATACCCTTGGTACCATAATTTTTTTTATTGTTTGTTTACTGTGCAATCAGTCTAAAAAAACAGACCATAAACACATTTGTTCAAATTTACAATGGCCCGAAGGTAATTATTTCAATAAATATTTACTCTACATGAGTATTACAATTACGTTTACAATTAGTGTTTCTTAAGTTAAGAATGGTAAATCTAATGGAAATTTTTGTTTAAGGCGTCTAATTTGTTGACTATTGTCTAATAAATTTAGCGCTAACACATTTGGGTGGTTTTCTAGTCGCTGTAAATATTTATCACTGTGTGACACTGTGCTACCTTAATAACTATAATATTTAGTTCGACTTTGACGATTCTGTAAAAAGTAAACAACGCATGTTTTGTTGATACGATAGGAGGTGGCGTTAGGAGCAAACATAATAATTCGTTGAATTATTTTAATACAATATAATTTGTTTAAAATATAAATAATAAATAAATAATAAAATTATTCGGGAGTTTTTATCCCGGACACACAGTTTCTTCCTTTGACTTGTCGTTCTAGGCTTTTGTATGACTAGATTTATTTTATATTTTTTTTTATAATCTAAGATCCGAATATAGGTCGATCTGTACCCATCTGCTTGCCGGTTGAACCATTTTTTTATTAAATTTCATACATAGACAAATATTTCTAGCATGGGTTGCCTATCAAAATCGTGTCATAGCTATACTTAAGAGGAGGGGGCGTAGGGGATGAAATCAATATTTCAAGCACATTTTTTTTAAAGTATGGTAGAATTATCTTATTTTTAAATTAAATAGGCAGATTCAGTATAATTCATAGATTATTCAAGAAAAATTTAAGGAAAGATATTGAAACATAAGCCAAAGGTGGCAAATTTTTGAAGACACCTCAAAGTATAATAAGACATCAGAACTCATCATTGGATCATGGTAAACAAAAAATTCAAACAGATTTTATTAGCTTATGAGATTTTCGAGGTAATGCTGTCGAGTTTTTTTAGTTTTATCGACTTTTGATTTTTGATATCACTCAGAAGTAAAAACAACGATTTTTTGTTGGAAAAAAGGGTGAAAATCAATATATTTATTATTGTTAAAAAAAATAAGCAAAGAACAAAAAACATCTCGACATCGTTGCCTCAAGGAATGTCTAAAGAAAATATATACAAAATTCCAGGTGGGTTGGTCAAGTAGTTTTTGAGTTACAATGTTTAAAGTCTTTGAAAAAAGAAGTTTTAAGGAAAAAACGTTTAAAGTATTGTCAACTTTTATTCTCAATTTCGTCTTTGTCAGTCAAATCGTAAAATGATGCACACCGGAATATATTTTTAAATCGCGGAGTAATTTACAGAAGAAAATGAGAAGAGCTGTTGGCTGTTGTTCATTACGTTCAAGCGTGCTGACGCGAACCTGCTGCAAAGCGAGACGAAGATAGGAAATATTCAACACTATATCCCTACCTCCCTACCTTTGACTCGCTTTGAAGCAACTTCGCGTCAGCGTCAACGGTCAACATCTGTTCTCATTTCCTTTTGTAAATTACCCCGCGATTCAAAAATATATTCCGGTGTGCATCACTTTACGATTTGACAGACAAAAAAGAAATTGAAAATAAAAGTTGACAATACTTTAAACGCGTTTTTCTCAAAACTGTTTTCTCAGAGCCTGTAGACATTGTAACTTAAAAACTACTTGACCAACTCACCTGGAATTTTGTACATATTTTCTTTAGACATTCCTTGAGGTAACACTGTCAAGATATTTTTTGTTTTGTGTTTATTTTTTATTTAAAAATAATAAATACTAGCTGACCCGGCTCACTTCGTACTGCCTCAATAGATAAAAACAAACTTTTTTATAAAATAAACGTAAAATAAACAAAAGGAATTCGTAAGTAATAAACAAAAAATGCTCGATGTAAATGAGGTTTTATTAATATTTTTAATTAATTACACATGATGTTTGAACTAATAAAGTTTAGTTAGAAGTAACAAAATAAAATTTGTAGTGCAACAGTTACAATCTTAAATTTGTTTATCTTGTAATGAATATAACAGCTTTATTTTATCTACATTCAAAACATTTATGTATAAGTATTTATAATTGGGTTCGGGGTGGCTCCAACTCTATAGGTGTTGAGTAAATAAAATATAATTAAATTAAAATCAAATAAAAATAATAAATAAATTAAAAAAATAATAATAAAATTAAACAAAAGTAAATAGAATCTAATAAAAATAAATAAAATTTAACAAAATAAAATAAAATAAAATAAAATAAATAAATGGTTTTTAAAAGTGAACTAAAATAAAATAAACGAAAATAAATAAAATACTTAAATTAAATAAAATTAAAATTCATTAAAATTAAACAAATTTTTATAATTTTCTGCTTGTTCTATTCGTGTGCCCAGAATTTTTCTCCTGTTTAGGTTCGTCAGAACAGTTACATTTAGAGATATTTTTTTAAATTTCGCAAAATTGAAAAATTCATATTTTGCCAAATTTGAGTCCCAAAGTTAAACTGTTCCACTTCTCTTCTATGAAATTAATTTGTCACTCGTTCTTCTTCTGTTCTCAAAATATTTCTACAGCTTGAGATATTGTATTTCGGACACCGATTGCGCTAGAGAAAAAATTTTAATACGGTTCTGCTCGGAATTAAGCAAGGAGGTTACCTTAATTTCCTATTTTTAAGTCATTATTATGAGAGCTATGGCGTCATGGGCAACCCCCCTTATACCGTACGAGTTTAAAAACAGATAACAACCTATTCTTAGACCTGTCGAATAAACGTGTAAAATTTCATAAAAATCGGTCAAACCGTTTCGGAGGAATATGTCAACTATCATTGTGACCAGAGACTTTTATACATATAGCTGTAAATATTATGGTGGCTACTAGAATTACTAAATAAAACCGTATGAACCTTCCCGGAACTTTCACAAACAATTCAACATCAAAATTAGCTAAATCGGTCCAGCCATTCGGTCCAGAGTTTTAGCGAGACTAACGAACAGTAATTGATTTTTATATATGAGATGTTAATTGCCACCCTTTTTTGCAAAAAAAAAATTCGTTGTTTTGACTTCTGATTGATAGCACACAGTCAAAATTCGATAAAACCAAAAAACTCGACAGCGGTAGCTCGAGAAGCTAATAAAATCTTTTTGAATTTTTTGTTTACCATGATCCAACGATGAGTTATGATGTCCACTGCAAAATTCATTGTTTTTTAAGGTGTGTTTAAAAATTTGCCACCGTTGGCTTATTTTTCAATATTTTTTCTTGAATTATCTATGAAATATTGTAGGAAAAATGCCTATTTAATTTAAAAATAAAATAATTCTACCATACTTAAAAAAAAACGCTGGACGGAAGGGCCGCCCGAGAACTTTATCCTACCGATCTATTATCGTTATCGTACTAGATACTGGCATTCTATAAAAATAACAAAGTTACTCGTTATTTTGATATTTTAGAAACACCTTGTATACTTGAAAATATTTTATGGGTCTACGCATCATTAATTCCTGCATTTGAGAAAATGTTCGGGGACACACTATATATTATTGCATAAATCAATAGAATATTAGTCATACTTTCATTTCAAATTAGTTCATTTTTCTGAGAAATTAATAGTTTACAATATTTTCATTTTACTCCATGGATTGTAATGAAATTTTGGGAGTAGCCCAAAGCCCAATCTCCGAATTCAAAGTCTATCCTAGGTACTATATACTATGGCGCTTTTATCATGGGGGCAGTTCCCAACACTTCTCGGGGATAGAACATTTTTATTTTCGAATTGCATGGAGCAAAAGAAAGAATTTTAAGAAAATTTAAAAATGCGCTCTATAATTTGATCTTATTTTTTTCACCCGTCCAACTTTTTGAAAGTAGAAATAACACTATATTAAGAGGTATTGCAAAAGAAAAACAATGCATTTAAATTCTGGTGAATGAGGGGTTAAATGTATGTACTTCTCATTTTTCCTTAAAGTACATTATTCATATCTTTTTTTGCACCATATCTCGCTTAGTTTGAACGTAACCGACATTTAACGGTGCTCGTTTTAAAGGCCTTTTCAAATACTACAAAAGCATGAGCACTTTGAGCATGCACCAAAAAACAAACTCTATTTACCTACCATATCACTGTTTGTATTATAAATAGAAAATTTACGAAGGAACGAATCTCTTTTTTATTTATAATCTTAAATTTTTTTTAAATATAGTGTTTTTAGTTTGATGCATAGTTTTTAAGATATTCACAAAAAACCGTCCGAAAACGTGTCATTTTTGAATGAAAAGGGCCAATTTTCAACTACGCATAACTCAAAAAGTATTGAGTTCTCAAAAAAAAGTGTAGATCAGTTTTTGCTTAAAAATAGGTTCTCTAGCAACTTCCATGCTTATTTTGACCAACAAATTTTCCACCCCCTTGAAGGGGTGGGAATTGCCCCAAGATAAAAAGCGCCATAGTACTTAGCCCTACTTACTGTGAAAATATCAAGTACATCGATGTAGTAGGATGGAATTCGGAGCCAAATACCCTCATTGACTGCCCTATAATAATGCTCTGCTATGATCGCGTGAGAGGGGACACACACAAGATTCTAGCAAAATTTCAATTTTCTGTAACTTTTCGAGTTTTTGAGTTACAGCAACGAGTTTTATGTCATTGGAAAGGTAAGTTTACATTCTTTCAAAATATGTAAAAATATACAGGGTGTATCTAAAAAATTTAGATTTTTTTTTATTTCCGGTTCAACCGGAAGCCATATTGTTGGTAAAATTTATTGTGCTAATAGATAATAAAGTACTATATATGTCTGCCAAATTTAAAATTTTAGTTTTTATTAAAGAGGAAGTTACGGGCACTCGAATAATTTTTTATAAAAAATTCATAACTCCCCTCCTATGAGGAGTTAAGAAATCTGGCTAATGTCATTCAATTTACCGATAGGATATAAAAAATCTATCAAAAAATAAATAAATTCCTTGGAGTCATTTTTGATAAAATCTAGTTCAAACTTATGTCAAATTTTGCCCCCTTAAATATAGGCAACCCATAACTTTTTCTGAAAAACGATAATATTCTTGTTATAGCCTTATCTTTAGGCTATATAAGTGTTTTTTCAAATTAAATTTATCTTAAACAAGTCTTTAGATTGGTAGGGAAATTTATCGGGTGGGCGGTCGGCCATGCTGGCCGCCATTTTGGATTTGGAAATGTCAAATTCCGTATTTCTATTTACCTGTCGATGAGCTAACTTTAAGTTAAATTTCATTCGTTTCGGTCAAAATTTGCAAAAATGGGTCCCAAATAACCCCCCTATTTCGGCCCCCCTTTGGTTTTTTTCAAAAGCTTAGTTTCTCGACAAAATTCTCTTAAACTTACTCATACCGAATTTCATCGAAATCGGTCCAGTAGTTTTTGCTGGGCGGTGGCGAAATACGTACGTACATACGTACGTACATACGAACGTACATACTTCCGACATGTTTTTTTATTTGCTTTTTAGACTCAGGTGGACTCAAATCGTCGAAAAAAGTGAAATCTGAAAAAAAATTTTTTGCACGATCCTATAACTTTATCTATTATACTCATACTGCGTATGTAGTACGATAAAGTAAAATGTGCTTCAAATATTTATTTCAATTCCTTTAAGGCAGCGGTTCTCAATCTTTTTGTGTCATGTACCACCAAATACTTTTTATTATTTTTGATACCACCTAACTGAAATACATATCTAACTAGGTGATCTAATTAACTATAATAGTGGTGCCGATTTTGGCTGTTTTTGCGTTTGGTGTACCACCTCAAAAAATGAAATGTACCACCAGTGGTACATGTACCACAGATTGAGAACCGCTGCTTTAAGGAGAGCTATTACACGATTTTGATTGGCAACCCATGCTAGAATTATTTGTCTATGTATGAAATTTAATAAAAGAATGTTTCATCTAGCAAGCAGATGGTATAGATAGATCGACCTATATCCGGATCTTGTACTATTAAGAATCACAGTCGATTTATTTATTTAACAGATGTCCAATTTTTTTATATATTCGATTGACCCTTCGGTTGCCATTACAAAGTCTATAGGGTCGCCTGTGTATGCTCTGCGTGGGCAGTCCTGAACAATGTGACTGATCGTCTGTCTTGCAGCGCCGCAGTCACAAGAAGGCGAGGGGAGTTTACCCCATCTGTGGAGGGAGTCGGCGCATCTTCCACAGTTTGTTCGAATTCGATTAAGGGCTGCCCAAATCTTACGGGGACGTTCAAATTCGCCAGGTTTCCCTATGATGTCCGGTAGACTATGGTAATGCGGATCTGTCCTACTTTCCCAATCTTCTCTCCATCGGGTATTTAAGTCAAAGTTGGATTGCTGCAGCGCTTGAGCAGATTGTAGAGGGGGTAACCTGGATCGGAGACGGTTTCCAAGAATATCGGGGATGTCGTTGTGGACTAGAAGCTGGCGACTGTCCATTATTTTGTTATATTCTTTAACCAATGCATGTTCGCGGCGTAGGTTGGGTGGTGCTCTATTACTAAGGGTAGGTAGCCACATTGTAGGGGTGGGCTTAATTGTGCCTGTTATCATACGCATAGTACGGTTTAGTTGGGTGTCGACCAGGTGGGTATGCCTGCTATTTAGCCACACTGGAGCACAGTATTCTGCCACCGGATATATCAGGCCAAGAGCAGAGGATCTTAATGTTGATGCTGTGGACCCCCATGTAGTGCCGCAGAGTTTCTGTATTATACTGTTGCGTGTTTTCAATTTTGCTGCTGTTTTCGTCAGGTGTTCTCTGAATGTGAGCGTTCTGTCTAGAGTAACCCCAAGGTATTTCGGGTATTTATTGTGTTTTAACAGCTTGTTATTAAAATACACTCGCAATTCTCTGTTTGCCAACTTGTTGTTTAGATGAAAAGCTGATACTTCAGTTTTTGTAGTACTTGGCTGTAGTCTCCATTTCTTAAGGTATTCGCTGAGGATGGATAAGTCATTCGTGAGAGTGATTTCTGTAGTTTCTAAAGATTGGTGGCTTGTTGCAAGGGTCCAGTCGTCAGCATATCCAAACTTCCGAGATTCGGTTTCAGGCATGTCAGCAATATAGAGGCTGAAAAGTAAAGGGGCAAGGACAGAACCGTGTGGAAGACCATTGTTAAGTTTCATCTGTCTACTCGTCTCCTTTCCCATTATAACCTGGAAGGCTCTGTTGGTCAGCATGTTGTCAATGAGGTTAATTATCTTTCTGCAGGGGATAATGCGGGCCAGTTTATATATTAATCCCTGTCTCCAAACAGTATCATATGCTGCTGTTAGATCTATAAATACTGTTGCTGTCTTTTGTTTCTTTTGAAAACTAGCTTCTATAAAAGTTGTTAATGACAGCACTTGGTCCGTACAGCTTCGATGAGGGCGAAAGCCAGCTTGTTCAATGGGGACATTTTCTAGTATGCTGTGACTAATTCTGTTGAGGAGAAGCTTTTCTAATAGTTTATATACCATGCTGAGTAGAGCTATGGGGCGGTAGTTTTCTGGCTTATCGTTTGATTTGCCCGGTTTCGGAATTGCAATTATCTTTGTTCGCTTAAGTGAGAAAGGAATGTTACCTGACTGAAGTATATCATTAAAGAACATTGCAAGCCATTGTTTCGTGTATGCACCACTGTGTATCAAGAACTCTGGATGGATACCATCAAAGTCAGGTTCTTTACCTGATTTCATTTCTTTCAGCGCATGTGTGATTTCAGAAATAAGTATTCTTGCTGAATATTCGGAGTTCGTTCTGTTCATTTGTTTTAATGCCCTTAAGTCTCTTTTCACGTTGGTAGTATGTATTCGATCTCGTGGAGCTCTGGATAGAGATACTATATGGGAGGCAACCTTGTTAGGAGACATTTTAGACTCTCTGGATTCCAGCTGGTTAGCTCCTCCAATTTTCCGCAACAAGGACCATGCCTGCCGGCTTGATTTTTGAAGTCAAGGTTTTCGACAGTCTTTATCCATTTTTGGCGTCTAGCTGTATCGATGTTGTGTAAAAGCTCATCGGCTATTTCTCGGTCACCACTTTCGAGAAACTTCGTGTATAAGTCTTCACATGTTTCAGTCCATCCAGGCACATATTCTTTGCGATACCCCCTAGGGATGGTTTTCTTGGCAGTGCTTATTACTGCGCCCACAAACCTCTCATAATGTTTGCTGGTTGGAGGGACCCAGCTCAAGGTCCGGTCTAGTTGTTCAGAGAACTTCTTCCAGTTTGCTTTTCTAAGATTCCACCTGGGTCGAGGATATGATCTAATTATTGGAATTGATATTCCGATGGTGATAAGCACCGGACGATGTTGAGTATGTGGAAAGTCTGCAAGGACACTTCTCGCAGTTGTTAGTGGTCTGTCATTGGTATCTTTTGAGACAAAACATAGGTCTGGGTTATATTCTTTTCTCCATGCAGCTGATTTAAATGTTCCTCTGTCTTTGGCATCAAAAACTAGGTATGTGTTTTGCTCTTCGGACCATTCTACTAGTGCCTCCCCATTTTCATCATTCGTGGTGTACTTCCACATTTCGTGGTGGCTGTTGAAGTCGCCGATGTATATAGTAGGATGTGGATGAGTCTTTAGCACTTCTGGGTTCCATGTAGTGGCTGGAGGTTTGTATATATTAACTACGGTAATATCTCCAATCTTGGTGACTACTTCATGTATATTATTTTCATTGGAAGCAGAAAGTAGGAAACCATTTTCTATATTGCAGCGAATGTAGGTTGCGACGCCGTAATGTTTATCATAGGTGGCTCCCAGTAAATCGTAGCCAGGTATCTTTCCCCTTAAATCAAGCTGGACTTTGTCTTCAGTATGGGTCTCTTGTATGGCAACCAGGTCAATGTCGTTATCGTGTAGGATTTTTTGCAACACTTGGCATTTTGCCTGGCTTATGCCCTCGATGTTAAGGTGACAGACTCGGATACACGGTCCGAGATCTCTAGTCAGTTGGTTCTGAGAAGAACCTTTATTTGTTCCCATCGTATGTTTACGTATAGATAAGATTTCTGTTTGTGATCTGTGATGTTGGCAGGATATTGTTTTTGTTTTTCGTTCGTCTGCCGCCAAATTTTTGCTAGTTCATTTAGCGTTACCCAGGGTGCACCACATGGAGGCGAACTAGCATTACACTTAGAATATCACAGTCGATATTCTAAGCACATAAACAAACATTAATTAATATCACTTGGCCAAACGGTAAGACTGGCACGTACTGCAAAAAAAAATATAACTTTGTTACGAAGTTAGTACATATTTCCGTAAATTCAAATAGTGGTAGGGGAGCAAAGTATGCTAAATGTGCAGTCACTCGAGCGCTTTGGGAACCTATTGGGTTGTGAAGAGTAGGTCCTAAAACCAAAAAAAGTTAAGTAAAGTTTTCCATTTTAGTGGGCGCTTGCCATTTTTTAATTTAATTTTCCATTTCCAACAATCGTTTTTTCCGATTATAACGCCATCTATCTATAATTCGAAAAAATGTTTCGAATAAAAGTTACTTATTTTTAGGTAAGGAATCCAAATCTGTAATAAAAAATGAGGGCTCTTATTTAAGATTTTAAAGTAACCCCCACCCCACCTCCGTGGGGGGGTCGTGTTTGGTGCCATTCAATAGATTTTTCAAAAATATTGAATAAGTATATTTTACAGTTTTTCGATCTGATGTTCATTTCGCGAAATATCGCAGGCTTCGTATTTAAAATATTAAATTTACCCCCCCCCCTCTCCGTGGGAAGTCATGTTTGGTATCATTCGATAGATTTTTAAAAACTATTGAGCACACATTTTCTAGTTTTTCAATCTGTCATTCATTTCGCGAAATATTCGCTTTTTTCTTGTGAAACTTTGGGAATCACCCATTTCCTTACGCCCGGCTCAAATCGTCAGATTTTTGAGATATACACTCTTTTGGATGTACTTAACTTACCTTATCTTAATCTGACAATTTCGAGTTATTTTAAGGATAGATTTTTTTTTTCGGGCCCCCCTTAACGAACTCCCCTGTGTTAAGAGCCAATATATCGTAGAGGTACATCTGCAGGGTACCAGGTTTCTCCCCATATGATAATCTGACGCGCTCGAGTAACTGCAAAAATCCCCGCTTGGGCTCCCCTACCATAGTCTTTCTATTTCGTATCGAATATCGTAACGAACCAATTTGGAAGTTGCGTGACATTCCAGTTATTGTGTACAAGGAATTCTTTTTCCCCGATCAGTGTATCTTCTAAAAGACTATTTCTTCTCGCTGCTTATATCTCTTTGATTTCACGCCTGCCTCGTCTTAGTTTTATCCCCTTTTGTATTTTTCTCAAAGCCAGAATTTCGACTTCTTTGTCATAGAGACGCTTTCAGTCTCAAGACCCACATCCCGCAGGTATAACAATATATCCGACAAGAACACGCACCGCGCACCAAGCACAAAGCACCACACATCACGCACCACGCACCAAACAACACGCAGCATGCACCAAGCACCACGCACCTCGCACCACGCACTTCGCACCACGCACTTCGCACCACGCACCTTGCTCCTCGGACCTCGCACCTCTCATTCACACACACACACTCACACACACCAGTGTATGTAGCGATTATGGAGTATGTAAATAGTGGGTCACAAAGGATAAACCCAAAAATAACCGGGCCACGGAAAAATAAGTTTGGGAAACGCTGGTATAGATAGATCGACCTATATTCGGATCTTGTACTATTAAGAATCACAGTCGATATTCTAAGCACATAAACAGACATTAATTAATATCACTTGGCCAAACTGTAAGACTGGCACGTACTGAAAAAAATATAACTTTGTTACGAAGTTACTATTTCCGTAAATTCAAATAGTCTTTCTATTTCGTATCGAATATCGTAACGAACCAATTTGGAAGTTGCGTGAGATTCCAGTTATTGTGTACAAGGAATTCTTGTTCCCCGATCAGTGTATCTTCTAAAAGACTATTTCTTCTCGCTGCTTATATCTCTTTGATTTCACGCCTGCCTCGTCTTAGTTTTATCCCCTTTTGTATTTTTCTCAAAGCCAGAATTTCGACTTCTTTGTCATAGAGACGCTTTCAGTCTCGAGACCCACCTCCCGCCGGTATAACAATATATCCGACAAGAAAATATTTAGCGATGTAAAATGGAATAGGAATTATTACAAACAACTTATTAGGGAGTATTATTTGATTCTATCTTGCGAAATGCTCCCTTTTAATGACGGAATATTAAAATTTCTTGGATATTCTGTGTTCTGGTCTCGTTCGAATTTACTCCTTTATGATGGAGAGAAAGAGGCTTTTGGGTAAGAAGACAAAAGAGATGGAACCTTTTTTACTTTTGTCTGTATTTGTTAGCTGGTGAACGTTTATTATTTTCTGTAAGAATAGTTCTTAAAACGCTGGGAACACAAATTCTCTTATTTTGAATAATAATACTTAAATTCATTATTAGCAAAAGCTCAAAAACAATAAGAAATATAAGTTCAGAGCGAATTCGTTGTGAAGTGGGAAAGGTAGCGTTATGATCTTTTTACAGAAAAAAACGTGTGGTAACTTCAATATAATAATAATTGTTTGCTTCTAAAATAGGTCAGACATATTAATATAATAAATTAAAATATTTAAAAATGTCACAAAACCCCTTTTTTTAAATTCTAAATTAAACTAAAACATCTTAAGACGAGTAGTCGTTTTGAGTTATTACTAGTAAATTTACATTTTGGTGAAAATGACAAGCATGACAAAGATTTTCGACTCTAAACTATCACCCATTTTGGAGAGACCGGTATCAAATTTTCAAAAAGGGACAGTACTGGTGGAAGAAAATGGAATAGTAATTATCACAAACAACTTATTAGGGAGTATTATTTGATTCTGTCCAGGGCCGCCGCCAGAAAAAAATTTATTGAGGGTAAAAATCTTTAAGTCGCTTTTCTACTCTAGAAATGAATGAAAGAACAAGAAAAATGTATACTTTAATAATCATATATAATACAAAAAAATATTAATCGGTAAATAAAAACTGTAATCTCCTGATCCCCTTCAATCATGACCAAATTTATCAATAAACTGGTTTATAAAATTATGTTTATTTTTTAATACCATTTGTCTGTGTACACTTAACAAACACAAACCAGATAATCTATCTTCTGATATACTTGACCGTAACCAAGTTTTAACACGTCGCATGGTGCTGAACGACCTTTCAATGGTAACACTCTTTGACGGTAACTCTAAAAATATATTTATCGCCTTTTTAATTGATGGGGAAAAATGTACTTCATGATTTAGAATTTCCTGAAATCATAGGTTTCCATCAGTTGTCTTTGTTTTTCAAAGTTCTCTCCACGTTTCAATTTCTGATGCAAAGTTTTCAATAGTAATACCACTACTGATTCAATTTTCGCGATAAGTCTGTCGATTTACTTCTAAACGAAACTGAGTTGAGTTGAGAAAAGACAGACTCATAGGATAAATTAAATCACGAGTGGTATTTTATTAGACTATTTCACGAACAAAGTGATAGGTCAAAAATTCAGTAGAATGAGAGGAAGGAATTTAATAATAATTCATTTGATCTAGGTAACCCAAATCTACCCATTTTTTGAATAATTCACAATTAGTCATAATCATGAAATATTTATTATAACTATAAATAATTTGTTGTAATTATTTTTTACCTATAACAATAAATAATTTGTACACGAAAAAAATATATTATTCTCGACTATAATTATTATAAACGGTGCAATTGTAAAAATTTTGAATAGTATGACCGTTATTAGGTGGATACAATGTATTGTTTCTATTATTACTTGATGTACTTGGAGTATTCCTAAAATTATTCACTATGTTCTGATGATGTTCGGCACTAAGATGTAAATACGGTTTCATCGAGTTCGAACTTCCATGTCCAGTAATTTTCATAGCTTGTTGTTCACTAACGCCAGATTGTAGTAACTGACTAACTGCAGTGGCACAATTAGAGTGATTCGTAATTTTCACTTTTTTAGTGTCTAAGCCTATCTTTTCTGCAGACATTTTTGTCCAGTTGGGTATTGTATTAATACCAATAGGACAATTCTTGTACCAATTACTATTATTACATTTATTACACTTGCCATTCACAGTCAGAAAAAGTCTATCATTGGTAATAGTTTCCCTTTTCGATATAAGTTTCCGGTATAATCTCACAGGACACATTTCAGGATTCTTCAAATTTTGAGTAAGCCATTTATTATCTGCACAGTTTTCATCACCACCTTAGCGGGTTTTGGAGAATATCGGGTTATATGCAATTCTGTTTGTTAAACAGCCTTTGTTGTTAGACTCTTCCTTGAAAAAATGTAACATGTAAAAACTTGCTTCGTTACCTCTCCAAGCTAATTCTACGGCAACTATATGAAAAAACTTCTTTTGGAGTCCCTCTGGCGTGTCTTCGTCCAATTGTAAGCACATATTTTTATATTCATCCGAAGTCATAGCGACAGAACTCATTTTCCTTTTATCGGGTAGAGTTTGCAACAATTTTCTCTTACTATCACAAGCCGCTCTCGCTTCCTTGAAGGTTATACCTTTGAAGGGATCAATATGTCTCTGATACTCACAGAAATATTTTTCTTGTACCAATTTTGCAGTAGTGTTCCATATGGTTTTAATAACACTCTTCTTGTAATCACTACCATCAATTTTTCGCATGTTGAGGGCCCAGTCTTTTAGAATGAATGCTAGTATTTCGTTGTTATTTTCTGCATCTAATTTGTAGTTGCGATCCACACAGAACATCATAAATTGTCTCCATATATAAGATTTAGATTTTCTTGTGTTACTCGGTATATTTTCTTCAATGTTTTGGTTTATAACTTCGTTTGAAGTACCACAGTACCACCGAAACGACTCATTTTGACGTATACAGCTACAATAATTTTTTTGGCAAACGTCAAACTTTGCTTTGCGATCGGTATCCATGGTTACATCGTTGAAAACACGAAACTGATAGACCAATCAGAATTGAAAGACAGTTGGTGTTTTCGCGATAACACAAGCTGTCTTTGGTTTGTGATTGGTCAGATTATGTGAAAATTTTAAGATGAATGAAATAGTCAAGATTATATATTTCTGAGAAATTTCATCTTGCTTAAGTATAAGTTCTGTTCCTAATTTTCTGGGATGTATTTCCGAGATCAAAAATGAGGTACTAGTATCGACAAATAATCTGAGAGAAATAGACTGTATTATAGATTCCATATTATATGGGATAAACAGGGACACTTTATAGTATTCTTCAGATCCATTTAATAAATAGTTAGCTCTTTGTGCTTGCTTAGATTCTATTCGTGGTACTGTAAGTCCTAATGTAAATTTATTGGCGTAATCCACACATTTTTCGTATTTATATTTCATGAAAATACTTATCTGGATCATTTCTTTGTATTGTAATATATTGCAAATTGGTTCCAAATTATTTGAATATTGTGCCATAATAAACAAGCAAACAATAAACTTTGTAGCCGATACGCTCGTCAAAAGCTGATTAGTTTTTGTTCTTGTTTGTATATTAACATATGAACTAAGCGAGAGACTCCGCTTTTTTTTCAACGATTTTGTAGTCGCGCGATTATTTTTTTTTCGCAGATTGAACACATTGTTTCAAATACAAGTCAATCCATTTGCGACTAAATAATCGTGGATTTACTTGTATTTGAAATAATATGATAATTTGAAATAATGTAATCTTCGCGACAAAACAATCGCGCGCGACAAAACAATTGCGCTACTTCAAATCGCAAGTGGAGTCCGCCGCTAAACGCTAATCTGTCTAGGGCGTTTGTGATTTCTACAAAATTTGAAGCAACAGAATTTTTGCACTCATACCGCCGCATTACTAAACGTACCGGACAGTCGCAGCCACTGGATTACAGATATTGTACCTAGAATATAGAAACCGTAATTGAACCGTTAGCACCTTACTCACTTTCTGTTTTGATAGCGGTCCTTAGCGCCACCAATGTATTTGTGGAAGTTTTGCACAATGCATTTTATGTGATTTATTTTCTGTTAACATTTTAACTAAACGTAAAATTTTGGATTGTCGTACAATATTGTAAAATTTATGAATTGAGACGAATTTGTTTTATCTTAAGCTGTACTTATCCAGGGGGGTCGGCGGACCCTCCCTGACCCCTCTTGCCGGCAGGTCTGATTCTGTCTTGCACGTGTCTAATTTATTATTAGCAAAAGCACAAAAAGCAACAAAAAATATTAGACCAGGGAGGATTTGTTGTGAAGTGGGCATCAGAGGTGGCATTATGACTTTTTTACAGAAAAAAAAAGAGTGTGTGTGTACTTTGTACGCACGTAAGAAGTTATACTTCTATTATATGATTTAAACGACATTAATATACTTTTTATTTATATTTTATTTAAATATTAAACTAATTTATAGTTACTACTTCTCAAACATTTTTATTAAAACGGTGCCAAAAATTAAAATAATAAAAGAATAAAACACACACAAACACATTAAAAATGCGACAAATGATTTCTGAACATTAATTGTCGGAAAATTTTTTAACTAAATACGTATTTTCTGAAAATAAAATTATATAATAAATATACTTACAATCATAAAATGTATAAAAAAAATAAAAAAACAAAAATTTTTATTGGGATTCGAACCAGCTATCAGCGCGGTTGGTATATTGGGGTTCATTCGCCTTAAACGCTTCGCCACGGAGGCAATGTATCATTATGTGCGAAGATCGACTAACTAAACGGATTAAGCTTTTGACATTTTTGAATTAAATTAAATTATTTTGATTTTGAATTGAAATGATTTAGAATTGAAAAAATACAATAAAACATAGAGTAAGAAAACAGTATATTAGGTGAACATTGATAGAAATTTTGATGGTAATCAAATTATGTAAATAAAAGTATTACATACTATGTATTTTGGTAGGTTCAAATAGGTAGGTACCTATGATACATTTACAATTATTACAATATATACAAACTAGATAAAACTAATATATTATACATTTGTTTACCTTCATATTGAACAATTATTTATTATTGACAGACCATTTCAACACCCAATCAGAGCCCGTATAACGACTAATACCATACTGTCGGTGTGCGCATGCGCGCAAATCAATATAAGTTCACCCTCAATCTCAATCGCCCCTAAAGAAGTATAACTTCAAAAAAAAAACGTGTGGTAATTTCACTATTAATAATTTATTCTCGGTGCTTCTTAAATAGGTCAGAAATATTAATAGCATATTAAAATATATAAAAATGTTGCAAAACACCTATTTTTGTTTTTTTTTTTTCTTGCTTATAAGTTTAAAACCTCCATTTTTAGACAAAAATTAAGTAAATTTTGTTATGTCTCGTAATCGTGTTGAGTTACTTCTTTTACACTTTGGTGACAGTGACAATCGTGACAAAGAACTTTGTCTCCCTAAACTATCACACATTTTGGAGAAGCTGGTATAACCTTTAACACTAGAAGCACCAGAGCGGTCATTTTGACTGCTTTCTATTTTTGACCCTCTGTATTACTTATTCCTAGTTGTTTGAGAAAGTTGATAATTTATGACTTTTCATAGATCTACTTGATGATTATAATTCCTCCTTTACAGGTACTTGGTGTAATTACTTTTTGAGATGTGTTAATATATACCTAGAAGCACCACCAGGGCAGTCATTTTGACTGCTTTCTATTTTTGACCCTCTGTATTACTACTTATTCATAGTTATTCTAGAAACTTAAAAATTTAGGACTTTTCTACATCTATTTAAGGATTACAAGTTCTCTTTTGCTGGTAGGTACTTAGTGTAATTACTTGTTGAATATGTTGACGTCTACCTAGAAAAAATGCGGTTCTTATTACGGAGGAGAAGTACCAGATTTAAGCGATGATCAACAGATAAATTTGCACTTGCGTCGGCAATGTGGCACTTATCTATAGAGAATTGTATATTTTGCTACACCTATGTACAACTGGCTACTAAAATATATCTATCGACGAACAGCTTTTTCCCACAAAGGCAAGATGTTACTTTACCCAGTACATGGCGTGTAAACCCGATAAGTTTGGAATCAAATTCTACTAGTCCAAATATTTGTTGCACGGATTTCCTTACCTACGGAAAGATGAACAACGACCAGACAATAAACTTCTAGGGGAACATGTAATTAGCCGTCTAATGGGCCCATTTATGAATAAGGGAAGAAATGTCACGATACATAAAAAGTATTACGAAAGAAGGCTACCAGCAGTACTTGAACAATAAACCGAGCAAGAAAGGATATTCCTCCGTCAATAAAAAACGAAAAGATCTAATTATACAAATCAAAAATTTTCATACACGAAGACTTGAGCTAACCAGGGAAACCAGGTGTATCAAAGAACAATGATCAAAAATGTTCTAGCGCTGAATTCACTATACTCAAACAATATTGAAATAGGCATAGAAAAAAAGGAAAAACCTAAAACCATTACCTACTACAACCATACAAAATACGGAGTAGACGTTGTAGATCAGATGGCCATAGAGTCCTCAACCAAATGAGCTTCAAGAAGATGGCCGTTGCAGGCTTCTTTTAATATCTTAGATATGGTAGGAATAAATGCTTGGATGCTGTATAAGGAAGTTACTGGTTGTCAATTATCTGGGCAAACTTTTCTACTTCAGTTAGCAGAAGAATTGCGACAAGATCATCTGACTAAGGGCAGGACAATATCAACGGAAACAAATCAGAGATACAACACCTCAATCAAATAATAAACTTAGGCAGTGACAAAAGCTACAATATCTCGGACATGTGATGCGGAGCGAGAAGTATGGCATCCTATGACTCATAATGCAAGGAGGGGTAGATAGCAGAAGAAGCATTGGAAGAAGACGAATTTCATGGCTGAGGTTTGGATGCAGCTCAAAACAACTATTCAGAGCTACTGCCTCAAAAATTAAAATAGCTATGATGCTTGCCAACCTCCGTAGCAGAGATAGCACCTTAAGAAGAAGAAGTGGAAAACTGGGAACCAAAACTAAAATTAAACATGTGAAAGTCATATACCTATGTCAAAAATTTGTGTGTAAGTCTTGTACAAGAAAAATTAAAAAATGTTGGTACTACATAAATTGTGCTTAAATAATTAAATAATTTATTTAAATTAACTAAATGTCTCTTGTTAGTAGGTATTAACTCAATATAGGTTTTTTTTTCAATTAAAAAACGATACGAAAACGACTGGCGATAGAAAATTCTAATACCCGTCATCTTGACCGCTCCGGTGCTTCTAGGTATGCAAAAATGTTGGTGCTTCTAGTGTTAAAATGAGCTAGCACATGATCCTTATTCTCATAAAAAAAAAACCATCGACTAGGTCATCACCCTCAGATGGATGACGTCACTAGCCTTCACACAAAACGGTGTGCATTTGACGACATAGTGGTTTTCTGCTAGGTAAGCAATAACTTATATTATATATTATCATAATATCAAATATAAACAAAACCTGCCTTGATCTTTTTTATATTATATAATTAAACGTGGCATTCTTAGAATGTGTATTTGTGTCATAAAAAATGGTTTTAATAGATAAGACGACGCGAGTAGATTGGGGATTAATTAGTTAGATTTGGGGCTTGCCTGAGAGTGACACCTTGGGTAGAATACAATGGGTATCGTCATCAACTAAGGATTATCCGTTTTAATATATGTATTTGGAGAAACATTAAAATATTGATATGAAATACGGTATTCCTGATTACCAACCCCTATCCAGGACTTGAGAAACCCCTAGTCTATCATAGATGTCATTTGTGTTTAAAAAAGGTATGACCGGAATTTTGGTTAAAATGAGTCAAAATTGGTGAAATCGTATACCAAGCAAAGTTACATGAAGAGTTCAAACAACGAATATAGAATGGTTGACTGTTTTATACGTTGGTTCAAATATCGACTTCGAATTATATTTCCGGTCGCGCTGGGTGAGAACCTAGGATTTACGAAGTCAAATTTTTTGTTTAACTGTCATTTACTTAATCAGTAGACCCATTTGTACCTTTCGGTGTTGGGCCAAAAGTCCAACACCAAAGGTGCAGTTAATAGTCAGTTAACTGTCATTTTGTTTGTAAAATACAATTACTCTTGCTGAAGTGTTAAATTTTGTTTACTAAAATAACGCCTACAATACCAACCCTTATACATATAATATAGAAAACAATTTAATCTAATTCAACGAAAATCGATATTTATTTTAACGGTGTGTGCGGTACTATGTGCTATTAATTTCTCTAATACTATCAACCACGCTCGGGTGAAACATTTCTAGAAAGTTTAAAAATAACTAAGAAAATAGGGCATTGCATGAGACATACATGACAGTTGTTGCATGTTGAGACTTCAAGCTAAAATAAATTTGATCTAACTCCCAGCTTAATTTAATAAATTATACAAAATAATGAATCACGTTTACCAACTTAAGAACTGAAAATATACGCCGATATAATAAGAGAATTTAAAATAACGATATAGCACCTAATACCGCAGAAGAAAATTTTTGTATATAATAGTTATTTATGATATAAGTATTAAAAGTACAATTTTAAGGCACGCATGTGAAAGTTTGCAAAATGAGCGAAGCGAATTCTGCAATTCACATGAGTGCCGTAAAATGTACTTTTCAACACGTATATCATACAATATTTTTCTACAAACGTTATAAATTTATAAAATACAATATTTTCGTTAATTGCCGAAACCATGAAACGTATGACCCGTAAAAGATAGAACTGGTTGTCTACGGTCGAGGGGAATGTCTAAAAATTCTTAGCGAAAATATTACATCGTTACATAAACTTGTTTTTTCTACAAACGTGTTAAAAATCCAATAACACAGTTTAAATTAAATTATAAAAACCCTTTTAAACCACCTTTTTTGAATTGCTCAAGTTGTACTATTAATATTAATGTTAATAAATTTTTCACAATTTGACAATTTACTTTTACCTGCAGTGCCTTAAAAATTTTAAGACACTGGTGCCTTAAAGCAGCATTTTTAACGCTCCTATGGAGTGCTAAAAATTGCATTTTTAACAAGGTTGTAGAAAAAAATATTTTTGTAACAGTTTTACGCAAATCGAATCGGTAATAATCTTAAGGGGACAAAGCAGTTATTTGTCTCCAACTTTATTTAAAAAATCTATGATCAGGAAGCATTCAACAACCGGAGGAGAAAATGCAGGGAGTCGGATTAGATCTTGGAAACAAGTAAATATCAAATTTTTTCTTTACAGACGATCAAGTGATTATGGCAAAGGATGAAAAAAAAATGAATTATATGATTCGAAAGTTAACCAAAAAAATACGAAAATTGGGCACGCAAAATCAACTTAAACAAAAGGTAAAACGAAAAGAAATTAAAAAATGCGAAGAATTTAAATACCTATGACCAGTGATATCGAAGGAAGGAACTTTAAAAAGGGACATCCAGCAGAAAATAAAACAGGGCCGAAATGTATTACAAACACCTAAGTTATTACTTTGCTCTCCTATTCCTATCTAAACTTCTCTTTAGCCTATACATCGTTGATATACCAAAAATTAGAACGAGGGAGTTTGGCTACGCCGATGACTGGGTCCTTGCAATAAGTTCAAAGTAATTTGAAGAAACAGAAGAAATCCTCACGGCGGACTTACACGTAGTGGGAAAGAACTAACATATAGTGTGAAACTTAAATCCAGAAAGAACATCATGGGCCTTGTCTTCTCAACCGCGGAATACTGCTCTCCAGCCTGGCTTAACAGCACACATATACACTATACACCAAGTAGATGCCCAATTGCAAAAACGCAATATAAACGTAAACAACAAAATAGCAGCTTACCCTGCATCATACAAAAACTACCAGGATTTGGTTTACCATGCAACACTTGGATGCTGAACCGAATCAGAACTCAACACGGCAGATTTGGTTACATGATGCTCAAATGGGATAAACTACCATCCCCACTCTGGGACTGCGGACAAACATAAACCATCTGTCACACCACGGAACAGTGTCTCACAAGATCATATCATGGCAGGTCAGAGAATTTCTTAATGACGACTCCAGAGTCGATAGACTATATAAATGAGCTAGATGACGCATAAATTTATATGTTGGCAAATGACAATGAAAGAGAAGTAAAACTGGAAGTACTAGAAATGGAATATCTAAGAAGATCGTGTCGGATATCTGTACTTATTCATATCTAAAATGAAGAAATAAGAAGAAAAGAAGAAAGGATATGGGCATATAATGCGAATGAAAGATGAACGAATGCCAAAACAGGCCTTAAACCATGTTTCATTGAATGGAAGGAGAGAAGGGAGAGAAGACCACCATTAGTATAGAGAGAAGGAAGCAGAGGAATAATGAGAGGTAGAGCAATAAATTTCTTAAATATAATAAATATAATACGCAAAGTCTATAATATAGGACCCCCGTACATAATACCTACGTTCTTAAAAAGTTGTTCGTATCATCAACTGGGGGATATGGCTACTATGTCGTTAGTAAGTCAAGGCTGGGGAAAATTGTTATAGGGTTTATATAACACATTTATAGACGGCAACCAAATATAGATTTAACCGGTCATAATACTTTGGTGTGGAAAGAATTGGAAAATGACTGCACTAACCAACACATAAGCTTTATGAAATGTTTTCTACTAAATATAATACGTCTGGATACTGAACAATGTTCAGCGTTGTTCTGCGCCCTGGGAAAATGGATGTGAACAACTGGGTACAGTATGCGGAAATCAGCTTCCAGTGATAATAAATCTAGCAAAGGATGACACAGCATCTGCGTAGCCTCTTGGCACGTAAGAGGTCTACTACAAACAGGCAAAACAACGATAATCAGCAAGTATTTAATAATATGTAACATCATGGTGGCATGTTAAGCTCCCAAGTAGCAATTTTACGACCT
Source organism: Diabrotica virgifera virgifera (assembly GCF_917563875.1). Lineage (NCBI taxonomy): Eukaryota > Metazoa > Arthropoda > Insecta > Coleoptera > Chrysomelidae > Diabrotica > Diabrotica virgifera. Next base: position 275,772,657 of record NC_065443.1, read on the forward strand.
GCAACCAAGTTTGTCCTAATGGGACGTTAAATTTAAGGACAAAATTGGTTCACAATAAGCCTTAAGCAAGGACAACGTCTGTTTTTCCTATGGACCAACGTTGCTGCTAATAAGTAATATAATCTGATGACCAACCGACATCGGGAATAACGCCGTCAATTATTAGGATAAGGTTTGACGTTAAGCTGACGTCGGTCTTAACCTATCTGTAGTATAAGTGCAATTAAGTGGCATACATCAACGACTACTCAACGTCGGGAATTACAAAGTATTTTTTTAGGATAGATGCCAACGTTCAGAGGACGTTGGTGTTTTATCGAGTATGGTAGACGTATTTTTCGGGAAGACGACAACGACAATCCAACGTTGAGAATACCAACGTTAATTATTAGGTTAAGGCTTAACGTTAAGCTGACGTCGGGTATAACCTCTATACTACAATGTAATTTACTGGAAGATATTTAACGACTGCTCAACGAGCAAGCAAGCAAGCAATTTGATTTAACCCGACCTGTGGGATTTGTTCACCCTCTCAAAGGAGTACATTCGGGTGTAACAAGTCATTGGGGCGAGGTGTTTTGACCCGAGTTATACAGGGATCACCCCACCTCGCTCCAATGCCCCAGGCCATCCCTTTCCCCCCCATAGCACGCTGATGCGCGATGGAGGCACAACTATCGTAGCCAAATGCTCTTCACAATGGAACCCTGGGTAATAAGATTCCACTGTGGTACCCTAATCGAATGCAAAAAACTAGGCCCAGCGTGATGCGCTCTATGCCTTTATCTTCTTAATAACTTATCCGCGGTACTAAAAATTGCTTGCTTGGGCCCCGAGTCATCGTGCCGAGCCCCACTGAGCCCTGTTGGGCCCTGCTGGGCCCCGCCCGATGACTCGATGCTCTAATTTTTATGTGTTTTTGGTTTTTTTTAATTTTTTTGGGGGCTTTCGCCATTTTTTATTTTATATAAATTTTTTTGGGGGCTTAAGGCCCTTCTAATTTTCTAATATTTGCTTACCTTGGAGGTGGTCGTGGTACTTGGACTTCGTGGGTAACCCTATCTTCGGCACTTGTTTCGAGCTACGAACACACTACTATCACTTATCACTTTTAGTTTATCCTATAATTTGTTGTTTCGGGCGTCTGTGCTTCCATCGGTGGAACTCGTCGTATCTTAGCGTCTCTCGCAGTATGTAATTTGGGTGATGTTCTAACTCTGCGAATTTGACCCTTGCCTTGTCTGTCATGGTTTCTGTGACTCTCACCTGTTGGAGTTCTCTGAACAGGAATCTTTCAGCTACATATCTTGGGACTCTGACGGCGTCCCTCAAGCTGTTGTTATGGACTGCTTGGATCTTCTTCTTGTGTGTATTACATACGTGTCCCCATGCGAGAGACGCATAAGTTAATACCGGTAGGATTATACTATTTATCAATCTTAACCTTGTTTTGAGTGTTAGTTTACTTTTTCTGCCTGTGAGTCCTCTTAGATTCGCTCTTGCTATGTTGGCCTTCTGGACTGTGGCTTCTACGTGTTTTTGGAAGGTTAATCCTTTATCCATAATGACTCCTAGGTATTTGGCTTCGTTTTTCCACTCGATGGGCCTGTTCTGCACCCTCAATTGTTCCTCTTGCTGCTGTCTCCCTTTCTCGTATAGAACCGCTTGTGTTTTCTCTAAATTTATGGCTATCTTCCATTTGATACACCATGCTTCAATTTTTTCTAGTGCAGTTTGTAGGTTGGTCACTGCTATATCTGCGTTTCTATGCTTGGCCGCTATTGCTGTATCGTCGGCGTAGAGGCTCATGAGGGTACCTGGTGTTCTAGGTACATCTGCGGTGTATATCGTGTACAGCAGGGGTGACAGGACCGCTCCCTGTGGTACTCCAGCCTCCGGGATTCCGAGTTCGGACAGGACTTGTCCTATCCGAATCCTGAACCTCCGGCCGCCCAAGTACGACGAGATTAGCCTCGTCATCGCTCCGCTGTACCCGTAATCCCGCATTTTGAATAGGAGCCCCTTGTGCCAGACTCTGTCGAATGCCTTGCTTACATCCAGGAACGCTGCTCCAGTGTACTGCTTATCATTGAAACCGGCTGCTATGTACTCGGTTAGCCTGAGGACTTGTAGTTCGCTGGAGTGCTCTGCTCTAAATCCGAATTGAGCCTCTGGGATGATATTTAGTCGGGTTGTTTCCGCTTGCAGTCTGCTGAGGATGATTCTTTCCACTATCTTGCTGATCGCTGGAAGTAAGCTGATTGGCCTGTAGTTCTGTGGGAATGTGTGATTCTTGCCAGGTTTTGGAATCATGATGACACGGGCCTCTTTCCATCTGTTTGGGAATGTCTTGAATCTTAATATTGCGTTTATAATATTTGTGAAATACACTATAGCTTTTCTGGGCAAATATTTTAGGGCTCTGTTGGTTATTTCGTCGAGGCCAGGCGCTTTTCTCGGTGAACTATTTTTGATATGTTCATTGATTTCTTCCGGTGATGTTGGGGGGATGAAGTCCTCTGGGTCTTCTGGTCCTTCTTCTTGTTCTTCGACTTCTTCCAGGAAGTCGTCGTCTTCGTCTTGGTGGAAGTTCAGTCTGCATTCATCTTCGAGTGTAGTCCTCATCGCCTCTGCTTTGTCTTCTATGGTGTATACCATGCCGTATCTTCCATATAGTGGGGGGATGGGTTTCCTGTCGCTTCTCAGCATTTTCTGGAGCTTCCAGACATTTCTCATGTTTGAGTCTTGTTCTTCCATCTCTTGTACGAAGTTGTCCCATTTTTCGCTACGGTGGAGTTTTAGGGCCGTTTGGAACTCTCTATTTAAAATATTTGCCCAGGATTTATCTACTCTGTTTCTTGTTCTTCTTGCTGTTTTCTTTGCTCTATTTTTTCCCTTATCAACTCTTGTGTTTCTTGTGGTATGTCTTTGAACCTTCCCATGAATATCTCGACATCTTCCTCTGTTGTGCTGTTTCTAATTGCCTCTTGGATGATATTTTCGAACTCTAGGACTTTTCCTTCTATTTCTTCTGGATTGTTTATTACTGGCACTATGTTTATTCCTTCACTTACTAACCTTTTGTAGTTAGTCCACTTTATTTTCTTTTTTGTTCTTTTTGGCGGGTTTGTCTCTTCCCATGTTCCGATTTCTAGTAGGATGGGGTGGTGGTCAGTTGATCCTTCGTCCAGCGTGATTAATTCTGATTGCAGTCCTAGGTTTTTGGCTACAACTAAGTCGATGTGTGTCGGAAGTGCGTTTCCTGGGTAGTGGGTAGGTTCTTCTGGGCCCATTGCCATTGTGTCTTCGTTGTTTTCTATGTATCTGTTTAGTAGTCGTCCATTTCTGTTCGTAGCTCTGTCGTTCCAGTTGGGGATCTTGCATTCAGGTCTCCTATTATGATGGATGGTTCGGCGATGTTTAGGAACGCATCTAGGTCATCGTCCATTAAAGGGTCTTGTGGTCTTACGTAGGCTGATGTGATCCTTATTGCGCCTTGCCTCATGTTAACTTCTATTTTTGTGGCTTCCATGTTGACCAGTGGTGGAGTAGTGTAACTGGTGTGTCTAATACCCTTCTTTACTAGGATGGCCGTTCCTCCTGATCTTCTAGTGAGGTCGTTCCTATATACGTCGTATCCAGGAAACTTTAGGTTGAAGTTGTTGGTCAGTTTTGTTTCCTGAATTGCTACGATGTCCATCTCGTATCTGTTGGCGAGTTCATCTAGTATGTTCTGATTTGTGGTTATGCCGCCCGAGTTCCAGGAGCCTATCCTCAAGTATCCCCTCTCTGCCATTAGTTCTGTGCCTGCCTGGTACGACTGCTCAACGTCGGGGATTACAGAGTATTTATTAGTATCGAACCCAACGTTCAGGAGATATCGGGTGTTTTCTCAGTAGGTATATGGTAGATTGCTGCGTGTACTTGCGGGAAGGTGAGAACGACTATACAACGTAGGTAATAACAACGTAGTACTTAAGTAAAGTTGTATACGTTAACCTGACGTCAAAGTTTTTTTTTATAAGATACCTGTAATTTACTAAAAACGTCGATGACTATCCAACGTCGTAAAGTGAATTTTCGACAATCGGTTGTTTAGTTTCCAACTACAAAACGACGTAAAAATTTGCTGATTAGGGCCTATCTGACTTGACTCATCTTGACTTATATGACTATAATATGACAATTAATTGCATAACATAGCCTTACTTTTTTACACTTGGTTTTTCTAGTTTTTCTATAAACAGTATATTAATAATAATAAATTATTGAAAGGATTAAGGCGTGTTCACGACGACGACCGGTCGTCGGGAGTCTGTCGTCAAGACCAGGTGGTTTGCGCTTACTTTAGGACGTATTAGGTATACCAATAGGTAAATTCGAGGTGTGCAAAGTAAAAATAGGTTATACTAAAGGTCGGCAGGGGGTGTCATTGTCCAAATCAGTTAAAATGTAGTGCAATTTAGGTCGCGAGTCAAATCCGCCATTAATGAAAGATCGCCATGCTTCAGCCATTTTTTGAAACATAATGTTTGGAAATTTTTTTGCTAGATTTTAATCAATATTTGATTTTAATTAACGAATTTTGTTTATATATAAATCAAGGATAATTTTGTATGGGTTTAGACATAATAATTTTTTTTTTAATTACGATGGTCATTTCTATTTTTACCGTTTTGTTCGATTGAACCTGTAAATTTCTGAGGCGCTTTCAGTTTTTAGCAATGTTTATACCTAGTTTAACAGTACACTTCCTTGCGTTTGTAAATTTTCGACCGCATTATGCAATGAGGTAGATGATTAATAAAATAATTATACAAGTCACTTAGGTTATATTCTGAATAGAGTAGAAACCTATTTAAATAAGTATCAACAGGCCGTCATGCATCTTAGTTTCTGATGATTTAATATCCTCCAAGATTATTAACCTATTTGGTAAAAATGAAGTGTGTCGGCCGGTACTTCTGTGGTAGAGAATTTTATACTATTTACAAGAACAAAGTCAAAAAAATTACGTAATTTGACGATAAAATATCTCGAGCTGAGAAGTCGAGAGGGGGACGTCGAGGCAACCCGTATTTCTATTCCCCACTTAGGTGCAAATAGCGGTTTTCTGACCGTCGTCGCAACGTCGCGTATTAACGTTGGGGCATTTAATCCAACGTTAAGACGTCGTAATATTACGTCCAATTGCTTCTTGGGCTGAGACACGCTGAAGTAGACGAGGCATTCTGTTCGTGACGATTATATGGTGGATTATTTAAGTTCAAAATCGTATTCACAAGGGAGTTACGGTAACTCATTAAATATGAACGTCATCTAAGTTTATGCTCCTTTCTCTACAGCAGAGGAAGACTGAATCTTAAACTTCTATAACTGGAGAAGGTAATAAATAAAATCTCAGATCCAGAGATAGTTATTGTTCTCAGATAATTTGAACGCTAAGCTGGGAAAGATTGGACGGTGATGGAAACATTGTTGGTAATTTTGGCATCGTAAACAGGAATAATTAAGAAGAACAACTGCTAGAGTTTTGCACTAGTAACAACTATGTCGTTACAAACACCAATGTATGAGGAGATTATACAACTGCATATTACGTGATGGCATACATCAATCAAGTCAGACAAAACTTTACCAGGTGCAGTTTATAATAGTTACCACAGATTGCTGATAATACAATGTAAAGCCAAGATATGATGTCTATTTTAGATATTTTGTTAATTATTTCACAAATCACATTGGTGATGGAATTTTTTGCCAAATCCTGCTGTTTTGATTTTTTTACTTTATGCTTTGCTCTTAAGCTCTTTGCAATTAAGCATTTAGCCACGAGGCAGCAGGTAGAATGTGTTTTACCCGAGTAAAACCCGAGGTTTTACTCGGGTTTAAGGTTTTCGTCCAGTTTGTTAATCCACCTCGTTTTGAGTCTACTTCAGTTTCTGGGTCCGATTAGTTTTATGGTTATTACTAGTTTAAGCATTCAGTTCACTGCCATTCTTTCCACATGTCCCAACCATCTGAGTCTTTGTGACTTGACGAACCTGGTTGTGGTAGGATCTTTGTACAAAGAAATTAATTCGTTGTTGGTTCTTCTCTTCCAGCCGACTTTTGCCTTCCATCGTCCTAATACGAGTCTCAAAATTATCCTTTCTTATATTTCCAGAGTATCCTCTTCCTTCTTGTTTAATGTTCATACCTCGCAGGCATATGTTACTGTGGATCTAATGACTTTTTAGTATACCTATATATATGGAATTTTCCTTGTCTAGAAACGTATTTTTTGAGTTCATTAGAGCGCTTAAACTAATTATTTTTTTATTACCTTTTGCTATTTTGGCATCGAGCTCCCATTTCTATTTTCCATTTTTACCGAATACTACATCCAGATATTCAAAATTGTCCACCCTTTTAAAACTATGGCTTTTACCACCTACAGATTTCACACTTAAGTCTTCTTCTTTTTTCCTTCTTCTTGTGATAATTATGGTCTTACTGCAGAATTTTTTACGGCTCTTATTTTAAAAATACTCGTATTATTGTTCTGTTCCTAAATACTTAGACTTTTACTACTTTTAATCCCATATTTTAGTGAGGTACCTCTTTAAATAATTTAAACCGATTATCCTTAAGACGGAAATTTTTTGTTCCATAAAACGAAAACTTTGACTAGAAGAGGTCAAGTAGATTTAAAAAGTGTCGTTAATGGAATGTTTTTATATAGAAAGTTATAAGCGGCTTAAACTAGAGCTAATATTGCACCTAGTTCTTAACCGGGTCAGCAAACACTTTTAAAACTTGGCGTGACGTACAGACATTGGTAGTTGTTAAAGTTTTGTTTTACTTAGATGGAAAATGCTGGATAGTTTCTTGAAACCGAACGTTAATAAAACACTGACAATGTTTCATATTTAATGTGTAACAAAATTTATAATTAAAGTTGACCTGTGGTTTCTCACTATCATAATAAACCAAATTGGAATAATCACCTGTGATTTAAGAATTATTAGTAATCTTTACTTATATCAAACATGGTTTATCCGGATAGAGGCAGGATAATCAAACGATATCAAAACCAAACGAGGGGTCCGACAGGGATGTATACTATCCCCACTATTGTTCAAGATCTGCTCTGAAGGAATCTTTCAAGAAGGAGTGATGATGTTGAAGTGGGAATTGGGATTAACCTAGAATGTATCAATAGCATAAGATACGCAGACGACACGGTGGTATTCGCTGACAGTTCGGAAGCCCTCTACCTCCAGAATTTAATGAATATAAACACAGAAGTAACTCAGAGATATGTATTTTCACTAAACATTAAGAAAAAAAAAATGTATGATAATATCTAAGAAGAAGAAGCAATTTAAACGAATTAGTGTGAGAGGTTAAAAATAAAAAGAGTAAAAATATACACCTACATTGGTACCAACGAACGTCATAGAGAAAGCAAGATCTGCATTTCAAAAAATGGCTAAGCTATTCAAATGTTATGATTTATCAATATCTTAATTTTCTTGTCTGCAAGAAAATTGAGGCTTTCGAAAAGGTGGCTTTATCGCCGAGTCCTGAATATATCTTATACCGACCACGTTACTAATTAGGGTGTTTTATTAACCTACACGCGCTGGCGTATTTTGTACGCCATATTATAAGAATTCTACTGCAAATATATTTAAATTTTTTATTTTTGACCTTGTTTATCTATCTAACCTATCACTGTAATGTTCTTTACAATTGATTTTAGTTTCGTTATAATAGGCGTTCTGAGAAGGTCGTAATTACCGATGTATTCTTTGTTGTTTCCATTGGTGTACAAAATACGCCCCGATTATAGTAATTTAAAAATATCTTTCAATTGTTTTCTTAGTCATTATGTCACAAGTTATATTTTTCTTTATAAACAATACTTTTTCTGATGTAAAAAATCACATTTAAAATTTTTTTTTATTAGTATGTAATTTTATTCTTCAAGGGATCAGATTCCATATCATACCAGTTAGAGATCCCAATTGACTTACTCAGAAAGAATTCCAATCATTCGTTGATACCGAATAAGGTTTATGGAAGGGGACCAAAAGGGGGGATTTTTGCAGTTACTCGAGCGCGTCAGATTATCATATCGGGAGAAACCTGGTACCGTGCAGATGAACCTCTACCATATATTGGCTCTTAACACAGGGAAGTTCGTTAAAGGGGGCCCGAAAAAAATAACCTATCCTTAAAAATACTCGATATTGTCAGATTAATATAAGGTAAGTGAAGTATATGCAAAAGAGTGTACATTTCAAAAATCTGACGATTTGAGCGGGGCGTAATCAAATAGGTAAGTCAAAAATTTTCACAAAAAAAAGCGAATATTTCGCGAAATCAACGTCAGATCGAAAAAGTAAAAAATGCGTCTTCAATATTTTTCACAAATCTATCGAATGGTACTAAAAATCACCCCCACGGAGAGGGGTGGGAGGTAAATTTAATATTTTAAATACAATCCCCACGATAATTCGCAGAATGAACATCAGATCGAAAAACAGCAAAATACACTTTCAAAATGTTTTTGAAAAATCTCTCGAATGGTACCAAACACGACCCCCCACGGTGGTGGAGTGGGGGGTTACTTCAAAATCTTAAATGGGGCCCCCAAATTTTTATTGCACACTTGGATCCTTTACGTAAAAATAAGCAACTTTTATTCGAGACATTTTTTCGAATTTTGGATAGATGGCGCTATAATCGGAAAAAACGATTGTTGGAAATGGAAAATTAAATTAAAAAATGGAAAGTCCCCACTAATATCGAAAATATTACTTAACTTTTTTTGGTTTTTAGACCTAATAATCACAACCCAATAGGTCCCCTCAACGCTCGAGTGACAGCAAATTTAGCATACTTTGCTTCCTTTTCATTATAACATTAGAACAAACTGAGTGTATTTTTTCAAAAAAAAAAAAAACAAAACCTCTGATTTTAAGCTATTTTTTTGTGGCGTATAAAGTACGCCACGCGTGTACTTATGTTGTAACTTAATGTGCGCGTAGTTAAAGGTTAAGGATACAAGAAGAAAAAGAGCTGTTAACCACAATAAAAACTGCCGAAATCAATTACCTCGGTTACAATACCATGATCATGAGGAACACCGAAAGATGTGGACGGCTGCAACTAATTGTATTACACAGGCCTACAGTTAGTGTTTTTGGTGCCAAAGTGTTTAGAGCTGATTTTAGGTATATTTGGGGTGCTGATCCCGAATATGGCTTTAGTTTTGCCCTATCAGCTCTAGTTTTTAAAATAACGTAGGTCATGCCAGCTTTTATGCATTAAAATACGAATATGCTGATATGGATATAATAAATTGAAATAAAATCACCCAATTAGAAAATACGCATATTTGGGTGTCCCATCTTTCTTGGGAGCGGTCTCCATGGTTTTTATGTCTTGGTGAAATCTCTCACCTTACTCCTTACTTGTGTCACCTAATAGTCTGGGCTGATTACCGGAGAATAGGCCATTTTTGGGAAAAGTTATTTACCTGCAATTTTATTGCTGGAATCGAAGCTTATGATTATATATATTAATAATATAGGTATGCAAAGTCCGCAGATAGTGTGCTACTTTTTCTATAAACAAAATGGCGCCCGAAAATCGTGTTTTTTTCAATTATTGCTCTATAACTCCGAAGATTTTAACTTCACAACAAAAACCCTCAAATAAAAATTTACCCCAATTAAATTCTGCATAGAGATATGTTTTTTCCGATCTGCTCCGACGAAAATTTTCCTCGGAAAATCCGGGTTTTCCCAACAAAATCTTTAATTTTCAAATAAAGTTTTAGATAAGTAATTATCTACCAATAACTAAATAATTTGGTGACTTACAAGCCTTCCTGGTTTGGATTATAGTTTCAGAAGCTGGTGAAAATTAAACGAATATTTTAGCAACAATTCAATTGTTAATTAATAATTTAAAGTCGCAATAATAACCAAAATAATTATAATACACTGATCAAACTTTGAAACCTTATAAAGACAAGATGCCTATTTAACATTGTGTTGACAAAATATAAATTTTTTATTTTTTGCATAATCTTTAAATGTTAAAAGAAATAGTTATAAACAAATTAACGTTTATCAGAAAGATTTTATTATATTATAATTTTAAAAATTAGTTAAAATGCGTATTTCAAATATCTTCAAAATAAATGTTTTAAAACTTTTTTACAACCATTCGCAAAAAAGTTATGAAACAGCAAAATAAACACACCATTACTGCGTTGTTTATATTTTTTTTTTTAATTCTTTCAAAGCGTAAAAGTGGGTTTAAAGTAGGTACAAGCTAATTACTTACAAAAAATATCGATTATTAGTTTAATGGTTATATTTTAATTAAAGATTATAAATATTTTTTTTATATTTACACTCGCGAAAGTAGACTAATACAGTACCGTAGCTATTAGTCTGGGCTGATTATCGGAGAATAGGCCATTTTTGGGAAAAGTTATTTACCAGCAATTTTATTGCTGGAATCGAAGCTTATGATTATATATATATTAATAATATAGGTATGCAAAGTCCGCAGATAGTGTGCTACTTTTTTATAAACAAAATGGCGCCCGAAAATCGTGTTTTTTTCAATTATTGCCCTATAACTCCGAAGATTTTAACTTTACAACAAAAATACTCGAATAAAAATTCACCGTGATTAAATTCTGCATAGAGACGTGTTTTTCCGGATCTGCTCCGACGAAAATTTTCGTCGGAAAATGCAGATTTTCCCAACAAAATCTTTAATTTTCAAATAGAGTTTTAGATAAATAATTATCTACCAATAATTAAGTTATCAAGTGACTTAAAAGCCTTCTTGGTTTAGATTATAGTTCCAAAAGCTGGTGAAAATTAAACGAATATTTTAGCAACAATTCAATTGCTAATTAATAATTTACGGTCGCAATAATAACCAAAATAATTATGATACACATACGTCAAATAAACGTCAAATTGAAAGGCAGTTTATTTAGAAGTTCTCCTAAAAATTATTAATTTTTAAGGTTTTTTCTTAAATTTTTGAGTATTACGAGTAGTATAAAGAAGTACTAAACCAGTCATCCGTAAGAAAGTGTGAAATTTCGCGCCTAGAAGTTAAATTTCAGAAAACAAATAATATGGAAAGTATACCACCCGAACCTCCAGATAAAGGTAAATTTTATGTAGAAATGGAAGGAGATGGGATGATGGAATATGAGGAATTAGATAAAAATAACAATAGAATAAATAATAAGGTAACAAACAAACAAAACCAAACAAGTAGCACTATTGAGGTAAGTAACAAATTTAGTTCCAGTAACGATGAAACTTTGACAAATTTAAATCAAACAGATAAGTCAGGTAAGCAAAATTTAAATAAAGTAATAAATTTAAGATTAAAACATAGATATCAATTTGGAGATAATGCACCTTATATAGTACACATAGAAAATAAAAACGGTAACATTGGTCGATTACACAGGATCGGCACGGCCCGTTTGATTTTAAATGCAGTACCTGAAATTGAAAATAATATCACACAAATTACAGTAGTTGGTAGAAATAAAATCAAGGTAGAATTAAATAATTTTGCTAGTAATTGATTCTCAAAGTCTTAAAAGCAAAGAGTATGAGGCATATATTCCAACGTTTTTTACTCAAAAGAAAGGTGTTATAAAATTGGTAGATAAAGAGATAGAAGATAATGATTTATTATCATTAATTAAACCTAGATTTGGAATTAAATTCGAAGTATTACATGTAAAAAGAATTATGCGGAAAGTGATTCAAGATAATGGTAATACTAATTATGTAAAAACAGGAACCGTAATTGTCACTTTTAAAGGTCAGTCTATACCAAAAAATGTAATAATAGAAAAAATGATATATGAGGTGGAAAATTATACACCCAGAATAATCCAATGTTTAAAGTGTTTGAGATTTGGGCATATAAGTGCCCAATGTAGAGGAAAAGATAGGTGTGAAAGATGTGGCGAAGAACACAACAAATCTAATTGTTCCAATCCGAATAATTTACTTTGTGTACTGTGCAAAGGAAAACACAGCGCTACTGCATTTTCCGAGGAAAATTTTCGCCGGAGCAAATCGTGAAAAGCATATCTCTATGCAGAATTTATTTGGGGTGAATTTTTATTTGGGTGTTTTTCTTGTAAAATTAAAACCTTTGGAGTTATAGAGCAATAATTGAAAAAACTACGATTTGTCGGCGCCATTTTGTTTATAAAAAAAGTAGCACACTATCTGCGGACTTTGCATACCTATATTATTAATATATAGGATCTTATAATTCGATTCCAGCAATAAAATTGCTGGTAAATAACTTTTCCATGAATTTTGCTAATTAGTCCAGAGTACTATGTATTATGTATTATACCCGTCCACATAAACAACTCGCACGAGTTTAAAGCATGTCAGTCGCTTCGAGTGAACATCTCCGGCTCTGCATCAAGCCTACTTTTGCGCTAAAAATTACAAAAAAAAAGTATTTTAATCTTTGATTTAAATAGAACCATTGAACTAATATTTGATATTCTTTGTGTGTAATTAGATTGTACCACAGACTCACTTTTAAGCTTTGAAACAATTAAAACAAATTAAAAACAACGGATCAATCGTATACTAATTTTGCTGTTTCATAACTTTTTTGGGAATGGTTGGAAAAATATTTTTAATCATTAACTTTCAAGACCTTTGAAATACGCATTTTAAGTATTTTTTAAAATTAGAATATAATAAACAATTTCTGAGAAATGTTAATTTGTTTGTAACTATTTTTTTAAACATTTAAAGATTATGCAAAAAAATAAAAAATTTATATTTGGTCGACAAAATATTAAATAGGCATTACATCTTTATAACCTTTCTAAGTTTGATCAATGTCTCATGATTATTTTGGTTTTTATTGCGGCTGTAAATTGTTAATTTACAATTGAATTGTTGCTAAAATATTCGTTTAATTTTCACCGGCTTCTGCAGTTATAATCTATACCAAGGAAGCTTTTATTTCGACAAGGTATTTAATTATTAATAAGTAATTACTTGCCCAAAAAATTTATTTGAAAATTCGAGATTTTGTTGGGAGAACTCACATTTTCCGAGTAAAATTTTCGTCGGAACAAATCAGGAAAAACATGCCTATATGTAGAATTAAATTGGGGTGAATTTTTATTTGAGTATTTTTTGTGTAAAGTTAAAATCGTGTGAGTTATAGAACAATAATTGAAAACAATACGATTTTGGTGCGCCATTTTGTAAATAAAAAAAGTAGCACACTATCTGCGGACTTTGGATACCTATATTTTTAATATATATGATCCTAATATTCGATTACAGCAATAAAATTGCTGGTAAATAACCTTTCTTTGTACTTTACTAATTAGACCAGCATATTATAACTATTATATATTTATATAACTATTATATATTTATAATTATGCAAAAAAAGTAACAATTTATATTTTGTCGATAAAATATTAAATAAGCATCTCATCTTTATAATCTTTATAAGTTTGATCAATTTATCATGATCATTTTGGTTAATATTGCGATCGTAAATTGTTAATTAACAATTGAATTGTTGCTAAAATATTCGTTTCATTTTCACCGGCTTCTGAAATTACAATCCATACCAAGAAAGCTTTGATGTCGCTAAGTTATTTAATTATTGATTAATAATTACTTACCTAAAACTTTATTTGAAAATTAGAGTTTTTGTTGGGAAAACCCGCATTTTCCGAGGAAACTTTTCATCGGAGTAATTTAAGAGAAACATATCTCTATGCAGAATTTAACTGCGGTGAATTTTTATTTGAGTTTTTTTGTTGTAATGTTAAAATCTTTGGAGTTATAGAGCAATAATTGAAAAAAATACGATTTGTCGGCGCCATTTTGTTTATAAAAAAAGTAGCACACTATCTGCGGACTTTGCATACCTATGTTATTAATATATAGGATCTTATAATTCGCTTTCAGCAATAAAATTGCTGGTAAATAACTTTTCCATGAATTTTGCTAATTAGCCCAGAGTATAAGTTTTCAGGGAAACAGTCCAGGTGGCTGTGAAGATAGTAGACTTTGATGCTCGTATTACATCCAAGTGATTGGAAGTTATTCAGCAAACGGTTTACCAGCTCAGCATTGTTTTCACTTTTGTGGTTTCCCAGAAAATTTTTCGTAATATCCACAAATGAAAGCCAAGTTTTTTCTCTACTTAATTCATTGACCCCACAAAAGCCGGATCCTTTGTAAGAAGTCTGATCTGTTGTCCATCAAAGATTCCAGCTTTAAACTTTTTCGTACTTATCTGGGGCAGCTTCCTTCCTACGTAGGCGAAGCATGGTCTATTAGAGTCAAGTGTCTTAACGAATTGCTTAATTAGGCCTAGCTTAATAGGAGGGGTGGTAAGATTATTTTCTTTGGTTCGACTAAAGACTGCAATAATATTGTTTTGCCCCATTACCAAGTTTTTTCTATTAGGCCATTATTTTTTAATCCAGTGGTTTTTTCGGTCCCTACCATCCCAGAGCCACAAGAAACAGGATATTTTGTGTAGCCGCTTTGCTGCCCAAGAAGAAAGCCTACACAAATTATCCAGCGATATTCCTGTTATTTTATCTTCTGTGAAACTCAAGCTATTGTAGCATATTCTTTTTTCATCACGGTTGAATGAGCAATTGGTATTAAGCCAAACTTGTTTCCATTGTGAAGCAGAACAAATTTCAAACTGCGCTTGGAGCTATCAATAAACAAACGCCATTCATGTGCATCGTAGTGTGTAAGTCCCATTTTCTCCAAGAGCCTCTTAACGTCCAAACAAAAAGTAAGGTTTTCTTCTTAGTTAAAGAGCGGTATCAGTTCCTTTTCCCTTGTTCTATAAAAAGTAACTTTTGTGCCTTGTTCCAGTAAATTTTTATCATTTAGTCTTAAAGCCAGAAGTTCCGACGCTTCCTTCGATTTGGCTAAATCGCTAACGAGATCGCTTAGTTCTTCTTGACTAAATAGTTGTGGGTTTGCTGTTGCCCCGTCGTAATCACTATCACTGTCTTTATTAGAGTCAGAAATATGTTCAAAAATGTCACCTTTATCCTCACAAATGTCAGGTAACTTTTGGAATACTGGGATCGGTAATTCCTCTGAGTGGGCTACTGGGCTTCTGGATGAAGGCAAATCAGGCGATTTTTTGGCGATTGTTTTGGTGATTAACGATATTAAAGTATTATTTCTTGCATAATACAGTGATAACAACAAATATACTGAGGAATAAGTTTAATTAACAATGTATAAATTTATATTCCTTTGAATAGCATATTCTTCACTATCTCAAATATTAAAACTACTAATTTCGGAATGTGCCATATCCATAAAACCAGAGCTGATACAAAAAAACGGAATCCATTTCGATTTATCGCCCCTAATATAGTAAAAATCAGCTTAAAGATTCTTCTTCTTAACGAGCCCCATCAAGTCCCCTTGACGTTGGCGATTAACATGGCGAAACTGTATCTGTCTCGAGCTATTCTAAATAGGTGTTCTGCTTTCTTTATTCCTATCCACTCCCGGATATTCTTCAACCAAGAGGCCTGCTTTCTACCAATTCCTCTGCGTCCTTCGATTTTACCCATCATAATAAGTTGAAGAATAATATACCGGTCTCCCCTTACTACGTGTCCAAAATAGGCCATCTTTCTATATTTGATGTTATCAAGCAGCTCGCGGGTAGAATTTGCTCTCTTAAGGACTGCCACATTTGTCAGCATAGCCGTCCATGGTTTTTTTAGTATACGTCTGTGCAGCCACATTTCAAAGGTCTTCAAACGGTTAATGGTGGATATTTTTAATGTCCATGCTTCAACACCATACAAGAGGACTCGCCAAATGTAGCATTTAATCATGCGCTTTTGAAGTTGAAGTTGCAAGGTATCATTACAGAAGAATGACCTCATTTTTAAAAATGTCGTGCGGGCTATCTCGATTCTACATTTTATTTTTTTATCTGGATCTAGTTGTTCAGTAATATGGCAACCAAGATATTTAAAACTGGGTACTCTTTGAATTATATGACCATCAACATATAACCGTGAATCTTGATGGGCCAAACGGCTAAATACCATGTATTTTGTTTTTGAACAGTTTAGGTTTAGGCCAAACTCTCTTCCCACTGTGTCAATGGCATTTAAAAGGTGCTGTAACTCCAGAAAACATTACATCTCACAGCATCTAGAGACATAACAGTGATCACGGGTGATTTCAACGCAAAAATTGGCGAAGGAAAATGCTACCCTAATGTAGGACCATGACCATATGGGCTTGGCGAACGAAACGACAGAGGGGATCGCCTAATAGAATTTTGCCAGGAGCATAATGTTATAGCCGCAAATACATTCTCTAAATTACGTAAGCGACGCCTGTATACATGGAAATCACCAGTTGACAAAGGGCACAAAATTGTCAGAAATCAAATTGACTACATCCTAATAAAACACAGATATCGAAACCCAATTCAGGCAGTAAAGGCATATCCAGGAGCAGACGTATCTTCTGATCACAGTCTTCTTATTGCTAGGTTTCAACTTCAACTAAAAAAGACGCAAAAAAGCCGCAACAACAATAATCTTAACATACAGAAACTAAAGTCAGAAGAAACAAAAGAAAATCTGAAACACGAAATCAACACAAATCTAGACAGAAACCCAGGAAATAATTGCAACGTATAACAGCAGTGGCAATTCTTCAAAACCTCTATATCAGAATCAAGTCAGAAAGTACTTACTGCAACCAAATGTAAGAAAGAAGAATGGATGACGGAGGAAATTCTAGAGCTGATGAATGAAAGAAGAAAAAACAAAACCATTAATAACACCCGCTATAAACAGCTTCAAAACCAAATAAGAAGAAAAATTAGGGCGGATAAAGAAACCTACTTCTCTGAAAAATGTAAAGAAATAGAAGAACTGCAAGACACATATGACAACTTCAACCTACATAAAAAAGTCAAAGAACTAGCCGGAATAGGAAATAGAAGAACCTCAAATATATTGCTCGACAAAAATGGAAATATTATAATGGAGACAACACGAAAACTACGACGATGGAAAGAGTATATCGAGGAACTATTTTATGACCAGAGAGAAGCTAGTACATAGGTAGATAGCCAAACGGGAGATGTAGGCCCAGAGATAACCAAATCAGACGTTAGTCAGGCAATAAACTCTATGAAAACCAATAAATCTGCTGGTCCAGATGAATTGCCTAGCGAGCTGATAAAGTTGGTCAACGAGAAAAACCTGGACATAATAGTAGAACTGTTCAACGCTACCTATACTACAGGAACCATCCCTAGAGAAATGTTGACATCAGCCTTTGTGTGTTTGCCAAAGAAGGTGAATGCAAAAGAATGCAGTGACTACCGAACCATAAGCTTAATATCACATAACTTGAAAATTCTATTGAAAATTATCCACGCCAGAATACATTCTAAACTGGAGCTGGATATTAGTGACAATCAATATGGGTTCCGCAATGGTATGGGTACCAGAGAGGCATTATTCTCCTTCAACGTGCTGACACAGAAATGTTTGGATGTTAATCATCCTCTTTACGTCTGTTTTATAGACTACAATAAAGCGTTTAATAAAGTAAAATATGATCGACTCATGGAAATCCTAAAGAATAAAAACCTAGATGAAAGAGATTTAAGACTAATAACACACCTCTATTACAATCAGTCAATTCCATTAACTTTCTCACCCCATTTCAAATTATGCAGCGCTTCCTTAAAGATTCACGGCACCCAAACAATTTTTTTTTCTGTAGGCCTGTGTTATTATCAAACAATTATTAATTTTATTAACAATAATTATTGTCACATTTTAGCTGCTTATTTATATTTTTATAGATAATACATCTTTGAATGAAAGCTTTATCTTGGATATAACCCCGACACGTCTCCAAACCCTCCCATTATTTTCAAAATAATTTTCCCATCCGGAAACTGTTATGATCGTGTGTATTCAAGAAGATTACGAAATTTACTCGAACTTAAGTATACTTAAGCATTTCAGTTCAACTGTACTAAAATATTCCTGAAATTCATTATCTTAATCCTTCTTTGAAACAAAACCTTGAATGCATTAATGCGAGAACTATTATCCCTGGGACTTAGTATATTCGTCATGGGAATATATACAACACGAGATATAGTGAGGCCGGAAATATTATTTAAAATATTAAATGATTTCATAACTAACTTTACTATCCAACATATGCGAATGAATCAAAAGAAAAATGTTAGGAAAGCCTAAGGCTACCGTTGAGTTTTAATTTCAATATTTTATATTTGCTAGAATATTCCACAGGGTGTTCCAAACTTTGAGGAAAAAACACACTATCGTTGTCACACCCGATATACAATGACACTTACCTGTTTAGCAACAGTATTATTACATCGATATTCTTGAATAATTTAGCTATAATTAGCTATACTAAAATAATCACTCAAATCTGACAACATGTTTAGAAAATTCGAGACATCAAAAATGTCCCATTTTTAAGGCGGTGTACATAATAATTTTGATGCTTAGTGTACATAATAACTACTCACCACAAAATCTTTCATGGTTTTTCTCAACTAGAAAGTACTTTTTTTTAATTTTTTTGTTGTTGCCCATAACACAAATAATTTAAGCGTCTGAATTCTAGGACTGTCTCGACATAAACAATAGTTGCTCTAAAGCAAATTAAGCTATAACGTTCAAACCGGTACCGTTTATTTCGTATCTTCAGTGCCTACAAACCGCTTCGCCGTTCAGCTTAATCACACCCGTGATTGAAAAAATACTTAGATTAGAGTAAAGACGGTCTGCAGACGGTTTTGCCTACTAAAGGGTAAACTGACGATAAATGCCAATAATAATAATGATAGGTACAATCTTTTTAGATATTTACAGCTAAGTGAATAAATTAACCCGAAGGTCTCCGAGAAGTGTGGATACACCTGTTTCGGTAAATATAATATAAAATAATAAATAATAACATATTAACGTAAATAACACAAATAACATAAATAGCAACATAATACAATATAATATAATACAATAAATAGATAGGTACGTTTTTTTAATTGTAAATACACAGTTATGTTTTAGTAAATATGATACGTAGAATAAATA
The DNA here is from genome assembly GCF_917563875.1 of Diabrotica virgifera virgifera. NCBI lineage: Eukaryota > Metazoa > Arthropoda > Insecta > Coleoptera > Chrysomelidae > Diabrotica > Diabrotica virgifera. The sequence continues at coordinate 275,791,864 of NC_065443.1, forward strand.
ATATAATGAAAACAATAAAATAAATACTTAGTTTAATAATAGAGCACGAATAATAAATTTTTTTTAAACAATTATGTATGGCTCAATTAGTTAGTAATATTTTTGAAGAATGGTGTATATACGCATGTTTTATTAAATATGATAAAAATATAAGTAAAATAAATCAGTTTAAAACAATATAAAATTTGAAATATAGGTATAAAAATTGGTAGTGACTCTAGAGTTTCATTTATTTTTTTTTAATGTATGCAAATTTAAACTACTATAATGATGTCACAAAAATTTCTTGTTTGTTCCATTAGAAATGATTTTAATTTCTTTTTAAATAGAAGAATAGGTCTGGATCCCGCGTATGAAAAAAAAGTTGATTAATAGCAAGCTGAAAATTTGTTAATAGCTTAAGGGTGTCTAGTCGAATAAAGTTTGATATATGGGAACACTGAAACAGGGGCAGTTTTAATTGTGGAACAGGTTAAAAATTTGGAACGGTCACAGCACGAAAACGGCACATTTGTTTTGTCCGACAGAACAGACTTAAACTCTCCGAACAGAGATTAAACTCTCATAAAAAAATCAGACTGCTATTTATTACCTGTCATAATTCCTGTCATTTGACATATTCTACATGTTCCACTCATTAAAACGCCCATTTGGTGATAAATAGCAGTCTGATTTTTGCATGAGAGTTTAATCTCTGCTCGAAGAGTTTAAGTCTGTTCTGTCGGACAAAATAAATGTGCCGTTTTCGTGCTGTGACCGTTCCAAATTTTTAACCTGTTCCACAATTAAAACTGCCCCTGTTCCAGTGTTCACACATATCAAAGTTTATTCGACTAGACACCCTTAAGCTATTAACAAATTTTCAGCTTGCTATTAATCAACTTTTTTTTCATACGCGGGATCCAGACCTAGAACATTCTTAGTATTTTTGATATCACTGGGGATATGATTATATATTTTTGGGGCTAGAAATAGAAAACTTCTTTGACAGAAGGACTTTGTCATTTTCGGAATCATATAAAGGTGTTTGCCTCTTGTCTCATGCTCATGTGATGGTAAATTGTTGTCTGTTTTCATGGTGTGATATTTTAAAGACACACAAAGAAAGTATAACTGTTTCAAGTCAAATATATTACTATCCTTATATAATCTATCTGTAGAGTAGGTGTATGGTTTAGACATAATAATTTTCAGAAATCTTCTTTGTATGATTTCCAGTGGGAGAATGTGTGTTTTTAGGGCGCTTCCCCAAGCCAGTATACCATAACGGAGATGACTTTCTACTAGTCCGTAATATAGTGTGCGAAGGTATATATTAGGTATGTGTTTTTTAAGATGTTTAAAATTATAGAGGATAAACTGTAGCTTTTTAATGATATATTTAATGTGAAAGTCCCATTTTAGATGTGTATCTATAAAAACTCCTAGATATTTAACATTTGTTACGGGTTTAATATAAAAATTTTGTTTATTATGTGATATTTGAAGGGGTTTGAAAAGATCAGTGGTCAAGTTAGAGTTAAATATTGGTAGATAAACAGTTTTCTTAAAATTGATTGTTAGTATTTTGTAGTCAAATCATTCTTTTATTAGTTGTAGATCACATTCTACTTTTGTTTTTAATTCATACCAATTCTCAGCATCATAAATAATAGCTGTATCATTAGCAAACCCTTCGAACCTCCAACTTCGAAGGCTGTTAGGCCGACACTGAGCAATGCAGCGAGGCGAAATTGATGGGGCGAGAGGAGAAAGAGATAGTGCAAGTGTAAGGCAGTGTTGCCAGATTTCTCCCAGCACGTTACACTCTTTCTCAGCCACGCAGAGGGATCTTTTTAACGAATGCTCCTCGTAACAGTTTGTGATATTAAAAAACATGTCGATTTTTATCTGAAAATTGAAACTGAATTCAGAGAGCATTAATTTTACCAGCTGTTGTTATTTTTTAAGATTATATTATTTATTTTAATAATATTTTTAAAGATACCCACCATGAATAAAAAGACACCCATGATGAATTTGAAAAATATTAACTTTTAGGTAGCATGAAAATGTGTAGTGGAAAAACTTCACATTAACGCTTAAATTATTTTATTATACGTAAAAAACAGACGACTTGACAGGTTGTTGATGTTGACGTGTCAAAAACATCCTCCCATTTTCCAAACTATTTCCATCATCAAAGCGCCCGTTTCTCTTAGCGTGTAACCCCTTTTACATAAATTTATATTAAACTTCGTCCATTTAATCTAACTAAAATATTCCCCGCTAAACTTTCAAGCTAAACACTGCCAATGTAATGTGAGGTGAGTATTTACCCCATTACAGTCCCAAACAAATAATTCCTTTATTTTGTTCCACAGATGTTAACAAAAATAATTTAATATAAATATTTTTATCGCCAACCGTCACTAATCATTCATTATTGTAGTCATTTGACGCCATTTGCGGCAGTAAAGTAACACTTTATTGTACTGAAAGAAGAATGTTACTTTACCTGCTGCGATTAATCAAATTAACCGAGATTGAATGTAAGTGGTCGATGGCAGTAATCGATTATTTATTTGAGTGAACTTAAAATTTATTTACTTTAATTATTGAAAATATTGTACACAATTTACGTTACTATTAATTAAATTTATGCCAAAAAGTGAAATTCTGTAGTATTTTGCAATTATATTCATATAAAATTAATCAAAATTTTACCGATTTAGTAATTATTCAATATTGATAACTATCTATCGATTAAAAATCGAAAGCGGCATGCAGAAGTCACCTGTCATCACTTTCATATTTAAAAAATTTAAATTGAAAATTGTATTTATTGTAATAAAAGTGTTAAAACGAATATCAAATTATAGTACAGTAGTGCTGCTTTGGAAATGGAAGAAATTAGATGAACGCCACCTGAAATACGCAAGAAATCGTTAGAGGCAGTTTCAGAGCTTCTCCCAGCAAAATCCATCGAAAAATAGAATAGGCAATATGACACATTTGAAGCATGGCGTGAAAAAAATTGCATTACAAATTATAGTGAAAGTGTTTTACTAGCATATTTCTCTGAATTGCCTAAAGAATATTCTCCATCGACTATGTGGTCCTATTATTCAATGTTAAAGGCAGCTTTGACCACAAATAAAGACATAGATATAAGCAAATAATAACAAACTTACAGCTCTTTTGAAACAAAAAGGAAGGAATTACATTCCCAAAAAATAAAAAACCCTGCCGCAAGAAGAAGTGCTAAATTTCTTATTAAATGCACCTAAAAACGATTATTTTTAATGGTGAAAGTAATTCAACAACAATAAAATTACTATTACATATTACATTGTACGTAAACTTCTTTTTCATATCCTTGAATTTACCATGATCTATGTATAATGTCTTTTCATTTGATGTCAATTATTTTCATTACATTTTTTACTTGCCTATTTGTTCTTTTTATACCTAATATCGGCCGTGTCTAGCAAGTGGTTGCGTAGGCTAGCGGTATGTGTATCTAGTTACGGATGTGTCAGTACTTGGTGCGAATCCCCCGTAAGGAAAACTTTTTTGTTTAATATTAATGGTTATTGACATATTTAGACTATTATAAAGACTTAAGTACACAAACTCTTTTCTCATTAGAAGGATGTAATTAAGTAAGTGTTAAGTAAGTGTTAATGTTTTTTATGATTGGCTATAAAATTTTGTATGCACCAAGTCAGTAAAGAATCTTTATCGAACTCGTCTGTTATTCGCCTTGCTCGCTACGCTCGCTCGGCTCATAATTTCAGACTCGTTCGATAAAGAGTCACTTTACTGACTTGGTACATAAATAACTAATATCTTTTTAGCTCTCTACCAAATCCTAAAAAGCTATATTTCCAACCGACATTTCCTAGTCAAGCAGGAAAATGAATACACGCACCTAAGACCAATAAAAACGGGAGTACCACTAGAAAGTGTCCTGGGACCAATTTTGTATTTGCTTTACACTACTAACCTACAGACAAGTAACAGAACAACGTGTGCAACTTTTGCTGATGGTACCGCTGTTCTAGCCTCTCACCATGATCCAATCACGTCCAATCAGCTTCAAAAAATCACCCTTCAAAGAGACCTTAACAAAGATGGCTTAAAAGATGGAAAGTAAAGGTGAATGACAGTAATTCCACCCATGTATCTTTCCCCATGAAAAAACAAACCTCACGCTTATTTCTATACTGTCACTAAACTACAACGTGTATTTTACAGGAGAAGCAAAATAAGATTTAGGTTGTTATAGAAATGACAATATTTTGAAAAATATCTAAAGCATTCTTGTTGTTTTCACAGATATTAATTAATATAAGAAATATTGACTTTATGCTGTATACAAAAAAATATTTAGGTGCATTCATATTATGTAATTTTTGGTTTTAGTACTATAGTGTCGTTTTTCCTATTAAGTATTATAGAGATTTTTGTTTAACTCGTTATTTGTTAAAAAAGGGGTAGCAAAATTTTGTAGTAAATACAGCTAAATTCTCCACACTAACTCAAAAAAATAAAATGTAGAACTATAAATGTAAATTTTTATTATATTAAATTAACAAAAAATGGAAACTAAAAGTAAAATTACAAAATGGTATTATAGAATGAATCAGCGTAGTAGGGTGGAATTAGATAGGCATCGACGAGTGACTTCAAGTCTTTCTTCTTTCTTTCACTCAAATTTAGTCTGGAACTATAAAGCGGTTTTAGAACCAAGTTCTGTCGGTTGCTGTTAGTTTTTTCTGGCCTATGTGCCTTGGTCTAGGCAAGGGACGATTAATATTAATCTCCATAAGCTCCGTCTGTTGAAACCTGTTTTGTATAATACCTGCAGCTGTCCATCTTTACCTTTTTTCAAATCTTATTACTCTGATCTTGCTAATGTAGACTGTGTCGCCTGTCATATTTTGGTCAAACTGGTTCAAACATTTTTTGGGTCATAGAAATGTGGGTAATACATTCCCCTTACTTTATAATGTTTCCCATTCTTCTTTGCATTTCTGATTAAAGTTATGTATTGTTCCGGTACATACATCGGCCCGGATAGTTCACCTCTTTTTCGATTCGAGCATGAACTGAATCATTTTCATTTTGGGTGTGATCGACAACAAGAAACTTATGAGTTATGCTCTTAATTTCATAATTGGTAAGAGCATAGAGATACATGAATAACATAAATTGGTTTTTTTGTTGTCCACAGCAGTTATCGGAATAAAATATTATTTCCAAGTTTTCATCATCGACTGTCAAAGCTTTATCCTTTATATACGTCAACACACAAGAGCCAATTTCATTGGATCCACGTAATCCCTCAACTTCACACCAAATAAAACATTCAGTTGTGTCTCTTCCTAGTTCAGATATTGTCAGATTTATTACATTAATCTTCGATTTATAATAAAAGGTAGATATCTCGGCCTTAGATAAATGCATTAAATAAACAAACAGATTATTATGATCTTTTGTCTTTTTAATCTCTACCTGTTATTTCAAACTCAGTCATTAATTATTATAGTAGAAAGTCTCTTTTATATATGTAGTATTTTTAAGGATTAGGAATTAACTGTAATAATAATTAGTTATCCATTTAATTAATTATTGCCTTTTCAGTATTGTTTGTGTCAATAGTCATTGCAGCCGAGACACATAAATTTAAATAAATAAAAAAGTGCCTATTGGTTCGTAAAATTAAAATAATTATTCTTATAATTTACGCGTTTTATTCACTTTGTAAAGACTCTTTTGTCGGCATTGTAATATAATACAGCTTACAGTCGGAAAAATTAAAGAATACCCATGAACGAACATAATATAAAACACGCTGTATTTTCCTGTCACCGTGTCACAAAGAAAATTGCCCAGCGCAAGTATATGTGATAATAATTATAACATGTACTTGCGCTGGCCAATTTTTTGTGTGACACGGTGACAGGAAAATACAGCGTGTTTTATATGTTCGTTCATGGGTATTCTTTCATTTTTCCTACTGTATACACCGCTTCTACTAGGTAGACCGCAAACTATAGTAAACACGCGACGGTAAACCGCATACTATAGTAGCACAATATTTTTTTAATTTAAAAACTATAGTTGGAAAAATTATTAGTACAACGACTTTATACCGAAAATACCTTGTCTTATTGAGATTTTTATTAATTTTAAATATAATAACAATGGAAAAGTGACATTAAACGAAAAAGATCGGTCTGTATCAAGTTAAGTAAACATTTATATGTAATTATTTTAGGCTATAATGACCTTAAACAAAAGAGTGTATGGAAAACTGACATTAAATCTAAAATGTCGTTATTGTATTCAATTATTCACTACTAACTTACCTGCACTTATAACGGAAAACTGCACTTAAACAAATGTTGACGTTGTTCCACTTAACGTTCGAAATGTTATCCACAGCTAATGTATACCTATCGTTTTAAAGACAGTTTAGTACTGACGCCTCTTGCAACTTGCTATAAAGGTCATAACGACATTAATGCCATCTCTCGAGTCACGTTAGTAAATTACTTTACCGAATTTTACTAGACAGTGTAGAGAGCGCAATTTGCTACTAAATGGCGGTAAAATCCAAAATTCGAAAATTTTGTTCAGTGACAGTATTGGACAAAGTGTAGCTTTGAAAGAAACACAGCCCCCACAAACCGATACTGTCAATTACCTAGGAATCCACCTTGATAAAAGATTAACTTGGCAAAAGTACCTACATTTTCACAAAAAGAAAACAACTAGGAATAAAATTCCGAGAAATTTACTGGATCATCGGTGGTAAATCTAAATTATCTCTTGAAAACAAACTACTGATATAATATATCATTTACTGGATCATCGGTCGTAAATCTAAACTATCTCTTGAAAAGGAACTACTGATATAATCTATCAGCAGTTTGTTTTCAAGAGAGTTTAGATTTACGACCGATGATCCAGTAATCTTCTCGGAATTTTATTATATATTCCATATTAAATTTTATTATACAAAGCCATTTTATTATAAATAAAAAGCCATCTTAAAACCAGTGTGGACACATATGGTATCCAACTGTGGGGAACAGCCGATCAAACAAACCTAGAAATACTGCAGAGGTTCTAGAACAAAGTCTTTAAAATAATACTGAATAGCTGTATCCAATTATGTGATAGAGCAAGACCTCAATGTGTCATCCATAAAAATAGTAATAACATAACAGAATATTACAAAAAATATTCTAAGAGAATAGTGATGACCTCAGTGATGATCATAATGATGTGCGACGCTTGAAGAAATTAAAAATAGTGGGGATAGCAACCAGATTCGAATAACCCATAATAATAAAACTTGTTTTAAATTGTTTTAATTTAATTTATCTCAGGAGAGTGATCAATGGATTTTCCTCTATATGTCAAGCTTGTAATTTTCATTAAAATAATTTATCTATTGTCTTAGTTCATTACAGAGATTGTAAATATTGCAAAAATTAAAAAAAATAGCTGGGATGAGAAGTGTGTAGTTCACTTCACTTTAATGGTTAATTTTTTTTATTATACGTAAAAACAGACGACTTGATAGGATGTTGATGTTGACGTGTCAAAAACATCCTCCCATTTTTCAAACTATTTCCATCATCAACGTTCATCAAGATAATTTCGACGCCATTTAAAGCGCCCGTCTCTCTTAGCGTTTAACCCCTTTTACATTAATTTATATTAAACTTCGTCCATTTAACCTAACTAAAATATCCTCCGTTAAACTTTCAAGCTAAACACTGCCAATGTAATGTAAGGTGAGTATTTACCTTATTACAGTCCTAAACAAATATTTTTTTTATTTTGTTCCGCAGGTGTTAACAAAAATAAAATAATATAAATTTTTTTATCTTTTTAGCTGTCTAAATCCTAAAAAGCTATATTTCCAACCGACATTTTCTAGTCAAGCAGGAAAATGAATACACGCACCCAGGACCAATTAAAACGGGAGTACCAGAAAAAAGTGTCCTGGGGCCAATTTTGTATTTGATTTACACTACTAACCTACAGATAAGTAACAGAACAACGTATGCAATTTTTGCTGATGGTACCGCTATACTAGCCTCTCACCATGATCCAATAACGTCCAATCAGCGTTCAAAACCCTTAAAAGAGACCTTAACAAGATCCAAAGATGGCTTAAAAAATGGAAGATAAAGGTGAACGAGGGTAATTCCACCCATGTATCTTTCTCCATGAAAAAACAAACATGCTCAACTGTAACTGTGAACGAAACACTGCCCCCACAATCCGATATTGTCAAGTACCTAGGAATCCACCTTAATATAAGATTAATTTGTCAAAAGTACCTATAGTCCAGGGTAATAAGGTTTTTTCAATGACACTTAAACAGCCAGGATACTGAAGCGTTTTTTCGACAGGTAATACATATAAGAGCTAATTGTAACTATTTCCTGCGTAGGATCTGACGGCCATTTTTATTTATAAACAATTGAGTGTCAAAAAATGACATTTTTCATTTTTTTTTTCAAATCAATGGAAAACAGGGAAACTTATGGTTTTATTAGTACAAATATCTTCGAGATTATGGAAAAAGATTTAAAATGACGTATTACAAAGTTTAATATACTCATCCATTGTTAATATAATTGCGAAAAAAGGTCGGAATTGCAAAAAAAATTATTTTCGCAGTAACTTTTGTAAAAATTAGTGTACAGCTTTGAAATTTTTGTCAAATAAGGGTTCTTTGGTGCTTAATATGTGACAAAAATTTCAAAGCGATTCATTCAATTGTTTAAATTTTATTTAACTTAAAAAAAAGTGAATAAAAATGCATTTATTAGTAATAAATAATTATGCAAAAGTATCGTAATTTTTTCCTTATAAACGTTTTTGTTACATAAGGAATTATATATATTCATTAAAATTTTTTATCAATTATGATATAAATAACATTACTTGGTACACTTAAAACAGGGTAAAAAAGTTAATTTTTTTGGAAAAAGTTATTCAAAAAGTTTATAAAGAAAAATTGACGATACTTTTGCATAATTATTTATTACTAATAAATGCATTTTTTATTCACTTTTTTAAACCATGTTGAAAACGTAACTCATGCTCTTTCATTTGACACCTGTGGAATGGTTCAAACGTCATTTTTTTCTGACTTATGACTGGGAAAAACAATTTGAATAAAATTTAAACAATTGAATAAATCGCTTTGAAATTTTTGTCACATATTAAGCACCAAAGAACCCCCATTTGACAAAAATTTTAAATCTGTACACTAATTTTTACAACAGTTACTGAGAAAATATTTTTTTTGCAATTCCGACATTTTCTCGCAATTATATTAACAATAAATGAGTATATCAAACTTTGTAATACGTCATTTTAAAGCTTTTTCCATAATCTCGAAGATATTTGTACTAAAAAAAATCATAAGCTTCACTGTCTTCCGTTGATTTGAAAAAAAAATTATGGAAATGCCATTTTTTGACAGTTAATTGTTTATAAATATAAATGGCCGCCAGATCCTAGGCAGGAAATAGTTACAATTTGTTCCTATAGGTATTACCTGTCGAAAAAACGCTTCAGTACCCTGGCTGCTGAAGTGTCACGAACAGGGTATATTTTTGTCTTATTACCCTGGCCTACTATATTTTCACAAAAAGATAACAACTAGGAATAAAATTTCGAGAAATTTACTGGATCATCGGTCGTAAATCTAAACTATCTGTTAAAAGCAATCTGATGATCCAGTAAACTCCTCGGAATTTTATTATAATATAAAACCATATTAAATTTTATTATATAATACCATTTTTATATAAACCATATTAAAACCAGTGTAGACTCATATGGTATCCAACTATGGGAAACAGCCAATCAAACAAACCTAGAAATACTGCAGGGATTCTAGAACAAAGTCCTTAAAATAATACTGAATACCTGTGTCCAATTATGTGATAGAGCAAGACCTCAATGTGCCATCCATAAAATAGTAATAACATTACATAATTTTACAAAAAATATCCCAAGAGACTAGTGATGATCATAATGATGTGCGACGCTTGAAGAAATTCAAAATAGTGGGCAGAGCAATAAGATGCGAATAACTCATCCATAATAATAAAACTTGTTTTAACTTGTCTTAATTTAATTAATCTCAAAAGAGTCAATGAATTTTCCTCTATATGTTAAGCTTGTAATTTTCTTTCAAATAATTTACCTATTATCTTAGTTCACGACAGATTGCAAATATTGCCAATATAAAAAAAATAGCAGTGTGTAGTTCACTTCACTTTAATGGTTAATTTTTTTTATTATACGTAAAAACAGACGACTTGACAGGATGCTGATGTTGACGTGTCAAAAACATCCTCCCACTTTTCAAACTATTTCCATCATCAACGTTCATCAAGATAATTTCGACGCCATTTAAAGCGCCCGTCTCTCTTAGCGTTTAACCCCTTTTACATTAATTTATATTAAACTTCGTCCATTTAATCTAACTAAAATATCCTCCGTTTAACTTTCAAGCTAAACACTGCCAATGTAATGTAAGGTGAGTATTTACCTTATTACAGTCCTAAACAAATAATTCCTCCATTTTGTTCCACAGATGTCTGCTATGCATGCTTTGGCGAATTAATGAAGAGGGAAGTCAAAGACATTGCCAGGGGTTTATTTAAACGTATTGAAAATGTGCATTAGCATTATTAAAAATTAAAGTGTATGTTAAGAGAGTGACAACATAAATATTTATATCACTTTATATTTCAAACTTCAGTAGGACGTCACAATAAATTTTTCACCTTAGGTAAATATAATAAAAGAAGAAAATCTACGGTTTCGTTTTGATTAAAATCTGTCTTCCTCCATCCCCGATAGTACTATTTCTAGGTCTACCTGTTGTCAAGGAGGCTCTAAGGAAGACAGATTTTTACCATTCCGACCGTAGATTGTCGATATAAATTAAAATAATTTACATCGCAGTATGGATAGAACGCCCTCTAACGGGGAATAAGCGAAATGAATTTCGACTCAATTCAAGCTTTCTGCTTAACCCAGGTATAACATACCAAAAGGCACCGCCAGGAATACATTCCACTTTGCGGTTCAGAGAGCCCATATGAAACTTGTCTTTGTACTCTATGCAGAGTATGGCATTAACAAAATAAGAAAATCTACAGTTTCGTTTTGATTAAAATCTGTCTTCCTCCATCCCCCGATAGTACTATTTCTAGGTCTACCTGTTGTCAAGGAGGCTCTAAGGAAGACAGATTTTTACCATTCCGACCGTAGATTGTCGATATAAATTAAAATAATTTATATCGCAGTATGGATAGAACGCCCTCTAACGGGGAATAAGCGAAATGAATTTCGACTCAATTCAAGCTTTCTGCTTAACCCAGGTATAACATACCAAAAGGCACCGCCAGGAAAACCTTCCACTTTGCGGTTCAGAGAGCCCATATGAAACGAGTCTTTGTACTCTATGCAGAGTATGGCATTAACAAAATAAGAAAATCTACGGTTTCGTTTTGATTAAAATCTGTCTTCCTCCATCCCCCGATAGTACTATTTTCTATCGGGGGATAAATAGCCTTTAGAAATTTGTAGCTTGTACAAATTAAACATTTGTAATTCTGAAATAATGCAGACTGTTACATTTTATAATTTGGGAATATATCAAGCTAACCATGAATATGTGAATAACATTTTATGGATATGGAGTGCATCATAATATTTTTCAAAAAGTTTCATAAATGTATAGCATAGAACATGCTAATTTTAGGGTACTTGTTTCTTATATGAATAATTAAAATCAACGTTATTTTACTTCTTTTTGGAACGTCTTTGTGGAACTTCTGCTTTTTTAATTTTTTATAACCCTTTCTTTAAACAACAAACTATTAAAAATTAACCAATACTCTATACTCCGTCACTGTGATTCTCCCACTGACAGATTAAATTTTGAATTTGCAGTGTTTCATTATTTATTTGAATGTATTTCTTTTGTTTATGTAGTTTTCATCATTTATTAAAATACCAGTTTTTATATTTATGTCTTACCCCTTTATTTTTATGTATCATGTCGTTATGTCATTGTATCATATTTTATTTAAACAATAAACTACACGATAATTCCGGCTGATCAATTGGAATCCTGGTAATTGCTCTAAATAAGTCTCCTGCTTCTTGTTTTCATTGTTTCCACAACCCATTCATCTGATATCTGTCGATTCCGTGCTCTATTAAGGATGTGAGGATTAGCTGAAGCCTGTCTAGATGAAATGGATCCGTAAACCACGTTCTGCAATTAGATATAGCGTACGACGACGTAAGGGGCCTATTAATGGCAATCGACTTGGAAATGCATAATGTTACCGCTTCAGGAATCGATATATCTTCTACATTTCAAAGCAAATTCACTAAGTCAGTTGAGGAACAATAAAAAGGTATCAGCTTTGGAAATTCACTTAGTCTTGTGTGTTTGTGGATTGGTTTAAACTAATTCATAGACTGATGAGATGCATTTTTATTAAATCATAATCCACCTTACTTTTACATTAACCTTAAGAATATAACATACATAGAGTTAATTAGTATATCTAACAAAACATAATTAAAACAAAGCGAAATACAGTTTGGTTTCAGAAACAGTCTTGGAACCAAAGAAGTATTATTCAGTTTGCCGGTCATGTTTCAAAGATTTAGGCATAGAACAACCGGTATATGTATTTTTTATCCATCATCATTATCACTACAACCCTGGGTGGGTCTTGGCTGACTTTACAACTTTTTTTTTAGTTTGTTCGGTCTTCCATCAACCTAGGGTCAAATTGAATGTTCAGTTTCCGGAGATCTGCTTGGAAGTTATCTCTCCATCGCTTTTTGGAACGTCCCTCTCGTCTTTTGCCTGTAGAAATCTCCTCCCACACCAGTATTACAAATTACAAGTACCTCCTTATGAAGTCTGTCACGCTAACTGGACTGAATTCCAAAATTTCATCACTCAAAATCTCCCTATGTTAGGCGAACTCGATACTAACGATAGTATCGACTCCAGTGCAACCGAAATTGAGAACCTCATCACCGAGGCGATCACGCACGCAATCCCACTTAAACAAATAACCCATACATCTCCGGCATTTCCACAATACATCATAGCCGAAATCCAACAAAAAAGACGTCTTCTACGTCAATACAAGGCCAACAGAAATCCACTAATCAAAGCAGAATACAACCGAATCGGCGCCAGGATAAAGAGAGAGATATCTGACCTAACGGCTCGCCGGTGGGAAGATGCTACCTCAAAACTGGACTACAGAGACGGAAATAAATTCTCGCACAAATTCAAAGTCCTAACAAAACAAAAACTATCTCAACCATCTCATCTGTTGGTCAACAATCACATAGTCAATTCCCCAGATGGGAAAGCTGAAGCATTTAGAAATTCGCTTCAAAACAACTTTCAAACTCCAGACAACCCGAACTTTGATCGCTTATTTAAACTCCACACAGAATACATAGTAAATGTTACTCTCAACTACCACGTTCCAGTCTATCATCCTATCATGGGCCACCTCACAAATAGGGAAACGGAGAGCTTTTGCCAAATAGGTAAAAACAGCGCTTCCGGACCTGATGGCATCAACTGAAGGTGCCTCAAAAAACTTCCAAAGAGTATCATCCCTCTTCTAACTAAAATATTCAATGCATGTATCAAAAACAGCCACTTCCCTACTCCTTGGAAAGTTGCCAATACCATCATGCTTTTGAAAAAAGGCAAACCCCCAACCGACGTGCAATCCTACAGACCAATCTCTTTAATCAACACTCTGGGTAAAGTTCTTGAGCTAATCCTAAAAGAGAGGCTCAATAACTTTCTCGAAAACCACAACATCATACCAAAATTCCAATACGGATTCCAGTCAGGTAAATCTACTCAACATGCATTAATAGATCTCACAACTAAAGTTACTCAAACCATCAACGATGGTTCATTCGCCATAGCCACATTCCTGGATGTGCAGAAGGCTTTCGATCAGGTCTGGCACGACGGACTTGTTCGGAAACTTCTGGACATCGGGCTACCACTACAATTTGCCAAAATTGTACACTCATACCTCCACAACCGAACTGTCAGAGTAAAAGTAAGCGATCAAAAGTCTACCCCCTTCACTCCACAAGCTGGAGTTCCCCAGGGTTCAGTCCTAGCACCACTGTTCTACATCATCAACAACAGCGATATCACAAACCAAAATATCCCAGGCACTCGGCTGTTTCTCTATGCAGACGACACGGCTCTACTCACGACAACCTCTCGATACAACCCACAACTCATCCACAGAAGAGCCCAGGCTCTGTTGGACGTGGTCGGGGACTGGTGTTGTAAGTGGAGAGTCACGCTGAACGCGAACAAACAACAAAAATTGTGTTTCGCGCCCCTTCTGTGTCACAAAGGATCATAAAAAATGAAGACGACCAATATCCACTGAGATTGTTGGGAGAAAGGCTTGTTGTTAGCCCGACTGCGACCTACTTGGGAGTACTGTTCACCAGGACTCTTAACTGGGACGCAAATCTAAAGGCAACTTTAGATAGGGTGAGGAACAGGGCCAGACTTCTCAACCCTCTCTCTGGACGAATTGGCAAGACACACAAGAAAACTCTCATACACACTTACAAGACCTTTATTCGACCCGTCATTGAGTACAAATCTTGCCTCTACTCTCTTTGCGCTAGAGCAAAAAAAGAGAGGTTGTTGCGAGTGGAACGTAGAATCTTGCGTAGATGCAACTACGAGCACTGGAGATATCCCTCAAACGAAATCCATAACATCTCAAACATCCCCAAAATCACTGAGAGAATAAACTCTCTGAACAGGAACTTCACAATCAAAGTAATCAACGGTCCCCCCTCCGACATACAAGAATCTCTCAAATGTTCCTGTTCATCTTCCGGCCACGTATTCTACCGAAAGCCCAAACGCAAAAAGATTCATCTACCGTCTGCTCTAATGCAAACATGCATTGACAAACTCCCAGTAGAATACGAAAACATCCTCGAGGCTACCCCGTTAGCCTTCCGTACCCACCTATAACACATCCTCTTCCCTACCCCGAACAGGGAGAAGTTGGTTTTTTGCGGTTTCCCAACTTCATTGCACAATTATACCTGTTCGTCCCAAGAAAATAGCCGCAACTATTTTCACCACTCGAACGCTCACTGTCCACGCTGCGCTCAAAAGCCACCTCCTGACCTCCGACGAGGGACGCAGGTTAGCCTGTCGTTGTACAAGGGTTTCTAGGGAGACTGGTCGAGAGCAAAGCACGGACAGTACACGTAAATGTCTATGGAACCAACAACAACTCCATCAAACTTTCTTCTCTGTTGCCTTTTTAGCCTTCTGGACACCACCGTCCGGCATAACCCAGGAAACCAGAAACACCAGGATACGACACTTGCCCCAGTGTGTTTTTCGGACTCTTTCCTTTTGCGGCCACATTTTACATTCACTACAAACTCTGAAGAGGACTAAATCCTAAACGGGGACACTCATTGATAGCATTTCTACATACCAATTTATTCTATACACGCAAATCAAACAATGAGAAGAAGGCGTACCCATCTTAGTCGCTGTGATTTCATTTCTTCAACACTATCGGCGTCATTGTAGAGTGCTTTTCATTCAGTATTGGTTTTGATCCTATACTGGTTTGTGGTGGTGTCGTGGTGAAGTTCGAAAATTTTTCCAAGTATTTTTCGTTTAAAACGTCTGAGCTTTTCTTCGTTTGCTTTGGTCATGCTCCACTCTTCGCATCCAATATGTTAGTACAGATCTGACGATGGATTTAGAGACTTTGATCTTTGAACTTATTTTAAGATTTTTTGATTTTAAAAGCTTATCCAGTGCGAATAAACAGCGATTGGCAGATTGGATTCCGTCTTTTATTTATTCAGTAATATTTTTGTCAGCTGTGATTATGAACCCAGATACTTAAAACCTTGTACTCTTTCGAAGCTGAATGTATTGACTGTCACATTTTGTCCTATCCTGTCTCTTCGTGTCTTTCTTCGACACATATATTTCGTCTTCTCTTCACTAATCTTCAGCCCTACTTCACTTGTAGCTCCTTCCACCTTGTTGGAAATGTCTTTTATGGATAGAATGGAGTCTCCAACGAGACCAATGTCATCTGCATATGCTAGTAATGGCTTGGGACCTTGAACCAATAGCAAATTTGTTTTTATTTCGGCCGACCTTATGGATTTCTCTAATACAAAGTTAAAAATTAATGGCGATAAAGCATCACCCTTTTTGAGCCCACTGTTGACTTCAAAGCTGCCAGATAGTTTATTATTTACACGTACTTTAGACATTACACCCTCCATACAGGTTTTGGACATCCGAATGAGTTTCTTTGGTATCGAGTGAGAACTCCGCCATGGCATTCCATACTTAGCTTCTTTCTACGCTGTCGCATCTGCCAGTCGAAAGTCTATGAAGAGATTGTGCATGGGTCTGTTATACAGGGTGTCTGCGTAACTTGGAACCATATGGGAAACTTTTTTAATATCAATTTTACGAAAAAAAGTCATTCTATATAAAGTGCTCTGCATAGTCTAAAACCTAAGATGCAATCATCAGATATCAAATTTTGTCAACAGTATACGAGGTATGTCAAAAAATATGAATTTCGCTCAAGAGCAAACTACCTTTATATTTCAAAATATCAAAAAAAATATTATGAAAAGTTATTTGTAATTAAAAACCATATTCAAATATGCAATAACAACCTTCTACTTAAAAAAAAAAATTCTGAAATTTTCCTAAATTACCGATTCCGAACATCATTTTTATTTATTCGACATGTAATAACTCTTTTATTAATAATTTTATGAAAAAAAAGTTATTCGTCATAAAAATCTGTGTATGGTCTAAACCTCAAGATGCAACCATCAGTTATCCAAGTTTGTTAATTTTATACGAGGTGTGTCAAAAAAGAATTTGGAAATTATTCTGTCTAAATTCATATTATTTAACACACCTCGTATAAAATTAACAAACTTGGATAACTGATGGTTGCATCTTGAGGTTTAGACCATGTACAGATTTTTATGAAGAATTACTTTTTGTCCTAAAATTATTAATAAAAGAGTTATTACATGTCTAATAAGTAAAAATGATGTTCGGAATCGGTAATTTAGTAAAATTTCAGAATTTGTTTTTCAAGTAGAAGGCTGTTATTGCACATTTGAATATGGTTTTTAATTACAAATAACTTTTCATAATAAAATTTTTTGATATTTTGAAATATAAAGGTAGTTTGCTCTTGAGCGAAATTCATATTTTTTGACATGACTCGTATACTGTTGACAAAATTTGATATCTGATGATTTCATCTTAGGTTTTAGATTATGCAGAGCACTTTATAAAGAATGGCTTTTTTTCGTAAAATTGATATTAAAAAAGTTTCCCATATGGTTCCAAGTTACGCAGACACCCTGTACTCCCATCCCTTTTCTAAAATCTGTCTCAGTGTGACAAATCGTTAATTTACTGTTGATCTGTTTACCCTAAAACCGGGTTCTTGATATTTTATTACGACATTCTCAGCACAAGGGGTTAGTCTACTAAGAATGATGTTTGAAAGGATTTTATATGCCGTCTTTATGAGTGAAATTCCTCTATAATTCGCGCATTTTGTTTTGTCTTTTTTTGTGAATGGGCACTATATGTTTTTTATTGACTTCGAAAAGGTTTTCGACCGAGTCACCTACGACAAACTAATAGGTCTTTTGCAACGTGGAACTTAATGACCAAAACCTCCGTATTGTACTGACATATTTAAGCCTCTTAAGCTTCCTGAGTAGCTTAAGCCTTAAGCTACTGAGTCCACCCAACAGCACTACAGGCAGAATTAAAAATTTTGGTTTATTCCAAAAAAAAAATTTAGAACTAATAAAATTCACTAAACTTCAAATTATCATATTTGAACCGTTTTTAGAAGATTTACAGAATTCTGATAAAGCTTTTAGATACGTAGTGTATCTTATAAATGCACATATTAACAGATTATTACATTATCACAATTTCTATATTCGGTAATCCAGAAAAAACGGTATTTTAAAATGTAAAACCCAAGAGATGCAACCTAATAATTTTAAAGAACACATCCAATTTACTACATACCCCTTGAAACTGTTAAAAATTCCAACCGTTTGCATATTTCATTCGCCGGCCCACTTCTATTCCGACGTCTGTAAAAAAATTAATATAAAAACCCCATTAACATACATATAAATTCTTTTAGAGTGTCCCTTTTATTCCAGAACGTATCCGATAAAACTTTGATTTGCATTTCAAATGGTCGCTCCAAATTTACTGCACAAAATGACAAAACTTTCATTGGAAGATTGCGCCAACAGCCGTTTGTGGAATGTAAAATGCTGCTTCTGTTGTCTAAAAGGACTTTATTTTGGAAAATATTTGGTGTTGTCCAGGAGTTTGTTGATTAGAGGGTGGTTTTTAAGGGAACTAAATTAGAATGATGAGCTTGAGGTGTTAACGTTATTTATATATGTGTTACAATAAATAAACAAGTGAAGCATTGTTATACCAAATGAATGAAAAAAGAGAAAATAATTTTAAACGTTTGGAGAATTTTGGAGCTACGAAAAAACCCGCATAAAATAATTATTTCCATTATAAAGTCACTGTAAACTAAGGCGAAATGCAGCGGGGCACACAATATGATCAACAATGAAACAATGACCAATTTGAAAAACTTACTGGAGACAGACAGAGATGCGTACATTTTCCGTTTTTGTTGTCATAGTTGTAGATTATGTTTTCTCCAAACTAGACTCTGACATAATTATAATGGACGTTAATCACACGCTTAAGCAATCTAGAATATGCCGACGATATCTACCTATTAGGACAGAGGTTCCGAGATATGGCTAACCAGTTGGAAACCCCTTCCACTGAAGCCAATAAAATATCGAAAATGAATAACCATTTTTAATTTCGTTGCAACACGAAACTACAGCCGCATCATTATTCTAGTTCAATCAGAGAGTGCAGCAAGCACCTCTACCGGTTTCGAAACTTATTAGTCTCTCATCAGGAAGCACATATTTATGTTGCTCTCTCTGACCCAACTAGGACAAACTCCGGCGTGCAGTCACGGAGTGCAACGAACTAAATGGCAGGGATGCCTTAGCGACAACTGCTAGCAAAAAACTAAGTTTTTAAACTAATAGCAGATAAAACAACGTCCAAAAATGTTACTCTATATGCTACTAGATCAAAAACAATGGGGACCTTCTCTGGTAACACCTCCGAGGCTTCTACAATTTGCAAGCCATAACGGATGCTGAGACTAAAGAAGATGAGGGAATTTTACAATTTATAATTGACGTCCCATCCGCTCAGTGCGGTAAAGTTCCAACGAGAATGGTTCCCTTCGTACTCCAATCAGAGTAAACATATAAATCAAAAATGAATAACCATTTTAATGTCGTTGCAGCATTTGCGAAATATGTTACTGTATCAGCTTTGAAATATTTAGATAACAATAAGATTTGTCTGAAATCTTAAAAAAAAAATTAAAAGAGGAGTTGTTAGCTTTTAAACATTTTGTCGTCGGATTTCGTTAATTTCATGTTTACTTTAAAAAGTTGAATGAGAAACTTTTTAGTTCATAATATTAATCAACAATGCATTAAAACATTAGTCATAAAGAAGTTTTGTGGAAAGTTTCAGGTCAAAATATACAATAGGAAAAAATTTATGTGATTTTATAGACGAGTGGGACCAAAAAACGCTTATTTCTGGAGATACTAACTACGGTGTGTTGAATGGCTAATTTTGGTCATACTTTATGTTTTTGATGGTGCTGAAATCGAAAATAACTTTTGTTTTGAATTTTATGTAGGGAAACATTGTCAAAGTCGCAATTTTACCCTAAAAATAAAAAAAAAATGATCACCTTTTTTTTAATTCGCTACAACTCTGTTTCTTTTTCATATTTTTTCTGAAATTGTTATAGTTATATTATTTCTCACATTTCTGAAGACAACAGGATGTGTGTTAGTATTTCAGTTTTATTATAATAAAAGTTATGAATTTTATAAAGTAAAAGGCACATATTCCTGAATTGCAAAGATTAATCGCAAAAGTTGACTGACAAAATTTGAAATTGAGCTTCTTAATCAAGTTTATGTTAAAATATGAAGTACAAAAAACAAAATGTTTTATAGAAAAAAAAGGTGCAACTGTTAATTTTAAGAAAACCGTGATTTAATTTTTTTCTACTTTTAGGGTAAAATTGCTATTTTCACAATGTTCCTCTAATTTAAATTCAAAATAAACCTCATTTTCGTTTTCAGCACCATCAAAACATAAAGTATGACCAAAATTAGCCATTCTCCACACCGTGGTTAGTATCTCGGAAAATAAGCGTTTTTTGGGGGAGTCCCACTCATCTATAAAGTCACATAACTTTTTTCCTATTGCATATATTGACTTTAAATTTTCCAGAAAACTTCATCATGTTCTAATGGTGTGTTGGTTGAAATTACAAACTAAAAATTTTGTCACTTAAATTTTTTTAAGTAAACATGAAACTGACGAAATTTGAGGACAAAATGTTTAAAAATTAACAACACCTCTTTTAATTTTTTCAAACATTTGGGACAGACCTCATTGTCATCTAAAAACTTCATAGATGATACAGTAAAATGTTCAAAAGTTATTTACAGCCACCAAAGATACAGCGAGTTAAATTTGAAAAATCGCCAAAATTAATTTTTCGCATTTTTGCATAAAATTTATTTTTTGAACATGTTCCACCAATTCAGCGACCTCGATGATATACAGAATGAACAAAATCAGTTATTCATCTAAAATTTAATTTTCGTGGTCGGTATATCGTCATTTTAGGGGTTGCTACCGCTCGCCTATATCTAGAGGTCCATTGATCATAATATGAAACAATAAACGTTGTAGGTCGTTTTAGCTCTCTTATTTTGAATATAATCAATAGCCTATCCTATTATATTATGTACAGCGGTTTCTAAACAGTCTTATAAATTTAGATATAGAACAGGGCGCATCTGTAAAAATATTAGTAGGTATATTTGGACGTTATATACGTCATATTTTTTTGCAGAAATTGCTTGAACATAACTCACATAATAATATTTTAGTTAACTTCCCATTCAAAAATGTCCGGAAAATTGTTTAAATATTCAAAATGTCAAAAAATGAAGGAAAAATTCATTTTTTTTCTTGGTTTCTTGATTATAACTTTAAAAGTTTTCATTTCCGAGAAAAGTTACACTAACATAAAAGTTGCATGATGAAAAAAACATAAAAAAACAAGTATTCGCATTTTACGTTTTTCAACGATTTTTGCTCCACTTAGGACCTTCATGTTTTACCGAGAAAAATTCTATGATACAATAAAACAGTACTGTGAATTTCATTAAGATCGCTTCAACAAATTTTGCAAAATAAATTTTGCAATCCAGCTTTCGCAAAAAAATTTATTCTTTAAAAATGTTGCAGAACTGATAATAAAAGAGACAGCAAGTTGATTTTTTTTACATGTAGAAGAATACCGTACCTTTCATTTTCAAAATTGAAACAGGTTAACCACCACGGAGTCAGGTTATTTTTAAATAAACATTAATTTTTGGTGCTACGCGCAGGGCAGCAAATAGTTTGCTCTGATTGGGCATTTCAATTGGCTTTGATAATGATTGGATAAATTTTAATTTTTAGTACATAACGATATAAATAAATAAATTTGTTTATTGCAAAATGAAAACACATACATTTGACATACTTTGACATAACACTTTAAAAGCAAAAGCTTTCTTTGTTCATATAATATTTTAACTTATATTAAGTTTATTATTTTTAAACATATGTAATTGTTTAAATAATATTTCACAAACAATAATCAAATTAGTTTGATTTTTGTGGAAATAAAATATTAAAATAAAACAAAATATAGAGTAAGAAAATAATATATTATTAGATAAAGATTGGAAGAAATTTTGGTGGAAATCAACTTGTGTGAATCAAACAACGCTGTCCTGCGCGTAGCACCAAAAATTAATGTTTATTTAAAAAATTCCTGGCGCCGTGGTAGTTAATCGATTTTAATTTTGCAAATTGCAAATCAAAGCTACAGTATTCTTCAATACGCAAAAAAATGTCAACTTGTTTATCTGCTTTATTTTCAGTTCTGCAACATTTTGAAAAAATGAATTTTTTTGCGAAGTCTGGATTGCAAAATTTATTTTGCAAAATATTTTGAACAGATCTTAATAAAATTTACAGTATTATTTGAATATATCATAAACTTTTTTTGTGTAAAATATGAAGGTCCGAAGTGTAGCATAAATGGGTGAAAAAGTAAAATGCGACTACTTGTTTTTTATGGTTTTTTTGCAATTATTGCTATTTTGCAACAAGGGTGACAATTCTTAAAATTTTTAACCAATCCTATATTATAGGGAATTAAATTACGCAACTTTTATCTTAGTGCAACTTTTCTCGAAAGTGAATACTTTTAAAGTTATAATCAAAAAACGAAGATAAAAATCGAATTTTTTGACATCTTGATTATTTAAACAATGTTCCGGAATTCCGGACCTTTCTGAGTGGGAGGATAACTCAATTATTATTATATGAGTTAATTCCAAGCAATTACTGCAAAAAAAATATAAGTCACCTTTCAACGTCCATCTCAAAACAGATGCGCCCTGGACTAATAAGATTCTACTACATAATAATTGATGTGATGTAACGGTTTATGTATGTGAATGTGTAGAATCCAATTCGACAGCTCAGGGGGATACATTTTATCCCATCATTCCATTTAGGGGATATACAAACAGTGCCTAGTAGTCCCTTTTTATTTTGGTTTATTTTCTCGCAGAAAGCCGGAGAGTAAATCTAAACACGGCGAATAGGTCCCTTTAAAAAAACAACCTGTAATAAAATGTAGAACACCGGAATAGGAAGGAGAACAATCTGCGAAACCACTAAACCGGCAAACACGTAGGACAACAAACCCAAAGTCATGTTTCACTTTTATAGCTGATTCGCAGTGAGTGTGAAATGACGCGTTTTTTCCTGTGCCGGTGGGATACAACGCTATGCCGGAAACATGTGCAAATGCCAGTTGCTGGTGCAAAACTGGTTAATGATGTGTTGTATTACCGATACCAACTGCAAAAGGCATAAAACGGGAACATCGGGGTGGTTTTTTTCTCAGGAAACTAGAGACGGAATGTCACAGAGTTTTTTAATCGAATATTTTAGACTGCTGTTTGGATAATGTTACAAATTCATTTGTACTTGTAAAAATCCGGAAATCGGTGTTGTTGGAGACCAAACAACGTGGTTGTTTAACAAACAAAAACACTTAGCTCATTTATAAACTTTCAGACACAATTTTAGATAAAAAATCCTCTTATATACAGGGCTGTCTAGGCCTGGATCCCGCGTACCAAAAAAGAAGTTTATTAATAGGAAGCTGAAAATTTGTTAATAGCTTAAGAGCTATCCTGTTATAACAGTACGAAATTGATATACTTTTTTGGCAATTTCTAAAGTAAAAAATACTGTACCAATGATTTTGAAAATTTGCATGAGCATTTATTATAAAAAGGAGCACATGCAAAACAATTTTTATAAAAAAATATTGAAAATTAAACGATTTATGCGCCATCTACTGGCACAGTGAAAATAAAAACATGGCCCCACTGCTGCAGTGATTGGGAATAATGGAGATCCTGAAACATAAAATTTTAAAGTTATTATTAAAATATAAGTTAGTTCCTATACCATCAACTAGTATTTTTAATAGTTATTTATGATATAAGTGTTAAAAGTACACGTTTAAGTAAAAGTTTGCAGAATGAGCGATACTGAGATCTGCAATTCACATGAGTGCCTTAAAAATGTACTTTTTAACACGCATATCATACAATATTTTTTTCTACAAACGTAATTACAGGACAATATCTACAAAAACTTTTACATGAACTTTACTGACATTCCATTTTTATATTTTTTTGACATTACATCAAAATTGTCTATACGGTCAATACGAATTGCAGTGCCATAAATTTTTTTAAAGCACTAGTGCCTTAAAGTAGCATTTTTAACGCTCGTATGGAGTGCTAAAAATTGCATTTTTAACACGGTTGTAGAAAAAAAATATTAAAATTTGGAAAAATTTTGGAAAAAAAAGTGTTCAAACTTTTTTTAAAATTTGCTTAAATATTTTCAGTTTCAAAAACCGCCAAATTGACATTTTTTATCCGATTAAAAAACCCCTAGTTGATGGTATAGAAAATAACTTATATTTCAGTAATAACTTTGAAATTTTATTTGTCAGGATCTCCATTGGTCCTAATTACTGCAGCAGTGGAGCTATGTTTTTATTTTCACGGTGCCAGTAGATGGCGCATAAATAGTTTAATTTTCAATATATTTTAATAAAATTGTTTTACATGTACTTCTTTTTATAGTAAATGATCATGCAAATTTTCAAAACAATCGGTAAAGTACTTTGTATTTTAGAAATTTCCAAAAAAAAATTTCCCCCGTTAGAGGGCGTTCTAACCTTACTCCGGTATAACTAGTTTTATTGTATACCGAGAACTACGGAAGTTTTGATTTAAATTTGTCTTCTTGCATAGCCTTCAAAACTAAACCGTCTATTTTTGTATTTTTACTAATGCCATACTCTGTATGAGAGTACAAAGACTCGTTTCATGTAGTTTCTCTGAACCGCATTTTTGGAATATTTTCCCAGCGGTGCCTTTTGATATTTTGATATCTAGGTCAACAGAAAACTAGAATCGAGTCGCCATTTATTTCACTTATTCCCCGTTAGAGGGCGTTCTAACCTTACTCCGGTATAAATAGTTTTATTGTATAGCGAGAACTACGGAAGTTTTGATTTAAATTTGTCTTCTTGCATAGCCTCCTTGACAAAAGGTAGACCTAGAAATAGCGCTATCGGGGGATGGCAGGAGACAGATTTAAATCAAAACTAAACCGTCTATTTTTGTATTTTTACTAATGCCATACTCTGTATGAGAGTACAAAGACTCGTTTCATATAGTTTCTCTGAACCGCATTTTTGGAATATTTTCCCAGCGGTGCCTTTTGATATTTTGATATCTAGGTCAACAGAAAACTAGAATCGAGTCGCCATTTATTTCAAAAAAAAAATTATTTGAATTCCATACTTTAAAGACTAGGATAGCCCCTTAACGGTGTCTAGTCGGACAAACTTTGATGCATGGGAACACTGGAACATGGAAAGTTTTAATTGTGAAACGTTATTTTAATTGTGGAACGTGTCATCCTGACACGTTTATGATTGTGAAAACTAGGAGTTTGTTTTTAAGTTTATTCAATAGCCAACTTTATATAATATATGAAAAATGTTTGTCCGACAAATATGTTGGGCATTTTAATAAGTCCGACACGTAGAACATGTTAAATGACAGAAATTATATTGGTGGTAAATAGTAGTCTGATTTTTGCATGAGAGTTTAATGAAAGTTTAACAAATCAATTGTAAGTTCTGTCCGACAAAATACATGGGACATTTTCGTAGCCTGACGTTCAAAACCTTTTACTTGTTCCACAATTAAAGCTTAACTGTTCCAGTGTCCCCGTACATCAAAGTGTGTCCGACTAGACACCGTTAAGCTATTAACAAATTTTCAGCTTGCTATTAATAAACTTTTTTTGTTGGTACGCGGGATCCAGGACTAGTCGAACTAAAACTAAGCAGAGCCATTAGGAAGTAGACAACGTTAAAAAATAAACCCAGCCACTGGTAAATTTTGTATATAGGGGGACATATTTTTCCGGTATCTTCGGTTATCTTATTTTCACCACTAAGCCAGTGTAAGAATAGTCCCAACTTTTTTAAGGAAATGGGAATTAAATAAGATATCGATTGAAACCTAAAATTTTTAATACATTAGTCTTTAAATTTTTAAATTCGGTCTAATACTTTATTCTATTTATTAAATAGAAAAACATAATCATAGAATTAATATTTTTGCCTCCTTACTTATTTCTCAGTTTACCAAATCCGTTTAACCGTAAAGAACACATGACGTCCGGCGACCATAGAGTAATTTAAGGTTTGTTCAAAACGTTCTTTCAAATCGCGAAGTATTTTCTGAGTAAGGATTTGTTAACACTTCGTTGACATAAGTTTTCTAAAGATATCGGTGATGTCCTATAGATTTTATTTCCTATATATTTCCTATATTATCTTCTGTCTTCACAAAAAAATCCAGGGGCGACAAATCTGGTGACCGAGGGAGCCATTCGATGCTGGCTCCCCTTCCACCCCAGTGCCGTGAAATATTTTGGTCTAAATAAAAGGTGATGTTTCACTTTTACAGCTGATTCGCAGTGAGTGTGAAATGACGCGTTTTTTCCTGTGCCGGTGGGATACAACGCTATGCCAGAAACATGTGCAAATGCCAGTTGCTGGTGCAAAACTGGTTAATGATGTGTTGTATTACCGATACCAACTGCAAAAGGCATAAAACGGGAACATCGGGGTGGTTTTTTTCTCAGGAAACTAGAGACGGAATGTCACAGAGTTTTTTAATCGAATATTTTAGACTGCTGTTTGGATAATATTACAGATTCATTTGTATTTGTAAAAATCCGGAAATCGGTGTTATTGGAGACCACACAATGTGGTTGTTTAACAAACAAAAACACTTAGCTCATTTATAAACTTTCAGACACAATTTTAGATAAAAAATCCTTTTATATACAGGGCTGTCTAGGCCTGGATCCCGCGTACCAAAAAAAAGAAGTTTATTAATAGGAAGCTGAAAATTTGTTAATAGCTTAACGGTGTCTAGTCGGACAAAATTTGATGCATGGGAACACTGGAACATGCCAAGTTTTAATTGTGAAACGTGGTTTTGATTATGGAGCGTGTCATTCTGGCACGTTTATGATTGTGAAAACTAGCAGGTTGTTTTTAAATTTATTCAATAGCCAACTTTATGTAATATATGAAAAATGTTTGTCCAACAAATATGTTGGGCATTTTAATTAAGTCCGACACGTAGAACATGTCAAATGACAGGAATTATGTTGGTGGTAAATATAGTAGTCTGATTTTTGCATGAGAGTTTAATGAAAGGGTAACAAATCAATTGTAAGTTTTGTCCGACAAAATACATGGGACGTTTTCGTAGTCTGACGTTCAAAACTTTCAACCTGTTGCACAATTAAAGCTTCCCTGTTCCAGTGTTCCCGTACATGAAAGTTTGTCCGACTAGACACCGTTTAGCTATTAACGAATTTTCTGCTTGCTGTTAACAAATTTTTTAGTTGGTACGCGGAATCCAGGCCTAGTCGGACTAAAACTAAACAGAGCCATTATTAGGAACTATCTTCTTCAAGTGCCATCTTCGTTCCGAAGGTTGGCGATTATCAGGGCTATACTTATTTTCGAAACTGCTGACCGAAACAATTCGTTGTTGCTACAGCTATACCATTCCCGTAGATTCTTTAGCCAGGAGTTTCGTCTTCTTCCTATGGACCTTTCTCCTGCATTAGGAACTATACAACATTAAAAAAACCCAGCCACTGGTAAATTTTGTCTATAGGGGACACGTCTTTCCGGTATCTTCGGTTATTTTACTTTCTCCCCTAAGACAGTGTAAGAATTATCTTAACTTTTTTTTATTGGAAATGGGAATCAAATAAGATATCGATTGAAACCTCTTGAAATTTTCGATACATTAGTCTTTAAATTTTTAAATTCGGTCTAATATTTTATTTGATGTATTAAAACGAAAAACATGATCACAGAATTGATATTTTTGCCTCCTTACTTATTTCTCAGTTTACCAAATCGTTGACAATAAAGAACATATGACCTCCGGCGACCATACAGTAATAAAGGTTTGTACAAAACGTTCTTTCAAATCGCGAAGTATTTTCTGAGTGATTCGTAAGGATTTGTAAACAATTCGTTGACATAGATCTTCTAAAGATATCGGTGATATCCTATAGATTTTACTTTCTATCTGTCGCCACAAAAAAATCCAGGGGCGACAAATCTAGTGATCAAGGGAACCATTCGAAGCTGCCTCCTCTTCCACCCCAGTGCCGGGAAATATTTTTGGTCTAAATAAATGGTGATGTTTTACTTTTATGGCTGATTCGCAGTGAGTGTGAAATGACGGGTTTTTTCCTGTGTCGGTGGGATACAACGCTATGCCGGGAACATGTGCAAATGCCAGTTGCTGGTGCAAAACTGGTTAATGATGTGTACTGATACCAACTGCAAAAGGCATAAAACGGGAAAATCGGGGTGGTTTTTTCTCAGGAAACTAGAGACGGAATGTCACAGAGTTTTTTTAGTCGAATATTTTAGAATGCTGTTTGGATAATGTTACAGATTCACTTTGTACTTTTAAAAATCCGGAAATCGGTGTTATTGGAGACCAAACAACGTGGTTGTTTAACAAACAATAACACTTAGCTCATTTATAAACTTTCAGACACAATTTTAGATAAAAAATCCTTTTATATACAGGGCTGTCTAGGCCTGGATCCCGCGTACCAAAAAAAAGTTTATTAATAGGAAGCTGAAAATTTGTTAATAGCTTAAGAGCTATCCTAGTGTAACAGTACGAAATTCATATACTTTTTTGGGAATTTCTAAAATAAAAAATACTGTACCAATGGTTTTGAAAATTAGCGTGAGCATTTATTATAAAAAAAGCAAATGCAAAACAATTTTTATAAAAAAATATTGAAAATTAAACGATTTATGCGCCATCTACTGGCACAGTGAAAATAAAAACATGGCCCCACTTCTGCAGTGATTGGGACTAATAGAGATCCTGAAACATAAAATTTTTAAAGTTGTTATTGAAACATAAGTTAGTTCCTATACCATCAACTAGTATTTTTAAAAAATATTAAAATTTGGAAAAATTACGAAGTGTTGAATTTTTTTTTAAATTAGCTAAAATATTTTCAGTTTCAAAAACCGCCAAATTGACATTTTATATCCGATTAAAAAACCCCCAGTTGATGGTATAGAAAATAACTTATATGTCAATAATAACTTTGAAATTTTAGGTGTCAGGATCTCCATTGGTCCTAATTACTGCAGCAGTGGAGCTATGTTTTTATTTTCACGGTGCCAGTAGATGGCGCATAAATAGTTTAATTTTCAATATATTTAATTAAAATTCTTTTAAATGTACTTCTTTTTAAAGTAAATGATTATGCAAATTTTCAAAACAATCGGTAGAGTATTTTGTATTTTAGAAATTTCCAAAAAAAAGTATTTGAATTTCATACTTTTACACTAGGATAGCCCCGGACGGGTCTAGTCGGACAAACTTTGATGCATGGGAACACTGGAACAGGGCAAGTTTTAATTGTGGAACGTTATTTTAATTGTAGAACGTGTCATCCTGACACGTTTATGATTGTGAAAACTAGCAGTTTGTTTTTTAAGTTTATTTAATAGCCAACTTTATATAATATATGAAAAATGTTTGTCCGACAAATATGTTGGGCATTTTAATAAGTCCGACACGTAGAACATATCAAATGTTCTTGTCAAATGTAATTTTTTTTCTCAGAACCTTTATTAAACTTTATTAACTTATATTTTGTATTTATGTATATTTTTTTTATATTGACGATTTATCAAATTTCAGAAAATTGTATTTGTTATTGTTATTGTTAGATATTATTTATTTATTTTTTCTGATTTTAAAAGCTTTGTCCATAAAATTTGTATAATTTTCAGTGACAATAAAGCATATTTCTATTCTATTCTATTCTAAAAATGAACATAAAACTTTTTACATCTATACATCTTACAATATCTAACTCTAAGCCAAGCCGCACACCAAAGAAACATGAAACGAAAAACATGAAACATGAAACGAAAAACATGTTTCATGAAACTAAAACACTGCTAAACAAATCTCAAAGTCCGCCTACCAATGAAACGAGTGTGATTCATGCTCATGACACATTTTTATTTTCGGAGAGTTTCATAAATGGCCGGACGTATATTTGTTTAGCAGTGGTTTATTTCCATGAAACGTAATTTACGTTTCACGTTTCTTTGATGTGTGGTCGGGCTTAGGCAGGCCGCACATCAAAGAAACATGAAACGTAAATTACGTTTCATGGAAATAAACCACTGCTAAACAAATATATTTCCGGCCATTTATGAAACTCTCCGAAAATAAAAATGTGTCATGAGCATGAATCACACTCGTTTCATTGGTAGGCGGACTTTGAGATTTGTTTAGCAGCGTTTCCTTTTCATGAAACATGTTTTTCGTTTCATGTTTCATGTTTTTCGTTTCATGTTTCTTTGGTGTGCGGCTTGGCTTAGAGAGTACAAAAAAGATATCTTTTTTCATTTATGCACGTACGCTAATATTATAAAAGGCGCAAAAGTCGAGGCCTTGAAAAATGATGGCGGACAGTTAATCTCAGGATTGGGACATCTGAAACAAAAAAATCGTAATGCATTTAAAAGAGGAAGGTTTCTTACGTGACAATTTACCACAATTTGACCAAAAAATAAATATTTTTTAATCATGAAAATCTGAACAAAAACGGGCGGTATTTTCACAAAATTGTTTTAAATTTCCGTTAAATTTTCTTTTTGCGGAATTTTTTCACTAAAGGTAGTAAATTGTTACGTAAGAAACCTTCCTTTTTCAAATTCCATACTCGATACGATTTTTTTTGCTTCAGAGATCCCAATCCTGAGATTAAATGTCCGCCATCGGAACTACTTTTTTTCGAGGCCTCGCCTTTGGCGCCCTCTACAATATTATTGTACTTCCACAAATGAAAAAAGATATATTTTGTATATTCTCTAAGAGTTCGATATTAATATGTAAAAAGTTTTATGTTCATTTTTAAAAATGGTTGTGACCAAAAAGAAATCTTGGAAAAATGCTTTTATTTGGTCTTCTAAAATGTACTAGTACCTTAAAAGTTTACCAATTATTTTTTTATACTTAACCTAATATTAACTAAACGTTCCTTGATATGTACGTGTCCAAACTAACTACAGTGTTTATTCTGGCACCATTATCAATTTAATTGCACTTTAGCATTGAAATTTCCCCCGAACCTTCCACTGACAGTCGGTAATTTACCAGAATATCGTGCCTAATAATGTGGAAAGGACGCATTGGCCTTGTTAGCTTATTTTATTATCCTGAAAGCATTTTGACACCATATGATTATCCTTGCTGAAATATACACATGTTCTTTGATATTTTTCTTTTGGGAAATTAATTCTGCTAAATGATAGCATTGTTCTGTCTGTAGTTGTAAATGATCCTGTTACCGTAGGCAACAAAAAACAGCACACTTTAGCTATTATATTCTAAAAGTACTAAGGAATATTCATGCATTACATGAAAATTGTTTATTTTATAATTCTCCTATATTTACATGGGATTAAGCAAGAATAAACTATAATAAAAATTCATTGTAGGCTTTACTTTTCTTTTCGGAAAAAAATATAAATTAAATAAGTTAAAAATAAGAAGCTATTTAACTTTGGGCACTTTGACACGTGACCTACTTGGTTTAGATCTTGAAGAGGAATCGCCATGTTTTAAGTTTTGAATTCTGAACGTAGTATTGTACCTTCCGTAAACAATACCTTCATACAAAAATTCTGATTTTTGTATGCTTATAATATATGTGTTTTTATGTGTTTGTATATTATATGTGTTTTTATATAATTGTAGACAATAATAATATGTCTACGACCTTCTGTTAACCCATTAATGTTGTATTTTCTTCTGTTGACTTCTTTTAGCATTGGTAACCAGACCTTGCTACACTGTGTTAATGGTTTTGCTTCATATTTTTCCTCACTAAGTTGCATATCTGCGATCTATCTAAGTCTTTGTTTTTGATTTCATTTATGATCGTTTATCTAGATTGGAGTTTCTCCTTCAAAAAAATTATTGCTTACACAAGGCATTTTATCTTGTTCTGAAGCTATTTTCTTGTGAAATTTTTGTAATTAACTATTTTTAATGGGAAATAAGAAACAATTTTACTAAAAAAACGAGTTTATTAACGTTTGGACGTCCAAATGATATAAATGAGTCACAGAAGAATTTTTTTCTAAGCAACGACATTTTTGTTTAATTCATTAATATTTTTTGTATTTTGACAACGGCATCCAATTTGGACGTCGAAACGTTAATATAATCACCTTTTTAGTAAAATTGTGGCCTATTTCCCATTAAAAATGGTTAAGGTATTTTATAAATTCAATTCATTAATATTGGTTTGGTTTGGTTTTGGACAAAATAGATCTCAGTGAGATTTTGTGATTGTTATGAATGTTGGAATGCATTTTATTTATGGTGCTGTTTATGCTGTTATCATCTTCCTGATGATCACTTCTTCTGAGCATTTCTGGATTACTATGATGTTTTGTTGTTTCGTTTCCACTGACCTTCTCTATCTGCTTTCCACCTTTCACTGACAGTCGGTAATTTACCAGAATATCGTACCTAATAATGTGGAAAGGACGCATTGGCCTTGTTAGCTGATTTATCCTAAAAGCATTTTGACACCATATGTGAAACACCTTTGCTTGAAATATACATATTATCATCATTCTCTTTGCCTTATCCCTATGCGGGGTCGGCTTCCCTAATTGCATTTCTCCACACAATTCTATCTTGGGCCATATCAATGTTAATCCCCTTTACCAACATGTCCTGCCTTATCGTCTCCCCCCAGCTCTTCTTTGGTCTTCCTCTCCTACTCCTTCCAGGAATCTGCACTTCAGCTATTCTTCGTATTGGGTGGTTAACGTCTCGACGTTGAACATGACCAAACCATCTTAACCTATGCTCTCTCATTTTGGCATCAATTGGTGCCACACCTAGACTTCCCCTAATATACTCATTTCTAATTTTATCCTTCTTTGTCACTCCACTCATCCATTTAAGCATTCTCATTTCCGCCACATGCATTCGCTGTTCCTCTTTCTTTTTCACTGCCCAACATTCAGTTCCGTACATCATAGCTGGTCTTATGGCTGTTTTATAGAATTTTCCCTTCAGCTTCATTGGAATTTTTCTGTCACACAACACACCACTCGCTTCTTTCCACTTCATCCATCCAGCCCTAATTCTACTGCATGCATCTCCATCTATTTCTCCATTACTCTGTAATACCGATCCTAGGTACTTAAAACTATTGCTTTTTACAATCATTTCACCATCCAAAGATACCATTTTATTTGTAGTAGCTCCATCTTTAAATGAACATTCCAAATACTCTGTTTTTGTCCTACTAAGTTTTAAACCTTTTTCCTCCAGAGCTTGTCTCCACTGTTCCAGTTTTTGTTCTAAGTCTCTTTCACTATTTCCTACTAACACGACATCATCAGCATACATTAAGCACCATGGAATGTTACCCTGTATTTTCGCTGTTATCTGGTCCAAAACTAATGAGAATAAATACGGACTAAGCACAGAACCTTGATGCAATCCTACTTTCACATGAAATTTATCAGTCTCTCCCACACCTGTCCTAACACTAGTCGTTACTCCCTCATACATATCCCTCACAATCTTTACATATTCACCAGGGACTCCTTTCTTATTGAGTGCCCACCACAGAATCTCTCGAGGAACTCTATCATATGCTTTCTCAAGATCAATGAATACCATATGAGCGTTTGTTTCTTTACTCCTGTATTTTTCCATCAACTGCCTTATAATGAAAATTGCATCTTTTGTTGATCTACCCTGCATAAAGCCAAATTGATTCTCGGATATTTCGGTTTCTTCACGTATCCGTCTATCAATTACTCTTTCCCATATTTTCATGGTGTGGCTAAGCAGTTTTATAGCCCTGTAGTTTGTACATTGTTGTATATCTCCCTTGTTTTTGTAAACAGGTACCAGTATACTGCTTCTCCATTCGTCTGGCATTTGTTCAACTTCCATAATTCTATTAAATAGACCTGCTAGCCACCTTGTTCCTGTCTCTCCCAATGCTCTCCATACTTCCCCAGGAATATCATCTGGTCCTACCGCTTTTCCTTTCTTTATTTTTTGAAGCGCTTGAGCCACTTCCTCGTTGGTTATTTTGGTGACCATTGCTGCTACTGTCTCCGTTGACTCTACAGGCTGTCTGTCAAATTCTTCATTTAATAAGCTGTCAAAGTACTTTCTTCATCTCTTTTTGACATCCCTTTCGTGAACTAGTATTTTATTATTTTCATCTCGGATACATCTAATCTGATTAAAATCTTTTGCTTTCTTTGCTCTCTGTTTGGCTATTTTATATATCTTCGTTTCGCCTTCCCTGGTATCAAGTTGATCGTATAGGTTTGAATACGCTTCTGCTTTAGCTTTTGCTACTGCTACTTTCGCTTTCTTTTTGGCGACCATATAGTTTTGAAGATCTATGTCCGATCTGGTTTCTTGCCACTTTTTATATAATTTTCTCTTCTCTTTTATGTTTCCTTGTACTTCATTTGACCACCACCAAGTCTCTTTATCTTCAAACTTCTTTCCTGACGTTTTCCCAAGTATTTCAATAGCCGTCTCTCTAATAATATTGGCCATTTTTCTCCAAATTGTGTTAGGGCTTCCTTTCATGTTCCAACATATTTTTTCTACTATTCTTTCCCTGAATAGACCTTCCTTCTCATCTTTTAGCATCCACCACTTGATTTTTTGTGGTCCTCTCCGATATTTTTGTTTAGTTTCGCTTTTTACTTCGATGTCCAGAACAAGCAGCTTATGTTGTTGGCTTACTGTCTCACTAACTATTACCTTGCAGTCCTTGCATTCACGTATGTCTTCTTTCCTTATCATGAAGTAGTCTATTTGGGATTGATGTTGTCCACTTTTGTAGGTAATAAGTTGAGTTTCTCTCTTTTTAAAGAATGTGTTAACAATCGCCATATCCAATGCTGTTGCTAATTCTAGCATGTCATCTCCAGCTTCATTTCTAGTTCCAAAGCCTAATCCCCCATGTATTGTTTCATATCCTGTCTTGGCTTGGCCCACATGTGCATTGAAATCACCTCCTATTATAACTTTCTCCTCCGCTGGAATATCACTCAGTATGTCTCCCAATTGATCATAGAAAGCTCTTCTTTCATTCTCACCCAGACCTGTTTGAGGAGCATACACACACACAACATTCAATACCTCTTTATCAATTACAAATTTCACTGACATCATTCTATCACTCGTTCTTAAAACATCTACTACGTTATCTTTCATTTCACTATCAGCAATTATACCAACTCCATTTCTAGTGTTACTACTCCCTACATACCACAATTTATATCCATCACCTAGTTCTTTCGCCCTTTGTCCTTTCCACCTAGTTTCTTGAATACAAGCAATTTGAACTCTTCTTCGTTTGAGCGCATCCACTAACTATAATGAAATATACATATTATGTTCTTTGATATTTTTCTTTAGAGAAATTAGTTCTAGGTTTGGATCCCGCGTATGAAAAAAAAGTTGATTAATAGCAAGCTGAAAATTTGTTAATAGCTTAAGGGTGTCTAGTCGGATAAACGTTGATATATGGAAACACTGTAACAGGGGCAGTTTTAGTTGTGGAACAGGTTAAAAATTTGAAACGGTAAGACCACGAAAACGGCACATTTATTTTGTCCGACAGAACAGACTTAAACTCTCCGAACAGAGATTAAACTCTCGTGCAAAAATCAGACTGCTATTTATCACCTGTCATAATTCCTGTCATTTTACATATTCTACAAGTTCCACTCATTAAAACGCCCATTTGGTGATAAATAGCCGTTTGATTTTTGCATGAGAGTTAATCTCTGTTCGGAGAGTTTAAGTGTCTTCTGGCGGACAAAATACATGTGCCGTTTTCCTGGTCTGACCGTTCCAAATTTTTAACCTGTTCCACAATTAAAACTTCCCCTATTCCAGTGTTCCCATATATCAAAGTTTATCCGACTAGACACCCTTAAGCTATCAACAAATTTTCAGCTTGCTATTAATCAACTTTTTTTCCATACGCGGGATCCAGTCCTATTCGGCATTGTCGGTTCTGTATTTGTCAACGATAGATTTTAGTATTTATATTTAAGTAAAAAAATCGCACAATGGGACAGAGACCACAACGTACCTAGTAGACCAGGGTAATAATACAAAAATATACCCTATTCGTGACATTTCAACAGCCAGAGTACTGAAGCGGGTTTTTCGATAGGTAATCGCTATATGAACAAATTGTAACTCCTGTGTAGAATCTGCCGATCATTTTTATTTATAAACAGTTTAGTGCCAAAAAACGGCCTTTTTTACATTTTTTTTTTTTCAAATCAATGGAAACCATTAAGACATGGTTTTCTTAGTACCAACATCTTCGAGAGAATGGAAATACCTTTAAAATGGCGTATTACAAAGTTTTATATACTCATTTATTGTTAACATAATTGCGAGAAAAGATCTATATGGCAAAAAAATTAATTTCCCAATAACTATTGTAAAAATAAGTGTACAGCTTTGAAATTTCTGTCAAAAATGAGGGTTCTTTGGTGATTAATACGTGGTAAAAATTTCAAAGCGATTCATTCAATTGTTTAAATTTTAATCAAAATGTTTATCCCAGACAGCTTTTTTTTGCAGTAATATAAGTTCGAAAAAAATTATTTTAGAACCATTCTACAAGTGTCAAATGAAAGAGCATGAGCTAAACTTTGAAATTGGCTTAAAAAAAATTAAATAAAAATTGCATTTATTAATAATAAATAATTAGGCAAAAGTATCGTAAAGAAAAAAAATTTCTTTATAAACTTTTTAAATAAGTATTTTCAAAAAAATCTATTTTTGTACCGTGTTTTAGGTGCACAACTACCAAGTAATGTTATATATACGATAATTAATGAACAATAATAAATATATATAATTTAAGTATAAAAAAAATTTAAGTTTATAAGGAAAAATTGACCATACTTTTGCATAATTATTTATTACTAATAAATGCGTTTCTATTCACTTTTTTTAAACCAGTTTGAAAATCTAGCTCATACTCTTTCATTTGACACCTGTAGAATGGTTCTAACATTATTTTTTTCTGACTTATGTTATTGCAAAAAAGCTCTCTGGGATAAACAATTTGAATAAAATTTAAGCAATTGAATAAATCGCTTTGTCACATATTAAGGACCAAAGAACCCTCATTTGATGAAAATTTCAAAGCTGGACATTTATTTTTACAACAGTTTTTGCGAAATTAATGTTTTTGAAATTTCAGATTTGATTAAAGTAGTAAGTATTGTATTTTATAAAATGCACCTTTTTCCCTTATGGTAGGGGAGCAAAGTATGCTAAATTTTCAGTCACTCGAGCGTTATGGGGACCTATTATTGGCCTGTGTTTATTAGGTCCTAAAACCAAAAAAATTAAATAAAATTTTCCATTTTAGTGGGGACTGTGCATTTTTTTATTTAATTTTCCATTTCCAACCATAGTTTTTTCCGATTATAGCGCCATCTATCGAAAATTCGAAAAGATATCTCGAATAAAAGTTGCTTATTTTTGCGTAAAGAATCCAAATCTGCAATAAAAATTTGGGTAGTCCCATTTAAGCCTTTTATTAAGAAACCCCCACCCCACCTCCGTGGGGGGGTCATGTTTGGTACCATTCGATAGATTTTTCAAAAACATTTTGAAAGTGTATTTACAGTTTTTCAATCTGAAGTTTGTTTTGCGAAATATAGCGGAGTTTGTATTTAAAATTTTAAATTTACCCCAGGGGATTATGTTTAGTACCATTCGATAGATTTTTGAAAAATACATTCTTTTGAATGTACTTAACTTATCTTATCTTAATCTGACAATTTCGAGTAATTTTAAGGGTAGATTTTTTTTTTCGGGCTCCCCTTAACGACTTCCCTGTGTTAAAACCAATATATAGTAGACGTACATCTGCAGGGTACCAGGTTTCTCCCCATATAATAATCTGACTTGCTCGAGTAACTGCAAAAATCCGCGCTTGGTCTCCCCTACCATCATTATCTAAGCTTGAATACATAGACTTGAGTAGTCGCCGAAAAAAAATTATACATTCAATTACCTTATACCTAAAGTCACTTTGAAGCAATACTAAAATATTTTTTAAGTAAGAAACATAGTCTATTTTTTATTGGGTTCAATTTTAGTAATGGTAATTTTTGTAAAAATGTAGTTGTTTATGAAAAGTCGCTTTAAAACATCCATTTTTTGCGAAAAAAATACAATCTTTGATCTTTAATAACTCAAAAAGTATTCGTGTATGTTAATAAGTTCATAAGAAAATTTTTTAGAATTTGTTCCTCTATCGATTTATGGGGTTTTTTTTAATACAAAAATTTTCACACCCCAAAAATTGGTGGAATCCACCTCAAGCTAAAAACGCAAGTTGGCACTACGTTACTTTTATTTCTTGAAGTATCCTCTACAAACAAATTTTCATTAAAAATGATGGAGATTCGTCAAAATCGGAGATAATGGAATATTTTTTTTATTCACTCTAGTAGAGACTTGTTACCAATAATAAATAATGAAACAATTAGCTGACAGTTGTTCCATATTTTATCATAGAATTTAAGTACCTATGTAATTTCTAAAAGATCCATCAGTGTCAATTAATAATATTCCCATAATTAAATATATTTAGTATCTATTTTATTATTTCGAAGCCAAAATTAATATTGATATTGAAATATGTAATATTAATTAATTCAAAGTCATTTATAATTTATACATACATGTTCAATATACGTTGATTAGTTATTTTTTTTGCTAATGAAACCAATATTAATTTATTCACTTAATACAGCTCAACGAAACAAAAACAGTTTTTGGGGCTGGAGAAACGGAATGGGACGTTTCATCGCCGCAGGTTCATCGCCAGTCAATTTGATCGCCGTCCGTTTCATCGCCGTCCGTTGCATCGCTAGTTAGTCAGTTGATTTGGCATTATGGGAGATGACACGACACGACGTTAAATTAAGTCCAAAACTTATGACAATTTTATTTACTTTTATTTTTGTTGTTCTGAAGCTATTTCCTTTTGGCATTTTTATAATTACGTATTTTTTATGGGAAATAAGCCACAATTTTACTAAAAAATTAATTTATTAACGTTTCGAAGCCCAAATCGGGTTTCGTTGTCAAAATACAAAATACTATTAAAATAAAACAAACATGTTGTTGCTAAGTAAAAAAATTCTTCTAATAATTTATTTAATCTGACTCATTTATATTGGCAATTCAGACGTATATTATACATTTTAAAGTAGAAGACTTTAAAATGATATCGCCAATATTTATGAGTTGCGTTCCTGGGACGACTTTACTAAAAGACAGTTCATTCGATTACATGAAATCAATCCCAACTCAAGAATATCCGTCGCAAAAAAATCATAGCATGTGATCTGTCTTTAAAAAGACAACCAAATGCAACGATGACAGTAAAATTCTCGCGTTAGAGATTCCATAGTAGATCACGAGGGAAAACCAGGAAAAAACCTCGTGATACTATCCCGACATCGTAAGAATTTGGTCTTACATTTAATCTACCTTCAAAAAACTAATACCAAATTCTGACTTTAATATGTTTAAATTATAAATAATATTAATATTACATAGATATACAATAAGTAATACTAAAATATAAAATTTGTACTAACTCGATATGTTATAAAAATACCACGATTAGTAAGTAAATAACATATCGAGTTAGTACAAATTTTATATTTTAGTATTACTTATTGTATATCTATGTAATATTAATATTATTTATAATTTAAACATATTAAAGTCAGAATTTGGTATTAGTTTTTTGAAGGTAGATTAAATGTAAGACCAAATACTTACGATGTCGGGATAGTATCACGAGGTTTTTTCCTGGTTTTCCCTCGTGATTTACTATGAAATCTCTAACGCGAGAATTTTACTGTCATCGTTGCATTTGGTTGTCTTTTTAAAGACAATCACATGCTATGATTTTTTTGCGACGGATATTCTTGAGTTGGGATTGATTTCATGTAATCGAATGAACTATCTTTTAGTAAAGTCGTCCCAGGAACGCAACTCATAAATATTGGCGATATCATTTTCAAGTCTTCTACTTTAAAATGTATAATATACGTCTGAATTGCCAATATAAATGAGTCAGATTAAATAAATTATTAGAAGAATTTTTTTACTTAGCAACAACATGTTTGTTTTATTTTAATAGTATTTTGTATTTTGACAACGAAACCCGATTTGGGCTTCGAAACGTTAATAAATTAATTTTTTAGTAAAATTGTGGCTTATTTCCCATAAAAAATACGTAATTACTTTTATTTTATTTGTTTCCGTGGACTAAAGGCTATCACACGCATCCAACTACAACCACGGAATAATTGCATCTTCTTGTTAAAAGATCTATTAGATTCGACTGAAATTTTTCTACAGTAATTCTGCCACTAACTTCTATATATTCGTTGATATATTCTTTACTAGTTTTGTTTACAATTATGGCCACTCCGTTTCTTGATTAGGTTTCGTAACCTGAGAATTTAATTAATATTTATTATTGTTGCATCTGATTTATTGACTATAATAGAGCTTTCGATAAAGTACGACATGCACAATTAATTAGTGTCCTGAAATTAAAGAAGATAGACTACAATAACCTCAGGATCATTATTATTGTCATCTAATTTGTAGTATAAGCAGCGAGCAAAAGTACGTGTTAATGAACAACTGTCAGAAGAAATTTAAATTAGACGTGGGGTGAGACAGGGATGCGTATTGTCGCCAGTTCTCTTTAATGGATACATGGAAGAGATCCTAAAAAAGAAGGTCCTCTTGAGGGTGAAACAGCTGGAATAAGGTAAACGGAGTTCCCTATAAACAACATTAGATATGCGGTTGACACTGTCGTCTTAGCAGCCAAAAATATTGAAGATCTTCAGAGACTGGTTAACAGAATAGCGACATATAGCCAAGAATACGGTCTAACAATGAACGTCAAGAAGACAAAATTTATAAGAATATCTAAAACTAAAAGACGTAACGAGAATCTCCTTATAAACGGAACCAATATCGAACGAGTAGACCAATATGCATATCTTGGAACAATGATCAACTACACAAATGATTACCTACTTCCAGGAGATTAAAATTGGAACAAAAAGGGCTAGAGCGAATTTTAACAAAATGAGAAAAGTGCTCTGCACAAGAGATCTAAAGTTAGAGCTAAGAGTAAGGTTGGCTAGGAGCTACGTTTTGTCGACTCTGTTTTACGGAATGAAAGTTTGGACCTTGAATGCGGCATCAATGAAAAAACTGGAATCATTCGAGTTGTGGGTATATAGAAGAATACTGAAGATATGGGCAGAACACGTCACAAACAAAGAGGTTCTAAGAAAGATAAATAAAGAAATGGAAGTCTTAAACACAATCAAAACACATCAGATGAACTTTTCAGAGCAGCCGTCTCCAAAGTCCGAATAGCTATAATGATTGACGACCTCCGTTGCGTATATGGCACTCGAAGAAGATGATTGTTGCATGAGGTAAAATATCCACGATCTCTCGAGGTGTCTCTGAGAGACCTTTAATAGGGAATTTATAAGTTGTTTTTCTGTTTCTGCTAGCTTTCCAGCCTCTAAATATAAATACGGTATTATCAAACAAATTCCTAAACCAACTTTTGGGCTGGCCATTGGACAGTATAAAAGATGGTAATATTGGGGACGAAGTTAAAAATTGGACAGGATCCCTCTAGAATATATATTTGGTACGGCAATGTGTTGCTGTTTACAAAATTGGTGCACCAAAACAGAAATAAATAAATCAAATCACCTAACCATTTTCTCCCTGGCATTACAACAATTTCATTCGATTGAATCAGACCCGGGAAAACGAATTTTCACAGATGCTGCCGTTGGTCAATTTTGTTTTTAGTAATTGAAAAAGTGTTAGGGGCGAACATCCAATTTGAAAAAGTACGCTGTAATGAATCTATATAATAATTTTGTGTTTGCAATTGCATTTTTATATAGTTCTGGAAAATGTTTTCAAATGAGCGTATGCGACAAAAGTTTTTTCATTTATTTTCGGAATAATACCATATAAATTAAACAATAAAGTGTTAACAGACTTTATTTTTTTATTTGGACAATCAAAAAGGGTAACGAAAAAACCTGCTGAATGGACTCTTAGGCGCGACCAATTTTTTTTTCAGAAAAAGAATATTTAATACATTTTTAAATATGATTACTCGATTGATTATGTGCTTTACAAAGGAACTACACTGTTAACGGAATTTTTTTGTTTCATAATGGTAAATGGACCTCTAAATATGAGAAATCCGTAGAGTGCTATCTTTTAAAGGAATGCGATTTTGGAAAAGGAGTGAATTAGTCCCTAGACACAGGGTGCATTAGGATGAGTTCTATGCCCTTTGATGCAAACACGTCTATAGA
The DNA here is from genome assembly GCF_917563875.1 of Diabrotica virgifera virgifera. Classification (NCBI taxonomy): domain Eukaryota; kingdom Metazoa; phylum Arthropoda; class Insecta; order Coleoptera; family Chrysomelidae; genus Diabrotica; species Diabrotica virgifera. The sequence continues at coordinate 275,834,457 of NC_065443.1, forward strand.
GAAGATGTTCCAGATTAAATTTACTATGGAAATGTCACCTTTTAAAATCAAAAATATTTTTTTTACAAAAATATATTAAAAAAAAAAACAAAAAAAAGCACGAAAGAAAGCAATTTTTTTTTGTCCCATAACTTTTTTCAATTGTGATATAGGTAGAGATATTGTTTTACAGAAAAGAAACTTCTATCCTTCTTCTTTAAAATGACGTTTAGTAGAAGTCTCTGGGATTTATAGCTTTCGAAATATGTTTTTTCAAACTTCGCCACTCACTGCAATTTTGAATCATTTTCCTTGTTATTTCGCAAACATTATCCTGTAACTTTTTTCTACGCATTTCTAGGTATAAGTAATGGAAAATTTAATAGGAAGAGAAGTCAATTGCCTTTAGAATGGTCTCTTGTAGAAGGTTGTTTGACTATTTTAAGCAAGATGTGGTTTTTCAAAGTTTTATACTTTTATTGATTTTTGATACCTATATGTTACTATTATTTTTCCTCATTATTACTTTTTTCTTGTACATTTAGGTATATACATTTTGCGATAAAAAAGAAAGCTTATTTTCTTTACTTTAAAATGATGCATTATAAAAAATTCCAGGACTATTTTTAAACAAGATATTATGCTACTTCAAAGTGTGACACAATACACACATGCAGTATATCGTATGTCCCACTAAGTTGGAACCATATGGAAAACTTTTTTATTATTAACTTTATGAAAAAAATATGTTCTTTATAAAATATTTTTCATAGTCTAAAACCTAAAATGCAAGCATAAGGTATAAAATTTTATCAGTAGTGTACGAGGTATATTGAAAAATATGAATTTCGCTCCAGAGAAAAACACCTTTATATTTCACAATATCGAAAATTGATATTAAGAAAAGTTTTGTGTAATTAAAAATTATATTATAATGTGCAATAATATTTTTCTAAATGAAAAAAATTTCAAAAATTTTCTCAAATTACGGATACCCTATTAGCCCAATAAATGACCATTTCGAAGTGTAATTTCCAGGGGCAACTCCGAATTGCATGAAAATTTGGATTTAGGTTCTACTTACCCTCCACTTCAAAGTTGAATTTGTGTCGTTGGTTGCTTTTACTTGGGGGGTGACATTTACCCCTTCTCGGGGGGTGAAAGACGCGTGTTTAAAATAAAGTCGGAAATGGATAAACTGTCTTATTTTAAGCACCATTTGCTCTATAAAGTTTTTTACGTAAGTCAATACTTTTCGAGTTATTCGCGATTTAAAATGTTGATTTTTCGACAAAAAACTACGCTTTCAGACAGTTTTTCCCAAATATCTCAAAAAGTGAATATTTTATCGAAAAAAATATTTTTAGCAAAAGTATAGCCTACAAAAAAACGAAAAAAATGGTATACCAGTAAAGTCTACAAATTAAGTAGAAGCAAAGTTGTAGCTCATGAAAACACATTCTTATTCGTCTAATTCCAAATCGAATAATTCAACGCAAAATCACCGAAGAAAGAAGCGTTTTTCGGGAAAACCTTATTAAAATTGTTAGAGTATCGAAAAAGGCTTAGTATTTGTTTTTTACAAAAGTTTACAGCGTAAAAAATAAACGAGTTACACTGAAAAAAAAGTAGGCCCATTTTTGGTAAAAAGAATCGTGAAAACCTCCCTCTATTTAGCACCCTAAATGAAATTAATCGTTTGGCTTTACCATTTATTTTAACTGTATGTGTATTGTTTATATGATCTGTAAGTTTGATTGGTTTGAAGGGGTTATTTTTGAAAATATTTGATTTTATATTAAAATAAAATTTTCCCAAAATTTTTGAAAAATTTAATTTTTTCAAAATAACTTAAAAAGTATTAGTGATAAGAAAAATCTTAAACAGGAAAAGATGTAGATTTTGCTATTATAAATATGCTAGTTTTATTTTGTTTCTCCGTAAGACAAAAATTGGTTAAGATATGGCTGCTCAAAATTTGCATACGCTCGTGATTCAAGCTTTCTCAATTATAACCGTTTCAAAAATAAACACTTTAAACCGGTGAGACTGACAGATCATATAAAAAATAAATAGGTAAGTAAATTGTTTTTAAAGCGGTAGCGATTAATTTCATTTGGGGAGCTAAACACGGCGAGATTTTCATGATGTTTTACAAAAAAAAAGAGGGCCAACTTTATGTTGAGCGTAACTCGCTTATTTTTAATGCTAAAACTTTTGTTTAAAAATTAAAACAAAGCTTTTTATAATCACCTTAAAAAAGTTTAAACCGATTTTTCCCGAAAAGTGATTAATTTTTCGGTGATTTCACCTTGAAATAGTCGATTTGGAATTAGACGAATAAGAACGAATTTTTCATGAGCTACAACTTTGTTTTTGTTTGATTGATAGACTTCACTGATACACCATTTTTTGGGGGTTTTTTTATAAGCTACACTTGTGCTAAGGATTTTTTTTTTCGATAAAATATTTAATTTTTGAGTTATTTGCGAAAAACCGTCTGAAAACGTAGTTTTTTTTGTCGAAAAATCAACATTTTCAATGGCAAATAACTCGAAAGGTATTGACTTAAGTAAAAAACTCTATAGAACAAAAGTTGCTTAAAATCAGTCAATTTATCCATTTCCGGTTTTATTTTGAACGTATGTTTTTTCACCCCCGAGAGGGGGTGAATGTCACCCCCTAAGTAAATGCAACCAACGGCACAATTTCAACTTTGAAGGGGAGGGTATGTAGAACCTAAATCCAAATTTCCATGCAATTCGGAGTTGCCCCTGAAAATTACACGGTATCGCCGGATTTCCCGTTCATTTACTGGGCTAAAAATAAAATCGCAAAAAATATCAAAAATCATTAAAAGTATAACACTTTTAAAAACCATAACTGGCTTAAAAATAGTCACACCACCTTATACGATTGACCACTTTAAAGGTAATTAACTTCACATCCTACTAAATGTAACATTGCATATACCTAGATATGCGTAGAAAAAAGCTATAGAACATTGTTAGAGAACAATGAGAACAATGCGAAATAATGAGGAAATGGCCCAAAAATGTTGTGCGCCACGAACTTTGAAAAATCATAGTTTGTAAACTGTAAATTCTAGAGACTTAATACGTCATTTTAAAGAGCAAGGATGTTTTTTTTTATTCTGTGAAGCAATGCCTATACCTGTATCCCTGCGGAAAAAAGTTATGGGGAAAAAACAAAATGGCTTTGATTTTTTTTGAATATTTTTTATAAAAAAAATATTTTTGACTTTAAAAGGTGGTATTTGGATACTAAAGTTAACCTGTAAATTTAACCTGAAACAATTTTGCTGTAGACCAAAAAGTACTGTGTTTTTACCAAAAGTGCATAGAACTCACCCTAAGGCACCCTGTACTCAGGAACTAATTCACCCCTTTCTCAAAAACGCACCCCTTTAAATGGTAGCACTCCGCGGTTTTTTCATATTTAGAGGTCCATTTACCATATAAAACGATAAACCCCCTAATGTTGTAGTTCCTTTAGCTCTCTTGTTTTGAATATAATTAATAGTCTATATAGTTATTAACATACATTTAATGATTACATTATATTTTAGTCACATTTTTAATAAATTATTTAAGGTGTTTTATTTGTTTAACATCTCTATCCCACATCTTCTGTCCACCTTTCTCCTGTCTAGGCATGCATTATTTACAGCTAATTTTGCCCTTTGGTGTATCACTTCAACCATTCTTTTTTATTGTTCTAAGAGTTTTCATTAAAATTTCACCCCCTTTTATTTATAAACCACCGTTTCTCATAGTTTGCTGGGCAACCTCTGCTTCTTTTTCATCTTTGTAGGACCAAATTCTAAAATTATAAAATTTGGTTCTGTAGGTAATCTTTCATGTGCCATTGTCCTCGTGTGGCCTTACCAGGACAGTTATTTCGCTCTTATTGGACCGCGTTATGTAATAACGGATTAAGCGCCAAAAATTCAAAATTCGGATTATGGTGCCATCTTGCAGCTAGGGTGCAAATCTATCTATAAAAATATGTTTTTTGTAAAAAAGTACAAAATAAAGCGGTTTTTGAACACCTGTATTAACCTTCGGATGATCAAGCGGGGAAATTGTGACCCCAGCGTATGTTTTTCTTTAATTAATTTAAAAGTATTTTCAATTTTTAACTCATTATTTTTTTATTTGACTTTAACATCATTCTAGATATCCTCATATTTTGAAATAAAAAAAATTCCCCATATTTTACGAATAAAAAATATATTCTGAAGTTGATGTTGAGTAAAATACCGTCTATTATGTGTAATTACAAGTAGTTTTACGCCAATGACGTTGACTTTGCAAAGTAACAAGACACTTACTCAACATACACACTACACATGACACTAATACTCATGTTGTGACTGGCTGAATGACATAAAGTCCATGCCATTAAAAAAAAAACTTCATTTTTTCGTTAATTGTCATTTTTGATATTTTTGACCTGGGGTCATTCCCCCCCCCCTTGGTCATCCGTGTAACAAAAAAAGGTTGGTCATCGGAAGGTTAAGCGACATTTGTTATTTTATTAAGAAAAATCTCACATTAAGATTTGTAATATCGAATTAAAAGCCAAGTTGATTTTAAAGAACTAAAAACTCTTACAACAAAAAGTGGAATATCAAATCAAGTGTCAATAATAGTATATAATCCATTGTCAAAAACAAAAATCCGCATCTTTTAAGTGTAATAACGAATCAAGCGCCACAAATTCTTTATTACAAAACACAACATATTTTCTAACGCTTAAGATATCGAATTAAGCGACATCGTTTGTTAGATAGTTCGTTATTTTAAAACAAAGTTCGAGTTTTAAAACAAATTAAAACAAAGGACAATACGTTATTTTAAAACAAAGAAATGTGTTCAAAAATGTTTATTCAAACTTTGAGAATATTATTAAAGATCATAGAGGAGAAAAGACAGCTACCAGTGGAAAAATGCCTGAATATTAAAAACAAAAAATGATTGATTACATCAGCTAATTTCCAAAATATAGGTTGCACTATATTGTAGAAATCAAAGTGAACGACTTTTTTTTAAATAGTGATTTAACCTTAGATATAATGTTTAACTTAGGGTTGCTTTTGCTTCCTATAAACGCAAATTTTATGACAATTTTAATTTGCAAAGTAAACGAGTTAAAAATGACACATGTAATAAATGCGATAAATTTGCAGTTAAAATTCAAAATTAATAGAGGAAGAGAAAAAACAATTTAAAAGACCGAGACTCATCAAGATGAAGCAAAAGCGGCTAGAAATCTCATAAATTCAGATCTCCAAGAAGGTAAAAATGAACAAAATGTGGAGGTACTGACTTTTGATTTGGAAAAAAAAAACCCTACCTTTACCTCTAATTCCAACGAACGAACATTGTATTTTACAAAAGGCAGGTGTGGCTTTATAACTGCGGTAAATGTTTACGAATATCTGGGCGACGCCATTTCTATGTTTAGGTCGAAGCACGGCAGGAAAAGGATCACAAGAAGTAAGTTCAATTTGATTAAAATATTTTCAACAGAACCTAATACCTCAAATAACTGAATTGATATTATAGTCTGAGAGTTGCGAAGGAAAAAACCTCAATACATATTAAAATTGCGATGCTTTTAAAAGCTGCGCTTGAGCTTATACCATGTTAAAAAAAATAACGATGCGCTTTCTAGTATCAAGACCCAGTTTTATGTCCAATGACTCCAAATTTGGGGACATAGGCTCAGCACTAAAGCTCCAAAATCGGTTATATACCCCATTCCACGAACGTACGCCTGTTTTGGATTACTTCGACCACGAATGTGTTACTGTGCAAAGTAAGAAGAACGAAAGTAAATTGCAAATTACATTGTTGTTTATTGGAATAATTATTAGCGCCATTTACTTTCGTCCTTGTTATGTTGCACAGTAAAATATTCGTTGTCGAAGTAATTCAAAACATGCGTATGTTCGTGGAATGGCCCATATACTCCAAACGATTGTATAAACGTTATCAAAAATTGCAGTAAACTAAACAAATTAACGGCTTAAATAGTACAAAAATAAGAGTTTAAGGAAGTTTGCGATATTTAAAAAATATTGTAAATAGAAAGAACAATGGGAATTCGATTAACTGACTTCAAATTAAAAAATACTGCTTTTGAAAGAAGATGCTTTTAAAATATATTTTAGCAAAAATCACGGCGGAAAGATGACATTGGCGGCTTTAATGGTTCATTGGATTTCGATAATAAAGACCAATCTTATTGGATTGATTTTGGTGTATTTTCTATGTAAACGATATAACTTTTTATAAGTACGTATTAAAGCGAAAAATTTAATAAAACCTTATTACAACACTTACTCTTTATTCTGAAACATCAGATTAAGCTTCAAATGTGTCTTTAATCCGGTATTTGGATTCATGCATATTTTAGAAAATCATTAACGAATTAAGCGACCTTTGATCAAATAACTTTTAAAATACCGGAGGGACCGCAGACGTTCGGATACAATTAGCGTTTCTTTGCAAAGACAATGACGTCGATTTTGCAAAGTAACAAGACACTTACTCAACACACACACTACACATTACACCTGAGTTAACGATAAGTTATACAATTACGTGGCTAAAGGTTCTAGTTCTAAACCAAAGCCAGAATCAGAGAAAAAAAATTTTAAAATATAAATTATTTTAAAAAAATTTAATAAACATATAAGAGTTCTTTCATATTTGCATTATCCTCTCAAATATGGAACATATTTAACAAAAACAAATTTAAAATCTTTAAATCCATTTATCTCAAAACTACAGTTTGGCACTTAATCCGCTATTACATAACGCGGTCCAATTATTATATTTCAAATTTTTTCATAAGTGACATGGTCTAATAGTCTGATATAACTTGCTAACATCTATAAAAGACTGTTTTAAACGTGTTATTTTTTCTGTTTCTTCTGATTACGTCCACATTTATTTTCTGCTTCGTATATTACAGTACTTTTTATTATAATTTTCATAATAGGGATTGTAACTTTATTGTTATATCTTTTTAGGATTATGGCCGCTAAAACACCGCGATTGCCTTGCTCTTGATGAGTTTGTTTTCAGCTGCTCATTCTGGATCAGACGCTGTTTGCAGCATTTGACTGGAATATTCAGATTTTTATCCTTGTACTATACTCGCCAGACCTTCAAACAGGGTTGATCATGCCGAATTCAAGTTGAGCTTTTCGTATCCTCATACGAATATCGTCTTCTGTACCTCCGATTTCTGTTATGATACTTCCAAGATACGTAAAGTTTTCCACATTTTCAATCTGCTTGGTTTCGGTAGTAAATAGCGTGTTGTTACTTGCATTTATTCTCATGGACTTGGATTTATTAATATTGATTTTCAAACCGGTTTTATTGGATTCAGTGAAAATATTTCCAATTGGTCAGCCACATCTTGTAACTTTTGTCCTAATAGGCAGATACCGCCGGAGAAAGCACGCATCCCTGTCTGACTCCAGTATGAACGTCAAATTTGTCAATGTTGATCCCATTGTGTGTCACGCTGCATTTCGCCTCACTGTACGTACAGTGACTTTATAATGGAAATTATTTTATGCTGGATGTTTCTTAGCTCTAAAATTTTCCATATAGCAGCATATAATAAGCTGTTTTCACATATAGACGGAGAGGCAGCGCTGAAAAATCTCTTTGAATTTACTTAAGCTAAATTTTTCACAGTTGATTACTGTGAGTGTGTAGAGAAACATACTGCGGTCGGTCAAGCGAACATAGAACAGGGGTTATTGAGAGGGTATCAAAGTTGCTTTCCTACGAAGGTAATTAAATCCATTTACTAAAGCTGAAAATCAGCACACACATTCTAAATTGAATATAAATAAAAGTTATTATAGTCGGTCAGCTGTATGACGGGACAGAGCCGGTCGGTCGGCCCAATGAATGTACAGGGTTATTCACTATATTTTGACCCCCTTGTAAACTGCCTCATTTACATAATTAGAAAAAAATGTAAAATACAGAAGTTATTCGATTTTTTAATTATAACTTTTTGACATATATATCGTACTAGTGACGTCATCCATCTGGGCGTGATGACGTAATCGACTATTTTTTTAGATGAGAATAGGGGTCGTGTGCTAGCTTATTTGAAAGGTTATTCAATTCTCTATACAGTACTGTAAACATTAAGATCATTATTTATACAGGTTGTCCAAAAAATATTTTGAACTATTAATTAAAAAATTAATTTAATTAAAAACAACTTTTTGGACACCCTGTATAATTAATCATGTTAATGTTAATATTACTGAATAGGGAATTGAATAACCTTTCAAATAAGCTAGCACTCGACCCCTATTCCCATTAAAAAAATAGTCGATTACGTCATCACGCCCAAATGGATGACGTCACTAGTACGATATACTAGTGACGTCACTAGTACGGTGTCAAAAATCATAATTTAAAAATCGAATAACTTTTGTATTTTACATTTTTTTCTAATTCTGTAAATAAAGCAGTTTACAACCCATATAGCACACAACGTCCGATGTACGTCCATATAACGTACATTTAAAGTCCAAACGTCCATGGACCAAAACTGGACGTACTATGTACGTACATTACGGGACGTCCATTGGACGTTTGATTTCAACGTACATTGGACATCCATTTGTGGTCCATGGATATTTTACACAAAACGCGACTATTATATTAAGTCCCAATAAAAACTAAATGAGAATCTTCTTGACAACGTTGTCGCTCTTGGCGCTATCGGTCGTGAAAGGTAGTATTAGGCAGGTACTTTTAGGGGATTATCGCTGTTAATTGTTGTGGAATACTGAAGGAGGGTTTATTTATGATAATTTACAGAATGGCAAACCTGCTTGTAATATACAACAACGGTACTGACCCTAAAAATCGTTTGGAACAGAAACAGAACAGAGATTAAACCTCTTTTAATGTGCATGCTTCCTAAGGCGTCATTATCTGAATCTCGTCTTTATGAAAATACATCCTGTGATATATTTGTGTTTTCTGTTTATCGTGCAAGTGCAGTGGTGCATTAATGAAGTTCCTAGTTCCTATAATAAAGTATATAGTATAATGAAGTTATAGTAATAAGAGAAATAAAAAAGGTCTTTTGTGTAATACTTTTAAGTATAAGTTTCGTATTATAAGGAACTATTTCCTATAAAGGCTTTTTGCTATGTATTCACAAAATTATGGATACTAGATTGCTTTCTGAAAAGTGCCCTACAAATGTCCATAAGACGTACATTGAATGTACATAAGGTGTACACTGAAAGCTCCAATACAACGTACAATGTACGTTTGTAGCGGACGTTCTATGGACGTCCAATTTTGTGAACTCTGGACATTCGTTGAACGTCCATCGGATGTCCATTGTACCTTAGCGGGACGTCCATTGGACGTTCCAATGTACACAGATGTACGTCCATTGGATGTCCATAAAACGTACTTGTGCTATCTGGGAAGGGGTCAAAATATAGTGAATAACCCTGTACATTCATTGGGGCCGACCGACCGGCTCTGTCCCGTCATACAGCTGACCGACTATAATAACTTTTATTTATATTCAATTTAGAATGTGTGTACTGATTTTCAGCTTTAGTAAATGGATTTAATTACCTTCGTAGGAAAGCAACTTTGATACCCTCTCAGTAACCCCTGTTCTACGTTTCGCTTGACCGGCCGCAGTATGTTTCTCTACACAATCACAGTAATCCACTGTGAAAAATTTAGCTTTAGTAAATTCAAAGAGATTTTTCAGCGCTGACTCTTTCACTAAGAGTAAAGGTAATTTGGTTTTTGTATTTTTATTTCATTATTTAATTCTATTTATTTTGAAAGTAGTCGCAAGATTTCTTCACCCTTATTCTATCTCCAATAAACCACAGCCCAAATCGAGCCTTGGTTCCGTCAACCTTTCAAATTTTGCGCATCCGGTGACACTTCAGCCACCCATTTTTCCGTGGTCTTCGTTTTAGTTTTGCGCCCTGAATTTTATTATGCTAGACTCTCTTCAGCAATTTTTCAATGATCAAAGGATTAAAAGCATGGAGACGCACTATTCAACCCACATATTTAACATCCTAATAATAATTCTAAACTATTAACAGAAAAATTACTAGAGAAACTTTTAATATTTGCTCCATATTTCTGATATCAGAGAAATATCAGGTATTTTTAGGGAAATGATGTTATCATTATTTATAATTAGCTTTAAAACTCATAATTAGATATACTAGTAAATTTAAAATAAATCATTTTACTCTGACAATTATTTATATTTGCTGTATTTCTAGCTTGAAATAAAATATGGCATATCAGCCGCTCGATCTCTATCCGTATATTTATTTTAAACTCAATTACTTTTATGATTTTAAACAGAGTTCCTGCATTTAACTTGCTATTTATATTTGTATTAATATATAATATGTAAAATATGAGCTACAAAAATAATAATATATAGGATCTAACGTTATAGATATGTCAAGTAAAATAGAATTTACAGTTTAGTAATTAAATATTTATGTTATCTCTCTAATCCCTAATCCAACTCTCCAAATTTCTGCTATTGATTATGTTCAAAATAAGAGACCTAAAAGGAACTACAACGTAAACAGGGTTTTATAGTTTCATAATATGGTAAATTGTTAAAAAAATAATTTTTTTCTACAACCGTGTTAAAAATGCAATTTTTAGCACTCCATGCGTGCGTTAAAAATGCTACTTTAAGGCACTAGTGCTTTAAAATATTTTTAACACCTTCAGCGCCGCACTAGTTCACAAAATTTTTATTCTGGGCCAAAATGATTTTTTGATGAATGGGTTCAAATAGTTATGTATTACACTAACATTTTTCATATGAATTTCTAGTTACATACAACCTATATTTTCATGTCTAAAGCCAAACCCAGTTATACCAGGAAATTGGCGCGGGCCATACCATTATCCTCTACATATAAAAACTTAAGAAAGTTTGTCCTTTTAGGAGACACAACAGATCAAACACAACGAGCCATGTGTATCTTTTTCGGTACACAGCGTTGAGAACAGTGTGTATCTAAAAGGATACACTGGCGCTGCAATTCATATTGACCGTATAGACAATTTTATGTAATGTCAAAAAAATATAAAAATGGAATGTCAGTCAAGTTCAAGTAAAAGTTTTTGTAGATATTGTCATGTAATTACGTTTGTAGAAAAAATATTGTATGATATGCGTGTTAAAAAGTACATTTTTAAGGCACTCATGTGAATTGCAGAATTCGCTATAGCTCATTCTGCAAACTTTCACATGCGTACCTTAAACGTGTACTTTTAACACTTATATCATAAATAACTATTATTCGATCCAGTTTTCTTGCTTTTGTATTTATTTTTCTTATAAACTAATCACTATAAGCATCAAGTGTTATACATTTTTGAAATTAGTACAAAGAGGAGAATCGAAATATCGTCGCCTCAAAGCAACAGTAGGATATGTAAAAAAATGACTTTTGTGATATCCATGTCAAATGATTCGAAATAAACCCTTCTGTTGAGTGTAACACTAAGATAAATAAAAAGTGAATAAACTTTTTTCATAATATTACATCGAGGGCCGAGAACCATAGGGTTCCAAGCGAAAATTTTTACAAAATTCACTTTTTTGCAGAAATCTATTGTAACAAACATTATCTATCGTTTCCTCTAAGAAACTCTTGAATACGGTAATAGATGGCGTCGAAATAAACAGGGAAACATAGTTCCAAGTGCACATTACATTTTAAGGTTAGAACCATAAGGTTTCAAGTACAACGTAAATGTGATTAAAGTTAATAAAATATCAAAATATTTTTCTAAGAGTGAATCTTGGGAAGGTTTATTCAGCTGAGGTTCTGAATATATAGATATTCGAAAATGATAGTAGAAGAAAAAAGTAAGTTAAAGTCGTAATAACCATTGCATTTTAAAAACATAATATAATTCTTATAGGCCGGCATGTTTAGACGTATTTAATTCAATATCAGCTGATTCTGATTCTGACGCTAATCTTCAAAAATATTTTGTATCTAGACGGTCGTATAGAAAAAATATTAAGAATTGCAGACATAATAATATGGTCTCTTCTTTCTTTTATCACTTTTGCTTAAAGTTGATAGGAAGAGACCATTTTCTGTCATTAATATGCAGGAATCACAATTTAATAACTACAAAAAGAGTGCTGCAAATTTTCTATAGGTATGTACGGCAAAAATCCCTATACCTACAAAAGTGTGTCAGTTACGTCTTTTACCTAGAGAAACAGTTTGAAGTACAAAATAAAGTAGACGATCACAGTAAGCAATCTGTCAGAGTTAACATCCAAACCACCGGGGAAGAAAGAAGTCTAAAGGATGGTGTAGTTTTAATACTATAGATTTTGTAATCATACCTATATTCTACCAATAATTTCAAAGCAAAGTCCGTAACTAAAAAATGAGGAAATAGAATTTGCATATAAGATGCCGTTGGCATCCGTTTTGTTTGTTAAAATTTTGGTTTTCATTTTATTTTGTAATAAAATCTTGATTTTTAAAATAATACTTATTTTTTAAACCAGAAATATTCATTTTACTAATTAAATTTAGTTTTTGTATATCTTGCAGAGCAAGAAAACCTTAATTTAAAGCGTAACAGAACCATAGGGTTTCAAGTACACCGCTTAAAGTGCCACAAAGTTCCAAGTACAACTGCAGCTTTTTCCAAAACAGCCAGATTAACGTATTAAAATTATCTAAAACAGGAGTATCTGTGAATAATTTTATTGTTAAATACCTATACAACGTACTCAAATCGATTTTAATCCGATTTCCTCTATCAAAGCGCATAATATCAAACTACAAACTTTAAAAATCAATTTTCTAAAAATATTGGAATTGTCGCTTGGAACCCTATGGTTCTCCGCCCTCGACATATCCTTGTGTGAGCTTAATTCCTTTTAGCCCAAATTCTATAATGCAACACTAAGACAACAACATACATATCATTCCATTATATTTTGTCGTTTACCCATTTTGGTCATCAATATTAATGCAACACTAAGTTATCTTACGCACATATCCTACTGTTGCCACGTAGTAATGTAGTTATTGCTGAGTTGCGATTATGTCTTTGTTTATATTATCCAGCTTGCGGTCACAATTTTATCTTCAGTAATCTTAAACAATAGTTCTATTACATTAATGTTAAAAGGTGTATGTTAAGAGTAAAAATTAATAATTCAGCCAATTTAAATTGTAAAAATTATGGGTATCTAGAAGAAGTCAGTATTTAGCGTACTTAGCGAACAAAAATAATACTGATTCTGAGTTGTTATCTGGAATTTATCAAGCACAGGAAAAAGGTAAGTTAAATTCATAATAAATTGCCCTTTAGGAATTTCGGGCTGATTTAAGAAAATGCAATAAGTTTTTACTTTCACAACTTTCAGCATCCGCTATTACCAAAACTAATTCTGATGATTTTTTTCATTTTATTTTGTTTACTATCTTGTCAAGTTTTTAAATTTTTGGAAAACAAGTATGTTCATTGTTTATGTTATAATTTATGTAATAACATGTTTGAACAACAAAATTGTTTTGTTTTTTGTATTGAAATGTGTAAAATTTTAAACAAGATTTTAGTGCAACAGAAAATTACGGATATCGTTAAAAAACAGATTATCTTTGAGGGCAACAATAGGACACCTAACTTTTTTTCCAATTATATTTTACTTTTTTATGAATTAATATAAATTGTTATGTGACGCATGTAAAGTTAGGTACTCAAATAAAATTCCATGTAAATCCATTCAAATATAAAAAAGTTATTAATTACTGAAGTTTCGTAAAACTTTCAATTGCGTTTTTCTCGAAACTACATTATTTTACAATATCCTACTGTTGCTTTGAGGCGACGATATGAAAAAAATAGGTGAAAGTAATTAAAAAAATTAAGGGATGGTACGGGGGGTGAAAGGGTGCATTTTCCGGCAAGGTTAAGTATGGCCTAATGTCTCCGACTTCAAGCATTATTTGATGTGTTTTGCGTTTTTTTTAATCAGTGGTTTAAAAGTTATTTAAGGTGGAGAGATTTATCTGAAGAGCACTGTATTTTGTTGTACACTCGAACCCGCTTATTAGAATACACATAGTTTCAATAGTTATGCATCACCCCTCGTATTCACGATGTTTACGCGTTTATAAAGCCGTGTCTTTATCACATATTTAATGGGCCTTTTTTATAAAAAATATACCATTTTTGCTTTTTTTATTTTATTGGATTACCCATTTAATTGACTTGGTTTTGCCAAGGTGCAAACATTTGAAAAATTTATTCTGGTGAAATTTTTGAAAACGTGACTAAAAATGAATCGTACTTTAATTTCTGAGTTGGACCGTATAATAATTATCGATTTAGTTGAAGAAGGCCATTCACAGCGGTTCGTGGAGGAAAGAGTGGGTGTATTTCACAGTGATGTCTCACGGATATGAAATAGGTTCCTGGAGACAAACTCGATACGGAATATAGCTCGGTCTGATAGACCCCTAGTTACCAATGATCGACAGAATAGATATATCAGAATTTCCATCCGTAGAAATTCTTCGATGTCTGTACCAGCCCTCCAAAGAGAATTCAGGCATGCTACAGGTGTCAGAGTATCGTTGTCTACAATAAGAAGAAGAATTTTAGACTCACGTTTGAGGAGTCGTGGAACAATAAGGATTCCTCAGCTACAACCTAGACATGAGCTCCCCCCACTCTTTTGGAATTTTGTCCTTTTTTCAGACGAGACCAGAATCTGTTTAAATAGTGATAACCGGCGAATTTGTGTGTGGCGAGAGCTAACAAGAGCTGCACAACCAGCCACACACGAATTTGCCGGTCATCACTATTTAAAAAGAGTCTGGTCTCGTCTAAAAAAGCGCAAAATTCTAAAATTGTTGGGGGAGCTGTATGTGTTCTTGAGGCCACTGGAGGCGGTCCAAAACATGTCTTGGTTGTAGCTGAGGAACTCTGATTTGTCGACGACTCCTCAAACGTGAGTCTAAAATTCTTCTTCTTATTGTAGCCAACGATACTCTGACTCCTATAGCATGCCTGAATTCTCTTTGGAGGGCTGGTACAGACACAGAAGAATTTCTACAGATGGAAATTCTGATATATCTATTCTGTCGATTATTGGTAACTCGGGGTCTACCAGATCGAGCTCTATTCCGTATCGAGTTTGTCTCCAGGAACCTATTCCATATCCGTGAGACATCACTCTAAGAAACACCCACTCTTTCCGCCACGAACCGCTGTGAATGGCCGTCTTCAACTAAATCGATAATTCTTATATGGTCCAACTCAGAAATTAAAGTACGATTCATTTTTAATCACGTTTTTGAAAATTTCATCAGAATAAATTTTTCAAATGTTTACACCTTGGCAAAACCAGGTCAATTAAATGGGTAATCAAATAAAATAAAAAACCAAAAATGGTATATTTTTTATAAAAAAGGTCCATTAAAGATGTGATAAAGATACGGATTTATAAAAGCGTAAACATCGTGAATGCGAGGGGTGATGCATAACTTTTGAAACTATGTGTAGTCTTGGTGCCAAGCAAAAATATTCTTATAAGCGGGATATTCTAATAACCGATCATTGGTGGCTAGCTGAAATAAGTGTACCGAATATACGTTATAATAGTACATAGGTACTATGTCAATATGTATATGCATATGGTTTTAGGTCTTTTTATGTCAATAAAAATTTATAATCTATTTACAAAAATAATTACGAAACGATTAGACAATAAATTGGAATTGGGTTTTAGAAAAGACTTCCGAACACACGATCAATTATTGGTAATAAATAATCTTATAGAAAAATGCTGTTTCTAAAAACAGCCAAGTGTGTGGCAATGCAGTGGCGCCCAAAATCCCGACAGCCAAAATCCCGACGGCCAAAACACCGACACGCCAGAATCCCGATACGCCAGAATCCCGACAGGCCAAAATCCTGACATGCAACAATCCTCGCACAAGCAAAAATCCCGACCACTACATTTTGAATATTTATTGTTTCCTTTTCAAATGCAATACCAAATCATATTATACAGTATTGAAATTGAAAAATTAATTACTTACTAATAAGTACGGGTACTAATTTTTATGTATTTTAAAAGAAAAAATCATTAAACACTTTATTTTATAATATAAAAGCTATACTGACTGAAATGGAAGGTTGTAAGTGACATGATAATATCTATTATATGAAAGTAAACTTGAATTCAGGATTATAAATATTATTGGACTATATATTGGCAAAAAACAATTTAATTCATATACCCATGTTAGAAATTTTATTTAGAAAATTAGCTCATATTAAATAGTTAATACTTTTGTTTAGTAACAAAAAATAAAAAAACAGATGGCCATAAACCAAAAACCAGAAATAAATGTAATTATATGTTAAAAAAGAACTTATCAAACCTGTCGGGATTCTGGCGTGTCGGGATTTTGGCCTCTCGGGATTCTGACGTGTCGGTATTTTGGCCGTCGGGATTTTGCCGGTCGGGATTTTGGCTGTCGGGATTTTGAGGTAGACCCGTGGAAATGTACATATAGAAATTTGTAGACAAATGAAATTATTTTATGACCTTGTCGGCATACGACTGAATTTTCTGTGGGAAAGGAGCGTTTACTCATAACACAGTAATAAAGTGTTTATTAGGTACCTGACAAACCGTAATAATATACAAAACAGCAGGCTTTCGAAGCTCTTACCGACAAACCATTGTATCAGGCAAATTTAAAATTTTTAGGAAATTGTACGTAAAAATTTATTTGTTGACCCGAAAAAATTATTCTAAAAAGCGGTATTAGGTTACTAAACCATATCTCAATAAACGGATAAATTTATTAAATGGTAAATGGAAACGTTTCGGGACCTCGAATTTATATTCCATAAACCGGGATATTCCTATAACCGGTACTCTAATAAGCGGGTTCGACTGTAAAACGTGTTTTATAAATGATTTCTATAACACCATTTGTTTGCCTTCAACTGGTGTGTAATTGTAGGTAACTGCTCTCAACTGGACTTGAAGTTATCTTGTGGTATCACGTACTGAATGTCAGTGTTTATATTTCTATAGTTAAAATCAGTTCAGTTTGATGTAAAAAATAAACACAGTTCTCTTCTCTAGATCCATTGGGAAGCATTTTTCAATGAGGTCATTTACGTCAAATCAACATAAAACGAATTTCAAAATTTGTAATTTGCTTTTGCGAAGAGAGCTCATCGGAGTTCTATATTACTATTTCATATAACAAATGTAATATAACAAATTAAATTTAACCTATATAAATATATCCAGAGCGATATGAATAATAGGCAATGGCGACCTCAATTTCGTGTGGTTGTTATAGAAACAAAACAATCAAATTGAAACAGTTCATTAAATGTACAGTGTACATATTACTGATAAATCCGAAATACCTGATACATGAAACTTTGCCAAATTACTTTAACTATGTTAAAACCTTTCGTTCCCTTTCGTCCAATTAATGGCTTCCAATTTCTAAATACCAGACTTGGTGTAAGTATATTTACACAAATATTGTTTAGTTATGCACTACGAGAATAAATTGAATTTCAAGATATTTTAGAATACTTATATAAATGAATTTAACTTCCATGAATTTTGAATCTGACAATTTTTTAATGCAACTTCTTTGAATAGTCCTACAGTAGTACATTTTCCGATATTTAAAATTATCTTACTTTCACGTCAGAGTAAGATTCACCTCAATATTTTTTAATGACAATGTCCAGTAAGAAATATTTTTAAAGTCCTTAAAATTCCCTGTAACATGTTATAATATGGTTAACATTTTTAAATTCGGTGCAATATTCTATTTTATGTATTTGAAAAGCCATAGAGCGTAGAGTTTCAATTGTATTTACCTCCTCAATTTTTGATTTAGTACGCTAATGGTTTAGACTTTAATTTGTTTCTTCGTCCAGTTTTTTTTTATTTTTCTCACATTTATCACTCTCAGTAAATAATGCGATATAAACGCATTAATAATATCAAATTAAAGGATTCTCTTTAAATATCAATAATATGGCAGATCAAGGAAAATACGACCGTACTAGGTCTGGATCCCACGTATGAAAAAAAAGTTGATTAATAGCCAGCTGAAAATTTGTTAATAGCTTAAGAGTGTCTAGTCGGATAAACTTTGATATATGGGAACACTGGAACAAAGGCAGTTTTAATTGTGGAACAGGTTAAAAATTTGGAACGGTCAGACCACGAAAACGGCATATTTATTTTGTCCGACAGAACAGACTTAAACTCTCGGAATAGAGATTAAACTCTCATGCAAAAATCTACATGTTCCACTCATTAAAACGCCCATTTGGTGATAAATAACAGTCTGATTTTTACATGAGAGTTTAATCTCTGTTCGGAGAGTTTAAGTCTGTTCTGTCGGACAAAATACATGTGCCGTTTTCGTGGTCTGACCATTTCAAATATTTAACCTGTTCCACAATTAAAACTTCCCCTGTTCCAGTGTTCCCATATATCAAAGTTTGTCGGACTAGATACCCTTAAGCTATTAACAAATTTTCAGCTTGCTATTAATCAACTTTTTTTTTTCATACGCGGGATCCAGACCTATACGGAATATGTTTTGGAGTTAGTAAAAAAAATCGGGAAACTGGGAACTTAGGTAATAGTCCGGTCGCCAGGGAGGGTACAACGGCATCTTTGATTCAGATGGACTTACCCAAGTTCTTTTTATGTATTTTGACCCGTAGAATACGATTTTTTTGGGTAACAGTTGATTAGGATGTCGATAAGTTTGTTATAAACAAAGAACTTGAGGAATCACATAACAGCGATTTTTCGCAAAACATAACATTTTTTGTATTTTTTGGGTCATTCTTAGCAAACAATGTTTTTACAAGTTTTTCGTAGGATGCATAGTTTTCGACATAAACGCGGTTGAACTTTCAAAAAATCGAACAATTGCAATTTTTAATCCCGAATAAATTTTGATTAAAAAATAAAATAGGAATTATTATGCTTACCGCATTTGAAAGTTCAAGTCAGATTCTATCGGTTTTGATTATTTTTATTGCTAAAAATTAATTTTTTTATTGCTAAACAAAGCTACAAACATATAGTACTTGAATGATGTTTTCAAAGCATTTCTCATTTAAATTCGAACGAGTAGGCTACGTAGATTAAGTATGCACACCCAAACTTATATGGAATCACCTGATATTTCTTATTATTTCGTGCTAATTTAAAAAAAGGAATACACGAAATCAAAATTATTTATTTTAAAGCAATTTACAAATACATAACAAATAAGAAAAACAATAAAGTATTTAACAAACAAATTGAAAGGAGTTGTTTTAATGTCAACAGTATTTATTTTTTTGTGTTTTGTGGTAGTCAGTGTTATCAACTCTAGTCCTTATGCAAGCTTCAGTTTGCGTTGGCACGCTCCTAATCAAATTATCAATATTTTTTTTTGTGGTAGGTTGCTCCATCCTTCAGGAGCAGCTTGTACTAGCCGTGAGGTGTTTTGTGGATTATCTTGACGAGCTCTAATTTTTGTTTTAAGTATACCCCACAAATACTCTATACGGTTAAGCTCGGATGAGCAAGCAGGCCACTCCAAACAAGGGATGCCTTCTGCTTCGATGATGTCTCTAGTCACTCTAATGGTATGTGAAGGTCCAGTATCATGCAATAAAAGTAAATTTTCTCCTGTTGCACCTCTCCAGAGCTTGACTACAGGTTATCAACATACCTGTGAGCAGTTAAAGTTGATTGAATGAAAATTAAAGGAGTTTTTTTACGGATCACAATTCTTCTCCAGAATATTACACTTCCCCTTGTATAATTGTGAACAGATATGACAGTTTTCGTTCTTGCTTGTCCTCCTCGACCTCTAAGTACACGATTTCGTGGGTCATCTGATTTTGCACAAATCCTGACTTTTTCTGAAAATATCACATTTTGTCAATTCCCAATGTTCCAGTTTTGGTGGTGAAGACACCTATTTAGGCGGTCAATCTTAGAAGATAACTCGGGAACCCATAACTCTCTCCCGATATATACTTCTTGACATGAACTCTTCTTCTTATCGTTTCAACTGAAACAGTTACACCTGTAGCTTCCAAAAGCTGCCTTTGGAGCGGCAGGTGAGAAATTGTTGGGTGTCTTTCAGCTGATTGGAAAATTAAACGATCATGGCGAGCCGTTATTACTTTTTGGCGACTTTCCCTTGCTTTATTTTTGAGATTTCCTAGTTCTTATTACCTAGCATAGGTTCTGGACAGAACGCCCTTGTTACGCCTAGCTCTACAGCTATGTTCATCTGAGAACATTACTTTCTCCACAAGACCAATAATATTTCCCTGTTGTAAGTTCTATAACCCCACATGAGGTATATTTTCGTTTTTAGACACAAAAGTTAGTTTGTTCATTTTCGTTCAATTTGCAACTCAAGCAAATAACCTATACCGTACCGAGCTGTACGATCCGATTGTCTTATATATTTGTTTATTTTCAATAAAAACCTTTATTCTTCGCAACAATAACAAGTTTTTTCAAAAGAAATAAATATTACTTTGAAATACATGGTGATTCCATATACGTTTGGGTGTGTGTACATTAAAATGCATGTACTGGGCACGGGAAACACTACGTGTTAATAGTTTTGTTTAACAATTAAAAAATTAATAAAAATAAAATAAATGTATATATACTTCATCTTTTAACAAAATAATTTTTAGAAATGCTAATAATCGAAACCGATAGAATTCGACTGGAACTTGCCAATGCAGTTAGCAGAATTTGTATTTTATTTTTTAATAAAAAGTTATTCGGGTTCAAAAATTGCAATTTTTCTTGATTTTTTTTGAAAGTTCAACCGCGTTTATCTCGAACACTATGCATCCTACGAAAAAACTTGTAAGAACATTTTTTGCTTAGAGTCACCCAAAAAATATAAAAAAAATGTTTTGTTTTGCGAAAAATCGCTGTTATGTAATTCCTCAAGTTCTTGGTTTATAACAATCTTATTGACATCCGGATTAACTGTTACCCAAAAAATTCGTGTTCTTTGGCTGTAACGTCATGAGAGAAAATAAAAAAAAATAACTCAACTTACAAGAGATTTGTGGACTAGGTGCAGAATTTTACACCAACCGTCACAACGAAGTAGGTGTTTTTCCAGATAAAATTAAAATTAAATCATAGAAAATTACCATTATCTGATAATGAAAATAATTATTATAAAATACGAATAACATAAATTGACAGTCAGATTTTATTAGAAGTTTAGGGACAATTTTGTCCCACATGTATTTGAGAATACTGAAAGATCAACTCAATGAGAGTAAAATATGTGAACACTGTGGGGTTTCCTGGGAAAATCTGCGTAAAGATTGATTTTTTTAGTAAAGAAAATCGCATGTACTATGACGATTTTCTCCCTTGTGTCATTTTACGAATAGACAGAGGAGTATTGATTCTATTTTTAAAAATATTGGGATAAGAGTTACTGGTGCTACAAAAGGTACCCTTAATAATTATAACCTAAAGATACAGTGATGAGCGTGCTAATATACCGGGTGTCCACTTATATTTTCCCCCATTTTAACTACCTATAACTTCTAAACGGCTCAAGATAGAAACATGCGGTTTTCGCTGTAATATTTTATTTTAGTAAAAGTTTTGTATGAATCGATTGAATTGTTTATATCGCTTTCAATTACAAAAATAAAAATGGTGGATTTTTGAAAAAAAACTTTGTTGACTTTTTTTTAATTGAACACCCAGTATATTTTTTTGTAAATTGAAAGATCGATCATTCACCTATCCAGCGATATAAAGTTTTTTAAAATCGGGTATCAACTCACTGAGTAATTAATTTTTAAAATGAGAGGTGCAACGTGGATATCACATACCTAAATAACATAGCTTAGCAAATTGATATTATGTGTTGTGTTTCCACATTGCATCTCTCATTTTAAAAATTAATTACTCAGTCATTTGACAACCAATTTTAAAAAAATATATATCGCTGGATAGGTAAATGACCATTTTTTCAAGTTGCAAAAAAATATACTGGGTGTTTTAATAAAAAAAGTCAGCAACGTTTTTTTTTCAAAAATCCGCCATTTTTTATTTAAAAGCGATTTGAAAAATGGCCGTTTACCAAAAAAAACTTGAAAAAACAGTCATTTACCTATCCAGCGATATAACAATTTTCAAAATCGGTTGTCAAATGACTGAGCAATTAATTTTTAAAATGAGAGAGGCAATGTGGAAATCATATAACATAATATCAATTTGCTTAGTTAGAGAGTTGCATCTTTCATTTTAAAAATTAATTACTCAGTCATTTGACATCCGATTTTGAAAAACTTTATATGGCTGGATAGGTGAATGACCTTTCTTTCAACGTACAAAAAAATATACTGGGTGTTCCATTAAAAAAATGTCAACAAAGTTTTTTTCAACAATCCACCATTTTTATTTTCGTAATTGAAAGCGATATAAAAAACTCAATCGATTCATACAAAACTTTTACTAAAATAAAATATTTCAGCGAAAACCGCATGCTTCTATCTTGAGCCGTTTAGAAGTTATAGGTAGTTAAATTGGGGGGAAATATAAGTGGACACCCGGTATAATATTCATAGGTTAAGTGTCCGTGATTTTTTCCTTCATACCACTTGAAAGTTTGTTAGTTTTCACGATAAGAAACCTACAAAAAAAGCGTAGTGGCAGGTTCTGAAAACGAAAAATTTTCCCTTTGAAAAGTCGCGGAAAATGAGGAAATAAAGGATCCGGTTGAACTCTAAATTTCCTTTATTCTTCTTATCTCATATGACATTTTCACTACACAAAAATGGATAATATCATGGTTGAACTTCGTATTTAAATTGGACGGCCTAAAAAGGCGGTGTTAAATATTATAGATGTAAATAAAACCATCATTATAACCTATGTAGGTACAACCAATATAGAGAAAATATGACGTATATATTCGCAAAACTTTTAACACATTTCTCTAAATAGTAAATAGTACAATGTTTGCTGGATAATTTACTATTTCACGGTATCTGAATTGTGTCTTTTTTTTCCAGAAGAGTGGTTGGCGGCTAAACTTTCGAGTGAACCCAGTTTGGTGTCCCCTATTCAAAACGTTACAATCGCTGTAGGTCGGGAGGCGGTTCTAATATGTAGCGTTAAACATCTGGGGAAATATAAGGTAAGTCTTTTATTATCTATAAGTAGAACAGAAGGTGGGAATACGGCCCCCTAATTTGTTTTTCGACTAGAGATTATAAACAATCAACATTTTTAAATTTCAATTTTCGTCTACATAACTATTAATTTAATACTAATACAGTATTATTAAAAAACATCAAGATCTAACATATAAAAAAATTATCCTTGTCAGTATCTAGGATAATGTGAAAAACAAAAACGTCACTCTAATATGGCCCCTCAGGGGGGCATATTAAAGGAATACAAAAATCTTTCGGCAGAAATCGCAGGTATAATGTTCAGTTTCTGCACCGGCACATTCATTGTGTGCCCACAAAAGACAGCTCTGACACTGTATCTAAGTCTCCCCTCTGCTACTACTTGAATAAGACTCCTCGCAAAAGATGCACACGGCGCGTCGTCGTTATCAGGAATTGAACCCCGTGAACTTAGTTCGGAATCTGTATCCTTTTCAATATTGGAAAGATCACTTTCTTCGGTGTCAGAATCTTTGGCGGTAATTATATGTTTCCGAACTTTCTCTTGAACTTTTTTGCAAATTTGACCTCGTCCTCGTCCCCTTCTATGAAGCAAACGCTAAAATAAACGATAACAGATTCAAAGAAACGGAACAATCACTAAAATATAACCACAGTATGTGAATCCGCTAGTACGCCTTGCTAATTTTTGCGCAAAATGCCTATAACTGTTAATTTATGGTTAATATAGGGATCGTTTACATAATAGATAGAGGGCCGGCGTAGCCGAGTGGTAGTGTGCTAGGCTAGCGTGCCGGTGGTCCGGAGTTCAAATCCTACCGCCGGCAAGAACAACTAGACATTTTTAAAATGTTTATAGGCCCCAGGTCGACTCAGCCTGAATAAAATAAGTACCTTGGGTAAAACCAGGGGTAATAATAGGCGGTTGAAGCGTAGCACTGGCCCTGTTACCTTCCTTGTATACCGTAGGCCATGGGTCGGCAACGTGATGCCCGCGGGCACCAAGGTGCCCGCGAAGCAATTTTAAGTGACCGCCATTCCTTTCACCATCTTAATTTAAAAATTTAACCAAACAACTATTTACAAAACTAATTAAAAATGGAACTTTAATAATTTAAAGCTTATTCAAAACTAAAGTTTTAAAACTGAATTTCAGCGACATCAATACAAAACTAATAGAACAACTGGCTACGACCCTGCTTACATCTTATACTAACCTAACGAACATGATACAAACGCTCCCAGCGGCTCCGGCATATCTATACGCACCGTTATGTTTTCCTCACCCCCGCGCGTCTACTATAACTCCGTCTACCAGCAAACCAACTAAGTTGACTAAGCAGCAACACTTATTTGCCAGACCAATTTCCCAATCAACAAAAGCAACTAGCATTTCAAGATTGCGCACCTTTTGACCAAGAAAATGAAATCGTTTGTAAAAGGTGAGATGTTATTAAGTGCCGAAACACTTTTTGATGACCATAAAAGTAAAAATGAAATAGTAACAGCAATAAATGGCATCTTGCTATCAGCCACAACAGTAACTCGAAGAATTGAAATGATGGCTACAGACATTGAGTCACAATTGAACACTGATATTCAAAAAAGTGTATTCTTTTCACTGCAAGTTGATGAGTCAACAGACGTGTCCGACACTTCTCAATTATCTATTATTATAAAGATGGTTTTCTAAGATTTTATTGTTAAAGAAGAATTTCTAAAAATGTTACCGTTAAAAGGGCGGACAAGGGGTGAAGATATTTATATGACTTTTAAAAAATTTTTAGAGGAAACTAACATACCTTTGAAAAAATTGTCCTCGATTACAACAGACGGCGCACCTGCAATGAAAGGAAGAAATAGCGGTTTCATCGCTCTGTGTAAGAGAGATCCGATGTTTTCCAAATTTGCCTCTTATCATTGTATCATTCATCAGGAAGTATTATGTTCAAAGGTGATTCTTTCCAAGATTAATATAAACTGTAACAAAAATTATAAATTCAATAAGAGCAGGAGCTATGCAACACAGATTATTTAAATTATTGCTGCAATAAAATGGCGCAGAATTTGACGATGTGATTGATTACACATACAGAAGTACGGTGGCTGAGTAAAGGAAAAGTTCTTGAGCGGTTTTTAAATTTATTACCTCAAGTAAGAGAATTTCTATTATCCAGAAATGAAGTTTGTCCGGAGTTAGAACAAACAACTTGGTTAATTCAGCTTGGTTTTTTAACTGATTTAACTGTAAAATTAAAAGAATTAAACTTACAACTACAAGGCAGAAATCATCATATTGCTTCCATGGTAAGTGCGGTAAACGCATTTAAAGCTAAATTGGCGCTCTGGAAGTTGCATATGGAGAACAATAATTTATCATATTTCCCAAATTTGAGAATGGTAATAGAAAGTCTTTGCGATGAAGATGTTACCACCCATCAGTTCGTCAAACATTTTGATTCCTTGTTGACAGAATTTAACAAAAGGTTCGAAGAATTTTCTGAACTAGAGACATTTTTGATATTTTTCATTAATCCTTACTCTCATAGAAATGAAGGAGTGAAAAGATTTCAACATATTTTCAGTATTTCTAATAAGGAGGACTTGGAATTGGAAATTATAAATATCACCAACGACATCCAATTGAAATCATACTGTAACGAAGAGAATTTTTGGAATTTAGTGGATATAAATATTTATCCTTTGTTGGAAAAAATGTACCCTAAAGTTAAATTCCCTCTGTGCCTCGACATACGCCTGTGAATCTTTATTTTCAAATATTAAATACTTAAAATCAAGCTACCGATCAACCCTTACTGATGCTCATTTAGACCAATGCCTGCGAACTGGAAATTCTACTTATATTCCACATTACAACGAGCTGGCCTCTAATTTACAGTACCAAATATTTCACTAGTTGACTACTTATGCTTATATTTTATATTAGAATTTGATGTGAAATAAAAATTTGCCTATATAATACATTTTTTTTTATTTTATACTATTTTCATGTTTCCTCGCCGGGGGGAGGGGGGCGCTACTTTTCATCAGGTGGTGCCCGCCGAATTTCACAATTTTTGAAATGTGCCCTCCTAGTAAAAAAGGTTGCCGACCCCTGCCGTAGGCCCTAGATATAGCAGACTACCCTGCTATACTTCCACACCACGTGAGCGGTATAAAACGGGAGACTATTATTATTACATAATAGATATCTGAATACAAATAGACTCTTAGACATAATACTTTAAAATTATACTCGAAAATTATATAGTCAGTTCGCTAAAATCATACACAATTGGCAAGTGATTTTAATAATTTTACCAATTTTGTGCAAAATTGGCAAAAACAAAAAAATTACCAACTAAAATAACTAGCCAGTTGTGTCTGAGTTTAGCGAACAGACATACTTGAAAATTTTGACCTACGTTATCAGTCGCGTCGTTAGATTTTATCTAAAAAAAGTCAATTCTACTTATATTTAGTTATCCTGTCGTACCCTTGGACATGTGCATTACTACACTCTTCCTCGAGACACTTACGAGTGGAAAGCTATGTTGTGATTTTTTTCAATAAGTTATCACGGAAAAGGATGTGTGTGTGTGTATGTGTTTGGCATTAGACAAAGTCTATTTGCCACAGACTATAAGTAATGTAAGAAAGATCAAATGTCTACTTTCGTCCTAATCACAAAATGAACTAGTATGTCATAGACTCTTTTATCAAATGAAGCAAGGAGTGCTGAAATATTTACTGGAAGAGGAAATTTTATATTATTTAATTCCGTCATTAGTTCCAATGTTTCAAGTGTATATTTAGTGCAGTCGAAAAATATATGGTTTAAGTCACCTATTGACATATTATTGCAAGAACATAAAGGCGAATCTATTATATTTATTTTGTGTAAGTGTGCCGGGAAACGACCATGATGTAATTTCAACCTAGTAATGATTGAAGAATATCGTCTGGATACAGGGAAGGTGAGATGAGGAATGTTCTTTGACAAATCTCTATGTATCCTATAATAGTGACTTTGCGATTTTTCACTAATACTTGTATATAATGATTCCCAATCGCTTCTGATTTTATTTCTGAAAATCGCTAAAAGATCGTTTGCGTCTGTTTCATAGATAATATTTTCTAAATGGCACGCGTCCTTAGCTGCTATATCTACATGCTCATTGCTAATAATACCAGCGTGTCCTTTCACCCAAATGAAACGAACTTTTCTGTCAAGCTTTCCCAGATATTGAATAATTTTCCTTATGTCATATATTATAATGTTCTTATAATGTTTTGTTGGGTGAGAAAGTAATGCCAATAGTACTGACTGAGAATCTGTCAAAATAGCAATTTTCTGAACCTGATTTTCTAAGCACCATTGCAGCGCTCTTTTAATTGCTAATGCCTCGGCTGTAAAAATAGAAGTAAAGTCCGCCACACGATGCAGCTGTGTATGACCAGTGGATGGTACATAAAAGGCAAAACCCGAGCTGTCCCTAGTCTTTGATCCGTCTGTGTATACTGCAACTTCATTATCCTGTGCTCCCAAAATGGATTTCAAGATCACATTATTTAAAGATGATAGATTTGATTACTCAGGGAATATGACCCTCGGTTTAACAATTAAGGTGTCATATTTGCATTCGTATAGTGGGTATTTACTGTGGTTATGAATCCACTTTTCATAGGGGTAGGTATCAATACAAGCATCAGCCAAAGAAGGGGAACGTTTTTTGACCAGTAACGATTGGTGAGATTTTCAATATTAACCAAGTTAAGTTTATTAGACAAATACATATTACATGACCTATATTTAACCATATGTTTTGCAGCTAAATACTGTCTACGAAGATATAAAGGAGGTTCTTGTGCTTCAGCAAGAATTGCATGATTTGGTGATGACAACATCGCGCCCAAGCATAACTTAAGTGCTTTAGCTTGGATGCGATCCAAAATGTTTAAGTTACTGGTAGAAGCTGATCCGTATAGTGTACACCCATAATCCACAATCGATCTTATGTAAGCTCTATAGAACATGAGAGACATATTAGGGTGAGCTCCCCAACTTTTTCTGCATATAACTTTGAGTAAATTTAGACCTTTCTCACATCTTTGCTTAATATAGCTAATATGATTGGTCCATAGACATTTACTATCCAGGACAATGCCTAAATACTTATAACTAGTAACTGAAGGTACAGTATAATCATCGATAGTAATAAAATCTTGTGTCCGTAATCTGTGCCTAGTAAAGCACAGTTGGACCGATTTATCAGACGATATACTAAAACCAGAATAGGAAAGCCACCTCTTTAAACAACTCACAGCATGGTTCATTTTTTGCAAACAGAGATCATACGTCTTATGGGTGACATATAGACAAATATCGTCCGCGTACTGTATTATTTTAATATTGTCATCCAACAGATCATGCAAATCAGCTGTATATAATATATTAAAAAGTAAAGGACTTAGAATAGATCCTTGAGGCAGACCATTGTATATAACGCGTGGTCCATGTAATATTTTATTGTGGTCTCGAACATATATATTTCTATCCTTGAACATATACAAGATATTGGTTGATACTTTGGCATTAATACCCATTTGAATCATTTTCTTCAACAAAATATTCAAATCTACCACATCATATGCTCTTTTTAAATCAATAAATAAGCAGAGCAAGTATTCATTTTTTGAAAAACAAATTTGAATATCCGTCACTAAATTTGTTACAGCGTCTATAGTTCCATGACCCCTCCGAAATCCATATTGCGCACTCGGTAATAAAGCGTTACTTTCAACAAAATGTTCTAACCTAAGTTTGATCAATCGTTCAAACGTTTTTGTAAAGCATGACATTAAAGAAATTGGACGGTAAGATGAGGGTAAACTTAAAAGTCTTTTTGTGGTTTAGGAATGAGACATATGATAATATCTTTAATTTGATCTGAATAGTCTTGCTTCATCCACCAATCATTAAATATATTTAGTAAGTATAGCTTTGCTACCTGTGGAAGACTACATAAAATTTTGTAAGTCAAACCATCTAATCCGGGAGCCGTA
The DNA here is from genome assembly GCF_917563875.1 of Diabrotica virgifera virgifera. Classification (NCBI taxonomy): domain Eukaryota; kingdom Metazoa; phylum Arthropoda; class Insecta; order Coleoptera; family Chrysomelidae; genus Diabrotica; species Diabrotica virgifera. The sequence goes on from NC_065443.1 coordinate 275,863,844, forward strand.
CTGCGAGAAGTTTTAAGTGCTAAATCAAGCTCAGAAATATTAAAAGATTTTGACATGTAATCAGACTTTTCATAATATAAAGGTTTTTTATCTTTATTTTCCGAAAGAAAATTAGAAACAGATGCAGGAGCTAAATTATCTAATATTTTACTTATTAAGTCTTCAGACAGAGGAAGCGTTTTTTTGGAAAAGGATTTATTGCTAATAGATCTAACCACATCCCATATTTTTTTAATTGGGGTACTTTTATTCAGTTGATTTACGTATCAAATGAAACTATTCTTGCGTTTTTGTGTAAAGAGTTGTTTAGTTTTAGCAGCTATATTTTGATAAGCTATGTAATTTTTAAAATTGGACAGTTTTTTGTATTTTTGTAAATATTCTTTGCGCTTCGATATCATATTTTTACATTCTCATCCCACCAATAAGGCAGATTGGTACGTGGTGTAAATGGTTTTTTTCTGGCATGGAACCGGAAGCTGCCGATGCAATTGAATTAAAAAGGAATGCTATGTTTTCCGTATTGTTTTTAAAATTATTTAGTGAGGCTTTAGCAAAATTTGCTTACGGAAACGGATAAATCGTTAGATTTTCTCTAACGGCGCGACCGATCCCGGGTTAAGGGAACAAAACATCCATAAAATTTTTATGGATTGCACAAATTTGAACTGTTATTTTTTGGGATGTTTCTGTCATAATAATGCCATATTTATGCAAGTTGTCACTAAAAAATCTCTAACGTTTTTGGTATATTGAAAAAATCGATTTTCGTTTTGTAAATTCAAAGGGCTGTAACTATCTTTATGTACACATTTTTGGTACTACGGTAAGTTAGGTTAATTCGATCTATTTTTTGTACCAGAATATGCGATTTAATTTATTATCTGCCTTTTTATTATACCCTGTATATAGGGATCAAACACAATATCTCGTCGGTATACTACGAAAACCAGATAAATGTCGAAATACCGAAATCGAGAAAAAACCTTTTTAAAGTTTAGTGCTTTCTTTTAAATTAAGCGTACCAGTTGTGTTTGATATTCGATATGCTAGTGAAAGATGCATATATCAGAAATAATATTCTATAATTAGTTTGAAATAGTTAAGAGACCTAGCTGATTAAACCTAAATTTAAGATCGAGGGGCGATCAATTACCTGGTTTTACCTGTAAATCAAAATAAATCACTGTATTAAAGACACTTATCACCTTTTTACTGAATATGGTAGATTTAAAGCAGTAGAAATATATTGTTGTCCGGCAAATATAAGTCCGGCAAATAGGGTGAGGCAGATAACTGGCCTATTAGAAATATCTCGAGAACTAAAGGCAACAGAATCATGAAAATTGGAATAAAGGGGTTTTGAAGGATGATCTATTAAATGAAAATATTTTCATCTCTCTGCAACTTCCGGTTATACCGGAAGTTGCTTATAACTTCGTTTTTTTAAATGGGACACCCTGTATATTTTTACATTTTTGGATTCTCTTCGATGTCTTCTTTCTTAAAATATAAGGTTTTGTAATATTATACAGGGTATTTTTTAAAAGATAATTACGTTTTTTTATTAATTTCGTAGCAATATTTACACCCTGTAGAATTGTAGTAGTTTGACATCTAAAACTCTACTTACGTTCAAATGATTTTTAATATGCTCTGCTATTCTTAAGAATCATTAGTATAGCTAAATTTTTAATTTTAGTATACAGGGTTGGTCGAAACTCGGAATGAGTATTTTCTGAGTTTTCTTAAATGGAACACCCTCTATTTTTGTATTGTAATGAAATGATATTTTATAGTACTTTTTTATTTCTTAAGCATTCCCTATACCTAACTGCTTTAATTTGTTAGTTATTGGTGATTCAAGCTAAACATTAATTGCAAAAAAAATACGTAAAATTTTATTAGGTTGGCCGTGAAAATACTCAATCCCAATTAATTTTTCAGAAATAAATACATATTAATCCTGAGTGGTCCTTAAAATTACCAATGATGGTTTAGCTATCAAAATACCTACGTAGTTAAGATTGTTGGTGCGATTAACAATTAAGCACAAATTAAAGCAGTTAGGTATAAGGAATGCTTAAGAAATAAAAAAGGACCATAAAATATCATTTCATTACAATACTAAAATAGAGGGTGTTCCATTTAAGAAAACTCAGAAAATACTCATTCCGAGTTTCGACCAACCCTGTATACTAAAATTAAAAATTTAGCTATACTAAGGATCCTTAACAATAGTAGAGTATATTAAAAATCATTTGAACGTAAGTAGAGTTTTAGATGTCAAACTACTACAATTCTATAGGGTGTTAATTTTGCTACGAAATTAATAAAAAAACGTAAGTATCTTTTAAAATACCCTGTATAATTTACAAAACCTCATATTTTAAGAAATAAGACATCGAAGAGAATCCAAAAATGTAAAAATATACAGGGTGTCCTATTTAAAAAAACGAAGTTATAAGCAACTTCCGGTATAACCGGAAGTTCCAAAGAGCTGAAAATATTTTCATTTAATATACCATCCTTCAAAACCCCTTTATTCTAATTTTCAGGATTCTGTTGCCTTTAGTTCTCGAGATATTTCTAATAGGCCCTTTATTTGCCTCACCCTGTATATGTGCGCTTAGTTGGTTTTACATGCAACAGAACTTTGATTTTATGGAATTAAGTAGCGATATACTGTTTTAAGTTGCTTATATGAAAATGAAAATTGGTTAGGTGTAACTTATTTGTTTATTACACAAATTATCTGCTGAATGGTAAGTCGTATCGTTTATTGGGTTTTACCTGTATGTAGAGCGTAAACAGCTGAGAATTTTGGTATACTTAACTCAATATTTTAAAATTTGTCATTTATCTGGTTTTCGCAGTATACCGTTTTCACAGTCTGTGAGACGAGACTTGTCCATTTGAGTTATAACTAAAGACTGGATTATATGCAAAATGCATATGCATATATATGCTGCATATTTCTCATGTTTTTCATAAATGCATATGCCTTGCATATTTGGAGATTTAAGAGCATATAAATGCATATTTTGATGGGAATTTACTCTACCCCATTTAAAAATAAGGTATATATTAGTAACATCAACATCCATTAAAATAAAATGTGAAAGTAAATATTTTGCTGTTAAGCTCCTTTGTTGTTGTACCCATAAACATAATGGGCGTTATTTATAGCTGCAGGTATCATTATCCGGATATTTAAGATTTATAGACTTCTCAGAATTTACAAATTACCTAAGTAAATACCGATTATATTTTGAATAACATTACAAATATTACCTGTACTTTCTGCTGGTGTCGGCCAACTATGAATTATTCTGGGAAAACCAACCAAAACGAAATTTTAAGCATTTTAAGGGTAGGATAGATTATTTTATTTTATGAATGGTTAGTCTTAAATCAATCGCCGATTATTCAACTTTTGTGATTGCAAGTTATTGACTATACTGTGTAAAAAAATCATTTTATTATTATTGTGAAAATGCCTAAAGTAGCAAGGGAAAAATCAAGTCTTCTCAGAAGTTGGATTGGAAGTAACAATCATCTAAAAGTTATCGACAGTGAAAGTATGTTTTGCACCATTTGTGATAAAAAGGTAAGTTCTCCACTTCAATAGATTTTTAAACTTATCAAACTTCTTTGCACATCTATGTGTCTGTCTATTCTAAAATGACAAACCGTCCCATTTCTTCAAAAACTGTTTTTTAAAGTTCGCAACGGTTTGGCTTATACAGAGCGAGGTGTTGAGAGTGGCCCACCCTGTATACTACGGTACACTGACTGTACTTTATTGTTTGACGATTTCAATTTCACTTTGAGAAATAAAAAAAAATTGGGGGAGGTTTAAAAAGTTTGATCATTTTAATGTAGGTATCTATTTACGAAAACATCTAAAACATCATTATCATTATATTCCAGATTCCATGTCAAAAGAAATTCCAAGTAGTTCAACACATAAAAACTTCACTTCACCAAACTAAGCTATCAAAAAATGATAATAAACCTCGCCAGCAGATTCTACAGAACAGTTTGCAGATTCAGAATACGTCAGTTGGGCAAGAAACCTTTGCAAAGGATTTATGCCATTTTTTTTTGAACTGCAATATCCCTCTGCACAAGTTAGAACATAAATCGTGTCAAAACTTTTTAAAAACTTATTGCAAGATTAAAGATAAACCAGCTCAAATACCAAGTTCTTCAACTCTTCGGAAAAAATATGTCAGTGCATGTTACAAAGATGTGATGACGAGTATTAAAAATCAGTTAAAAGCCGAATATCTTTGGATTTCCGTCGACGAAACAACGGATACAAAGGGTCGACAAATTGCGAATCTAATTGTTGGAGTTCTTAACGACTCTGGCGATTTTAAAAACTCATACTTAATTAGTGTAAAATGTTTGGAAAAAACAAACTATGCTACAATAGCTAGATTTGTTAACGAATCCCTAACAAATTTTTTTTTACCTGATCAAGTACCATTTGAAAAAATATTATTAATGCTTAGTGATGCCGCCTCATATATGATGAAAGCTGCATCCAATCTTAAAATCTTTTTCCCTAATTTAATTCACTGTACATGTTTGGCGCACGGCCTAAACAGAGTTGCAGAGAAAGTTAGAATTGAATTTCCCAATGTAAACACCTTAATAAATAATGTAAAAAAAGTATTTCTGAAAGCACCACTACGTGTACAGGTATATAGGGAGATGCTTCCCGATATTCCTTTACCACCAGAACCAGTATTAACCAGATGGGGAACTTGGCTTAAAAGTGCTATATTTTTATCTGAACACTACGACGACATCAAAAGCGTTATTTCAAGTTTTGATCCGACTTGTACCGCTATTGATAACTGTCAAAATATTTTTAAAGAAAAGTCTATTAAAAATCAATTGTTGTATATAAAATCGAATTTCGATATCATTGAAAGTTCAATTACAAAATTAGAGGCTCAAAATTTATGTCTTCACAATAGTATGTCTATTGTTGATTCGGTTAAACAGAAAATAACAAATCTGAATGGGGAAATTGGAGTAAAAATTAAAGATAAACTTGATGACGTTTTAAACAAAAATGAGGGTTTCACTTTATTGCGTTCAATAAATAATATAATCAATTTTGGAAACTTCGATGAAAATATTAATATGGATCCGTCTCTAATAGCAAAGTTTAAATATGCCCCAATTACATCTTGTGACGTTGAGAGATCTTTTTCTGCCTATAAACAAATATTAACAGATAGAAGACATAATATTAGTTTAGAAAATATGAATCAATATATGATTATTTATTGTAACAATAAAAATATGTAAATTTGTTTTATTGTACTCTTTTTATAATATTAGTTTAGAAAATATGAATCAATATTGTAACAATAAAAATATGTACATTTATTTTATTGTACTCTTATTTATCTTGTGGTCAAAATAAAATATTTTGCCGTTTTATTTGTCACAAAACCTGAAGTTAAAAAAATATATTAAGAAATAATAATACAATTTGGTTTAAATTCAAACCTATTTATTTATTTTTATTATTTTTTATTTATTTATGTATTTAACGTAAACCATAAAATTATTCATATAAAAATAAGTGCATATATAAATGCATATTTGCATGTTAATTGTGCATATTCAGCTTGTTTTAAAATGCATATTGCATGCATATTTTAGACATTTTTTAGTGCATATTTTCCAGTCTCTAGTTATAACATGTGATCTGTCCGGTTAATGGATAATAAACACAAATATGGAAAAGAATACAGTTTTTTTGGGACTATCATTCACAATAGTACATATCTAGTTCATTCATTGCTTATGGCAAATCAAATTTTGTGTTAATATTCTACTAAAGTCTATGCCATGCTACGCGTCTAAATTATCTGCTTCCAGGATGCGTTAAAATACCAAGCAAAATTCTCATAGGACCGTACGCCCTTGCCTTATCCGTTTCCATCGGCGGTTAGAATAAGAACTACTGAAAAAAAACTGCAATAAATTCGCACACAGGTAATCCCAAATCCTGTCGAAGTTTCCCATCTTCTTGACATTGGATTTTAGTCTTGGTCTTAATGACAAAACATTTAGGAACCCAAACCGTCCTACCCGATTGTACGCTCGTTTTCAGACCGTTTACTCATCAAATTCCACCCTACAAGTTTCTTTAGTCCGGCTTGCCGGCCCTTTATGGTTATTTTATGGAAGGGTAGTTAGTTTTGGCAGCAATCATATGGACAGGGATTAATTGTGCGTATATAAAAACTTTATTTACTGTGAATAACATTCATTATATTTTTTATTTTTGGATAATTAACTGAATAATATATTATACCGGGTGGTGAATCGTCAATGGGAAATATAAGAAACTCAAGGGGAAATTCTAAACTGTTGAATTTCTGCTTCCCTAATTATTTTACAATAGCAAAAGCACAAGAGAGGCACTATTTTCTCTTATTGTGCTGACACAAAGATGCTTTAAGTTGATATTTGGATGTTAACCGAGATCTTTATGTATGCTTTATGGACTACAACAAAGCATTCGATAAGGTAAAATATGACGGACTTATAGAAGTACTCAAAGACCAGAATCTGAATATGAGGGATGTAAGATTAATATCAAATTTATACTACAGCAACGATCAATTGGACGGCGTTATGTAATAACGGATTAAGCGCCAAAAGTCCAAAATCGAGATATTAGTGCCATCTTGCAGCTAGGGTGCAAATCTATGTATAAAAATATGTTTTTTTTTTTTAAATTTAAAAAAAAGTTGTTTTTAAATGCCTGTATTAAGCGACATTTTTTATTTTATTAAAAGAAATCTCACATTAGGATTTGTAATATCGAACTAAACACCAATAATGGTACATAATCCATTGTCGTAAACAAAAATCCGCATCTTTGTAAGTGTAATAACGAATCAAGCGCCACGAATAGTCGGTTAATTCTTTATTACAAAACATAACATATTTACCAACGTTTAAGGTATCGAATTAAAAGACATCCTTTGTCAGGTAACATCAGATTAATCGCCAAATATGTCTCTTAATCCGGTATTCGGATCTTAACTCATGCATATCTTAAAAATCATTAACGAATTTAGCGACATTTGATCGAATAACTTTTAAAATATAATTTATTTTAAAAAAATTTTAAACACATGTAAAAGTCTATTTACATTTGCATTAATATATTAAATATGAGACATGTCAGTACCATATTTTAGAAATAGTACCAAAAACAAATTTAAAATCTTTAAAACGATTTATCTCAAAACTACATTTTGGCGCTTAATCCGCTATTACATAATGCGGTCCAATTATTGAACAGAAACGACCCATTTCCTTGCGCCCGGCTCAAATCGTCAGATTTTTTAAATATACACTGTTTTGCATATACTTAACTTACCTTATCTTAATCTGACAATTTCGAGTTTTTTAAGGAGATATTTTTTTGGGCCCCACTTAACGAACTCCCCTGCGTTAAGACCCAATATATGGTAGAGGTACATCTGCAGGGTACCAGGTTTCTCCCCATATGCTAATCTGACGCGCTCGAGTAACTGCAAAAATCCCCGCTTGGGCTCCCCTACCATAATAAGGCAAGTAAGTAAAACTCTTGGACTGTGTCATGTACCACTATACCGATATATATAAAAAAGAAAAACAATGAAAATCTACAGGTGGGCTATGTTACCAGTGATAGTGTTTACAGAGCGGAAGAAGAAAGTAAAATGGCTTCGTATATTCTGAAATGCACCGAAAAATATTTTGAACTAATTCCCATGGAGATGCGAAAATTGGTTTACCAATGTGCCGTGAAACTGAGTGTTAAGCAACTTCCTTCTTCTTGGCATCAAAATTATAGAGTTGGTCCAGATCGGGTCCAAAATTTTATGCGTAGAAATCTACATTGATCTTTAAGAAAACCGGAAGCTATGTTATTAGCTCGAGCAACATCTTTCAACAGGATCGACGTTGGTGTTTTCTTCGAAATATACCAAAAAATTGTAATTTTCGTACTGTTACAACCTGCCCGAATAGACGTTACAACTAGCCACAAGCGTGGGGTAAGTTGTAACAATACACTTTTTTGGTAAAATGCTAGTTGAATAATAAATACCAGTCTTTTTAACTTTTCTTCAGTTCAATTTTATTCAGAAAGAGTTAAGTAATTTAGTGTTTAATTAGTGATAATTGGAAAAATCGCTGTCAAGATATTTATATTTGATTGTATGAAAATTGTTACAACTAGCCCCCTGTTCTCCTAATAATTATCTTTTGCTTTGATAAACTTTACGTGTTATTTAAAATTCAGTGAATAATTAATATTCTAATAACTAGTTATAAGTCCTTATTGTAATAATTGTATATCTAATATTGTTGCCATAATTTCTTCTGCTATTGAAGTTTTAGAGATTATTGTAATTTAAACCAACAAAAAATATTGTCTTTTGTTTATCCCAGTTGAAAGAGCTTTATGCAAAATGATCCAGAATCAACAAAAAAGTGGTGGGTGTATTACACAGCTCTGCTACATCGGCCCACATGCGAAAGTTTCAACGCAACTCCGGCTCCCCAACTCACCGTGCTCCGGCACCCGAATTCACTTGTCGACGCGTTTTAAAGCCCGAACGTATTTCCCTTTATCTCAGTTGACAATGTAATTAACTTTTCTTGGCGTGAATAATTTTCATTCGTCTGTTGTTTCGTGGTTGTCATACGAAATATCAGTGATGTATAGCCTCAATTCCACAGTTGTTTATAAACTACATTTACAGAAAATTAGTTTAGTTGATGAGAACAATGCACGTACCGGTGATGATACTGAACTTTGTTTTACGCGTGCTTGCTAAAAGTTTAAATTACTTTAAAATAAGTTTTGTAACGTACCAACTTGTAATTGAATCAAAGATGTGGATTTTTGTTATTGAACACAAGGAAGATGGGCTTTTGTTAAAAGGATCAATACTTCAATTGTTTTACTATATACGAGGCAGAGTTAAATAACCTAGTATTCCGGTTGGTGGATGGCGGAATTAATTTAATCCTAGAAATAAATGTTACACAACGAACGGTAAATATTTTATTTCTTGTGGTAACGAAAATGTGTTTCGCTTAAGACACTCGGAAGAAGGGTTGATTGTTAGTGAGAGCGTTGGGTGTGGTCCGACGCGTTTGCCTGCTGAGCTGTTACTGAATAGAAAAACCACAACGATTACTGTTATCTTTCTTCCCTCTGACCAGACGACTGACCAATAAATCATTTATTAGGTCTGGTGTATACTTTCGCAGTTACAACAAAAAACACTCTCGAATGCATAGTGAGTTGTTGACATAAACGTCTGATATGGTAACTAATTTATGTGGGTGAGAAAAACAGATGGTGAACAGGGTAAAGCCATGTCTCTCTTAACATTTGTATTTAAATGTGCATTTCGAATGACTAACGTCGTTTCGATTTTGAGAAAAAATAATAAAAACAATAAGAAAATAAAATTAGCAGAAATAGTAATTAAAGCGTAATGCTATACTAGTATAAATGAAAGAAAAATGACAGGATGTCGACGCCCAGGGAGTTTACGTAAATATGATGATGTAGTGGTCGAGATAATGGATATAATTAGCTGGAGTTGAATAAAATGGTATGCAATGAAATCATGTACAGACGAGCTATGTTCGGCTACAACGGTTAAAACCAGTGAATGTATCTTCGGTAATCTGTTTAAACTATGATGTCATTCGACCACCTTGTTGGAGGACGTCGTCAATTACGATATGCATCGTATCTAAGTCTCTAGTCTAAATTTTTTTTTGTTCATCCTCCTACGCTGATTTTGACAACATGTCCTGCCAAGTTCAATTTTAGCATTGTATTTATTTAAGTACGTCCTTGTAGGTAAGTAAGTAAGTAAGTAAGTGAAATTGGAATTAGTAAAAAATTAATAGAGATGGTAAAATTTACACTCAGAGAAACAGAGAACAGGGTTAAAATAAATGGAAAGGAAACAGATAAGTTTAGGGTCGGTGAAGGGGTATGACAAGAAGACCCACTGTCATCTTTGTTATTCAGTATCCTTCTTGAAATGGTCATCAGAGAAGCCGAAATTAACAGGACAGGACTTGTCTACCAACGAAACACCAATGCTTGGAATTCGCTGATGACATAGTAATGATAGCCAGAAGTAAACAAGAATTAAAAAAAATACTAAAGTGACTAGAGGCGATAGGAAGAAAGAAAGAGATAGACATAAACGAAGAAAAGACTAAATATATGGAATGAACAGAACGAGAATACACACAAGGATAATATCCGACAATAAACACAGAGGAAAAATATCTGGATTCGAAGAAGTTGAGAGATACCAATATTTAGGAGCGACATTCACTAGGAGACCAAATATAAAAGAAGAAATCCAAGCGAGAATTATGGCTGGTAATCGTTGTATCTTTGCTCTAAACAACTTATTAAGAAATAAGAACATAATATGTAGAGGGGCTAAGATAAGAATATACAAGACACTGATAAGACCTATAGTCTTGTATGCCAGTGAAACATGGACGATGAACAAATCAGAGCAAGTCATGCTGAAAGTGTGGGACAGAAAAGTCCTAAGAAAAATATTTGGCGGAAAGATATGGAATGGAATGTGGATAAGAAGACCAAATGTAGAATTGGAGAGGATGTATGGTGAACCAAACATAGTAGGGACCATAAAATCACAAAGACTGAGATGGTTGGGACATATCCAAAGGATTCCAAACACGAGACTTTCCAAAAAAATACTAACGGGAGGAATAGGAGAAAAGAAGAAGAAAGGTAGACCGAAAACCAGATGGAAGAAAGATGTTGAAAAACATAGAAGAACTGAAAATCACAAATTGGAAAAATAAAGCAGTAAATAGGAGAGATTGGAGAGGAATGGTAAACCAAGCCATGGCCTTCTAGGCCTGGAGAGCTAAGCTATATACGTCCTTAAAACCTGTTTTTCTTTTAACTGTTTGATTTGAGACCTTGCTTTTGAGATATATTTGTCATTGACGTCTTCATTACCCTCTATTCCACTTTTATTTTATTGATAACTCTTATGGTAAGGGTCGATGTTTCTGCTCCATACGTTAGACCTAGAAGTACACCCTGATCAAGGAACTTCCTTTTCAAGCACATGGGTGTATCTTATCTAAAGACTTTTCTTAGTTTTCCGTAAGCTGCCCATGTTAGTCCTATTCTTCTGTTAAACCCTGTTGTTGGATTGTTTTTTTTTTCTAATTTCGTCTCGTGGCCCAGATACTTACAGGTATATAATCGTTTTACATGCGTCATCATCATCATCATCAGTGGCGTTACAGCTCTTTATGAGCTAAAGCCTTCTTCGGGACAATCCTCCATTCGCCCCTGTCTCTGGCAACTCTTCTCCATGCTCTAATTCCAATAGATTTTAAATCAGTTTCTATGCTGTCTTGGTACCTAAGTCTCGGTCTTCCTCTTGCTCGTTGTCCTATTGGCCTCTTCGGTCAAAAACTTTTCTGACTATGGCATCTTCCTCTCGCCTGATTACATGACCTATCCATCTAAGGCCTAAGGCATCTAATTACCTTAATGAATTGTACAACGTCAGGTTCTCCAAAATTTCTGTACAACTCAAAGTTGTAACGCCTGCGCCACAAACTTTGTTCTTTTATGCCACCATATATTCGTCTTAGATTTTTTCGCTCAAAACGTTTGAGCAGTTCTTGGTCATTCTGAGTAAGTGACCAAGTTTCTGAGCCATATGTCAGCACTGGTCTTATTAGTGTTTTGTAAATAGTCAATTTAATTTTTCAAGGTATTTTTGAGGATATCTGTTTTCTTAAGCCATAGTAGCACTTATTGGCGAGCACTATTCTTCTTTTAATTTCTTCACTGACATTGTTATCTTTAGTTAGCAGCGAGCCTAAGTACATGAAGGTGTCGACAACTTCCAGTTCTAGGTCCTCAATTACTATTCTTTTAGGTGTCGGGTTGCTTGACCTAGTGCAACACATATATTTGGTCTTTTGAACATTTATATTTAGCCCCATTCGCTGTGCAGATGCTCTTAACGACCGAAATGCTTCAGTCAGAGATTCTCTAGATCAACCTATGACGTCTATATCATCATTCGTATTAATTTGGGACTCTCGAATTATTTTCTCTAATGCCAGGTTTTACATGCGTGCCACTATAATGCGTGCGTTAAATAATTTTTGTACAAAAGTAAAAGATTAGCCATGTTTTGTAAAAGTTAGTTTTAAGGCTAACTCCTATTCAACAGCTTTGAAGATCTTAAAGACGTTGGCAGGAATGATCTACCCAGTGTACAATACGAGGTGCGCATAACACAGATGAAAAGTTTGTAAAAGAAGACAGCACTTCAAATAAAGTTTTTAGATCTGACTCGATTGTTATCCAATATTTGAAATCTTTGACGTTTTCGATATTCTCATAAAAACTCTCTTCTTAAGCATGGCACAAATTGATAAATCTATAGGAATATTGTCTACCAATCTTGGAGGCCCTGGTATGTTTCCACGTCTACATTCAAAAAAATGGTAGTTTAGAATCTAGTTTCGTATTTACGATCCTGACATTAAAACCGTGCTATATATTTTATTAAAATCACGTTTTGGAACTACTCAAAGAGCGGTGTAACTAGATCATGCGTCGTTTCCGAGGTCGTCAGCTGACTTATGTATGCCCCTGTGTATATCCTATATCTATCAATAAAATATTATTCAGTACTTGAGAAGGGCTTGTAGGTTTTTGACTATACCGGATGCATCTAAACATTCCGTATATGTATTTGGACCATAGGAGTTTTCTATTGGTTCGTTGCAGCACGCGGTAATATTTTAACCAATAGGCGGCGAGGTTCCAGATGCATATACGGAATGTTCGTCGGTCCCAAATTCATATACGGAATGTTAAATATCGTACACCGAAAAACGTAAGTTTTTTTTAGAGTCTTTTAAAAGAAGATTGATTTTAAAATACTTGTTACTGTATTATTAAATAAAAATAAAACAATTATATTATTTCGAATGTTATTTGGTGCGAAATTCATATGCGGAATGTTAATTATTCGTAGACCAAAAATGGGACTTTTTATTACTCAGTTAAAGGAGACTGATTTTAGAATACCTATTTTATTGATGTATTATTAAAGAAAAATAAAACAATGATTAGGTACCTATTTGGTGCGAAATTCATAAATGGGATGGTATAGATTTGAGAGACATATTTCTTTATTTGACTAAGATTTCGCTTTCTCAGGATTTTTAATGACTTGCACGTGTTGTTAAGTAGTTTAGATCTGTTTCAGCTATTCAATTCAAATCTGTTGAAGTTTAGGCCTGTGTGCTATCAGACGAAAATAAATCTTAACTTGGTTATAACGTTTGCGGTTGTGTTTTAAATATTATTTATTCTGGTTTATATATTTATTTTAGTCTACGAATAATTAACATTCCACATATGAATTTCGCACCAAATAACATTTGAAATACTATAATTGTTTTATTTTTATTTAATAATACAGTAACAAGTATTATAAAATCAATCTCCTTTTAAAAGACTCTAAAAAAACTTATCTTTTTAGGTGTACGATATTTAACATTCCGTATATGAATTTTGGACCGACTAACATTCCGTATATGCATCTGGAACCTCGCCGCCTATTGGTTAAAATATTACCGCGTGCTGCAACGAACCAATACAAAACTCCTATGGTCCAAATACATATACGGAATGTTTAGATGCACACCGGATAGATTTTAATTTTATATTTTAATTAATACACATCTTTCTAATAAAAGGTCTGGATCCCGCATACCAAAAAAAAGTTGACTAATAGCAAGCTGAAAATTTGTTAATAGCTGAACGGTGTCTAGTCGGACAAACTTTGGTGTACGGGAACACTGGAACAGGAAAGTTTTAATTGTGAAACAGTTTGAAAATTTGTAACGTAAGATTATGAAAACGTCCCATGTATTTTGTCGGACAGAACTTCCAATTGATTTGTTACCCTTTCATTAAACTATCCTGCAGAAATCAAACTGCTATAACTAACCAACATGATTCTTGTCATTTGACATGCTCTTCGTGTTCCACTCATTAAAATGCCCAGTTGTTGATAAACACCAGTCTGATTTTTGCATGACAGTTTAATGAAACGGTAGCAAATCAATTATATTATTGAAAGTTCTGTCCGACAAAATACATGGAAAGTTTTCGTAGTCTGACGTTCCAAATTTTTAACCTGTTTAACAATTAAAACTTCCCCTGGTCCAGTGTTCCCATACATCAAAGTTTGTCCGACTAGACACCTTAAAAGCTATCAACAAATTTTCAGCTTGCTATTAACCAACATTTTTTTGGTGCGCGGAATCATGGCCAAAAAATGCAACATTTTTGTCCAGTTATTTATTTAGATCAAAGGTATTTCTTTGTAAGTTTTATCTAAAAATATATTTATATTATTATGTGATAAAGTTTTTACCTCGCCATCTTTTTTTTTCATTTGCCCAAATAATTGAAAAATACCCCGCACAAACCTTATGGAAAATAGGTCCCAGTGGATTTCGTTCATACTTTGGGAAAATACTTTTTGAAGCATCCTGATAAAAAGTTCTCATGGGCACAACTCAATCGTATGAAGGATTTTCAAGATATAGAGGTCCAAACTCGGAAAATTATAAGATTTACGGGGTATTCGAATTCCGTGGGTTAGTGGATATTTGGCAACATGTAGAAGTTTTGATTAAGGAAAAGTACTAGTAGTCTAGGATTTTTTCCTGGCTATCAAATGGCGACCTTTACTTTGACCTTGACCTTCAACGGACGTCATCTTCTGGAGTTTCGAGGGTTTTAGGCATAAAATTGATATAAACAGATTACTCATGGGTTTTTGGGACCGCAAAACACGAACATGTCATCAGAATTGCCCTCCGGATGACGTGGTGGCCAGGGCCACTGCAAGGGACGTCATCTTCTAGAGTTTCGATGGTTTTCGGCATTTAATTGATGCAAATGAATTACTGGAGGATTTTTTGAGGTCGCTAAACACGAATATTCCACCAGAACCGACTCCCGGAGCACCGGTTTCCAAGGTCAATGAAAGGGGCTCCTAGAGTTTCGAAGGTCTTTGGTACTACATTGATGCAAATGGATTAATTATAGGTTTTTGGGGTTGCTGAACACGAATACGTGATCACATTGTGCCGTAGGCACAATGTGATTCGTGGGTCGGATCTGATATTGTATGCATGTTCAGCAACCCCAAAAACCTAAGAGTAATCCATTTGATTCCTCCGAAACTCCAGAAGATAACCTGTCTTTGGCACCAGGTGCTCTTGTGTCAGTGCTGATCACGTATTCGTGTTCATCAACCCCAAAAACCTATAATTAATCCGTTTGCATTAATGTAGTACCAAAGACCCTCGAAACTCCAGGAGCCCCTTTCATTGACCTTGGAAATCACGTGTTTCGTGAGTCGGTTCTGGTGGCATATTCGGGTATAGCGACCTCAAAAAACCCTCCAGTAATTCATTTGCATCAATTAAATGCCGAAAACCCTCGAAACTCTAGAAGATGACGTCCGTTGAAGGTCAAGGTCAAAGTAAAGGTGGCCATTGGATAGCCAGGAAAAAATCATAGACTACTAGTACTTTTCCTTGATCCAAACTTATACATGTTGCCAAATAACCAGTAACTTACGGAATTGGAATACCCCATAAATCTTATAATTTTCCGAGTTTGGGCCTCTATATCTTGAAAATCCTTCATACGGTTGAGTTGTGCCCATGAGAACTTTTTATCAGGATGCTTCAAAGAGTATTTTCCCAAAGTATGAACGAAATCCACTGGGACCTATTTTCCATAAGGTTTGTGCAGGGTCCTTTCAAGAGTTCGCGGTCGTTGGCAATTTCGTCATTTAAGCGACTGCAAAACGAGGACGCCATGTCAGCATGAAGGTGGCAGGTTTTGGTTTACAGGAAAGTTCACAAAACGTTGAAGCTATCCCTTAACGATGTTAAGCGTTTGGACGAGATGGTCGAATGATGAGACCTATCGGTATCGTGGACGATATTCACGTCCTAGGACTATGCTAGCCCGTGATTTGCGCCATCTTATATTTCTTGCTGTCAGAAATAGACGGAAGAGTGTACATTAAGTAAGAGATTATTCAGTTGCAGCTTGAGGAAGGGTAGTCTGAAGAACAACAGTTAATCAAAGATTACTTCTAATGGTACTAAGAGCTTAACGTCTGCTTTTGATGTTACTTTGACATAGCAGCATAAAGATAGACGCTTAGAATAGTGCAGATCTCGGCAAAACTGGATTGGCCAATAGAATTTTTTCTGATTTAGTGATGAATCTAGGTTTTCTTTGATTGGCTCTGATGGGCGCATAAGGGTAAGATTTTTCGAGGTGAGAGAAGAAATATTGACTTGGCTTTTGAACGTCATACTACCAGAAAACCACGCATTACGGAATGGAGTGGTATATGCTTGGGAAGCAGATCACCTCTAGTTCTTAAACGGCACTCCGACAGCTGGAAGATATTTGTTGAAGTTCTGCAACCGGTTTTATATCCCAACCTACAAACCATTCTAAATGCAATCTTTTAACAAGGTAACGCAATACCTCATACTGTCCGTGAAATTCTGGGGTTCATACACGAATCTGGTATGGAGACTTTGGAGTGGCCATCAAGATCAGCTGATTTGTCATCCATCGAAAATGTGTTGGATATGGTTGATCGAAACCTAAATCGATTGGCAGGTCCTTCAGCAAACTACGAAGAACAGTGGCGTGCTATCAAAATCATCTTGATGAGTATTCCGTAGTATGATATAGATTACTTAATTCGATCAATGCCCCATGGAGTAATTGAATGTATAGGAAATCAAGAAGAAGCTACTCATTATTAATTTTTACGAAAATGACCATGACTCATCAAATTAATAAGAATATTATAATGTATTTCCATAAATAAATGTTTAAAAAATATATTTGTCATTTTAAGTCTTACATTTTTTTGGCCATTAGTAAATAAATATGTTTTATTTATTTACTTAAACTTTTTAATATACGTTCGTCATTAATTGAAAAACATATTTTATCACGTTATTTTTCTAATTATTTACTTAATGCATAATATCCTGAGAAAAAATAATAACTCCTTCCGGAAATTAAAATATTAACATTATTCTACGACTTAACGTCAACTTGCTAATGCAGCCATAAAGAGGACTTTTTACAAGATAATAATATTCCGACCCTCTCGCGAGATTACCAAGAGGGCCTTTATGGCTTCAACTTTTTTGCACGTACTCTCAAATCCTAAGTATTCATTTATCACTCGGAGAGTTTTTAGTTAATTTTACTTTATACTGATATTCTGCGTGAGGCTGGTGGCTGTGTAAGGTACCAGACCATAAATTTGATAAATGGCCCTTTCTTATATGTGGGCAAAAAATGACGGGTCGGCTGTATCGAACTTTTTTAATGTAATTACCGATTTTACGAAACAACGGGTTGTGAAATGCGTTGAAAAATATATTTTTCACATTTTTTTTGTTAGATGAGTTTTAAAAACGACCATAAAACTTGATAAAAATACTGTTGATAAATCTGTATATTACAATGTTGTTTTTTAAACCTGTCGTCTAGATCAATATATTCAATAAGCTTCTTTTATGTATAACAACAGCAGTATTTCTGTAGTTTATGTTAGCTAATCGCCCATTTACACTACAATAATTATTACCGTGTACACTACCGCACTATGCGCAACTCACTAGCTCATATGGTTTAGTTCTTTTGAGTTGTCTGATCTGGTTCGTGTTGTTAAATAACAGGAGGGCCTCAACATTCACGTGACGTTGGAGCCTGTCTTCGTGGTTCCTGGCAAGTTTAGAGATAGTTTGTCTAATGGTGTCAATCCCCAGATTATTGTGGATGTTACTGTTTCTAATGTACCAGAGGCATCTACGATGTTCCACCGTGTTCCAATATTACAACTATTTACCAGATCGTCTGTTTTAATTTTATTTGAAGCGAAAAAGTTGTTTGTCCGTCTAAAAAGTTCTTTTATAAAAAATATATTTCAGTTTGCATTGCGAAACATCCAACCAAAACACTTTACCACTTAATAGATCAAACTAATACTTTGAGTTATTTCCGACACAATATTACTTGCATATTTCTATTTCCAATTTCAAATAAGCGAACAAAAATAATAACAATAACCATCAATTAAAAGAGGCATCTATCGCCACTTCCACATATCACGAAGGACAATAACAATACCATACATCATAGGTTTATCCTAAATATTAAAACGATAGGAAATTAATTCAACATTGCAACAACATTCAAAACAACAGAGACATTGAGATCTAAAACTAATATAAACCTAACAATGAGCAAGAAAGAACAAAGAATTGTATTTATAAAATACATACCTTGTGAATGCGAACATTTTTATTTAGGAGAAACATCAAGACCAGTAGACGTTATAATGTGTAAACATCAATCTTATATTAGAAATAGAGAATTTGGTAGATTCAAGTAAAGTCTAGAAAGAAACAAATTATGTTTAAAAGGGAAAAAGCAAACGAGCGGCTCTAATTATGTTAAATAAAACCAATTGTGTCGCAAATTCCTCTGCAGAATGCAATAGGATGTTGTGACGCATATTAAAAAATTTTGTACCAGATCGTCTGCTTATATGAGCTTTTATTTTGAGAAAGGAAGTTTCCAAAAATGTCCGAGAATATCCGTGTTACAACTGCATTAACGCAATTCTTAGTCAACAGTTTGACATCTGTTTGCAGGTAAAATGTTTCTGAAAAATCGGGGCATGCTAATACTGGGGATGACATAAGTTTTGATTTCAGTTCTTCAAAAGTGTTTTGTGTTTATGAGTCCATTTCCATTTTACCTTCTTTGTCACAAGCATGTTTAGTGGTTCTGCTGTTGTCAAATTGTTTGCTATTAATCGGCGGTACCAGGAAGTTATTCCTAGAAAAAGGCGGAGCTGACGCATATTTTTCGGTGATACAAATTTGATTATAGCGCTTGATTTCTCCTGGCCGGTTTTTATTCCTTCTGTTCCAACAACGTGCTCCAAGTTCTGAGTTCTGGCTGGAAAAATGTGCATTTTTACAAATTAAGGTGTAATCTAGACTCTGTCAGTCTTCGAAAAACATCTTGTAGTTGATTAAATGCTCTTAAAATGTCTTCACTATTTCCACAATATCATCTAAGTAGTCTATTGCGAATTATGTCTTTGATTTCCTTCACATTTTTGTATTCAAAGTTCGCAGTGTGACTCATAAGACTTATAAATCTATAGCGTAAGTAAAGCTAAAGCTCTAAATAGTAGCGCTATAAACTTCACTATTTGCCTATAAAGGAAAAATGATGCTAAAAAATTTTAAGAAACGTAAAAAGCAGCAACAGGAGACTGTCACGAATTGCACCCTCATAACAAATACACTCAGGAGACTTTTATATGGCTAGCTCATTTTAATTTGGTAATCTGTAAGAATGATTCTCAAGAATAGATTTTTGTACTAAATGATAAAATTATGTTAAGAAAATATATACATAAACGTGAAAGTTTAAAATTAAAATTATTTACCAGATTGCCGACTTTTATTTTATCTGAAGAGAAGAAATTGTTCTTTTGTATGAAAAGTCCTTTTATAAAAAATATATTTAATTTTGTACTCCAAACCATTCTACTACTTAATAGATCAAAGGAATACTCTGAGTTATTTCCAATACAAAAATATTCCTTGCTTATATCTATTTCTAATTTCAAATAACCAATAGTTTTTATTTAGTTGAATCATAAAGACCATTAAACATTAGAATAAGTGAACATCAATTTTATATTAAAAATAGAGAATTTGATAGAGATCAAATATGTAAAGATGCATGGAACAATGAACATAGAGTTCAGTGAAAAGATTGAGGTCTAGTCTTAAGGAAAGAGGTGATAAAAAGAGAAAAGCCAAATGAGCGGCTCTAAATACATATGTTAAATGAAACCAATTATGTCACAAATTCCTCGGCAGAATACAGTAGGATATGGTTACCCATATTAAAATAACTACACACACCCAAACCTATATGGAATCATCTGATATTTCTTACTATTTCGTGCGAATTTAAAAAAACGAACACACGTCAAATAATATTTATTTTAAAGCAATTTAATAACATATACATAACAATTAAAAAAAAAATAAAGTTTTTAACAAACAAATTGAAAGTAGTTGTTTTAAAGTCAATAGCATACAAAATTTCAATGTAAATCGAATAATGTTTAAATTGTTTTTATTAATTTTTGAAGTTATACTTCTTTAGGCGCGATTGAGGGTGAAATTTTATTAATCTGCGCGCATGCGCACACAGACAGTATGGAGTTCGTTACTAAATGTTTTAATGTATGTATGTATCAGTCCAGAAAAGGTGTAGAAAGGATATATTAGTGTTTTTAAATATATTTTTCTATAAACGTATTAAAAATGCAATTTATAGCACTCCATAGGAGCGTTAAAAATGCTATTCTTTTTCTCATGATCATCTTTCAGTGCGTCACAGTTTTTCGATTTCTATCTAACGCATTAAATTGTATGTGACAGAAAAAAAGGCACGTCGGTGATTACATTTCGTCGGTGACATTTATAACATTTATTCTAGTTATTCTAGTTGTCGATAGATGGCGCCATAATAAAAAAATAATTTTTTTAAATTAGATAATAATATTACAAATATAATCTGTATAATTTATAAGACTATACAAATCAAAGAAAATACCATTTTATAAATGTAAGAAACACATTTGATTTGTTTTTATTCCAAATTGAAAATAAAATGTGACAAATGTCAGATTTAACTAAAATGTCATGTTAGAATAAATGTCATAAATGTGTATTATCGCGGACTTACGCTTTTTCCTATCATTTGTTACGCACTGAAAAATGATCATGAAAAGGACAATACTTTAAAGCACCAGTGCTTTAAAAATTTTAAGGCACTGCAGTTAAAAGTGAATTGTCAAATTGTGAAACATCAAAATATTTATATTTCATTTATTAACATTAATATTAATAATACAACTTGGGCAATTTGAAAAATTTGTTTTAAAAGGTTTTTTTTTTAATTTAATTTAAACTCTATTATTGCATTTTTAACACGTTTGCAGAAAAAAACTATTAAAATTTGTTAGAATATACAAAAATAAAAGTAGATATTATTCTATAGTTGTTATGATTTACTTATTGACAGTATAGGCAGTTCTGATGCAATGTCAAGAAAAATATAAAAATGGAATGTCAGTAAAGTTCAAGTAAAAGTTTTTGTAGGTATTGTCCTGTAATTGAGAATGAATAAATTATAATTGTTGATAGGTATATAAGACGTTTGTAGAAAAAATATTGTATGATATAGGTATTAAGGCACTCATGTGAATTGCAGAATGAGCGAAGCGAATCTTTCACACACGTGCCTTAAAATTGTGCTTTTAACATTTATATCATAAATAACTATTATTATAATTTTTGTGTATTTGGACTTGTCTACCTCGGGAATAAGATAATAAGTAATATTTTAAGTATTTTATAATTCACTTCGTATGTTTGTCACTATGTCTGAGAAATCTTGTAGCCTGTATAAACAAAAGGGTATAGCTCAGTGGTAGAGCATTGGGCTGGAGATCAAGAGGTCCCCGGTTCAAATCCTGGTGTTTTCTAATCTTTTTTTAATTTTTGGTAGTGTTTTAATAAAAATTTTTGGAAAGTAGTTAGTAAAAATTAATTTAATCTTTAAATAAAATACAAATAAACTGTCCGAAAGTATATTTCTTTCATTGAAATCATATTTAGAAGTATAACTTCTTACGTGCGTACAAAGTACACAGACATTCTTTTTTTTTATTTTTTGGTAGTCAGTGTTATCACCTCTAGTCTTTATACAAGCTTCAGTTTGTGTGGGCACGCTCATAATCAAATTATCAACATTTTGTTGTGGTAGGTTGTTCCATCCTTTAAAAGCAGCTTGTACCAGCCGTGCGGTGTTTTGTGGATTATGCCTACGAGCAATAATTTTTCTTTTATGCGTATCCCACAAATAATCTATACTCTATAGCATTAAGCTTGGGTGAGCAAGCAGGCCACTCCAAACAAGGGGTACCTTCTGCTTCAATGATGTCTATAGTCACAATAATGGTATGTGGAGGTCCAGTATCATGCAATAAAATTAAATTTTCTCCTGTTGCACCTCTTTAGAGCCCGACTATAGGTTATCAACATACCCGTGAGCAGTTAAAGTTGATTGGATGAAAATTAAAGGAGTTTTTTACGGATCACAATTCCTCTCTAGAACATTACACTTCCCCTTGTATATTTGTGAACAGATCTAACAGTTTTCGTTCTTGCTTGTCTTTCTCGACCTCTAAGTACACGATTTCGTGGGTCATCTGATTTTACACAAATCTTGACTTTTTTGAAAATAGCACATTTTGTCAATTCCCAATGTTCCAATTTTTTGTGGTGAAGACACCAATTTAGGTGATCAATCTTGTGCTTCCTGGATAACTCGGGAACCCATAACTGTCTCCTGCTGTATACTTCTTGGTACGAACTCTTCTTCTTATCGTTTCAACTGAAACAGTTACACATGTAGCTTCCAAACGCTACCTTTGCAGCTACAGGTGAGAAATGGTTGGGTGTCTTCCAGCTGATTGGACAATTAAACGATCGTGGAGAGCCGTTATTACTTTTGGCAACTTTCCCTTGCTTTATTTTTGAGCTTTCCTAGTGCCTGTTACCTAGCATAGGTTTTGAGCAGAATGCCCTATATTACGCCTAGCTCTACAGCTATGTCCCTCTGAAAATATTACTTTCTCCACAAGACCAATAATTTTTCCTCGTTGTAAGTTCTATAAGCCCACATGAGATAATATATTTTCGTTTTTGGACGCAAAATTAGTTTATTTATTTTCGTTCAATTTGCAACTCAAGCAAATTAATAACCTATACAGTACCGAGCTGTACTATGCGATTGTCTGATATATTTGTTTATTTTCAATAAAAACCTTTATTATTCGCAACAATAACAAGTTTTATCAAAAGATATAAATATTATTTTGAAATACATGGTGATTACGTATAAGTTTGGGTGTGTATATTTGCGAGATCGTCTGCTTTTATTTGAAGCGAAAAATTTGTTAATTCGTATAAAAATTTCTTTTATAAAAAATATATTTCATTTCTACTCCAAACCACTCTACCACTTAATAGATCAAACGTATACTCTGAGTTATTTCCAACACAATATTCCTTGCGTATATCTATTTCCAATTTCAAATAACCGAACAAAAATAATAACCATCAGTGAAAAGGAGCATCTGTCGCCACTTCCACATATCACAAAGGACAAGAAAGCGTCCGAAAAGTCCGAGGACATCCTTTTCTGCCCGCATTTTTACATTAAACTCGGTATCTGTTACACGTTCGTCGTTCTGAAAGCCATTTTCAAGCGCCCTCTTTGTTCCATCACATAAATAAATACCTACTGAGCAGTAAATAGCAAAGTTTTTCCGGAAAAGAACAACTCCACTATTACACGAGTGGCCGCATTTTGAGAAAGAATCTCTCGGAATGAGGCCTTGAGAAAAGAAAAAACTTTTAGAAAGCACGTACGAAGTAATTTCTTATGGAATATTTAAAACGTTGAGCTATATTATACTACCTTAATGACATTGTTAACAAAAAAATTTAACAACTACATAGTTAAATACAAATAAGACACCATTATTCTCCTTAAAGTAATTTGTCCTAGAGGATATAAGAATAAAAGCGTTGAAGAAATAAAATTAAGACTTAATATTTATTTATGTTTCAAGGGCATTAAATGGGGGATTAGGCTTTGGAACTACCAATGAAGCTGGAGATGATATGCTTGAATTAGCAACAGCACTAGATGTGGCGATTGTTAACACATTCTTTAAAAAGAGAGAAACTCATCTTATTAGGTACAAAAGTGGACAACATCAATCCCAAATAGACTATTTCATGTTAAGGAAAGAAGATATACGTAAATGCAAGGACTGCAAGGTAATAGTTAGTGAGACAGTAAGCCAACAACATAATCTGCGTGTTCTGGACATTGAAGTAAAAAGGGAAGCTAAACCAAAATATCGGAGAGAACCACAAAACATAAGTAGTGGATGCTAAAGCATGAGAAGGAAGGTCTATTCTGGGAAAGAATACTGGACAAATATGTTGGAACATGAAAGGAAGCCCTAATACAATTTGGAGAAAAATGGCCAGTAGTATTAAAGAGACTGTTTGAGTCAAAAAAATTTGAGGATAAAGAGACTTGGAGGTGGTCAAATGAAATTCAAGGAACAATAAAAGAGAAGGGAGATTTATATAAAAAGTGCCAAGAAACCAGATCCGACACAGATCTTCAAAACTATATTGTGGCGAAAAAGGAAGCGAAGGTAGCAGTAGCAATAGCCAAAGCTGAAGCGTATTTAAACCTATACGATCAACTTGATACCGGTGAAGGCGAAACGTAGATATATAAAATAGCCAAAGACAGAGCAAAGAAAGCAAAAGATTTTAATCAGATGAGATGTATCCGAGATAAAAATAATAAAATACTAGTTCACGAAAAGGATTGTCAAAAAGAGATGTAGAAAATATTTTGACAGCTTATCAAATGAAGAATTTGACAGACAGCCTGTAGTGTCAACGGAGACATAAGCAGCAATGGTCACCAAAATAACAAACGAGGAAAAGGCTCAAGTGCTTCAAAAAATAAAGAAATGAAAAGCGATAGGACCAGATAATATTCCTGGGGAAGTATGGAAAGCATTGAGAGAGACAGGAACAAGGTGGCTAGCAGGATTATTTAATAGAATTACGGAAGTTGGACAGATGCCAGACGAATGGAGAAGCAGTATACTAGTACCTGTCTACAAAAACAAGGGAGATATACAACAAGACAACAATGTAAAAACTACAGGGCTATAAAACTGCTTAGTCACACCATGAAAATATGGGAAAAGACGGATACGTGAAAAGACCGAAATATCCGAGAATTAATTTGGCTTTATCTAGGGCAGATCAACAACAGATGAAATTTTCATTATAAGTCAGTTGATGGAAAAATACAGGAGTAAAGAAACAAACGCTCATATGATATTCATTGATCTTGAGAAAGCGTATTATAGAGTTCCTCGAGAGATTCTGTGGTGGGCACTCAATAAAAAAGGATTTCCTGGTGAATATGTAAAGATTGTGAGGGATATGTATGAGGGAGTAACGACTGGTGTTAGGATATGTGTGGGAGAGACAGATAAATTTCATGGGAAAGTAGGATTGCACTAAGGCTCTGTGCTTAGTCCGTATTTATTTTCATTAGTTTTGGACCAGGTAACAGCAAAACTACAGGGTACATTCCATGGTGCTTAATGTATGCTTATAATGACGTCGTGTTAGTAGAAAATAGTGAAAAAGACTTAGAACAAAACCAGTAGCAGTGGAGACAAGCTCTGAAGGAAAAAGGTTTAAAACTGAGTAGGACAAAGACAGAGTATTTGCAATGTTCATTTAAAGATGGAGTTACTACAAAAAAAATGGTATCTTTGGATGGTGAACTGATTGTAAAAAACAATTGTTATTAAGTACCTGGGATCGGTATTACAGAGTAATGGAGAAATAGATGGAGATGCATGCAGCAGAATTAGCGCTGGATGGATGAAGTGGAAGGAAGCGAGTGATGTGCTGTGTGACAGGAAAATTCCAATGAAGATGAAGGGAAAATTCTATAAAATAGCCATAAGACCGGCTATGATGTACAGAACTGAATAGTGGGCAGTGAAAAAGAAAGAGGAACAACGAATGCATGTGGCGGAAATGAGAATGTTTAGATGGATGAGTGGAGTGACAAAAAAGGATAAAATTAAAAAT
Source organism: Diabrotica virgifera virgifera (assembly GCF_917563875.1). Classification (NCBI taxonomy): domain Eukaryota; kingdom Metazoa; phylum Arthropoda; class Insecta; order Coleoptera; family Chrysomelidae; genus Diabrotica; species Diabrotica virgifera. The sequence goes on from NC_065443.1 coordinate 275,889,872, forward strand.
GAGTATATTAGGGGAAGTCTTGGTGTGGCACCAATTGATGCCAAAATAAGAGAGCATAGGTTGAGATGGGTTGGTCATGTTCAACGTCCAGACGCTAATCATCCAATACACAGAATTGCTGAAGTGCAGGTTCCTGGAAAGAGTAGGAGAGGAAGACCAAAGAAGACGTGGGGGGAGACGATTAGACAGGACATGTTGGTAAAGGGGATTAATATTGATATGGCCCAAGATAGAATTGTATGGAGAAATGCAATTAGGGAAGCCGACCCCGCATAGGGATAAGGCAAAGAGAATGATAATGATGTATCAAGGGCACTAAATAGGCGTTTATATCGCTCGAGGGTATAAACATCTAATAAAGACACGTGGTGCATACAAAACTTTATGTCATACCTGTTCATTGCATCAATTAAAGTTTTAATTTTATTTTCAATTAATTAAAAGTAATATTGTAGCGCAGCAGGTGTTTAGTACCGTTGCTACAAAAGTGGTGTTGGTTAGCAATTTGTTATTAACCTAAACGAAGTTTTTCTATGTGACATTATCAAAAAAAGTCAGAATGCAAGAGAAATTCGACATTTCTCAGAAAAATGGTTAAAAAAGCCAAAGAAGTAACTGGGAATCTGTTACCGAAAATGTCCAAAGAAACGTACGGCAAGTAATACGCTAAAGTTCAACAATGTATGGCAGAAAATAATCCTGAATGCGTAAATTTTTGATTTTTGTTGTTTCCTTTTGCAATAATTTCCTTATGCCCACGCGGGCATAAAGTATAACATTATGCCCACGTGGATATAAACTATACCATTCTGTGGTTCGTAACTAAGTAAAAAATGCACAATATTAAACCCGTATGGCACAAATTATGTTTTATTAAATTAAAAGGACGCCAAGGACGGGTGGACTGGTTTCGGATATTTAGGCTAAGCTACGAAGCACTAAAAAGCCCAAAACCTAGGAATTTTGTGCAGTAAGATAAATCGTCGTGTAACTTTTTGCATTCGATTCAGCAGAGTATCAGGAAAGTTTGCGAACTAAATAGATCTCCGGCAGATGAAAATTTCCATAAGAAAAATGCATTCAAAGTGCATCTCGAAGAGATGGAGAATGAAAAATCTATAGCTCAGGAAATACTGACGGAAATGAGTTGAATTTTTATACTCGGGGTTATTGAAGGTCATTTAACACGAACTTCATCTCGACGATGGACTCCAAGTTACCTGGAGCACAGGGTGGAACTAGTCCCCTGAAGTTTTATGTTATCATCATTCAAAATCAGTTGATAACCATTACTCGGTGGTTTTGGGGGTCGCTGATCACGAACTTCATGACGGCGATGATCTCCGAGGTGCCTGTTGCCCAGGGTGGTACGCGTTGACTGGAGTTTTAGGTTGTAATCATTCAAAATCAGTCCATAACTATTACTCAGGGGTCTTGGAAGTCGCTGAGCACGAATTTCATATCGGCGATTATCTCGGAGGTATCTGGTTCCTATGGTGGAAGTCGTCGCCTGTAGTTTTATGTTATTATCCATATCAGTCAATAACCATTACGGGGTGTTTTGGTTGTCGCTGATCACGAATTTCATAACGGCGATAGTTTCCGTGGTACCTGGTGCCCATAGTGGAACTCGTCGCCTGCAGTTTTATGTTATGATCATTCAAAATTAGTCAGTAACCATTACTTGGTGCTTTTAGGGGTTGCTGAGCACGAGCTTCATGACGGCGATAGTCTCCGAGATACATGGTGCCCATGGTGGAAGTCGTCGCCTGAAGTTTTAGGTTATTATCATTCAAAATCAGTCAATAACCATTACTCGGGGGGTCTTGGTGGTCACTGAGCACGAATTCCATAACGGCAATGGTCTTAGAAGTACCTGGTGCCCATGGTGGAACTCATTGCCTGAACTCGTCTCTGAGCATGAATTTCATGACGGTGATTGGCTCCGGAGTACATGGTGCCTATAGTGGAGTTCGTCGCCTGGAGTTTTATGTTATATTCATTCAATATCAGTCAATAACGATTACTGGGGGTCTTGGTGGTCGCTGAGCACGAATTTCATGACGGCGATGGTCTCTGAGGTACCTGATGGCCAGGGTGGATCTCGTCGCCTGGAGTTTTCTCTTATAATCGTTCAAAATCAGTCAACAGTCATTACTTGGGGGGTTTTGGCGTCCCTAAGCATGAATTTCATGAGTGCGATGGTCTCCGAGTTACCTGATGCCCAGGGTGGAATTCGTCGCATGGAGTTTTATGTTAGAATCATTCAAAATCCGTCAGTATCCATTACTGGTGGGATGGGGGTCTTGGTGGTCTCTGAGCACGAATTTCCTAACAGCAATGGTCTCCGAGGTACGTGGTGCCCATGGTGGAACTCGTCGCATTGAGTTTTATGTTATATTCTTTCAAAGTCAGTTAATAACCATTACTCGAGGGTTTTGCTGGTCGCTGAGCACGAATTTCATGACGACGATGGTATCCGAGGTACATGGTTTACTAATGAAAAATTTATAACCAGTGACCCCCAAAACCCACGAGTAATGGTTATTGACTAATCTTGTATAATTATAGCATCAAACTCCAGCCGACGAGCTCCACCCTGGGCACAAAATATACCAGGTACCTCGGCAGATAATTGCCGACATGAAATTTGTGCTTAGCGGCCCCAAAACCCCTGAGTAATGGTTATTGCCTGATTTTAAATGATTATAACATAAAACTTCAGGCGGCGACGAGTTCCACCATGGGCACCAGGTACCTCGGAGACTATTGCCGTTATGAAGCTCATGCTGAGCGACCCCTAAAAGCACCAAGTGATGGTTATTAACTGATTTTGAATGATTATAACATAAAATTCCGGGCGATGAGTTCCACTATGTGCACCAGGTACCACGGTGACCATCGCCGTTTTTTTTTCATTTTCTATCTCTTCGAGGTACACTTTTAATGCATTTTTATTATCGAAATTTTCATCTGACGGAGATCTAATTAGTTCTCAAACTTTTCTGACACTCTCCTGAATCGAATGAAAATCCAAATTTGTGTACAAATCGATGCTGGACCAAAAAATTGCGATGTTTTGCCACTTTTCAGCTTCATTTCCTGACCTACTACGCTAGAAGTCCAAATAAAACCATAATATAAATGTATCGTAAAAATCATAACAAAATGAGCTTTTAAAGGCTTTAGTAGGTGAAGCCTAATATTTTAAAACGAATTTCGTGGATTTACTCCCATTTTCGAGTTAAACTAAGCTTTGCGACTGCCAGCACGGAACAATTTATTTCGAATAGAGTTTTCATTAGTTTGTCGAATTTAGGCATAACCAATATAAAAAGCAAAAAACAGGCACTAGTGAATTTATATGTTAAATATAGTAACATAAATGGTGTGTGTTTGTTATCTGTTGAATCCTTCCCTGAAAAAATTCTATTGAAAATAATATTTCCATTTTTATTCCAATGATTTGTCGATATTTCTATGTAGTTATACTTGAGAGCAATTTAAAAATAAAATTTGGTTCATTTTTTCAGCTCAAAAATAGAGAAATTTTATTTTTAACCCATTCGCTGGCGATCACGCGCCAGCGCGTGAAATGGTTACTTCAGTCAGGTGCCGTTAACGCGCCAGCGGGTGATACGGTTACTTCAGTTAGGTGCCGTTCAACAAAATGGCTCCTAGCCGAATTCCATCCTTTTCAATCGGCAGCGAATGGGTTATAGGTATTTAGCCATACCGGTTTCAATAGACAATATTAAAAGAGTGCGGCAGGGATGCCTCGTACCACTCCTGATTTTTAACGTTCACTTCGAAAGGATTTTGAGTAATGCACTTTCTGGAAAACAAGGAGGAATAGTTGTGAACAGTGAAGTCATCTATAATTTACGATATGAGGACGACAAAATAGGTACTCCTAGCTTCTACTCAACAACATCTGCCAACATTACTTAATAGTATCGTTGAGAGCTGTAAGAAAGCAAGTCTGGATCTGAACATACGAAAAACCAAAATACTCGTTATAAGTAAACAACATAATATAAAACCGTCTGTATATGTAACCAGTACCAAACTTGAGCACGTTAATCAAATTATTTACCTTCAATATCAGTTACATTGTAACGCAGACAGTCACGCTAAAACTAGATCCAGAATAGAGCAGGTCATAGCCGCTTTTAAAAGAATGTTTAAGCTATTATGTAACAGAGACCTAAAATTGGCATGGCATATCCGCCTACTTTGCTGCTACGTGTTCTCGGTCTTACTTTATGGTAAAGAGTCTTGGACTGTGAATAAAATTAATATAAATCACCTTGAGGCTTTCGAAATGAGATGCTATAGAAGAATTTTAAAAGTTTTTTTTTTGTGAAAAAGATTTGAAACTCTACACAAGACTAGAATGTCTTAGTAAGACTTCTGAGATTATAAAAAGCATCAAGAGGAGAAAGCTGGAGTATTTCGGACATATAGTGAGAGATCAAAAAATAGGGGTTGCTACAAATTGTTATGCAAGAAAAAATATTAGGCAAGATGGTAATGGTATCGATACAAGCATACTATTTAGGGTGGCAGTGAATAAAATTAAAATAGCTATGATGGTAACCAACGTTGTGAAAGGACACGGTACACGAAGAAAAAAGTTTCAAAACTGTAATCAGTTTTTTCCTACCATGTCAAGATTTTCTACACCACAAACTAGCGTGGATCACAGAAAAGACTATTGCTCCCATATTGGCTAAAAATGACCTTCTCCGGTAGATAGAGCGGTAGTTAATGACACATAATATGATAACAGTGATAAGTAGACTTAGGCAAATATTCAAATAAAGAAGTATGAAATATGCGCATAAATATGCAGTATTTTATGCAAAAATATGCATATTTTATGCAAAGTATGCATATTTATCTAGAAAATATGCATGTAATAAAAATATTTACAATATTTTTTTATTTACAAAACTTCTTACAATATTATAAATACATAACATATACAATTATTTTAACATATAAGTATTATTTTGAATTGTGGTAACAATAGATTATCAAATGATGTTCAAAATTTTCTAATAAAAACTTAAGGCTTCTATCTGAGTACATATATTTGTAAATAGAAAAGCTTCTTTCGACATCAACTGATGTAACTGGGGCATTTTTCAAATTTACTATAATAGATGGTTCTAAATTAAGTGGTTCGGAAAATGTCCCAGCAAGTACTTGAACCACTTCAGAAAGAACCTGGTAACCACCATTTTTTTCCATGGTTGCTTTAAATTTTTGAAAAATTTCCTTTCCAATAGTACCTTTAATGTTTTGACACAATGACTCAAATTCTTTTATTAAAACTGTACTCTCTAACAATGATAATTTGGAGGATTCTAATTGAGTTACAGTTTTCTGGACAAAACTATAATTTGATTTTATGAATGACAGTTGCTGTTAGAGAATGTTATTTGGGAAGGCTTGCTTAGCTTCTAATAAAGCTTGGCAACTATCATCCGTTAAAAGGTTAATTATTTTTTTTTAATCAACAAAATGATCCGCATAGAAATTAGCTGCTTCCAACCATGTTCCCCAACGTGTTAAAATGGGTTGCGGTGGCAGTGGAACAGCAGGAAGCATATCTAATCTCAGTAACATTGTATTCTTACAGGTGATTTAAGGAATAGCTTTTTGACGCTCGCTATTAAACTGTTAACTAGTGGAAATTTTTTTCTTACTTCCTCCGCAACTCTGTTTATTCCATTCCATGCGCTAAACAAGTGACATATAAAGTTTGGATAAAATATTTTAAAATTTTGTCCTGCTTTCACCATAATATATGGTGCGGCATCAGATAAAATAAGCAATTATTTATCATTAGACACAGCAGCAGGAAGAAAAAAGTTTGCTAATGCTTCTTGTAGAAACCGTGATATTGTTAGAGCGATGGTTTTTTCCACTTGCTTACAGGAAATTAAATATGATTTTGGAAAGGTTTCATCGTTAAGTACAGCAATCAATAAATGCACAATGTATCTTCCTGACGAGTCAGTGGTCACGTCCACACATATGTAAAATAATTATTAAATATTTCGGCTTTTGTGTTGTGGATAACTGAGGAGTATAACAAATTAACATTATTTCTCTTTAGAGTTCGTTCACTGGGAATGTTTTGTTTGCAATATTTTTTTAAAAAATAACTAAAGTTTTCATTAGATAATTTTGTAAGCGGTATATTAGAAGATACTAATGCACGACACAAGTCTTCGTTAAAAGTTTCGTGTTCGGTTTGTTTTTTGGAACTTGACTGAAAGCACTTGGACACTGAAGGTTGATATTTTTCACCGGATGTGGTTTTTACTTTTTTTAGCTAAATTTTTCGCGGTTCTGACATGCTGATCTATTTGAAATTTTTTTTTAAGATGAAATCTGAAATAGAATATAAATATTCTATAGTTGTACCCATTTTTAAAATCTAAGATTGTAGAAATAAAATAAAAATGAACCGTTTTTTGCATAACAATTAAAATATTTAAATTAAATCAAATAAAAGTCGGTGTAGTAATCTTGAAAATGTCAAGAAATGACTGTATAAGAAGCAAGAACCCCTAAATATTCACAAGAGGCTCCTGGTCTTTTCTGTTTACATTAATTTAAAGAAAAAATACTGTGACCATAAATTAAAAGCACTTAATTAATTAAGTCCAATATATGATATGTTTTGTTTTTTAGCAAAAACTATACTATTGTTAGAAAAAAAATGTTAGAGTAGACTATTGAATGATTTAAATTTTAAATAGGATCCTATTTTTTATCGCAAGGAGTTTAAAAAATGCTTGAAAAAAGAAAAATTACATCGATTTATTGCGAACTAGCCTTGTGTCGGTACTTTTCTTAAACATAATCTCCAATTTTAAAATCTTTGTTTGTACCACCGTGTAAATTTTTAAAATAAAATAAAAAATATTACGTATGTACTTACGGTTTTGTCACAACATGAGCAATAAACTTTATTTATATCCATAGATAGCTCTGTGTAATATTTTATCCAAGTTGAAACGTTGCTTATTTTCGGCATTTTCAAAGCACAATAATTATTCACAATTCGAAATACACGTTGTTTACGCCTACAATTTTACAACAAAAGTGAAACCAAGTGAAACTGCCGTCAAAATTAAAATTTCTACCTAGCAACATAAACTGGCAAACACAAACCCTTAATTCCAGGACAAAACTATAAGTCGCTGTCTTTTATTAGTTACTATACCAAGAATTTGATTACCAAGTGATTATAAAACAAAATTAAATATTGGCATTTTCATGCTATCTGTAAGTTTGAATATAAAAATATATAGTTAACACCAAATTTTCAAATTATATGCACTTTATGCTAACATTTATAAAAATATGCAAAATTTGACATTTTTGCATTTTTTATGCATTATATGCAAAATATGCAATTTGCATATTTGTCTAAGTCTAGTGATAAGTATATTATACTGGACTTGTTGAGTCACGCCTGAGATCCTGTATTCATTGAGTTTTGAGTTTTAATTTATATACGTTATGGTATAAGTTAGTAGTATTATTTAGTGTTTACTTTCTTAAGTGTATACAATTGGTTAGTTTTTCGTATAATGGTTAGTATTTATAATCTGAAACTTTTTCTTAGGTTTGCCTCGGGTAGTTCTCGTCATAAATACAAACAACCTCGATTCATTTTGTTATGTATGTGACGATTTTACCAATCCTATTCAAAGAACACAGCAGTACGTTTGTGAAGCAAGCCTGTTTTGCTTATTAAAGTGAAAATTGATGATCAAAATAAATCATAGGCCTCTTATTAATTGACTAAGCAGTACATTGAGAGTTTACCATGTGGACCAAGGGAGTACGAGATAAACTTCCATTTGGCGTACCTATGATTTGGAAAAAGCACAGAAATCATTTAAATGATTGTCACTTTTGCACAGTGAAATTAATTATTATTAATTTGATTTACGACAATTTCATTTGCAGTAATTACTTTTGTACATATAGTGGAGTCAATGAAGCTGGATATGAGATATTACCTCAGATTTCGTTGAACCTCCATCGATTTTCATAAAAATTGGTGAGTGGTTAAAGGATACCTCAAGGAACAAAGGTGACATAGTGCTAACTTGCGCTTTTTGCATTTTAGGGGTGAAATACACCCCTTTTTTAAAAATTATTTTTTAGATTTCTGAAAGTGCAGTCACTGTAAGTTTTCACTTCCTATTTCGTTGAACCTTCATCGATTTTCATGAAAATCGGTAAGTAGTTAGAGGATACCTCAACAAATAAAACTTATATAGCATCAACTTGCACTTTTGCCTTTTAGGGGTGCAATACTTTTTAAATTGTAAAAAATGCAGATTTCCGCATTATGGCGCAAGTAATCTCGTTTAATTAAGAAAAATAAATATTTTTTTTTTATATTTATGTGCATGAATTACATTTTTTTTATTTTCAAACCTTATAGCAACCAAAAATCCGAAAATTAACAAGTCGAAAATCACGAAAACCTTATTCTTCTATATTTCTGAAAGTGTAGTCACTAAATGTTTTCACCCACGATTTCTTTGAACCTTCATCGATTTTCATGAAAATTGTTGAGTGTTAGAGGATACCTCAAAAAACAAAAGTGATATGGCACCAAGTTGCGCTTTCTGCATTTTAGGGGTGAAATCCACCTTTTTTTTAACGATAAAAATGCAGATTTCAGCATTCTGGCTCAAGCAATCTCGTTTAGTTAAGTAAAATAAATATTTTTTACAATTATGTGCATGATTTATAATTTTTATTAATTTTTCAAACCTTATAGCAACCAAAAATCAGAAAATTAGCAAATTGACAATCACGAAAAAAATTATTCTTTTATATTTCCAAAAAGGCAGTCACTGAAGGTTTTCACCCCTGATTTCGTTGAACCTCCATCAATTTTCATGAAAATTGGTAAGTAGTTAGAGCATACCTCAAGAAACAAAAGTGATGTGGTATTAACTTTTTTTAGCGCTTTTATCCTGGGGGTGGATGTTACTCCTTCTCATGGGTGAAGCCTATTTTATTAAAAATAACCCCATAATTAGATAGAGGAGGAAATTCTAAGCAAACTTTCTTTTTATCAAGTTTATAAATTTTTTATTTAAATAATGTTTCATAATTTAATAAAATATTATTGGTACAGTATAACCTGTCAATAACGGCCACTAAAAATAGAAAACAATTGGCCGTTATAGAAATGTGGCCACTAATGCTAGGTTTCCTTTTCCACAAATACATAAAATATAATTGAAAATTTATTTATTTTAGTAATTAAAGCAAATATAATTAAATATAATTCTACAAACAAACGGAACATACCTTTCATTAGATATCGCAAATCACTTTGGCTGATTTTGTCTGCATATATATTATGTTTGAGGAATCCCTTTTTTAGGGATAATAATCTGTGCAATGTTATGGTACAGGCTACGTTAAATATGAAGTAAATGTGGAAGATATACACTGGTTATTCATTTCAATTTAATTTGATTGTTTTTTAATCGTTTACAATATTTAAAATAATTAAAGATATAAAGTTAGGAATTTCAAAAATAAATTTAGTTCTCACGGGCAGGGTGAGAAATAATAAAGTGCCATACAATAGCATTTCATTACAATGCTCATTACAGGCATTACAGGCTGCTCCGTTTGAGAAAACTCATACTCTCAAACTTTGAGAAAACACTCATTCAGTTTCGACCAACCCTGTATTACCTAAAATTAAACGTTTTGCTAGATTAATAATTTTTAACAATAATAGACTATATTAAAAATCACTTGAATATAAATTGATTTTCTGATGTCAAATCACTACAATTATACAGGGGGTGAATATTGCTATGAAATTTGAAAAAAAAAACGTAATTATCTTTTAAACTACTTCGTATAACATCACAAAACCTGATATTTTAAGAAATAAAACATAGAGGAGAATCCAAAAATGTAAAAATATACAGGCTGTTCCATTAAACAAAAGATAATTTTGTTTCACCCTGTCAATATGGGTGGCCCTGTATATTTGGAAATGTATTTAAATTCTGATATTATCTATGCCCCAATCTCACCTAAATAAACTTTATTCATATTTCCTACAACAAACGACTAATTGGTCTTCCCACAACCTGTATACATACAAAATCTCCGCTATAAAATTTTTTCAAAGAAAATGTTATTGGTTTTTTTTTAAATAACTCCGTTAATTTTTGAAATATGAGAATTATCCAAAAACCATTACAAAGCTAAGTAAAAGGTCTATAATACTGTATTAAACATAATTTTGTAAATCCTTTATTTTTTTTTAAATACAAGGTGAAAGGGCCCCGGTTACATGGTTCTCGCAGTAAAATTTACGATTTAAATGTTTCTATCTCGGTTATTTTTTGTCGTAAAAAAATATTAAAAAAAGAAAAAGCTTAAATAAAGTTAAAACTAAAATTTTGTTCTTTACCATTTTTTAAGTATATCGAGTATTTTTGGAGTTCTTATCAAAAGAAAATGAAATTCACGAAAAATTCTAATTTTTTTAATCGTATTTTTTTTCAAAAATGTGCATTCTAAACCGGTCAAAATTGTTCAAGTTATTACTCATGTTAAAATAAATAAAGTTTTAAATGGGTTACTATAAATTTTAATTTTTGTGGAAATGACGTAGGTTTCATTTTCCATTCTTCCCTAAAAAATCTGAAAGGGTCCTCTTATTTCCATCATAACTTGCTTAATTTTGATGCTATCTACTTCTTATATAGCTTTTTGATAGTTACCTTTAGGTACTTTATTAAAATATTTTGTATCTCTATTTAAGAAAGTGCATCGTTTTCCTGTTATATAAGATTGAATACTAAGATTTGAGTACTCGCGGAAAAAAAATATACATTTAATTGCATATAACTCACTTTATATATGTAATAAAGAATTTTTCGAATAAGGAGCTTATTTATTTTTATATTATCTTTGATTTTGGTAACAACAACTTTTTTGAAGAAACTTATGGTTTTTGAGTTATTTATGAAAAACTGCTTTAAAACATGGATTTTTTTCAGGAAAAATCAAAACTTTTGATCTTTAGTAACTCAAAAACTATTGATTTATTGCAATAACTTTATATAACAAATTTTACTTATAATTTATCCCTCTATCGATTAGTGGTATTATTTTTAATAAAATAATGTCCACCCCCGAGAAGGGGTGGCATCCACCCCCAGGGTAAAAGCGCAAGTTGGCACCATATCACCTTTGTTTCTTGAGGTATCCTCTACAAACGTACCAATTTTCATGAAAATCGATGGAGGTTCAACGATATCGGAGGTGAAAACCTTCATTGACTCCACTAATAGTATATTTAATGAGTTTTTACTATATTTTCCTCTATATGGACAATTTTAAAGACTATGGAAGGTACCCTATAGGTTAGAAAATTGAAGTGATAAGCAAAATCTGCTGTTAATTTTGGATACAGAAGTCAAAAGTTAGTTGAAAATAAGTCACAGATTTAAGACAACGAAATTGTTTTTTACCTTTGTAATAGTTTTTGACCCATTCGTCGTCTTTCTCATCCTGTTCTGTCATTAATATTTTCTTGTCTAATAATATTGACTGTGAATGTTAAGATATTCCTTTAAGAAATGAAATATAAATTACGACTTTCTATTCTTGGATATTTGAAGGGATAATAACAGTCACATATTTTATTTAATACTCTTTTATTATTACACGATAGGCCCTAGTAAAATTTATTTCCATTTTTATTTATTTTATTTCTGTATACTACTTTTCAGAATAATTTGTATGTTTGTAGATTCAAGCATTTATTATGAGCACAAAAGATCTCGTTAACTTGGTTGTTATCTATTTAAAAGTCAGCAGCTATCTGTAGTTGTGCAGTATTAGTAAGAAAAGTAATGTTTTCCTTTTGTTAATTTTATTGTGATCAAGAACGAACTTTGAAAATGAAGAGACCTGAGGATAGTCAAATGAGTAATAAAAAATTATCAAAAAGACAACTATAGGCACGAGTTTATACAGGGTGTATACAAGCGATCTTCACAAAAAGAGAACTACTAATTTTGGAATTTATTTTATGCGGTTTTGACGTGAAAAATCTCTTCGAAGGATGCTTCCTAAGGGAAATGGACCTCTTTAGAAATGGCGCTCTAACATCAGTTTAGTATTGATCAAATTGAGACAAAACTATTGTCTTTTAATTGGCAGCATTTTGCCTAATTATTTAGTGTAATGTACTTAATCGTGTGGCATGTTCTTTTTGTGTGTTGCAGGCACAACCGCGTCGTTTAGGAGGAATATTTGATTTTTTCTTTAAAAAAAATTTATTTATTTTTTTTCAAAATTTTACCATTTTAACATAACTTTTAATAAATTTCGATTTGGTTATAAAAAAAAATTCTGCTTGTATCTGACGTACATGACAAACTATTCTCGAGAAAAATCGATTTAAAGTGTTTGCTTATTAAATGCACAGGTTTTGAAAGATGATAACGGTAACGAACCGAAATAACAATTGGAAATTTCAAGCTATTTTTGACAAAAAAAAAATACATTAAAATGACAACTGAAAACAAAAAACACAAATTAAATCTATAACAGATTTGATGCTATACATGTAGTGGAGGAAACAAAGGTTGGACCTGGCAAAATGGACACAATTTCGGTTTTATTTTTTTTTTCTGGTATACCAAGGGGTGCCTATTATCAGAGTAAATTTTTCTTAAAAAATTTCGCCCCGGAACTGCACTTTTCACCCCTTTAAATGGGGTAATTTGTGGATCTTGCGGAACGTAGCACTTCCTGTACCTTTTGCAAAAAATTTCATTTATAGAAATATGAAGAGGACTATATTTTCTACGATTAATTTCCCAAGAGCATATGTCTATCACCCACCGTTTAGTGGGGATGGGGCCCCAAAGTTGACAAGTTTTTAAAAAAGACGTTTTTTAAAAAAGTTATTTTTCCCTAACTGTAACGAAAATTAAGAAGAAATCCCGCGGCAATTATTCACAAATAAGTGACTGATATTTTGGTATAGATACCACTTAAGGGTAATTGCCCTTTTTTTAATTATAGGGTGTTACATTTTTAAAAACCCCTTTTTATACCGTCTGAAACGTTTATGCTAGAGTAAAAAGACTTTCACCGAATACCCATGTACTGGTGCTATTTACAAATTTGTATAATGCACCCCATTTTTCCCCGGAACCACCCAAAAAAAAAGAAGAATTAATAAGGAAAGTGATTTTCTTGGAATCCTTCACACACAATGCCCTTTATTAATATAATTCATGTTTCATTTTGGGCACGTTATTATTAGCTATGCATGGACACCGAAAGCGATTTACCAGTGCAACCCCTGTAGCCAAAAAAAAAAATAAATAAAATGGGGAGTTGAAAATTTTTTTTTTTAGCATTTTGATCCATATATTATATGCTTCATCAATAGTGTTTTTCAAAAATATATATGGTTATTGCAACATCCCTGCCGAAACCACCCCTATCATTGACAATATACTGCAGAAACTACCCCTATCCCTTGGCGAGCATGTTTTACCATTTTCTCATTACCTATTCATTATTTTTAAACAGATCTTATACAAGGTTAAAGACCACTATTTACTCTAAAAATTAGGCCGTATTCATTTTTTTCGTATAAGCAACCGTTACGGCACAGTGGCTCCGTAAACCTCAGATATGCTTTGGCGGGCTCCGGTTTTTGTTTTTTTTTTCGTCACCTGTTCGTTTTATTAATATATTACTTATGTAAAATAAAACAACACAGTGTAACCTGCAAATTATAACCTATGTACATTTTACATTGTTTGCGCCCCAAAGCCACAGTGGTGGCAAAAATAAATTTTTGCACATTTTCGCTACCTACACGCATTTTATTGCATTAATGCTACCTTAATAGCACAATATTCACCATTAAGTGTTCGCTAAACAGTGGCGGATCCAGGGAGGGGTGATGGGGCTATCACCCCCTCTCAAACCCAGTCACTGGGGTGATATTATATTTAAAGATTATAAAAATATTTATTTATTTTTATAGAAATGCTTATATTATATTATTATTTTTATAAGAATGGCGTACTTTTTATGTTGTAGCGATAGTGCATCATTAAGAGGGGGGTGCCAATTGGCTAAATCTCTATAAAAATAAATACATATTTTTATAATCTTTAAATATAATATCACTTGGTTTGAGTGGGGGGGGGGGTGATAGCCCCATCACCTCTCTCTGGATCCGCCACTGCTTAGCTACCACTTAAGGGTGAATATTGTGTTATTAAGTTAGCGTGTAGGTGGCGAAAATATGCAAACTTTAGGCCACCACTGTGGCTTTGTGGCGCAAAGAATTTAAAATATGCATAGGTCATAATTTGTAGGTTACACGTGTTGTTTTATTTTACATTAGTACTTTATAAATAAAACGAACAGGTGACGAAAAAATAACAAAAACTGGAGCCCGCGAGAGCATATCTGAGGTTTACGGCGTCACTGTACCGTAACGGTTGGTTATATGAAAAAAAATGAATAGGACCTAATTTTTAGAGTAAATAGTGGCCTTTAACCTTTATAAGTTTTGTTTAAAAAGAATGCATAGGTAATAAGAAAATCGTAAAAACATGCTTGCCAAGGGATAGGGGTAGTTTCTGCAGTATATTTTCAAGAATAGAGGTGGTTTTCGCAGAGATGTTGCAATAACCATATATATTTTTGAAAAACACTATTGATGAAGCATATGCCCATATGGATCAAAAAGCAAAAAAAAAATTTTTCAACCGCCCATTTTATTAATTTTTTTTGGCTACAGGGGTTACACTAGGAAATCGCTTTTGGTGTCCATGCATGGGTAATAATAACGTGCACGAAATGATATACGCAGTATATTAATAAATGGCATTGTGTGTGAAGGATTCCAACGAAATCACTTTCTTTATTAATTCTTCTTTTTTTTTGGGTGGTTCCAGGAAAAAAATGGGGGTGCATTATACAAACTTGTAAATAGCACCAGTACATGGGTAATCGCTGAAAGTCTTTTTACTCTATCATAAACGGTTCAGATGGTATAAAAAGAGGTTTTTTAAAATGTAACACCCTGTAATTAAAAAAGGGCGTTTACCCTTAAGTGAAACCTATACCAAAAAATTAGTCACTTATTTGTGAATAATTGCCGCGGGATTTCTTCTTAATTTCCATTACAGTTAGGGAAAAATCTTTTTTTTTAAAACGTCTTTTTTAAAAACTTGTCAATTTTGAAGCCCTACCCCCACTAAACGGTGGGTGATAGGCATATGCTGTTGGGAAATAAATCGTATAAAATATAGTCCTCTTCATATTTCAATAAAAGAAATTTTTTGCAAAAGGTACAGGAAGGGCTACGTTCCGCAAAAACCACAAATTCCTTCCTTTAAAGGGGCGAAAAGGGGGCTGTGGGGCGAATTTTTTTAAGAAAAAGTTAGTTTCATAATAAGCACCCCTTGATATACCAGAAAAAAAAATAAAACCGGACTTGTGTCCATTTTGCAATGTTCCACCTCTGTTTCCTACACTAATGGCAGTAATGAATTTCAATGCACCAGTTTATTCGCATATATAAAGCTCGCAGAATTGTTGCAAAATACCGCTTAAATGGGATATTTATATTGCTTGCATAGTAACCATTGATTTTGGGTATCCCAACGAACAAAAATCGAAAGGATTTAGATCAGGAGACATTGGAGGCCAACCAACTGGGCTACCTCGTCCGTTCCATAGCTCACGGTGAGTATTATCCAAAAAGTTACGAACATTAGTCATATTATAATGGGCCAGAAAATCACGTACAGAATACTTCACAATACACAAACCAACTTAAAAAATTAACACGAGGATAAATTATTTGTTTTCTGAAATTTGCTAAACGAAGAAGGATTCAAGTTTTCCTAATTTTGGTATTTTCTTAACTTTAACTACTATGTCTTAATTCTTGTGTGTTGGGAATTGATGTAGTAGTAAACAATAAAATAACTGACGACGAAGTACCTTCCTTCCGATGAAGGCTCCAATAAGAGCCGAAAATCGCGATTTAAGGGACTGGACTGCACTGAATAAAAATGGTATACATTTTTATTTTAATAAAATAACTCTCCTTGCAAACTAATTTAAAGCATTATTACGAAGTGTTAAATGTTTTGTCATTTTGATGCACCAAAAATTAAACATACCAATATCTCAGTAAAGGGGTTGCAAGGGTACGGGACCCATTTTTTGCCATCTAAAATCCCATAAAAAAGGCGAAGGTACTTTCTGCCCATTTTTGACACATTTGGTGGAGGCGCCATTTTAGGATCCTGACGTATGAGACGCTGTTGGAAAGGGGAGAGGGTAACGAGTACAAACTGAATACTGAAGAGTTACAGAGCCATAAACTAGTAGCGTGTAAACGGTTTGACTTACGAAGACACTCGACAACGCCCATAACAGGATTTAACAAATAGAATACATACTAGAAAAAGGAAACATACTAGGAATAATCAAACTTGGCGGCATGCCAAAGGGGCTTTAGATACGTAAGTTGAACCGTTTAGGGTCTACTACTTTAACGCCCTTATAGAAATCTTTCCTCTGCATCCCTTCGTTATCTACTTTGTACTCTCTACCCTCTCCCCTTTCCAACAACGTCTCATACGTCACGATCCTAGGCACGTCTCCTACACACAAAGCATCAAAATTGAACACAATGAACCTTAATGTCTTCTTATGGGATTTTACATGGCAAATGGCCCTGTACCCGTACAGCCCCTTTATTAACGTTCTAAACGAGCCGCCTATGATTGCAATTAAGAAGACGTAGTCACGCAAAACAATTGGATGCATTCCAATAAATATACAGAAGTCTGGCACTTAAAAGCAATCGTATTTAAGTTAAACCGGTGGTATGTCGCCATCTTTAAATTTTAAGGTCTATAAATAGGCCTACCTTAGTATTTTTGCTACGTTTATGTTTTCTCATATTTTGATGAGGCTGGAAATAACGGTTCTGCTAATCTCAGTTTCTGGTCACAGTTTAATTTGATATTAGTGATACTACCCCAAGTAGCAATTTTACGACCTGCAACCAATTTTGTCTTAATGGGACGTTAAATTTAAGGACAAAATTGGTTCACAATAAGCCTTAACCAAGGACAACGTCTGTTTTTCCTATGGACCAACGTTGCTGCTAATAAGTCATATAATCTGATGACCAACCGACATCGGGAATAACGACGTCAATTATTAGGATAAGGTTTGACGTTAAGCTGACGTCGCTCTTAACCTATCTGTACTATAAGTGCAATTAAGTGGCATACATCAACGACTACTCAACGTCGGAAATTACAACGTATTTTTTAGGATAGATGCCAACGTTCACAGGACGTTGGTGTTTTATCGAGTATGGTAGACGTATTTTTCGGGAAGACGACAACGACAATCCAACGTTGAGAATACCAACGTTAATTATTAGCTTAAGGTTTAACGTTAAGCTGACGTCGGGTATAACCTCTATACTACAATGTAATTTACTGGAAGACATTTAACGACTGCTCAACGTCGGGGATTACAGAGTATTTATTAGTATCGAACCCAACGTTCAGAAGACGTCGGGTGTTTTCTCAGTAGGTATATGGTAGATTGCTGCGTGTACTTGCTGCAAGGTGAGAACGACAATACAACGTAGGTAATAACGTAATACTTAAGTAAAGTTGTATATGTTAACCTGACGTCAAAGTTTTTTTTATAAGATACCTGTAATTTACTAAAAAACGTCGACGACTATCCAACGTCGTAAAGTAAATTTTCGACAATTGGTTGTTTAGTTTCCAACTACAAAACGACGTAAAAATTTGCTGATTAGGGCTTATCTGACTTGACTTGTATGACTATAATATGACAGATATTACATTGCAAACATAACCTTACTTTTTACACTTGGTTTTTCTAGTTTTTCTATAAACAGTATATTAACAATAACAATTTATTGAATGAAAAACCTATATAGTTAAAAAAATATATAGTTGTTATTTGAGAAAAAGAATGTCTCAAAATGAAGGGGAAATGCATGGAAAAGAGAAATCAAAAGCTTTTAGACATTCAACATCCTTTTACAGACAAAAAGCTAAACTTTTGAAAATGGCACATACAGAACCTGAACAGCTAATTACTCAAAATGGGACTAAAGATTTTCATGAGGTAAACATATGCAACAAATAAAAATAACCAACTATAAGTAGATTAATAAATGCATTCATAAAACCCTTTGGTTTAAGCTGCCTGATATACATACACAAGCATCTACCACCAGATTAAGGCGTGTTCACGACGACGACCGGTCGTCGGGAGTCTGTCGTCAAGACCAGGTTGTTTGCACTTACTTTAGGACGTATTAGGTATACCAATAGGTAAATTCGAGGTGTGCAACGTAAAAATAGGTTATACTAAAGGTCGGCAGGGGGTGTCCTTGTCCAAATCAGTTAAAATGTAGTGCAATTTAGGTCGCGAGTCAAATCCGCCATTAATGAAAGATCGCCATGTTTCAGCCATTTTTTGAAACATAATGTTTGGCAATTTTTTTGCTAGATTTTAATGAATATTTGATTTTAATTAACAAATTTTGTTTATATATAAATCAAGGATAATTTTGTATGGGTCTAGACATAATAACATGTTTTTTTTTAATTACGATGGTTATTTCTATTTTTACCGTTTTGTTCGATTTAACCTGTAAATTTCTGAGGCGCTTTCAGTTTTTAGCAATTTTTATACCTAGTTTAACAGCATTATGCAATGAGGCAGATGATTAATAAAATAATTATACAAGTCACTTAGGTTATATTCTGAATAGAGTAGGAACCTACTTAAATAAGTATCAACAGGCCGTCATGAATCTTAGTTTCTGATGATTTAATATCCTCCAAGATTATTAACCTATTTGGTAGAAATTAAGTGTGTCGGCCGTACTTCTGTGGTAGAGAATATTATACTATTACTTTACAAGACCAAAGTCCTAAAAAACCAACGTAATTTGACGATAAAATATCTCGAGCTGAGAAGTCGAGAGGGGGACGTCGAGGCAACCCGTATTTCTATTCCCCACTTAGGTGCAAATAGCGGTTTTCTCACCGTCGTCGCAACGTCGCGTATTAACGTTGGGGCATTTAATCC
This sequence comes from Diabrotica virgifera virgifera, assembly GCF_917563875.1. Taxonomy (NCBI): domain Eukaryota; kingdom Metazoa; phylum Arthropoda; class Insecta; order Coleoptera; family Chrysomelidae; genus Diabrotica; species Diabrotica virgifera. The sequence continues at coordinate 275,909,105 of NC_065443.1, forward strand.
AACGTTAAGACGTCGTAATATTACGTCCAATTGCTTCTTGGACCTAGTTTAAAAATTTTATCAGTCATTTCGATGTAGCAAAATTTGAAGTCCTAATATACCTGAAAACTTCTATGTTCGACAATTTTTTTATAAATAATATAATATCCCCTTAATATTTTTCGAAACTATATTTTAACTAAAAATTTATTTTTAAAAAACCGCCAGAATTACTCAAACCCAATTGCTATTCAAGCCGAGATGCTATCGTTAAAAAATATGTGGTAAAATACGAGCCCATTCGGAGGGTCATCGGAAAGTCGTAGGGAAAGACATTCATAGTTTTCTATATTGCCAGTTTCATCTGGTAACCGAAAAATAACAGCTGAAACTCGGAACAAATACGGGAACCAGTTACACATCAGTATTTATAGACACCTGCAGATGGATATTTCGCCGTCCTGAGGCATTTTTCGGAAAAATATAACCAGTGTCGTACGAGCATATGCGAAATACCTGCATTATACTGTTAATATTAATATATATATTAATATAGATTTTAAGGATTATTCTTACATAAGTTTTAACGTCGAAGTAAAAACTCCTTTTGTAATAGGTATAATTTTAATAAGGAATTAAAATTTTAAAAATCCAAATGAATTACATTAATGTTCACAACGTTTTCGGAACTATCAATCCATCCTCAGTAAAATCATTTTACTTGCTAAATAGCCCCAGAATACAAATTCCTACTCGAACATAATTATTATTTACACTGACGCATTGGTCTACCTTCATCTGCCAACTCAGCGTCACATGTCACTGGACAGTGAAATTTTATTATTGTAGCAATGCCCTAAACTTATAGTAAATTTTAAACCATTATTACCAGAGAACGGCAGTTCTCGCCAGTGGCGCACAACCCTCCTACACGCGACATTATATATACACGAAATTTTCGATTTTCTAAATCTGACTGAATTAAAAATTGGGCTAACTCCCATCTTAAAGTTCAGGAAAAGACTCACCCATCTATATGTCAACCATCCATTTTGGTTCAAGGCTGTGGATTTTACGGCCCTTCCTATTTAGGGTCTGTTTTTTGTTCTCGTCCCCAAAACTCCCAAAAGTTTTGAAAATTTAAGTCCGACCTTTACGGCTTCTGATAATACTCATCATTACCTTTCCAACGCATGTCTAATTTTGAAAATCGGTTATACCATTCAAAGGTTACCGAGCTCAGGAGTATGTGTGTGGAAAATTACACCGATTTGAATTTTTCTTTGTGTTTGAAGAGGGGGTGAGGGCCGATTCATAACCGGTGTAATTTGTGACTTTTGACCACCCATAAGCCAGCTATAGGACTTGGTAGGTACAAAACGGCATATTTTTTGGGGGTATATATCTTCGGTTGAAGAAGAGACATGAGAACCGCGAATACACCATATCAATAGTGTTGAGTTAATATTTCAAATGGTGTCTAGGCTGTCAAGATCAGACATACACACGGCTCAGTATAGCTGAAAAACTGAAAAACTAAACTTTGAAAATTTTGGTTTTTCGACAATTACTCAAAATTTCAACCTACGAATTGCGCCAATAACTAAGCGTTTGTAGAAGAACTCTTGACGAATCTAACGGTGTATGTCTCATATCCGGGAAAAATTCGAATGTTTAAGTTATAGGCTTCAAAATATTGTCAAATCTATTTCCTATGGACAAAAACGGATTTTTAAGCTCAATAATTCCTGTAATAGTTTCAGTTATCACAGTTGACCTTAGATGCATCAGATTCTATTTATCAATACGTCTCAAACTCATGTTTAATGATCAAAATTGGTTAAGCCGTTTAGAAGTTATTAAGCTACAAAAGTATAATCCAATTAACGATTATTCCCGAAATGGTTTATGTAGTTGTAGTGATTACGACGGTAAATGTGGTCTGGCAACGGGCAATCCGAGTTCATTTACCGGCCATTCCAATATTTTTTTTTTCAACTTATTTCGGATAGAAAAAAATCTAGTGTACATTCGATGGACACTAGATCATTTGGGAGATAATGCGACAAAGGCGACCATTTATAACGCTTAACATGTAATCGAGATACATTCCATTCAACTTAATACATTTAATGTGTAAAAAACTTTGAGAAACTCCTGATACAAGAATAAAAACCGCTAAACGCCATAAAAATGAGTGGCACATACAATATTTCAGCTACAAAAGATCTGATATGAATATAACGTGGCGCGAAAATGTATTTTTATTTTAATGCAAAGCAAAATTCTAGTTTTATTTTAAAAGATTTTTCCATAATATTTGCGAAATTTGGAGTAAACGCGCTATAAAAGAGTTTCAAAATTCAAACAGTATCAAAGTTACCATTTGTGGCGCGTTTTACTTCAAATTTAGCAAATATTATGGAAAAACCTTTTAAAATAAAACTAAGATTTTATTTTTCATCAAAATGAAAATACATTTTCGCGCCACATTATATTCATATCAGATCTTTTGTAGCTGGAATATTGTATGCGCCACTCATTTTTACGGCGTTTAGCGGTTTTTTTTCTTGCAATAGACACAAAAATATTTGAGTTTTTTACGGAAATAATATAAATATAGAAAATATCATTTACATTTTATATTTTTTGCAATCGAGTTTCTGTAGATATATTTTAATTTTATCGGAAGTGCTTTAATGTCTATCAATAATTGTTGAAATATGTGTTGTCGCTAGAAGCGCTATATTGAAATGTACTCTATCACATCAACAATTATCATTTCGTCGCCAAATAAAAAAGATTTTTAAATTAATTGAGAAATTAGGTTTTTTTTCGGTTTAAAAATGATAATATGAATGTTAGAGTAGGTTTGTAAAGTATTTGTATGATTGGGATTAATCCACGGAAATAGAATATGAGGAAGGCCTCGTAAAAGATGGGTAGACGGCGTAGAAGAGATCACAAGAGAAGATCACAAGAAGAAGATCACAAGAAGAAGAAGAAGAAGAAGGAATGTAGGAATGAATTTGTTTGGGATACCTTCTTCTCTGACACATGTGTTAAATACATTCAGCAGTGCGTTTTTGAAGTTATACTTCTTTAGGTACCAGTGTGAATTTTTACATTCCCTGGCGCATGCGCACACCGACAGTATGGTATTAGTCGCTACATATTTTAAGTTATGTATAATATATTATTAGTGTTTTTAGTAAATATATTTAATATACTTTTTATGTCTGTGGATTTGTCTTCAATAAGTATTATTGAAAATGTTTATTTTCAATTAATGTATCTGTCACCGTGATTGCAATTATGTCCGAGAAATGATCGACTGAATACAAAAGCGGTGGTAGCTGATCGGTAGAGCATTCGCCTAGAGATCGGGAGGCCCCTTGTCCAAATCCGGACAAAGTCATATCTATTTTTGTTTCATTTTTTTTTATTTTTGGTCTTCTTTTTGTTGTTTCCAAAATTAGTGTAATATTTAAATACAATACAAAAAACTGTTTAAAGTAGATAGGTATATTGATTTCGTTGAAATTATAATATGAAGTTAGATTATATTATGATAGAAGTATAACTTCTTACGTGCGTACAAAGTACAAACACATTCTTTTTTTCTGTGGTATTTCTTTAATATTCCGAGTAAAGGAAAGCGTCCACAGGTCCGCATCGTACGCATCGGACGCATCGTACGCATTGGATTAATTTTTCGTACTGCGTCCACTGTATCGGCAGCAATCGGATTACCGATGCCACTACCTGCTAGGGTAGAAAAATTATCAAGGTAGACTTTAAAATTGGTTGTTTATTTAATTTAATAATTAATTTATGCATATTAGCTTACATTTATTAGTATGGTAAAATATGATATTTTAATGTATCTGTTTAGTAGCAAGAAATCCGCAAAAACTTTAAATTTATAGTTCTTTTTTAAACATCTACAAAACAAAACACACTAGGTACATACAACCAATATTAAAAGAAAGCCTGTAATATTTACTACAAAATGCAATACTAATATACAGGGTGTCCATTTAAAAAAAAATTGTATTTGCAAATAGTGATCACATTGTATGTATATTATATTGATATACCTATGTCACAGATAATAAATTATTTAAAAATGACACTATACTGGTAAAACTCTCATATGCCATTTGAAATATTTCGAAAATTATTAACTTTAGATCTATAAAAGCTTACAAAAACTCTACATGTTTTTAAAAAATACATTCAAAAATGATTTGTAAACATTATTTATCAGCATATAATAGTAATATTACAGCTTTTACACCAATTCTCTCGGTAGACCGCTATAGCAGAAACACGAGGGTAGACCGCATAGTAGCACCCATTTTCTAACTAATTATACATTTGGATATAATAGTATAGTATAGTTGATCCAAAAGATGGCATAACCCAGACATCCAAAGTGAAAGTTATCCTTCAACACCAAATTGTTCTATATGGTCCACACAATGTCCAGAAAAAAGTCACACCATTTTGAGCGTCGCGTTTGGGGGGGAGAGGGGGGAGAAATCGGTAAATTCGTAGTTTTTTAAGTTTTTCGCCAATATTTCTAAAACTATGCGGTTTAACGTGAACAACCCTCTATACAAAATTGTTCTACAATAAATTTGAAATAGAAAAGGCCCTATGCATAATCTTTCTAAAATGAATGGTTCCAAAGTTACGGAGGTAGTATAGTATAACTGGTCCAAAAAAAGGCCTAACCCAAACATCCAAAGTAAAAGTTTTCCTCAAACACCAAAATGTTCTATATGGTCCACATATTGCTCAGTAAAAAGTTACACCATTTTGAGCGTCCGGTTTGGGAGGGAGATGGGAGAGAAGCCGGTAAATTAGTAGTTTTTTTTACGTTTTTCGTCAATATTTCTAAAACTATGCTTCACCGTAAACAATGTTATGTATATAAATGTTCTACATGAAAGTTAAAATAAAAAATGTTCTATACATAAATGTTATAAAATCAACGGTTCCAGAGTTGCGGAGGGTGAAAGGTCGAGGTTTTCGATACTTTTTATATTTTTTGGGTAATATTTATGATATAACTACACCAAAAACCCAGACATCCAAAGTGAAAGTTATTATTCAACACCAAATTGTTCTATATAGTCCACATAATGTTCAAAAAAAAAGTCACACCATTTTGAGCGTTGGGTTTGGGGGGTAGAGGGGGGAGAAATCGGTAAATATAAAAAGTATCGAAAACCTCCACTTTTCACCCTCCGTAACTCTGGAACCGTTGATTTTGAATATTGACGAATAACTTAAAAAAACTACTAATTTTCCGATTTCTCCCTCATCTCCCCCCCAAACCGGACGCTCAAAATGGTGTGACTTTTTACTGAACAATATGTGGACCATATAGAACAATTTGGTGTTGAAGGAAAACTTTTACTGCAAGCAAGCAAGCAATTTGATTTAACCCGACCTGTGGGATTTGTTCACCCTCTCGAAGGAGTACATTCGGGTGTAACAAGTCATTGGGGCGAGGTGTTTTGACCCGAGTTATACAGGGATCACCCCACCTCGCTCCAATGCCCCAGGCCATCCCTTTCCCCCCCATAGCACGCTGATGCGCGATGGAGGCACAACTATCGTAGCCAAATGCTCTTCACAATGGAACCCTGGGTAATAAGATTCCACTGTGGTACCCTAATCGAATGCAAAAAACTAGGCCCAGCGTGATGCGCTCTATGCCTTTATCTTCTTAATAACTTATCCGCGGTACTAAAAATTGCTTGCTTGGGCCCCGAGTCATCGTGCCGAGCCCCACTGAGCCCTGTTGGGCCCTGCTGGGCCCCGCCCGATGACTCGATGCTCTAATTTTTTTGTGTTTTTGGTTTTTTTAATTTTTTTGGGGGCTTTCGCCATTTTTTTATTTTATATAAATTTTTTTGGGGGCTTAAGGCCCTTCTAATTTTCTAATATTTGCTTACCTTGGAGGTGGTCGTGGTACTTGAACTTCGTGGGTAACGCTATCTTCGGCACTTGTTTCGAGCTACGAACACACTACTATCACTTATCACTTTTAGTTTATCCTATAATTTGTTGTTTCGGGCGTCTGTGCTTCCATCGGTGGAACTCGTCGTATCTTAGCGTCTCTCGCAGTATGTAATTTGGGTGATGTTCTAATTCTGCGAATTTGACCCTTGCCTTGTCTGTCATGGTTTCTGTGACTCTCACCTGTTGGAGTTCTCTGAACAGGAATCTTTCAGCTACATATCTTGGGACTCTGACGGCCTCCCTCAAGCTGTTGTTATGGACTGCTTGGATCTTCTTCTTGTGTGTATTACATACGTGTCCCCATGCGAGAGACGCATAAGTTAATACCGGTAGGATTATACTATTTATCAATCTTAACCTTGTTTTGAGTGTTAGTTTACTTTTTCTGCCTGTGAGTCCTCTTAGATTCGCTCTTGCTATGTTGGCCTTCTGGACTGTGGCTTCTACGTGTTTTTGGAAGGTTAATCCTTTATCCATAATGACTCCTAGGTATTTGGCTTCGTTTTTCCACTCGATGGGCCTGTTCTGCACCCTCAATTGTTCCTCTGGCTGCTGTCTCCCTTTCTTGTATAGAACCGCTTGTGTTTTCTCTGAATTTATGGCTATCTTCCATTTGATACACCATGCTTCAATTTCTTCTAGTGCAGTTTGTAGGTTGGTCACTGCTATATCTGCGTTTCTATGCTTGGCCGCTATTGCTGTATCGTCGGCGTAGAGGCTCATGAGGGTACCTGGTGTTCTAGGTACATCTGCGGTGTATATCGTGTACAGCAGGGGTGACAGGACCGCTCCCTGTGGTACTCCAGCCTCCGGGATTCCGAGTTCGGACAGGACTTGTCCTATCCGAATCCTGAACCTCCGGCCGCCCAAGTACGACGAGATTAGCCTCGTCATCGCTCCGCTGTACCCGTAATCCCGCATTTTGAATAGGAGCCCCTTGTGCCAGACTCTGTCGAATGCCTTGCTTACATCCAGGAACGCTGCTCCAGTGTACTGCTTATCATTGAAACCGGCTGCTATGTACTCGGTTAGCCTGAGGACTTGTAGTTCGCTGGAGTGCTCTGCTCTAAATCCGAATTGAGCCTCTGGGATGATATTTAGTCGGGTTGTTTCCGCTTGCAGTCTGCTGAGGATGATTCTTTCCACTATCTTGCTGATCGCTGGAAGTAAGCTGATTGGCCTGTAGTTCTGTGGGAATGTGTGATTCTTGCCAGGTTTTGGAATAATGATGACACGGGCCACTTTCCATCTGTTTGGGAATATCTTGAATCTTAATATTGCGTTTATAATATTTGTGAAATACACTATAGCTTTTCTGGGCAAATATTTTAGGGCTCTGTTGGTTATTTCGTCGAGGCCAGGCGCTTTTCTCGGTGAACTATTTTTGATATGTTCATTGATTTCTTCCGGTGATGTTGGGGGGATGAAGTCCTCTGGGTCTTCTGGTCCTTCTTCTTGTTCTTCGACTTCTTCCAGGAAGTCGTCGTCTTCGTCTTGGTGGAAGTTCAGTCTGCATTCATCTTCGAGTGTAGTCCTCATCGCCTCTGCTTTGTCTTCTATGGTGTATACCATGCCGTATCTTCCATGTAGTGGGGGGATGGGTTTCCTGTCGCTTCTCAGCATTTTCTGGAGCTTCCAGACATTTCTCATGTTTGAGTCTTGTTCTTCCATCTCTTGTACGAAGTTGTCCCATTTTTCGCTACGGTGGAGTTTTAGGGCCGTTTGGACCTCCCTATTTAAAATATTTGCCCAGGATTTATCTACTCTGTTTCTTGTTCTTCTTGCTGTTTTCTTTGCTCTATTTTTTTCCCTTATCAACTCTTGTGTTTCTTGTGGTATGTCTTTGAACCTTCCCATGAATATCTCGACATCTTCCTCTGTTGTGCTGTTTCTAATTGCCTCTTGGATGATATTTTCGAAGGAAAACTTTTACTTTGGATGTCTGGGTTAGGCCTTTTTTTGGACCAATTATACTATACTACCTCCGTAACTTTGGAACCGTTCATTTTAGAAGGGTTATGCATAGGTCCTTTTTTATTTAAAATTTAATGTAGAACAATTTTGTGTAGAAGGTTGTTCATGCTAAACCGCTTAGTTTTAGAAATATTGACGAAAAACTTAAAAAACTACGAATTTGCAGATTTCTCCCCCCCCCCAAACCCGACGCTCAAAATGGTGTGACTTTTTTCTGAACATTATGTGGACCATATAGAACAATTTGGTTTTGGAGGATAACTTTGACTTTGGATGTCTCGGTTTGGGTCTAACTATACCATACTATAAAGGAATACACAAAGATGTTACAATTTGATTTAAATGGAAAATAGTAACTACATCAGTAAAAGTTTTTTTTTAAAGAATAATTAAAGTTGCCTTTCTGAAATCGTAAAAATATTTTCTGTGTTTTTAAACTATGTACTTATAACACATTTTGCTTGCTTTTTCATCTTTTGTGAGGGACAGTGAAATGTCTTGCATCAATTTTACACTTCTCTCAGGAACATCATTAACAAGTCTTATACATATTTTTAAAAAGTTCATTGCATTTAAGATAGAAAAAGGTGTTGTTTTTTTAAAGAGAATAATTTTCATAGTTGGACACTCAACATATGTTAAAAAAGACCAATAAACAAGAAACATGAGTAATATTTATGATATTTTAATCCCCATAATCAACCTATCATGGACTATAATATTTTTACCTGAATATACCTATATCACAGTATGAAGAGGGGCAGTGTTGGTTGTTAACAACCAACTTGAGTTGGTTGTTAACCTCTCACCTGATCACAACAACCTTGTGCAAATTCCGAGCAAGGATGACATACATCCACATGTGATATATTTTTAATCTTAAGACATCGACTTATTGTCGATTACTATACAGCTCATAATGTAGCAATAATGTTATTTTGAGGTTTTACACCTATTCAAGTGGCTAGTTTCAATTACTTGTACACTGGACGTTTACACTGAGGATGGTCAGTTTGACCGAAAACGTTTTGTTGTACTTCCACTCCCTTGTGGATAAATTTTAAGAATTTTTAAATAAATTTATATACCTACATACAACAGAAGTGTTTACTTCATTCTACGTTGTCTTAACAAAGGTATACAGCCAACTACAGGGTTTACCCTTTTAAAGTTTTAAAATCTTTAGTCGCGCATGGCGACCGCGGAATGTTTCCAGTCGCTTGTGCTCCACTCTCGCATTGTTAGTCGCATAGAAACGTACGGGTTTTAACAGGGAAAACCCGCATCCACCACTGGTGAATTACCAATTGCGTACTGCCGGTATTACTTCTTGAGATCAAAGTGCCGACATGGAAGATGTTTTACTGTCCTTATTTATCCTGTGCCTATATATAAAATAAAAGTTAAAACTGAGTTTACTTGTTTCATTACGAAGAAGACGATGGTCAAATGCAAATAGCCGTAGATTAGCTCCCACTGGGCCAAGCGACATTCCGAACAGAGTGCGTGGGGTGAGTCCACTGATCGGCATTCCGAATGATTCATCGTCACGCATCGCGAAAGTTGCCTCTCGAAGCAACTCTTCGGCATTACCGATGATCAGTGGATCAGTGGACGCAGTTACATAAGTTTTTGTACAAGGCAAACTAAAATCCGTTGCGTACGATGCGTCCGATGCGTACGATGCGGGCCTGTGGACGCTTGCCTCAAAAGTGCATTATCGCTGCAGCTTAATTATTTTTTATATTTTTGGGGTATATCAGGGGATATCAGATATTTCTTCACAGTTGTTTTATACATAGGTATCGATTTGTTCCATATAAGTCCCTATAAAAAAATTGTGTAAATTTTAGCATTCCTTCTCTGCTTTCTATAACATTTTCATGTTTACCTCTTAGTTTAATAATTTTTCCCCTGTCGATTTTCTGTTAAAAACCTTTACACTTCTGTTTTTATTATTTTCCATTAGTCTATTATGTTGTGGTCAAATATGTCTTGTTTGGCTATTATACTTGAAATTTTTTATTTCTGTGTACTAAATTGTGTTCCTTTTTCCCAATTTAATGGAAATAATAAGAAACTATTACCTCATTCTCACTTTTAACTTTTAAAATCCCATCTGCCAGATAGGCAGTTTCAAATAAAGCATGGAAGTGAATGTACAGAGTTGTATCCAATAAATTCAGGAGTTAGGCAAGGTAGCGTGCTTGGAGCGATACTTTATCTATTGTATACTACAAACGTGCCATCAACACAACTTACTTCTCATTCGACATTTTCTGATGATACAGCCATTTTGGCTTTGGTCACTGCTCTAATATCACCATTTAGGAACCTGAAAACTAGTCTGAACAACTTACAAAACTTATAAAATTGCAAATTTAGAAAAAACATCATTATATCATGAATAAAGGGACACGCGGGCATTAGGGGTAACGAAATAGTAGACAGGCTAGCCAAATCCGCCCTAGAAATAGCCGAAGAACCTCCCTTGAACTTATTACCCATTTCGGATATTGATATTATTAGTAAACGACATCAAAAAGAAAACTGGCAAACGTATTATCGAAACACGAGAACTGGATGTAATTACAAACAAATGCAGCCTGAAATTCCCATAAAAAGATGGTTTCATTCTGTATAAAATCGCCATTTCATAAGGGTTATAAATAGATTGAGATGTAATAACGCTCTTACTTCCCTTTATATGTTCAGTTTGGGTCTCACAGAGTCACCTAACTGTGAGTGTGGAAAAGAAGGTGATCTACTACATATTCTCCTCGAATGTTCCCATAATCAGTAAATATAAACAAATTTTATGATAATCTTAATATTTTAAAAATTCCACTTCCTGTCTACCTGAACAATTTGATTTTTTCTGAAGATATTACTTAATACATTAAAAACAATTTACGAACTTAGCAAAAACTGTAAATATAAATTGTAGCAATATAATTATTAACCCTCTATTTAATAGTCCAGAAAGCCACTGCGCATCCGCTAGGAAAAATATTCTAATTCGGATTTTTTGCACAATCTTACTCAAAAAGGACTCCTTTTAACAATTTTGCATGTTGCCAGGACCAAAAGGTGGTCAAAATTTTTTTAAACGTTTTTTTTTTGTTTTTTTCCTAAAATTATTTTTTTTGCATGGAAAAAAGTTTTTTTAGGTTTTCTGGATCATTCCAAACAGAAAAGGTCTTTAGTGACTTTTCTCTAAAAATGACAGTTTTTGACATATAAGCGATTAAAAATTGAAAAATTGCGAAATCGGCCATTTTTAACCCTCAAAAACTAGGTGAAAAACTGAAAATTTGAGTGTTGCCTAGGTAGGTAGATATTCTTTAAACATCGATTGATGAAATCCCGAAGAGTTTTTTGCACTACAATATTCAAAACTCCTTTGTTTTTTAATTGCTAATCAAGCGTGCGCGACACTATTTTCCACCGACAGTATGGTGCAAATGAAAGGAATAAATTCGTTATTTCGTAAACCGGCGACTTTAATGAAAAATTCCGAAACAGGTCGATTTTTATTTTTAAGTTATGATATTGTGGCATATATGTATACTAGTGACGTCATCCGTTTGAGCGTGATGACGTAATCGATGATTCTTTTAAATAAGAATAGGGATCGTGTGGTAGCTCATTTGAAAGGTTCTTCAATTCTCTATTAAATAATGTAAACATTTATATAAGTATTTATACAGTGTGTCCTTCTACTTCGTTTTTTGTCAAATAATTTAATTTAATAAAAAATTTTTGGACACCCTGTATAAATAATTATGTTAGTGTTTATATTACTGAATAGAGAATTGAATAACCTTTTAAATGAGCTAGCACACGACCCCTATTCTCGTTTAAAATAATCATCGATTACGTCATCACGTCCAGATGGATGACGTCACTGGTATACTATATATGCTACAATATCATAACTTAAAAATAAAAATCGACCGGTTTCGGGATTTTTCCTTAAAGTCGCCGGTTTACGAAATAACGAATTTATTCCTTTCGTTTGCACCATACTGTCGGTGGAAAATAGTGTCGCGCACGCTTGATTAGCAATTAAAAAACAAAGGAGTTTTGAATATTGTATTGCAAAAAACTCTTCGGGGTTTCGTCAGACGATATTTAAAGAATATCTACCTACCTTGGTAACATTCAAATTTTCAGTTTTTCACCTAGTTTTTGAGGGTTAAATATGGCCGATTTCGCAATTTTTCAATTTTTAATCGCTTATATGTCAAAAACTGTCATTTTTAGAGAAAAGTCACTAAAGAGCTTTTCGGTTTGGAATGATCCAAAAAACCTAAAAAAAACTTTTTTCCGTGCAAAAAAATAATTTTAGGAAAAAAACAAAAAAAAAACGTTTAAAAAATTTTTGACCACCTTTTGGTCCTGGCAACATGCAAATTTGTTAAAAGGAGTCCTTCTTGAGTAAGATTGTGCAAAAAATCCGAATTAGAATATTTTTCCTAGCGGATGCGCAGTGGCTTTCTGGACTATAAGTAATTTTATTAAAACAAAACAGGCATGTTCGTTAAAACAAACAAACATGTTTGTTTTGTTGTTATTTTTACAACCCTGTAGATTTAAGTAATTATTGTATGTTATAATTGAAAAAAAAAGAACAAGAAAAAAAAATGAGAAAAAACAAAAAAAAACCAAAAAAAGAGAAGGAAAAGGAAAAAAAAGAAAAAAAAATTAAGAAGATGTAAAGCGAGATGCTGAATCGGGTTTATGTCTTAGCGTAGTAAAAAGTCAATTAAAAAAAAAGAAAAAGAAAAAACAAATTAAAAATATAATAAAAAAATATTTAAAAAAAATAAATATATACAAAAAAATATTTACATCCAAAACAGTGTATTTTTTTAGATAGTAGTATGTTAGTTTGTTATGTACATATATTTAGAGTTAAAAATACAGAAAACATTCCTCTGATTGAAAAAAAAATTGTTTGTTTTTAAAATAAAATGTCTGGCTAATTGACTCAGCCAAGGACATCAAATTCACACAAAAAAAACTTACAAAACTGACTAAAAAAATGGCGTATTAAAGCAAATGGATTGAAGTCAACACACATGACGTGACGTTTACCCTCCACAAATAAAAGTGTCCTATTTTGTTTATTAATTGTCAACTTCCACAATATGATAGCGCCAAATACCTCAACATGGACGTGGATCGACGACTGACTTATACAAAACACATGTCATATTCACTAAGCTCAAGCAACTTGGCCTCAAACTAAGAAACATGTATTTTCTCATAGGTAAAACTCTCTAAGTAAAATTTTCTCGCAGATAAAAACTTTTTAAATAACAAAATATTATTATACAAAACAATCTTGAAATATCTGTGGACCTACGGCATCCAGCTGTGGGGAACTTTTAGCAACTCTTAGCAACTCTAACATATCCATATTTTAGAGGTCACCAAAATAAAGTAATGTGGCCTATTGTTGATGCTCCCTACTACGTCAATAACGAAATCGTTCAGCATGATATCCCTTTATGATCCATCAAAGAAGCCATACATCGTTTCAGGACCAACTATACTAAAAGAGTATACCGTAGGCTCAAACGTCTACTACCAACAGACCTATCTACATCGCAAAGATTTTAGTTTATGCGACAGACTAAATTTTCGATCTAATAGCATATAAAACAACACCAAAAATGTTGCTCCACATCGCACCAGATTGAAACCCACTTTAGTTTATATTTTAAGCAAAATTTTTATAAATTAACTTAAAGGATGTTACTCTATATCAGTGTTTCTCAATATTTTTGAGTCATGTACCACAAAATACTTTTTATTATTTTTGGTACCACCTAACTCAAATAACTATCTAGCTAGGTAATCTAATTAACTATAATAGTGGTGCTGATTTTGGCTGTTTTTGCGTTTTGTGTACCACCGCAAATAATGATATGTACCACCCACCAGTGGTACATGTACCACATATTGAGAACCGCTACTCTATATAACTTCCGCTTCATTGTCAGGAAAAACGCTTATTGTCTGCTACGCAAATTGCAGGTCTCTCTAGAAGATTCAAAATAATTGTACACATTCTGATGTTATTGATAATAGATGCCCAAAAAAGTTGCTGATCTTAACGTTTCTTAACTGAAGTAAAAAATATTTATGAATTAAATTCTGTAAGTTCTGATCAATATAAATAAATTCCCATAACATAAATATTTTTCCAATATATCTTTTCCTAACAGTGGAGATAATCTTGACAATTATCCATCATTATCCAATATAACTAAAAGATATATCGGAGCTGTTCCCGACCCCAAAGACGGCGTGCATCGCCGCTTCCGAAATCAAACTGCCACCACTGCGACGTCGAAGATAAAAAGAATATTATGTCATTTGTCAAAAGTGACTACGCAAGGTATTAGAGTTCTACGACTTGGGGTGAATTGGAAAATATTTGGGGAGAGAAAACTAAATGTGTTGCCGTAAAAAAGGGATTCGCGTTTAACGGATTGATTCTTGGAATTGAAATTGCAAAATAACGAATACAGATCGGATTTCTGATGTGTATTTAAATCGATAGATGGTGTTTGGGGAAACTGGTTTACTGTTGAAGCCTATTTTAAAAGCTTCACCATGTAAATAACATTTTTCTTACACCAGATATATTCTCCTTGTGAGATTATTTTCAGTTTGAGACAGATTCCGATGCGTTTGATAGAAATTATTATTTCAGTCGTCTAAATATTTACAGCCTGTCATGTTCATTAAAATGAATTTTGGAAAAACACGAAAAAACATATAGAATATGGATTTATGTTGGAAATAACGTGCATCAAAGCATGTTATTTTTTGATATTTCTATAGCTAATAAATGGCACCAAACATAAAGCAATTCGAAAAATAAAGAGCTTTGAAGGAGGTAAGAAATAATAAAGCTCCAGGACACGACGGTATAATTGACGAGCTGTTGAAAACAAACAACACAATATAAATAAAATCAATGGGAAAATCCCAGTAGTTGGCTGTATATCATAGTTTAAAAAACTCATACAGAATTAAAAACTTCAAGTTGTATATTGGTATAAAATCGTTTATTAAAAGACTTCATAAAATGTCATCCAAACGGATTGCAAAACGTTTTCGTTCTAATTCAGAACATCTTCAGTGCCTAGAATAAAGTATTTCCACGTTAGATTAAAGCAAAAAGTTAAAATTTGTGACTGTTAATAAGAACAAACATGTGGAAAATACTAAGATTCTGCTGAGTAATTGGAACTAGCACACTTTAAAGTGGTAACCTCATAATGTATGGTTTACATAGTATAGTTTATGAAAATATGATGACTACAAGTCGATGTTAGTAGATTACATTAAATACATGCTCAAAGGGCAACATGTTTCCCTGCTAGAAAATACTAGGTTCTTGCCAGTTCAATGGGCACAGACCAACTGAGAAAATAGGCAATGGACATTTAATATGACAATAGTGACATGGCAAGACAGGATAAAGCCAATTTTTGGTTAAGAACTTCAAAAAGTCTAGTTTTAATTTTGGATTTTAGGTAACTAAAATCCAGTCTAGTACTACTCTGACAATTAAAAGGTAAAAATGACCCTCACAATTATAGATCTACATATATCGTTGCTCGGTTAAATATATCAACTGTCTAAGAGAATTATTAACACCCAGTTGACGTACAAAATAGATTATTACAGGCAGGTTCAACAAGCTGGCTTCCGAAAAGGATATAGTGCATCGGACCATTTGCCAACAATGAGAACATAGAAAAGGCAAATGAATACCAGCTACCCTCATTTCTTACCTTCGTAGACTATGAAAAGGCATTCGATAGTACCCAGTTGTGGGCCATAGGACAAGCTATTAATAATTGTTGAATAGATCATAGATATAAGAAACTAATACATAATACACAAAAATGCAACTACGATAGTTCAATTAGAATTCCTTCTGTGATTTTTCGGGTTTGACTCCGCTTTGAATAAAAATACAAATCTCATCTCCATTAATGGATGCGTTAGACAAAGGGAAGTAATATGGCTACAACTTTTTAATCTAGCTCTAGAAGACGTCTTAATCAAAACGTACCAAAAAAAAGTTAACTAATAACAAGATGAAAATTTGGTAAAAGCTTAACGGTGTCTAGTAGGACAAACTTTGATGTACGGGAACACTGGAAAAGGGGAAGTTTTAATTGTGGAACAGTTTAAAAATTTGGAACGCCAGATTACGAAAACGTCCCATGTGTTTTGTCGAACAGAACATCCAATTGATTTGTTACCCTTTCATGAAACTCTCATGTAAAAATCAGACTGCTATTACTAACCAACATGATTCCTGCCATTTGACATAATCTTCGTGTTCCACCCGTTAAAATGCCCAGTTGGTGATAAACACCAGTCTGATTTTTGCATGAAATGCAAAATGTTTAATGAAATGGTAACAAATCATTGGAAGTTCTGTCTGACAAAATACATAAAACGTTTTCGTAGTCTGACGTTCCAAATTTTTAACCTATTCCACAATTAAAACTTACCCTGTTCCAGTGTTCCCGTACATCAAAGTTTGTCCGACTAGACACCGTTAAGCTATTAACAAATTTTCAGCTTGCTATTAATCAACTTTTTTTGGTACACGGTATCCAGGTCTACACCTCATTCGATAACGACATCGTGACTATAGCGGACATATTCGAGAAGCTGGAACCAAAGTACGGAAATCACTAGAAAAGGAAAAAACTGGCATGAGCAAGATTTGGAAAACTTAGTTCTATACTTACGAACCGCAAAATACTCCAATATTTGAGGAGTAAAATTTTCAGACAGCGCATCGTTCCTCTCATGGCATATAGATGTTAAATCTGGACTCTAAACTAGAAGCACCAGAGCGGTGACTTTGACTGCTTTCTATTTTTGACCCTCTGTATTACTTAGTCCTAGTTGTTTTAGAAAGTTGATAAATTAGAACTTTTCCTAGATCTACTTGAGGATCATAATTCCTCCTTTACAGGTACTTAGTGTAATTATTTTTTGAGATGTGTTAATATACACCTAGAAGCACCAGTACCGGGACTCTGTAACTTTTATAGCGAAAGCGTAAGCGTGATTTCCGAACGCTTTCATCAAGTTATACTCTGTAAACTGCTGTCGGATGACGCCGGCAACACCGAATGGAGTTCGGAAGTAAAGCGAAACGTGATTATTTGTGGTTTCGTTTCACCACGTTTAGCGCTTAGAGTGACGTATTAAAAGAAGAAATTGACAATTTTACTTGGTTTTGAGGTTGTTTTTTACCACGTTTCGTTTTTTTGGCCGTTGTTGTTTACAAATACATAGTGTACTTAAGTTTTCAGTTTTCACAAATACATTTTTTTAACATAGAAATATATAATGTTATCCATCAACGGTTGCAATTCATTAAAAAGGTAATGGAATAAATCTTTATTTAATCTAAACAACTCTATGAATCGTAAATCCGGCAAACCAAAATAATCACTTCTATCCCTTAAAAATCTACCTTCTTCACGAAGCAGCCGTAACTGATCCCTACGTTCTTGTTCGTCGAAAATTATTAAATTTATAGGCAACATTTTATTTAATTTCAACAATAAACACTTGTTTTTGTTTACCTTATGCTTTTTTGGAATTATAGGTTAGTTAAATCTGTCAAATATGTAGAATCACATCACATTTCCACAGGACGGAGTTTATCTATGGCATAGAACAAGACAATTATTACAGAACTCTAAAATCTTGAGACGACGTGCTGTGTTGCCGTTAATTTTTACCTAATCGTTCGTTTCAATTCGGTCCAGTTCGTAGAGTATTGCGATAGTATAGCGAAGCGAAGCCACACAATACAGAGTACGATTCGAACTGAACCGTTGCTTTGCTACGCTTCGCTACGACTTGCTTACGCTTTCGCTATAAAAGTTATAGAGTCCCACTGCAGGGCGGTCATTTTGACTGCTTTCTATTTTTGACCCTCTGTATTACTACTTATTCACAGTTATTCTAGAAACTTAAAAATTTAGGACTTTGCTACATCTATTTAAGGATTACAAGTTCTCTTTTGCAGGTAGGTGCTTAGTGTAATTACTTTTTGAATATATTGATGTCTACCTAGAAAAAATGCGGTCCTTATTACGGAGGAGAAGTACCAGATCTGAACAATGATCAACAGATAAATTTGCACTTGCGTCGGCAATATAGAACCTATTTATAGAGAATTGTATATTTTGCTACAACTACAACTGGCTAAAATATATCTATCGATGAACAGCTTTTTCCCACAAAGGCAAAATGTCAATTCACCCAGTACATGGCGTATAAACCCGATAAGTTTGGAATCAAATTCTGGCTTACAGCTAATGTCTAGTCCAAATATTTATTGCACGGATTTACTTACCTACGGAAAGATGAACAACGACCAGACAATCAACTTCTAGGGGAACATGTAATTAGCCGTCTAATAGGCCCATTTATGAATAAGGCAAGAAATGTCACGACACATAAAAAATGTTGTTCTGAAGCTATTTCCTTGTGGCATTTTTATAATTACGTATTTTTTATGGGAAATAAGCCACAATTTTAATAAAAATTTTGTGTTTTGACAACGAAACCCGATTTGGGCTTCGAAACGTTAATAAATTCATTTTTTATTAAAATTGTGGCTTATTTCCCATAAAAAATACGTAAACATAAAAAATATTACGAAAGAAGGCTACCAGCAGTACTGGAACAATAAACCGAGCAAGAAAGGATATTCCTCCGTCAATAAAAAACGAAAAGATGAAATTGTACAAATCAAAAATGTTCATACACGAAGACTTGAGCTAACCAGGTGTACCAGAGGAAAATGATCAAAAATGTTCTAGCGCTGAAATCTCTATACTCAAACAATATTGAAATAGGCATAGACAAAAAGGAGAAACCTAAAACCATTACCTACTACAACCATACAAAATACGGAGTAGACGTTGTAGATCAAATGACCAAACACTGCTCATCCAAGTCAGCTTTAAGAAGATGGCCGTGCAGGCTTTTTTAATGTCTTAGATATGGTAGGAAGAACTGCTTGGATTCTGTGTAAGGAAGTTACTGGTTGTCAAATATCTGGGCAAACTTTCCTACTTCAGTTAGTGGCATAATTACGAAAAGATCATCTGACTAAGGGCAGGACAACATTAACGGAAACAAATCAGAGGTACAACCCCTCAACCAAATAATAAACGTAGGCAGTGACAAAAGCTACAATATTTTGGACATGTGATGCGGAGCGAGAAGTATGGCATCCTATGACTCATAATGCAAGGATGGGTATATAGCAGAAGAAGCATCGGAAGAAGACGAATTTCATGGCTGAGAAACCTGAGAGAATGGTTTGGTTGCAGCTCAAAACAACTATTCAGAGCTACAGACTCAAAAACTAAAATAGCTATGATGATTGCCAACCTCCCTAGCAGAGATAGCACTTGAAGAAGAAGAAGTGGAAGACTGGGAAATAAAACTAAAATAAAACATGCGAAAGTCATATACCTATGTAAAAAATTTGTGTGTAGGTCTTGTAGAAGCAAAATTAAAAAATTTTGTTACTACCTACATAAATTGTGCTTAAATAATTAAATAATTTATTTAAATTAACTAATTGTCTTTTGTTAGTAGGTATTAACTCAATATAGGTTTTTTTCAATTAAAAAAAGATAGGAAAATGACTGGTGATAGAAAATTTTAATACCCGTCATCTTGACCGCTCCGGTGCTTCTAGGTATGCAAAAATGTTGGTGCTTCTAGAGTTAAGGGGGGGCCAAAAAAAATCTATCCTTAAAAAAACTCGAAATTGTCAGATTAAGATAAGGTAAGTTAAGTACATACATGCAAAAGAGTATATATTTCAAAGAATTTTTTCGTACTAAAGGACATCTTTAATATCTGTTTTATCGGAAACGTCATCTTAAATAACGATTTCAAGACCATATCAGGTATACTAAATAATATAAATAGTCCTAAACATTGAAATATCCATTTCAGTACTGTTTATTTTGCCGCATACTGTATTTATATGTAAAAATGTTTTCAAATCTTCTGGTAGGGGATCCCAAGCGGGGATTTTTGCAGTTACTCGAGCGCGTCAGATTAGCATATGGGGAGAAACCTGGTACCCTGCAGATACCTCTACCATATATTGGCTCTTAACACAGGAGGGTTCGTTAAGGGGGGCCCGAAAAGAAAATCTATCCTTAAAAAACTCGAAATTGTCAGATTAAGATAAGGTAAGCTAAGTACATGCAAAAGAGTGTATATTTAAAAAATCTGACGATTTGAGCCGGGTGTAAGGAAATAGGTGAGTCCCAAAGTTTCACAAGAAAAAAGCGAATATTTCGCGAAACGAATGACAGATCGAAAAACTAAAAAATATATGCTCAATATTTTTTTAAAATCTATCGAATGATACCAAACACGACTTCCCACGGAGAGGGGTGGGGGGTAAATTTAATATTTTAAATAAGAATCCCGCGATATTTCGCGAAAGGAACATAAGATCGAAAAACTGTAAAATACATTGACTTATTCAATATTTTTGAAAAATCTATCGAATGGCACCAAACACGACCACCCACGGAGGTGGGGTGGAGAGTTTTTTTAAAATCTTAAGTAGGAACCCCTATAAAAATAAGTAACTTTTATTCGAAACATTTTTTCGAATTATGGATAAATTCGAAATTATAATCGGAAAAAACGATTGTTGGAAATGGAAAATTAAATTAAAAAATGGCAAGCACCCACTAAAATGAAAAACCTTCACAACCCAATAGGTCCCCATAACGCTCGAGTGACTGCACATTTAGAATACTTTTCTCCCCTACTATTAGATCAAAAACAAAATTCGAGCTCAACAAAAATTGACAAACGCAAATGTATCTTCTCGGGCCACTCCTCTCGTAGACCATAGGACTACAAGACAAGATGGGGCCCCTGACATATTGGGGCCCCCTCGCAAACTTCATGCTGCGGGGGCCTCTGTTACGCCCCTGGCGGTAAGCAGAATTGCTATTTTATTTTTTATTCAAAGGTTATTCGGGTTCAAAAATTGCAATTTTTCGATTTTTTGAAAGTTCAACCGCGTTTATCTCGAAAACTATGCATCCTACGAAAAGACTTGTATTAACATTTTTGGGTTAGAATGACCCAAAAAATACAAAAAAATGTTGTGTTTTGCGAGAAATCGCTGTTATGTAATTCCTCAACTTCTTTGTTTATAACAATCTTATCGACATCCGAATCAACTGTTACCCAAAAAATTCGTGTTCTACGGGCCAAAATACATAAAAAAACTTGGCTAAGTCCATCTGAATTAAGAAGGCCCCCTGGCGACAGGACTATAATACGATTTTGTCCGAAAGTATAATATTAACGTCAAACAAGAGAAATACCTCAACCCTTATAAGAATAAACAAATAGCACAACTCAAATAAGACATCATTCTCAGAATAAACGAAAACAAATGGAAAATCCACTTTTTTGTTGTAATTCCCCAGACACTATCCCATATACATAACGTATACATCGCGTATCATGGAAACACACAATAAAACATATTGTTGTGTAATATCGCCGAAGTTATTAATCTTTCCCATACGTATTTTATCCGCATCTGCGAAGAAAACGGCAAACAAAAGGTCGTCGAAGAAGTAACAAGTTTCAAGCCATCAATTTGTATTAGAAACACGTTTAGCAGAAGTGTGGGAGAAATAAAGAGTGAAAAATTGATCTTATTATTGAACCCTACTGGTCATTCCTTGCTCGCTGGCTTCTCTTCGAGTTTTTGATATTTCATCTACTACGAGAACGATCATTTATTCAGTTGTTTTTCACGGAATTGGATTTGCGCGAATAAGAAAAAGAATTTTCAGTTCAATTGTGTGATTTGTTTCATTTCAGAAAGTTCCAATTGGGATTCGTTATGTAATAATAGAAGATTGCTTTCAAAATGAGATATTTTTATCGTCTCATTAAAAATTTGGAATGGTTGAACAATATTATAATCGGACGAAATAAAACCAATGCTTTTTCTTATTGTTGCATCATCAAACATTACCATTATTATTACGAGTATACTATTCTGTTACAGAATTGAGAATAATAGTCTTAAATAAATAGCAGACAAGATAGGTTGGCATTTGAAATTAATTGAAATTATAACAATCACATTTTCAATTTCCTTTAACCCCTAAATGCATCGTGTTGCAGTTATGCAACGTATATATTTTAATTAATATAAAACCCGTATGTGGTTTGTTTGCAGCGGAATCTAACGTTACTTACCGCCTTGATCCTGGATAAAGATCGTGGATTAATTTAGAATATAGAGTAATCTGTGAGTGCAAAATACACTGAATAGAAGGTAAGATATGAACTTCCGATTTTTTTTCAGATATTGTATTTATACGTTTGTCAATGATATACAACTTATTAGTCCAGGGCGCATCTGTTTTGAGATGGACGTTGCGATGTGACTTATATTTTTTTGCAGAAATTATTTCGAATTATCTTATACATAATAATAATTGAGTTATCCTCCCACTCAAAGAGGTCCGGAACATTGTTTAAATAATCAAAATGTCAAAAAATAATGGAAAAATTCGATTTTTTCTTCGTTTTTTGATTATAACTTTAAAAGCATTCACTTACGAGAAAAGTTGGACTAACATTAAAGTTGCGTAATTAAATTTCCTACAATATAGTATTGGCAAAAATTTTAAAAATTGTCACCCTTGTTGCAAAATAGCAATAATTGCGAAAAAACCATAAAAAAAAACATGTATTGGCATTTTACGTTTTTCAACCATTTATGCTACAATTGGGACCTTCATATTTTAACCAGAATAACTTTATGATATATTAAAACAATATTGTAAATTTCATTAAGATCGGTTTAATATGATTTGCAAAATAAATTTTGCAATCCAGCTATCGCAAAAAAATCATTTTTTTCATAATGTTGCAGGACTACAAATAAAGCAGATAGCAAGATTTTTTACATATAGAAGGATACTGTACCTTTCATTTCCAATTTGCAAAATTAAAATCGGCTATCTGCTACGGCGTCACGAATTTTTTTAAATAAACATTAATTTTTGGTGCTACGCGCAGGACAGCGGTGTTCGATTCACACAAGTTGATTTCCACCAAAATTTCTTTCAATCTTTATCTAATATATTATTTTCTTGCTCTATATTTTGTTGTATTTTAACATTTTAATTCGACAAAAATCAAACTAATTTGATTATTGTTTGTGAAATATTGTTTAAACAATTGCATATTTTTAAAAATAATAAACTTTTATTCTCTAAATTAAAATATATGAACAAAGAAAGTTTTTGCTAAAAAAAAGTCATTTCAAAGGACGGAGTATGTGTTTTACTTTGCAATAAACAAATTTGTTTATTTATATCGAAATGTAATAAAAATTAAAGTTTATCAATCATTATCAAAGGTCATTGGAATGCCCAATCACAGCAAACGTATCCGCTGTCCTGCGCGTAGCACCAAAAATTAATGTTTATTTAAAAAAATTCTTGACGTCGTGGTAGTTAACCTATTTTAATTTTGTAAATTTCAAATAACTGAAAGGTACAGTATTCTTCTAAATGTAAAAAATATTCAACTTGCTGTCTGCTTTGTTCTCAGTCCTGCAACTTTTTGAAAAAATGATTTTTTTTTACGAAAGCTGGATTGCAAAATTTATTTTGTAAAATCTATTAAACCGATCTTAATGAAAGTAACAGTATTGTTTTATTATATCATAAAGTTTTTCTGGGGAAATATGAAAGTCCTAAGTGTAGCATAAATGGTTGAAAAACGTATAATGCGAATACTTGTTTTTTATGTTTTTTTTTTGCAATTATTGCTATTTTGCAACAAGGGTGACAATTTATAAAAATTTCAACCAATCTTGTATTGTAGGAAATTTAATTACGCAACTATTATGTCAGTGCAACTTTTCCCGAAAATGAATACTTTTAAAGTTATAACTAAAAAAACGAAGAAAAAAATAGAATTTTTCCTTCATTTTTTGACATATTGATTATTTAAACAACGGACCTTTTTGAGTGGGAGGTTAACTCAAATATTATTATACGTGTTATTTTCAAGCAATTTCTGCAAAAAAATATGAGTCACCTCTCAACATCCAAATGTACTAATATTTTTACAGATGAGCCCTGGTCTATATCGGTTTTGTTGCTTTTCGGCAACACTATAAACTCTTTTTGGGACTTAGATAATATTAGGACACCTTTTTATACAGATACGTACTTTCAGAATGAGTCGTCGTTCATCAAAAATAGAAATGAAAGAATAGTGGAAGTGTGTAATAGGTACATACAGCATTGCAGACACCCTATTTTGTCCTGATCACAACGATGACTCAGAAATAGAAATTTAGAAAGAAGATGATGTAGGTGGTGAAGGAAATAGAGGCCACTGAAATATTTGAAGTGCCCTTGCCTTTCGCTTCCAATGCACATTGAAATCACGTGAAAATGGTGAAAAAAAAAAGTTTCCAGACCGAGGATTGTTTGAAAAAAATGGCCTGCACTTGAATGAAAATCAAATAGGATTTCATACTGATAAAAATGAGAATGAAGAGTTATTAGCATTAGAAACACCAATTCTTCACTTATTTTTTCACTGAGAGATGTTCGCCTACATCACTGATAAGACAAATCTTTACGTAATTCAAAAGATCCAACTAACAAAAGATTCTTTCATTTCCGTAGATATCAAAAAGTTTATTGAAATAGAAAAAAACAAGTAAAATCCTCTACAAAAGGTATATTTATTAAAATTCCCTAAGAAGGGCTACATCACAGAACTAGTTTTCGATCGAATAACCGATCATCATCAGTACTGACATGATGCTGGCATGCTAACCACCAAAATACAAAAATATACGGGTAAAAACCCTTTAAAATTGATCAGTCATGAAAACATAGATTATATTTGTGAACATAAACATGGATGCACAAAATATCACATATTCTGCTCGAGATACCATTTGAGCCCAAATTGAGTTGTTCACATATTGAGTAGATGGTGGCCATTTATGTTGCCATGACGATTTAATTTTAATGGGTTTTTACCCGAATATTTTGTATTTTAGTTGTTAGCATGCGTGTGAGCACTGGTTATGATCGGTTATCCGATCGAAAGCTAGTTCTGTGATGTAGCCCTTTTTAGGGAATTTTAATAAATATACCTTTTATAAAGGATTTTACTTGTTTTTTGTAATATATGGTATACAGCCAACTACAGGAAATTTTTTTCCTGGTGGATTTTTATTGAAATAATTTTCTACACATCATTAGATCATTTACCTAACGTTCGATGCTAGTTGAGTGATAATGTTCCCTTTGAGTCTATTAAAAGCATTATGCCTTTAACACTAGAAAGTCGGAGGGGCCAATTTGGCCCCTGTTGCGATTTGAAGTTATTGTAGTTTTTTTGAGGCAATAATAATTTCATATTTTATGACTTTTAATATTTTGATACACAGACTTATTTAGCACAAAAAATATTAAAAATGTATAAAAATTTTCAATTAAAATATTGTTTACTAAATTTAATAAATGGTTTTTCTAACAGACCTACCATAGAAGTCTAACGGGGCCAAATTGGCCCTGTGTAAGTTATTACTGTTTTCTGGGAAAATCGACGAGCCTTTCTTTCAAATTCATGTCGGATGGGTAAAATTATATTTATGTATGTTTATTGAATATGGTTACCCTTATACTGGTACTGATCATCTACGTAATAAAGATAAAATTGTGAGTGAACACAAGTGAACACAAAGATACAATTGTGGGTGTAGAGGACCAAATGACGCGTCTTTATACTACAAAAGTAACTTCAAGACGATGGCCTATGTACGTGTTTTATAGCACTCTTGACTTGGAAGCAATAAATGCATGGATTATTTATAAAGAAATAACTGGAATTAGACTCAGTCTTTGTAAGTTTATTCTTCGGCTGTGTGAAGAATTATGGGCCCCATACCTTGCCTCCCGAAATCTAGAACTACGCTTAGCAACACCAGGTCTACCAACAACTATCACTGTTACTATCCAAAAACGACAAAAATATCAGTTGAAAATATTTTGTAAAGAAAATCATACTTTCAATCATTGCCGCGGCTGTAATAAGGCAATGTGTGGCAAATATCAAAAACTGCAAACTGTATGGTATTCCGAATGTTTTTGATAGGCAGCGAATATGTTAAACAATGAAAGTAAAAAATAAAATCAGATTATATTGTGTAGAGTAGATTTATTTATTTAAACTAAGTTTTAATTGATTAAAGAACGAGGGGCAAAAATGATCCCTACTGACTTTCTAGGTAGGTAAGCTAAGCCCGACTTTCTAGTGTTAAATAGTTTCCATAAAATCTGCCAGTTTATCCACTTCAATAATAATTACACTCTCATTCGAGTTTGTCAGCCAAAATATGATAGACTTCACAAAATACGGCCTATAATTGATGAACTGAACAAACAATTTCGCAGTGTTACTCTTGAACAACACCTTTTTGTAGATGATCAGATGTGTTCGAGCAACATTGAATACTACATCAAACAATATCTGCCACACCAACCACAAAAATGAGGTTTCAAATTGCCTGTGCTAGGTGGAGTTTCTGGTTTTATTTTAGGATATATTAAGGTCAAGAAAATGCTCGAGATCGTCCTGCTGGTTAACCTAATCAAGGTTCATCTTCCAATATAGTCATCCGCTTATTAACAATAATCATACCTGATAATAAGAATGTTCGCTTGTATTATGTTAATGACTATTCGAATGTTCAACAACTGATGGTTTATCAAGAAAACAATGTACTTATACTGCTTAAGAACCGTTCAAAGAAAAGGTATACCGGATTGTAAGTTAAACCACGGATAAGAAATTTTAAAATTCCCTCATGGTGCAAGCGCTGAATATATGGCTACGGTAGATGATGTGGATATCTGCAATAATATGTAAATATAATAAGTACGTCACCATGCTCTCTACTTTCGCTGGCAAAGATCCTCCGGGTCTAGTGAAACGCTTTTGTAGAAAGGAAAAAGAGTATATCGATGTGGAATGTTCCTTAGCCCAGTCGGGATAGCATTTGACCTTGCATTACGAGCTGCCCCAAATTTAATTTTTCTAATATTTAGGAGGGGTCAATAGTAGTATAAATTTAAAATCTCGACTGAATTTGACCGTTGCGTTAGTCGCCATCTTGATATTAAACGAGAACTGTTTTTGTTCAATATCTCCGCCATTTTCAACCTTTGGACAAAAAGTGTAGAAACTGAAATTTGTAAAAATGCGATTTTCTTTAATTTTGTTTGGTATAATTTTTTTCGTGCGGTCGATATTTTCTGAGTTATTGGGAAAAAATAGTGACAGTTAAAGCATAATTATTGATTTATTGAATTATCTCTTTTATTATTAGTTTTACAAAAAATTTGAACCTATAAAAAATTAAGAGAATTTAATTTTGTACAATTTTGATCTCTTTCATTTTTTTTTTGAAGTTATACTTCTTTAGGCGCGATTGAGATTGAGGGTGAATTTATATTGATCTGCGCGCATGCGCACACCGACAGTATGGTATAAGTCGTTATACGGGCTCTGATTGGGTGTTGAAATGATCTGTCAATAATAAATAATTGTTCAATATGAAGGTAAACAAATGTATAATATATTAGTTTTATTGTTGTGAGGACAGAAACAAAAAAGTTTATAATTGTAGTGACTTTTAAATAGTTTTTAAGGCAACAGGTACGTAATAATTGTAAATGTATCATAGGTACCTACCTATTTGAACCTACCAAAATACATAGTATGTAATACTTTTATTTACATAATTTGATTACCATCAAAATTTCTATCAATATTCACCTAATATATTGTTTTCTTACTCTATGTTTTGTTGTATTTTTTCAATTCTAAATCATTTCAATTCAAAATCAAAATAATTTGATTTACATAATTCAAAAATGTCAAAAGTTTAATCCGTTTAGTTAGTCGATCTTCGCACATAATAACACATTGTCTCCGTGGCGAAGCGTTTAATGCGAATGAACCCCAATACAACGCCAATACCAACCGCGCTGATAAGTTGGTTCGAATCCCAATAGAAACTTTCATTTTTTTATACAGTTTATGATTGTAAGTATATTTATTATATAATTTTATTTTCAGAAAATACGTATTTAGTTAAAAAATTTTCCGACAATGAATGTTCAGAAATCATTTGTGGCATTTTTAATGTGTTTGTGTGTGTTTTATTCTTTTATTATTTTAATTTTTGGCACTGTTTTAATAAAAATGTTTGAGAAGTAGTAAGTATAAATTAGTTTAATATTTAAATAAAATATAAATAAAAAGTATATTAATTTCGTTTATAATCATATAATCGTATAATAGAAGTATAACTTCTTACGTGCGTACAAAGTACACACACATCCTTTTTTTTTTTTGATAAAATCAATATTTAAGGTAGAACGTATGCAGTAAAGGCGCGAGCGAAAGACCTGATTGATTTTATAGCAATTGTTTTTGTTCAATATCTCCGTAATTTTCTGCTTTTTGACAAAAAGTGTAGGGACTGAAATTGTTGCAATTACGATTTACTACAATTTTTCGAGAGAACCAGTGGCGGGTCAACGAGGGGGGGGGGAATGGGAAAATTCTACCCAACAGGGTCCAAAATTTAAAAATTGTTGAAATATTAAAATATGTTAGCTGACATGAAACTTAATTATCGACACACAAATTCAACCAATCAAACCCGCTAGTTAATAAAACTAAGTGAACTTAATGCATAAAAATTATTATTTATGTTTTTATGTACTTAGTTTGGTTGCTGTTTCATTGAAAGTTTCAAAAATTGTATAAAATATCATTCTCTTTATTTTTGTTTGTGTACAATTATGTCGTTAAGTTAATAATAAATGGAACAATTCAATAATTATGCTTCCCCTCCGCTTCCACTATTCTCCCCTAACTCGGAAAAGATTGATCACATAAAAAAATTGTGGAAAAGAAATTGTAGGAAATTGCGTCTTTAACAATTTTAGTTCCTATCATTTTTGTCGAAAAGTTGTAAATGGCGGAGATATTAAGCAACAACGGTTCTCCATTAAAATCAATATGGCGGCTAATGCAACAGCGGAATTCAGTCGAGATTGTAAATTTACACTACTATTGATCTCCCCTAAAGGACAGAATTATAAAATTTTGGGCAGCTCAGAAACAATATTCAATTTAGTAATTATGCTCCCCCCACCACTTTTTACTATTTTCCCACTTAACTCGGAAAATATCAACCGCATGAAAAAAATTGTTTTAAAAGAAATTGTACGAAATCATATTTGGGACAATTTTAGTTGAAAATGGCGTAGATTTTGAACAAAAACAATTGCTACAAACTCAATCGGGTCTTACGCTCGCGCCATTATCGCATACGTACTACCTTGAATATTAGCTTTAGCAAAAAAATTAAAGATATTAAAATTATGCAGAATTTACTTCTCTCTATTTTTGTATAAGAATATTGTTTTAGTAAAACTAATAATAAACGAGATAATTCAATAATTATGCTCTAACTGTCATTATTTTCCGCCATAACTCGGAAAATATCGACGGCACGGAAAAATTGTAACAATAGAGATGATAGAAAATCATATTTTAAACAATTTTGTTTGTTATACTTTTTGTCGAAAAGTTGAAAAAGGCGGAGATATTGAGCAAAAATGGTTCTAGTTTAAAATCAAGATAGCGGCTAACGCAACAGCGCAATTCAGTCGACATTTTAGATTTACACTACTATTGACCCCCTCTAAAGATTAGAAAACTAAAATTTGGGGCAGCTCCTAATACAAGGTTAGGTCTGTTGTTCGTCCAACACGACTGGACTATCTTTGATATTCAAGAGTATAACCGTTGTATGGGTGGGTTTGATCTGACACAATAGCTAGAATAAATATATAGAATTTGGAAGATACAAGTACCCCTGAACAGTATAAAGTGGTACATTCGCCTGTTTTGGTTGGTCTTATAACGGCAAATTTATGGATAATATACAAGAAAGTACTTGCAACTGGAAGTGAACAGGCCAAACCAGTATCTCGAAGGAAACGACAAACTTGTCCATAATTATTAGACCATATAAAAATGAAGGAATTCGGAATAAAATGGGTATAGAAATTACGTTGAGAGACAGGATGCAAACAAAATAACTGTTATGGGACGGCCACATAAGAAGAATGATACGCGAACGATTACCGAACCAAATTGATAAAATTTGGTTTGGTGATCATTTTGGTCTCAAAACGAAGAAGAAGGAAAAGCCTTCAAGCAAAAATATGGAAAGAATGTATCGAAGAGGCGACAAGAAGAAATTTGGATGACTCCCGGAATGATAAGCAAACAAATAATGGCATAAGGGGTCAATAATCGACCAAGTTGGCTGTAAACAAATGATAGAATAAAAAAAGAGTGTGTGTGTACTTTGTACGCACGTAAGAAGTTATAATTCTATTATATGATTTCAACGAAATTAATATACTTTAAAGTTTATTTATATTTTATTTAAATATTAAACTAATCTTAATACTTACTACTTTTCAAAAATTGTTATTAAAACAGTATCAAAAATTAAAAAAATAAAAGAATAAAACACACACAAACACATTGAAAAATGCCACAAATGATTTCTGAACAATAATTGTCGGAAATTTTTTTAACTAAGCACGTATTTTCTGAAAAAAAAGTATATAATAAATATACTTACCTATACTTACCGATACTATTTCCATTGGGGTTCGAACCCGCTTATGTTTGCGCAATTAGTATTGGAATTCATTCATCTTACACTTCTACCCACGGAGACACCTTCGTCATGTGGGAAGATCGACGAACTAAACGGTTTAAACTGTTGACAGTTCTGAATTTAACCAAATTATTTTGATGTTTGTAGAATATTGAAATATTAAAATACAACAAAACATAGAGTAATAAAACAATATATTAGGTGAATGTTGACAGAAATTTTCATGGTAATCAAATTATGTAAATCAAAGCATTACATACTATTTTGGTATGTTCATTTTAAATTTTCCAAATAGCTAGGTACCTATGTAATTTTTTATTAGGATACTGAAACATTTACAATTATTACGTACCTGCCGCTTTTAAAAACTATTTAAAAAGTCACTACAATTATAAACTTGCTTTTTTCTCTGCCATCACAATAATAAAAACTAATATACACAACATTTGTTTATCCATAATATCCAACAAATATTATTGACAGATGATTTTAACACCCAATAAGATCCAGTATAACGTTTGAGCGACTAATAAGTTAGCGTCAGTGTGCGCATGCGCCAGGGAATGTAAAAATTCACCCTCGTGCCTTAAGAAGTATAACTACAAAAATCTCTAATAAACAGTTTGATCAAATAAATAAATAAACAACCGAATTCATGAATTTACCAACAGGATTAAATCAGACGTTAATAAATAATTGAGCAGAAACAAGAGATATTATTTCACTGTACGTTTTGGCCTTAAACTTTGTTAGTATATAACGAGATTTATAATGTAAAACAAAGAATCCTTTTTAAGCTGGTTCAAAACTTGGCCAGGTTTGTGTAAATTTTTTGAATTTTTAATCAAAACTTCGCCCTAAGCGTTTCATGTATGGACTTTAAAGTATCCCTGTTTAAGTTCTTTATAATGTCAAGTTCTTTGACTTAACTACTGTTCATTAATTAACTTTTTAATAATAAGTTTACAGAACATTTTGAGCTTTAATAGAGTGCTAACAAGATTTTTAATGATATTTTTAAACCAAAGGAACAATTTAATACATTGTGTACATATTTAAAATCTTTGAAATACGTATTTAATATATAATTAGATAAAAAGAGTACATATATGTATAGTGGAGCCACTGAAGGTACAGTGGTCACTGAGTATGAGCTATTACCTCCGATTTCGTTGAACCTCCATCGATTTTCATGAAAATTGGTGAGTAGTTAGAAAATACCTCAAGGAATAAAGGTGACATTATGCCAACTTGCGCTTTTATCCTGGGGGTGGATGTCACCCCTTCTCGGGGGTGAAAATTATTTTAATTAAAATAATACCATAAATCGATAGAGGGACAAATTATGAGTAAAATTTGTTATATAAAGTTATTAAAATAAATCAAAACTTTTTAAGTTATTAAACATCAAAAATTTTAATTTTTCGTGAGAAAAATCCATGTTTTTAACCGATTTTTCATAAATAACTCAAAAATTGTAAGTTTTTAGAAAAAAGTTATAATTACGAAAATTGAAGCTAATAAAAAATGAAATAAACGAGTTACTAAAAAACATTTTAGTTTTAATTTAAAGTGAGTTATAGGTAATTGAATATATATTTTTTTTGGCCGAGTCCCCAAATCCAAATATGCAATCAGAAATAACGGGAAAATTATGCATTTTATAACAAAAAGTATAAAACCTTTGTCAAATTTCTTAAAAAGATCTATCAAATGAGTCCCCGAACAAGTTGATAGCGTTAAAAGTTTATGCACCAAAATTTTTTTTTAATTTTTCTTTTAAAAATTTTTCCAAAAAATGGTGTTGTTTTTTTTAATAACGCCGTCAGTTTTTACGATATCCGGTTTACCTAAAAACCATTTGAAAGCTAATTTCAAGGGATAATAAATCAAGTCAAACTTATCCTTTTAACCCTCTTATTTTTTTTAAAATATAAGGTTAAATAGTCTCGATTACATGGTTGTCGCAGCAAAATTTAAGTTTTAAACGTTTCTATCTCGGTTATTTTTTACCATAAGGAAATAGTAAAACGGTAGAATATTTGGTACATAAAAAATTAAAGTTTGGTTAAATATAATTTTTTACGTATCTTGAATATTTTTGGAGTTATTATTAAAAGAAAATGAAAATTACAATAATTTTAAAAATTCTGATTTTCTTAAATTACATCTTTTTTTCAAAAATATGCATTCGAAACCGGTCAAAATTATTGAAATAATTACTCATGCTAATATAAAGAAATTTTAGTAAGGATTACTATAAATTTTAGTTTTTGTGGAAAAGGCGTATGTTTTATTTTTCACTTTTTCCTAAAAAATCGAAAAGGCTATCTTATTTTCATCATCACTTGCTTAATTTTGATGCTATTAACTGCTCCTGGAGCTCATTTAATAGGTATTCTAAAGTACTTTGATAAGTATATAACACGTCCATTTTATAAAATAGATCGTTTTCCAAGTATTTAAGCTTGAATACTTAGATTTGAGCACTCGTCTAAAAAAATATACATTCAATTACCCCTAACTTACTTTCAATTAAGATTAGCTTAGTTTTTAAGCTAGGAGTTTATTTCGTTTTTCATTAGCTTCAATTTTGGTAATTAAAACTTTTTTGCAAAAACTTATAGTTTTTGAGTTATTTATGAAAAATCGTTTAAAAACATGGATTTTTCTCACGAAAAATTAAAATTTTTGATGTTTAATAACTCAAAAAGTTTTTATTTATTTTAATAACTTTATATAACAAATTTTGCTTAGAATTTTACCCTATATCGATTTATGGTATTATTTTTAATAAAATAATTTTTACCCCCGAGACGGGGTGGAATGGACCCCCAGGATAAAAGCGCAAGTTGGCGTTATGTCACCTTTGTTCCTTGAGGTATTCTCTAACTTCTCACCAATTTTCATGAAAATCAATGGAGGTTCAACGAAATCGGAGGCGAAAACCTTCAGTGACTGCAGTAATAGTGTGAACGCTTCGATTGTAGCAAGAGCAGGATTAAGAGCAGAAGCAAAAGTATTGGTTATTTGAATAAAAACCAGTTTAAAAAAACTGTTTAAATTCTGCCAACACGCTAAACGGTAAGTTGGATTTCTATCAGCCAAGCGAGCAAGCAGGTTTTAGAGCGGAATACGGCACGAATGATCATTTACAAGTGGTTAAAAACTTGATAGAAAAGAGTGTTGAATATAACAAGCCATTAGTCCTGATATTTTTTGACTATGAAGAAGCTTTCGACATAATAAGTCCTCAAAAAATGTTAAATACTTAACAGAGTGTCGTACAGATCAGCGCTATATAAACATGATCAAATGCATTTATCAAAATGCGATAGCAAGCGTGAAACTGGCCGATAAAAAGACCAACGAGTTCAAAATGAAACGGGGTGTGCGTCAGGGAGACACAATTTAGCCAAAATAGTTTACAAAATTATTAGAGTATACGTCTAAGAACCCAAATCTGAGTGAAAAAGGAATTAATGTCAACGGAGAAATACTTAGTTATTTGAGGTTCGCTGGCAATATTGTTCTTTTTGCTGGCAGCATCGATGATGCAGTGTCGCAACTGGAGAAACTATATCTAGCTTCCTTACACGTTGGATTAAAAATCAACTACACAAAAGCACAAATCATGACAAATCTTTTGTTAAGCGAAAAGATTTCGGTAAATGGCATACATATCGGAGAAACCACCCCTTATAAGTATTTGCGAGAAAGTCTTTAATCAGTGCGTTTTGCCAGTACTTACATAATATGGTGTAGAAAATTTAAGAGTAACCAAGAAAATAATAAATAAGTTAGGTGTTACACCAAGAGCCATGGAACGCTCGATGATAGACATTTCTCGAACGGATCTGATTACGAACAAAGAAATAAGACGGAGAGCAGGAGTGATCATTAAATGGAACTGCCCTAATGGTCTACCCTATGCCGATGTGTGCCTTTATCTTGGGGGGTGGTTCCCTCCCCTTCTTAGGGGTCGAAATATTTTTTGGTTAAAATTACCACGGAATTCGCTAGAGAACCTAATTCTAACAAAAACTGTTTTATTATTTTTTTTGAAAACTCAATACTTTTTGAGATATTCGTGGTTGAAAATGGGCCATTTTCATTGAAACAATATCTTTTCGAACGGTTACCTTTCGAAGGAATACCTTAAAAACTACGCATCTAACTAAAAAAACTATATTAAACATTTTTGTAGGTTATAAAGAAACAAAGAGACACTTGCCTTCATAAATCTTCTAGTTATAATACAAAAAGGGATATGGTAGGTGAAATAGCTTGTTTTTTGGTACATTCTCAAATTGGTGTATTCAACATGAAATAACAGATAAACGGTCGATTTTCGGCGTATGATGCCACCAACATCTTTTGTAGTGCTTGAAAAGACCTTTAAAATGAGCAATATTAAGTGTCGATTGCGTGCAAACTAAGCGAGATATATTGCAAACAAAATTGATAACTAATGTATTTTAGGAAAAAATTAAAATTTTAACTCCCATCCACCAAAATGTTAATGCATGGTTTTCCTTCTACAATACCTTTTATTATAGTGTTATTTCTATGTTCAGAAAGTTGGACGGGTTTAAAATGAATAGTTTTTGAAAAAAAAATCAAATTATAGAACGCATTTTTAAATTTTCTTAAAAATCTTCCTATTTCTCCATGTAACTTGAAAATGATACAGTACAGATACAGTAATAAAAAATAAAAAGAAAATTTTTATCTGAAAAAGCCCTACATTTTTGTGTGGTATCTTTTTTTCGTATGTCTTATCTTTTTCAAGTTATAGTCCTGTCGCCAGGGGGGGTACAACGGCCTCGTTAATTCAGATGGACTTACCCAAGTTTTTTTTATGTATTTTGACCCGTAGAACACGAATTTTTTGGGTAACAGTTGATCCGGATGTCGATAAGATTGTTATAGACCAAGAACTTGAGGAATCAAATAACAGCGATTTTTGGCAAAACAAAACAATATTTTGTATTTTTTGGGTCATTTTAAGCAAAAAATATTTCTACAAGTTTTTTAGTAGGATGCACAGTTTTCGAGATAAACGCGGTTGAACTTTCAAAAAATCGAAAAACTGCAATTTTTAAACCCGAATAACTTTTGATTAAAAAGTAAAATAGCAATTCTGCTTAGCGCCTTTGAAAGTTCAAGTCAAATTATGTCGGTTTTGATTATTTGCAGTGCTAAAAATTTATTGTGTTATTGTTAAACAAAGCTACAAACAACTAGTGCGTGAGTGATGTTTCTATGATTTCTCATTTAAAATCGAACGAGTAGGTAGAATAGGTACTAGTGCAATCAAGACTATTTCTACGTTACATGCGTTAAAACGCATGTAAAAGCACGGGAAACCCTACGTATTTATAGCTTTGTTAAACAATAAAAAAATAAATTTTTACCAATGCAAATAATCAAAACCGATATAATTTGACTTAAACTTTCAAATGCGGTAAGCAGACTTGCTATTTTATTTTTTAATCAAAAGTTATTCGGGTTCAAAAATTGCAATTTTTCGATTTTTTGAAAGTTCAACCGCGTTTATCTCGAAAACTGTGCATCCTACGAAAAAACTTGTAGAAATATTTTTTACTTAAAATGGCCCAAAAAATACAAAATATTGTTTTGTTTTGCCAAAAATCGCTGTTTTTTGATTCCTCAAGTTCTTGGTCTATAACAATCTTATCGACATCCGGATCAACTGTTACCCAAAAAATTCGTGTTCTACGGGTCAAAATACATAAAAAAAACTTGAGTAAGTCCATCTGAATTAACGAGGCCGTTGTACCCCCCCTGGCGACAGGACTATTACATACATGGAGGAAAAATAATATTTTTAAGAAAATTTAAAAATGCGCTATATAATTTGACCTTATTTTTTTCAAAAACCATCCATTTTAATCCAGCCAACTTTTTGAACATAGAAATAACACTGTAATAAAAAGTATTGCGGAAGTAAAACGATGTATTTAAATTCTGATATACTTCTCATTTCTTCTTAAAATACATTAGTCATTAATTTTTTTGCAGAATATCTCGCTTAGTTTGCACGTAATCGACAATTAATATTCCATATCCCTTTTTGTATTTTAACTAGAAGATTTATGAAGGAACGAATTTCTTTGGTTTTTTTTTATAACCTACATCAATATTTTAAATAGATTTTTTGTTAGATGCATAGTTTTTAAGGTATTCTCAAAAATCCGTCCTTAAAGGTGTCATTTTTCAATGAAAATGGCCAATTTTCAACCACGAATAGCTCAAAAAGTATGGAGTTTTCAAAAAATACTCATAGAACCGTTTTTGCTTAAAATTAGGTTCTCTAGTCTTTTCCGTGGCTATTTTAACCAAAACATTTTTCACCCCCGAGAAGGGGTGGGAACCACCCCCCAAGATAAAAGCGCACATCGACATAGGATAGATTTTGTTTCTTGAGGTATTCCCTACTTACTGTGAAAATATCAATTAAATCGATGTAGTAGGATGGAATTCGAATCCAAATACCCTCATTGACTGCCCTAATACAAATTTGAGGCATACGCATTTAAGTTTATTTCTGTTTATTTTGCCGCATACCGTAGGTATACACTAATATTAGTTCAGGAACCGAAGCTTTTCACCTTGCAATTTTTACAGAATGGATCGATTTGCTTGAAAATTTTTGAGAATAAGTAGTGGATAGTCCAAGGATCAAAATCTATATGATGCCGAAAGGCGCTTTTATCATGGGGGTGGTTGCCACCCCATCTCGGGGGTGGAAATTTTTTATTATATTTTGACCGCCAAAGTTGATGAAAACATTCATTTTAAGCATAAATGTTCTATACTTTTTTTGATAAGATTAATAGTTTTAGATTTATTCGCTATCGAAAGTGTTTGCTTTTATATCGAAAAAATCAGTGTTTTTCGATATTATACTCATTTACGATTCACTCAATTTTTGCCGTAGAAAATTTTTTTTCAAACCACGTTCTTAGGAATTAAATAATAATCTACAATTTCATATATTTAAACATTTTTTCGTATCTCTGATGCTAATCTTTCTATTCTGAAAAAAATGGCATTTTTTACCAAACTACAAAAATTCGTTATTCGCTTTTAATTCTGTTTTTTTAAAACTAATATTTCTAAGCCAGTCAAACTTCTGGAATCTATTAATAATACATAAATAAAGAATAAAGAAGAAAGCCAATGACTAAAAACACCGCTAACTTACATTATTATGCTTCCAATTATTGGATTTCTCCTTTCTTTTTCAAAAAAATATATTGATTTTTTAACCGTAAAATTTTTATTTTTTATCCTAGAAAGGTTGTAAAAAAATAATTTTGTAGGTTTTTACAAGATATATAAGACTGTTAATATTAAATTCTTTAAAATCCTCAGTCGCAAAAAGAGGTGACATTTAAAGGATTGGTAAAGGTGGTTTTTGCGTGTTATTACAAGTTTTAATTGTCAATAGCTCACTCAATGTTTGCTACAGAAAAATAAATTTGCAAACCAAGGTCTTGGGCATTAGATAAGCTACAATTTTGTTTAAATATTTTTTCGAATTTCTGATGTCAATCCTTTTATTCTGAAGAATTTTTTTTTAAGCTTATCATTCGAAGCCGGTCAAATCTCTAGAACCTATTAATAATATATAAAGAAAGAAGACTAAATAATTTAAAGTAATTTAATTTTTGAACTAGAGACTATTTTTTATTTCTGGGGATAGATATTTTTAAATACTTTAAATTAGTTTAAACAAGTTATCTTCGAAAAATGCATAGTTTTCCCGTCTTTTGACTTTGAAACTACAATATTTAGCATTTGACGAAGAAGAGCTAACATATAAAAGTAAAGCTCGATTACTATTGGTCTTAAAGAAAATAAAAAAAAACGATTTTGTTTATTTTTTCAAAAGGTACATTTTTGTTAAGCAAAGTTGTTTTGATAAAACGAAAACTTTTTGAGTTATTAGCAGAAAACTGATTAAAAACATTGATTTTTTCGATATTAAACTAACTCTTTCGATAGCGAATAAATCGAAAACTATTAATTTTATCAAAAAAATGTATAAAACGTTTTTTGCTTAGAATGAATGTTTTTACCAACTTTTGCCGTCAAAATAAAATAAAAAATTTCCACACCCGAGATGGGGTGGCAACCATCCCCATGGTAAAACCGCCTTTCAGTCTCATATAGCTTTTGATCCTTGGACTATCCACTACTTATTCTCAAATTTTCAAGCAAATCGATCCATTCTGTAAAAATTGCGAGGTTGTGTCCTATTTTAAGCTTCATTACTTGGACTATATTGCAAAATTATTTATTTCGTTTTTAATATTTCGATGAACTAAAAACGGTTTCGAAAAAAATCTTCGTTTCCAATCCTGCAGAACTAGAACATTCGGGAAAATTTCAGATACAATTGAATTTTATTTTATTTGATTAAACCCGCAAAAAATATTTTTTAATATAGTGAATCCAATATTTTTTCATCACAAGGCAATTCCCGCAGTAAATAACTTTTGCAGTAAAAATGCTCTACTCAGGAATTTTTGATAGGCAATAAATGTAGATTTAGGACCAATTGCTCTCGAATTGCAGTAATTAAAAAGCAATTCCTGCTTTAATGAACTAAAATGAATTCATTATTTACGGACTAGAGTCGAGTGAGTATATGGAATAGTTTGGTTCCATTTTTTATGAAAGGACTGTGAACTACATAACTGTATGTGAGTTAAATTCTCGGGGCATCTGCATTCTAGCGCAAAACGATGTACAATTTAAACTTTTATTAAATCGATAGTGTTCTAAATAAATTTCGATTTACAAGCTTTAAATTATTAAATAAATATAATTTGTATAATATACAGTAGAACCCCGCAAATCCGAACCACGCTAATCCGAACTTTCGGCAAATGCGAACCAACGGAAAGTGAAAAAAATTAAAAAATTCAGGACAAAAACTTTAAAACATGTTTGTTATACAAAGTATAACCAAAAAATTGAACAATGTAGGATTAGGATTAAAAATTTCTTAAAAATAAATACGTACTTTATACGTAGTGCTTATATAGGTTAAACATAAACTTACTTCGGTTTTCTCGTAGTCAACTTGAGTCCAAAAATATTGTCCACACTCTTGCGAGAACGTTTTGCGTCTCAAAATCAACGATAATGAAAGCTTTGAATTACTAGTTAGGCTAACTTTCGGAAAATCCGAACTTTTCGGAATCCGAACAGGCTGTCTCCCCAATTAGTTCTGATTTTCGGGGTTCTACTGTAATTATATCTTTCTCTACGGGGGTCCTACAGCCTATGTCGCTTCCCGCATTTCGATCCCCATCATTTTCTATGGCCCATTCCTCCTTATTTACGACTCTATCTCACATTATTCACCTGATTCCTTCTCCACATTATAATGCTGGTCTTACTCTCCTTCTTTTATTCCACAAAACATATTTTAAGGCAAAATCCAGGAGGAAAATAAACTTCCTGTAGCTGGCTGTATACCATAAATCACAAAAATACCAAGTTTCTTGTAAAAGGTATATATTAAAATACCCTAAATAAGGGTCACAATACAAAACGTTTTCGGATTAAGGAATCCAATCATCAGTGTTTAAAAGCCCTAAAATTAAGTATAACCTAATTAAATGAGATAAAAGTTAAAATTGACAGAGGTTTTCAAGAACAAGAGGTCATACTTACAAAATTTGCATGCCTGAGCCACCAAAATGTATCGGGTAAAAACCCTTTAAATGTAAAGAATAAGGATGTTTTACATATTTATATAAAATTCATTGGATGGTATAGATAAACCTGGATGTTACCCAGGGCAACATAGGACTCTCCCCACGTGGTTGGAACTTTTTTGGAGAAAACCTCACATATTGGATTTCAATGGCCAACTGACAAGTGAATTCAAGAGCAACC
The DNA here is from genome assembly GCF_917563875.1 of Diabrotica virgifera virgifera. NCBI lineage: Eukaryota > Metazoa > Arthropoda > Insecta > Coleoptera > Chrysomelidae > Diabrotica > Diabrotica virgifera. The sequence goes on from NC_065443.1 coordinate 275,949,927, forward strand.
CAAAATGACATCAAGAACTGTCAATGTAACCTAGTTGTAATATTACTTCAGCCAAAACATTAAAGATTAATTTAAATGTTTTAAGATAAAAACAGTATCAAATTTACAAATAGTAAAAATAAAAGATGTTCACAAAATATGAAAGATTTTATTCTAAAAATAATGCATTAATTAAGTATTCAAAATAGGGAAATGAAATGTTTACGTTACAGGAAGTTATGCAGTCAACGCATATTTTAAGGCCTGTTTTGACCATCGTTCAACTTTTAATCGCGTTATATTCTCGTACCATAAAAACTGTTTGCATTCTATTGTATTTACGGTGTTTTAAATCTTTCCTGACATTCTTCTCATAATCAAAAACTCTATAACATCAGTGAAAGCCTACCCTGGTGCAGATATTAAGTCAGACCATAACCCACTTGTCGGTAAGTTTCGTCTGAAATTTAAAAAAATCCACAAACCTAATCCTATAAGATACGATCTCAAACAACTAAGAGATGATGACATAAAGCAAGAAGTACGGGAATATCTGAAGAACAACATATCCAAGTCAGAAGTAATTAATGATGTTGACACAGAAATAAACCACTTAAAAAACATTGGGAAGGAAATATTAGACCAATATCTGCGACCGAAAAAGACAGAAAAAAAAACCATGGATGACCGAAGGTATATTACAGATGATGGACAGAAGAAGAGAATCCAAGCGGAAAGACTACGTTGCATATCAGTTTCTAGACAAAGAGATAAAAAAAGCTGTCAGAGAAGCTAAAAACAGAAATCTGGAAGAACAGTGTGAAGAAATTGGGATGTTGGAACGTAAACACGATTCCTTCAACCTCCACAAAAAGATCAAAGAAGCAGCAGGCATCTATAAATCAAAAAGGCCGGGACACTTAACAGACGCTCAAGGAAATCCAATACAGTCGGAAAAATGAAAGAATACCCATGAACGAACATATAAAACACGCTGTATTTTCCTGTCACCGTGTCACAAAGAAAATTTTCCAGTGCAAGTAGATGTAACAATAATTATTACATGTATTTGCGCTGGCCAATTTTTTGTCTGACACTGTGGCAGGAAAATACAGTGTGTTTTATATGTTCGTTCATGGGTATTCTTTCATTTTTCCTACTGTAGTTGATATTGAAGAAACAAAAACAACATGAATGAACTATGTGACAACAACATTTGAAGACGATAGGAATGTCACCATCACACAAAATAAAAATGACGATACCGGACCACCTATTCTCGAAGCGGAAGTAGAAGCTGCTATAAACAACATTAAGGAGGGAAAAGCCGCAGGACCAGACGAGTTCTACTCAGAATTTTTGAAAATTATGGATAAAGACGAAGTAAAAAGACTTACCTTGATCTTCAACAAAATATACCAAAGTGGAAAAATACCCCAACAGTGGCTAAGATCAACTTTTATAACAATCCCTAAAAAACCCAATGCCAAAAAATGTGAATATTATCGAATAATAAGCCTTATGAGCCATCTCCTGAATACTTTTTTAAAAATTATACATAAAAGAATATATAAAAATTGTGAAGAACACATGACAAACACACAATTCGGCTTCAGGGATGCATTGGGTACTCGAGAGGCACTTTTTGCAATACAAGTTCTCTTTCAAAGATGTAGAGACGTGAATTGTGATATATATGTGTGTTTTGTTGATTACCAGAAAGCGTTCAATAGAATAAAACATGACGAACTGATGAAAATATTAAATTCAATTGGTCTAGACAGCAGAGATCGCCGTATAATAAACAATATCTATTATGAACAAACTGCAGCTATTAGAGTAGGGGATCAGTTAACAGACGACATAAAGTTAAAAAGAGGTGTGCGACAGGGATGTATATTGTCCCCATTATTGTTCAATACATATTCAGAGGACATATTCTATCGCAGATATTGTAGAACGTATCACCAGGCTCAAATGGAACTGGGCAGGACACGTCGCCAGGCTGAAAGATTCAAGATGGGCACGAAGGCTGATGGAGTGGAGACCAAGAGAAGATAAACGAAGTAGAGGAAGGCCGCCTACACGATGGACAGATGATATCAGGCGGATTAGTAAAAACTGGCAAAAATCAGCACAAAACCGTGAAGTGTGGAAAAAATTGGGGGAGACCTATGTCCAGCAGTGGACGTAAATTGGTTGGATGATGATGATGATGACATATTCAGAGCACATTATGAACCTAGCGCTAACGGACATAGACGAGGGAATACTTATAAACGGAGAACGATTGAACAACATAAGGTACGCTGATGATACTGTCATTTTTGCAGACAGTCTTGAAGGTCTGCAGACACTTGTCTCCAGGGTGGCAAAAGTAAGTAGCACGTTTGGGCTTGATTTTAACATCAAAAAAACCAAATACATGGTTATAAGCAAAAATAGGATACCACCTGGTCAATTACTGGTTAACCAACAACCTATAACACAAATCACCAACTTTTGTTATTTGGGTGCAAACTTAAATGAACAGTGGGACCAATCGACGGAAATTAAGATAAGGATCGAGAAGGCAAGATCAGCCTTCGTCAAAATGAAAAAAATCTTTAACAGCCACGATATAAAATTGGAAATAAAAATTCGTTTACTAAAGTGCTACGTATTCTCCGTTCTTTTATATGGCGTGGAGTCATGGACCTTAACTGAAGCATCACTGAAGACACTCGAAGCATTTGAGATGTGGTGCTATAGACGCATTTTGAGGATTTCCTGGATAGAGAGAGTTACCAACGAAGAAGTTCTACATAGAATGGGTAAAGAGCGCGAACTAGTCGTAACCATAAAACGTCGCAAACTGGAATACCTGGGCCATGTAATGCGCAATGAACAACGATATGACCTACTTCGGACCATACTTCAAGGTAAAGTGCATGGGAAAAGAGGTCCAGGACGAAGAAGAATATCCTGGCTGCATAACCTGCGAAAATGGTTTAACTTAACCACTACCGGACTTTTCAGGGCAGCAGTCAACAAAGTCAGAATAGCCATGTTAGTGTCCAACATCCGTGACGGATAGGCACCATAAGAAGAAGAAGAAGACATTCTTCTTATTTGTATTTTTGGGATGTGATTAAGTCTGGATATCCCACACGCTCTTCTTAGATAGTCCCATTATCCTACTTCCAGTTATTTCTTTTCTTGCATCGTCATTTGCCACTATTCAGATCCATACGTCAAAACTGGTTCTACAACTGACTTGTAAGATTGTAATTGTTTTTTAGTTAACTAATTTATACCTTCTTCTTCATGTGCCTTGTCCGTTGCGGACGTTGGCTATCATCATAGCAATTTTAATTTTGTTTGCTGCGTTTCTGAATAACTCGATCGATGTTCGTCCAAACCATTGCCGTAAGTTTTGAAGCCATGAGTGTCTTCTTCTTCCGGGTCCCGTGTGCTTTGGAGTTGGAGTATATGATATTTATTATGTCTCATAATACGACCGAGGTATTCAAGTTTTCGTTTCTTAATTCTGAAAGAGATTTCTTTTTGTTTTCCCATTCGGCGCAGTACCTCTACGTTGGTGGTGTGAGTCGTCCAGGATATTTTAAGGATACGTCGATACACCCACATTTCGAATGCCTCCAACTTTCTCAATAATGTTTCCGTCAATGTCCATGCCTCTGCGCCATACAGCAAGACTGTATATACATAGCACTTTAGCAGCCGTATTTTTAGTGGGAGAGATATATCGGAATGGGTGAATATATTTCTTATGTTGTTAAATGTTGCTCTGGCCTTTTCAATTCTACATCGTATTCAGGTTGTTTGATCCCATTTCGAGTTGACTGTTCCAAGGTATATATACGAGTCAACGTGTTCAACTAATTGGTCTTTTATTTTCAATTGTCTGGCAGGTTTTTGAGTTTTGCTGACCAGCATCCTTTTTGTTTTATTTATGGTGAGGTTAAGTCCTCTTTCTTTACTCGTTTTTTTTACCCTTTGCATAAAATACTGAAGTTCGTCGATACTACTGGCAAGTACTACTGTATCGTTCGCATATCGGATGTTATTTGTCAATTAATTTATACCAATGTATACCAATATACCAAGGAGACCAAGAATTTAGGTTTGATACCACATTTGGGCCCTGCCGGATTTTTTTGCTGAATGCCCCGTCTCTATGTTACTTCCATCTATGTTTCTTTTTTCCTCCCTTATTTTAAGATATTCCGATTTTAAATATTTAACAAATTACATGTTTTCATACTTAGGAAGAAAAGAGTTGGGTTATTCTACGCTTTTCTAAATAAATATAAATATCGTAATTTTTTTTCCAAAAATTATTTTATAGAATTTACAAAATTAATTTATTATTAAAAGTATCAGCAAACAGCATAGATTGGTAATGTGCGCAATGAGTATATAAAAATTATAAAATAAACGTCAAAATCCGTACACAAGAACTGAAGATATTTTATAGCTCAAATTTGAAGTCTATATTATTCATTTTTCGATATATCTGATTTGAGAAAAGGGAAGAATTGCATCCAGGATTAACCTAGGACAACTTTTTGTAAACTTGCCAGTTTATTGAATATGATAAGTAATTTTCCCCAGGCTATTACCTCTCTCTCTCTCTCTCTCTCTCTCTCTCTCTCTCTCTCTCTCTCTCTCTCTCTCTCTCTCTCTCTCTCTCTCTCTCTCTCTCTGTGTGTCTGCCTCTTATAATTATGTTATACATAGAATCAGTCCAAGTTCATTTCTCTCCGACTTGCGTTATTGCAAAACTAGTTGTTTGGGATAAACAAATTTAATAAATTTTAAACTAATTTATAGAACAATCTAAAATTTTAACCGCATTTTAGACTAGGGAATTTATTACTAAAAACACTGGAATAAATCAATTTTTAAATTCAGCATCTAGAGACTTGCAACTTTTTAAGTTGTGTTTAGGATGACGTCAGGAAAAAGGTCTACTATAGAAAAATGGGTGGAAATGCATAATTGTATTTTAAAGTACATAAACTGCATCTGGAAGTGCATAAACATGTCAAAATAACCATATTAAGGGTCAAATCTTGTTAATCGGGGGCACAGTAAAAAGAGGGACAGTAAAACCTCTTCTATGTCGGCACTTTGATCTCTGATCTGAAGTAATACCGGCAGTATGCAATTGGTAATTCACCAGTGGTGGATGCGGCTTTTCCCTGTTAAAACCCGTACGTTTCTACGCGACTAGCAATGCAAGAGTGGTAGTCTAGCGACTGGGAACCTTGCGCGGTCGCCATGCGCCTTGAAAGATTTTACTTCCAATTTTTTGGAGAGTAGTTCTACTCTCCCTCTTTATACTGTTCCCAGGGGTTTTTGGTATCGATGAACACGACCACGCCATCAGAGCCGACTTTCGGAGCACGTGGTGTCCAGGATCACTGCTAAGGTACGTCATATGGAAGTTCGAGCAGGTAATCGGCACTACATTGATGCAACCAGATTACTTAAAGGTTTTTTAAGTCGCACACAAATATACACCTGATACACAGTCTCACTACTAACACACGTCATTTTCTGGAGTTTCGAGGGTTTTTGGCATTACATTGTTGCAAATAGACTACTTCGCTGGTTCTTAGGGTTTAGCCCGACTGAACCGACATCCAAAGCACCTAGTGCCTAGGGTCATAAGATCTTCTGGAGTTTCGGAAGTTTTAGGCCTTGAATGCATGCAAATAAATTACAAGGCGGTTTTTTCGGTTTTTGTGGCCACTGAGTACGAATGGACCACGTCATCAGAACCGATCCTCTAACCACCTGGTTCCCAAGGCCACTGCTAAGACATATTATCTTCTGGAGTTTGGAGGTTTTTGGGCACCAGGTGCACCGAGGTTCAGTTTTGATGTCGTATTATTGTTCAGAGATCCCAAAAGCCTCCCGAGTAATATGTTTGCATCAATTTAGTGTTGAGCTCGAAACTTCAGGTGAGGTACCTTAGTAATGAACCTGGGCACCAGGTGCTCTGGTGGTCGGATCTGATGGCGTATTCTTCTTCAATGGCTCCTAAAACCTCTGAGTAACATTATTTAGCTCTTAATACACTTATCTTGACATGTTTGTACACTTTTTGTAGGATTTTATGCACTTTAAGAAAGAACTATGCATTTTCACTCATTTTTCTATAGTAAACTTTTTTTCTGACATCATCCTGAATGCAATGCAAAAAGTTACAAAGCTCTAGTTGCTTTGTTTAAAAATAAATTTATTTTGTGTTAAATGGTTGCCCTGGTCTCTTTTTAATTTTATATAGGTATGTATTCAATTTTCTACGCAACATCAAGGTTGTAGATTAATAATGTCGAAATTATTTTCAATTTTGTAGAGTGTAAAATGATTGGCATGTCTGTGTCGATACAAATAACCAGTAAAACTCTTACAACTATATTACTAACTTTATGAATATCGTTTATCAATACTAATATAAAGAGCAAAAGATAATACATTGGAAAATCGACAACAATGCCTACTGTACCGGGGGTCCCAATAAGAATGGCTCTCGGCCATATCTCAGGAACCGTTTATAGTACAGCTTTGAGAAAAAAAATTTAAAACAAAAGTTGCCTCGGGAAAAGCCTGGAAATTATTTTCATAATTGTAGGTTCACCTCTAGATGGCGTAATTGAATATCAAAAATTTAAAAATCAAAATTTTATAAAATTTGCCTAGTGAAAGGGCACTAAAACTTCGATCATCCTATTCTTCATAAAATTCTGCGCATATTTGATTTCACAAGTTTAAGTCTACCTTTGCAAATAAGAGGTGGGGGTGAATGGGAACCTTGTTATGAAACAGTGGCTGTAAGTCCGGTTCTGCTAAATCAAATTTTGCAAACTTGGCCTTGTTGAAAACAGCTCTTTTTCGTCAATGTAAAAGTTATAATTTCGAAACGGCCTATTAGGTAATATGCTAGCTAGGAGGCGTTATTTAATAATTTTCAGAAATCTAGTTTTCTTTGGAAAACATTAAATACAAGTATGCATTTTTAATCCTGTATTACACAGTTAGATCAAATTAGCAACAGAATGGCGAAAACCGCATGTCGATACCTTTTATCTATCTCGAGATATCTTAACAAACGAGTAAATTTTAAACATAACTGTTACTGTCACCGGTAAACGAAGTTAAGGAAAGATAGTGTGCTGTGGAAAAAACAAAGAAACATTTTTTAGATGTCAACGTGTATTAATAAAAAACAACAATAAGAAAAACAACACTAAAAAATATAACAAAGAAATAAAAACAACTACTTAGTGACGACTTAAATGTTCAAATTATGGCCCATAATTTTCGATGCAAGTATTTACTCTTTAAGAGTATATTGAATATCAGTCTCAATTTCTGCTCTCGCAATGCTTTGTATGGCGTTTCCTACTAGTCTAAGGGCTAGTGGACCCTCCGACTAACGGTCGTCCTGTAAGGCTAGAAATTTGTCTAGTTATAATTCATAGCACACCAAGGCTAAAAACCATGACCTGGCAGGCCTCAGCGGTGCACGTGTATCTACCAGGTGAATCAAAAAGTGCAAATTTAGGAGGTAAAATAAACTTTCTCCTGTAAGTATGTGTTTGAGTAAGTCATTTAGAAGAAATGTGTTCAATGACAGGCGATTCTGAAGGGCATAAGACCTTGCCAGGCGAGGGGAAAGATTAGGGGTTTTTCCTTAAATTATTCTTTTTGCATCGAACAATTTTTTTTAAGTTTTTTGAATCATTACAAACAGAAAAGATCTTTAGTAATTTTTCTCTTAAGTTAATAGTTTTTGTTATATAAGCGACTGAAAATTTTGAAAATTGCGAAATCGGCCATTTTTAACCCTAAATCGGACATTTATCTAAAAATTTCAATGTTGCCAAGGTACGAAGATATTCTATAAACATTGATTGATGAAATCCCGAAGAGTTTTTTGCAATAAAATATCGAAAACTCCTTTGTTTTTTTAATTGCTTATCAAGCGGGCGCGACACTGTAGTATAAGTGAGGACGTTTGAGTTTGCATAAATTCATTATCTCAAGAACGCACAAATTTCAAGAGAAATCCTCAGACAGGTCGATTTTTATTTTTAAGTTAGGACTTTTTGGTATATATATATAATACTAGTGACGTCATCCATCTGGGCGTGATGACGTAATCGATGATTTTTTTAAATAAGAGTAGGGGTTGTGTGATAGCTCATTTGAAAGGTTATTTAATTCTCTATTCAGCAATATAAACATTAACATAATTATTTATACAGGGCGTACAAAACAATGTTTTCTTCTATTTGTCAAATTTAATCAAAGTTAATTTAATAAATTTTTTTTTTGTACACCCTGTATAAATAATTATGTTAAGCAAAAATGAATAACCATTTTCAATTTCGTTGCAAAACGAAAATACAGCCGAACCATATTCCAGTCCAATCAGAGAGTGCTGCAAGCACCTCTACCGGTTTCGAAACTTATTAGTCTCTCATCAGGAGGCACATATGCTGCTCTCCCTGATCCAACCAAAACAAACCCCAGCGTGCAGTCCCGAATTGCAACGAACGAAATGGCATAGATGCCCTAGCGGCAACTGCTAGCAAAAGACTAAGTTTTCACTCTAATGGCATATAACATATCCCACCAGAATGAAAACAATGGGAACCTTCTCTGGTTACACCTCCGAGGCTTCTACAATTTGCAAGCCATACGGATGCTGAGACTAAGGAAGATGAGGGAATTCTACAATTTACAATTCACGTCACATCTGCTCAGCGCGGTAAAGTTCCAACGAGAATTATGTTAATGTTTATATTAGTGAATAGAGAATTAAACAACCTTTCAAATGAGCTATTACACAACCCCTACTCTCATTTAAAAAAATCATCGATTACGTCATCACGCTCAGATAGATGACGTCACTAGTATTATATATATGCCAAAAAGTCCTAATTTAAAAATAAAAATCGACCTGTCTGAGGATTTCTCTTGAAATTTGCCCATTCTCGAGATAATGAATTTATGCCAACTCAAACGTCCTCACTTATACTACAGTGTCGCGCCCGCTTGATTAGCAATTAAAAAACAAAGGGGTTTCCGATATTGTATTGCAAAAAACTCTTTGGGATTTCATCAATCAATGTTTAAAGAATATCTACTTACCTTGGCAACTTTGAAATTTTTAGATAAATGTCCGATTTAGGATTAAAAATGGTCGCTTTCGCAATTTTCAAAATTTTCAATCGCTTATATAACAATAACTAATAACTTAAGAGAAAAATCACTAAAGACCTTTTCTGTTTGGAATGATTCAAAAAACTTAAAAAAATTTGTTCGATGCAAAAAAAATAAATTTAGGAAAAACCCCTAATCTTTCCCCTCGCCTGACAAGGTTTTATGCTCTTCAGAATCGCCTGTCATTGTACATATTTCTTCTAAATGACTTACTCAAACACATACTTAAATTTAAACCTTACAGGAGAAAGTTTATTTTACCCCCTAAATTTGAACTTTTCGATGCACCTGGTAGATACACGTGCACCGCTGAGGCCTGCCAGGTCATGGTTTCTTGCCTTGGTGTGCTATGAATTATCACTAGAAACATTTCTAGCCTTACAGGACGACCGTTAGTCGGAGGGTTCACTAGCTCTACTATACTCTCTGGATCATGTTTTCTCGAGTAGTGGGCCTAGCGGCAAAAACAAGGTCTTTAATCCCCTCCCATAAATAAAAGTCTAAAACAGTTAAATCTGGTGATCTGGCTAGCCAAGAAATAGGCTTTCACTTCCTATCCATCTATCAGCAAATTACTCATCTAAAAAATCTCTTACTACTCTGGAAAAATGCGGGGGACAACCATCGTGCTGAAACAACATGGACCTACAAAGTGCTAGCGGTACATCTTCCAGAAGAAGAGGCAATTCATTCCTTAAAAAAACTAGATAACGTTCACCAATAATAGCATTATCGAAAAGAAAGGGTCCAATTATCTGACTATCACCAGATTTAACTGTTTGGTGTGGGGACAGTTAGGTATTTCACTTTTATTACGGTATGGGGACAGATTAAAGACCTTGTTTTTGCAGCTAGGCCTACTCGAGAAAAAATGATCCAGAGAATACGAAACCCCATTCGAAGCATTTCGAGAGCAGAAATTAAGACTGCTATTTAATCTACTCTTGAAAGAGTAAATGCTTAAATCAAAAATGATGGGCAATAATTTGAACACTTAAGTCGTCACTAAGTAGTTGTTTTTATTTCTTTGTTATATTTTATAGTGTTGTTTGTCTTATTGTTGTTTTAATTAATTATATAGGTACGTTGAGATCTGGAAAATGTTTCTTTGTTTTTTTTTTCACAGCACACTACCTTTCCTTAACCTTTACCGGTGAAAATAAAGATTAGGTTTAAAATTTACACGTTTCTTAAGATATCTCGAGACAGAGAAAAGGTATCCACATGCGGTTCTCGCTATTCTGTTGCTAATTTGATCTTATTTTGTAATACTGGATTAAAAATGCATACTTGTATTTAATATTTTCCAAAGAAAACTAGATTTCTGAAAATAATTAAATAACGCCTCCTAGCTGACATATTACTTAATAGGCTGTTTGTATATTATAATTCTTACATTGACGAAAAAGAGCTGTTTTCAACAAGACCAAGTTTACAAAATTTGAATTAGCAGAACCGGACTAACAGCCATTTTTTCGTAACAAGGTTCCCACTCACTCCCACCGCTTATTTGCAAAGGTAGACTTAAACTTGTCAAATCAAATATGCGCAGAATTTTATGAAGAACACGATGATCGGATTTTCAGTGCCCTTTCATTAGGCAAATTTTGTAAATTTCTGATTTTTTAATTTTTGATATTCAATTACGTCTTCTAGCGGTGAATCTACAATTATGAAAATAATTTCCAGGCTTATCCCGAGGCAACTTTTGTTATAAATATTTTTTTCTCAAAGCTGTACTATAAACGGTTGCTGAGATATGGCCGAGAGCCATTCTTATTGGGACACCCGGTACGTTATAGCGTATCTCATAATATTTATATAAATGCACCACTAAACTTTGCAAGTTATATTAATTAGAATTGCTTCTGATGAGGTTAAACGAAAGACTACGAGGCTACGTTAACGAGACACAGAACAATGCATAAGATGAATTTCAATTAGGGCAATTATTGGGCATTCCTTGGACGAGGCTTCTATCATAGGAGTTACTTCGGGATTAGAGGCATTGCTAAAACTACATTTCGGAAGCCATGGTGATGAACTTAGCCAACTCCATTGCATAATTTACTAAGGAAGCTTGTGCATTAAGAATTTTCAATTAAAAATATCGTAAAAAATTTTATTAAAGCTTTTACGCTGTTAACCTGTATGACGAAAATATTTTTCTCAGAATATTTTAATTTCTTTTTTCTACAACCGTGTTAAAAATGTAATTTATCTACTCTATGTCATATTATGTATACGTTTTTATTTTGTGAAAATGTCATTATAGATAGAAGTGCGTGCAGGATTTAAAGTGTGCGTGAAGTAACAATGTATTTTTTCTACAACCGTGTTAAAAATGCAATTTTTAGCACTCCATACGAGCGTTAAAAATGCTACTTTAAGGCACTAGTGCTTTAAAAAAAATTTAAGGCACTGCAGTTCGTATTGACCGTATATGCAATTTTGATGTAATGTCAAAAAAATATAAAATTGGAATGTCAGTCAAGTTCAAGTAAAAGTTTTTGTAGATATTGTCCTGTAATTACGTTTGTAGAAAAAATATTGTATAATATGCGTGTTAAAAAGTACATTTATAAGGCACTCATGTGAATTGCAGAACTCGCTTTCGCTCATTCTGCAAACTTTCACATACGTGCCTTAAACGTGTACTTTTAACACTTATATCATAAATAACTATTAAATTGGATTTACTTTTTCGCACTATTTTTAACTTTCACGTTGTCATGGTGATGACAATATGAGCAATGAATTACAACAAAAGTTTTGGCAGTTTTGTGGTTTGAAAGTAGTTAGAATTTTTAAATGTCAAAGTTCTAAAAATTGTACAATAGAAATGAATTCCAGTGACGAAGAATTACAGCTTTTTTTATTTGTTTATCGTAGATAAAATATTGTATGAAACTGTGCGTGAAGTACTTTTTGCGAACTTACGCGATTTATAGCACGAGCGACAGTGCGTTCGCAAAAAGCATATACTTCACGAACTGTTTCATTAATAACTATTTTAGCACTCCATAGGAGCGGTAAAAATGCTACCTTAAAGCACTTGTGCTTTAAAAATGTTAAGGCACCGCAGTTAAAAGTGAATTGTCAAATTGTGAAACGTCAAAATATTTATATTTCATTTATTCACATTAATATTAATAGTACAACTTGCGCAATTTGAAAAAGGTGGTTTAAAAGGTTTTTTAAAATTTAATTTAAACTATATTATTGCATTTTTAACACGTTTGTAGAAAAAACAAGCTGAAAATGCGAGCATTATCATAACGAAAACTTTGTTTATATACGTATTTAAATTCATAATATGGAAAATTGCTATTACGAAATGTTGTTTAGAATTAAAAATTAGGTTTTAATGTGCAAATATATCATTCTAATTTAAATGTTGTGAACTACACTGCGCGTCATAGAAAACGGGCACCCCAAAAAATGGGTCATTTTTCATGTCTCATATCTCGTAAACCTGTGGTCCTTTTTAAGTAATTTTTTTAATATTTTATAGCTTTATTCTTTAATAATATCGCTGTATATAGTAATAATGTTGTTGCTAAACAGGTAAATTTTCATTGTATACCTACCGGATGTACCAATCAAACTGTGTTTTTTCCTTAAAGTTTGCAACACCCTGTGAAATATTCTAGTATTTATAAAACACTGAAATTAAAGCCCCACAATAGCCTCAGCTTTTCTTAACATTCTGTTTCATGATTCATTAGCTTATGTTGGATAGTACAAAAGTTATTAGGTACTTTAATAATTACACATGGTCTTTATCAGTATAGGGTGTTTCTAAATGCGAGAACCAGTGCGACAAACTTTATTCTGCATTAAAAAATAATGACAGTTTGCTTGACAATCGTATGCCCGCAAATGCTTCGTTGCCGAGATACAGGATGATGAATTTTTTCTTACAAACTGACGATTTATTTATTGCTTAAAAATTGGTTGAGATATGCAATAAAATTTGGTGGGTTTCATCATGTAGTTATTGCACATTTTTTGACATACAATTAAAAATTTTATATTCACCATTGGCGTGCATACGTGAATACAAAATTCTTAATTGCATGTCAAAAAATGCGCAATAACTATTTCTTAAAATCCACCAAATTTAATTTGCATATCTCAACCGGTTTTAATGCAATAAATAAATAGTCGGTTTGTAAGAAAAAATTCAACATCCTGTATCTCAGAGGCGAAGCACTTGCGGACATTATGTTTATAAAGCAAATGGTCATTATTTTTTCATGCAGAATTACCCCTTAAAGTTTGTCGTACTTATTTAGAAACGTCCTGTACTGATGAAGAACATGGCTTGTTGTTAAAGTACCTAACTTTTGTATTATCCAATATAAGCGAATGTATCAATAAACAGAATGTTAAGAGAACCTGAGGCTATAGTTGTATTTTAATTTAAGTATTTTATAAATGCTAGAATATGCCACAGGGTGTTGCAAACTTTGAGGAAAAAACACAATTTCATTCGTACACCCGGTATACAATCAAATTTACGTATTTAGCAACAATATTATTACAGCGATATTGCTAAAGAATAAAGCTATAAGATATTGAAAAAACATCAGACATGACCCATTTTTTGGGGTGCCCGTTTCCTATGAGGCGCAGTGTATAAAGATACTTTACTCGAAATTCATATTTTTTATATACCTCGTATAAAATTAATAAAATTTGATTCGTGATAGTTGCATCATAAATATTAGACTAAGAAGAGCTTTTTATGAAGAATAACTTTTCTTCGTCAAATAAAAAATACAAGATTTATAAAAATGAAAATGATGTTGGTATCCATAATTTGAGAAAATTCGTCAAATATTATAACTTTTTATTCCAAACAACATTTTAAGAACAATTTTCAAATATTGTGAAATACATAATATATAAAGATACTTTTTACTGATGAACTGTAGTAGTACTTATGGAACAGTCTATTTATCATTAAAGGGGAGGCCGTATACTTACTCGTACAAACCTTTTGAAAGTTATTAATACATTATTGCTTTCAAAATATACTCAAATTGTATTTTTATACATTTATTACACATATTATTTTATATAGTAATTAAATTCACTATAAAATGTCATTTATATTTTATTAATAGCTAAATAATTTAAAATTTAGTTTGACATTCACGAAGTGTCAAACTCAAATGTACATAATAACATTTGCTTTGATTAACAAAGTCAGATTAAAAAAGTAGCCTACTTCCTAATCAAAAATTTCAGCTGACGTTAGTGCGTGGTAGGAAATAACCGGATTGTGACGTCACATTTTAGATTTTGAGGTCGATTATCTCGAAGACGGTTAGAGATATGGAAATGCCGTTTTCAGATTTGGATTCAGAAGACAAAACTACATGAGAATCCATCGATACACCTGCTCTAAGTATTGCAGGAGCGGCAACGCAATAACACACAGACTTTTGCAAATTTTTAAACGAAAAGTTTTCGTTGAAAATTAAAATTTGTTAGAATATAAAACAATAAAAGTAAGATGTTATTCTACAGTTGTTATGGTTTACGTTTTTTTTTTTTTTTTATTTTTTTTTTTATTTTTTTTTTATTTATTAAACACCAATAAGATGCTTAAGAACATTACAATCTGATCAAATAATGTGATCAATGAGCAACTTATTTCTAACCTAAATTACTACTAAAAAACTTAAGACTAAGGACAAACTCGATAGTACCCCCTAGGTTCTGTTAATATACTGCACAAATTTTAACTTGTACCATCACTTGCACCGCGCACTATTTTTCACTTAACTAACTCGAAGGGTTTCTTCCTCTTGAGTCTTCTAGCTAGATCCGTGTTGCCGAGGAGCTGGATGGCCTCAACATTGACGTGTTGAAGAAGTCGTTGTTCGTGACTCTTGGCAAATTTTTCTATGGTCTTGTTAACAGTATCCATGTCTAGGTCCCTATGGAGATCACTGTTCCTATAGTACCATGGAGCGTTGACAATGCTCCTTAGCACTTTGTTTTGGAATCGTTGAATGATAATTAAATTTGTATTACTAGCGCAGCCCCATAGTTGGATGCCATATGTCCATATAGGTTTTATAATCTGTTTATACAAAAGTATTTTATTGTAGATTGAGAGAGTGGATTGTCTTCCCAATAGCCAATACATTTTTTCATACTTCATGTTAAGCTGTTCTCGTTTCTTTTTAACATGGGCCTTCCAGCGTAGCCTAGCGTCTAGTGTAATACCCAAATACTTTGCGGTGTCGGCATATGGTATCTGAGTATTATTTAAGTTAACAGGAATGTATTGATTTTTCTTGTTTGTAAAATTTATATGCACTGACTTCATTTCGTTTAATTTAATTCGCCAGCGTTTAGTCCACTCGTTAAGTCTGTTAAGAGATATTTGTAATTTTCTTGCTGCTTCTTCATGGTCTTCACCTACGGCTAAGACGGCAGTGTCATCAGCAAAGGTAGCTATTGTATTATGTTGTACTTCAGGGATATCACTAGTGTATAATAGGTATAGGACCGGTCCTATCACACTACCTTGTGGTACTCCTGCATTGATTTCCTTTAGTTCCGAGTAGGCTTCTTCTTGCTTAACCCTAAAAACTCTCTCTGATATATAAGATTCCAATAATTCTCTGTATTGTCTTGGCAAAATCCTGCTTAATTTGTACTTAAGTCCTTCGTGCCATACCTTATCAAAAGCTTGCGCTACGTCGAGGAAGACAGCTGAGCAAACTTTCTTTCCTTCTAGCGACCTCTCTATTATATCCGTTATTCTATGGACTTGGTCGATAGTTGAATGACTTTCTCGAAACCCAAACTGGTGTGATGGAATTAGAGCCTTAGCATCTATGAGAGGTTTCAACCTTTTCAGCAAAAGCTTCTCGTACAGCTTTGAAATTACGGGTAGCAATGAAATCGGTCTGTACGATGATACTGTATTTGGTTGTTTTCCAGGTTTAAGGATCATTATGACCTCGGCCACTTTCCATATCTTGGGAATATATCTTAATCTGAACGAGGCATTTATGAGATATGTCAGTTTTACTATGGCTTTTCTAGGAAGTTGTTTTAAGATTTCCCCAGTAATTAAGTCAAACCCAGGTGCTTTCCTGGGATTGATGTTTGATTTAATTTCGTCGGCCACTTCTTTTGGGGTGACTAGTTTAATTTCACCTTCTTCCTGTGTGGCATTTTCCCATTGCAGTGTGTTATCACCTTCATTTGGCTGGAATGTTTCCTCGAGATATTCAGCAAATTTATTAGCCTTCTCTAAATTGCTTTTTGCCCAGCTTCCATCTGTATTTCTTAGTGGGGAATTTTGCATTATCGGTCGTTTTAATTTCTTAGTGGCTCTCCAGAGGGAATAATCAGTTGTGCTATCATTTGTCAATTCTCTTAGATAGTTACTAATTGATTCGTTTTTATTTTTTTTAATTTCTCTTTTAAGCTGTTGTGTAGCATTATTTAGTTTTGTTTTATCAGATGGAGCTCTAGAGCGTTGCCAGATCCTTCTGAGTTTTCTTTTTTCTTCGATTAGCTTTCTTATTTCTTTAGGGTAATTATTACCTTTAACTCTATGAATCAGTTCAGGTGAGTTATTCCAAGCGGCTTGTTGAACTTGTTTAACAAAACATTCCGTTTCTTCATCAAGTTCATATCTAGTTTTTAGTGAAACTTTGAGATTGATTGTTTCTTCTAAGTGAAGCTGAAAACTCCGCCAATCTGTTAGTCTATTAGTCAGTTTAGGAGGTGGCTGGCTTTGAATAACAGTATCGCTAACTGTGAGAAGGATGGGTGAATGATCGGAGTTCATGTCCCAAGCTTCTTCAATATGTAAATAATTAACAGAAATATTTCTAGTTATAAAAAAATCAATCAGGTCTGGAATTTTGTTGGAATCAGTAGGCCAATAAGTCGGTTTACCTGTTGAAAGTGTTTCACATTTTAATTGCTTAACTGCCTGCAAGAGTTCCTTCCCCTTTGTTGTAATTATCCTAGAACCCCAATGGGTGTGCTTGGCATTAAAATCACCACCAATTATAAATCTTTTGCCATGTCTATTCAAAAATTCTAGATATTGATCTTTTTTGAGGTTATGTTTTGGTGGAGAGTAGACAGCGGTAACGATAAGCTCAAAAGATTTTGTTTTAACACATACTGAAGTAGCTTGGAACATTTCTGTTTTGTAGCATATTTCTTGATGATGTCTAATTGTTTCTTTTATTATGATAGCACTACCACCTCTGGCTGTATTATCCGGATGTAAGGTATGGTATACTTTAAATCCTTTAAAATGAATGTAGGTTTCATTTGTAAAGTGTGTTTCAGAAATGAGACAAATGTCTATTTTTTCAATGTCTAGGACAGTCTGCAGTTCTTGTTGATGCTGCAGTAGTCCATTTGCATTCCATTCCATTATCCTCAGACTATCTGGCATTAAAATTCTTAGGAATAGCTCCTTTGGTGCTATATTCTAATCTAGTAATACGCTCATCCATTTTGGTCAGTGTTTCCAGTATTTGTTGGAGAGTGCTCTCAATGTTAGAGCTGTGTTTTGGGTTAGTACTTTCAATTTCTATATTACCTCTAGCAGCTTGGCTGTAGGTTTTTTTGTTTTCGTTGGTTTTGTATATCGGATTCTGCTGCTGCACCCTTTGTGGTTGTTTAGGTATTGTAGTTCTCTTATTTCGATTGTCTTTTAACTTCTGCATTTCTTTTGCTACCATGCATCCTCTGTAGTTTGCAGGATGACTTTCTCCACAGTGGACACATTTTGGTTGGGCATTTTTAGGTTTATCACAATCGATAGTCAGGTGCTTTCCGGTACATCTAACACATCGTGGTTGCTTTGCGCAATATTTTTGCGTATGACCAAAAGCTTGGCATTTTTTGCATTGAGGCACGAGTCTGGATTTTCTTAACGGCAAAATCTGAACTCTAACTTGTAATATATCAGAAATTCCGAATATTTTATCGATATTTTCATCGTGTCTGAATGATAACATGAACATATTAAGAGGTTGTTTAGTATTATACTTTAGCTTGGGTGTAGCTTCGATGAGCTTATAGCCACGTATTCTCATTTCTTGGACAATATTATTAGGCTTTACGGAATGATGTAATCCAGTGGCCATTACTTTAATGGGCCTATTTTGCTTGTTTTCATAGGAATGCCATGAATATTTCTTATCATTTAATGCTGCGGTAAGCAGTTTAAAATCTTCCTCTTTTTGTACATTAAATTTTATAGTTTTGTCGTTGATGACTTTTATTTGAGAATTTTGCTAGCTAAGTACCATAGCATGAAGATCGTTAAAGTTGTTCTCCCCTTCTACTATAATCGGTGGGGGTTTCTCAATTATTTTAGGTTTTTCAGGACTTTTTGTGTTGTTATATTCTTCTCGTGGTGGTGTTAGGGAAGTGTCCATTTTCCTCTTTTTCCTGTTTTTCGCACGAATCCACTCTGTTTCCTGTGCAAGATCATCTTCGTCTGTATGATACTCAACCGTCTGTTTATCGATATTGTTAGACAGTTTTTTCTCGAGCAGTGTATATTTTTCATTTAATTCATCAAACATTTTTTGCATGTTAATTAGCTGGTTTTGTAGTTGACGAGTTGCTTCCAAGGCCTTGTTCTTCTCGGCCTCAGATAATTTCCAACTGCTAAATAGCATTTGTTCATTTTGTGAACGTTGATAGTTTTCTTGAAACAGCACATTATCCTGCTGTAATGATATCGCTTCATTTTGCGATTGGTATAAATCTGGTTGTGGAAACATTTTATTGTGTTTCTACTTGAATTTCCATTTTACACTGAGTCACGAGCACAGTTTTATATGGAATCTCTATTCAGAAATTTTAAATGATTTAACAAAAACAATTAGCAAATAAAAATTAACTACTTACTCAGACTATCGACAATCTGGTAATTTTTTTCATTTCATTGACTGATCACTTTATCACTAATTGGTATTTTATCGCTTTCGATAATGATGTGTCTTATCTATTTCAATTGTTTATTAATAAATTTATTTGCAGCACTGAAAAACTCTTTGTAAACACGGAGAGCCAACACGTCCGTTTTGTTTCGATGCTCGATACAGAATGATTTACGTATTGACAGTATAGGCAGTTTTGATGTAATGTCAAGTAAAATATAAAAATGGAAGGTCAAGTAAAAGTTTTTGTAGATATTGTCCTGTAATTGAGAATGAATAAATTAAAATTGTTGATATATGTATAAGACGTTTGTGGAAAAAATATTGTATGATAATATACATGTTAAAGAGTACATTTTTAAGGCACTCATGTGAATTGCAGAATTCGCTTCGCCCATTCTGCAAACTTTCACATGCGTGCCTTAAACGTGTACTTTTAACACTTATTATCATCAATTACTTTTAATGGAAAATAATCCACAATTTTACCAAAAAAATGATTTTATTAACGTTTCGAAGCCCAAATCGGGTTTCGTTGTCAAAATACAAAATATTACTAAAATAAACAAAAATGTTGTTGCTAAGTAAAAAAATTCTTCTAATAATTTATTTAATCTGACTCATTTATATTGGCAATTCAGACGTATATTATACATTTTAAAGTAGAAGACTCTAAAATTATATCGCCAATATTTATGAGTTGCGTTCCTGGGACGACTTTACTAAAGGATAGTTCATTCAATTACATGAAATCAATCCCAACTCAAGAATATCCGTCACAAAAAAATCATAGCATGTGATCTGTCTTTAAAAAGACAACCAAATGTAACGATGACAGTAAAATTCTCGCGTTAGAGATTCCATAGTAAATCACAAGAGAAAACCAAAAAAAAATTAAAAAAAAAAAACAAAAAAATCATTTTTTTGGTAAAATTGTGCCTTGTTTCCCATTAAAATTATAAAATTATAATATAATATTATAAAACTATAATAATTAAGATTATAAAAAATGTCACAAGAAAATAGCTTCAGAACTTATTTTCATAAATAACTATTAAAATACACTAAACGCAAAAAGTACTATAAATACGAATATTATAAATATTTTTAAAACAAAAGAAAAATTTAAAAATAATTTTTAATTTTTAGCAGAATGTTATAATACCCGTCTATCGTCTTCTTTAGGTGTCTAAAAACTCATAACATTTCAAGTTGAGGCGTGTTTTTAACGAAAAAGAAAACAAGAAACAAAACGTTGTTATAGCAGAATGTTTATTTTGGACATTTGTGTTCGAAAATTTGATCTGTGCACTATGTCTGCTTGAGTTTTCAATGAAGAGGTGCGTTCTTAAAAAAAATTAGTAATATAACGTCAGAACAAGCAGCCGTAATTTTATGTTTAACTGGAGATGGCTGATCGCAGCAATATCTTGGAGAAAGTGGAGGATACACAAAAAGACCAGTTGAAGGAGTTTCCAGTTGCACGAACCCAGCAGATGAACGTTATTTACATCTGCAGACTTTACGTACACATCATGTTACATGTAGACAACTGCAAAATGATCTTTCCACATACATTTTACGAGATGGTATCGATCGATACAGTTAGTTTGATACTCATGTCGCACCTTGAAAACTATAGGGCAGTAAATGCAAAAATCGTAATATCGAGTTATGAGCATTTTAAGTTTTTGTAAAGTTAATTTTATTTCCTGTAGTTCCAAAAGTTAAGCTACAAACCTGATATTTGGTATAATTTTCTTTAATTTTGCATATTTTTATACGAATTAAGAAATACATAAAATTTCCTTCAGGAAATAGGTATTTCAGCACATACGGCCAGATGGTTTTAAAAAATATATCAATTTTCCTAAATGACGCAGTAAAAATGCATATCAAATAACATTTTTTTTTTATTTAAGATTGTACTTATTTATTACAAATTTTTAGTGTTTACACTTAATCAAAGTCTTGCATATTATAATCTGTCGGTTCGGTTTATATTGTTGCATTGGTCACGTGTAAATCAGCATAAAACCTATGATAGTGCTCTTGAATAACATTAGCCTTACATAGTGAGAATCTATATCTTGTTTTTTGAGATTGCATATTCCTGGTGGATGCGAATATGCTTTACTTAGTTCCATATTAGCCACCATCCCTCATTGTCTTTGCCTTATATTAATGGTTCTGAACTCTGTATCGTTGAAGCTTGCCTTAACCTGAAACTTATTTAATGTCTTCTCCACCTAGCTCATCTTATGTCATTCCAGACGACCTGATTTCCTTCTTCGTCAATGTTACATTTATTATTCCCCATTTCCTTATATCGTTTTTTAAAGTCCAATATATCCGATGTTTACTTTTCATTAATTTTATAAGGTTCGTCTGGTTTTTTCGCTGTTTGAACTGCTGTGAACCATTGCGCAGCCACGTAAATTGGTCATCTTTTAAAGCCTTTTTTGGTTTCTCAATCAAAGAATGCACGTTATCTACCGTATTTTGGGAGTGACCCGTTATCAAAAATTTGTGGGTAATTTTAGGTATGTTCAATTTCTGTACTGCATATTGATAAAAATAGACAATATACTTGTTCTGATTTTGCCGACAGTACTTATCTGAGTATAATATTATTTCTTTTTCCCTGACATGGTTCCTCAGAAATTGTAACAGGAACGACGCTATTTCATTTGAATCACGATTAGCAATTCGCTCGAACCAAAGACAGGAAGTGTCCTGCATTTGTGGTCAGGTAAAAAATTGTGAAATTAAATAATGTTGATAATCTCCTTTTGTAATAAAATAAAGAGACTTATTCTGAAGAAGTCGGTAGTAATGATTGTAAATCAAAACCAGAAGTGATGCAAGTGTTGGATTTTGCAGATTTTAAGTCATTTATTTCTCTTTCCTATTGAGTTCCACTCCCTGACGGTGAGTATTATAGGCTGTTTCTAATGTCGATTTTTCTAATTTAATTTCTGTAACTTTCTCACAGCAAGTAAAGGTATTTTTGGGCTTAAAGAAGTCTATATTAAATTCCGTGTGAAATATGGTCATCATCGTAGCGTTATTTCCGAACACCGAACCTTTTTCTTTGCAAAATTTTATATAATGGCGATGAATATCAGCAAGTGTTTTGTCATCGCTGACGAATTATCTGGTAGTCTGTTTCCTTAGGTAGTGAGATTCCACTCTAGGAATGGACTCGATGTAAATCATTATGTTTTGTTTCACGACTTCGTTGATTTTTTTTCCATTCTTATGAGTTCCTCGCTTTTCTTTTGGGATAAACCCATCTGCAGTACGACGTTGTATATTAATTTGTTTTAGTCTTGTCGCTTATTTCCAGTGTTGCAATGAAATATCTATGCAGCACTCTATGTTTTGTTGCATTCAAAGGATTTTTCCTTAGTACATCTTGCTTTTATTTTACGAGCGTGGGTCAGATTTTGCACATATTGCCATATAGATCTGAGTTTTTGTTCCAATTTTAGAACCGTAGAGCATTAACTGCAGATAATGCCTGATGGTATAAAAAGAAGAATCGATTTTTGAGAAAAGCCATTGGGATATATCTTTCTGGTGCCGAACTTAAAATTTTTTTGAAGATGCTGCTATATAGCATTAAAAATAGATTTTTTTTCCTATTAGACTGCATTCAAAGGTCATTTGATGAAAAATTGCAGATATTGCCATAAGGTTTTCAAGGTGCGATGTATCCTATCTCTAACGAACATAATTTTTTTTTCTACTCTTTGGATCTTTAAGTCTATTACTTTCATGGATACTATTAATTTTAATGTAAGTTTCAGTTTGAAAATTTTTTAAAACGTCAATAAAATGGAAAATATTTGGATGAGCATCGTAAAAATTATCATTAAAACGCGAGTGGAACGATTCACAAGCATTAGTTGTTAATTCTAAACTCTCACTCATCGTAGCCCACATCTCCGGCGGAAATGTTGCGTGGTCGCCAATGTAGTTGTCCAATAAGTAGTCGAAAAACTTTTCAATTTTTGCATCCTTTCGTTGAATAGCCATAAAATCATATATGAAAGATTCTTCGACTTCTGAGGGAGGTAAAAATGGCAGCCCAAAAATATATTTCAGCCATTTAGATATTTCACTGTCTGTCAATTTATATTCCCGAATTAAGCCACAACTGCCGATACTACGATACCAAGCTTGCATAAGATGAAAACGGCACCCTTTAATGTGCACATTTGGAAATTCAAAACGCGAGTTGTCGGGAAGTAAACAATAACACAATGGTATATAATGTCCGTTGATAAATACATGTATGGAAAAATCTATTAACCTTTAACTACCCGCGCATCAAGTTATAACATAACTACACGCGTGGCGTACTTTGTACGCCACAAGAAAATACACTTAAAAACAGCGGATTTGTTTAATTTTTTTTGAAAAAATACACTTAGTTGTTTGTTATAAACCTTATTCGGCATCAGTGAATACTTGGAGTTCCTTTTCAGTAAGCCAATTGGGATTTATAACTGGAATCATGGAATAACTGGATTCCATGATAAATAAAATTACTAATAAAAAATTTTTTAAATGTGATTTTTTACAGGAGAAAAAGTATTGTTTACAAAGAAAAATATATTTTCCGCAAATCGCCAGGAAATTTTGACATTCCTGTCAAAATTTCTTGAAGAAAAAGTCAGGACTTCCTTACTGTAAGGAAATGTCATTTCCTTACTGTAAGGAAATGATATTTCCGTACAGTTGTTAGTGTTCTATTTATAAGCGTCAAGTTTGACAATTCAACCTCAATACGTTTCCATAGTAACCCAAGTAATTTTATTAGGAATTTCAAAGCACCATTTATTTGGGAATAAAATTATCGCGTTTTTTTAAAATCAATCAATATCTGTCGAATTTTAAACGATTTGCGGAAAAATAGTATGTTTACCTCGTAGGAAAAGCCACATTCCTGGACTCTGTGTTGCTAAGTCTCGGCTTGCGCCTCGACTTAGCAATCTTCACAGTCGTCCAGGAATGTTAAGCTTTTCCTACCCGGTAAACAATGTACTATTTTTGCCATAATGACTAAAAAACAATTAAAATATGTACTTATATTACGACTTATAGTAATATAATCCTGGGGTATATTGTCCACCACCGGAAACAAAAAATAATAAAATGTAAATTACGATCTTTCCAGAACGCCGATTATAACAAAACTAAAACCAAATTGTAAAGCACATTCCAGTGATAGGTTAGAAAAATAAGCAAGGTCAAAAATTAAATTTTTAAATATATTTCCAGTAGAATTCTTATACCTGGCGTACAAAGTACGCCAGCGCGTGTAGTTAAAGGTTAAGCGTCTTGATATCACACTCGTGATTATGTTCTAGATTACTTCGGATCACTAACTTTTCTGGCCCTTTCGTGAATATCTTCGCTTTACACGACCGTTTTACGCACCTCCAATACGTTTCTCCCGATTTTAGTACTTTATCTTGAGAAAAAGTAAAACTGTTCACTTTGAGCAAAATTTTACCACGATTACTTACTAACGTTGAAATTTCCATATTCACTATTAGTTTATATTCCTGTCTAGTACATGAGTTATTGTAAATAGACACAGGTTTATGGATTACAAACAAATTACCAGTTTGTTTTTTGCGGGAAACGAAAGTAATTAGTTTCGGTAGTACCGTAAATAAATTATCAATATGTCATCAGATGTTACTATACAGAATGTCTCACCGAATAAATCCTATTCTACCTCTTACTCTACATCAGTGGAATTTATACAACGTGTTGGATGTGCATAATTTGGATGCTAAATTTAAAAGATCCAAAGGAGGAAGACCCAACCCTTCGGTCCTAACTTTACTTTTTGGCAGCGTCCAAAACACGGGTACTTTTAAGACCCTCAGTTACTTTAGCGTCGAAAACATGCCCGCCCACTTCTACACTGTTAACGAGGGTACACCGTATGTCACGTTTAAGTTTTGTACCAAAACATGCCGATTGGGATAATAACGACTGGACTAATATTCTTTTTACTGAGGGGTCAAGATGTGCATTTTACAGTGCAAAGTGTCTATCGGATCCAAAAAGTTCAAATTTTGGCTCATCAATAAAAATAATATTAGTCCAGTCGTTAATATCCCAATCGATTTGTTCTGGTGCAACACTTAAACGTGACATACGGTGTACTCTCGTTAACAGTGGAGCAGTAGCAGTCATTCTGACTCTGATTCCAAATTCCCTTAATCTGTTTCTAACTGAATTGGCACTTTACGAATCGAACATTACTGGCGACGGTCTGTGGAAAGATCACTTTGCACTTGTCAAGCTGTAACGTGATGTGTACGCAAAGTCTGCAGAAGTAAATAACGTTCATCTGCTGGGTTCGTGCACCTGAAAAGTCCTGGACTACTCTTTTTGTGTATCGTCCACTTACTTGTTACGATGTCAGTCAACTGCAGACAACTGCAGAAACAGAACGATGTTTCTCTGCATTGAAACTTATCAAAACCAAAACTTTCCTAAGGGCGCGTTCACTACGGAGACCATAGGATGGTATCCTAGCCTAGAGCATGGTATCGTACTCTTCATATTCGTGAATTCTCGCATTTAAAATAATGCATTTATTTTACATAGCGATCGATAATATAGTTTCGATCGCCAAGTAAAATAAATAAATTATTTTAAATGCGAGAATTCACGAATATGAAGAGTACGATACCATGCTCTAGGCTAGGATACCATCCTATGGTCTCCGTAGTGAACGCACCCTTAGAATGGCTATGGACTAGGATCGACTAACAGCACTCGCAATGTTTTCAAAAAAAATGATTCAGGGAATTTCAAATTTTACTGAATTGGTTATTGAAGAATTTATCTAAACAAAAACAACAGGCGAGTTGACTTTCGTTACAAAACTTGCTTGTAACTTTTAAACACTAAATTATAATTTTAAGTAAATAAAATACATTATTTATTGTAATTTTTTAAAAATGTCCTTTGATTTTTACAGTTTGACGACACTCTAAAAATTTTACCTAGGGAAATAGGGCCTCAAGGGCCTTTTATCTCTTAATATTATGTGTGCACCCTCAATAATTTACACCAGGCGCCGCCACTGAAACGTAATATATAAGTCTTCTCCTATTTCGTTTGTCCTTTCAATTATATTTCTCAGTATGTATATATTATCTGTTGTTCCTCTTTCCTTCCTAAAAGCAGCTTGTTCTTCTTCTAATTTTCCCTCCAGTTCTTTCCTGAGCTTCCTCTGTATTATTCCGGTGTACACTTTATATGCCACTCATGATAAGCATATAGCCCTAGAGATATCACATTCCGCTTCATCTCCTTTCTTGTATATTGGTATAAATAAATTTGCTTCCCAATATTTCGGTATCTTTTCTGTTCTCCATGGTTCCCTCATTATTTCCAGTAGCCAAAACTTGCCTCGTTCTCCCACGTACTTCATCATCTCCGGATCTATGTCGTCTGTACCTCCCGCTTTTCCAATCTTTATTCTTGCCAATCCTTCTTCAATATCTTTGATATGAATTTCGTCTACTCGATTGTCCCTATCCTCTTCTCTTTCCTGCGGTATTCCCTAAGTATTTGAGAATAATGTTAAACAACAAAGGTACACAAGAAGATAAAATTGGAAAAAGAATAAAATTGGCAACAAGAATTTATTATTCACTGTATAAAAATTTTCTAAACAAAAAGGAAATATCGAGTAAAACCAAAATGACAGTTTATAAAACTGTATATATGCCAATTATAATATATGGGGCAGAAAACTGGGTGCTGAATGACAGACAATGAAAAATATTGCAAGCTACA
This sequence comes from Diabrotica virgifera virgifera, assembly GCF_917563875.1. NCBI lineage: Eukaryota > Metazoa > Arthropoda > Insecta > Coleoptera > Chrysomelidae > Diabrotica > Diabrotica virgifera. Next base: position 275,976,935 of record NC_065443.1, read on the forward strand.
GAAATGAGATACTTAGGAAAAGTGGTGGGAGCAAGAAGATTAGACAAACGAAGAAACGAAGACATGAACTAGGTAAAATCGCTCAACGAAAAAGTTAAAGAAAAGAAGTTAAAATGGGCTGGACAGATGATAAGAATGAGTGGTGACAGACAAGTGAAAATGGCATGGGATTACAAAGCAGTGGGTAAAAGCACGAGGGACAGACTAAGGTAAAGCTGGAATACTAGTGTAAACTAAATACTTAAGAAAAGAGGAACATCGTGGCAAAAAGTAAAAGTTTTAGCAGCACATAGGAAGAAGTGGCGTAAATTTGCAGAGAGTAGCATATAAAAGAAGAAACCTCAACACCTATGGGTATAAGAGGCAATCGATTATACAGAATGTCCCGAAAAGATTGGTCATAAATTATACCACAGATTCCGGGGTCGAAAATAGGTGGAAACTTACTTTACTACAAATGTGCACATAAAAAAAGTTTTAGCCCTTTGAAGTTACAAGATGAAAATCAATTTTTTCCAATATATCGAAAACTATTAGAGACCTTTTATTGGAAATAAACCTGTGGCATTCTTATTTGGCGTTTTGGCGTTTGATTTTGACAACCTTGTCAAAGAATTATTAATTTGTGTATTTTCATTCCTAAATAAAAATTGGATTGACTCTATTTTTTGTGGCTTTTTCGACCGCACTAATTGAATTCAAACCATTTACTGTTGAACAAACCATACATCTCCATATACAAATATGTGGTGGATTTGACAAATATTCAAATATCTCGATAAAAACTGGTTTTTGGAGAAAGTACTAAAAGGCAAAAAAGGTTAAAAATAATGTGTTTAACTAATGGTAGCACAATAATAATTTAATTGGAACGTACACAAAAGTTAGGGGGATTTAAGGGAACAAAAACCCCCATAAAATTTTTATGGGGTGCACAAATTTCACTATAATTTTTTTTAAAGATCCTCCTACCATAATAACGCCACACGTATATTTCCAATAAAAGGAATTTTTATTTGAAAATTTATTTTTATTTTGTAACTTCAAAGGGTTATAACTTTTTTTATGTGCACATTTGTACTAAGGTAAATTATGTTAAATCAACCTATTTTTGACCCCAGAGTCTGTGGTATAATTTATGACCAATATTTTCGGGACACCCTGTATAATGTATGTTTGTATTTTTAAACCTTATTAAACCTAATTGCGGTTTACTGATTCCACGTTGGTCTCCTACGCAAATTTTTTATCCGTTCAAATTAGGGGTTAACCAACTAGCACCGTATCAAATCTGTTTATCATGTAAGCATGAGATTGATGGAAAATATTTCTGTTGTGAACGCAGCCCAGGTAATTACCAGATAGGACATTTCGAACACCGCACAGTTGTTGTTAACGTAAATGCAGGGAGTAATAAATATCGGGCTCTTGTTGCGAGCAAATGAACACGAAATCAAAGTTTTATTTGCTTTTAAAAAACATTTACTCAATGAGAACACGCTCAGAATTGACAACCAATTAGCGGGCTTCCAAACACATTAAATTTCGCCATAACTGATGGATAAATCGCAAATGCATTAGATATTGTATGTATGTGGGCGTTGAAATTTAGTACAGTGCAAAATAGCCCAATAAATGACCGTTTTGGAGTGTAATTTTCAGGCGCAACTCCGAATTGCATGAAAATTTGGATTTAGGTTCTACTTACCCTCCACTTCAAAGTTGAATTTGTGCCGTTGGTTGCTTTTACTTGGGGGGTGACCCAATTAACCCCTTCTCGGGGGGTGAAAAACGCGTGTTTAAAATAAGGCCGTAAATGGATAAATTGACTTATTTGAAGCACCTTTTGTTCTATAAAGTTTTTTACGTAAGTCAATACTTTTCGAGTTATTCGCGATTTAAAATGTGTATTTTTCGACAAAAAAACTACGTTTTCAGACCGTTTTTCCCAAATAACTCAAAAAGTAAATATTTACCGAAAAAAATATTTTTAGCAAAAGTGTAGCTATAAAAAACGAAAAAAATGGTGTACCAGTGAAGTCTACAAATTGAGTAGAAGCAAAGTTGTAGCTCATGAAAAATACGTTCTTATTCGTCTAATTCCAAATCGAATAATTCAACGCGAAATCACCGAAGAAAGAAGCGTTTTTCGGGAAAACCTTATTAACATTTTTAAATTATTGAAAAAAAGCTTATTATTTGTTTTTTACAAAAGTTTACAGCATCAAAAATAAACGAGTTACACTGAAAAAAGTTGTCCCCTTTTTTTTTGGTAAAAAAAATCGTGAAAACCTCCCTCTATGTAGCACCCTAAATGAAATTAACCGTTTGGCTTTACCATCCATTTCAACTGCATGGATATTGTTTATATTATGATCTGTAAGTTTGATTGGTTTGAAGTGCTTATTTTTGAAAACATTTGGTTTTATAGAAAAAAAAATTTTCTAAAAATTTTTGAAAAATTTCATTTTTTCAAAATAACAAAATAACAAAATAATAAAAGTATTAGTGATAAGAAAAATCTTAAAGAGTAAAAAAATGTAGGTTTTGCTATTATAAATATGCTAGTTTCATTTTGTTTCTCCGTAAGACAAAAATTGGTTAAGATTGGCTGTTTAAAATTTGCATACACTCGTGATTAGTGATCCATTCAAGCTTTCTCAATTATAACCCTTTTCAAAATAAACACTTTAAACGGGTGAGACTGAGAGATCATATAAAAAATAGATAGGTAAGTAAATTGTTTGTAAAGCGGTAGCGATTAATTTTATTTGGGGAACTAGACACGGCGAGATTTTCATGATTTTTTACAAAAAAAAAGAGGGCCAAATTTATTTTGAGATTAACTCGCTTATTTTTAATGCTAAAATTTTTGTTAACAATTATAACAAAGCTTTTTATAAACACTTTCAAAAAATTTATGGGTTTTTCCCGAAAAGTGCTTAATTTTTTAGTGATTTCACCTTGAAATATTCGATTTGGAATTAGACGAATAAGAACGTATTTTTCATGAGCTACAACTTTGTTTTTATTTGATTGATAGACTTTACTGATACACCATTTTTTTGGGTTTTTTATAAGCTACATTTTTGCTGAGGATATTTTTTTCGATAAAATATTTACTTTTTGAGTTATTTGCGATAAACCGTCTGAAAACGTAGTTTTTTTGTCGAAAAATCAACATTTTCAATGGCAAATAACTCGAAAAGTATTGACTTAAGTAAAAAACTCTATGGAACAAAAGTTGTTTAACATCAGTCAATTTATCCATTTCAGGTCTTATCTTGGACGTATGTTTTTTCACCCCCGAGAAGGGATGACTGTCACCCCCCAAGTAAAAGAAACCAACGGCACAATTTCAACTTTGTAGTGAAGGATAAATAGAACCTAAATCCAAATTTTCAAGCAATTCGGAGTTCCCCCTGAAAATTACACAGTATCGCCGAATTTTCCGTTCATTTACTGGGCTAAAATTGAAAATTGTTTAAACAGAGGTTATGCATATTAAACGGTAACGGTATCTCTAATTTCTTGCTAATTCGGTAATGAGTGCGGGTGTCAAATGATTGGACAAATTTGTAGCAAATCTAAAATATAATTCGCATGATTTACCTACCCAGGTATATATTAGACCAGTTTGCGGATTTATATCATTCCATTGACAGTAGCTTTGAAGGCTTTCGATGTAGAGCTGCAATCATGGGATGATACAGAACTAGAACAGAAGGAAACTGAGTTATAACTTTGTAAATACCCTGTATAACATAACAAAGCTTTATATTTTTTTGATGGAGAAGTTAACAGGATTTCGAATTTAAAATAAAATATAGGGTGTTCCATTTAAAAAAACAAATTTTGTTCTGCCACTGTGTTATCGAACACCCTGTAACATTCTAACTAATTTTGTAATGTGAAGCTCAAAGGTGGCTAAAATTTTTGTTATCAACTTTTATTGCTATCTATTAACCCTTAAACGCCCAACCTTTTTTAGGTTCCATGTACGCCCAAGGGTGGGTAAAAAATGTCCACCTCGAAAATAGCTAATATATTTATTGAGCGTTGTTGGAAATGGATTAAACTTAACAATCTTATGCTTAATAAACACAGCATCTTCTTAAATATTAATATAAACAATTTACAAACCTTACAACAAAATTACAATCTACATCAAAATTAACATACCAGTAAAAGCCACTAATTCAGATTTGTCGATTTTCTCCGCATTCTTCCTTTCAGCCTCCTCATTGGCGGATAATTATGTCGATAATGTAATTATACGTCGATAACTATATGAATTATGTTCCTACCAACGAGAAATTACAGAGAAACATTTAGTAACAAGTTTTACCAAGGGTGTACTTTTTATGCCCACCCATATTTAACTCAAGATATTACTTTTATTTTCAAAAGTATCGGTAAATATAAATTAACATTCGATAAAGGGCTGTATTTTTAACAATAAATAATTTTTGAACAATTTTTAAACACGTAATAAATATGTTACAAGGAAATACGCATTTGATGGACATTTTTTACTCACCCTTGGGCGTTTAAGGGTTAATAAAGCGGAGCTATTGAGCTTTACCCTACTAATCAATCACCCTGTATATAAATTTTCAAAGAATTTGTATCCATGAGAAAAACCAGGATTGTCCGCACGCCACTGAACCAAAATAAGGAATGTTAACAGTTTTTTATGCATTATTAAATTAATAAGTTAATATAGATTAATATTATATTAAGATTATAGAATAAGAATTGCAAGAGTTCTGTAAGAATCTCATCTATTTTTGTTGATATCTTACCTGAATATGTGAAAAAGCAGAAGGGATTGGGTTTCTCTGGGTTTGAATTTTTATTTTTTATTAAATGAAGTAAAACAGACGTACTCTCAATCATTTATTGTAACTTCCGAAGACCGGTTTCGCTCTCTAAAGTATGCATAACATCTTCAGGCCAACGGTTACAAGTCACTAAATGCTACAAATAAAAGCCAGAGTTAGAACAATGTATGGTTTTAAAAGATGCTAAAAATCCATAAGATCAAGTCAATATTGAACAACATACATAAAAGTAGTTGAGACAGCAGACAAATGTACACATGTGACAGCATGTACACTCGGGGGCGGTAACAAACGTCCCCAAGCTCACAAACACATGCAGATGTATACCATCTGTAATCATGCAATGATAACGTGTCGTACTTACATTCGGTTACAAGGAGCTACTTCCTGAGTATTCATTAACATGATATCTTGCTTAAGTTATGCTAACGGGATATGTTGGAGTAGACGGAAAATGTTATAAAGGTTAACAAGTTTATGGAAATTGAAAATTCTTGAGGGTGATTAGATAGTTGGTGAAAGACAACCAACAAATCTGTGCCTGTTATTTTGTTTGTGAAGTAGACTAAAGTGAATGTCATATATACAATTTTAATATGTGATGGTTTTAAATATTTTTATTTATATTTATTAAAAGACTTCTATTTATTAATGCATGTGTTAGTGTAAGACTAACATGTGTTAGTGTCAGCCTTACACTAACACATACATTAATAAATAAAAGTCTTTTAATAAATATAAATAAAAATATTTTAATAAATAGAAATAAAATATTTAAAACCATCACATATTAAAATTGTATATGTATGACATTTACTTTTGTCTACTTCACAAACAAAATAACAGGCACAGATTTGTTGGTTGTTTCTCACCAACTATCTCATTACCCTCAAGAATTTCTAATTTCCATAAACTTGTTAACCTTTACAACATTATCCGTCTATTCCACCATATCCCGTTAGCATAACTTAAGCAAAATATCACGTTAATGAAGACTCAGAAAGTAGCTCCTTGTAACCGAATGTAAGTACGACACGTTATCCTTGCATGATTACAGACGGTATACATCTGCATGTGTTTGTCAGCTTGGGGACGTTTGTTACCGCTCCCGAGTGTACATGCATATGTATTTGTCTGCTGTCTTTACTACTTTTATTGAGTTTAGTTCTAGCAGCCGTAGAGGTAACATCGTTTAATAGTGGCTTGTGAATTTAACCAATATAAGTTAAAAGTTAAACAGTTTTTATTGTAAACACAACTGTAAGTAGAAAAACTTAATTTTTAAAAAAGAAATACAATTTACATTTCAACGTTCTACTCAATCGAAACCAGAATATTGCCTTAGAACAGTTGAATAGTTTTTACTATAAACACACCTGTAAGGAGAAAAACCCAATTTTTAAACAAGAAATACAATCTACTTTTCAGCGATCTACTTAATTGAAACTTGAGTATTGCCTTAGACAAAAACTTAAGTAATTAGTGGTACCTTTAATAGTACGGTTAATATTACTATAATGGATTTAAATTGTCAGGCATGCCATAAAATTATAACACCGACAGATGGTAGCAAACTGGAATGTTCTGGATGCAAAACAACATGGCACGGTGTTTGTGCTCAACCTCAACCCTTAAATTTTTCACCTGCAACCTTGTTGACATGGAAGTGTCAAAATTGTACCACAGAAGCAGATGCTAGCACAATGCACTTCAACGCAATTATGGCTCAGCTTGCTAATTTAAGTAACGCTATCGCAACATGTAACACTCGAATGTCTGACTTACATAATTTAGTAAATTCTCAGTCGACAAAAATTGACGCTTGCATCTCGGAAATAGCGGTTCTAAGAAGAGAAAACGAACAGCTAAAAATTAAAATCCAGAAAATAGAATCCTCTCCTCCCGAAAATATCCTTATAGAGCTGGCTGATAGAAAACAAAGGGAAAAAAATGTTTTGCTCATGGGTGTTCCAGAAAATACAGAATCCGATGAAGTTAATGCACAACAAATATTAAATCAGGTAGCTCCTAACTTACAAATAGCTTCGCATCGCCGGCTTGGCTTTCCTCGCCAAGATATGAAACCAAGGCCGCTGAAAGTTACTATGATGTCCAGTGAAGATGCCCTTTTTGTTCTTAAAAATAAATCTAAACTGAATCAAAACTCAAACTCAAACATATACATAAAACAAGATCTGACACCTTGCCAGTCAAAATATCTAGCTGAATTACGAACAGAGCTACAAAGTCGTATAGATAATGGGGAGAAAAATTTAACGATTAGATACATAAACAAAATACCTAGAATTACTACAAGAGGAACAACCAAACGTGATAGAGAGGAACAGGAATCACCTAGACGTGAAAAGGGACTCAAGACTTCAAAGCCTGCTTTATGTGGGGCAAACTCATCTGTACCTGAATAGCAATCATTCAAAATAGTATTTTGGAACTGTCAAGGATTTGCCAATCTGGATGAATTTGTTAGAGATTACGATGATTTTTCGGTTTTATGTCTTACTGAAACATGGCTACTTAATGAGTGTAATAATTTGTCAATTGTTTTGTCATCCTATAATGTTATAAGTAGTCCTGCTTCGAAAGAGAAATCCGTGGGCAGAGCAAGCGGTGGTATCTACATATTCTATAAAAATGTATACAACTGTGTAATTTTAGAAAAAACACCGTGGTGGCTATTTTGCAGACTGGTTTCTCCTTCGGAAGAGTCTATTATTATTTGCACAGTATATTTTAAACCGTCCTTAGATATTGTGTATATTCTAGAACTTTTTCAAGTATCTCTGTCGGAAATTCTAGAAAACCATTTCGATGTTCCGCTTCTAATTGGCGGTGACTTTAACAGTAGAATATCAGATATTGGAGAAGTTCCGCCAGAGATGCTGGAGGGCACAAATCTATCGGAGTATCGTCTAAGCAATGACATGGTTTTAAATACTAAGGGGCGCCATATTATTGACTTCATGAACACCAACTCTTTCTGTCTACTTAATGGGAGGACTGAGTCTGATACACCGGCACAATTTACTCACATTAGCAAAGCTGGAAATAGTGTAATTGACTTAGCATTTATCCAGAACAGTGCAATACCTATTATCCAAGATTTATGTGTAATGAACCATAACAGCCCTTCTGACCACTTTGGTATACTGGTAACTTGCGTTTCCGACTTTTTTCGAGAAAGTCGTTTCAAAAAAGCACTTCCTATACAAAAAAAAACTATATATCAATGGAATACTGACCTTGCCTTTTTCTATAAAATTTCTATGCAACATTCGAATAAAACGTCTCTTTCTATAAATATTGATGCACAGGAACTATACAATAATCTAATGTCAGCAATTAAAGAAACTGCTTCGCAATCACAACTTTGTAAAGAAAAATCTTTCCCGTCGTGTATCAGGCAAAGTCCTCCATGGTTTGATCATGAATGTACCTCAGCTAAAAACAACATGAAACAAAGCCTCAAAACAGCTAAATCAAATAACTTCCGCGACCCCTATAAAACAAATTTTTTGACATCAAAAAAAGCCTATAGACAAATAATTAAAAAGAAAAAACATATATATTTTCATAACCTGTATTCTCAACTTGCAAACAGCAGGGACTCCAAAACATTCTGGTCAGTGATTAGGAAATTTCGGAAAAATCACAATACTTCTTTTATCGATGTAGACGTATGGGAGCAATTTTATTCGAATATATATCCCCCAAAACTATATCATAATGCCCGTTTTTTTGATGCAAGACATCCCATTTTTGACGCTATTATAACCAGTGACGAAATATATAGAGTCCTAAATAACTGTCCCAATCGTAAAGCACCTGGAACTGACCATATTTCTTATGAATTCTTTAAAAATCTTCCAAATAATTGGATACTGTATTTAACGGGCATGTTTAATAGAATACTGGAAACAACCATTACGCCGCATAACTGGAGTGAAGTCATTTTTACTATGATATTTAAAAAGGGCAACAGAGATGATCCAGCAAACTATAGAGGTATTGCCTTACTTAATTGTGTTGAAAAAATATTTACTAATATTTTGTTAAACAGACTCAGAGATTGGGTTGAAGTAAATAATGTTCTTCCCGAATGTCACTCGGGTTTCAGGGGATCAAGGGGTTGCATTTATAATGTATTCACCCTCACTTCTGCTGTACAACTGCAACTACGACTGAAAAAACGCAAAGTGTACGCTGCCTTTGTAGATTATAAGCGGGCTTTTGACTCCATTATCCATCATTTGCTGTGGCAAAAGCTATTTGGCCTTGGGGTGAGTTCTAAAATAATAGCCATTTTGAAAAACATTTATGATAATGCTAGGATGTACATCAAAACTCCAAACGGCTACACAAGACCATTTGATATTTCAACAGGAGTCTTACAGGGTGAACTTTTGAGTCCACTATTATTTAGTTTATTTATTGCGGATACAGAACAGTTTTTTATTATTCAAGGATCACAAGGTATCTCCATTGATAGCCAAAATCAAATAATAATGCTATTGTATGCTGATGATTTGGTCATTCTTTGTGACTCGGAAGTTGAACTCGGTAAAAATTTAAGTTATCTAGAAAAATACAGTGACAAAAACCAGCTAACTGTAAATGTTGGCAAAACCAAAATTCTTCCATTTGCCCGAAGCGGTCAAATTGGCAATAAAGGCGTTAAGTTCCTATATAAGAATGAAAAAATAGAAGTTGTTAACAAATTTGTATATCTTGGAGTCACCCTAACCACAACATCACTTTTTAAAGCAATGGCCGATACAACAGTGGAAAGAGCAAAACACGCAATTGGTAACGTGATAGGTTTAATGGCTAAAACCAAAATGAATTCTTGGACATCTCGTGTGCAACTTTTCGATTCGCTAGTTCAAAGCCTTGTTATGAACTGTGTGCCCGTTTGGGGAATGAGATATGCTGACCAGTTAGAAAGAATACAAATAACTTTCTTTAAAAAACTTTTACATCTCAGTATCAATACACCTGATTATGCTGTTAGGTTGGAGACAGGAAGAGTAAAAATTTCTTTTACTATTTTCAAGCTAACTTTAAATTGGCTTATCAAGCTATCGCAAATGCATGATTTAAGACTTCCTCTTATTTGTTTTCTGCGTCAGCTTCAAATTTCTTCAGCAAATAATTCAATAAATACGAACAGATACAACTGGGTTTCACAGTTTAAGCAATATTTTCAAATATTAGATTATGAATTTTCTTGGGATGAAAACATCTCTGATTGGCTATTAAAAAACAAGAAAAGCATGTTAAAAAAGTATATGGATATGCTTTATCAAGAAGACATTCAAGCAGTCTCCATGTCAACATTCTCAACTATTTACAAACATTTATCCGTAGATACCTCAGTACAGAAATATCTGGAATTTCAAATTCCCATAAAATACATTCGTGCCATGGCGCAACTTCGAACATCTAATCGCCATGTGTTAAAATTTACCTATAATGGTATAACATATCATATACGACCATCTGAAATCTGTACTATTTGTAACACAAACAAGTTGGAAACTCTTGAACATTTACTGTTTGAATGTCCCATTTACAGTTCAATGAAACCGGTTAATATGGCCCCCCTTAATAATTGCACCGACCTTATTGGTTGTCTTAATAATGTAACTATAATATCTCTGAAAGCAATTTCAATATATATTTGGAATATCATAAAACTTAGATCTTTTGTTTTAAATGAATAAGCTTCAGTTTCTCCTTCATTGGTGTTTATTTAAGAAAACAAGTCTCCATTTCAGTTAGTAATAGCGATTAACTTTTGTTTAAATTTGTTAATAGTTACTTATGTTCTAGACTAGTTGTTAGTTATATTCTGTACTTCAGTTTCTCCTTCATTGGTGTTTATTAAAAAAACCAAGTTCTCCATTTCAGTTAGTGATAGCGCTTAACTTTTGTTTAAATTTGTTAATAGTTATTTATGTTCTAGACTAGTTGTTAGTTATATTCTGTACTTACTAAACTCATTGTTATAAAACTGTAGTTTTTAAAAACAATAAATGTCTATCTATCTATCTATCTATATATGTTATTCAATATTGGCTTGATCTTATTGATCTTCAGCATCTGTTACAACCAGACATTGTTCTAACTCTGGTTTTTATTTGTAGCATTTAGTGACTTGTAACCGTTGACCTGAAAATGCTCTGCATACTTTAGAGAGCGAAACCGGTCTGTTTTTTACTTCATTCAAAATGAACTCTCACATGCAACCCATTCAACATTTTTATATGTTAGTTTAATATAAAATATTTAAAGTAATGGCTTACTAATACTATTGTAAGCAGGTATAAAGATAAAAAATATACTTTTATTATTGGCTACAAAATCCCATTAGTCGATTTTTTTATCTATACAGTACCTTTTTTCAACCCTCCGTTACTGGAAAACTACGATTTTTAAAAATCTTAAAAATATTAGTTCCACAACATTACTCTCTTGGAGCATCCTTAACAAAGCTGTAAAGTGAAACATTATGTCGAAAAATTTTTGACACCTACTTAAAATAGGGCTAGAGCTTTGTTTTAGGCCATATATCCTAGCCACCAACAAGATATTGCTTTCCGATAATTCTCTCACAGCCACGTAATCACTGTGAAATAGAGTTAGGTCAGGAAAACACAGTTTGCTTTGAATTATTTAGCCGGGTTTATGGCTGTTTTATGGGCTGTATAACATGTGACTTGGATATGCAGCCCTATCATAAACTTTAATTTCGATCGAATGTCCAGATTTTTTGTTGAATTATGTCATTAGTGTTTACGAGTCAACTTCTACGGGATCATAAAATAGAGCATAAAGCTTTTATAGTTATTAATTAGTACGTACCTAATAAAGTAGAAACCATAGTAGGTAATAATTTGGAAAAATATTTTATTATATATATTAATCTTTTAAGTCCTAATAATAATACCAAAAATAGGCTATCCTTTTGATCCGAGAGTATTTGAGAAAAAAAAATTGAATGGAAAATGAACGCTAACAGAACAACTGTTATTTTGTCCTAATCATACGTTAGAAAATAATATTACGTAAGGAATAAAACTTCAATGAAAATAACATGCCGTTCCCATTTTTTTTTTGATATTGTGATATTTATTCATTTATGTATTCTATTTATTTTCATTGTCAGTTTTTGAAAAATATCACAAGGAAAAATTCCTATACTGGCTGTATACCATAAATCACAAAAAATAAAAACCTTATTTTTTAAAAGGTATATGTATTTAAAATCCCTAAAAAGGGCTGTATCACAAAACGTTTTCGGAATCAATATTCCATCATCAGTGTTATCACCTAAAGTAAGTATAACTCTATAAGTAAAACAAACGTAAAGTTAAATTTTGACAAAGGTGAAAAAAATTAATAGATAGTTATACTTACAGGTTTACATGCTTTAAGCCACCAAAACGTACGGGTAAAAATCCTTAAATTGATTTTGAACAGTTGGGGTTACATTATACTATGTGATTTTGAAAGATGTTTAAAATATTTCCAGATTAACCCCTGTCATCACATGACATCAACCATATTGGTTTGAAAAGTGAAGGTATAACCTTACATGGCAGAGTTTAGGTGACAACTGATCGGAATGACCCCCGGAAGGATGTCATTACCAGACTAACACCGCACCTTGACAGAATCTAATATGTGAAGTTAATTTAGCTAAAAAAATATAAATTTTATATTAATATGTAAATAATAACAGTAGTGAAAAATATATGTTGGGATTAAAAATAAATTTACCCTAAATAAGTATGATGGATGAAAGTTAAATTATAGAATCAACATAAAATTTATATTCTTTTGGCTGAATTAACTTCACATATTAGATTCTGTCAAGGTGCGGTGGGCGGTGTCAGTCTGGTAATGACATCCTTCCGGGGTCATTCCGATCAGTTGTCACCTAAAGTCTGCCATGTAAGGTTATACCTTCACTTTTCCAACCAATATGGTTGATGTCATGTGATGCCAGGGGTTAATCTGGAAATATTTTAAACATCTTTCAAAATCAGATAATATAATGTAACCCCAACCGTTCAAAATCAATTTAAGGGTTTTTACCCGTACATTTTGGTGGCTTAAAGCATGTAAACCTGTAAGTATAACTATCTATTAATTTTTTTCACCTTTGTCAAAATTTAACCTCACGTTTGTTTTACTTATAGAGATATACTTATTTTAGGTGATAACACTGATGATGGAATATTGATTCCGAAAACGTTTTGTGATACAGCCCTTTTTAGGGATTTTGAATACATTTTTTGTATTTAAAATGTTTTTTGGTTTCATCGGTTTTGACTTTATGATTTTGTGTCCACTAATACAGATATCTAACAACTGTGCTATAGGCTATTTATTTTACTCAAAATAAGATAGCTAAAGGGAACTACAACGTTAACGGGGTTTTATTATTTCATGTGGTCAATGGACATCTATATATGAAAAAACCCCGGAGTGCTACCATTTAAAGGGGTGCGTTTTTGATAAATGGGTGAATTAGTCCCTGGTCACAAGTTATATTAGGGTGAGTTCTATGCACTTTTGGTACAAATGTATCTACATAAAAATTGTTCCTGGTTAAATTTCCTATCTAAATATCACTTTTTAAAGTCAATGATACTTTTTTTTTTAAATATATTCAAAAGAAAAAGCACAAAGAAACCCAAAAGGAAGAAATTTTGTTTTTTGTCCCATAACTTTTGTCCACGATGATATAGGTATAGACATTGCTGTACAGAAAAAAAAAACCTACATATTTCTTCTTTAAAATGTTGTTTAGTAGAGGTAATTGGGATTTGTAATTTTCGAAATATGATTTTTCAAATATCGCCACTCACAGCAATTTTTTGCAATTTTGCAAATATTGTTCTGTAACTTTTTTCTACGTAACTTTAGGTACGGGCTCTTCCACGAATATACGCCTGTCTTGGATTATCGCGACAACGAATATTTTAGTGTGCAACATAAAAAGTGCGAAAATAAATGGCTCTAATAATTATTATTATATAACAATTATAATTGTTCCAATAAACAACAATGTATTTTGCAATTTACTTTCGTTCTTCATAATTTGCACAGTAAAATATTCGTTGTCGCGATACTCCAAGACAGGCGTATGTTCGTGGAACAGGGTATATATGCATATGCAATGGTACACGTAATAGGAATAGCAATCAATTACCTTTAAAATGGTCTATTGTATAACGTTGTACGACTTTTTTTAAAGAGATTATGGTTTTTCAAGGTTTTACACTTTCAACAATTTTTTATAATATAATATGAAAATAAAATAATATTATTATATTATAATAATACATAATACTATATTACATAATACATAATACATATTACATAATACTCTAATATAAAAAAAATATTATTTTTTACATTTTTTACGATTATTTTTGAAATTTCTCATTAAAACTTTTTTTTTCTTGTACATAAGTATACTATACAGTGCGTCCATAAAATAACGCATAAATTCATTATTTCGTATACCGGCGATATTAAGGAAAAATCTCAAAACAGGTCGATTTTTATTTTTAAATTCCGATTTTTTGGCATATTTATCATACTAGTGACGTCATCCATCTGGGCATGAAGACGTAATCGATGTTTTTTTTTAATGAGAATAGGGGTCATGTGATATCTCATTTGAAAGGGTATTCAATTCTCTATTCACTAATATAAACATTAACATATTTATTTATACAAGGTGTTCAAAAAAACATTTTTTTAATTGAGACAAAAAGAAGAATGTATGTAATTTATTTAATTCAAAATACGTTTTACTGTTGTCAGAAAACAGGAAATAAATGTTTATTTGACAAATAAATATTGCTTTTCGCTTAAATTTAATGTTAAAGCTGACACCCATGTCTCTTGGCAGTTTGAACATTTCATTTAAACGAAAATCAATGTTTATTTGCCAAATAAAACTTTTTTTGTCTTTATTGACAGTAGTAAAATGCATTTTGAATTAAAATAAATTACATATATTTTTCTTTTTGTCTCACTTATTTTAATTAAAAAAATGTTTTTTGAACACTCTGTATAAATAATTGTGTTAATGTTTATATTATTGGATAGAGAATTGAATACCCTTTCAAATGAGCTATCACATGACCCCTGTTCCTATTTAAAAAATCATCGATTACGTCATCACGCCCAGATGGATGACGTCACTAGCATGATATATATGCCGAAAAATCGTAATTTAAAAATAAAAATCGAGTTGTTTCGCGATTTTTTCTTAAAGTCGCCGGATTACGAAATAACGAATTTATGCGTTACTTTATGGACGCACTGTATATTGCTCAATAAAGAGGGCTTACTTTCTGTTCTTTAAAATGGTGTATCATCTATATTTAAATATGTAATGGACACCGAGTGATTCTTTGATATTTTTTTTACCTGTATTATTTCAAAATTTTTCTTTTACAAAAATTACATAAACAGTCTTAGAAAACATTACTTTAGTTAAAATTATTTAAACGACATTTAAAAAATTTTCAAAATCAAAGTCTATCTCTTCGTTAGCGTTAGCTTCAATATCTTCCTCTGACACCTCAGTTATCTTAGAGTTCCCACAATTAGTACCCATGCACATGCACCCTTTGCAGAATATTGAACAACTAATTTATCTTTCTACAACCGTAGTTTATTGTACATCCTTTGGTACATTTACATCGATGGCCTAGCGTACAAATGTGCTAATTGCTAATTTGTTGGTTTTCCAATAATTGAAAATTAAGCTTTTAAATCTTATTAAAATTATAGTTTTTATCATGTACCTATTAATAATTGCTCATATATTTTGTGACATCTGAAGACCTTTTGTAAGTTCTAAAGAGCCTTAAAAGGTTAGTGGGTCCCAAAATAATAATAATAATAATAATAATAATTGTTGCTCTGACTTAACACCTTTGTAGTACCAAAAAATTATTTTAAGGAAGTTAATACCACATTGAAAAAAATAATTATTTTTATTGACACAAATACAAAAAATTATACTCTATCAAAGGCAAAGTAAAAAATCCTAAGCTAATATTTTTATCGGATATTTATAGAGAATTGTCTAATTTGAAATGTCAGGCTCTTCATTTCGACTTGGAATATTGTTGGTTGACACTGGAATATCTTTTATAAACTGGGAGTATTCATCGGGAATAACTTTAGAATTTAAAAGATATTCCAAATCTTTTTTCTTTTTATGTGAAACTGGTAGTCTTGTCAAATACTTTTGGTTTAGTTCAAGGTTTGTGCTGGTTCTTTTTCTTCCAGCCTTTCCCTTACAATTTACTTCTATTTCTTCAAAATTTTCTTGAGATAAATAGTATTTATATTGTATTATATATGGTTTTTCTTTGTCAAATCTCAACCATTTAATATTTAGCCAATTCACTTTTTCTTTTTTTGTGTTCATGGTATCACGGTTGTGTTAAAAACATAATTATTTATCAGGTTTTGTAAATCAAATAAATCATTAAATTTCATGTTTTCCACAATGTATTGTCTTGGTCTTATTCTAGAGGCCGAAAACTAGCGGACACCACTCGCGAGTTGAGTAAATTTTTTTATGGCGCTTAGCTCGTTCAATCGTGGCATGCATTGAGTCGGCCTCCATATAGGAATGTCCCGACTCCATGAACTTTAGTTCAACAATTTTTAGGTGGTTGATGTGACTCTGGAACTCATTATCACTAATTAAACTGCTAATAACCAAGACCACTATTTTTCTTAACGTTTACCGGCAAATTTGACGTAATATTTATAACCTCAGTTTTAATTGTGTTTGGTGTAGCACAAATGTGTTAAGTAATTAACTCTGAAGGTTTCACGAATTTCGATTAGTAGTACAAATGTTCTAAGTGCACTTGACACATAAGTTGTAGAAACCTGCAGGTGCGTAGTACTTATTCTTTTTGAAAGATGGCGCTAGAAAAAAATATGGACATATTTTACTTACCACATGTGTTTGCAAGATAATAATGTCTTAGGCGGTTTAGGTGTGCCAAATAACACGTTTTGACCATAATTGGCACTTACCACCTTTGTACGCTATACCATCGACATGCTATTTTTTCAAGCAAAGCTTGTGGTGCAGGAGCTTTGCGGTGAAATTAGTACTTATCTTTTGTAATTCCGTCGTTCAGTTCATGAATAGTCTGTGGCCTATTTACAAACACTTTGTTTTCTAAATAACTCCATAAAAATAATCTAGAGATGTCAAGTCCGGGATCTTGTTGACCATTTGATAGCTCCTCTTCATCTGATCCAACGATTTGAAAATGTGTTGTCGAGAAACTCACCAATGGCTCGAAGATATTGAGGAGGTGCTCCATCTTGCTGAAACCAAATTGATAATATTCACGAGATAGGGATTTATATCGTCAAAAAAAATTTGGGAATTTCTGTATTATCAATAAATCCTGCCCACACATTGAAATTTTATCTATACTACGTATTCCATCCGATCAACCATTCAATGCGGATTTTCATCTGATCAGTAGGTACCTGCAATTTTGTTTTATTGACCGTGCCATTTAATTGTAAAATACCTAGCCTCCTTAGAAAAAAGGATTTGGTTAAAAATATTAGAGTTAGTATTATGTAATAACGTCCATTTTTGTTTCATTTGAAATACCAGGTCGACAAATTTTTTGTAAGCTCTCGTACATGTCTACTTTCTCAAGTGTATATGAATAATTTTAGATATTATAGTCCCACTTAAGCGCTCCGAGGCAACATAGGCAATAAGAAACTGTAACAGAAGATTGTAAATTACATATATCGCTGGTACTATTAAAATAAGTGTTATCCGTTTATCTCAGAAACTGTACATTGTGCAACTAAAAATTCTAAATCACTGATGCATCTTATAGAGGGTGTTTGGTAAAGAATGAGCCTTAGCTCAACCTAAGATTCCTGGACTTAAAATAGGTCGATTTGAGCTAACTTACCTTAGTACGAAAGTTGATAATAACGGAAATACAGGGTGTCAAAGTTTAACTTTTATTTTATTTAATCTTAAATATTTCGTGACTAAATTCGTCACCAAAAATTATATATAACCCAGAGGGCGCCATATTATACGTCTTTCAACGCCTATTTAATACGTTCAGTTTCTTTTTATCCCCCACTCTATATACTTTTTGAATCAAAAGTTTTATTCTCTTAATATTTTTACTTAACAACAGTATACTAGACTTATCTGGCTAAACTCAACTGTTTTCGATATAAACGCATTTTAAATCTGCTATACAACATAATTTCTTGCAAAATATCATTGTAGTTATACCTGAAAAATCAACTTTAAACCATAATAATTGTGCCAGTTCTCATATTTATGTAATTGCATCGCAAATTCCATTTGAAGAAATTTGCGATACATTTTTGGAATTTGTTTTGGGTTTTCAGGTGTAACTACAATGATATTATGCAAAAAATTATGTTGCCTCGCAGCTTAAAATGCGTTTATCTCGAAAGCGGTTGAGTTTAGCGAGATGAATCTAGTATACCTTTTTTAAGTAAAAATATTAAGGGAATAAAAGTTTCGATTCAAAAAGTATATAGAGTGAGTGATAAAAAAAATTGAACGTATTAAATAGGTAATACATAATTTTTGATGGCGAATTTAGATTTCTCATCCAAAAATACCCCCGCTTATCAAATTTCGTGTTGTTATCCCGTGCCTGTCGGGAAATATTCAAGAATAGATGAAATAAAAGTTTAACTGTGACACCCTGTATTTCGGTTATTATTAACTTTCGTACTAAGGTAAGTTAGCTTAAATAGACCTATTTTAAGCTCAGGAATCTATGGCCCATTCTTCACCAAACAGCATGTATACCCAACCAACATTATTTTTTCGCTATAGGTACTACACGGGTTGTCACAGACGTCTTTATGTTTCCATACTCTCCGCTTGCACTGTATATCAGAATATTAAATAAGAGATCACAGAGATGCAGGAAACGAAATTAAAATTATAAAATAGCTTGTCAAGGTTCTACTAGAATCAGAGGTGGCCAAGATCCTTGATAGTCCGAGCCATTTTTCTAAATTTGAAATTTTTCGCGAGCCGCAATTAAACAATTATCTATTATTTAAATAGTGTTAAAAAGCTATTACATTTTTCTCTTACTATTTGGACTACACGAATTTTAAAGTGAAATAAAATTGTTCACATCGTTGTTTCAAATATGCTAATAATTCTATAAGTAGCCTTTATTACTAATTCAGGATACTTCGATTTTTCACCATCCTTCCATCTTTTTCTGAGACGGCTTACTGATCTTCTACCGTCTCTCAAAAACACTGTATTTAACCCTCTGTGTTCCCCTGATCTTACCACATGGCCTGCCCATCTTAGCTTTTATATGTCTGACGATGTTTTCAGTACCATACACAGTCACCAATTCAGCATTACATCGCCTTCTCCATTATCCCGTCAATTATTCATCTCTTTTAGGGTCAAATATCATTCTGAGAACTTTCCTTTCAAATACCAGCAGCTTATCTATTTTCCGCTGATTTAGAGTCCATGTTTCACTTTCATATGTAAATACTCGGTGAATAATTGGCATGAAGTCTTAATTTAGATCGTCTTTTTAGCAGCTTAGATCTTAATAATGATGATAGGGAGTATAATGCTCTATTCCACGCAACTATCCTTGCTGAGACCTCTTTTTATATGTGGTTGCCGCCGCTAGATATTAAACTCTTTTACTTCTTCGAAGTTGTGGTCATTAATAGTTATGTTCTGCCTAACTCTTGGTCTTGGATTTTTGGTTACTAGTGTGTATTTCGTCTTCTCTTTGTTTTGTCGAAGGCCCAGATTAACTATTTTTTCCTAGAGTTGTGGAAACACCTCTCTCACGTCTCTTGTAGAATGAGCGACTGCACCTAGATCATCAGCAAAGGCCAACAATAGTTTTGTTCCTCGATTCGCAAATGGTCTTGTCAACTTAGATGATATTTTACTTATTACATATTCTAATGCCAAATTAAATAGCAACGGTGACAAGAGGTCTCCTTGTCTAAGTCCTTCTGTTACACTTGGTCTTTATATTTGTTGTCAGTAATTTAAGACATTTGGAACACAAAAATTAAAAAGTAATTCAAGTACCTTTATTGAGAGCCACAAATAATCCTTCAAAGAGCCACATGTGGCTCGCAAGCCACAGTTTGGCCACCCCTGTACTAGAATATGATAGAATGATAGTTAAAGATCTTCCTTGTAAATACCAAATGTTGAAAGGGAACAGCAACACATAATATTTCTTATGTATAGTCTTTCATATAGGTAGCATACAACATTATTGTGTCAGGTCTGTTATCCAATAAATTACACAAAAATCCATTCCATTACTATAATGACCGTTCATTTCCAGTTTAGGTCATATCGAAAATCACCAGTAATGAAGTCAGGTAACAATAAAATTACTTGCTCGACTTGTAATTTTGTTTTATCGAAAAAAGCTGGCATATCTATTATCATTAGAACTTTATATATAATTTCATATTTATGGTCAGTTTGTATTCACGCTCACTCTATCAAATGTTGGCATAATTAAAGAGAAAAAGGAAAAAGTTCGAACAATACATAAACTTTTATTACAAGTTCTTATTAAACTACTATTTTCTAAAAATAACTTTTATGATTCCATAAAGTTTGATAAAACTAAGCAATTAACAAGTTTAATTGTCAAAGAACTGTCGTTTACTTTAATTTGTGCTTTTTGTACTGAGGAAAATATATTTAAAATGCAGATAGGAATATTACCGAAGTATGTCCGTAAAGTTCAAAATGAAAAGTTCTTAATTAATTCTATATATCTTACAACTGGCATACAACTCGTACATATTTTTCTTCTTCGCTTAATAATAGACCAGTAAGGATCTGTTTTTAGGTGGATGTGAGAGATGGCATTCAGATTTTTGCGGATTAAGTTAGGTGATAACTTCGTTAATAATAATTGATTTATGCTCCTTCTCAAATATGCCCGGAACATTAAGAAAAAAAATAAAATATTTAAAAATTTCAAAAAATTTTGTTTTTTTTTCTACTTTTTTTGCTTATAACTTTAAAACGATTCATTTTGGAACAAAGTCGTATAGGAATAATACAAAGATAATTAAATTTTCTATCAGATGCGATTTGTTAAAAATGTCTTAATTTATCACCCTTGCTGCAAAATAGCAATAAATATAAAATAAGGGGGCAAAACAAACCTGTCTTTATTCAATGATTTTCCATCACTTAGGTACACTTGGAACCTTCCTAATTCGCTTAGAAAATTTTTGTAATGTGCTAAAATCGTACACCAAATTTCATTAAAATTGACTTACTAGATTTTGAATAATAATTTTGCAATCTAAACTTTTTTTAAAAAATTAAAATTTTTAAAATCTTTCACAACAAAAACTAGAACATACAATGATTTGTCAATTTGTTTACATATAAAGAAGCACTCCACCTATCTAATGCACTTTACAGTATTGAAATCGGATTGTTTAAGCAGCCTCACCAATGTTTTAAAGTTATAAACAATGTTTTGGCTTATAAACAAATTAGTCCTGTGGCCAGGAGGGGGTGCTACGGGCTCCTTTATTTATATGGACTTACCCAAGATTTTTATATATTTTTTGACCCGTAGAACACGATTTTTTTGGGTAACAGTTGATCCGGATGTCGATAAGATTGTTATAAACAAAGAACTCGAGGAACTACATAACATCGATTTTTAGCAAAATAAAACATTTTTTTAAATTTCTTGTGTAATTCTAAGCAAAAAATGTTCTTACAAGTTTTTTCGTAGGATGCATAGTTTTCGAGATAAACGCAGTGGAACTTTCAAAAATTCGAAAAATTGCAATTTTTGAACGCGAATAATTTTTGATTAAAAAACAAAATAGCAATTCTGCTTACAGAATTTGAAAGTTTAAGTCAAATTATACCGGTTTTAGTTATTTATATTGCTAAAAATTAATTTTTTTATTATTAAACAAAGCTATTTTTTTATAAGCCAAAAAAATGTTTATAAGTTTAAAACATTGCTGAGGCCCCTTAAATAATTCGATTTTAATTCTGTAAAGTGTATTAGATAGGTAGAGCACCTATTTATATGTAAAAAAATTAGACAACTTATAAATGATCTACTTTTTGTTCAGTATAATTATAAAAAAATTGAAATTTTTTAAAAACATTTAGATTGCAAATTTATTATGCAAAATCTATTAAGTCGATTTTAGCGAAATTTGGTAGACGGTTTAAGTATGTTACAAATAATTTCCTAAGCGAAATACTAAGGTTCTAAGTGCCACCAAACTGGTTAAAAACATTGAATAACAACAGTCGTATTTTGCCCCCTTATTTTGTATTTATTGCTATATTGCAGAAAAGCTAATACGTTAAGACATTTTTGACCAGTCGTATATCATACAAAATTCAATTATCTTTATTTTATTTCTGTACGACTTTGTTCCAAAACGAATCGTTTTAAAGTTATAAGCAAAGATAGCAGAAAAATAGACGTATTTCGAAATTTTTAAATATTTTAATTTTTTTATTAATGTTCCGGGCATATTTGAGAAGGAGCATAAGTCAATTATTATTACCTACTGAAGGTGTCACCTAACTTTATCTGCAAAAATCCGAATGCCACCTTTCACATCCGAAAATAGACGTTTTTTCACAGATCCTTACTGGTCTATATTGTATTAGGCATTTTTACCTCTTTCAGTATTAGTGCAGTCATTGAAGCTTTTTAGCTCAGAATTTTTTTACTGTGAACCGATTTACATGAAAGTTTGGAATTAGGCTTATCCTACCCTTAACTTCAAAAGTGATATTGACCCGAACTCCGTTTTCACCCTGGGGGTGGTGGCCACCCCTTTTCGGTGGTGGAACTTTTTTTTTCAAAATAACCTCAGATATCGAGAGAAGACCTAATTTTAAGCAAACAATGTTGCATACAGTTTTTTCAAAAACCCAATACTGTTCAAGTTATTGGCAATTGAAAATTCGGAATTTTCTCATGATTTTTAAGAGTTTTTTATAAAAAATATCTCCAAAAATGTGCATTTTGACGGTAATATTATAACGAAAAAAACTGTAGCAGGTAAAAAAATGAACAAACTGGTTTTTTAAAGAGTGCTCTAAGTGCCATATTAAGCGAGATATTGAAGATCAAAGCCGTTTTTTATTTTGTGTGAAATTTAATTGATGTATTCAATGCCATCCTAGCGGAAAGCGAATAAATTTTATGCATGCTAATGAGAAAGGATTATATAATCATTATGTAATGAAAAAAAGAGAAACATCTAATGGTTTTTTTAATCAATGGATTTCATAAATGCCATTTCCACCAAAATTAAAATTAAAAGTGTTCCGTCTAGAATCAACTTTAATACATAGAATTTGATGGATTCTAGCAGTTTCGCTGCTTTGAAACACATATATTTTGAAAAAATCACGATAAAAAAAAATCGATTTAAAAAAACACCTTCTTTTCATAATATCTCACAAATAATGAAGGAGGCGTAAAAAAGTGTAATAATAAAAAAATGGCTATTTTGACAAACATTTTGGTTTGATTGTTTGTTCTATCACTTGGAGGGAGAAAAGTAACGAATACCAATATATCAAAAAAAAACCCCATGGTTTCGATAGGATGTAAAGATAAAATGTGAAGAAAAGAAGAAAGCCTTTTTACAATACAGAACACAACAAACACAACAGGAATACAACAACTATAAACGAATTAGAAATGAAACAAACACTTTAGTCAACCAAATAAAAAGGGAACACTGGGAGAGCTTCTCAAAACAGATGGAACACGACTTTTACGAAACACAAAAGGAAATATGGAGAATGATAAGATGACAAAGAAAAGAGATGAACGAACTAATCAAAACTAAACACATTCAGAAGGAAACTTGGGCAGGCTATTTTCGATCTTTGTTGGCTAAAGATAACGATAACGAACCATCAACACCTGAAGTGACAACAAACGAAGAAATAAATATTGAAGAAGCAGAGGTAACGGAAGCATTAAGGAAATTAAAAAATAGAAAATCACCAGGAGAGGACAGAATATCGAATCAACTCCTAAAGTACGGAAGACAAGATCTGACCAAACAACTATTAAAATTAATCCAAAAAATAATAGAACAAAACAGAATACCACAAGAATGGAGATCAAGCATCCTAATACCCCTCTTCAGAAAGGGAGAAAAATCGGACCCGAAAAATTTTGAAGGAATTAATTTATTAAACACAACACTAAAATTAACGACCAAAGTGATAACAAACAAACTGAATAAAATTATAAGATTAGCAGAAGAACAACAAGGGGAAGATCATGCACCGATGATATATTTATAATTAAGGCATTTGACAGGGTCAAATTAAAGGACGTTATCCATTTATTGTACGCAAGAGGGGAATAATTGTACGCATCTAGGAATAATTAAAACGATCGAAAATATCTACCAGAACAACACAATAAATTACCTTTATATTTCAGAATATCAGAAAAGTTGTTTGGAAATTAAAAACTATGTTTAAATATACAATCACATTATTCTAATCGAAAAATTTTTTTCAATTTTTTCTCAAATTACGGATATTCATCATCATTTTTATTACAAAATTATGATAACTATTTTATTATCACTTTTACGAAAAAAAATTATTCTTCATAAAATGCTCTCACTGGTCTAAAATCTAAGATACAACCATCAGATATTAAACTTTTTTAATTTTATACGAGGTATCTAAAAAATATTAATTTTTCTTAAGAGTTAAGTGCCTTTATTATTCACAATATTTTAATAAGAAGGATGTAATTTAACACTAAAACAAATTTTTTAATTCCAAACAACTTTTCTTAATAACAATTTTTGATATTGTGAAATTTAATGATACTTTACTCTTGAGTGAAATTCATATTTTTTGACATACCTCGCATAAAATTTATTAAATTTGATATTTGATAATTGCATCTTAGATTATATACGATGCAGAGTATTTTATAAAGAACAACTTTTTTCGTAAAATTGATAATAAAAAAGTTATCAATAGGTTCCAAGTTACGCAGACATACTGTATAAGAGCTAAAAAAAATTTTTTTGCTCAACATTTATTATTGTTAAAGTTTATTATGAAATGTATTTTAGGTAAGTTTTACAGAAAAAAGTTTTGATCACTTTATATAAACATTTTTTAGCTGGTAATTTTCGGTTTTTTTATTGCATTTTTGTTATCTTTCTTAATTTTCTCAAAAACAAATAGTCTATTTCATCTCTAAAGTAAAATAATTCAGTTTATTTTAAAGATTACATCCTAAGCTTTGAAAAAGCACCTATAAAACTGTAGTAGATTTGTTCAAACTTGAGTAATACCGTCTTAAAGCGGTGGTAATTCTATAAAACTACGAAGATTTCAAAAATTTCATTTTTTAAGACGTCATATCATTTGAATTAAATTTTTGAGCTTTTTTTTGAATAAACCATCATTTAGTACGATACTTGAAAGGTAAGTTGTGCAAAATTGAGGGTTTTATAATAAAAATTGTATTAGTGACACATTTTTAAATCATTTTTAAAGAGAATTCATGTAAGGCTCAATTTCCGCCCCCACCGTACTTATGCTCATATATTTTATTTCTTTTTATTGTAACCATAAGATAGCTTAATTACCCTTTTTTAGGTTCAATGTGTAAAATTTCATTTGATCCATTAGTTAAAGAATTACATTAAAATTACTCAACCGTGCACTTCGCCGTACGCTAGTTTACAGTGCGCCAATGTTTGTGAGAAGGGTGACTTTATGTGCTTTAGCGTTATAAATAAAAAATTATAGAAGATACAGATTTAATTTTAGAAAATTCTTTATATAATGTTTTTTTTGTAAAATTTTCTGAATTTTTCAATGGTCAAGTCAGTTTTGTTCTAAAATTTATATTTTCGGAGTTATTTAAAAAAACATCAAACTTCGTAGTTCATTTGTTTAATAAAAAATGAAGCACCCACTTCTCGAGTAGAACTTTTTGATTTATGTTGTGTATTAAACATGTCTTAATGAAATTGCAAAAAGTTCTATCTTGTTTGATTTTTTCCGAAGTGAAAATCTATATGCACTCCCCTAATAGATATATTTTTAATGTATTATTTTTGTTCTTTTATTTTATATCCAAATAATATATTGTGACAACTGATGCTGTTCTGATTAAAAAATTACATAAAAAGTATTACAAGCGGTCATTGTTATATAAACTTTAGTGCAAGTCTCGCAGGGTTAAGACTTTTTAATGTTAGCGCCTCTATTATTTAACGTTTTCCGCTTTACACAGAACAATTGCCTTAATAAGAAGCTGTCTCTGCAGACGCAGACTTGGAAATAGAAATGACCCTGTTGTATAAGTGGCAGTAGGAAGTTAACAGGCATTTTCGGCCATAAAATAAGTCGTTCTACCAAGAAGGAATTACGGAATTAAGTTCATTCTGGGAGGTTACGGCGTTGTGTGTACGTCACGGACCGCGAGCTTGACACGGCAGCTAATTAACTACGGCCCAAGTGCAAGAAGAGTGGCGCTTTCATAAAAGGTATATGCAAACTAGTTGCGCACTTATGACACGCTCTAAAAGCTTTTATAGAATGTTTAGAGACTTCACGGAGTAATATGCTTCTATTGGATGCAACGTAATGGAACGCATTACCTTCTAATGAAGTTTTCTCATCTTAAAAGTGATAATACATGAAGATGATTTCATTTTAAGTTAATCTTAGACTTTGTCTAGTAGTTCAGAAACAATAGTTTGTCAGTTTTAAAACTATTTATAATATACTCATAAATTCATGAGTAGTTTTAAAAAAAAAAATATTTTTCTGCTTTTTTGTTTCTATACATTATATTCATTTTTTTTATACTCGAAATTTTCCCCCCGTTTGGTAGATTATTTGATCATCTTTACGTCACGGGTGCAGCACAGGACCTGGATAGAAACACTGAACGACATCATAATCAACAAAAGAGATTCTCAAATTATTTCTTCTTCTTAAGGTGCCGAGACCGCTTGTCGATCGTTGGCTTTCATGTTCCCCAGCACATTAACGACCACTGTCTTATTTACAGCCGCACGAAATAGTTCAGTGCTAGTTTTCCCCAACCATTGACGTAGGTTTTTAAGCCAAGAAGTTGTACGGCGGCCCACACTTCTTTTTCCCATTATTTTACTTTGCATGACAAGGTGAAGTATGTCATATTTCTCTGGGTGACGCATTATGTGACCAAAGTATTCCAATTTGCGCCCTTTAACCGTGTTTACTACTTCGCAACTTTTATTCAAACGTTGCAAAACCCTTTCGTTTTTGACTCTTGTTACCCAACTGATCTTCAGAATACGGCGGTAGACCCACATCTCAAATGCTACTAGGTTTTTTAAAAGCGATTCTGTTAGGGTCCATGCTTTAACCCCGTAAAGTAGTACTTGAAATATATAACACCGAACCATTCTTATGTGAAGTTCCAAATTTAGATCATGACTGCACAGGATTTTCTTAAATTTCATAAAACTTGTTCTTGCTTTGGCAATTCTACTTTTTATTTCTGTACTAGGGTTCCAGCTTTCACTAATATGAGTACCCAGATATAGAAGATTACTTACTCGTTCAATTGAGTCATTACCGATTGTTACGTTAAAGATATTATTATTTACGGCTGCCTGTTTAGTAATAACCATAAACTTTGTTTTTCTTGCGTTGATTTTGAGTCCTTATATCGCGCAGAACGCCACCATTATGTTCAATAACGCTTGAAGATGTTCAATTGATCCTGTCACTGACAAGGTATAATTATACAAGCTATTTATTGCAATCAGAAAACAATCATAAATAGCAATGGTAACACGTCAAGTAAAATTGAAACACAACGAGGTGTCAGAGAGGGTTGTGTGCTATAAACAATACTGTTTAACGTCTAATTGAAGTAATATTTGAGAACGCTTTACTACACTCTTCAGAAGGTATCAGGATAAATGGAAAAATGATGTCATGATTTTAATGACTAATTTTATTGAGGGAAGAAGTAAGAGCGAGACTAGAGGTAGCCTGACAAGGCTTTATCAAAATGAAAAGCTAATTTTGTTACACTAGCAGTAATATCAGTCTTATGCCCGTATTTATAGTCGAGTCTCAAGACCTCATCGAGTCTCGAGACCGACCTTGAATAAAATTTGGGTTTAGTTTACTCACAAATTTTATTCAATGTCGGTATTGAGACTCGACGAGGTCTTGAGACTCGACTATAAATACAGACATTCGATGTAATTTTATGCATTGCTATGTATGATCAATACTATTTTATAGAACGGTAGCCTGGATACTCAACATAACGCTGATGAACCAGTTAGAAGCCTTTGAACTCTGGCTTTATAGAAGGATCTTGGACAACCCAGACCACCAACGAAAATTTTCTGAGGAGAATAGGTACAGGTAGTAGCAGAAGAGTACAGCCTCGTGCCACTGAAGAACAAGATTGAAGGCAAACGGAGTCCCGATAGTGATTTGTCATACATGAAGAGGATTTTATTTTAAGTTAATTTTGGACTTTGTTTCGTAGTTCAGAATTTCAGAAAAGATAGTTTGTCAGTTTTAAAACTGTTTTTAATCTACATATAAACTTTTGATTAGTTCTTTTAACGTATTATATATTTTCCTTTTTGCTTGTTTCTGTATATAGATATGACTTTATATTTGTTTATCCTTCAAATTATCTCCCAACGTTTAGAGATTATTTGATTATTGTGTACCTCGTGGGTGCAGCACAGAACATTTATATAGACATATTGAATGACATCGGAATTACCAAAAAAAAAAATCTTAAATTATAGAAGCTATTTATTGGTATCACGCAGCAATCATAATGGTAACCCGTCAAGGCCAATTGAAATACAAAGAGGTATCAGTCAGGGTTTTGTGCTATTACCTGTACTGTTTCCTGTCTACTCGGAAGTCGGGCGTAATACTTGCGAACGCTTAATCGTCTTCTTCAGAAGGTATAAAGGATAAACGAACAAGCAAGTTAATAATATTTAAAATTTTATTTGGGAATGTTT
Organism: Diabrotica virgifera virgifera; assembly: GCF_917563875.1. Classification (NCBI taxonomy): domain Eukaryota; kingdom Metazoa; phylum Arthropoda; class Insecta; order Coleoptera; family Chrysomelidae; genus Diabrotica; species Diabrotica virgifera. The sequence continues at coordinate 276,005,959 of NC_065443.1, forward strand.
GAAAGACGATTTTCTAATAGAAAAGCGAAAGATCAACGCAAATATAAAATGTAAATCTCATAGCAATTAATAAGGAACTTGCACAGTTTTGTTTTTGAGATAATAATATTCAGTTTGGTTTAAAAATAACATTTCCAAAACCCGTAATAACTAGCACTACAAATTTAAAATTTTCAGTGTATTGAAATCATTTCAAACGATTGAATAAGCGCCAAAGCACTCGTGACGTCAAAAAGTTATATTATGTAATGACAAGCCTCATCTAAATAAAAGTATTATTATCTACGGATTTTAATAAGTGGAGAAAAATATTGTGCATCCAAAGACTTTCAGCAGCTATTATCAAATTCTCCAAATTATTTCTAATAGTCCACCCATGTCTAATTGAAATTAGTGTTGTTTTCAAATTCTGGATCAGCAACACAAAATAAACACTTTTTTTAGAAACAAAATAATTTGGAGTTAAACTTATGCATTTAGGCGAAGCAATAAAGCGCTAAAATCGGCCTTACCTCCGAAAAAAAAACTACAAAACAGATCCTAATAATTCTTTCGGAGGCGGAATGAAATGAAAGGAGATGAAGCGAAATGTGATAACTATAGGACTATATGCTTATCATCAGTGGCATATAAAGTCTACACCGGGATAATAGAAAGGAAGCTCAGGAAAGAACTGGAAGGAAAACTACAAGAAGAATAAGCGGCATTTAGGAAGGAAAGAGGAACAACAGATAATATATACATACTGAGAAATATAATTGAAAGGAAAAACGAAATAGGAGAAGACTTATATATTACGTTTATAGCTATTAAAGCTGCTTTAGAATCTATAAATAGAGAAGTAATATGGTCAGTAATGGAAGATCTGCAAATCCCGCAAAAGATAGTAAGCGTGGTAAAAAGTACGTATAGAAACGTACTTGCTAAAGTACAAATAAATGGAAACAGATCGCCAAAAATAAACCTAAGGAGAGGAATAAAACAGGGGGACAGTCTCAGCCCAGTTTTGTTTATATTAGTAATGGATAGAGTAATGAAGAGCGCTAAAAGAAGGTCAAGGCAATTACAGTCAATAATAGGGTACAGGAATTTAGTACCAGTGAGAATGGAGGGATTACTATATGCAGATGACTTAGTAATAATAGCAGACAATAAAGAGAAAATGCAAAATCTAATCAATATATGGGTGGAGGAAATAGAAAATTTGAAAATGGAGGTAAATGTAAAGAAAACGAAGACCATGATAGTAACCCAAAAGAAAAGGGAAGAAATAAACCAAACGATATTTAGGTGCAAAAATGAATTAATAGAAACAGTCTCGACGTTTGAATACCTTGGAGTAATAATATCAGAGGATGGAAAGATAGATTAAGAAATCTCATACAGAGCGAAAAAAGCAAATAAGATCTACTATGCACTAAATAAAACAATATTTGGAAAGGAAGAAATAGATAAAGAAATAAAACTGAAGGTATACAACGCAATCTCTGTGCCAACTTTAATATATGCAAGTGAGACATGGGTAAACAATGCAAAAATAGACAGTACAATAAACGCAGCGGAGATGAAGCAGCTTAGAAAAATAGCAGGAAAAACGAAATTGGACAGAATAAGAAATGAAGATATTAGACAAAAACTGAAACAGGAATCGATAATAACCAAGATACAAAAAAGAAAATTAAAATGGTATGGACACATTAACAGAATGGACCAGGGAAGACTACCAAAGCAGGCGATGGAATCGAAAAGATATGGTAAAAGAAGGAAAGGGAGGCCAAGGAAGAGATGGATCGATCAGATTATAGAAATTGGACAGGAAAAAGGAAAAACACATCAACAAATGAAAGAGTTAGCAAAGGACCGCAAGAAATGGAAGAGATGGATAGAAGATGAATTAAACCTCCGACGCCCCTAAGGAGCATAAGGAGTTTCGAGAAAGAAGAAAAAGAATAATTCTTTCTGCATTCGATTCATGAATGCGCCAGGAAACTTTGTGACCCGCAGCCATACATCCCTTAAAGTGCATCTTAAACAGACTAATAAAAGAAATTCAGAACTTCAGTCAATTTTGTTTTTTGAGGTCGCTGAAAATGATATTGATCTAGTAAGTTGATCTCCGGAGTATCTGCTGTCCAGGATACATACTGTTTACCTCGTCTTTTGGAGTTTTCGGCAAATTCATTAAAAAATTAGGCAAAAGGTTTTTGGGGTCGCTAACGACGAATATGACATCGGAAATGATCTCCTGAGTACGTGGTGTCCAGGATACCTACTGTTTTCCTCGTCTTGTGGAGTTTTACAAAAAATAAATTAAAAAATTAGTTAAAAATCATTACTCGGGGGATATTTGGGGTCTTTAACGACGAATATGACGAAGTGATCTCCGGAGTATCTGGTGCCCAGGGTACCTACTGTTTACCTCGTCTTCTAGACTTTTTGACAAATTCATTAAAAAATTAGTTAAAAATCATCACTCGGGGATTTTTGGGTCGCTGACGACGAATATGATATTGGAAGTGATCTACGGAGAACCTGGTACCTACTTTTTAGCTCGTCTTCTGGAGTTTTCGGCAAATTCATTAAAACATTAGTCAAATCATTACTCGGGGGTTTTTGGGTCGCTGACGATGAATATGAAATCGGAAGTGATCTCAGAAGTAATTGCTGCCAAGGGTACCTACTTTTCGGCAAATCCATTAAAACCTTATTCAAAAATCACTAGTCACGAGATACACAGTAGGTACACTGAGCACCAGGTACTCCGGAAATCACTTCCAATGTCATATTCGTCGTCAGCGATCCGAAAAACCCTCTGAGTAATGATTTTTGACTAATTTTTTAATAAATTTGCCGAAAACTCCAGAAGACGAGGTAAACAGGTACCCTGGTCATCAGGTACACCGGAGATCACTTTCGATGTCATATTCGTCGTTAGCGACCCCAAAAACCCCCGAGCAATAATTTTTGACTAATTTTTTAATGAATTTGCGGAAAACACCATAAGTAGAGGTAAACAGTGGGTACCCTAGGCACCAGGTATTCAGACGATAATTTACGACGTCATATTCGTTTTCAGCGACCCCAAAAATCACGAGTAACAAAATTGAACTCATTTCCGCCGATAATTGACGAGTTCTGAATTTTTGTATTGTTTGTTTGAGATGCATTTTTTGTATGCAGTTTTTCAATATTATTTTATGGCTAGGGGTTACAAAGTTTCCTGGCGCATTCTCGCATCGAATGCAAAAAGAACTATTAATATTCGTCTTGTCGTTTTTTTTTTTTTTCGGGGGTCTAATGCTTCATTGCTTCGACTAATTATATTTGGCAGTTATTTTATTGTCATTTGTTAGCCCTCGTAAGGCGATGCTTAGATTATTACGTAAACAACGGAGCGGGGTGCATTTGCACCCCATCTGTATATCCATTTTTTATATGTGAACGTCGGGAAAATTAATTCGAAAAATAATTAGGACCTATTTATTATAGTACGAAACATAATTTTACAAAAAAAGTACTCGTTTCTTCTTAAAAAAAATTATTATCGCCGCAAGACAAACACATGAAATTTTTCACAGAATGAGCAACACAAAGTTTTTACACACCATACAGTTATGTCGGGACTTTCCGTCTTTTTTTCTCTGACATAAGTAACACTGACAGTGTCCCGTAGCTTTGTTAGCTCCAGATGGAACATCAGAAACGTCCAATTCAGGATACGAAATTTTCATCATTTGCACCCAAGTAATTTTTTTCAAAAAAGCACGTTAACGCAAAGAGTTTTAAATATTGCAATGGGTGGAATACGTTTAGAATTGAATTTAATACGAATAAAAATATGGACTAAAATAAAAAAAAAATTACTAAAAAAATAGGTGAGAAAAACGAGGTCTGGGGTGCAGCTGCACCCCGCACTGCCTTAGGAGGGTTAAATAGTTTGCTACAGTCCTACTAGTTTGAGGACATTTTATTTCCACAATATATTCCTCATATAAAATTTGAAATTTGGGGTGTAACTGTAAGCCAATAATTTTAGCGGTTTAAATTTATTTTAAATACTTTTTCTACACATTTCACTATACTTCCTTCCAACTTTTTATCCCCATGAACTGCAGAAGCTGCTTTAAATTTTGGGAGATCGGTATTCGTTAAACAAATGTCCTATCGAATTTTTTACAGTGAGTTACATCTTAAATTTTGATGCAGTTATTCTGCCATATCCTCGAACTAATAAACTCGATATAAACTGCTATCGGATTGTGTGACAGTTTATATGACAGCTTATGAGCATAAGTCCTCATTCATATCAATTCAACAAAATTCAACAAACTCACCATAATATGTGGTCAGTTCTGTTTAAGTCAATTTTAACAACAGCTGGAAGATCCCTAAATTTTGAATAAATTTTCACCGTTTCGAAAGTATGTGGCCACCATTCACATATTTACAATGGGTAAGTTATCAGAGTGGCATTTTACTCTGGGCTAATTAGCAAAATACAAGGAAAAGTTATTTACCAGCAATTTTATTGCTGGAATCGCATCTTATGATTGTATATATTATTAGTATAGGTATGCAAAGTCCGCAGATAGTTGGCTACTTTTTTTATAAACAAAATGGCGCCCGAAAATCGTGTTCTTTTCAATTTTTGCTCTATAACTCCAAAGATTTTAACGTCACATCAAAAACGCCCAAATAAAAATTCACCGTAATTAAATTCTGCATAGAGACTTATTTTTCCCGATGTACCAAAAACACGTCTCTATGCAAAATTTAATTTCGGTGAATTTTTATTTCGGTATTTTTGGTGTAAAGTTAAAATCTTTGGAGTTATAGAGCAAAAATTGAAAAATAAACACGATTTTCTGGCGCATTTTGTTTATAAAATAAGTAGCACACTATCTGCGGACTTTGCATACCTACCTATACACATAGTTTCAAAAGTTATGCATCACCCCTCGTATTAGCGATGTGTACGCTTTTATAAATCCGTATCTTTATCACATATTTAATGGGCCTTTTTTATAAAAAATATACCATTTTTGGTTTTTTATTTTATTTGATTACCCATTTAATTGACCTGGTTTTGCCAAGGTGTAAACATTTGAAAAATTTATTCTGGTGAAATTTTTGAAAACGTTATTAAAAATAAATCGTACTTTAATTTCGGAGTTGGACCGTATAAGAATTATCGATTTAGTTGAAGAAGGCCATTCACAGCGTTTCGTGGAGGAAAGCGTTTCGTGGGTGTTTCTCAGAGTGATGTATCACGGATCTGCAATAGGTTCCTGGAGACAAACTCATATGGAATAGAGCTCGGTCTGGTAGACCCCGAGTTACCAATGATCGACAGAATAGATATATCAGAATTTCCATCTGTAGAAATTCTTCTATGTCTGTACCAGACCTCCAAAGATAATTCAGGCATGCTACAGGAGTCAGAATATCGTTGGCTACAATAAGAAGAAGAATTTTAGACTCAGGTTTGAGGAGTCGTCGACCAATAAGAGTTCCTCAGCTACAATCTAGACATATTTTGGACTGCCTCCACTGGGCTCAAGAACACACACAGCTCCCCCAACACTCTGGGAATTTTGTGTTTTTTTCAGACGAGACCAGAATCTGTTTAAATAGTGATAACCGGCGAACTCGTGTGTGGCTAGGTGTGCAGCTTTTGTTGGCTCTCGCCACACACGAATTCGCCGGTTGTCAGTATTTAAACAGATTATGGTCTCGTCTGAAAAAAGCACAAAATTCCCAAACTGTTGGGGGAGCTGTATGTGTTCTTGAGCCCACTGGAGGCGGTCCAAAACATGTCTAGATTGTAGCTGAGGAACTCTTATTGGTCGACGACTCCTCAAACCTGAGTCTAAAATTCTTCTTCTTATTATAGCCAACGATACTCCGACTCCTGTAGAATGCCTGAATTCTCTTTGGAGGTCTGGTACAGACATAGAAGAATTTCTACAGATGGAAATTCTGATATATCTATTCTGTCGCTCATTGGTAACTCGGGGTCTATCAGACCGAGCTCTATTCCGTATCGAGTTTGTCTCCAGGAACCTATTCCATATCCGTGAGACATCACTCTGAGAAACACCCACTCTTTCCTCCACGAAACGCTGTGAATGGCCTTCTTCAACTAAATCGATAATTCTTATATGGTCCAACTCCTAAATTAAAGTATGATTCATTTTTAATCACGTTTTCAAAAATTTCACCAGAATAAATTTTTCAAATGTTTACACCTTGGCAAATTAAATGGGTAATCAAATGAAATAAAAAACCAAAAATGGTATATTTTTTATAAAAAAGGCCCATTAAATATGTGATAAAGATACGGATTTATAAAAGCGTAAACATCGTGAATACGAGGGATGATGCATAACTTTTGAAACTATGTGTATTATTAATATATACAATCATAGGATTCGATTCCAGAAATAAAATTGCTGGTAAATAACTTTTCCCAAAAATGGCCTATTCTCCGATAATCTGCCCAGACTATCTAGAAAAAGCTTCTTCGGTCACTTAATAAAAATTGTGTAAATAAAAATACTCAGATAATTAGAAATTGTCTTAACAAAACACTCAAATATTAGTCAGAAATATAATTATAGTTCATATAAACTATCCAAAGATTTATAAAACTGAGTGTCAGAACGGATGTCAAACCTAATGAATTAATGGCGTAAACCTTAACCATTCTAGCGATATGACGTCGCGACCAATAAGGTCGCGTTTTGGACTGGCTGCTATAATTTGAATTTTCTCTCCATTTTAATCGATTTTGGGAGTTAAACCAAAGACAAAAACAACTTTTATTTGTTTGATATACTTTAAATTATATTCTGTTGTGATTTATAGTATTTTTCGAATTTAAAATATTATGCAAGTTTCCTATTGTATCTATTAATCCCATATTAAAATATTATGATAAATATTCTTGTTATTTATACAAATTCATATACAACATGAATATATCCGTTAAGCAGTAATGGCTTTGGAGTTAGAAATGCATTGTTCTTTATTTATACATTTAATGTTGAACTATAGAGAATAACACAAAACTCTTTTTATAGATATCTCTTGGGAACAAACTATAAATTGTAAAACAAAACACATTCTGTATTGTTATCGATTCAACTTCCTGATCGGAAGCAGTTGTCAAAATACGATTATGTTCCAATATGAAAATCGGATCAACAATAATACAGCTTATATCAAAAATTTATAGTTTATAGACAGGGAAAATTTGATATAGGTATTTGACGCTGCTCGTAAACAGCGTTTTTAAAATAAAACCTAAAACGTAGGTATGTATTTTTATGTTCTATTTATTTTAAACATCCTTTTATCGGAGTTACTCAATAATATCCTAACATAACTATTTAAATATTTCGTTGATATTTTAATTATTTCATGCTAGATATTATCTATAGATAGTCCTGGAATAATATTGAACAATAGAGTATATAAAAAAATCAAATGGAACACCCTGTGCTAACCCACCTGCCTCTTGGTGGGTCGAACATTGAATTTGATTTAACTTCTTACTGTGGCTTACGGTGGTTTGAAATGATGTCACTGCTACCAGGGATATCAAATTCTGATTGTTTTTGTTTGTTATTTTTGTATAAGTTTGTTTGTGTAATATTTGTATGTTAGTTAATTTGAAGACGATTTTCGGAGTGGGAATTGAAATATCAAACAGTAGTTAATTAAGAAATGCCAGAGATCGGCAGTTCTCGCCAGTGGCGCACAACCCCCATATATGCGACACTGTATATATATACGAAATTTTTGATTTTCTAAATCTGACTGAACTGAAAATTGGGCCAAATCCCTTATTAAAGTTTATGAAAAAACTCGCCCATCCACATGTCAACCATCCATTTTCGTGCAAGGATGTGGATTTTACAACCCTTCCAATTTAGGGTTTGTTTTTCGTTCTCGTCCCCAAAAACTCCAAATTTTTTTGAAAATTTAAGTCAGACCTTTGCGGCTTCTAATAGTACTGGTCATTACCTTTCCAACGCATGTTTAATTTTGAAAATCAGTTATACCATTCAAAAGTTACCGAGCTCAAAAATATGAAATATTTATTTAAAAAGGGAAATATGTTTGTATGTGTGTATGTGTATATGTGTGTGGAAAAGTTACATCGATCTGAATTATTTTTCTGTGTTTCAAACGGGTGTCAGGGCCGATTCAGAACCGGTGTAGTTTGTGACTTTCGACCACCCATAAGCCAGCTATAGGATTGGGTATAGGTACAAAACGGCATATTTTTGGTGGTATATAATAGGTTCAAGGAGAGACAGGAAACCCGCAAATACACCAAATTAATAGTGTTGAGTTAAGCTTTCAAATGGTGCATAAGCGGTCAGGCGCAGACATACACACGGCTCAGTATAGCTGAAAACTGAAAAACTAAACTTTAAAAATTTTGGTGTGTCGACAATTACTCAAAATTTCAACCTATGAATTACGCCAATAACTAAGCGGTTATAGGAGGACTCCAGACGCGTCTAACGGTGTGTACCTCATATCTGGAAAAATTCGAATTTTTAAGTTATAGGCTTCATCTCTCTTCAATCCTGACCCCCCGGAGGGAGTGTAGTGGTCGACGTGATGTCGTGTATTGTCTGTCTCCAAAGATCTCTGTCTCTGGTCATTTCTTTTAACTCATGCATAGGTCTTTTGCATATTCCTATAATCTGATCGATCCATCTCGTTGGCGATCTTTCTCGTGATCTTCGGCCTTCCACCTTTCCTTGTATAATGAGTCTTTCCATGTTTTCTATGTTGGCTCTCATAAAATGTCCAAAGTATTTTAATTGTTGGAGATGGACTTTACTGGAGAGCCGTTGGGTAACTTTTAGCTCTCTTAAAATCGAATTATTTGTTCTATGGTCGGTCCAAGGAATTCGTAGCATTCGTCTCCAACAGAACATTTCAGTGGCGTCTATCTTTCTTCTTTCCGAATTTCTCAGGGTCCAAGATTCACATCCGTAAGTCAGTATTGGGAATATTAAGCAGTTGATCAACCTCATCTTTACCGCTCTTGAAATTTGACAGTCCTTCCATATTGTGGTCATTTTTGCTGTGGAGACTTTTGCTAGATCACATCTACGTTTTATTTCTTCCTGTAGTGACCCTGTGTTTGTGATTAATGATCCCAGATATAAGTATGAGCTCACAACCTCAAACTGATCAATTGTGGTTATATGTGGATGATTGTTATGTAGTCTATCCACTATAATGATCTTTGCCTTTGATATGTTTAATTGCAGACCAAATATTTGACTTTCGTTTTCAACCAGTCGTATAAGATCAATCAGCTCTGCTTGACTATTTGCAAGAAGGGCTGTGTCATCTGCGAAACGTAGGTTGTTTATTGAGAGACCGTTTATTGAGATGCCTTTTTCCCATCCTTCGAGTGCTCTTCTCATAATATGCTTCATAATTGGGATCAAACCCATGTTTAGTGATCAAAATCGGCTAAGCCGTTTCGAAGTTATCGAGCTTCAAATGTATAATCCATTTAAGAATTATCGCCGAAATAGTGTATATATGTAGTTGTAGTGATTACGACGCTAAAGATCGGGCAATTCGAGTTCATTTACCGACCATCCCAATATTTTTTTTTCAACAAATTTCGAATAAAAAAAAAAAAACTAGTATACATTCGATGGACACCAGATCATTTGGGAGATAGTGCGAGAAAGGCGACCATTTATAACGCTTATCGTGTAATCGAGTAACATTACATTCAACTTCATACATTAATTTATAAATAACTTTGAAAAATTTCTGATACAAGAATAAAAAACCGCTAAACGCCGTAAAAATGAGTGACGCACAGAATATTCTAGCTACAAAAGAGCTAATATGTATTACGTGACCGAAAATGTATTTTAATTTTGATGGAAAATAAAATTCTAGTTTTATTTTAAAAGCTTTTTCTATAATGTTTGCTAAATTTGAAGTAAAACGCGCCACAAAAGAGCTTCAAACTGCAAAATGTACTAAAGTTACTCTTATGTGGCGCGTATTTACGCGTATGTGACTTCAAATTTAGCAAATATTATTAGTCCAGAAAGCCACTGCGCATCCGCTAGGAAAAATATTCTAATTCGGATTTTTTGCACAATCTTACTCAAAAAGGACTCCTTTTAACAAATTTGCATGTTGCCAGGGCCAAAAGTTTGTCAAAAATTTTTTAAACGATTTTTTTTTGTTTTTTTCCTAAAATTATTTTTTTTGCATGGAACAAAGTTTTTTTAGATTTTTTGGATCATTCCAAACAGAAAAGGTCTTTAGTGACTTTTCTCTAAAAATGATAGTTTTTGACATATAAGCGATTAAAAATTGAAAAATTGCGAAATCGGCCATTTTTAACCCTCAAAAACTATGTGAAAAAGTTAAAATTTGAATGTTGCCAAAGTAAGTAGATATTCTTTAAACATCGTTTCATGAAATCCCGAAGAGTTTTTTGCAATACAATATTCAAAACTCCTTTGTTTTTTAATTGATATTCAAGCGTGCGCGACACTATTTTCCACCGACAGTATGGTGCAAATAAAAGGAATAAATTCGTTATTTCGTAAACCGGCGACTTTAAGGAAAAATCCCGAAACAGGTCGATTTGTATTTTTAAGTTATGATATTATGGCATATATGATATACTAGTGACGTCATCCATCTGGCCGTGATGACGTAATCGATGATTTTTTTAAAGGAGAATAGAGGTCGTTTGCTAGCTCATTTGAAAGGTTCTTAAATTCTCTATTTAGTAATATAAACATTTATATAATTATTTATACAGGGTGTCCTTCTAATTCTTTTTTGTCAAATAATTTAATTTAATAAAAATTTTTTGGACAACCTGTATAAATAATTATGTAAATATTTACATTACTGAATAGAGAATTGAAGAACCTTTCAAATGAGCAACCGCACGACCCCTATTCTGATTTAAAAAAATTATCGATTACGTCATCACGCCCAGACGGATGACGTCACTAGTATACCATACATGCCACAATATCATAACTTAAAAATAAAAATCGACCTGTTTCGGGTTATTTTCTTAAAGTAGCCGGTTTACGAAATAACGAATTTATTCCTTTCATTTGCACCATACTGTATACACATACAACGGTGGAAAACAGTGTCGCGCACGCGTGATTAGAAATTAAAAACAAAGGAGTTTTGAATATTATATTGCAAAAAACTCTTCGGGATTTCATCAATCGATGTTTAAAGAGTATCTACCTACCTTGGCAACATTCAAATTTTCAGTTTTTCACATAGTTTTTGAGCGTTAAAAATGGCCGATTTCGCAATTTTTCAATTTTTAATCGCTTATATGTCAAAAACTATCATTTTTAGAGAAAAATCACTAAAGACCTTTTCTGTTTAAAACTTTGTTCCATGCAAAAAAAATAATTCTAGGAGAAAAACAAAAAAAAACGTTTAAAAAATTTTTGACCACCTTTTGGTCCTGGTAACATGCACATTTGTTAAAAGGAGTCCTTTTTGAGTAAGATTGTGCAAAAAATCCGAATTAGAATATTTTTCCTAGCGGATGCGCAGTGGCTTTCTGGACTATATGGAAAAATCTTTCAAAATAAAATTTGACCTTTAGTTTCCATAAAGATGAATAGTTATTTTCCTAACTAGTGCGGAAAGTGATACTTTCACGCACGAGACTGCCGTTGACCGGAACGACGCAATAGCGGAGTTCGGGCAAGCAGTCGAGTGCGGGGAAGACACTTTCCGCATGAGTTAGGAACAATATTTTTTCTAGGGCCGTACGTTTGAAAAAAGCCATAAAAAATAGACTCAATAGGGAACTTGCATAAATTTTTAAATTCGAAAAAAATGTTATAAATCACAACAGAACATAATTTAAAACATGTATCAAAGATAAAAAAAGTTTTGTTTGTCTTTCGTTTGGCCCCTAAAGACGATTAAAAATTCAAATTAAAACAGGTGGTCCAAAACGCATAGTGACGTCATATAGTTGTGCATGTAGATTCTGCACCAACAAAGTAAACAAAATTGTATATAATTTTAAATTAGACATTATAAACGTCAGTAGAAAATACAGTTATGTAACGTCACAAGCGTTTTTGATCGTTTGAACTATTTTACATTGGCTAAGGGTTCTTCTAAACCAAGGCCAGAAAACAGAAAAAAATATATAGATTTTAAATTATCTTAGTTATAGTTATTATGAGATTCTACCGCGTGAAAGTTTGGAAATATTATTTTTAAAGGAAACTGAATAATATTACGTAATAAAAAAATGTGTAAGTTCCCTCATAGGTTTGGCATTCGTTTTGACACTGACACTAAGTTTTATAAATATATTTGATAATCTATAATAAATAATAAATATTTTATTGGGGTTTTGAATGCTTGTACTTGTACAGAATGGCACTAAACAATACTTATAAAGTTTTTCTTTATTTTCCATATTAATCTTTCTCTTTTTTCCTTCAAAAACTGTAAACCCCAATCCCAACAAACTGGTATATTTTTTATATTATTACAATGACATACGATAAAAAAATGTCATTACAATATAAATATTTTCCCATATTTCGCGACGATGCTGTGGCCAAATACCCAAGTAGGTGGAGGCCAATAAACTAAAGAAGAAGAAGAAGAATATACTTACATATAACCCTCCCACATCACTGATATAACCATATAAAAAAGTAATGTAAAACTATGTGACGTCACGGGCCGTCTGAACTACTTTAAAATAAAGAAGACTTTAAATTTGTATTTCTAAGTTATTATGAGTTTTTGAAGCGGGAAATTTTGGAAATCTCATTTTTATACGAAACTGAACATTATTATGTAATAAAAAAAAAATGTGCAAGTTTCCCATTCAATTTTTATTTAGGAGTGAAAATACACAAATTAATTCTTTGACAAGGTTGTCAAAACCAAACTTTCAATACAATGGGCTACCACGACGACGATATTGGTTTCCATGACGACAATTTAAAACCATTGTAATTGTCTACTGATTTGGCTTTTAAATATTATGTCAAAATTATTTTATTTCATGGAATTATTGCGTTAATTTCATTAAAACATAAACACAATAAGATACATTTGAAATAAATTAGTAAATAATGTCTAAATATTAGTTTATTACATGTATTATAAAATAATTAAATAAAAAATGTGAAAATTTTGAATTATCCACGTCCGTCTGTCCGTCTGCCTGTGATCACAACTCCTCCGTCAATATACCAGCTAGAATGACAAATGAGGTGTCAAATGAAAGCTTATAATCCAAGGATGGCACTAAAAGTGAAACGTTTCACTTAGGCTGTCTGACCGTCGGTCTGTACGACCGCGAATATAACTTCTCCGTCCTTATGCCAGCTAGAATGACAAATGAGGTGTCAAATGAAAGCTTATATTCCAAGGATGATAATAAAGGTGAGAAATTTTACCAAAGCTGTGTGTCCGTCGGTCTCTCCGACCGCGAATGTAACTCCTCCGACTTTATACCAGGTAGAATGACAAATTAGGTGTCAAATGAAAGCTTTTAATCCAAGGATCGTACTAAAGGTGAGAAATTTTACCTAGACTGTCTGACCATCGGTCTGTCCGACCGCGAATATAACTCCTACGTGATTGTATCAGGTAGACTGACAAATGAGGTGTCAAATGAGAGCTTACAATCCAAGGATGGTACTAAAGGTGAGAAATTTGATCTTGGCTGTCTGTCCGTCTGTCTATCTGACCGCGAATATAACTCCTACGTAATTGTGCCAGGTAGAATGACAAATGAGGTGTCAAATGAAAGCTAATATTCAAAGATTGTAATAAATGTGAGAAATTTGACCTAGGATGTCTGTCCGTCTGTCCGTCCGACGGAGAATATAACTCCTCCGTCACTTGACCAGGTAGAAAGACAAATGTGGTGTTAAATGAAAGCTTATAATCCAAGGATGGAAGTAAAGGTGAGAAATTTTACCTAGGCTGTCTGTCCGTCGGTCTGTCTGACCGCGAATATAACTCCTCCGTCCTTATACTAGGTAAAATGACAAATGCGGTTTCAAATGAAAGCTTATAATCCAAGGATGCTACTAAAGGTGAGAAATTTGATCTAGGCTTTCTGTCCGTCTGTCTGTCCGACTGCGAATATAACTCCTACGTCATTGTATCAGGTAGAATGACAAATGAGGTGTCAAATGAAAGCTTATAATCCAAGGATGGTAATAAAGGTGAGAAATTTGACCTAGTGTGTCTGTCCGTGTGTCCGTCCGACTGAAAATATAAGTCCTCCACTATAACAGGCAAAATGACAAGAAAGTTGAGAAACTTGACCTATGACTTCCGGTTTTAGAAATGCGGCCAGAAGTACTGTTTTGAAGTCACCGGAATAGTATAAGTGATATATTATTGGACGCGACTTCGCAAGAAGAGAACAAATATATACTTCCTGTTTCATGACTGACTGCCCGTCTGTCTTTCTCCTCCGTTATTAATACAGATAGAATGACAAATGAGGTGTCGAATGAAAGCTTATAGCCCAAGGATGGTATTAAAGATGAGAAATTTGACATCGGACTTCCGGTTTTAAAATTGCAACCGTAAGTACTGTTTTAAAGTCACCGAAATAGTGTAAGCGATATATCACTCGACGTGCCTTAGCAAGATGAGAACAAATGTAAAATTTTGGTTTTTATATCATTTCCGGTTAAAAAGTTCTAACCAGATATGCCGTTATAGTCGCAGAAATATTACATATAACACATCAATCGAAGCGTATTGAAAAGTTGAGTTTGAATCTTTAGTTTCGGTTTTGAATTCATTTCTGTTTATACAATGATGACCCAAAGTTTAGTCAAAATGACTCAAAATTAGTACAATCGTTTATCAATCGGCGCAAAGTTACACAAAGCGTTCAAATATCGACTTCCAGTTCTACTTTCGATTACTTGGGTGAAAACCTAGGACTTACGAAGTCCAATTACTTGTTTTTAGATATAATATTTTATGTGCCACTCAAGTTTACGGCGTTTAGCGGATTTTTATTCTTGTATAATTTACATTGCATAATTTTCAAATGTGTTATTTATTTAACTCTTTGTTTTAATGTTTATAAATAATCTACAAAAATGCCTACTTTCGGATTTACTTTGCAATACCATTTTTGTTTATGAACATTTTTTATTTTAGAAAATCTCATTTTAAAAAATACTTATTTTCAAGTAGCTCGTCTGTTGAACGTTTTATCTAAAATGCGTAGTTTTTACACAATATTGAAAAGGTCTAAAATAGTATATTGTACAGCAAGTGAGAAAAAAAGACATATTTCTCACGAGCGCAGAAATTTGTTCGCACGAGCCGAGGCACGAGGCGAGTGCCGCAAATCAAGCGAGGAAGAAATGTGTCATTTTCTCATGTGTTGTACACTGTAATTTTTGTATGGATGCGGTTTTGTCAAGAGTTCAAACTTCAAAATTAAATAATTTAGGTGCTTTTAGATATATTATATAAATTGAATAAAATACATATACATATAGGTATATAATAATAGTCTTAAAATTTATATGCTTACTTTATTTATTTAATATTCTAATTAACAATTATTTTCGAACAGTTTTGAAAGGTAATTCCTGGTAAGTTTTGCTTCAACACATTTTATTTGACAACATTAATTGTGTTTTTATTGTGCATGTTACTATGGAAACGGCGATCATATATGGAAAACCGCAGAAGAACCCGTGAGAAAGAATATTTCTCACTACAATGGCCGACTTTTCTCACTGCATGAGAAATTGTTCGTTTTGAATATATGTAAGTAGTTAGAGAAGTTGCACATTGTAAAGCATCAATAGAAAAAATTCGTTTTTTTGCTTAAATGTTAATAATAAACCATGACCAAATAAAAATTTCGATATTCACGTGATGGTACGCATCTTCTATTGACGTGTTACAGATATTCCAGTTAAAAAATAGCGGACAATAATTTTTCGATTTTTCAAATGTTTTCTAATCTTGGTTTCCTGAGCTAGTTAAATAAATACGAGATTAGGAATCGATTTGCAAACAAAGTATATTCGATAATCTTCTTCTTAAAGTGCCTATCCGTTCCGGATGTTGGCGATCATCATGGCTATCTTGACTTTGTTTACCGCAGCGCGGAACAGTTCAGTGGTAGTCGTGTTATACCACTTACGTAAATTTTGAAGCCAGGAAATTTGTCTTCTTCCCGGTCCTCTTTTACCATTTACCTTCCCTTGGAGGATCAGTTGGAGAAGGCCGTAACGTTCTTGATTTCTCATTACATGTCCTAGATATTCTATTTTTTTTTGTTTTTATGGTTATGAGAACTTCAACTCTTTCCCTATTCTACGCAGGACTTCCACATTGGTAATTCAGTCAAACCAGGATTTACGTAAGATGCTCCTATAACACCACATTTCTAAAGCCTCCAGCCGTGTCATAGATGCAACAGTTAGTGTCCATGCTTCCATTCCGTAGAGCAGAACTGAGAATATGTAGCATTTTAACAGACGGTATTTTGTTTTTAATGCTATGTCTTGACTGTTGAAAATGGGTCTCATTCTAACGTATGCTGCTTTCGCCCTTATTATTCGCTGTTTAATTTCTCTTGAGTGGTCCCATTGGCTATTTAAATTCGTACCCAGATATGTATATTGCTCAACTCTTTCGATATTCTGTTGGTTGATTGTAAGTTGAGCGTTTAGTATTGGTTTCTTACTAATTGTCATAAATTTGGTCTTCTTTATGTTAAGAGCTAGTCCGTATCTGTTGCTGACTTCTGTTATACGATTTGTTAATATCTGTAAATCATTGAGATTATCGGCAAAAACTATGGTATCTGCACATCTAATGTTATTCAACCATTCACCATTTATTAATGCTCCTTTGGCACAACCGCTAAAGCTTCCTTAAATACCCATTCAGAGTAAACATTGAATAGTAGTGGAGATAAAATACAGCCCTGTCATACTTCTCGTTCTATTGCAGTTTTATCAGTTAACTACTGGTCTTCTATTTTGATTTTGGCCGTTTGATTGTAATAAATGTTTCTGATTCGATATTAACTCAATTAAATCCATGGCAGCCGTTGGCATACTTCTGATTTCTTATATTCGGAGAACACATTCAAACAACATTAATTATCGCTAAAAGGCCATACGAAAAACTGAAGAATATATATTTTTCCACCTACCTCTACCGAAAGTATACTTTTCCGGACCTGATTGTAGGGAGCAAAGTTGTACTTTTCCTCCCTAGGGAGGAAAATATTTTTCCTCCCTAGGGAGGAAAAGTAAAAGTGACGTCATGGTATTTCATTCATGAAATATAACTTATTGACGCCCTGTATAATATCTATTTTCTATTACGAAGTATCTATACATTTTAACGTTTATTTATAAAACATCCTGTATTTTGCAGAATGGTAAAAAACAGTAAATTGTTATTTTGATTTAACAATGTTTACATTAATAATTTGACTTATATTTGACAGTTGACAGTTATATTGTACCTACTTGTTGTTTTAGTTCTAATAAATTTTGTTGGTTAGTTACATAAATAAATTAAGTAAAAATGAAAAAATGACTTGTTATTAATTTGAGGAAGGTGGAAAACCCATATGTATAACATGGGAGTAAAGTGCCTTTTCCTCCCTTGAATGATTACTGCCCTCCGCTACGCGTCGGGCAGTAAACTTCATTCTCGGGAGGAAAAGTTACACTTTCCTCCCTTGTTATACAAATAGCTATTTACCGGTGATTTATCTATCGCGTAGACTCTGTCGTCTAACGAAACATCCATTTATTATGCTATTCTTTGTTCCACGTTAAGATATATCCATCGAGTCGGTGATACTGATATATACTCCTAATACTGGGACTCTTAATCTTGTTCAAGAAGTTCCTACTTTCAAAATGCAAATATTTTGCCTCAAGCGGAGATATATGGTTTCTCATTATTTGCAGTCAGCGTCAAAGAGTAATCAGTTATCGATTTTTGCTTCGAGGGCTTACTGAAAACATTGTTGAAAAAATAGAAGATGTTTATATTATATTCCGGAGACAACGAACGATCAGACTTTGGATAACAGTCAAGTTTTCGTTCTTATGGTAAAATCGATAAGAGTATAAAGTTGGTAGGTACACAAAGTATATTATTTATTGGGAAATTTTGAACATATATAAACTTATAGACGGAGAGGCAGCGCTAAATAATTTATTTGAATTTACTAAAGCTAAATTTTTCACAGTTGATTACTGTAAGTGTGTAGACAAACATACTGCGGTTGGTCAAGCCAAAGGTAGAACAGGGGTTACTGAGAAGGTATCAAAGTTCCTTTCCTACGAAGGTAAAAAAATCCATTTACTAGGGCTGAAAATCAGTACACACATTCTAAATTAAATATAAATAAAAGTTATTATAGTCGGTCAGCTGTATGGCAGGACAAAGCCGGTCGGTCAGCCCCAATAGTCAATTGGGGAAATGAAGCATTTTGGATATACTTGAAATTTTCACAGAAGGGAGGGAATAGTCCAAGGATCATTTTCTATATCATGCCGCTATCATACGCTAAAACTTTGGGGGTGGTTGCCACCCCATCTCGGGGATGGGATTTACATTTTAAACATCCAATCCGATGGAAAAAATCATTGTAAAAAAATATTTTTTACATTTTCTTCGTAAAACTAATATTTTTCGAGTTATTCGGTCTTGAAAATAACAGGTTTTCGACGAAAAAATCGACTTTTTTAGAGGGTTTTTTGGGAATACCTTGAAAAATATTCTATATATTTTTGGCGATAAAAAGTTTCTTTAAAAATGATTTTATTGGATTTTTAAAGAGCTATAAATAAGACTCGAAAGGGCTCGAATAAGGGGGTGTTTACTGGTAAATAGAAGTTTTAAACAGCTATATCTGGCAAACTATTTACTGTAATGAAAATCAATGCACAGGGTAATTTTAGTCAAAAATCAATTTTTCTTTAAACTTTAATTTTTCCAAAATTAGGCATTTTAAATAGGTCAAACTCCTTGAGTGTATTGATAATATAAATATAAAAGGAACTACAGAAAGGTGAAGACCAATTTTGAATTAGGAAGGTAGTTAGTGGGTTGTTTTCATGCTAGAGACTTTTTACTATTATTTTTTGAAAGGTCTAATTGTATACTTAAAAAAATATTATTTAAGTTTTCCTCTAAAAAATGCAAATCTTTCCCGTTATTTGGCTTTGAATATATCAAATTATGCATTTGACGAAAAAAGCTTACATTTAACATGCCGTATCTCGGTTTGTATTGGTCTTAAAAATATTATCGGACAAGAATATGGTTTGTGTTACTAAAATATTTAATTTCGATATTTACACTTTTTTATTAAATGAATATTTCTCGAGGTATTCTCAAAAATCCCTCTAAAAAAGTCGATTTTTCGTCGAAAAACTGTTATTTTCAAGCGCGAATAACTCTAAAAATATTGGTTTTACGAAGAAAATGTAAAAAACATTTTTTTCTATCACGTTTTCTATCGAATTATATGTTTAAATGTAATAAAAAATTCCCACCCTTGAGGTGGGGGGCAACCACCCCCAAGGTTTTAGCGGATGATAGCGGCATGATATAGAAAATGATCCTTGGACTATTCCCTACCTTCTGTGAAAATTTCAAGTAAATCCATGCTGGACGAAAATATTGCGAGCCAAAATGCTTCATTTCCTCAATCGACTATTGTTGCTGACCGACCGGCTCTGTCCCGTCATACAGCTGACCGACTATAATAACTTTTATTTATATTTAATTTATAATGTGTGTACTAAATTTCAGCCTTAGTAAATGGTTTAATTACCTTCGTAGGAAAGTAATTTTGATACCCTCTCAGTAACCCCCCTTCTAATGTTTCGCTTGACTGACCGCAGTATGTTTCACTACACACTCACAGTAATCAACTGTGAAAAATCTAGCTTTAGTAAATTTAAAGAGATTTTTCAGCGCTGCCTCTTGGTCTATTAGACTTTATAGTTATTACGGTACCAAAGATATTATAAAGATAATAACGCTTGATGTCAATAGTGTATATACCAAGGGCCTTTAGCCCGAGGGATACACGTTGACCGAAAGCGTTATTATCTATAATACCCGTGTTGCCTTCAACGTTTAATGTCCGACTAAGTTATTCTTTATAATATGCAAAAAATTTGAATGAATTTTGAATGAATTAGTTTTTAAATATAAATTTACCAGCAATAGTCGTAACGTAATTGTGGTAACCATAGATTTACTTAGGTTGTTATTTGTCAACTTGACAGTATTTACCTAGTTATTTAAATTTAATGCCCCTAGGGCGTTATTTGTTAAAATAATATACCAGTCGGACATTAATCCCAGAGAACGGCAGTTCTCGCCAGTGACGCACAACATCCGTACATGCGACACTATATATACACGAAATTTCCAATTTTCTAAATCTGACTGAATTGAAAATTGGACTAAATCCCATCCTAAAGTATATGAAAAGAGTCACCCATGCTTATATCAAGGGATGATATAAGACCATATTTAGGGTCTGTTTTTCGTTCTCGTCCCCAAAACTCACAAAAGTTTCGAAAATTTAAGTTCGACCTTTGGGGCCTCTGATAGTACTGATCATTACATTTCCAACGCATGTTTAATTTTGAAAATCGGTTATACCATTCAAAAGTTACCGAGCTAAGAAATTTTTTTCAATTTCTATTTAAAAAGGGGAAAATTGTGTATGTATGTGTGTATGTTTGTGGAAAAGTTTCACCGATCTAAATTTTTTTTCTCTGTTTCAAAAAGGTCAGGCCCGATTCAGAACAGGTGTAGTTTTTGACTTTCGACCACCCATAAGCCAGCAAAAAGGACTTTGTAAGTAAAAAACGGAATATTTTATGAAGGTATATATCTTGTGTTCTAGGAGAGGCAGTAAAACCGCAAATACACCAAATTAATAGCGTTGTGTTAATCTTTTGAATGGTGTCTAAGCGGTTAAGATCAGACATACACACGGTTCAGTATAGCCAAAAAACTGAAAAATTAAACTTTGAAAATTTTGGTTTTTTCGACAATTACTCAAAATTTCAACCTACGAATTGTGCCAATAACTGAGCGTTTGTAGGAGCACTCTAGACGCGTTTAACGGTGTATATAGTAGGAAAAATAAAAGATTACTTATGAACGAATATATAAAACACGCTGTATTTCCTGTCACCGTGGCACAAAAAAAATGGCCAGCGCAAGTACATGTATAAACTCTTCTTATGATACTGGTATTAGTTCATTACTTTCTGGAATATGGAAAAGATAATATGATCGCTCATGGGTAATCTTGCATTATCCGATATCTGGAAAAATTCGAATTTTTAAGTTATATGCATTATAAGTGTAATAAAATCATTTACCGGCCATCCAAATTTTTTTTTCACCAATTTCGAATAAAAAAAATCTAGTATACATTCGATGGACACTAAATTATTTGGGAGATAATGCGAGAAAGGCGACCATTTATAACGTTTAACGTGCAATCGAGTAACATTACATTCAACTTCATACATTTAATTTATAAATACCTTTGAAAATCTCCTGATACAAAAATAAAAAACCGCTAAACGCCGTAAAAATGAGTGGCGCATACAATATTCCAGCTACAAAAGAGCTGATATGAATATTACGTGGCGCAAAAATGTATTTTCATTTTGTTGGAAAATAAAATTATAGTTTTATTTTAAAAGATATTTCCATAATATTTGCTAAATTTGAAGTAAAACGCGCCACAAAAAATAGCTTCAAAATACAAACTTTATTAAAGTTACTCTTTTGAGCCGCGTTTTACTTCAAATTGAGCAAATATTATGCAAACGTCTTTTAAAATAAAACTAGAATTTTATTTTGCAACAAAATGAAAATACATTTTCTCGCCACGTAATATTCATATCAGCTCTTTTGTAGCTGGAATATTGTATGCGCCACTCATTTTTATGGCGTTTATCGGTTTTTTATTCTTGTATATTAACCCTTAAACGCCCAACCTTTTTTAGGTTCCATGTACGCCCAAGGGTGGGTAAAAAATGTCCACCTCGAAAGTAGCCAATATATTTATTGAGAGTTGTTGGAAATGGATTAAACTTAAAATTCTTATGCTTAATAAACACACCATCTTCTAAAATATTAATATAAACAATTTAAAAACCTTACAATAAAATTACAATGTACATCAAAATTAACATACCAGTAAAAGCCAATAATTCAGAATTTTCGATTTTCTCCGCATTCTTCCTTTTATCCTCCTCATTGGCGGATAATTACGTAGATTATGTAATTCTAAGTCGATAATTATATGGATTATCTTCCTACCAACGAGAAATTATATAAAAACCTTTAGTAACAAGTTTTACCAAGGTTGTACTTTTTATGCCCACCCATATTTAACTCAAAATGTTATTTTTATTTTCAAAAATATCGGTAGAACCAAATTAACATTCGATAAAGGGCTGTCTTTTTAACAATAAATAATTTTTTTAAAATTTTTAAACACGTAATAAATATGTTACAAGAGAATACGCATTAGGTGGACATTTTTTTACCCACCCTTGGGCGTTTAAGGGTTAATACATTAATATCATCTGCACCTTTTTGTTAGTACCTATATTGTTTAAAAAGATGTTACTAAACGGTAAAGTTACAGCTTCAAATATTAGATTTTTCTTGATTTTGGAAACGAAAACAAATAATTTTAGAATTTGGGACACTATTGAATAAGAAATAAATGAAAAATAATTATTTTTTTAATTTAATATCCATATTTTTCTTTTCCGATTTCTTCCCTGTTTATTCTTTTATTTATTTTATTCCAACTTTCTTTTACTGTTACAAGTAATTTCACAATTCCTTTCTAATGTATTGTATTGATTTCTCACTTCTTTGTCGAGGTCGCCGTAGCCGCACAGTGTAATTTCAAGGATTTTATTTCCATTACTTGTTTAAAACTGATGCCATCAATTTCTATTTTACATCCGATATTGTTAAAGAATAAGGCTATAACATGTTAAAAAAAATCACTTAAATTGGAGAAAAGGTTTAGGAAATCCGAGACAATAAAAATGACCCATTTTTAAGGAGATGTATGAGTTAATTTCTTGGAGAAGTGTATAACAACAAACGCCTGGATGATTTAAGTAACTACGTGAGCTTGTAGATGATTTTGATTATTTTGTTACTAATATAGTCCATTCTTTCACGGTTTTTGCTCTAAATTTTAAAGAACCGCTTGGATTGACATGAAATTTGGCATACGCATAGCTTACATGTCATAGAAAAAAAGTGATATTGTGCCGACGTGTGCTTTTGCCCTGGGGGTGACTTTCACCCCCTCTTGGGGGTGAAAAAATATATGTCCAAAACAACTCCGGAAATGGGTAAACTGACTAATTTTAAGTAACTTTTGTTCTATAGAGCTTTTTCGCCAAGTCAACACTTTTCGAGTTATTTGCGAGTGAATATGTTCATTTTTCAACAAAATAACCACATTTTTAGAAGGTTTTTCGCAAATAACTCAAAAAGTAAGTATTTTGTCGAAAAAACCGTTCTTAGCAAAAATGTAGCCTATAAAAAAGTAAAAAAAAATGGTGTACGCGTTAGGTCTCTGGATCTCGTAGAACCAGAGTTATAGCCAATGAAATATAGATTCATATTCACCAAATTTCAAATAGAATATTTTGACGTGAAATATCCAAAAAATTAAGCACTTTTTGGGGAAAACCCATTTTAACTTTTTTAAAGTGTTTAAAAAAAGCTTTATTTCTGTTTTTACGAAAAGTTTTTAGCATTAAATTTAAGCAAGTTACGCTCAAAATAAAGTTGGTCCCTTTTGTTTTTGCAAAAAAAATCGGGAAGACCACCCCCTAATTAGCAACTTAAATGAAATTAATCGTTGCCGCTCCATAAATTATTTTACTTATATTGTGTTTATATGTTCTGTAAGTTTCATCGATTCAAAGTGTTTATTTTTGAAAAAATTTGGTTTCAAAGTAAAATTTTTAAAAAATTTAAATTTTGAAAAATACCTTTTTTTTTTTCAAAATAACTTAAAAATTGTTAGAGATACCAAAAGTCTCGAAATACAAAAAAAGTCAGATTTGCATTTCTGAATATCATGTATTTCTTTGTTTTTCTGTTAGACAAAAAGTTATTGAGATTTGGTGTTTCTAAATTTGCATGCATTCGTGATAAGTGACTCGTTGAACCCCTTTTAATTACAGCCCTTTCAATAATAAGGACTTTGAACCGATGAAACTTACAGATCATATAAACAATATATACACGAGTCAAGAAACTTGTGAAGTCGTTACGATTAAGTTCATTTAAGATACTAATTAGGGGGTGATTTTCTCGATTTTTTTACCAAAACCAAAAGGGACTAACTTTATTTTGAGCGTAACTTGTTTAATTTTGATGCTAGAAATTTTTTTTATAAAACAAAAATAAAGCTTTTTCTAAACACTTTAAATAAGTTTAAATGAGTTTTCCCCGAAATGTGCTTCATTTTTGGTTCACGTTAAAGTATTCCACTTGGAATTTGACGAATATGAACCTATATTTCATTAGCTATAACTCTGCTTCTACTAAATAAAAAGACGTGATATATT
Source organism: Diabrotica virgifera virgifera (assembly GCF_917563875.1). Lineage (NCBI taxonomy): Eukaryota > Metazoa > Arthropoda > Insecta > Coleoptera > Chrysomelidae > Diabrotica > Diabrotica virgifera. The sequence continues at coordinate 276,030,666 of NC_065443.1, forward strand.
CACTACTTTTTAAAATTTTTTATAGGCTATATATTTGCTAAGAATGCTTTTTCGACAAAATTCTTACAATTTGAGTTATTTGCGAAAAACCGTCTAAAAGCGTGGTTATTTTGTTGAAAAAATGAACATATTCACTGCCAAATAACTCGAAAAGTATTGACTTAGTGAAAAAACTCTATAGAACAAAAATTACTTTAAATTAGCCAGTTTACCCATTTCCTGACTTTGTTTGGACGAATATTTTTAACCCCCAAGAGGGGTGAAAACCACCCCCAGGGCAAAAGCACATATCGGCACAATATCACTTTTTTTCTTTGACTTATTAGCTATGTGTATGCCAAATTTCATGCCAATCCAAGCGGTTCTTTAAAATTTAAAGGTTTTGCAATATTTTACCGTTAATGAATGGACTATAAATAGTGTCGAAAATAAACACAAACTAATACTACAAAATCTAAGTAATATTATGCTGGTGTTACGACCATTAGTCCAGACGTTCTATGTATGTTAACCTAGTCGCTGAAATTATCTCTATAATACCATTGAAAATCTCTTACTCCTGACTAAATCAACCGGCCCGGAAATTAAACAGGATCATTATCAAAACACTAGTTTGTTTCTCGGCCATGCAGAATTAGTCAATTCTGTGTGCACTACGTTTAATCACAGTTAAGTGTGTCAGACTAAGCTCCAGCACTGGCATGCAAGACAATGCTGGTACATTTCCGCAGATAAAACCCTTTGCGAGTTGAAATGTATTAGCAAATGATAAGCACGTAGCCGTTCATTTAAGACGGCGGCACGGCATAAGGGCAGCCGACTGAATAAGTGATATGCTTGTGAATTTAAACGACGAATAAGGAGTTCATGTAAGTTCTCTTGTGTATAGGATAAGGCAGGGTCTAATAATCGGAAATATCGACTTTTAGGTTTTCGTTTTTAAATAATTTGGCATGTTGCTCTTGAGCATATCTGATAGAGCTCCATATGCTCCCCATGCTAAGATGATCGTTCTTTGTAATTCGGCAGTTTGATTGCCCTTGGCAATTTTGATTTCATACCCTAAGTATTTATATTTATGGACCAATGCCAATTCGTTGAAGTCGACTTTTGTATTTCCGCTTGATACCAGGTTTGCCATGTATTGTGTCTTTCCAAAATGTATGTTTAAACCAACTTTCTAACAGGCGGCATCTAACTCAGTATACAATATTATAGGAGAATATTATAGGATTATAAAATTTTACATAAGTCACTGTTTCACCACTTGGGCATAGATCAACGTCACATATGCCGGTGTCACACGCCGTTAAGTTTCACACCGGGAAAATTTACTTTCCCGCACTAGTGGGGGAAAATGCAACTTTCGGAAAGAAATGCGTACAGGAAAGTGGATGTTTTAGCACGGCCGTAAAAAAAATAATTTTAAATTCGTTGTTTTTTTTTTTCAAATCAAATAAATACCTTGCACATATGCATATTTTGCATATTTATCATAAATTGGTGCATATTTTAATTATTAGTGCACATTATGCACTAATAATTGATAATTATTAGTGCATATTATGGGCATATTTTTTGCAAATTCTGATGCATATAATCCGAGCTTTACTGATAAGACAAGAAAAAGAAATAAAAATATATTCTATCCAAAATAAAGTACTTAAATAGTAGTGACTACAAACAGTTCATTTATTTTATTAAACAAAATACAACATAAAGCGCCACCTTTTTCCCTATTTGGCATTAATTGTAACACTTTATTTTAATGCGAACTGAAATATCGCTAATAAAGACATTCAAGCTATGCTTAAACACCTCGTAGATTGTTCTGTTATTCTAAATAGTCACTTCAGTTATTTCTGAAAGGGTTCTAAGCGTACTTTTGCTAATTTTAACGTTAAGGGTTGATCTTCATTAACAACAGTTTGTTGGGTCATTATACATAAATTATTTTTAAGTTCGTTCTTGCCAACCACCTCGGAGAGGCTTAGGGTTATCGTTTTGTTCTTTTCTGTTTATATTACGTGATAACGGCTGTATTTATAGGGAAAGGGGTGGCTTTTTAGGGGTTTGCTATCTTGGTTTATTTATTTCTTGATAAAGCTTTTGATGGCTCATTGTAGAAAAAGTATACAAAGAGATCTTTTGTTTTTTTTTTCAAATACATGCAATCAAAAATACTGATACGTGGAAAAAAATTTTATCGGTGAGTTAGTATATCAATTGCATAATTTTTTTTGTTTTTTTTTTACATAAAGTGTTTTGTTCAATAAAACACTACAGGGTAGTCACAATTAATAAAACTACATGGAATTATACATAGACAAAATATTTCATTCTGTTGCTGTATCCTGTTTGATGCTATAACTAGTTGGAAATAAGAGTCATTTTTGCCATTGTGGCTGTGGAAACAAGTGTGTCTAATTAGCTCTTTTGTATTTTCATAGTCGATAGTATACGAGGGTCGTTATGCTGGGAGAAATCTGGCAACACTGTCTTATATAAAAAACGTATACAGAAGTAAAAACTTGAAATTGTATTCTGGTATAAAATGGTTTATTAAAAACTATCTAAAAGTCATCCAAATGGATTGCAAAACGTTTTCGTTCTAATTCAGAACATCTTCAGTAGGGTGGAATGAAAAAAATGTTTTTATTATTTCAATGTGTAATAGTAATAGAAAGTTGCCTATAGCCGTTTTTAAGCCACAAATAAAATATTTTTCAAAATAAAATATTTTTAGAGTTGCCGCAAAAGGGTTGAAAATTAGAATTTTTAGTTAAATTTTGCGAATTTTGATGATTTGGTTTTGGTCATTGTAATGTCTTAATTCCTACTTAAAATGATAAATACACACTCTAAAACTAATCTTTAGAGATACTTTTAGTATTAACCTACAACAACCAATATTTATTTTTACTAAAACTGACAAAGTTTGAACTAGAGTTCCACATTATTTAAAGAAATATTTAATAGTAAATATTTATTTCATTCCTTAATATAATTTAACATTATTAGTAGCAGATGAAAGCCACGACGTGAGGAAAATATGTATTGGTAAAGTTGACAAAGTAGTTTCAAAGGTTCTGGCAACGGGGAGGAAAGGAGGCAAAAACTAGTACAGCCGCATTTGAATTACAGACAATAATCAGTAGCTCATGGGAACACAGCTGTGAATATTACATGTTTTACATGCTGATGATCATGATCAAACTTCCGAGCAAGAATTTATTTATAATGCCAAAAAGACCTCAAGTTATTTAAGTATAACTAAACAAATGCCAGTAAAACTGCCAACAGTAGCTTCTGTGACAGGATTGGTGTCTCAGACAGAATAGCAGCAGCAATCACCAGTGCTGTAGAAGATGTTGGCATTATTATAGAAGATAATAAAAGTAACGTAAATGACAGGATGAAAATACGTCGAGCACGGTTGAAAAATCGTACAAAAGCCAGAGAAATTAGCTTCACTCAAATTGGAAAAAACGCGGGGTTATTTTTTGATGGAAGAAAAGACTATAAAAAATTAAGCAATAAAAACGAGGAAGCAAATTTTACAAAACGACTATACCTAGTAGAAGAGCACATTTCAATAGTAGAGGAACCTGGATTAACTTTCCTAGGGCTTATAACTCCTGCTTCCGCAACAGGTGAAGCTATAAAAGATAGCATAGTGGAGCATTTTCAAGGTGACAATCCTTTGAACATTTCCAATATAACAGCTATCGGATGCGATGAAATTGCCACTATCACCGGTATTAACAATGGTGTAATTGCTTTAATAGAAAAAAACCTAAATAAGCCACTGCCGTGGCCCTTTTGTTTGTTCCCTATCAATCAATTGCGTTTGCGTTATTCCCTCATCTTCCTTAGTCTCAGCATCCGTATGGTTTGAAAATTCCGTATGGCGTAGAAGCCTCGGAGGCGTAACCAGAGAAGGTTCCCATTGTTTTCATTCTGGTGGGATGTAGAATAGCATTATGTTGTTTTATATGCCATTAGAGTGAAAACTTAGTCTTTTTGGTAGCAGTTGCCGCTAGGGCATCTATGCCATTTCGTTCGTTGCAATCCGGGACTGCACGCTGGGGTTTGTTTTGGTTGGATCAGGGAGAGCAGCATATGTGCCTCCTGATGAGAGACTAATAAGTTTCGAAACCGGTAGGGGTGCTTGCAGCGCTCTCTGATTGGACTAGAATATGGTTCGGCTGTATTTTCGTTTTGCAACGAAATTGAAAATGGTTATTCATTTTTGATTTACATTTACTCTGTGTGGAGTATGAAGGGAACCATTCTCGTTGGAACTTTACCGCGCTGAGCAGATGGGACGTAAATTGTAAATTGTGGAATTCCCTCATCTTCCTTAGTCTCAGCATCCGTATGGCTTGCAAATTGTAGAAGCCTCGGAGGTGTAACCAGAGTAGGTTACCATTGTTTTTATTGTGGTGGGATGTAGAATAGCATTATGTTGTTTTATATACCATTAGAGTAAAAACTTAGTCTTTTTCAAAAATATTTACTTGAAATGTGCAAAGCAATCTCCAGTGGTGTATGTCCTTCTGATCTTTCTTTAAAAACCCCTGGGAAATTAGCTCATTCACGATGGCTTACGTTGGCCAATCACATTTTTGGTTATATGTTGCAACAGAGAAGAATCCTTCAAATAATCTGAAAACTTTAACTATGTATGTGATGAAGGTGTATGCCCCAGTCTGGTCTCATATCAAACTGAATTCATCTTGTGTAAATGGATCAAAACATCTATGGGGACTCATCAAATTTTATCGTTATCTTTGTGAGGAATATCTCCAAATAACTAATCCAGCAATTAAAAGGAAAGATTACTTTTCTCACCCAGAAAATGTGCTTCTCTCCATGTTATGTGACAAGAGAAAACACATAAGAGAGCTAGGTCTACGGCGACTTTTGAAGGCAAGATCGAAACTCATAAAAACTTGTTACTTATTTTTAGATCGAATACTGATGATGATTTTTTATAAAAAAAATCGAAAACGTTTTGTTGTGATGTAGCCCTTTTAAGGGATTTTTAATAAAAAAAATTTATACCTTTTACAAAGGATTTCTTTCCAATTTAGTGATTGATGGTATACAGCCAACTACAGGAAAACTTTTTCTTTTCCTTGTGGATGGTGTAAGGAGCTTTGTTGTCCCGAAGCTTAACTTTAATACCAATGACTACAATAATTAACTGGATGGAAGAAGAACTTACTGACCCTCATATGACAAAACATATAACTGACGAGGACCTAAAGTAGATAAGTAAGGCAAGTGACCCTAGTTGTCAGGAGCAGTGTGTAGATTTTCAGTGTTTTCCCTGTCATACACAGGCAGGGGAAAAAGTCATAATGCTCGTGACTGAGTCACCACTTAGTGTCTGTGGTCTAGAAGCAAGAAATGGCTTTGCTAGAGCAAATATTGCTTCCCAAAAGATTATGCCCAAGTTTGAGACAAAAAAAAATTATAAGCATTAAGAGGAATATTGTAACTAAAGAAATCTTATTGCAATGTGTACATATAGTAATGATATCAATGTTAACTGTTAATATAAACATTATTTGACTAAAAAGTGTTAGCTATGGCACCAGGTTAAACATATAAAAGGTTTGAAAATTTTTGTATTTTTTTGTTAAAAACCTATCTTTTCAATGCTCTTGCGGCACCTCAAGATGTAAATCTAGAACAAAAATATTTTGTAGTTTTATTGTAGACATAAAAAGGCAACTTTCGAGTGCTATTAGAAAGTTCTTCGAAAAAAAGTTTTTTTTCCTATCCTTTCGTTCCACCCTAATCTTCAGTGCCTATAATGAAGTATTTCCACGTTAGATTAAAGCAAAAAAGTTAAAATTGTGACTGAAAAGAAAAAACATGTGGAATACTTACATTCTGCAGAGTAGTTTGAAACTAGCACACTATTTAAAGTGGTAACCGCATAATAGATGGTTTACATATTAATAGAATATATTAACTACAAGTCGACGTTGTTAGATATAATAGAATACATGTCTAAAGGGCAACATGCTTCCTTGCTCGAAAATGTTAGGTACTTGCACAAGTAACTTCTATTTTGTCTTGAGTTTGGGGCTTCAGAGTTTTTGAGTATTTTAGAAAGGTGACGCCCCGAACAAAGCTGGCCAATCGCTGCACTAATGCATATTGGAAAGAATCTAAATTATTTATAATATGATATAAAGATCTAAACTATAATTAGGAAAGACGTTGACTTATATATGAAAGTTAAGACATATCTCGCAGCTGTTAGGAAATATTATTTTAACTATAAGAAGCTTGTTAATCTTCGCTAATTACAAGAGAAACAAACCTTTGAGCTATATACTATAATAATAAATAGTATAACGTGTATGCATAGGAAACTATTAGACGGTGTGAAAATGTTTATAGAGTTTGTAATACAGTAAAATATATAATGCACATGCACAGTCAAGTCAATAATAAAAGTTTACGCTATGGGATTTTGTTAATCTTATTACGTAACAGTTTTAACCCTTAAACGCCCAAGGGTGGGTAAAAAATGTCCACCTAATGCGTATTCCCTTGTAACATATTTATTACGTGTTTAAAAATTTTTCAAAAATTATTTATTGTTAAAGACACAGTCCTTTATCGAATGTTAATTTGGTTTTATCGATATTTTTTAAAATCAAAGTAATATCTTGAGTTAATTGAGTTGATGTTCATTAATGAAACCGCTGTGTCAACATCGTTTGTACGTCGTGTCTAGATTATATACGGAATTTTGTAGTTAGTAGTGATCGAAATTTAGAAAAAAGTTACTGGGTGATAGTTAGTGTAGTGGTGTGACTTTCTCAGTGCTAAAGAAGCAAAGTGAAATTTATAGCAGTTTTTCTACAATACGCTGTTGCAACTTTTGTGGTTAAAAATCAGGTTTTTATACTAATTATATTTTTATCAGTGAACTGTCCCATTCTAATTGTAAACATGAGCGCATGTCTAAATTGTAGTACTGAAATTGTTAAAGGCTTACTATCAGAAACCGTTCAGTGTGATCATTGCCAGGGCCGAATACACTTTAAATGTGCCGGTTTGAAATCCGACGACAAAATCACGCGTAGCCGAACTAGGAATATTAAAATATTTTGCAATACATGCGTTGATCGCCTTGCCGACCTTAGTTCTTTGAGAGATGTTATTCAGTCTCTGCAAAATAAAATCGACATGCTTGAATCAAAATTCTCTGGTCAACATATTCCTGAGACAGAGTCGGTAAATACAGAGGCAGTTATTTCTGAAACAATGGATCGGATCCATCGGTCTAGTAACATCATTATAAGAAATGTTCCAGATTCTGACAACGATATTAATGCCGTTAACGCTATTTTGAATTCTATTAATACAGATCTTTCCGCAAATGCACCAACATCTGTCTTTAGATTAGGTAAACCAGACAGTAATCGTAAATTTCCACGTCCATTAAAAGTTATTTTTCCGAATGCACACGTCCCTAAAATTATTTTAAAAAACAAAAGGAAACTACTGAACACGCAATACAAAAACATAAAGATTGATGACGATAAAACTCCAATGCAAGAACAATACTTGAAAGACCTGCGTCTTAAATTAAATCAAAGTATCGAGAATGGAGAAAAAAACGTCACAATCAAGTATCAGAGAGGTATTCCCTGTATAATAATTGATCTTTCACCAAAAAACTGAGTTCGAGCTTTCATCAATGGCGTATTATGTATACTAATCTTTGTTCTCTGCAAGCGAAATTTTTAGATACCATTACTTTTATGCAATGCGAAAAACCTTCACTGTTCTTAGTATCCGAATCTTGGTTGCACAAAAATATTTTGGACTCTATGTTAAATATACCTGGGTATAAAATTTTTAGAGCAGACCGCATAGGGAGAATAGGAGGCGGATGTTGCATATATGCAAAGGAATCTGACTTCTGCCAATTTAACATTGTTTGTGAAAACTTCTCTGATCACCATTATGAAGGGTTGACGCTTAATTTTTCTTCTAAAAAGTTAAAAATAAATTTTGCTATAGCTTTTTGAACCCACGAGAGAAGATAAGTATAACGTAAGATAATTTAGACATTTTCTTGATATTATAAGAAGGCACCCTGAGATTTTTTATTCATTTTTTATGTATGATTTGCGACAATAAAATAATTAATCAAATAAATAATAATTAATATAAAATTAATAAGAAGCAGATCATAACAATACATACATTTAAATACGAATTTAAATCAAATTTATATTCTATAATATTTTTATTTACTTGTTATGTTAAAAATATCTATTTCTAAAATTTTTAAAGCTACTTAGTTCTCACTAAAACCATAAATTCCACTAGAGAAAATAAAAAAAATTAAAAAAATTTCTACGCATTACTACGATCTTACTCGAGGCACTTACGAGTTGATAGCAATGTTGGAAAATGTTTCATCGAGTTATCACGAGAAATGATAAAATGTGAGATTTTTTCTCACGGCGTGGCGCGACTGCTCCCGTGTTAAACGAACAATCGCCAAAGATGTTATCACTGCAAAGCGACAGTTGATTGAAGCCCTCATTATAAAATGCCATCATAACTCACACTTAAAAAATAATGCAGAATCCTGTATCCACATTGAGGCGTAGGAGATGTAATAGCAGCAACAGGTAAATTAAAGTTAATAATTTTATTTTCAAAATTTTGATTTGCTAAAAAAATAATGGATTTTACTAATAAAACCTATTGGTTTTTTGACTTTAATACCACATTCTCTTAAGCCTTAAAGCCAACTACTAGCTAGAAAAATCAGTTAAATGAGAAAACTAAGCAATCGTTTTACTGTCCCTAATAATTTGCCCGATCAAGGAACACAAAACTGTACGAAAATTAAAAAAAAATAAGAGAAGGATGAAAATTTGGGAATAAGTATTTAAAATTGTCTATTCTTATATAAGAAAAAGTTTACAATAAATCCCCTCCATTTTAGAAAAAGTACAACTTTTTCCAAGTGTTTAAAAAAGTGTTTTTTGTTTTTCAAAAAAAATCTGCAACATTAAAAGTGAGTTACGCTTAAAATAGTGTTGGTCCCTTATATTTTTTGGTAACGAGCTTCGCGAAAATCACCCCCTAATTAGCATCCCTAATAAAATTAATCGTTATCGCTTCACAAGTGATTTTGCTTATGTATTCTTTATATGATCTGTAAGTTTCATCGGTTTAAAGTACTTATTTTTGAAAAGGCTTCAGTTAAAATGGCTTGAACGGGTCAATAATCACGAGCGTAGCAAATTTTGAACAGCCATAGCTGTCTACTGGGAATTTTTTCTTACAGGAAAACAAACAATCCAAAATATTCAGAAAAACAAAACGTACATTTTATTACTCTTTGAGATTTTTGGTATTATTAATAATTTTTAAATTATTTTGAAAAAAACTTGAATTTTTTTCAAAATTAAAGAAAAATATTTAAAATCCAAATTTTTTTAAAAATGAGCAATTTGAACAAATGAAACTTATAGATTATTTATAAAGAATACATAAGCAAAGTAATTTGTGAAGCAGTAACGATTAATTTTATTTGGGATGCTAATTAGGGGGTGATTTTCTCGATATTTTTAATAAAATTTAAAATAGACCAACAAATTTTGAGCGTAAACTTTTTCTAATATAATAATAGACAATTTCACCTACCTATTCCCAAATTGTCATCCTTCCCTTTATTTTTTTTCGGGGTCAAATTATTGTTCATATTCATTGATCGTGCTAAATTTGGCCATTCACTGTATATTGCAATATAAATCGTATTTTGACACAATTTCAAACTAAGGCTTGCAGTCATATTTAAAATAAGAACCGCGACTCTAATGCATTTTCCTACTCACCAAACCATATCGAGTTTGTCTTCCATAAATCTCTTTAAGTAAATGGAAACTACCCCTACCGGAGCGTTCGTCGGCGGCTTGTGCTACCGACTCATTAATATCCCCGTTGCAGCGGAGTCCCGACGATAATGTTTGAGTTTAACTTAACAAAAATGGCAATAATAAATCAATCTAGAAGGGTGTATCTACAACAAATGGGTAATTAGTTGTTTAGCACAGAATCGCCATATCCTCTGCAACCGCAAGCTTATTATTAAATCGCCAGGGGGTAAAAGTTGAGAGTTATGATGAATTATTGCTGATAATAATGCAAACTAGCTCCCAACTTCAGTATCGTTTGAACCTTGCCCTTGTTGGAGGTGTAATATATAGATCCGGAATGCGATATGAAAGCTTACTCGAATATTTATATCTCTAAATGTACATTTGCAAAACTGATGTTGCGGAATATGTGCGCAGCGAAATGTGACGTTCAGTACGGTATGCAGAAAAAAAAGATGATAAAGCTGGCAAAAGAAAAACATTTTGAAGAGAAATTCGAAGAGATCGAGGACCTCAAAAAAGATACGACTTATTTAAACTACCTAATAAAGTTAAACAAATCTCAAGGATAAAAATAATGTATACCATTTTTATTCAGTTGCAATGCGAAGCCAAAACTGTCTTAATTTTTGTTTAGGTTAGGGAGCGCAACCAGAACTCTTATCGACGATTTCACCTCTTGTTAGAGGCTCTTCAGAGAATGCATAGGCTGCTATCTCTACTTCAGGTAAAAATTTTCGACATCTATTAGTCCCCCATTGCAACTGACGTGAAGGTAGTAGGTGCGTAGCAGCATCTGCTAAATGAAAGTCTAAGTTTTTCAACCTAAAAAAATATTTGTAAAATAAAATATTTTTGAAAGATTTTTAATTGAAAAACTTATTGGTCTATTTCCTTTGTGACACCTCCACGGCTTCTACAATATGCAAGCCGGATGGATGCTGCAATGAAGATTAAAGGGAAGGAATTCTTTACTATGCAGTTCACAACCCCCGTCTGCAGCTTGGTAAAGTTCCAACGGAGAATGGACCTAGTTACTCTATAGGAGTAATACTAATATAAAATAAAAATGTATACCATTTTTATTCAGTTGCAACGCGAAGCCAAAACTGTATTAATTTTTATTTAGGTTAGAGAGCGCAACCAGCACTCTTATCGACGATTTCACCTCTTGTTAGAGGCTCTTCAGAGAATGCATAGGCTGCTACCTCTACTTCAGGTAAAAATTTTCGACATCTATTAGTTCCCCATTGCAACTGTGAAGGTAGTAGGTGCGTAACGGCATCTGCTAAATGAAAGTCTAAGTTTTTCAACCTAATAAAAATATTTGTAAAATAAAATATTTTTGAAAGATTTTTAATTAAAAAACTTATTGGTCCATTTCCCTGGTGACACCTCCAAGGCTTCTACAATATGCAAGCCAGATGGATGCTGCAATGAAGACTAAAGGAAGGAATTCTACACTATGCAATTCACAACCCCCGTCTGCAGCTTGGTAAAGTTTCAACGGAAAATGTACCTAGTTACTCTATAGGAGTAATACTAATATAAAATAAAAATGTATACCATTTTCATTCAGTTGCAATGCGAAGCCAAAACTGTCTTAATGTTGCGCTCTCTAACCTAAGTAAAAATTACGACAGTTTTGGCTTCGTATTACAACTGAATAAAAATGGAATACATTTTTATTTTATATTAGTATTACTCCTATAGAGTAACTAGGTATATTTTCCGTTGGAACTTTACCAAGCTGCAGACGGGGGTTGTGAATTGCATAGTGTAGAATTCCTTCCCTTTAGTCTTCATTGCAGCATCCATCTGACTTGCATATTGTAGAAGCCTTGGAGGTGTCACCAGGGAAATGGACCAATAAATTTTTCAATTAAAAATCTTTCAAAAATATTTTATTTTACAAATATTTTTATTAGGTTGAAAAACTTAGACTTTTAATCTCAAGGACTAAGAAAACAAAATCTCACTAGTGCACTTCCGGAGAGAAACGGAATTACTATAACACAGACCGATGAGGAAGTACAACTTTATGTAGAATACATCGACTAGCTGTTCGTTGATGAATGAGGGGACCTGGAACACATAGAAACTTTGAGGAGAAATAGGTCCATATATTACAAAACAAAAAATGGAACACTCATTAAAAACAATGAAGAGTGGAAAGAGCTCTGGACCTGACATGCTTCCCATGGAACTACTAAAAATTATAGATTAGCAGCATATTGATGTTTTAGTGATACTAACTAGTGATACTTTTGAACAAAATTTGTAGCTCAGCCGTATTAACAAAGAATGGTTAACGTCGATCTTTATTTGTCTTCCTTAAAAGAAAAATGCAAGAGAATGCGGCGACAACTGCACCATTAGCTTTATGTCCAATGTGATAAAGTTGCTACTGAAACTCATCCATAAACGAATATTTCATCAACTGGACATACACATATCAATGATACGCAATTTGGGTTTCGCAAAGGCCTAGGAACGCGTGAAGCGTGAAATCAAAGAAGATAGACTACAATTACTTCAGAATTATATCAAATTTGTACTATAAGCAACGAGTAAAAGTACGTGTTAACGAACAGCTGTCAGAGGAAATTGAAATCAGGCGTGACGTGAGATAGGGATGCGTGTTGAAACCAATTCTTTTGAATGCCTACTCGGAAGAGGTATTGAAAAAAGCTCTTGAGGGTGAAACAGCTGGAATAAAGATAAATGGAGTTCCTATTAACATCATTAGATATGCGGATGACACTGTTATCTGAGCGGAAAATATTGGGGATCTTCAAAGGCTGGTTACCAGAATAGCGGAGTTTGGACAAGAATATGGTCTAACAATGAACATCAAGAAGACAAAATTTATCAGAATTTTAAAAACTCAAAGAAATAACGAGAATCTCTTTATAAACGGAACTAATGTCGAACGAGTAAACCTATATACATATCTTGGAACAATGATCAACTCCACCGGTGATTACTTCCAGGAAATCAAAATCAGAATATAAAATGTTATGGCAAATTTTAACAAAATGAGAAAAGTGCTCTGCACAAGAGATTTGAAGTAGGAGCTAAGATTTAGGTTGGCTAGGTGCTACGCTTTCTCGACTTTGTGTTATGGAATAGAAGCTTGGAACTTCAATGCGGCATCAATGAAAAATCTAGATTCATTCGAGCTGTGAATGTACAGAAGAATTCTGAAAATATCGTGGACAGAACACGTCTTAAACGAAGAGGTTCTGAGAAAGATGAGTAAAGAAATGGAGATCTTAATTATCATAAAAACAATAAAATTAGAATATTTCGGACATATAACATGTAAACATCAAATGAACTTTTCAGAGCAGCTGTCTCTAAAGTCTGAATAGCTATAATGATTGCCGATCTCCGTGACGGAGATGGCACTTGAAGAAGTACGGTAAGCAACAGTCAAGGTTACATAGGACGAAATTACACATGTCAGAAACTTGTATTGATATTCTTTAAAAAATAACCTATGCGCTAGTTTAATATGGTTCCACATACCATTCGTACTCGATGTATGCCAGTTTGATTGGAATTAATATCCAAGAATTGAGATGTGATGACAATACATTAGATAATTCGTTGATCCACCAGTGTTTTACTTTGCGTGCGATATGGGAACAATCATTAGTGCTAGCAAATATACGAATAATATTTTGAGAAATGCTATCAATATACTGCCAAGAGGTTGTAAGTATGTTCATTTTTTTTTCAGTGTAGCATATTACTTGCTTTAAGAGCAAACAGTAGCGATCAACAGGTAGGAACAAACGCGTTCCAAGATTGCGGCTCTAATTTTGAATATTTTGTCGAGATATTTGGCACACATATTCGTAATATAATAAAGAATGGCGGTACATAGCCCAATTTCAGAAATATATTAGTATGTGGAAATTACCCTATAACTAAATAAAATATTGAAAAAAGGAGCCTGTACCACCATTAAGAAAGACAAAAAAATACACTTTCTTTAACTAACCTTTTTATCCCGTGCCTAGATTTTGTGTCACATTGGAACTAAGTACTAAAAATTGATTTTTTTATAACAAGAAATCGAACGTCATTGACTTGGCAACATTTCGCGCCTATGTGTATAAAAATTATTGTTTTTGATAGTATAAACGTCACTTTCAGTGTCGAATTACCGACGCACTGTTGTCTCACTTTTGAAAGTTCGCAGAACTTTCGCAATCTTGGACCGCGTTTGTTGCTACCTGTTGATCACTACTGTTTGCTCTTTAATTGAATATCTTAACCAGATTTGTACATACGTGCATTTAGATTTTCATTGTTTGGTCTCGGGTAAAGATTACATACTTATTCTGAAAACTAATTTACTTATTTAAAGAGCTCAGACGGTTGATAACCGTCTTGTTGTCCAGTTTCAACCTCTCGTTAGTAATTGTAATTAAAAATGTCTGAAGCAATTATCTTTGGATAAGCCCTAGGAACGAACAAGTACTATTCCTTTAGTACCCTCTTCGGTCTTGTTGCGCACCCGAGTTTATAAAGTTGGTAAGGGTACAGAAAGTATTATTGTGAATGGAGTAACTACTGTAGACAATATTAGTGATATGTGGACGATACCTTAGTGCTGGCTAATTGCGAAGAAGACCTTCAAAATCTCATGATCAATATAAAACAAACATGTGATCAGTATAGATTAAAACCAACGAACTGTCAATACGGATGGAATGGGCAAGAAGTCAATTTAATGCGGCCAGGATGAGAGAGTATAGTCAGGGAAGGATAGAAGATAATCGCCATCTTTTGTAAACAAAAAAATTGATAGTGGCAGTCAGGGTTGCCAGCTTGGGGTATTTTCTCGTAATTTTGGAGTAATTTGAAAGCGTCTACAGGAATTTTTCTAAGCAGAAATGGTTGGGGGGGGGGGGTCAATTATGAGAGATTTTAAGGGGTCATGGTAAATTAAATTGGCGTATATACATAGAACTGTATATTATACTTTCGTATAATCGAAGACATAGGACCTATGAATTACTTCCAGGGCCTTCTGTTGATAAGTAGTATAATTTTGGTTTACTGTCCTCTACATTTGACTACTAATTTATTAAAATGCGGCAAACATTTAAATTTAAGGGATTTGAGCTTCAATTTGAGGGAATTTCAGTTTCTAAGTGGGGGATTTATAAAATTACATCTGGCAACTCTGGTGGTAGAGATAGTGCAAACACTCGTGACCACGGCGCATGAGACGAAATTTGGTTTAGTCCACACTTCCATGCGAAACGCACTGTATCTACAATAGAACCTTTCTGCCTTTCCGTGAATTTTGACCGCCTTCGCGCAGCTCCATGGTCAGGAGTGTTTGCACTATCTCTAGTTGTAGCAAATTTTCCCTGGCATGCTCTGTCTCTCTCTAGGACCTCTCACTTGTATGTTGGCCGCAATCTCGGTTCACTGTTTGAATGGGACGGGGCCATTCCATCCGTATTGACAGTTCGTTGATTAAAACTCATCGTTAAGAAAACTAAATATATGATAGCCGTATATATGACATACCTTATTGCTACCGCTTTCCAGTGTTACTCTATGGAGTGAAGCTGGGAATTTATGTGATGCTATGATTCAACGCTTGGAAGCCTTTGAAATTTGGGTATATAGACAACTACTAAGAATGAGTTGGCTCGACCGAGTTAGAATGAAGGGATCCTTAGACGGCTGAACCAAGCAACACAACTGATCAATATAATAAAGAGGCGCCAACTGGAATACCTCGGTCATATTATGAGGCACCCTGAAAAATATGAACTTTTATATCTGGTCATTCAGGGAAAGATTCAAGCTAAACGTGGTCCTGGTAGAAAAAAAAAATCATGGCTGAAATATCTAAGACAATGGTATGGAAAATTGACTACATTATTATTCAGAGCTGTTGTCAATAAAGTCACGATACCAAATAGAGTTGAGTCCCCGAGTCTTTACCCGTGCGTCATCATTTAAATAATAAGTTAATATAATTAATAAATAAATTAATGCATACGAAATAAGTTGGAATTTCACTAAACGTAACAGTAAGTGACAGAATATGGGTATTATTCCGATTACGGGTTATAGTATAAAATTTGACGTTATCAAATAAAATAGAATGTCAAATTTAAGTTTTGCTTTAAAATTTTGGTGCATAATTACAGCTACATTTGAAGTAGCTTAATAATTTTTTTATTATCAGTGATTAATAAATAAATAAACAATTTATAAAAAAAATTGATAACATATTTTCTTTTTATTTTATTATCAACAATAAGGTTATTTGTACGTTGTCAAAATTTATCGTAAAATAACATAAAATTATCATAAAATTTCTAACTCCAATATAAAATTATTTGTGAAAACAACTGTTTGTATACTATAAAAAAAAAGAATGTGTGTGTACCTTGTACGCACGTAAGAAGTTATACTTCTATTATAATATGATTTCAACGAAATAAATATACTTTGAACAGGTTATTTTTATTTTATTTAAAGATTAAACTAATTTTTACTTACTGCTTTCCAAAAATTTTTATTAAAACAATATCCACCAAAAATAAAAAAAAGTTAGATAACACACGGATTTGAACCGGGGATCTCTCGATCTCCGGACGAACGCTCTTCCACTGAGCTATACTCCCTTTGCTTTGACAGGTTACAAGATTTCTCATACATACTGACAAATTTAATAGACCAAGTGAAGTATAAAAGTACTTTAAAATTTAAAGTAAATATACTTACTATAATTATAAAATATTTTATTCCCGAAGAAGACAAATCCAAAGACACAAAAATTCTAATAAATAATACATTTACTAAAAACACTAATATATTCTTTAATTGGCTTATTTGCGCTGATACATACATAATTTGAAATATTAGCAACGAACTACATACTGTGTGTCTACGCATGCGCCAGGGAATTATAAAATTTCAATCTCGATTGTAAAGAAGTATAACTTCAAAAATTCAAAATGCAAAAATTCGACAAAATAACAGCCAAAAATTCAACAAACTGACAGTCACAAAAGTAAACAAACCAAAACGTCATAAATTGTACTTAAGAGGAAACAGTAGCGATCAACAGGTAGCAAAACGCGTTCCAAGTTTGCGGCTGTAATTTTGAATATTTTTTCGAGACATTTGGCACACGTATTCGTAATATAATAAAGAATGGCGGTGCAGAGCTTTCCTTAAATAAACTTTTTTATTAAATGCCTAGATTTTGCGTCATTTTGGAACTACTAAAATTTTTTATGTCATTAGTAGTTCCAAAATGACACAAAAACTAGGCATCGGATAAACAAGTTTATTTGAAGAAAGTGTATTTTTTTGTTCTTCTTAATGGCGGTACAGGCTCGTTTTTTAATATTTTATTTAATTACAGAGTAATTTCCACATATTAATATATTTTTCAAATTGGGCTCTGTTCCGCTATTCTTTATTATATTACGAATACGTGTGCCAAATATCTCGAAAAAATATTCAAAATTACAGCCGCAATCTGGGAACGCGTTTTCGCTACCTGTTGATCGCTACTCTTTCACCTTAAGATATGTGAAAACATCCCCAATCGTCTTTCTTTGTACCTATCCCTTTTCAATGCACTGAGTCTAGATCGTTCATAAAAATACCATGTGTTTTTACTTAATAACAGGCGGCAGCTGGTTTCTCGTTAGTTTCGTGCGTGGAAGACAATGATGCTAGATAAAAAGTATGTGTTTTATCTCGCCAGGTATTAATGACGCACGGGTAAAGACTCGCAGACTCAACAATATGTTGAAGAAGAAGAACTAGATCAACTATCTACAAAAAAATGACAAATTGTACGTTTCTGGTTAGAACCCAACAACACTTGATTATTACTGGCGAGTTATAATATCCGAGTAGATATTATGTAGAGATATTCATGATATTAAAAATTGTCGTCCTTTGAAACGAAAAATTTAGTTAAATAAAAATATAGATAGATACATAAAGGTATCTAGTTTAAACAATCGCACTGTATACTTTTAATCTCGTTTTCGATTATATTTTTAATTAAAACAAAATCAAAGAAAATATTATTTGACACTTTTAGGTTACAGTAAACCCAGAGCAGAGCACAATAATTTCGCATTCATCGGTTTGTCTAAGCTCCTGACTAAAATAAATGACTTCGTGCGAGGCGATGCGGGCCGGGCTGAATATGTTTACATCCTTCAGGGGAACTAGACATGAGAAAATGCAATTTTTCTCTCGGAAATTTGCAATACAAAAGATTACTCGCATATATTTGTTTTAATCCACGTATGCCGTGATGGTTGGTGGAGAATCGGGAGGAAAAATTTTAATAATGCCGAAAGGAAGTTCTTGGATATGAAAGTGATGTAGATTTGTATTAGGTATGTGTGAGGAAAAAGAACTGTTATTCTTGCTTATTTGGCAAAAGAAAAATGATATCTCTTATTTATGATGTTTTTCTTTTTAAATTATACTCTTTCTCCTTTATTTAAGCCGGTAGTCCTATTTATAGACTCAGTTTGTTAAACGCTCTGTAGGATATTGTTTTTTTTTTTCATATTACAACTGTTCTTTTTTATGATAATATTTTCATGTCAATCCATCAGCAAAGAAAATAAAAAAAGGATATGAAATATACCCAGATAGCACAAGTACGTTTTATGGACATCCAATGGACGTACATCTGTGTATATTGAAACGTCCAATGGACGTCCCGCTAAGGTACAATGGACATCCGATGGACGTCCAATGAACGTCCAGAGTTCACAAAATTGGACGTCCATAAAACGTCCGCAACAAACGTACAGTGTACGTTGTTAAAGCTTTCAGTGTACGCGTTATGTACATTCAATGTACATCTGATGTACGTCTTATGGACATTTTTAGCCCACTTTTCACAAAGCAATGTAGTATCTATAATTTTGTGAATACCTAGCAAAAAGTCTTTATAGGAAATAGTTCCTTTAATACTAAAACTTATACATTAAAATTTTACACAAGATACGTCTGTTTTATTTTTCTTTACTATAACAAATTTATTATAATAATATATAGGTACTTTATTATAGGAACTTCATTAATGCACGACTGAACTTGCACAATAAACAGCAAACACAAAGGTAGTATCACAGGATGTATTACATTGTATGTAATAATTTACTAAAAACGAGATTCAGTTAATGGCGGCGTGTGCAGCAACAGCATGCACATAGAAAAATTGTTTAGTTTAGGAGCATGAAGAATGAAGATGAAGTCATGACGTCATGAAGACATGAAGATGAAATACGCCGCGCCGGGCCAGTTGGCAACCAGCGTTGCCAGAGTTGGCACAATTGTACCAATTTGATACAATAAAAATTAACAACCAAACTTTTGATAATAAAGTATCTTAAAAGAAAAACTCAAATTTTGTGATATAAGAAATTTGCTTCAAATAACATTAAACGACGTTCTTTTGAGTTATTGTACAAAATGTGATGGTTTAGTACATTTTGTGTCACTATTTCAGTCATTCCAGTGCATTATGGCAACACTGTTGGTAACTAAAAAGACATTCGATGGCGGACAAATATTGCAAGGCGGGAAATTTAAGTTACAAATGCACATTTAAGATTTAAATTGGTAGTGTCTAATTCTTGTAAAGTCTATAATTACCGATGTAGTTCTGTTATACTGAAAAAGTTTACGATCATTGTATTATCGTCTAATATTATTATATAGGTTTAATTAAAATAATTTTAGTGGTTCAGTGTGTTTTAATTCGATCATGAAAAAAATGTGACTGCATTTACTGGAAGCTTTTTATATTCTACTAATAATATTGCATTGAATAAATCAAGAAGTTACTAATTACTCATAATAATAATCGCGTTTTGTGTAAAATAACCATGGACCACAAATGGATATCTAATGTACGTTGAAATCAAACGTCTAATGGACGTCGCATAATGTACGTACATAGTACGTCCAGTTTTGGTCCATGGACGTTTGGACTTTAAATGTATGTCACATGGACATCCATCGGACGTTGTATGCTATATGGTTAGGGCCATTGAAAAATAGAACACTGACAACGCTGAGAGTAATGGAAATGAATTTTTGGAGAAGATCAGCACTAAGATCTACAAGAGAATGGATTACCAACGAACTCATTAGAACAATAATGGGAATAAAACGAACAACCACAGATGCCTTATCAAAAACCACTTATCTGGTTCGGAAATATACAAAGAATGGATGAACAATGAATACGAAAGTAAATACATACTAAAATGGCAACCAGCAGGAATGAGAAAACGAGGTAGACCCATAACAAGTTGGAGCGAAGGAACAGACAAAGAACTGAGAGAAAGAAACATACAAACAAGAGGACCTATGGAACACTCGGATGAAGTGGAAACCCTTATAAACCTTATAGACCTTAGAAAACCTTATAGGCCACATATAGTAGTATTACTTGTGTTTTCATAATAAGAAGACTATAAGAAGATTATGATTATGTACATGACTTCCAAAGATGTCAAATAAAGAATCTCATAACCTCATGAGACTGGAAGTATTCATGTACAGGATTTTGAACGCCTTAACCCCTTAGCCTTAACCTATTTTTGTGTTGTATCAATTCGAATAAAAATCTCTCAAGCACACTTCAGTAACATTTGTACAGTTTGTGAAACCTAGGGACAAGTTTGGAAAACTGTAAGATACTTTCTCCAATAGACCTTAAGAGGACTTAAGGAATAGGAATCATTATAAGCTGCGTCTTTGGCATTTACGTTAATGTAGTCTGCAGAGTGCCTTCGTGCGGCTGTCAATAGGACAATGATTGTTAATATGCTGGGCAACATGAGAGCCAACGATCGACAAGCGGTCTCGGCACCTTAAGAAGAAGAAGAAGTCTGCAGACAAAGCGTCTCAAAGGGAAAGATAATTTTGGATAAGTTTTTAGCCCGACAACGTGTTGCTGTTAACCATATTCATTGTTATTCACAAAAAAAAAAAGTAGAAAATACAAAACGTAATACGAAACAAAATAACACTGCATAAACCCAACTGGACACGTCTTAATTTACCAGCAGCTTGTGAGCTACTAGAGGTTCACATTGACTGGCTTACGCCAGAGATGAGATCAAGTGACTGTTAGCGTTGGTTAGACACTGCTAAAAGATAAACGCGTTCAATTTCTTTGAGCATTCATACCTAAAATCCAACAATTAGATGATAATCCACTATACAAGGTTGAAATATTCAAAGACACATTACAAGCCACATTCATAATCCCAGAGAACTCAAGCCACAATCGGCGATTCCAAATACACCGAAGACACCGAGCGTAACATAGAACATCTTCTGTATAACCCAAATCCCCACAGACGGCCCAACTACCATAATAGTTGGCCAAATTGATACAGTTACCGTCAGGAGAGTGTAGCCACTGCAAAAACACAACCCCTGGCCCTGATGGTATATATATGAGATGCCGCACACAACTTCGAAAACAGATTTTATCGCTGCTAGCAAAAATTATCAGTAGTAATTGCACAAGAGCTCTAAAATTATTGAATTTTTCCCGAGTGTCACTTTGGCAGTTTTAATTTCACGAGCCGAAGGCGAGTGAAATTATGTCAAAGTGTCACGAGGGCAAAAATTCTATATTAATTTTAGAGTTCGAGTGCAATTTGTTGCGATTATTTCATGAATAAAACTGTTCAAAACCAAAATTTTATTATAATTTATATATGTAAGTACCAATTAGTGAAATTAAACACACAGTTGTTATAAATATGTATTTGACGGTTGAAAGTCATCACTTTTATAATTTTTAAAACATTTGTCATTAATGTCACTGAATGTATTTTTTCGTAGCAACGAAGGGCATCTGACGTAATATGCTTAACGACGGGAGATTATCAAAAATTATCACCTTAATTTGCATGTCTGTAGCTTTCTATTGGTCAGAATCTCCTATGCATGAAATAATCAGTAGTAATTGCAAAAGAGCTCTAAAATTCTATATTAATTTTAGAGATCGAGTGCAATTAGTTGCGATTATTTCATGAAAAAAACTGTTCAAAACCAAAATTTTTATGTAATTTATTTATGTAAGTACAAATTATTACAATTAAACACACAGTTTTTATAAATATTTGACGGTTGAAAGTCATCATTTTATAATTTTTAAAATATTAATTGTCATTAATGTCACTGAATATATTTTTTCATAGCAACGAAGGGCATCTGACGTAATATACTTGACGAGGGAAAATTATCAAAAATTATCGGGTATAATCACAAGAGAGTGAGAATAAATTGAAAATAATGTGACAGTTTTTCGAAAATTTGTTGTCTGGCAATAGACACGAGAGCCCGCAGGGCTCGAGTGGCTATTGTCCAATGACAACAAATAATTTGAGTAAAAATGAAGCATTATTTTCTTATTTATTCTTACTGTCGTTTGATATTCGTAAGATTGTTTTTTAAGGTACTAGTACACTTTAGAAGACCAAAAATAATTATTTTTTTCAAGAATTTTTTTCTCAGAACCTTTATTAGAAATGAACATAAAGCTGTTTACATATTAATATCTAACTCTTAGAAAGTACAAAAAATATATCTTTTTTCATTTAGGCACTAATATTGTAGAGGGCGCAAAATTCGAGGCCTCGAAAAATGATGGCGGACCGTTAATCTCAGGATTGGGATATCTGAAACAAATAAGTCGTACTGCATTCGAAAAAGAAATGTTTCTTACGTGACAATTTACCGCAATTTGACCAAAAAATAAAAAGTGAATATTTTTAACCCTGACAAACTGAAGAAAAACGGGCGATTTTTTCACAAAATTTTTTCAAATTTCCGTAAAATCTTTTTTTTGCGGAATTTTTCACTAACGGAGGTAACTTGTCACGTAAGAAACCTTCCTTTTTCAAATGCCGTATGAGTTTTTTGTTCCAGAGATCCCAATCCTGAAATTAACTGTCCGCCATCGGAACTACTTTTTTTCGAGGCCACGACTTTGGCGCCCTCTATAATATTATTGTACGTGCATAAACGAAAATAGATCTATTTTTTGTATTCTCTAAGAGTTAGACATTAGTATGTAAAAAGATTTATGTTCATTTCTAATAAAGGTTCTGAAAAAAAAAAATCTTGAAAACATGCTTATTTTTGGTCTTCTAAAGTGTACTAGTACCTTAATACGTATATTATGGATATTTTCTTAAATGTGACAGTTGTCAAAACTAGGAAACTGGTTGCCATTAAACAGAAACAATCTACTTAAAAAAATTCTATCGGTAATTTTCTACAGTAGATAATTCTCAGTATAATTTTAATCTGATTGGACAGAACTAAACACGTGATCAAATATCTTACTATACGATTGGAAGTTAAAATCATTAAAAAATAATCAAATTAATTTTTATTTCTGTAGCTTTCTATTGGTCAGAATCTTCTATGAATGAAATAATCAGTAGTAATTTCACGAGAGCTCTAAAATTAATGATTTGTTTCCCGAGTGACACTCTGACAGATTTAATTTCACGACCCAAAGGGGCTATGTAAAAATGTCACGAGGGCCACGAGCCGATAATAATTTTAGAGATCCAGTGTAATTCGCTGAGAAGATTTCATTTATTTCATTAATAAAACGGTCTTTTTAAATCATTTTAACTAATATTTTATTGATACCTTCACCTCAATATTTGCTAAACCTGTTTCTTTGTGTTCTCTGTGACAAGTTGTAAAACACTAATTGTCATTAATATCACTGAATGTTGATTTTTGCGTAGTAGCAAAGGGCATCTGACGCAATGCTTGATGACGGGTTATTATCAAAAATTATCGGCATTAATATCACAAGAATCAATTGACAATAATGCGACAATTTTTCGAAAACTTGTTGTCCGACAATAGACACGAGAGCCTGCGGGGCTCTAGTGGCTATTGCCCAATGACAACCAGTTTGAGAAAAATGGAGCAATATTTTCTTATTTATTCTTACTGTCATGTGATATTCGTGGGGTTATTTTTTAAAACTTACATATAAAATTAAAGTTTTTATATAAAACATTAGTGACATTGAACCCAATTAATATGACACACATTTTTCTACTTGTCAAAGTGACCATCACAATCTAGCAAATATTTATAATATAGCAGGATAGTCTGCTATATCTAGGGCCTACGGTATACATATACAAGGAAGGTAACAGGGCCAGTGCTACGTTTCAACCGCCTATTATTACCCCTGGTTTTACCCAAGACCTGTCGACCCATATAGTTTTCTTAAAAAACAAAAACACTAGCGTAAATAATTTCCAAAGTGTGTGAGGTTTTATACAAATAACTAAAACTCTTTAAAATTCAAACATATTTAGGCAATGTTTAATATTTATTAATAAAACAAATATGGAAAAATCTGAAGGAGACGGTTCTGCTTTTGCCAATCGCTGGCCACAAAGCGCTCGCATCTCATTACAGGCCGAGCATTAATTACTTTTGTACTCCCCAATTAGTTTCAATCAAACTTCAAGTAGAACTCCTCTAAACGTTGAATGTTGACCTGAAGTTGTGCGTGACTTCCAACGAGAATTTCGGTAGGTATGTACTTGATCCGGCCCCCTTCTGCGTTTCAGCCGCCCTTCAGTTTTCTTACCTTTCCTGGCTGCGTGACGTAAATATCTTAATCAACATCTTGAATGACGGTGCTCCTGCCCCCGGTGGTGCTTCGAACTCGGATGTTTTGTTTTTGGTTAATTTTGAAATTGATCAACCTCGCAGGATGTTTGCCCAGCATTCAATTACACTAATAGAATTCTCTTTGTGTTTAATCGAGTTAAATGATTCGATTTGCGTGGAATTGAGGTGGAAATCAGGTATCAAGGTTAAATTTTGATTATTTTTAATATGCTTCATACGAGATCAATCAGAATAACACAAGTTTGGTTTAATTATGATTGTGGTATGCGGTGGTTTTTGGATGTACGTACATACATACAAGCTAACCGAAATAATATTACTAGTTGCTTATTTCACATTGATTACGCTTGTGTAATAATAAGTATATTTAATTTATAATAAAACATCCGAAAAACTATAAAAATTTCAATAAGATGTAGTAACCGGGTAGTAAAAATAACATATTAGTTATTTATGTATCAAGGGCATTAAACGCGCTAATAACCGGCAAAATAGCTCAAAAGATTGAAAACATAATACATTGCGAAACAAAAAGAGATGAAACTAGTGGAGGTGGAAATTATCATTATAAACGTCTAAAATAACAATACATTACATAATTTCCCACCTTTAGACGTATCAGAGGAGTCTGACAACTGTCACTCTGACAGTAGAATTTTATAAAAGACTCCTGTCACAGACGTCTAAAGTGGGAAACTATGTAATGTAATGTTAATTAATACGTTTATAACGAAAATTTCGACCTCCACTAGTTTCATCACTTTTTGTTTCACAATGTATTGTGTTTTCCATCTTTTGAGCTATTTTGCTGGTTATTAGCGTGCTCATCACTGTATATTATGTATACAGCGATTAGTGATGTTGATTATAGTTACCTTCGAGTATTCGTTACAAATCGTTACTTTTGTATAAAGTAATTATTTACAGTATTCGTTACTTTGATTACTTTGATTACTTTTGTATTTGAGTACCGGTAATTATATCGAGAATCGTATTTCTCAATAGGTATGTATTTTGTAGAGGTATAGATATAGTTCTAGATAAAAATATAGGGTTCTCGCATTCGATCTTTGTTAATGACGTGCATTACATATTATACCTCCATTTGTTTCATTTTATATCTTCTCCTCACCCTCACAATGTGAGGCTCTGAGGCTCATACCCTTAAAACGCTTCATACAGATAACGATAATCAATAGCACTCGTAAAATACCGGTCCCGTCCGTTACTAGCTGAAATGAGATTGGTAGAAAGTAATCAAGTGTACTGGTTGTAGATACAATAGTCGTTACTCGCTCTGATACGATTGGTACGAAGTAACGAAGTAATCAGAGTAATCAAAGTAGATACAATAGTCGTTACTCGCTCTGATACGATTGGTACGAAGTAAAGAAGTAATCAGAGTAATCAAAGTAACGATTGGTCTTTCTGTATAGTAATCGTTACTTTCGGTATTCGTAAGTAACGAGTACTTTGTAAAGAATAGATATTTTTTCAACATCTCTAACAGTGATGAGCGCGCTTATAACTGGCAAAATAACGCATAAGATGAAAAACATAATACATCGCGCAACAAAAAGAGATGAAACTAGTGGTGGTGAAAATTATCGTTACAAACGTATAATTTAACATTAAATTACATAGTTTTCCACCTTTAGACGTATCAGAGGAGTATGACAAATGTCAGTTTGGCAGTAGAATTTTATTAAATACTCCTGTCTCAAACGTCTAAAGGTGGGAAACTATGTAATGTGATGTTAATTATTTATACGTTTATAACGATCATTTCCACCTCCACTACTTTCATCTCTTTTTGTTTCGCATTGTATGTTTTCCATCTTTTAGTATTTGGCCGGTTATTAGTGCGCTTATCACTGGTATATTTGAGATAGCCTGTTAAATTCTCTAACGGACACATATCACCTAGCATCTCGAATAAATTGTTTGGTAGGCAATAATGAGATCGTTGTTGTTAATCATGTTGGCAGTCTATTGACATGTGATTTGATTATTGAAGATGTGTTACGCAGTTTGCATCGAGGATGATCACTGTTTGTGAAAAGGTATGAATGTGTTAGTCTTGAGTGTCCTAGGCTTAGTCCGATTAACAGTGTTTGTAGGCCGTGGTTGTCTTGGAAACCAAGAAATTATGTCGTTTTTATAGATCGAAATTTAGAACGAGATTGACATCACTCGCGTTTCCATAAGCGTAACACTTTCGACTAAAGCTTATAATTTTAAATCACATGGTGAGTATTCACTAACTATTTAACTATGTTTACCCGTTGCTTCAGTCCGCCCACTTTTATCTGCAGCCTCATTACCATCGATGCAGTTGTGTCATGGGATCCAGTTATTTGACACGTTAATCTGTGACACGTTATGAGAAATCAGCACCGTTACTCCCTGCTGCAGTCCATATTGCAAGGTAAAGTCAAAAGTAAGCGAGGACCCCGTAAAACGAGAATATCATAGCTGCGGAAATTGAGAACATGGTTTAAGAAAATCTCAACTGAATTCTTTGGATCCGTAGCGAGTAAGGTTGTGATTGCCAATATGATTTTCAACATCCGAAAGAGATAGAAACCAGAAGAAGAACAATATTTTGAGAAGTCACACTATACAGTTCTTAGTCAAGAGATATGATTCTGAGTGGGTTTATGTGGGATTCCCTTAGAAGGAAGAAAGGAGGACAGCCAAATAGAACTTGAAATGTCATGGTGCAAGAAGCAACAGCAGCGAGGGAATTAGGTCAAAATGGGATTAGGTCAAGATAGGATTAACATTTGATGACCTAAGTGTAAGAAGAAGGTATGTAACATTTTCTAAAATTTTGAGTTTCTTAGTGAATTAAGGTGGTATGTAACTTCACTATCATATGACACTTACACTGTACCTCTAAAAAGCTTAATAGGAGATATTCTAGTGGATGAAGGAGGTATGTAACATGTAAACTACGATTCTTGAATGGAAGAAGGAGGTATAAAATATTTTTAGTCATTTTCAGATTTGAATTGTTTATAACTCGAAAACTATTAACTTTGGAGGAATATTACGAAATACTTTTTTTGTTTCCAATGATCAATGGAACCTAAAATAATGTACCCGGGTTGAAAAAATTAATTTTTTAAATTTGTTTAAATTTTTTTAAATATCTGTAACTAAAGAACTTCGAAATTATGGCATTTATGTATAGGGAATGTAACACGAAAAATAATCAGAATTTCTTGAGGTCTTCAAAACGCAAAAATATACCATGTGTTCCATTTGAAATAAGAAAATTTATTAGATTTCCAGAAAAACGGAAGTTCTGACAACAATGTAATTGCCACTATTATATCGGCCGCATTAGAAAATCCTTTGTTACCAAAATCTATAAAAAATCGTGCACACCGTTTCCGAGATAATTGAGGCTTTCCATACATAAAACTCATTCTGTATAATATACTCCATTTAATGGATAGAGAAGTGCAGATATAAGAAGGAGATGCAAGGTGGACAACATTAATAACTGGGTGAAAAGCAGAAGAGTAGAATGGAACGACCACTTCAACCGAATGACAGCAAATAGAGTAGTAAGGACGGCGAGAGACGGTTCCCCAATAGGAAGACGATCAGTGGGAAGACCACGAAAATGATGGAACGACAACTTACTGGAGGCACATTGAAAAACAGACAGAGTAACGTCTGTATAAAAAGAAGAAGAAGAAGAAGAATAATACAAGGCAAGGTAGACGGAAGAAGAAAGGCCAGGTCGAAGAAGAAAGGTCAGGTCGAAGAAGAACGACCAGGTCGAAGAAAAAAGGCCAGGCCGAAGAAGACCGTCATGACTTATGACACCTGTGAGAATGGATTAACAGATCCTCTGCATCCCTTTACCAAGCTGCCATCAAAAAAAATTACTATAGCCAATTTGATAGCCAACGCTCAATAATCGAGTACGGCACATGAAGAAGAAGATTATTTTGTGTTCAATTACATAAATTTCGGTAAAACTGATTATATATGAATATAGTATTATTTCATGCCACATACCCCCTTCATCCATTCAGATAAAGTATAGTTATACAAACTAAAATTAATGGAAGAAGGCGGTATGCACAGTTTTTATTTTATTGTAGGAAAAATACTAAAAATAAAAACAAATTATCAACATCAAAAAATATGCAAAGGAATGCTTATAGCAATATAAATAGAACCAAATAACACAAACAACATCTTCCTGATAAAATTAGACGAATAAAAATTTTAACTGCCCATATCTAAAAATGTAGGCTTTGTAACATACATACTAGTGATGTAGCGAATGTCATTTTTTGAACATTCGCGAATACGAATGCCAATGCGAATATCTGGTACCGACATTCGCAAATGCGGATGCGAATACGAATGTCCACTTTTTTAATAATTTGTTTGTATTTTTGGGCGGGCATGTTTTCGACGCTAAAGTACCTGAGGGTCTTAAAAGTACCCGTGTTTTGGACGCTGCCAGAAAGTAAAGTTAGGACCGGAGGGTTGAGTCTTCCTCCTTTGGGTCTTTTAAATTTAGCGTCCAAATCATGCACATCCAACGGGTTGTATAAATTCCACTGATGTAGAGTAAGAGGTAGAATAGGATTTATTCGGTGAGACATTCTGTATAGTAACATCTGATAACATATTGATAATTTATTTACGGTACTACCGAAACTAATTACTTTCGTTTCCCGCAAAAAACAAACTGGTAATTTGTTTGTAATCCATAAACATTTGTATTTTTGTAATGTTTCCTAAATTTATAATGAAAAGTTAATTGGTATCTAGTGTAAATAAATCTGAATCTTAATCTTTATCACATAATACCAAATAATAAAATAAAGTGAAAGCTGATAATGTGATTATTCGAGGTTAAGTTACCTTTTCTTAATAAAAACAAGTTGAGAAGTGAATAGATTTTGATTTTATTAACCTAATATTATCTTCAAATAATTTTTTTTCTGATATTCATATTCGCAAAACATTCGCACAAACTTCGTGAATGCGGATGCTAATGCGAATATGCAAAAATATGCGA
The DNA here is from genome assembly GCF_917563875.1 of Diabrotica virgifera virgifera. Lineage (NCBI taxonomy): Eukaryota > Metazoa > Arthropoda > Insecta > Coleoptera > Chrysomelidae > Diabrotica > Diabrotica virgifera. The sequence continues at coordinate 276,060,378 of NC_065443.1, forward strand.
ATATTCGCGAATGCGAATGCGAATACGAATATTCGTTACATCACTAATACATACTAGTGATGTAACGAATATTCGTATTCGCATTCGCATTCGCGAATATTCGCATATTTTTGCATATTCGCATTCGTATTCGCATTCGAGAAATTTGTGCGAATGTTTTGCGAATACAAATATTAGAAAAAAAATAATTGGAAGATAATATTAGGTTGATAACATCAAAATCTGTTAAATTCTCATCTTTTTTTTTATTAAGAAATGGTAACTTTACCATGTATAATCTCATTATCAGCCTTCACTTTATTTTATTATTTGGTATTATGTAGTAAAGCTTAAGATTCAGATTGATTTACACTAAATATCCATTAACTTTTCATTATAAATTTAGAAAACATGTCAAAAATAGACACAAATTAGAAAAAAAAAACAGAATATTCGCATTCGCATCCGCATTCGCGAATGTCGGTAGCAGATATTCGCATTTGCATTCGTATTCGCGAATGTTCAAAAAATGACATTCGTTACGTCACTAATCCTCCTTCGTCCACTTAGGTCTTCATTTATTCTTTTGTATGGCTACCGGGCAATGTTGTTATGGTGTAGGATTTCTTGCAACACTTTGCATTTTGTTGTACGTTGCGTGACAATCATTGACATAGAAAATTGAAAAATCGCTTGGGCAAAGGGAGCGTGTTTATATAATATACAAGTAATTTCTATTCTTACATAAGGTTAGTGAATTTTATCTTATTTAAGGTTAAGGAATATTCCTATAGAATTGAACAAAAAATCTAGAATGTTCAATATTAGTTTGCAGGATGATAGCGCAGAACTACTATACGAAAAGTCCAGAAAAGATTGGTCATACATTATACCACAGATTCTGGGTTCAAAAGTAAGTTGATTGAACTTCAATTACCTATATACAATAGTGCACACAAAAAAGTTACAGCCCTTTGAAATTACAAAATGAAAATCGATTTTTTTTCATAATATATCGAAAAATCTTAGAGATTTTTTATTGAAAATGGACATGTGGAATTCTTATGGCAGCAATATCTTAAAAAAAAATTAAAGTGAAATTTGTGCACCCCACAAAAATTTTATAGGGCTTTGTTCATTTAAACCCCCCAAACTTTTGTGTACGTTCCAATTAAATTATTATTGTGGCACCATTAGTTAAACGCAATGTTTTTAAATCTTTTTTGCCTCTTAGTACTTTTTCGATAAGCCAGTGTTTATCGACATATTTTGAATATTTGTCGAATCCACCACATATCTGTATATGGTTAAGTAAGATTATCGAGACCTGTTAATAATCTGAAAATTTATTTTAATTTACATTTTTAGGTATATTTGGAAAAAGAAGCCACATCTCGATAAAAGGTGACTTGTCAAAAAAAGACTAAGAAGCAAAAAAGTTTTAAAAACACTGTGTTTAACTAATGGTACCACGATAATAGTTTAATTGGAACGTACACAAACATTTGGGGGGTTTAAAGGAACAAAACCCCCATAAAATTTTTTTGTAAATATATTAAAAAAGAAGCCGCATCTCGATAAAAACTGGCTTATCAAAAAAACAATAAGAGGCAAAAAAGTTTTAAAAACGTTGTGTCTAACTAATCTTACCATAATAATGAATTAATTGGGACGTACACAAAAGTTTGGAGGGGTTTAAGGGAACAAAACCCACATAAAATTTTTATGGGGTAGACAAACTTCACTATAATTTTGTTTTAAGATGGTCCTGCCATAAGAATGATACATGTCTATTTTCAATAAAAATTCTCTAATAGTTTTCGATATATTGAAAAAAATCCATTTTCATTTTGTAATTTCAAAGGGCTGTAACTTTTTTTATGAGCATATTTGTACTAAGGTAAGTTAGGTTTAATCGAACTATTTTTGTCCCCAGAATGAGTGGTATAATTTATGACCAATCTTTTTGGGACACCCGGTGTAATAAAAAAATTAAATAAATTTAGCATAAAGCTCCATATTAGTGTAAAGTAGGGAGAACAAAAGACCCCGTAAAAACGGGATTGTCCCGTTTTTTAACAATCGTATCCGGGGTCCCGAAAAAGTCTCCCGGAATGTTTAAATGTCCCATTTTTACATTGGGTGGATGATGATACACAAAAGCTCTAAACATTTTTTTAACATTTTTTAATAATCCTTTAGCTGCGGCATACCTATAGTTTGTCCGTAGCCAATTCAATATTTTTCAGCAAGGAATTGAAAATATTGAAAATACCTGAGAAGCAGCTATCAGTAACATTAATTTATAATAAATTTTGTAAAAGTATTGAAAACACAAATGTTTAGTGTTCTATTGTTAGACTAATATAAACATATTGACTGATGCAGAGTCGGTCTGAAGCTATTTTCTTGTGACATCTTATGCAATTTACTATTTTGGTTGGGAATAAGCCACAATTTTAGGTTGAAATTAAGTTTATTTGATGGTTCGACTTTCACTTCGGAATATTGTAGTGTATCAATATCACGTTTCTGTCGCCAAATTTCACCGTCTACGAACAAATGGTAACAGATCTATTTAGTATTAAGAATAAGAAGTTTCATTGATTATTTCATTCATAGGAGATTCTGACCAATAAAAAGCTACATAAATCTGAAATAAATCGATAATTTTTGATAATTGCCCGTCGTTAAGTATATTACGTCAGATGCCCTTCGTTGCTACGAAAAAATACATTCAGTGACATTAATGACAATTAATGTTTTAAAAATTATAAAAGAATGTATAAAGTATATATAAAGTTATAAAATTACTTACATAAATAAATTACAATAAAATTTTGGTTTTGAACAGTTTTATTCATGAAATAATAGGAACAAATTGCACTCGAACTCTAAAATTAATATAGAATTTTAGAGCTCTTGTGCAATTACTACTGATTATTTCATTCATAGAATATTCTGACCAATGGAAAGCTACAGAAATCTAAATTAGACTGATTATTTTTTGATGATTTTAACTTCCAATCGACACTTCTATTCAATCGACAAAAAATCTAAACCACATTGAAATAGAAATTAAAAGTCTATATTATGATAATACTTCCTCGGGCAGTTTCATTATTATTTGTTGGGTTAGAGGACATTCTGGAATATTTTGAAATGAAGAAGTCGACAAATTAGCTAAGTCTGCAGGTTTAACCAAACGAAACATAAACAACATACTTCTACCAGTAACCGATATAGATGATATCAGTAAAAACCATTGCAAACAAAATTGGCAACGTGTATATAACCAAAGTACAACGGGAATAAATTTTAGAAATTGCCAATGACTAATTCCCAATGAGAGATGGTTTAAACGAGAATCAAATAATCTATTTATAAAAACAATAAACAGAATGAGGTCAAATCACGCACTAACCCCAGCATACAAACACAGCATAGGTATTAGTGATAACCCATATTTCGCCTGTGGTGCAATGGGAGATCTACAGCACCTCATATTGGAGTGTGGACAGTACAGACAAAATATTAAAGTAATGTATGAAAAGTTAATTGTTCTAAATTGTCCTTTACCTGTCAATTTAAACGAAGTTCTTTTTCCAAAAACTAAGCAGACCTTACAATGTCTTTACGAATATGTAACGTCCTGTAAATTTAAATTTTAAATAGGCTTAGATAATAAAATTAAAAATTGTAAAAATATCACACAAAATTGAAAAATGTATCCATTAATATATTATAACACCCTGTAAATTTAGATAATAAGTAGGCTTAGATTATTAACTATTAACTTAAAAGCTATTAAGTTAAGCTATTAACTTAAAATTGTTATTGTAATACCATACAAAAAAAAATAAATAGTCTGGCTAATTGGCTATGTCAAAGCCATTAATAAAAAAAATCCAATCGTATAGTAAGATATTTGATCACGTGTTTAATTCTGCCCAATCAGATTAAAATTATACTGAGAATTATCTACTGTAGAAAATTACCGAGAGAATTTTTTTAAGTAGATTGTTTCTGTTTAATGGCAACCAGTTTCCTAGTTTTGACAATTGTCACATTTAAGAAAATATCCATAATATACGTATTAAAAAATAATCTGACGAATATCACACGACAGTAAGAATAAATAAGAAAATAAAGCTTCATTTTTACTCAAATTTGTTGTCATTGGGCAATAGCCACTCGAGCCCTGCGGGCTCTCGTGTCTATTGTCAGACAACAAATTTTCGAAAAACTGTCGCATTATTTTTAATTTATTCTCACTCTGTTGTGATATTATACCCGATAATTTTTGATAATTTCCCGTCGTCAAGTATATTACGTCAGATGCCCTTCGTTGCTATCAAAAAATACATTCAGTGACATTAATGACAATTAATGTTTTAAAAATTATAAAAGTGATGACTTTCAACCGTAAAATATTTATAACAACTGTGTGTTTAATTGTACTAATTTGTACTTAAATAAATAAATTACAATAAAATTGTGGTTTTGAACAGTTTTATTCATGAAAGAATCGCAACAAATTGCACTCGATCTCTAAAATTAATATAGAATTTTAGAGCTCTTATGCAATTACTACTGAAAATTAGTGTTAAAATTAATTGATTTTTTATTAATCTCAAACTGTTAAAGTCCAGATTTTTAAACTAAATTTTATCAATATTTTATATTACCCCCTATCTAATATTCATTTTTGTTGCAGGTATATGATTTAATGATTTACTAAAATTGGTAAGTTGGTTACAGCATATTTTTAAGCATTCTGAAAATAATAATTATAAATTATATACACAGTATGTAGAAGCCAAATGGAATAAATTTATTATTTTGTGAATAAAGGATTTTGGAATTAAATCCCGAAACAGGTCGATTTTTATTTTTAAATTTTGATTTTTTGGCATATATATCACACTAGTGACGTGATCCATCTGACCGTGGTGACGTAGTGAATGATTTTTTTACTTTATCGTACTGCATACGTAGTATAATAGATAAAGTTATAGGATCGTGCAAAAATTTTTTTTTCAAATTTCACTTTTTTCGACGTTTTGAGTCTCCCTGAGCCTAAAAAGCAAATAAAAAAAAACATGTCGGAAGTATGTACGTACGTATGTACGTACGTATGTCGCCACCGCTCAGCAAAAACTACTGGACCGATTTCGATGAAATTCGATATAAGTAAGTTTAAGAGAATTTTGTCGAGAAACTAAGCTTTTAAAGAAAACCTCTCAAAGCGGGGCCGAAATAGGGGGTTATTTGTGGCCTATTTTTGCAAATTTTGACCAAAATGAATGAAATTTAACTCAAAGTTAGCTCATCGATAGGTAAATAGAAATACGGAATTTGACATTTCCAAATTCAAAATGGCGGCCAACATGACCGACCGCCCACCTTAACCTATCTAAAAACTTGTTTAAGATATGTTTAATTTGAAAAAGTCGTTACATAGCCTAAAGATAGGGCTATAAGAAAAATATTATCGTTTCTCAGAAAAAGTTATGTGTTGCCTATATTTAAGGGGTGAAAATTTGACATAACTTTGAACTAGATTTTTTCAAAGTGGCTCCAAGAAATTTGTTTATTTTTTGATATATTTTTGATATCCTCTCGGTAAATTGAATGATATTAGTTATATTTTTTAGCTCCCCATAATAGAGCAGATATGAATTTTTTATTAAAAAATATTCGAGTGCCCCTAATATATAGTAATTAATTGTCTATTATCACAAAAGTTTTACCCAAAATATGGCTTCCGGTTGAACCGTAAATGAAAAAAAAATCGTAATTTTTTAGATCCGCCCTATATATTTCTAGATGTTTGAAAGAATGCAAAATTACCTTTCCAATGACATGAAACTTGTTGCTCTAGCTCAAAAACTCGAAACGTTACAGTAAATCGAATTTTGCTGTAATCTTGTGTGTGTGTCCTCTCTCACGCGATCAGAGCAGAGCATTATTATGGGGGAGTCAATGAGGGCATTTGGCTCCGAATTCCATCCTACTACATCGATGCACTTGATATTTTCATAGTAAGTAGGGAATAGCTCAAGAAACAAAATCTACCCTATATACTATGGCGCTTTTTATCTTGGGGCGGTTCCCACCCCTTCAAGGTGGTGGAAAATTTGTTGGTCAAAAAAACCACGGAAGTGGATAGAGAACCTATTTCTAAACAAAAACTGGTCTATACTTTTTTTTTTGAGAACTCAATACTTTTTGAGTTATGCGTAGTTGAAAACTGGCCATTTTCATTGAAAAATGACACATTTTCGGACGGTTTTTTGTGAATACCTTAAAAACTATGCATCAAACTAAAAATACTAACTATATAAAACATTTTTTATAATATAAATAACAAAGAGATTCGTTCCTTCGTAAATCTTCTATTTATAACACAAAAAGTGATATGGTAGGTGAAAAGAGTTTGTTTTTTTGTGCATGCTCAAATTGGTGTATTCAACTTGAAATAACAGAGGAACGGTAGGTTTTAGGTGTATAATGCTACCAACGCCTATTGTAGTGTTTGAAGAGGCCTTTAAAACGAGCACCGTTAAATCTCGGTTACATTCAAACTAAGCGAGATATGGTGTAAAAAAATATATGACTAATGCACTTTAAGAAAAAATGCGTACATACATAATAAGTACATATATATTTAACCCCTCATCCACCAGAATTTAAATCCATCGTTTTTCTTCTGCAATACCTTTTAATATAGTGTTATTTCTACTTTCAAAAAGTTGGATGGGTTTAAAATGAAAGGTTTTTAAAAAAAATAAGATCAAATAATTACTTTTACTCTCGCGCATTGACTGGCGTATTAGAAACAGGATGAAAATGCAAATATTGTAAACTATTAATTTATATGAAAAATTAACTAATTTGAAATGAAACTATGACTAATATTCTATTGGTTTTTGCAATAATCTATAGTATATCTCCGAAATATGGCATCGAACATTTGCTCAAATGCAGGAATTAATGATGCGTAGAACCATAAAATAGTTTCAAGTATACAAGGTGTCTCTAAAATATCAAAATAACGAGTAACTGTGTTATTTTTATAGAATGCCAGTATCTAGTACAGAATTCCAACCAGTGTGCCGTGGCACACTGGTGTGCCCTGAACTCCCTGTAGGTGTGCCGCGAAATTTGATTATACTCACTATTATTATAGAGATTATTCACTTCAGCGTGCCGTGGCTGAACCAGTTTTTAAGTTGATGTGCCTCAAGCTAAAAAAGGTTGGAAACCGCTGATCTAGTACGATAACGATAGACCGGTACGATAAAGTCCTCGGGCGGCCCTTCCGTCCAGCGTTTTAATTAAAATACGGATCGTGCGCTAGGTCATTAATTGAAAGGTCATTCAATTCTCTATTCAGGAATATAACTGCATTTTACTGCTGTCAGAAGACAGGGCAAAAAAGGAATGTTCATTTTTTCCTATTTTCTGAGAGCAGTAAAATATATTTTGAATTAAATGAAGATAGAGTTGAAAGATTCTAAAGATGGCGGTGTGGGATGGCGTCTATGCTCATTATTATAGTCGGTTGATAAGAGAGAAAGTACAAAAAGTGTTATGGAAGTTAATGATGTCTATTGGAACCTACTGTCACAGTTTTGACCGAAGAAAAGGGGAACAATTCTTGAAAAGGGGAAATTAACTTTAGGACTAAAGTTAATTACTTTTATGAATCCTGCATACAGTATCTTGAAAAATGGAATGTACCGTTTTTCTACTTTCTCAAAGTTTAAATAGATGCTTTTGAAGGAGATCCCCAATATTGGGGAATATAAAATGAAGAAATTATTTGTTACTTTAATGAAAAAAGTATTAACCTATATGTTAGTTTGCTATTTGATCTTAAACCACGCACCATTAGTGCATTTTGTTTTTAAACGAAAAAATTGAAGAATGGACTGATGAAGATAAAAAAAACACCTCAATGTTACTCATGAAACTGAGAGTATCCCCCAAATCCTCCTAGAATGTCTCCCGGTTTTTTTTCAAGTTTATTATTTGGTCACCCTAGTGTAAAGCGTTTTCCGTATAATTTAAACCTTATATTGAATTTATTTCTCTTACGATTAACAGAATTTGATACTGTTGTTGAATAAGAAATGAAGTGGTTTTTAAATAATGTGAATTGAACAACTGTTTGCAAAGGAATCTATTACAAAGCTTATAGTAAATAGTTCAAAAGAAAGAATAAATATTTCTACCAGAAACCAATACCGAAATATCCCTTTGTTGATTGTCACAATGGATTTGTTTCACATATTTGCAATATCGACCAATACCTATATAGGAAAATTGTGTTGTCTGAAATCTGTTCCAGCAGATGTTTATTTTTACATAATAAAATACATTCTTTTACGACTACACACAACATGTTTTATGCTTTGTACAACAAGGATTTTCATAAAGAATTATAAACCTCTTGCCCAGGGGCTGGTCAGAGCCATATATTAAATTATATTACAAGGTAAACCTAAAATATTACCTAAAAGTTAATTATATAAAATATGTAAAATAAAAATATTGGAGAGAAAATTATTTGCCATTCTCGAGAATTTTGATATTATAATAAATAGAGAGCGGAACATATGCAAAGTGCATATAGATGCATATATTGCATATTTTCACACAACAAACACAACATTGCATATTTAAGCTAAACACGATTTATTTTGCATATTTTAAAAATAAATTATATAAAAGTTTAAAATTTTCCTCTCTTAGTTGGAATTTTATAACTTCGATATGCACGAGCTCGTTATTTATCTATCTATCGCTCATTATTATCTATCTGAACTTTCCCATTACTACCTGAATTTAACAATTATGGGTGGTCCCAGAAAAATATTATTTTATTAGCGTAGCAAGTCGTAGGTACCTACCTGCTTTTAAGGGTCTAATATTTATTTTGTCAGTTTCCGGCCAACATTTGTTTAAAGTAAACGTTGTATCGTATTAATGTTTTTGAAGTGATTGGTATATATTAAATTTAAATATATCTACCATTCAAAAAAGTGCTTGGATAAAGTGTTTTCCCGAGTTAAAGTGCAGACAAAGTATTTTGCAAGGCCTGTTCCAAAATCGTAAGTTACATTCATTTTCACATTTCATTTTTTAAATGAGGAACTGACAAACAAAAGCATCATGTCCCACAAAAGAAATTCTTCTGGAAAGAGTGTTTTTATTCGACAAAATCGCTTTTACTTCTATAAAGACGGACATAGAGAGAAGCATCAAAATACAAAAATCCATCAAATTGTAGACAATTCCGCTTTTGTTCTTCAGCTTCTCGTATGAAAATTGATTTCTTTTTGGTGCTTGAACATTTTTTTTCTTTTACAGATTTTCTGTGAGAAGAAGTTTCAAGTCGACCAACATTTAAAAACTGCTACTCATAAGTTGAAGCTAAAAAAGATTGCATTAGGACCCGTTCAGTAGTCCATTCATATATCTCTTCAAAATGTTCAAGATCAAGATGAATCAAAAAAAGAAAAACGTTTGTTTAATCAAGACCTGTGTAAAGCTTTGTTGGCAGCAAACATTCCGTTAAAAAAATTACAAAATATACATTTTAGGTAATTTTTGCAAAAATATTGTAACTTCAATATTTCTAACGAGGCAACGCTAAGAAAGGGCAATGTGAATGCATTGTATGATGGAGTAATTGAGGAAATTAAAGTTTCTTTAAGCGATAACACCTTTTACGTAATTGTCGATGAAAGTACAGATGCATGTGGTGGATATATGGTGCATCTTTTAATCGGCGCCTTAAAAGAGGATGAACCAGGCAAACCTTATTTAATAGCTGCAAAACAACTGGAGAAAACCAATAATGTGACTGTAAGCCGTTTCATTCAGCAAACACTCTCTGCTTTGTTTTTTCCAACAGAAATAAAAAGTGAACATTTTTTAATATTTTTATCAGATGCTGCTCCGTATATGATAAAGGTAGGACAAAATTTGAAAATATTTTACCCAAATATGGTACACGTCACTTGTCTTCTACATGGCATAAACAGAATAGCAGAAGTTCTTAGAGGTGAATTTGATTTAGTCAATAAATTAATTTCAAACGTTAAAAAAGTATTTTTGAACGCACCTTTACGTGTGCAAATGTATAAAGAAAAATTACCAGGTGTAAACTTGCCTCCAGAGCCCGTAATTACAAGATGGGGAACATGGATTAAAGCAGCAATTTTTTACGCAAATCATTTTGATGCCATAAAAGACGTTGTGTTAGATATTCAAAATGACTCGCAGTGTGTAACTGAAAGTCAAGAACTTTTAAGTAACGTACAAATTGCTAATGTTCATAAAAGTTAATTTTAGTTTTTTACCAGATCTAATAAAGTCATTAGAACAAAGAAATTTACAATTAAGTGATTCGGTTAATCTTGTTAACACTTTTTCTGCTCATTGTCAAAAAATTCCCAGAAATACAGGGATTACAATTAGAAATAAATTAAAAAATGTTTTAGAAAAAAATGAGGGCTTCGATTGTTTGAGGAAAGTTGTACGTATTTTTGAAGGCAACTTTTCTGAAGATCTTACCACTTGGCAAATTAGTTTACTGCCTAAACTAAAATATTGTCCTATAACATCAGTAGATGTAGAACGAACTTTTTCTGTGTCCAAACACGTTTTTAATGATAGAAGGCAAAAGTTGCTAGTTGAAAATTTTGAAAAATATTTGATTATAAATTCATACTATAATTTAGATTCTTAGTTTAATTATAATATCAGTTTTTGTGTGTCATTTCATTTGTTTTTATGTGAAAAATAAATATGAAACATAAATGGTTATATTTAATATATTGTTTTATTTTTGAGTATTTTTAATATGCATTTGCATATTTAGACAAATTTAGAAAAAATAACTGCATATTTGTAGTAAAAGTAATGCATATAATATATGCGCATATTTTGGTAATGTTGTGTTGCATATATTCCGCTCTCTAATAATAAAGTTCTCTAAAATATTCGCTATCAAACTTCATATCGACGCTTATATTTAGATGGTGGTAGCAATATAAATTTCACCGTTCATCTAACTTGCGAAGGTTTCCTCCTCAAGATAGGTTTTATTCTTCTTCCTCTTTATAAACAATTTGGCTTGTTCATTGGCGGATTGATACCTCTATGGAAGGTTGTCTCTCCATCTTCTGCGTGGTCGGTTGATACTTCTTCTACCGATTGATGATTTATCTCTTGCTATATTGACCACACGTGTCTCCCCCATTTTTTATGTGCTTATTCCATTCTATTCTCTATTTAGTGTCCATTTGTTTATACATTGTACGTTACATTTTCTTCTAATTTCTTTACTCCTCTTTCGATCTCTCAGCATATTTCCTGTATTTCTTCTCAGTGCTTTCTTTTTTTTCTCAGTACTCAGCCATTTTGAGTAGTCTTTGTATTGTGGCTGTTTCGGTCTTGTTTTGATACATTATATTATTGGTCTTTCACCTGCTTTATAAATTTTTTACTTTATCTCAGAGTTAATATGTCCGTTTCGCCATAGAGTGTTATTAACACTTAAACGCCCAACCTTTTTTAGGTTCCATGTACGCCCAAGGGCGGGTAAAAAATGTCCACCTCGAAAATAGCTAATATATTTATTGAGAGTTGTTGAAAATGGATTAAACTTAAGAATCTTATGCTTAATAAACACAGCATCTTCCAAAATATTAATATAAACAATTTACGAACCTTACAACAAAATTACAATGTACATCAAAATTAACATACCAGTAATTCAGATTTGTCGATTTTCTCCATATTCTTTCTTTCAGCCTCCTCATTGGCGGATAATTATGTAGATTATGTAATTATACATCGATAATTATATGGATTATCTTCCTATCAACGAGAAATTTTATAGAAACCTTTAGTAACAAGTTTTGTCAAGGGTGTACTTTTTATGCCCATTCATATTTAACTCAAGATGCTGCTTTTATTTTCAAAAATATTGGTATAACCAAATTAACATTCGATAATGGGCTATCTTTTTAACAATAAATAATTTTAAAAGAAAATTTAAACACGTAATAAATATGTTACAACGGAATACGCATTAGGTGGACATTTTTTACCCACCCTTGGGCGTTTAAGGGTTAAGGCATCCTGCCATTCTATTTGATTTTGTACTGATTTCTCACTTCTTTGTCCAGGTCTCCGTAGCTGAAGTAATGTAATTCCAAGGTATTTTATTTCCATGACTTGTTCAATACTGGTGCCATAAATTTCTATTTTACATCTGGCTGGTTCTTTACTGATTACTATTGTTTTAGTTTTCTGAGATGAAATTGTCATATTGAATTCTTTTGCTCATATATGTTAAATCTATGGATTTTTGTGCAGAATATCTTCACTTTGCGTTATCAGTATTGCGTAGCCGGCGTAGTAAAATATTTTTACTTCTATCTTTCCCTTTATATATCCTCTTCTTTTCTTGATGCTTTTGATGATTTCATCCATGATTAAATTGAAAAGCATAAATAAAATTAAAAATTTTTATACACATACAGTAAAGTCCCGCTAATCCGAACTTCGGTAATCCCAAAATCTGCTTACTCTGAAACACAATTTGTGTTACTCATGTGTTCAGTTACTCTAAAACCTTCTTCTTCTTCTTTAAGTACCGTGCCCAAATTTTTAGGCGTGGGTAGCTTCCATAACAATTTGCCGATATCGTTCTCGATCTTGTGCGGCATGTAACAATTGATCTGCTGATAAGCCAGTCCATTGACGAAGGTTTCGGAGCCATGAATATTTCTTTCGACCAATTCCCCTTTTTCCGTCGATCTTTCCATTGAGTATTAACTGCAGCATCCTGTATCTGATAAAACCACTCTAAACCACTACCACCACTAAAACCACTACCTGATATATCTAAAAATGAAAAGAAAATATAATTTCAAGTTCTTAACTGTAACAAGTCTTTAAAAAAAGAAAAAAAAACGGTTTTCAAATTTTATTTTTTCAAAAAAAAAATCATTTAAGTTTCTTTGCTTTAAGGAATAATTCCTCTCCCTCGAAGCTAAATATCGCCAGTGTCTCAAAAACATGGTAAACACTGGCGTGTAGGCAGGGTATGTAGAATAGCGCTAGATCAAACTCAGCCGCAGCAGCTGTGTGGGTTTCCCGCTGTTCGCTGATATCTTTTTCCCCATCACTTTCGTCGGAGGGTTTTGAATGTTCTTCTGTTAGCATTTCAATGATTAGATCATCGTATATCTCGTGGCGATCATCATCTGCGCGTACCCATTCTTCTACATCGTTTTTATTAGTAGATCAGGGCGCATCTCTAAAAATATTAGTACATTTGGACGTTGAGAGGTGACTCAAATTTTTTTGCAAAAATTGCTTGATAGTAACTCAAATAATAATATTTGAGTTATCCTCCCTCTCAAAAAGGTCCGAAACATTGTTTAAATAATCAAAATCTCAAAAAATGAAGGAAAAATTCGATTTTTTTCTTAGTTTTTTGATTATAACTTTAAAAGTATTCATTTACGAGAAAAGTTGTACTAACATAAAAGTTGCGTAATTAAATTTCCTATAATATAGATTTGGTTAAAAATTTAAGAAATAGTCACCCTTGTTGCAAAATAGGAATAATTGCGAAAAAACCATACAAAAACGAGTATTTGCATTTTACGTTTTTCAACCATTTACACTAAACTTATTACCTTCAAATTTCACCCAAAAAAACTTTATGATACAATAAAACAAACCTGTAAGTTTCATTAAGAGCGGTTCCATAGATGTTTGCAAAATAAATTTTGCAATCCAGCTTTCGCAAAAAAAATTCAATTTTTCCAAATGACAGGACTAAAAATAAAGCAGATAGCAAGTTGAAAATTTTTTTGCGTATAGAAGTGTACTGTACCTTCCACTTGCAATTTGCAAAATTTAAATCGATTAACTACCACGGCGGAATTTTTTTAAATAAACATTAATTATTGGTGCTACGCGCAGGACAGCGGATAATTTGCTCTGATTGGGCATTCCAATGACCTTTGATAATGATTGATACATTTTAATTTTTATCACATTTCGATAGAAATAAATAAATTTGTTTATTGCAAAATAAAAACACATACTCTATCCTTTGAAATAACACTTTTTTTAGCAAAAACTTTCTTTGTTCATATATTTTAACTAAGAGAATAAAAGTTTATTATTTTTAAACATATGCAATTGTTTAAACAATATTTCACAAACAATAATAAAATTAGTTTGATTTTTGTGGAATTAAAATATTAAAATACAACAAACTATAGAGTAAAAAAATAATATATTAGATAAAGATTGGAAGAAATTTTGGTGGAAATCAACATGTGTGAATCGAACACCGCTGTCCTGTGTGTAGCACCAAAAATTAATGTTTATTTAAAAAATTTCCCGACGCCGTGGTATTTAATCGATTTTAATTTTGCAAATTGCAAATGAAAGGTACAGTACACTTCTATAAGCAAAAAAAAATTCAACTGGCTATCTGCTTTAGTTTTAGTCCTGCAAAATTTAAAAAAATGAATTTTTGTTACGAAAGCTAGATTGCAAAATTTATTTTGCAAAATCTATTAAACCGATCTCAATGAAATAAATTTACAGTGTTGTTTTACTATATCAGAAAGTTTTTCTGCGTAAAATATGAAGATCCTAACTGTAGCATAAATGGTTGGAAAACGTAAAATGCAAATACTTGTTTTTGTATGTTTTTTTCCGCAATTACTGCTATTTTGCAACAAGGATCACTATTTTTTAAATTTGTAACGAATTCTATATTATAGGAAATTTAATAACTCAACTTTTATGTTAGTACAACTTTTCTCAGAAATGAATAGTTTTAAGGATATAATCAAGAAACCAATAAAAAAAATCGAATTTTTCCCTTCATATTTTGACGTTTTGATTATTTAAACAATGTTCCGGACCATTTTGAGTGGGAGGATAACTCAAATATTATTATTTGAGTTATTTTCAAGCAAGTTCTGCAAAAAAATTTGAGTCACCTCTCAACGTCCATCTCAAAACAGATGCGCCCTGGACTATAGGTCCATTAACAAATTGGCTTCGTCAGCTTCTGTAGTGGGCATTTCTTCGTAAGTAAGGCTTGTATAATTTTTCACTTTCATCATTACAGATTGCCAAGCCCCTGGTACCCAGTAAATGATGTCTTTTCTTTCTCTATTGAGTGTTTATAATAGTGGCAGTAATTTATCTTCATCACTGACCAGTCAACTCAAAAGCTGCTTTCTGTAATAACAGTTTGACATGCTGTAAAACGTGTTGTTCCATTGGCTGTATCAGCGGGGTAACGTTGGTAGAAAAATATCAGTTGTACCTCCAAAAAATAATTTACCATCCGACGGGTGAGACGTTGCATTGTCACATTGACAGCAACAGAGTAAATCATAGACTTGTCCATGCATCCGTAATATGAACCCCAACTTTTTTTCTTGAAAAACGATATTTGACCGTACGGCTCAAATGAATATATTCATATTAAAGAATACATTACTTTCTTCTTATTATCATAGGCGCTTATTGCGTTCAAAACGTAAGTACTGTTGTACTTAATTAAGGGGCACCATCAGCGCGATAAAAATGCGTTCCAAGATTCCGGCTTTAATTTTAATATTTTTTCGAGATATTTGGCAAACATATTTGTAATATAGTAAAAATTGGCGGTACAGAGCCCAATTTGAGAAATATGTTAGTATGTGAAAATTACTCTATAATTAATAGACTATGGCGCATCTGTAAAAATATTAATACATTTGGATGTTGAGAGGTGACTCATTTTTTTTGCAGACATTGCTTGAAAGTAACTCATATAATAATATCTGATTTATCCTCCCACTCAAAAAGGTCCGGAACATTGTGTAAATAATCAAAATGTTAAAAAATAAAGGAAAAATTCGATGTGTTTCTTGGTTTTTTGATTATAACTTTAAAAGTATTTATTTCCGAGAAAAGTTGTTTTGACATAAAAGTTGTGTAATTAAATTTTTCACAATATAGGATTAGTTAAATATTTTAAAAATTGTCACCCTTGTTGCAAAATAGCAATAATTGCGAAAAACTATAAAAAAAGAAGTTCACTTGAGAAAGGCACTCTGCCGAAACAGCTGTAGCCACATAGTTGTAATAAATTTTGTGGAAGTATAGAAAACAAACGTTTTCAGTGTTTTATTGTTAGATAAAATGAACTTCCATCAAGTAACGGTAAAAGTTAAAAGTATTTATTTGCGAGAAAAGTTGTACTGACATAAAAGTTGCGTAATTAAATTTTTCACAATATAAGATTAGTTAAAAATTTTAAAAATTGTCACCCTTTTTGCAAAATAGCAATAATTGCGAAAAAACTATAAAAAAAGAAGATCACTTGAGAAAGGCACTCTGCCGAAACAGCTGTAGTCACATAGTTGTATTAAATTTTGTGGAAGTATAGAAAACGGGCAGTGCCTATCTCGGCCCAAGAAACAGGTAGGTCTTTTAAAAATGTCACATGTCGGCGCAAAGATTAAAACTGCCCGATATAAAATATACCAGCTCGGCTCATGGGAGCCGATGTTCACACACTAACAACAATTTTCGTCTGCCTAAACATTTCAACTATGGGCTTTAAAGATGTCATTATACTCTATTTTGTCTGAAAACTGAATAGTAGTTAATTGAAAGATTAATTGATTCCACTACGAGGTGTCAAGCGAGTACCATCGTTCTGTATTTTGTCGTGCTTTGTAAAACATAGTGCAAAAACTGTGACATTAGTGTACCTTCAACCAGAAATATATGTATGGATAAACCACTCATTATTAGTTAAGGTTTGTTTTTTGTTTCAACTGTTAAAAACACACAAAAAAAATTTAAACAAGATTGCGTTACAATCGGCAATCTATTTTTATTTTAAAATAGATAAAAAGCTGAACCTTAACCATAATACATAGAAGTTAATTTTGGTATAATTTCAAGATAAAAACGTAATTGCTTTTGACTACAGGAGCAGTGGCGTAGCATATACCCAAACAGTCAATATGTCTCGAACATCTAACCAAGCTTTATCCTATGTATCAGTAGCGAAATCGATTCCAGGACCAACATTTCCTACCAAGAGAAACTGTTTCTTAAATTCGCAAAGAACCCAAAATTTCTGTACAATATTAAAAGAAGGGGTATTGGGGTTAGGATGTTTTTCTATAGGCCTATTCGCGCTGTATACTCCGAACGTACCCAGAGGGAGAACGCCTGCGCATTACAAAATTGGACGTTCAATAAGGTTGAATATTTCCCTGCGAAAACCTAATGAGCAGGCGATCTCCCTCTGGGTAAGTTCAGGATAGGTTCAGAGCATGCAGCGAGAATAGTCCTTATGTTATTAAGAAATTTTCCCTAATCTCTAATTCCAAGATAAAATTACTATTATACTTATTTAATGGGGTATTAATACCTACCTGTTAATCTTCGAGCCGACCTGGGGGTTTTTAAAATGTACCTAGGGTGTCATAAAGGACTAAAGGATTATAGTGAGCCGAGATGGGAATACCCCTAGAAAACAAACGTTTTCAGTGTTTTATTGTTAGATAAAATGAACTTCCATCAAGTAACGGTCGAATCCATCAATTAAAAAAAGAAGTATTAATATTCGAATTTTACGTTTTTCAACAATTTATGCTACACTTAGGACCTTCATATTTCACCCAGAAAAACTATATGATATTGTAAAACATTGCTGTAAATTTTATTAAGGTCGGTTTAATAGAGTTTAAAGAATAAATTTTGCAATCCAGCTATCGCAAAAAAAATTCATTTTTTCAAAATGTTGGAGGGCTGAAAATAAAGCAGACAGCAAGTTGATTTTTTTTGCATATAGAAGAATACTGTTCATTTCATTTGCAATTTGCAAAATTAAAATCGGTTTACTACCACGGTGTCAGGATTTTTTTTATACATTAATTTTTGGTGCTACGCGCAGGACAGCGGATACGTTTGCTCTGATTGGTCACTACAATGATCTTTGATAATGATTGGTAAATTTTAATTTTTAGTACATTTCGATATAAATAAATAAATTTTTTTATTGCAAAATAAAAACACATACTTTGTCCTTGAAAATCACACTTTTTTAGCAAAATCTTTCTTTGTTCATATTATATTTTAACTTAGAAAATAAAAGTTTATTATTTTTAAATATATGCAATTTTTTAAACAATATTTCACAAACAATAATCAAATTAGTTTGATTTTTGTGGAATCAAAATATTAAAATACAACAAAATTTAGAGTAAAAAAATATAATATAGTAGATAAAGCTTGGAAAGGCTGTCCTGCGCGTAGCAACGCAAATTAATGTTTATTTAAAAAAAAATCCTGACGCCGCCGTGGTAGTTAACCGACTTTAATTTTGCAAATTGCAAATGAAAGGTACAATATTCTTCTATACATTCTTGTACATTATTCTTCTATATGGAAAAAATTTCAACTTGGTATCTGCTTTATTTCAGTCCTGTAATATGTTTAAGAAATGAATTTTTTTTGCGAAAACGGATTGCAAAATGTATTTTGCAAAATCTGTTAAACCGAACTTAATGAAATTTACACTATTGTTTTATTATGTGATAAAGTTTTTCTGGGTAGAATATGAGGGTCCTAAGTGTAGCATAAATGGTTGAAAAACTTTTTTTTGGTTGAAATATTTATTTTTTATGTTTTTTTTTTCGCCATTATTGCTGTTTTGCAACGAAGGGTGACAATTTTTAAAATTTTTAACCAATCCTCTATTGTAGAAAATTTAATTATGCAATTTTTATGCCAGCGCAACTTTTCTCGGAAGTGGATACTTTTAAAGTTATAATCGAAAAACTAAGAAAAAAATTTTTCTTTCATTTATTGACATTTAATTATTTAAACAAGTGCTGTCATTAACAACTTTTATAGAAGCTAGTTTTCAAAAGAAACAAAAGACAGCAACAGTATTTATAGATCTAACAGCAGCATATGATACTGTTTGGAGACAGGGATTAATATATAAACTGGCCCGCATTATCCCCTGCAGAAAGATAATTAACCTCATTGACAACATGCTGACCAACAGAGCCTTCCAGGTTATAATGGGAAAGGAGACGAGTAGACAGATGAAACTTAACAATGGTCTTCCACAGGGTTCTGTCCTTGCCCCTTTACTTTTCAGCCTCTATATTGCTGACATGCCTGAAACCGAATCTCGGAAGTTTGGATATGCTGACGACTGGACCCTTGCAACAAGCCACCAATCTTTAGAAACTACAGAAATCACTCTCACGAATGACTTATCCATCCTCAGCGAATACCTTAAGAAATGGAGACTACAGCCAAGTACTACAAAAACTGAAGTATCAGCTTTTCATCTAAACAACAAGTTGGCAAACAGAGAATTGCGAGTGTATTTTAATAACAAGCTGTTAAAACACAATAAATACCCGAAATACCTTGGGGTTACTCTAGACAGAACGCTCACATTCAGAGAACACCTGACGAAAACAGCAGCAAAATTGAAAACACGCAACAATATAATACAGAAACTCTGCGGCACTACATGGGGGTCCACAGCATCAACATTAAGATCCTCTGCTCTTGGCCTGATATATCCGGTGGCAGAATACTGTGCTCCAGTGTGGCTAAATAGCAGGCATACCCACCTGGTCGACACCCAACTAAACCGTACTATGCGTATGATAACAGGCACAATTAAGCCCACCCCTACAATGTGGCTACCTACCCTTAGTAATATAGCACCACCCAACCTACGCCGCGAACATGCATTGGTTAAAGAATATAACAAAATAATGGACAGTCGCCAGCTTCTAGTCCACAACGACATCCCCGATATTCTTGGAAACCGTCTCCGATCCAGGTTACCCCCTCTACAATCTGCTCAAGCGCTGCAGCAATCCAACTTTGACTTAAATACCCGATGGAGAGAAGATTGGGAAAGTAGGACAGATCCGCATTACCATAGTCTACCGGACATCATAGGGAAACCTGGCGAATTTGAACGTCCCCGTAAGATTTGGGCAGCCCTTAATCGAATTCGAACAAACTGTGGAAGATGCGCCGACTCCCTCCACAGATGGGGTAAACTCCCCTCGCCTTCTTGTGATTGCGGCGCTGCAAGACAGACGATCAGTCACATTGTTCAGGACTGCCCACGCAGAGCATACACAGGCGACCCTATAGACTTTGTAATGGCAACCGAAGGGTCAATCGAATATATAAAAAAAATTGGACATCTGTTTGTGATGCATTGTATAATGCATAAATCTAACTATATTCTGTGATATACTTAAGCCATACGCTAAATAAATAAATTAAACAATGTTCCTGACACTTTTGAGTTGGAGGATAACTCAATTATTATTATATGAGTTAATTCCAAGCAATTTATGCAAAAAATATGAGTCACCTCTCACCGACCATCTCAAAATAGATGCGCTCTGGACTATAAATAAAATATTAAAAAAACTACTCCGTGCTGCCATTAAGAAGAACAAAAAAAATACAATTTCTTCAAATAAACTTATTTATCCCATACCTAGATTGTGAGTAACATTGGAATTACTAAAAATCGATTATCTATAAAAAGAAATCGAGCTTGACTCACTTGGCAACATTTAGCGCGCCTATGAGTATAATAATAATTCTTGTTGTCATAAAAGTGTGCCTTCGTTTTTGATAGTATAGTGTCACTGTCACTGTCGTACTGAAATATGCTCTATTGTCACTGAAAATTTTTACAATTTTATGGACAAAGCTTACATACAGTCAAAAGAAAAATAATATCAACAACAAATAACAAATAAAAACTAAAATTTACTAAAATTAGATAAATCGTCAATATACAGTAAATATGATATAAAACCAAAGACAAAAACAATTAATTGCAAAATTTATATAAATTACAAATTGAACATACTTACAACAAATAAAATAAAACATTAGGAATTGACAAATTAAGCTACTGCGTATGAAACCCAACTTTCTTAGTTATTCATTAAGAAATTCTTCTATTGAATAATATGGTCTTTTAGATAGAAAGGCTTTTGTCATTTTACGGAACTTTGGGAAATATGTTGCAGATCTAAGTTGTAAAGGGAGATGGTTCTAAAGTATTTTTGCGGAATATAGTATTGATTTCTTTACTAACTCAGTGGATGGCATCGGTAAATAAATATCAAAAATTGAATTTCTCGTGGAGTAAATATGATTGGACCTTGCTGGAAAGACATGAAGGTGTTTACGAGTTAAACAAACAACAGATAACAGTAAAATTCTGTATAAAAGGTATATTTAAAATTCCTCAAAAGGGCCACATCAAAATCACATAACTAGTTTTCGACTGGTTTACCAGTCATCATCAGTGCTTACGTGCCATATACATGCTAACCACCAAGATATTGTTTAACAAAAATATGTGGGTCAAAGCCCAGTAAAAGTAGTCCGCCAAGGAAACATTGGTTTAAAATGCTACATTAAGCTAGGATGTTTAAAATATTTAGCTAATCTGACCCAGGTAACATCTGAGCTGTGGATTTAACTTGTTCAGATGTTGAAAGTATGACGTCAAGTTTCTTTTAATTAAACAAACCGTTTCTAGAATATATAAAGATGGAATTGTTAATATTCCGTGATTTCTGAAGTAACTTCTGCAATGTGTAGAACTTCTGAGGCCAAACAGATATCTTATTGCTCTTTTTTGCAATTTTAAAATAACATCAAATTGAGCAGCTGTACTAGAACCCCAAAAAGGAAGACCATATCGAAGATAAGACTCGAACAACGAAAAATATGTTATTTTAGAAGATGCTAAATTGAGTTCCCTTGAGACAGATCTTATTGCATAGCAAGCTGAGGCTACGGACCACTTGAGGTTGCTGTCTAAAAAATACCAAGAAATTTTACCGAATCAACGGTACTAATCTGGCTGTCATTAAGAGGCAAAATTTGAAGAGCTCCTTTATAGGATAATGCTACTGTTTTATCTATATTAAAAGAGAGTAAATTAGAGTCAGACCAGGTCTTTATCGTCAGTAGATCCGAAGTTATAGTTTCATGAAGGGATGCAATAGTTCAGTTGCTCCAAGTAATACTGGTATCATTACCAAAAAGAAAAGAAAAATTTTCCCATCAGTTCGTAGAACTTTCCCAAAAAAATATTGATGACGCGCTGATGTAGCCTCTTATTTATGTTATGTTCTATTAAAAAGTGTTTCAAAAAAAATCTTAGAATCCAAAATGGGTTCGGTCCCAATTATTTCGGATTACCGGAACTCCATTGTACCATACAAAATTTATAGCTCAGGCACATTACCCAAAGAATGGTTGACGTCGATCTTTATTTGCCTCCCTAAAAAGAAAAACGCAAGAGAATGCGGCGACTACCGCACCATTATTTTGATGTCCCATGTGCGAAAGTTGCTACCGAAAGTCATCCATGACCGAATATATCATAAACTGGACATAGACATTAATGATAAATATGCAATTTGGGTTTCGCAAAGGCCTAGGAACTCATGAAGCTCTTTTTTCACTTAACATACTTATACAAAGGTGCCTGGACGTCAATCAAGATATATATGCATGTTTTATTGATTATAATAAAGCATTCGACAATGTACGACTCGGCTTAATGCCTACTCGGAAGAGATCTTGAAAAAGGATCTTGAGGGTGAAACAGCTGGAATAAAGGTAAATGGAGTTCCCATTAACAACATTAGATATACGGATGACACTGTCATCTTAGCTGAAAATATTGGGGATCTTCAGAGGCTGGTGACCAGAATAGCAGAATTTGGACAAGAATACGGGCTAACAATGAATGTCCAGAAGACAAAGTTTATGAGAATATCGAAAACTCAAAGTATTAACGAAAATCTCTTCATACACGGATCCAACATCGAACGAGTCGACCGATATGCATACCCTGGAACAATGAACAACTCAACAGGAGATTACTTACAGGAAATCAAAATCAGAATAGAAAAGGCTAGAGCAAATTTCAACAAAATGAGAAAAGTGCTCTGCATAAGAGATTTGAAGTTGGAGCTAAGAGTTAGGTTGGCTAGGTGCTACGTTTTCTCGACTTTGTTTTATGGAATGGAAGCTTGGACCTTGAATGCTGCATCAATAAAAAAAAAACTAGAATTATTCGAGCTGTGGGAGTACAGAAGAATTCTGAATATATCGTGGACAGGACAGGTCACAAACAAAGAGGTTCTGAGAAAGATGAATAAAGAAATGGAAATTCTAAATACCATCAAAACAAGAAAATTGGAATATTTCGGACATATTACACGTGGAGAGAGATAGAGCGTGCTCCAATTTATTATGCACGGAAAGATTCAAGAAAAGAGAAGCATAGGGAGACGGAGAATATCGTGTCTGCGCAACCTGAGAGTGGTACGGATGTACATCAAATGAACTTTTCAGAGCAGCCGTCTCTAAAATACGAATAGCTATGATGATTGCCGACCTACGCCGCGGAGATGGCAGTTAAAGAAGAAGAAGATTATGCCATATCTTAACAACCTACTTTGGCCAAACCGAATTCTTTTGCTGTGCGATTTTGGAAATTAAATGTAGATCATAGATATTATCAAAGGAGATTGTAGAAATTAAACGTATAATATTGAATCTTCTTTCGCAAAAAATTTATTTTGCAAGATACCTAATGAGTCATTATCCTTCATTTTATTGGATATTTTTATTACCAGTTAATTAAATAAATTTCTTTTAATAAAGTTTCTTTATTTTTTTTTTAATAAACGGCGAACTTTATTTAGAACTCAAGAATATACGGCCAACGCTACTATTTTTTTGCTGATAACATAATACATTCTAGTAAATGAAAACACATAAAGAAAGTACAGACTTCTATATAAAATAGTTGTCTACTTTCCTATAATTTACAGAAATATCTTAAAATTAAAGAAATAATAACAAAAACTCGCTGTAAAATTTAATTCCGTTATCCCTATTATAAAGTTTCAG
Source organism: Diabrotica virgifera virgifera (assembly GCF_917563875.1). NCBI lineage: Eukaryota > Metazoa > Arthropoda > Insecta > Coleoptera > Chrysomelidae > Diabrotica > Diabrotica virgifera. Next base: position 276,084,426 of record NC_065443.1, read on the forward strand.
CTGATGATAGGACAAAAATTCCCGGTTTAACTTAATAACTGTGTTGTTACTCTCTAGTTTCGACATACAATACCTCAGAGCTTTGCGAGTTGAGGAACTTTGTCGAGTTTCCTATATTTTACCTAATTATCCGTAAATTAATATACTTGTAGGAAGGTTTCGGTAAGCACTCAAAGCATTGAGATTGATGCTTTAACACCGTGTTTCTTCATTATCCTTTAGCCCTTAATTTACTTAAATTTCCTCCACGATTCGAATTGACCATAAATTTATCCTTTCTTGTTAATCGTCGTGTTAAAACCAAATATTGAAATGATAGGATTGGTATTACTCGAAGGAATAAAGCACTGAACCTCCGAAAAAGAAGAGACAAGATGGATCTTAATAATTCTTTTTCCATTCGATTCGTGAATGCGCCAGGAAACTTTGTGAACTACACTAACTAACTCAATGTATAGGTTTGCGTGTAAAGATTGAAATGCTTTGTAGAAATGCTTACAATGAGTGTCCCCGTTTAGGATTTTGTCCTCTTCGGGGTTTGTAGTGAATGAATTGTGTTGAACATCGAAAAAGTGGTAGCAAAAGCAAACAGTCCGAAAAACGCTCTGGGGCAAGTGTGGTGTTCCTGGTGGTGTTCCTGGGTTATGCCGGACGGTGGTGACCAGAAGGCTACAAGACAACAGAGACGAAAGTTTGATGGAGTTGATGTTGGTTCCATTGACATTTACGTGAACTGTCCGTGCTTTGCCCTCGACCACCCCTCTAGAAACCATTGTACGCCAACTGGTAGAACCAGCGGCCCTCGTCGGCGGTCAGGAGGTGGCTTTTGAGCGCAGCGTGGACAGTGAGCGTTCGAGTGATGAAAATAGTTGCGGCTATTTTCTTGGGACGAACAGGTATAATTGTGCAATGAAGTTGGGAAACCGCAAAAAACCAACTCCTCCCTGTTCGGGGTAGGGAATAGGATAAGTTAAAGGTGGGTGCGGTAGGCTAACGGGGTAGCCTCGAGGATGTTTTCGTATTCTACTGGGAGTTCGTTAATGCATGTTTGCATTAGAGGAGACGGTGGGTGAATCTTTTTCCGCTTGGGCTTTGCGTAGTAGAATACGTGGCCAGAAGATGAACAGGAAAATTTGAGAGATTCTTGTGTGTCGGAGGGGGACCGTTGATTACTTTGATTGTGAAGTTCCTGTTCAGAGAGTTTATTCTCTCGATAATTGTGGGGATGTTTGAGAGGTTACGGATTTCGTTTGAGGGATATCTCCCGTGCTCGTAGTTGCATCTACGCAAGATTCTCCGTTCCACTCGCAACAACCTCTCTTTCTGAGCTCTAGCGCAAAGAGAGTAGAGGCATGCTTTGTACTCAATGACGGGTCGAATATAGGTCCTGTAAGTGTGTAAGAGAGTCTTCTTGTGTGTCTTGCCAATTCGTCCTGAGAGAGGGTTGAGAAGTCTGGCTCTGTCCTTACCCTATCTAAAGTTGCCTTTAGGTCTGCGTCCCAGTTAAGAGTCCTGTTAAACAGTACTCCCAAGTAGGTCGCAGTCGGGCTGAGAACAAGCCTTTCTCCCATCAATCTCAGTGGATATTGGTCGTCTTCATTTCTGATGATATTTGATGGCACAGAAGGGGCGCGAAACACAATTGTTGTTGTTTTGAAACTTTGTGAAGCGGAGCCATGATATAATATTGAAAAACTGCTTACAAAAAATACATTCTTAAAGTGCATCTCAAACAGACAATAAAAAAAATTTAGAACTCGTCAATTATCGGCGGAAATTTTTTTTTATTTAAAAGTATTTTGCAATCTGTTGAGTGTCAACAATAAACAAAAGTAATTACATTGATTAAGGAAAAGAAAGATTTTACCCACTGGCAAAATCAAAGTACAATTTTTATAAAGTTGTGTACAAAATAATTACATTTCATAACTACTACCTAATTAGTTTAAAAGTTTACTCTAAATGGTAAGTCCAATGGTTTGAACCTCTTTAACCTACGCTGTTCTTGGGAATTGTCTAGGAGGTTAAGTGCAAACTGGTTTTCATGATCCTCCAACTTGGCAATGTATGCAGCGCTACGTTTTGTGATGACTTCTTGTACCATATCAGTTTTAAGGTCTCGATGTATAATTCTGTTGTTGATGTACTAAGGTGAATTAGTGATGGTTCTGAGGGTTTTTGATTGGAAGCGTTGGATGATTTCGATGTTGGAGTGACTGGCTGTTCCCCATAGTTCCAACCCATATGTCCAGATTGGCATAAGTATTGCCTTATAGAGCAGCAATTAATTATCCAGAGATAGTCTTGATGAACGGCCCATTAACCAATACATATTTATGAATTGGAGACCTAGTTGCCTTCTCTTGGCCCAGATATGTTTCCTCCATGTGAGACTTCTGTCCAAATGAATACCAAGATATTTTACCTCGTTGGCTGATGGTAATTGGTGATTGTTTAAAATTACAGGAGGACAAGTTCCTCTTCGTGTTGTAAATGTAACATGAATAGATTTTCCTTCATTGACTTTAATTTTCCATTCCAAAAACCAAACTTGTACTCTGTCTAGATACGCTTGAAAGAGATGCGAGGCATAAGTAGGGTCTGTGTGTGAGGCTAGGATTGCAGTATCGCCGGCAAATGTTCCTAGCATCATTTCTTCTGTAGGTGGTCTCTCCTCTAGTGGTTCCTGAAGAGTTGGAGGTATATCTGCGGTAAACAAGAGATACAAGGTAGGTCCTAGCACGCTACCCTGTGGTACGCCAGCTTTGATAAAATAGAGTTTGGAAATTGCATCTTGGTATTTAATAAAGTAACACGTACCTGACAAATATGACTCAAGAAGAATGTAAAAGCTATATGACGAATATGACATCGGAAGTAATTTCCGGAGTAGCTGGTGCACAGGGTACCTACTGTTTACCTCGTGCTGTGGAGTTTTCGGCAAAAAATTTATTAAAAAATTAGTCAAAAATAATTACTCTGGTGTTTTTGGGGTTGCTAACGACCAATATGATATCGAAAGCGATGCCTGGAATACCTGCTGCCCAGGGTACCTACTTCTTATGGAGTTTTCGGCAAATTCATTAAAAAATTAGCCAAAAATCATTACTCGGGTTTTTTGGGTCGATGACGACGAATATGACATCGGAAGTGCTCTACGGAGTACCTAATTGGTACCCAGGGTATCTACTGTTTACCTCGTTTACTGGAGTTTTTGGCAAATTCATTAAAAAATTAGTTAATAATCATTACTCAGGGTTTTTTGGGTCTCTGACGGCGAATATGACATCGGAAGTGATCTCCGGTGTACCTGGTGCCCAGGGCACCTACTGTTTATCTCGTAACTAATGATGTTTGACTAATTTTTTAACGGATTTGCCGAAAACTCCAGAAAACGAGATAAACAGTAGGTACCCTGGGTACCGGGTACTCCGTAGATCACTTCCGATGTCATATTCGCCGTCAGCGACCCAAAAACCCCCGAGTAATGATTTTTATCTAATTTTTTAATGAATTTGCCGAAAATTCCATAAGAAGTAGGTATTCTGGGCACCAGGTATTCCGGAGATCGCTTCCGATGTCATATTCGTCGTTAGCGACCCCAAAAATCCCCGAGTAATTATTTTTGACTAATTTGTTAATAAATTATTTGTCGAAAACTCCACAAGAGAGCTAAGCAAAAGGTACCCTGGGCACCAAGTACTCCGAAAATCACTTCCGATGTCATATTCGTCGTTAACGGCCCCAAAAACCCCCGATTAATGATTTTTTACTAATTTTTTAATGAATTTTAATGACGAGGTAAACAGTAGGTACTCTTGCCAACAGGTACTCCGGAGATCACTTTTGACGTCATATTCGTTTTCAGCGACCCCAAAAACTTCCGAGTAACAAAATTAAACTCATTTCCGCCTATAATTGACGAGTTCTGAATTTTTTTGTTGTCTGTTTGAGATACACTTTAAGAATGCATTTTGTGTATGCAGTTTTTCAGTATGACCCCGCCTTACAAAGTTTCCTGGCGCATTCACGAATCGAATGTAAAAATAATTATTAAGATCCTTCTTGTCCTTCTTTTTTTCGGAAGTAAGGCCGATTTTATTCCTTTATTGCTTCGTTTATATGTAGGATGATAGAATTGCTATTTGACAATACCAAAAAATGAAGACAAGAAAGAAACGAATGGAAATGGATTCGTCTTGTTGGTCTGTGTCCTTTGAACTGGCAAGTACCACTGGTTCTATTCGAGCAGGGAACTATGTTGCCCTTTGAGTACTAATAATATATAATATAATCTATTAACATCGACTTAGAGTCGCTATATTTCTTATAAGCTTACTATGTAAATCAAATATCTCGATGTTACCACTTTTAATAGCGTGCTAGTTTCATCTACTAAGCAGAAGCCACTGAAGGTGCTCTGATTTAGATCGAAAACGTTTTGAAATCCGTTTGGATGATATTTTAACAATTTTTAATATACTTGTTTTACCATTATACAAATCGAAGTTTTTTATAATAAATAATCATTTCGTCGTGAATTTAAACAAAAGCAATCTTATTTTAGTTAGTTCAGAGAGCGCCAAAAGTGCTCTAACTAGTTTCAACTCTTGTTAGAGTTTCTTCAGAGAGCAAATATTTGATTCTCTCTGAACAACTAAAATTACGGCTGTAAGCCTCGATCCGCAAACGAAAGATTATCATGATATGGATGCCTTGGCGGCATCTGCTAAAGACTAACGAAAGTTTTATTTTAATATTAACAACTTAATAACGGCTTACAGCCTTAACAAAGCTAACGATGTAAAAAATTATGAAAAGGCCTACAGTGACGTATAGTAGAGAAGTATGGATAATGAAAAAAACTAATACGGAGAGATTGGAAAGATAAGATTAGAAAATGCTCAGGGTTATATATGGAAGCAAGGAGCTAGAAAAGATTCCCCTCAGAACGGAACCTGTAACTGTTTTACTGTGTTTTGTGTTATGTTTAAGTTAAATATTGCATTTTTATGGAACTAAGGTACAATTGGTTGCAATGAAAATTACATTGTATTTGTAATAAAAATTACATTACCAAAGTTTTCCCCGTTTTCAAAAAAGATTCAAATTAAAGCATTTATTTAAAAAACAACACATGTCAATTTGTCGAAAATTCGACTTTAGGTATTTTTCTCATAGAATAGTAGTTTTTTTCTCCATCTCACATATTCAGTTGCGTAAAAATCTCAGATGTCCGGAGTAAACTGTACATAGATAATTTGGATAGTTTTAGAAAAACAACAGATGTTCATGCGTTTTTTTGTGAAAACCACACTTGTCCCATCTTAGTCAACGGTCATTGTTAATTGTAAATGATCTTATCCGTAAGCATTCTTTTATAGTAATAATCTGATATTTGTTTCTTTTGTATTAGAAATAGTCATCATGGCAGAAACTGTACAACAAAATACCTCTATATTTTCGAATATATTTTGCTAAGTGTGTACCTAGTTTTGCTTAAAATATCAATAAAAATAGGAAACCAGCTTGTACAATTATTTTGATATCCATATTCCTTCCAATGAATGTGTTAATAAAAGTAAGATTTGAAATAAATTGAAGCTGGCAGTTTTTCTTAATTTGCCAAAATTTTTATTTTTGGAAAAGTGTTGTTTTTCAAATAAACGCTCCAATTGATTTTTGAGAAATTGTATGAAAAGACTAACTACTATACAGTATGGTGCAAAAGTCTGGAATAAATTCGGTATTTCGTAAACCGGCGACTTTAACGAAAAGTCCTAAAAGAGGTCGTCGAGTTTTAATTTTAAATTATGATTTTTTGACACATATATCATACTAGTAACGTCATACATCTGGGCTTGATGACGTAATCGACGTTTTTTTTTAAATGAGGATAGGGGTAATAGGTCATTTGAAAGGTTATTCAGTTCTCTATTTAGTAATATAAACATTAATATAATGATTTATACAGGGTATCCAAAAAAAAATTTTAATTTAATTAATTGACACAAAATTAGAATGTATGTAATTTATTTCATTCAAAATACATTTTACTGCTGTCAGAAAACATAAAAAAATGTTTATTGGGCAAATAAACATTGCTATTCGCTTAAGTCCAATGTTCAAGCTGCCACCCATAAGCCTCTTGGCAGTTTGAACATTGAATTTAAGCAAAAAGCAATGTTTATTCTTTTCTCACAGCAGTAAAGTGTATTTTGAATTAAATAAATTACATATATTCTCCATTTTGTGTCAATTAATTTAATTAAAAAAAATTTTGTTGAACACCCTGTATAAATTATTAAGTATGTTAATGTTTATATTAGGTACTGACTAGAGACTTGAACAACCTTTTAAATGAGCTAGCACACACCCCTATTCTCATTTAAATGTATCACCGATTACGTCATCACTCCCAGATTGATTACGTCACTAGTATGAAATATATACCTATGTCAAAAAATGATAATTTAAAATTAAAATCGACCTGTGTCAGGATTTTTCCTTAAAGCCGCCGGGTTACGAAATATCGATATTATTCCAGACATTTACACCATACGTATAATCGCCAAAGTTGTTAAGGGGGTTATGGCCCAAAAAATACCACGTTATTAAAAAATAATACAAAAATTTTAGTAGTGTACCTGTGTATTAAAACTGGCAGTAACATTATTAGGTTTCATATTAAGTCTGTAAACTTTACAGCATTGTTTTTTGTTAACAAATAAACTACCCTTCAGAACGTTTCGTGCAATAAGAAAATATAGGGTAAACTAGGTCACTATCTGACACTATTTGCATACACAGTGGAATTCATGCATTACTAGACGGCATGCTTCTATAAGCTGTTTGTTTTTATTAATTATCAGGTCTGTTCGTGTTTATTAACTTTGCTATCTTGCAGCGATGCCAGATCTTTTAACTAAACAAGGGAATGCTTGCTTAAATATTATAATCTGTATTATTTATAATAAGTTCCAACAAGAACTTTATTCATATCAGAACGAAATACAGTACGCATGTAAACACATATTACAGGATGAGCTATGATTATGGTACAGAATATCCAAAACCTTATAAAAAATGGAAGCAATGAATGGAATGGAAGCAACGCAATATCTCCAGGCTTGGGAGATATTCCGTATTCTATAGGGCGAAACACATATTTAAGACAGTTAAACAGTTAAGATAGGACTGAGGCAAAGAGAAGTAATAATGCCAAAGCTTTTTAACCTAGCCTAGAAGACGTCTTCAAAACTACAAAGGACCCCGCAGAAACCTTATGGCAATTGGCTATCTGTCAAATGCTCTGAAACTTTGGGTTCTGGTAGTCCTTGATGTGTAGAACAAAAGACTCAATGGGCGCGTAGCTCCAAAAATCATGGTTTTAAGATATAAGCGTCTAAAGTTATAGGTACAGTGAGGACGTTTGAGTTGGAATAAATTTATTTCCTCGAGAATGGACTACTCTTTAGATAAATTTCAAATCAGGTCGATTTTTATTTTTAAATTATAATTTTTTGGCATATTCAGTAAGGTCTCGTTTTATACGGTGGATACGTTCTACAGAAAAGCGTATAAAAAAAATCGCATAAAAAAAGACTTTACTTGCATTGAAAAAGTAGGGATACGTTCCGTAGTTTTCTAAAATCACATAAAATGGTGGACGTTTGTTCACCAAAAATTGTATGTGTTTGACGTTTTTTCTCCATTAGGCCAAATAAAATCTTAAAGAAAGAATTAAAAACGCAAACTAACGATATTGAAATTGCAAAAAACTTCTTCTAATGAAACATAAAATTTTATGACACTTAATTAAATGTTTCAATCCAGAAATCAAAATGTTCTGTTTATTATACTGCAACTTGAAATCAGCAACATCTACGCCCGGTTTCATAATCAACTTAAAGTGAACATTAACTAAAGTTAACTTTAAGGTTGATATTTACCCATATGAATTGCATTGATAAAGGTAGCAACTTAAAATTTAAAGTCCACTTTAACTGATTATGAAGCCGAGCGTTAAACTCTTAAATACTTAAACATTTAAATTTAGTTTTAAAAGAATTACAGCTTATACCTTTCAATGTGAAACTAAGATTGATGTAATAGCTACATGCTACATCATGGAACAATGGGAATACACGAATTGCAAACCCTCAGATTAATGACATCTGGATGGGAATAGTTAATATTAATTATACTAGTTATTAATAATAGAAATTTTTGGATGAACTACAAACCGCATAACTTTAAAATCGCATAAAAAAATCCGCATAAAAAGAGACCTTACTGTATATCATACGAGTGACGTCATCCATCTGGCCGTGATGACGCAATCGATGATTTTTTATATAAGAATAAGGGTAGATAGGCTAACTACTAGTGGAACAGGTATACAAGCTAAACTTGTAACAGTGGACATACACAAAACAGACAAGTGTCGAGCTTCCATGTTGTCGGAAACACTTGTAACACACACTCAGATCGGGCTGCCCAAGGGGACGGGCTGCCCCACCAGTTGCAGTACAAATGCAACCGAAAGGAGGCTAAAAGGACATGGTAGTTGGAGCATGCAAATGGGGTCTAAAGGAGATAAAACAAAATACAGGCCCCACGTTGGGCGCCAGTTGGAGCGTTTTACATGTCTGCTCAAATGGGATCAGGGATAAGACTAACTATAAAAATACTGGGGGTCGAAATGTGGCTAGTAGAAGGAACAGATATATTAAACCATCATGCGAGACGGCAGCTCATGGTTTGTGCGGTGGCGGGTCATGGAATCGTTAGGGGGTGAGAGGGTTTAAAGAAGACTAACTACCATAACCAAATACAAAAGGATACTTACTCAGACTAGAGGATTTTTCTACTATTTAAAAATGGACGCCGTTTGAAATAAATCCAGTGGTTCACATATGGGTACTTACTGGACATTTGGTCTACTTATGGATACCAATTGGGGGGACATTCATCTTAGATTCCTCGTTTGGGGTTAAACTGGGCTACTTATTTCTTATTATTGGCTTCAATTTCATTCTTTCTTTTCTTCTACACTAAAACTCATTACAGTTTTATTAGAATCTAGTTATAATTTTCCAAAGGGGTAAAAAAATAAAAAGATACATTTTACTATGTTTATTTTAACCTTTCAAACTGTAATTTTATTACAAAAAACAATACTCTCAAGCATGAAGTTACAGTTATTACAAACTTGATTACAGTCCTTGATGTGTAGAACAAAAGACTCAATGGGCGCGTAGCTCCAAAAAATCATAGTTTTAAGATATAAGCCTTTGAAGTTATAGGTACAGTGAGGACGTTTGAGTTGGAATAAATTCATTTCCTCGAGAATGGACGACTCTGGAAATAAATTACAAATCAGGTCGATTTTTATTTTTAAATTATAATTTTTTGGCATATACAGTAAGGTCTCGTTTTATACGGTGGATACGTTCTACAGAAAAGCGTATAAAAGAATCGCATAAAAAGAGACTTTACTTACATTGAAAAAGTAGGGATACGTTCCGTAGTTTTCTAAAATCACATAAAATGGTGGACGTTTGTTCACCAAAAATTGTATGTGCTTGATGCTTTTTTCTCCATTAGGCCAAATAAAATCTTAAAGAAGGAATTAAGAACGCAAACTAACGATATTGAAATTGCAAAAAACTTCTTCTAATGAAACATAAAACTTTATGACACTTAATTAAATGTTTCATTCCAGAAATCAAAATGTGCTGTTTATTATACTGCAACTTGAAATCAGCAACATCTGCGCCCGGTTTCATAATCAACTTAAAGTCAACATTAACTAAAGTTCACTTTAACGTTGATATTTACCCATATAAATTGCATTGATAAAGGTGGCAACTTAAAATTTAAAGTCCACTTTAACTGATTATGAAGCCGAGAAATAAACTCTTAAATACTTAAACATTTAAATTTCATTTCAAAAGAATTACAGGTTATACCTTTCAATGCGAAACTCAGATTGATGTAATAGCTACATGCTACATCATGGAACAAGGGGAATACTCGAATTGCAAACCCTCAAATTAATGACATCTGGATGTGAATAGTTAATATTAATTATACTAGCTATTAATAATAGAAATTTTTGGATGAACTACAAACCGCATAACTTCAAAATCGCATAAAAAAATCCGCATAAAAAGAGACCTTACTGTATATCATACGAGTGACGTCATCCGTCTGGGCGTGATGACGCAATCGATGATTTTTTTATATAAGAATAAGGGTCGTGCCATAGCTCATTTGAAAGCTTATCAAATTCTCTATTCACTAATATAAACATTAACAATATTATTTATACAGGGTGCCCAAAATAATTTTTTGAATTAAATTAATTGAGACAAAAAGAAGAATGCATATAATTTATTTAATTCGAAATACATTTTACTGTTGTACGAAACCATGAAATAGCTATTTGTATAACAAGGGAGGAAAGTGCTACTTTTCCTCCCGAGAATGAAGTTTACGGCCCGGCGCGTAGCGGGGGGCAGTAATCATTCAAGGGAGGAAAAGGCAGTTTACTCCCATGTTAGTTGTATACACGTATATCATACAATATTTTTTCTACAAACGTCTTATATATCAACAACTATAATTTATTCATTCTCAATTACAGGACAATATCTACAAAAACTTTTACTGGAATTTGACTGACATTCCATTTTTATATTTTTCTTGAGATTACATTAAAACTGCCTTTACTGTCAATACGTAAAGCATAACAACTATAGATAGTCCAGAAAGCCACTGCGCGTCCGCTAGGAAAAATGTTCTGATTCGGAATTTTTTGCACAATCTTACTCAAAAAGGACTCCATTTAACAAATTTGCATGTTGCCAGGACCAAAAGGTGGTCAAAAATTTTTTAAACGTTTCTTTTTGGTTTTTTCCCCAAAATTATTTTTTTTGCATGGAAAAATTTTTTTTTAGGTTTTTTGGATCATTCCAAACAGAAAAGCTCTTTAGTGACTTTTCTCTAAAAATTATAGTTTTTGACATATAAGCGATTAAAAATTGAAAAATTGCGAAATCCGCCATTTTTAACCCTCAAAAACTAGGTGAAAAACTGAAAATTTGAATGTTGCCAAGGTAGGTAGATATTCTTTAAACATCGAGTGATGAAATCCCGAAGAGTTTTTTGCAATACAATATTCAAAACTCCTTTGTTTTTTAATTTATAATCAAGCGTGCGCGACACTATTTTCCACCGACAGTATGGTGCCAATGAAAGGAATACATTCGTTATTTCGTAAACCGGCGACTAAGGAAAAATCCCGAAACCGGTCGATTTTTATTCTTAAGTTATGATATTGTGGCATATAGGGTATACTAGTGACGTCATCCGTCTGGACGTGATGACGTAATCGATGATTTTTTAAATGAGAATAGGGGTGGTGTGCTAGCTCATTTGAAAGATTCTTCAATTATCTATTTAGTAATATAAACATTTACATAATTATTTATACAGGGTGTCCAAAAAAAATTTATTAAATTAAATTACTTGACAAAAAAGAAGTAGAAGGACACCCTGTATAAATAATTATATAAATGTTTACATTACTGAATAGAGAATTGAAGAACCTTTCAAATGAGCTACCACACGACCCCTATTCTCATTTAAAAAAATCATCGATTACGTCATCACACCCAGACGGATGACGTCACTAGTATACCCTATATGCCACAATATCATAACTTCAGAATAAAAATCGACCTGTTTCGGGATTTTTCCTTAAAATGGCCGGTTTACGAAATAACGAATTTATTCCTTTCATTTGCACCATACTGTCGGTGGAAAATAGTGTCGCGCACGCTTGATTGAAATAAAAAAACAAAGGAGTTTTGAATATTGTATTGAAAAAAACTCTTCAGGATTTCATCACTCGATGTTTAAAGAATATCTACCTACCTTGGCAACATTCAAGTTTTTCATATAGTTTTTGAGGGTTCAAAATGGCCGATTTCGCAATTTTTCAATTTTTAATCGCTTATATGCCAAAAACTATCATTTTTAGAGAAAAGTATGTTTGGAATGATCCAAAAAACCTAAAAAAACTTTTTTCCATGCAAAAAAAAAATTTTAGGAAAAAAACAAAAAAAAACGTTTAAAAAATTTTTTGACCACCTTTTGGTCCTGGCAACATGAAAATGTGTTAAAAGGAGTCCTTTTTGAGTAAGATTGTGCAAAAAATCCGAATCAGAGTATTTTTCCTAGCGGATGCGCAGTGGCTTTCTGGACTAAAAATAACATCTTACTTTTATTGTTGTATATTCTAACAAATTTCAATAGTTTTTTTCTACAAACGTGTTAAAAATGTAATAATACAGTTTAAATTAAATTTTAAAAAACCTTTTAAACCGCTTTTTTCAAATTGCGCAAGTTGTAATATTGATACTAATGTTAATAAACGAAATATAAATATTTTGACGTTTCACAATTTGACAATTCACTTTTAACTGCAGTGCCTTAAAATTTTTAAAGCATTAGTGCTTTAAAGTAGCATTTTTAGCGCTCCTAAGGAGAGCTAAAATAGTATATTATGCAACGAGCATTTAATGATAGTCATTATAAAGCGAGTATGAGGGATAAGAAACGAGCCGTACGCGGCGAGTTTCTTATAGAGTACGATCTTCATAATGATAATTAAATGCAAGTTGTACACACTATTTTTTCTATGATCATTCACAACCAAAAAATATATTTAAATTTATTAATTTTGTAACGCAAACAAATTAAGTAGTTTGTCAGTTTGACAGTTTGTTTACATATTGAGAACTGTCAAAGTGTATGTGTATTTGAATCACCATTGGTCACTGCGCGTGTACCACCTTTATCGCATATGCCATATAGAGATTATATTGGTTAAAAATCTGTATCTTAATGAAAATCTGTATCATAATTATAGTATATTATTCAACTAGCATGTAATGATGGCTATTACTCACGATGATGAAGTTTGCGACACGAGCCGTAGGCGAGTGTCGTAATTCATCAGAGTGAGTAATAGCCATTACATGCGAGTAGAATACTATACTTTTTCTACGATTTTTTTTATTTTAATTAGTAAAAAATGTAATTATCCACCACTCGAGATTTAAATTATAATAATTTACAGAAATACCTAACTGCTATTTACCCCTAGTACGTGGCTAAATAATTGGTTGCCTACTATTACTAAATTCTTATTTACTGTAAAAATACAACTAGAAATAGTCAATATAAGTTCTATTCGTTTCCGAAAAATTATAAGCTTAAATTTGTACCTACTGTCAGTGAATCTAATAAATAGGAAATGGCTGTTGTCGGTGGACGTAATTCATAATATATAGTTATAATGTATATTTACCTTTAACTATATATAATATAATAATATATAACTATACATAATATGTTATAACTAGGGAGCGGATTTATATGCGATAAATTTTGATGAAATATGCGCATATATATGCAGTAAAAAATTACGAAATATGCGCAGGATATGCACAAAAATTAAAAAATGCGCAAATCGATAAACCACAAATTATTTATTCTATTCTATTCTAGGGGGTTCTTTTAAAGGGGGGGGCAATCTTATTTATTATCTTTCAAATAAAATCATTTTTTTTTATATATGCAATTTATTTACATTTTTTTCAAAAACTGATACCAATAGTTACCTATTTAAAATTAAACAACAATATCACTATTATATCTTCGATTATAATTCACTACAATGTGTTCTTCCAAATTTTTTACGAGGAAACATTTTCTTCGATCAGATAAAATATTTTTATAACTAGAAAAACTCCTTCCAACATCAACTGAAGTAATTGGGGCGTATTTAAAATAACTTGTTAAAGCCGAAAATTCTGCACCAAAATCAATTGCAAAATTTCCATTAAAAATTTCGCATATTATGTCCTCCAAAGTGTTTAAGCCGTTTGAAGACGGGATCTGATCTAAAGCATGAATATTTCAATTTCCGTTAGAAAATCGTAAAGCTATGGTTAAAGGTGTAAATTCTCTTAACAATATGGGATTTAAAAGAATCACCAGAATTATATAATTGGGATACAAATTGTACTAAATATAATAAAAGTAAATAAAATTCGTATTTCCCGGTAAACCATCCTTCATCATTTTAACATCCTACAATCATTTTATAACGGCGTACTATAAGCACTATAAGTACTATATGTAAAGATCGGGTATTTTCTAAGAAAAAATGAAAAGGCAGTGAATAAAGCCGTCTCTCTTCAGGTAGTTCTCGAATTAATAGATAGGACAGCCTGTGCGGGGAAATATTAGTGTCGAATTAAAAAATTTAAATTTGTTTTTGGACTTAAATGTTTTTAGATAGGCACAAAATATGCATGTTTCTTTAAAAATATGCAAACTTTAGTAAAGTTCTCAAATATGCGAAATATGCATGCAATATGCATTTAGCATAAAATCCGCTCCCTAGTTATAACAGATTTAACACAATATAACTTAAAAAACAAAGACAATATTAGTTATAAATTCCAATTAACATAAACAAAATGCGCTAATGGCACTGTCACTAAATTAAATGATAAACGTCAAAATTTTTAGTAAACAAGATATAAACCTACAAAATATACTGACATAGTTACAGTTAAAATTCCTTGAAAAATTTTTCGAAGTTAATTATTGGTATAAATTACAATAATTATTGTATTAAATAAACAATTTTAAGTAATTTTATTTGCAGTTTATATACGATTAATATTAAAAGTGGCATGCGCCACTTGAATCTAACTTCAGTCCGTGAGTAATGACCCGCGAGTAACTTCAGCCCGTGAGTAATGAATTATTACTCACGGGTACAGTAATGGGTGCTATTATCTATGAAAAAATAGCGGATAATGAGCATGTTATTAAACGGTCGTAGAAAAAGTTCATTATGATACAGGTAGTGACATCATCATTGATATATTATATTATGAGAATAGAAAAATTGCATTTTTAACACGGTTGTAGAAACATATTCTTATTACATAATAGTGCAATATAGTTTTAAAATTAAGTTTAATAGAAATTATTGACAAATCTATTATAATTGTTGAAACTACTTACTTGGCATCACTGCTTGAAATTATCGTAACCGGAATAATTTAATCCTTATCTAAGCTTATAAAGGAGCGTATTTCTAAGGTTTGCATAGAAAACTGTAATAAAAATTTATATCTTACAAATTGTACCTATGTTAATGTTATTATGGGAGGCAACGACCAAAACATGCTTTTGTAATACAAATTTCATTGGGAAGTACATTTTTCGGCTAAATGTTCAGCTTGATTTTGATTTTTCTAAGGAAATTTTAACAAGTATAAAGCTGAACATTTCTTGCAACATCATTGGTTAAATCGAAGAACTAACTACATACCTAGTTTAACCCTTAAACGCCCAATTTTTTTAGGTTCCATGTACGCCCAAGGGTGGGTAAAAAATATCCACCTCGAAAATTATATTTATTGAGAGTTTTTGAAAATGGATTAAACTTAAGAATCTTATGCTTAATAAACACAGCATCTTCTAAAATATTAATATAAACAATTTACACACCTTACAACAAAATTAAAATGTACATCAAAATTAACATACCAGTAAAAACCAGTAATTCAAATTTGTCGATTTTCTCCATATTCTTCCTTTTAGCCTCCTCATTGGCGGATAATTATGTAGATTATGTAATTATACGTCGATAATTTATATGAATTATCTTCCTACCAACGAGAAACCTTTAGTAACAAGTTTTACCAAGGGTGTACTTTTTATGCCCATCCATATATAACTCAAGATGCTACTTTTATTTTCAAAAATATCGGTAGAACCAAATTAACATTCGATAAAGGTCTGTGTTTTTAACAATAAATAATTTTTAAAAAAATTTTAAACACGTAATAAATATGTTACAAGGGAATACGCATTAGGTGGACATTTTTTACCCACCCTTGGGCGTTTAAGGGTTAAAGAACTGCTTAGGATGATGATGGTGTTACTGAAAAATAATTTAGAATATCCTACATGAGCCATACGACAAGGAAGTCTTGCGGATGATGAATAAGGAAAGAGAGCTTATGCTGATAATAAATAACGGAAAACACAATATTTTGATCACATAAGCCATCAAAAGTATCAACTGCTCCAACTTATAATCGAAGGAAAAATCAATAGCAAAAGGAGACCAGGAAGAAAACGCAACTCTTGGCTAAAAAACCTACGACAATGGACGAATATGACCTCCATAGTATTCAGGTCGGCTGCAAACAAGATTAAATCGGCAAATCTAATGGCCAACTTTCTTAAGGATAGGGCTCCATAAGAAGAAGAAAATGATGGTGATGGTGATGATTGTCAGCAAATTTCAGTATTTTAATATCACCAGATTCGTTGATAGGTTTCCTAGATCAAATATATAGATTGTTTACAAGATAGGGCTTATGCTACTTTGAGGTACCTAATTCAAGATTTGTAGTCCTAGTTCCTAACGTTTTCTAGTTTACTTTAAGAGGATCGGTACGTATTTTCTTCTGCAATGCTATTCAAATGGGGATTCATTTTTTTCGAATCCTGAGAAAACTAATAAGTATTTTTGAAAAATTTAAACGCAGAATGAAAGATTACATTACTAGCGAGGGCCGAAAGTCCCTGAGAACTTCTATAATGTTTATTTTAATAAGTTACAGGGGTGAAAAACTAAGAGAAAATTTAGTGTGATTTTTAATTTCAAATATATCATTCAAAATAAACTTTTTATTTATTCTAAGGGACTTTCGGCCCTCGGTAATAATTTAGTTTTTCATTCTGCGTTTAAATTTTCCAAAAATATTTATTGGTTTTTTCAGGGTTCGAAAAAAATGAACACAATGCCGTGGTAACATTTTCCAAATCTATCTTTGTCTTACAACGCACTCAGCCGAATATAATATTGTCAGCATATATTATTGTCAGTCAGACACTGACAATCAGTGACAATTTTAAATATTTGACATTGCATCGGGAATATGTTGAGTTATTGATTAAATATTATTGATATATAGTGTATTTGATAAATAATTGATTTAAGACGTGAACTTATAAAAAGTTAATAAATAAAAAGTTATTTATTGTGTATTATTCGTGGAAGATCCAAGTAGAGAATACATCAGGATAATATATTCTGTGATCCAAGTATTTTGTTGTTAAAGATGTTCAAAAATTTTAAGCGTTCCATAACAATATATTATTAAAAAAATCACTTAACACTTTTCCTCTTTTCTCGATTGAGTATTAGTCTTTGTTGTACAAATAAATTATTACAATCACTGAATACATAGTTAGTGAAAAAATTATCACATTTATTAACTGAATTAATAATTTGCAATTATAAAAATAAGAGTTATCCAAGAACATTCAAAACCCATCTCTTTAAATTAATGATGACATTTTCAAGTAGAATGACATTCTAGTAATGTTTACATATCCATACCAGTGTGAATTTTACTACACGTAATTTGCCGTGTAAAGACAGAAAAAGTAGGGATACACGTAAAATATTTGCGAATTATGTACCCATAGCCTTAAGGTGAATTATTTGATTAAGATATAATTGTATTATTTAAATAAATCACAACTAAGTTTAATAATTCGTATGAGTTAATTAGTTTTTATGGGGAATAAGCCACAATTTTACTAAAAAAAATGATTTTATTAACGTTTCGACGCCCAAATCGGGTGTGGTTGTCAAAATACAAAAAATATTAATATTTTATGTATTTTTTGTATTTTAAACGAAACGTCAATAAAATAATTTTTTTAGTAAAATTGTGGTTTACTTCCCATCAAAACTAGTTAATTGCATAAATGCCACAAGAAAATAGCTTCAGAACAACATTCGTCTGAGTTGTTAATGTAGAATTTATAGATTCACTTTGTCATATTGCTCCCTAAACATCAAAAACTAACATTACGGTTAACTAGTTTTCATGGGAAATAAGCCACAATTTTACTAAAAAAAATGATTTTATTAACGTTTCGACGCCCAAATCAGGTGTCGTTGTCAAAATACAAAAAATATTAATGAATTAAACAAAAATTTTGTTGCTTAGTAAATAAAATTTCTTCAAATAATTTATTTAATCTGACTCAATTATATCGGCAATTCAGACGTATATTATATATTTTATAGTAGAACACTCGAAATTGATATTGCCAATATTTATGAGTTGCGTTCCTGGGACGACTTTATTGAAAGATAGTTCATCGGATTACATGAAATCAACCCCAACTCAAGAATATCCGTGACAAAAAAATCATTACATGGGATCTGTCTTTAAAAAGACAACCACATGCAATGGTGACAGTAAAATTCACAGTAAAATATCACCATTGCATATGGTTGTCTTTTTAAAGACAGATCATATGCTATGATTTTTTTGTGACGGATATTCTTGAGTTGGGGTTGATTTCATATAATCGAATGAACTATCTTTCAATAAAGTCGTCCCAGGAAAGCAACTCATAAATATTGGCAATATCATTTTAAAGTCTTCTACTTTAAAATATATAATATATGTCTGAATTGCCGATATAAATGAGTCAGATTAAATAAATTATTAGAAGAATTTTTTTTACTAAGCAACAACATTTTTGTGTAATTCATTAATATTTTTTGTATTTTGGCAACGACATACAATTTGGGCGTCGAAACGTTAATAAAATCATTGTTTTAGTAAAATTGTGGCTTATTTCCCATCAAAACTAGTTAATTGCAAAAATGCCACAAAAAAATAGCTCCAGAACAATATTAACATTACGTTAGAAAGATTTGACATGAACGAAATAATAATGTCAGTTGCTAAAGAGCTATTGTCTATTTTTAGCCCAATAAATGAACGGGAAATACGTCGATACGGTGTAATTTTCAGGGGGAACTCCGAATTGCATGCAAATTTGGATTTAAGTTCTACCTACCGTCCACTTCAAAGTTGAATTTGTACCGTTGGTTGCTTTTGATTGGGGGGTGACAGTCACCCTTTCTCGGGGGTGAAAAAACGCGCGTTAAAAATAAGTTCGGAAATGGATAAATTGACTAATTCTAAGAAAATTTTATTCTATATAGTTTTTTGTATAAATGAATACTTTTTGATTTATTTGCTATTGAAAATATTTATTTTTCGACAAAAAACCACGTTTTCAGGAGGTTTTTTGCAAATAACTCCAAAGTAAATAATTTATCGAAAAAAAATATTTTTTAGCAAAAATGTAGCTTAGAAAAAAATGAAGAGTAATATATCCGTGAAGTCTTTATCTATATCTCGAGCAAAAGCAAAGCTGTAGCTCAGGAAATATACGTTTTTATTCTTCAAATTCCAAATCAAGTATTTCAACACGAAATAACGAAAAAATGAAGAACTTTTCGAGAAAACCCCATTTAAAATTTCTTAGAGTGATTAGAAAAATCTTTATTTTAATTGTTAATAAAAGTTTCTAGCAATAAAAATAAGGGAGTTACGCTCAAAATGAAGTTGTCCCTTTTTTTGATAAAAAAATTGCGAAAATTTCCTGGTGTTTAGCACCTTATTAAATAAAACTAATCGTTACCGCTTTACAAATAATTTTACTAACCTATTTTTTTACATGATTTATAAGTTTCACATCTATAAGGTTATTTTGAAAAAAGGGATATTTTTTAAAATTTATAGAAAATTTTTTTTACCATAAAATCAATTTTTTTTCAAAAATAAGCACTTTAAATCAATCAAACTTACGGATCATATAAATAATACACAAAGTAAATGGTAAAGCAGTAACGATTAATTTTATTTAGGGTGCTAAATAGAGGGAGATTTTTATGATTTTTTTTTACAAAACAAAGGGGCAAACTTTTCTCTCAGCGTAACTCGTTTATTTTTGACGAAATAAACTTTTATAAAAAATAAAAATAAAGCTCTTTTTAAACACTTTAAAAATAAATATTAATAATTTTTTTCCGAAATTTGCTTAATTTGCCAGTGATTTCACCTTGAAATATTCGATTTGGAATTAGACGAATAAGAACGTATTTTTTTGAGCTACAACTTTGCTTTTACTCGGTTTATAGACTTTATTAATACACCATTTTTTCGTTTTTTTTATAAGCTAAATTTTTGTTAAGAATATTTTTTTCGATAAAATATTTACTTTTTGAGTTATTTGCGAAAAACCGCCTGAAAAAGTAGATTTTTTTTGTCAAGGAATAAACATTTTCAATCGCAAATAGCTTGAAAAGTATTGACTTACATAAAAATCTCTAAAGGGCCAAAGTTGCTTATAAGTAAATTTATCCATTTCCGGACTTATTTTAAAAATTATGTTTTTTCACTCCCGAGAAGGGGTGACTGTCACCCCCCAAACAAAAGCAACCAACCGTAAAAATTCAACTTTGAAGTGGACGGTAAGTAGAAACTAAATCCAAATTTTCATGCAATTCGGAGTTGCCCCTGAAAATTACACCCAAAAACGATCATTTACTGGGCTATTTTTATTGAACATTTTAAATCCAAATACTGAGTTTGTTCTTCCTTACGTTTTGACACAAAATAATTAAGTAGGTAGGTACCTACTCTCTAATATTTACAAGCAGACAAAGTACAGTAGAAATAATAAGTTTAACAAATAAATCCAAGCAATTAACCCATCCTGAAATAGAGCTTTTAAGATTGAATTACGATATTTCAAAGCTCGGAGAAGAAGTTATTATTGTTTGGATCGAATGCCGTTCCGGGATAAAGGGTAACATAATAGCAGATGCCTTGGGCAAAAATGTATTATTAAGCGGAGAAAACATAAACAACAATACTCTACTGGTATCAGATATAGATGGTTGTGTAATAAACATTGTCTCAGATTTAAATAGCAAACAAATTACGTAGAATCCGAAAAAGAGTCATCCTTTCCACAATGGAAACCCAATTTTTTTCAAAAAAGATGGTTTTAATCAGAAAACAAGAGAGGATTGTAAAAACTATTAACAAAATAAAGTCAAAACATGTTGTAACTGCCTTTGATCAAGACCAAGAAAAACAAGATAAATCGTTCAGACACTCCAACCTGTACCCGTGAATAGTATGGAGGTTTATATCATATTAGAGCAGTGGTTCCCAACCTTTTATGTCTGGCGACCCACTTTCTCATGTTTTTTCATATTCGCGACTTATCCCTTACCCATGATGATATATAATGTACATTATTCGGCTACTGTAAGAGCCACGCCGCGACTTATCTAAAATCCGCGCGCGACCCACTAGTGAGTCGCGACACACCGGTTGGGAAACGCTGTATTAGAGTATAAAAAACAACAGGAACATACTGCAAGTTTTTATAATAACTTGCTAAAACTAAATGTGCTTGTCTCTATTTCACATTTCACTGGAAACAGAAATTTTCAAATTGTGTTTTAGGTTAATTAGAAAATGTAAGTATAATTTTAAAATAATGTACTAATAATAGAATAAGAACGAAAGTTGTAAGATATCTGCAAAATACACAGATACTACACAATATGAGACGAAAAAATAAAAAACTATAAAACAAAATATATACTTGTGTTTTTGAAGTATCGCCTATTTTTAACGAATAGTGTTTTTGTTGAAGTTTATTATTTTTTCTATGATTTTATTTTATTGACTATATGTTTTTTATTATATAGGTAAGCATGTTAATCCTAATAGTTTGGTTTCTTTAATTATTTGATATATTTTGTAACGAATTTGAGTCATTTATAAATCTGTGATTAAGAGTTATTGGCGCCCATTTATCTTCGCAATTTCATAGCATTCAGTATTTCTCATTTTTTTGTCAAACTGTTCTCTATCATCAACATGATGGGCATTTTATCTGTCAATAATTATCAACTGTTATCTGTCTTATTCATACCCACATCCTATGACACTCCCGATAATCAGGAACGAGGCCTATTTTTTTGTGTTACTATGTACCTGCGTATTACCACTTAAAATCACTATTTTTCCGTTTAACCCATGCGTTGGAACTTGATCTTCTTATCTTTGTCCACGTTGGGCTAAATTATCGTTACAAAGGTACTAAAATAAAAGGAAGAAAACCTGGCCCAGTTTGATGTCTCCTATCCTTTCAAACAAAGGAAAAAATAAGTAAGAACGATTTTTTGAAACTACATTTTATTAATAGACAAGGCGAAAACGGCGGGTTCGAAGGGAAAAATATTCCCATGAGATTTTTTTGCATGATCACATTCGTGAGACATCCCAGAATAAGGTTCAAGAAGTCTCCCATGTGAAAAGTGGGCCAATTTTTTTTAACAATTTTTTTTTAATCAAATTGCAAGAATCAATATTTTTGGCCTGAAAATTTTTTTTTATTTTTTGGACCATTCTGGACAAAAAAGGTCTCTTATAATTTTTCTCTAAATTGATCGTTTTCGACTTATAAGCAATTTAAAATTGAAAAAAACGAAAAATGGCGATTTTCAAGGCTTAATAACTCGGTTAAAAGTTATTATTATGAAAGTCAATATATGACTAAACCAAAGTTTAAAGCCCCCCCTACAATATCCTGAAGAAATTTTTGTCATTATTTTATTACTAAGCTGTTATTTTTAAGTAATAATAATAAGCGCCATGCACGTGTGCGGGGCTGTAAATGCTGAGTGCGAGAGAGAAGCCATTCCAGCAGTCCAATTGTGCATCTTACTCGCACTCACATTTACAGCAGCGTCAATACGATCTAACCACTCATTGTTATTAATTAAAAATAACAGCATTAGTAGTAAATTAATGACACAGATTTCTTCAGGATTATGTAGCGGCGACTTTAAACTTTGATTTAGTCACTTTCTGACTTTCAAAATAATAATTTTTGACCGAGTTATTAAGTCTTAAAAATGGCCATTTTCGCGTTTTTCAAATTTTAACTTGCTTATAACTCAAAAAACATCAACTTTAGAGAAAAATTAAAAGAGACCTTTTTTGTCCAGAATGGTCCAAAAAACCTAAAAAAATTAGTCCGGGAAAAAATATTTATTTTTGCAATTTGATTAAAAAAAAATTGTTAAAAAAAATTGGCCCACTTTTCTCGTTGGCGACTTCTTGAACCTTATTCTGGGATGTCTCACGAATGTGATTATGCAAAAATATTTCATGGGAATATTTTTCCCAACGAACACGCCGTTTCCGCCTTGTCTATAGAACAAAGAAATAAAAAGGTCTAGTATTAATTTAGCAATTTGACAGAGAATTTTCAATGCAAAAATGAGTCACTTTAATTATTATGAGAAAATAAACTATATCTATAACATGTGTATCAAAAGACTGTTGTGATTTTAATTTATTTTTATCATACACTTCTGTGCAAAGCATAATGCCCTTGTTTGAATATACTAAACAATAGAATAAACATAAAAACCATCACACAAAGATGCAAAATTTGCAAAGTCTCAGTTGACGTACCTTTACATGTCGCTGTGTACAACAAAATAAAACTAAGAAGATAAATAAAAGGGGAATTACAGAGAGCCAAAGAGAAAATAATGCTTTGTTAAAACAGCGAAGCGGTCCTTCAAATAATAAAAGTTAATTAAAATTGCACTTATTTGCTCGTTATTCTATTTTTTCTTCTACTACTATTCTTCTGGGAACTGGTCTTCTTCTCTTTGTCCACATTGGACTAAATTATCTTTACAAAAGCTCTTAAAACGTTCGGTACGCATCTTGAATAAGCGCTACTTGTCTGGTACCACGTACTTAAATCGTTCATTTAGTAGCACACTGATAAACCTTCGTAACGCTACTCGTGCGTCAAAGGCACCGAACGTGTTAAACAAGAAGAAGAATAAAACTTGTCCCAGTCTCATGTTTTCTATTCTGTTCAAATTAAACACAAAAATATGTAAGAACATTATTTTTACTTCTTCTTCTTCATATGACTCATCCTTTATTTACACGGGAGAGCATGGTCCATTTACTCTGTCTGCAGCGGCTCTGAAAAGTTGATATAGTTGTTTTTACACTCTACTGCTTTAAATTTTTTAACCAGGACGTTCGTTGTCTCCCTGGTCCTCTTTCTCCTTCCACTCTCCAATAGCCAATAGTATCAATACATATTTTTCATTTCTTAATATGTGACCAAAAGAGCTCATTTTTTTTCCTTCATAATGTTGACTATTTCTTTTTCTTTTTTCATCTTTCTTAATATTTTCGTGTTTGTTACGTCTTGTGTCCATAATATTTTCCACATTCTTCAATAACACCCATCTCAAAGCTGGTAAGTCTTTTCCAGTTGCGTCCCTAACGATCCAGGCTTCAACTCCATATAAAATAACAGGGAATACTTAACATCTCAGTTCTCTAGTTCTAATTTCTATTCTCAGTATTCAATTGCATAATACTATTTTCATTTTATTGAAAGCGCTTCTGGCCGTCTTATTGCGTCGTTTTATTTCAAGGCTGCGGTCACATTGTTCATTTAGCTTACATTTCAAATATTTTTATCTGAGTACATTCTCTAAAGCTTTTCTTTTAACGTAGATTGTTCCATCTTCAATCCTGCCCTTACTGACAATCATGATTTTTGTCTTCTTTTTATTCAGGTCTATTCCATATCTCTCGCAGTACTGCGGGTGTTCGGTGG
Organism: Diabrotica virgifera virgifera; assembly: GCF_917563875.1. Taxonomy (NCBI): domain Eukaryota; kingdom Metazoa; phylum Arthropoda; class Insecta; order Coleoptera; family Chrysomelidae; genus Diabrotica; species Diabrotica virgifera. Next base: position 276,109,092 of record NC_065443.1, read on the forward strand.
TACTGCGTAGTGCGATCAACTAAAATTCGCAAGTAGTATTGCTGTCCGCAAGTAGTATTGTATCGTCTGCATATCAAAAATTATTCACTAGTGCTCGGTTAATAGACATGCCTTCACTGATATCTTCTAGTGTTCTTTTAAAGATCTCTTCTGAGCACATTATGAATAATGTGCTTATTATGAATATGATATGTATGATATTATTATGTATTATGAATATGATAAAATTTTATAATCGAAAAAAATATAAATCACGACAGATCATAATTTAAAATATATATCAAAGAAAATGAAATTGTTTTTTTTTTCTTTCGTTTGGCCCCTAAAGACGATTCTAAATTCAAATTATAGCAGCCAGTCCAAAACGCGTCGGCGTCGTGACGTCAGATTATAATGTTTAGACTCCGCACCAACAAAGTAAACAAAATTGTGTATAATTTTAAATGAGACATTATAAACGTCAGTCGAAAATACAATGATGTAACGCCACAAGTGTTTTTGATCGTTTGAAATGATTTAAATACATAGAAGATTTTAAATTTGCATTTCTAAGTTATTATGAGGTTTTAAGGCATGAAGTTTTGAAAATGTTATTTTTAAACGAAACTGTAAGCGAAACATTATTATGTAATAAAAAAATGTGCAAGTTTTCTATTATGGCTTTCTGATATTGGTATAAGTTTGTAGGTATTTTTACTACTAATATTTTAATAAAACAAAAAAGAACTAATATTGGTTTAGAAATTAGACAGAGAAATTAACTGCAAAAATGAAATCACTTCAACTTTTACATGAAAATAAACACCCATAATATCTATAACATAATATGTATAAAAAGCCTTTTGTGATTTTTATATATTTTCATTATACACTTTTTTACAAAGCATAATCCCTTTGTTCGAATATGCTAAACAGTAGAATAGACATAAAAACCATCACACAAAGATGCAAAATTTGCAAAGTCTCAGTTGACGTACCTTTACATGTCGCTGTGTACAACAAAATAAAACTAAGAAGAGGAATAAAAGGGGAATTACAGAGAGCCAAAGAGAATAGAATGCTTTGTTAAAACAACGAAGCGGTCCTTCAAATAATAAAAGTTAATTAATGTTGCACTTGTTTGCTCGACATTCTAAAATATCTCGAGAAATTAGAGCGGAGATCGCAGCAGCAAAACGAAATCCTTAGTCGACTAACTTAAATTAATTAGATATTAAAGATAAATTACAAAATCTTCTTAACTGGATGCAATGTTTCTAATTTGAATATGCAAATGCCGTTTGTTGTAGTACAGAAAACTATTTAGGTTTAGCCGTTTTGCATATATATTTCCGTGAGGATTGCCATTCTGAGGAATTTCTATTAATATTATTACTGTTATATATTCAAATAGGGCTCGACGTGGTTAAACTAATCAACAAATATTGCCAGGTCCTCTATAAACACTCAGATGACTCTATTATCCCGAACTATGCCGTTGTGTCGAATCTTTCAGTCGGGCTTATCATGGTAGCTCTCAAAATGTGTTTTACAACCTTTCCTTTTACGAACTCATTACATTTTAAACGAAAATTAAATATTTTATGAAGCGTCCTAGAAATATAGTAATTTTTTAGTGGATAGTATAAAGTAAAAAGGACATAAGCTAGACAAGTCCAGTAGAGGTAGCTCATATAATTTTATAGGATGATTTTTATTTATAGCTTAATAGTAATAATTAAAGCTCGGATTTATAGGCAACAAAAATTGAAGAAAAAGGCGCCTATATAGGCAAAGATTTTTATTAAAAAGGCAGGAATATTAAGATTTAGGCAAAATATAGGCAATAAAGGAATATAACTTATTATTTATTGTACAAAGTGAATTAACGTAATATTAACTTAAGGCAGGTATATTTACACATCATAATCATAACATTAGTATAAATAAACTAGTAACTAAATAACTGTTAATTAATAATTAAACATTGTAACCACTTAAAATTTTATCATTAATAGAAACAACTAAATGTTTTTCAATATTTTCGGTCTTAAAACTATGTCTTCGATCACTTAAAATTAATTTGTACATTGAAAACGAACGTTCGACATCGACAGATATGTAATTGGAGCATATTTCAGAGCGGATAATAAATCTGGCATAATTTGTAATTCCTCGGAAAATGTCCCATTCAAAGCTTAACCAACATTAGATAAAAACGAAAAACCTTCATTCTTGTCGAAAACATATTTCATTTTTTTTTTTTTTTAATTAATTGACCGTTACTTCCAGGTGCCGATTTAATTTTGGTCTTTAAATGATCTATTAATTTTACTGACTCACATAAATTTATCTCTTGTTTTTCTAATAAGGTAATTGTGGTAACTCTTAGTTTATAATTGTCATTGATATAAGCGAGTCCCTGTTTTAATTTGGGATTTTTTAATATTTTTTTTTGCCTCTCGAATGGCTTCGGAAATATCATCATCAAATTCTGACATAACTAATTCTATTTCATTGCAGTGTTCAAAGTAAAAAAAAACTGCTTCGAGCCAGGTTCCCCACGTTGTAGTTACTGGTTTAGGTGGCAAAGGGACACCGGGAAGTCTTTCTTTATATATTTGCACCCTCAACGGAGCCTTTACAATAACTTTTTTCATAAAATTTATAAAATTATTTACCAACGGAAACAGATTTCTTATTTCTTCAGCAATTCTATTTACCCCGTGGGCTACACAAGTGCAATGAATTAAATTAGGATAAAAAATCTTTAAATTAACAGCAGCTTTTAACATATATGCCGCAGCATCTGAAAGCATTAAAACTACTTTATTCACTGGTATTAGGGTTGGGTAAAAAGAGGTTTGTTAAACTATCTTGTACAAATCGATTTAATGTTTTCAATTGTTTGTTTTTTCCAATTCTTTAACGGCAACTAAATACGGTTTTCTCGCAAAGTTTTCGTTCAAAATTCCAGTCATTAAATTAGCTATATACCTGCCGCATACATCTGTCGTTTCATCCACGATAATATACAAAAATTGCCCTCTAACTCCCGCTCTAATTTTTGAAATACATTCCACATAACATATTTCCACAGTATGTTTTCTCAATGTACTCTCGTTTGGTAAGGATTTATTAAGATATTTTTCGAAAAAGCATTTAAAACTAAGGTTATTAACTTTATATAGAGGAATGTTGGATGCAATCATAATCTTGCATAAATCAAATTTAAATGCGTCTTCCTCCTTTTTTTTTGAACTGCTTAAACTATCCCGCAGAGATATTTGGGCTAACTTAGAGGAATTTAATTTTTCCAAATTACGTTTATGAATGCTGAATCCACAATGCTGGTCAATAAAGTACTTTTTTCTACTTGAAATCTGAGAATTTAAAAAAAATAATTAGAATTCTAAAACCGCTTTATAATTTAGTTATGTTGTGGGACGAGAAAAAAAGAGGAAAAATAAAACTTACCGATTTGCCGCATGGTTTACAAAATGCTCCATCTCCTTCTAGAGAAAGTTCCGAATAAGGTGCGATCCATAGCCTTAATTTAGATGTCATCTTTTCACAGAAATATCTAAAACGTTTTAAAACGTGTTCTTTGCTTTTCGGTATACGCAACAAAACTAAACTAGGATATAGCAATTTGTGACTAAACTCTGATACAGTAACCGACTGTACAACTGATAATAAACTAATAAAGCTTAGGGATTTCCAAATAGTTAATCCTTAAGTCTCGATCAGGTACATTTTCCTAGAAATCTGTTATATAAACAAACCATTGATATTTTATTATTGACCCAAAGTTTTATTATAGAATGGTTTAGTAATAGAATAATATCATGGGTAGTACCATGAAATTTTAAAAAAGGCACAAATAGGCGGAATTTACGAAAAACGGGAAAAAGTGCAAAAAACAATTATAATAGGCAAAATAGGCAAAAAAGGCATTTTGCCTATAATCCGAGCTTTAGTAATAATAATAATAAGTTTAATAGGAACGGAATGTAGGAGGAAGAAGACTTATGTATATAGGTGAGCAATTAGATAAACAAATTGCTAATTTAAGAACTCATTTTCAGATGCAGGGCGATACTAAGGACAAAAAAATGCGCACCTGGATGGGTAAACCTCTACACGGGTGACATCCCAATGAGGTCAGCCAAGATTATGTCGACATAGACAAGGCGAAAACGGCGAGTTCGTTGGAAAAAATATTCCCATGAGATTTTTTTGCATAATCACATTCGTGAGACACCCCAGAATAAGGTTCAAGAAGTCGCCCACGCGAACAGTGGTCCAATTTTTTTAATAATTTTTTTTTAATCAAATGTCAGTATTTTTGACCCGGACAAATTTTTTTAAAAATTTTCGGACCATTCCGGACAGAAAAGTTCTATTGTAATTTTTCTCTAAAGTTGATAGTGTTCGAGTCATAAGCAATTTAAAATTTGGAAAACGCGAAAATTGCCATTTTTAAGACTTAATAACTGCGTTAAAAATTATTATTATGAAAGTCACAAAGTGACTAAATCCAATCTAAAGCCCCACCTTCATGATCCTGAAGAAATTTGTGTCATTAATTTATTACTAAGCTGTTATTTTTAATTATTAATAATGAGTGGTAAGATCGTATTGACGCGGCTGTAAATGTGAGTGTGAGTGAGGTGCGCCTTTGGACTGCCTGAATGGCATCTCTTTCGCAATCATCATGGACGGCCGCCTAATACGTGCATGGTGTTCATTATTTTACTTAAATATAACAGCTTAGTAATCAAATAATGACAAAAATTTCTTTAGGATCTTGTAGGGGGGCTCTAAACTTTGATTTAGTCGCTTTCTGACTTTTATAGTAATAATAGACCGATCAAATAAAACTACAATACATGTAAATCAAAATGTAATTCCGTACAGGTTGGAATAAATTTTTTATCAAAGTTTAGGTCCAAACAAAAGATATTTTCAAAAAAGTATATGATTCATATGAGGAGATCATTGTTTAAATAATTAAAAATTGGTAATTTTTTGCACAAAATTTACTTTTTTGCTGCTGCGGTAATTCTTGTTTTTATTAAGGACTTTGCAATTTTTTTCTGCAAAGATGAAGAAACAGTCTGTTATATCAGACTTACTAAGTTAAATTTGACCCTTAATTTATTTAAATAATTGTAAATCAAATTTAAAAAACAAATTTCCAAAAAAATGTTATTTGAATATAAACAGGCACTATAAAATATTTTGTTTTGCAGAAAAGGTTGCGCTATGATATTACTATAAATTGAAAAAAAATTTGGTTGATAAATATTGAGTAGTTTATGAGATATTTAATTTGTTTTTAAAAAATTACCATTCTCTCAATCGCAAAAACGCAGTTGTTACCGATAGAGTATACAAGGTTTTAAGATCTCATTTGTTTTGCTTTTATGCATATTTTCTATAAATGTATTGACAAGTCAAAATTTCTGTTAAACACCCCTCCAAAATGGCGTTTGAAAATTGGTATAATTTGTTTAAAACTTATTTTTTTAATATCATCGCCGGGATTAAAAATTTTGAAATTATTTTTCGTTATTCATATTATTAGTAATTTTTGACATATCCACAAAAGAATAAAAATTTTCTAGGAGCCTTTTTGACCGAGATAGCTTTTCCCAGTTTAAAAATTCATAATTTGTTTATTTATCAATATTGACATTTAAAAGTACGCGAGTACATTTATTAACCTTAATAACAATGTCATTTATACACATAATGAAAATTGTAGAATATTTTTAAAAGTGATGATATTCTTTGCACCTTAAATTATGAAAACTTTTTGTCTAAAAATTGGCGGAGGAGTAGTTTCCAATATCTCCGTTAATAATGGGCCTATTTTAATGTTTTCTTTTAATTTGGGCTAGCATATAAAAATAATAGCATCTGCATGACCCTTTTTGCCATAAATAATCATTAACTAGTTATAAACAATTTTTTTTCAAATTTTTTTTCTCTAGTATTTTGATAAATAAAAGTTGGCAGCAAAGATAATCACAAAAGAGGATTAAAACAAATTTTTATTTTAAAAATTTACCAAAATAGTAAAATTTTGTTCAAGAATCATAAAAACTTTTTTACTAAACTAAAATGATTAAAGAAATTTCTTAAAAATAGGATCAAATTTGCAATTTAATTGAATCTGGGTGTTAACACAGTTTTGAGGGTTTCTTTTCATTTCTCTACTTATTTCTAGATCTTATAGTAGATTCATTTTGGTATAGTTATTATTAGGTATGCTATGTAAGATCCTACTATCTCTCTGTGGACTAAAGCTATGTTTCGATGCATGCAAATGATGACCAAAGCTAGATTTATCGATCTTTGACAGATGTTCTTTGCCACGAGATTTCACAGTCAATAGAGGGCGTAGACAATGAGACTGTCCAACCGTTGATTATTTTTCATATCCATATATACTTTTAAGAATACTAAAACTCATTGAGATGGATATTGGCAAAAGTTGAACAGCTTTCATTATATTGGACATACTCCTCATCTTTGAAAAAGTAAAAATATAACCTCTGAGGTACTTATTATGCCCTCTGTAGAACAATGCTTCCCAGATAATTTGTATATTTATTGCCTCTGGAGAATTTTATTACTGCAAACTGTAAATTTAAACGCCACTGGTAATACGACGCTGAATTTGTAACTTATGTAGACTTGTACGAGCCGAAATAAGTTATTTGTAACTTTCAGAATCATCGCTAATTTACGTCCAGATATGTGTCATGGGCCATGACAGCTTGCATTCGCTGCATTCGCATTTATCTCCTTGACCTGAATGTTTCACTTTTTAATGAATGTCGATCGATAATGCTATTTACAAGATTACAGAGTACTACATATCAACACTATTGTATACCAGACGAATAATAAAAATGCGAAAATTGTAGGTTTTCTATGTTGATTAAAAATAAAATATAATGAAAGATTAAAAAAATAATATACCTAATTAGACCAGTGCAAATAGCAAAAAAATAATAAAAAATTAATAGCAGGATGAGACCCATTCCAAATGAAAGTACACATATTAGATAACATGTGGAACATTTTTCACCAAATCTGGATGAGGGGAACATGGGTTGGGGGAGCGCTTTTAGGGGTGAAAACGGCTAATTACGATTTGCGGCAAAACGGCACATCCTATCGAAAAAAGTTAAATCGCAAAGTTGTAGGATATAAGAAGATCTACAACTTTTGTAAATAAGCATTTTTCACATAACCTCAAAATATCCGAGAAGATCGGAAAACTCGATGTTTTTGATTTTATTTTTTTTCTCACTGAAAAAAATTTTTTTTTTACCAAATATGGTGGAAACTTACCTCTTTATGTCCCAAACACGCTGTAATTTTTTTGTATAAAAATATTTTTTAAAACTCTTGTTTTTTATATTTAAGGGAAAATGTAAGCATTTTTTCAATTGAAAAATCTCCCGAAATTTTTTTAGCTTTTTTAAAGAAGTTGGCATTTTTTTGTTTATTGGAACCTCTATTTTCTGATGATGTAAAAAAATATATACAGGGTCTGCGTAACTTTGCACCATATGGGAAACTTTTTTAATATCAATTTTACGAAAAAAAGCCATTCTTTATAAAGTGCTCTGCATAGTCTAAAACCTAAGGTGCAATCATCAGATATCAAATTTTGTCAACAGTATACGAGGTATGTCAAAAAATAATAATTTCGCTCAAGAGCAAACTACCTTTATATTTCAAAATATCAAAAAAATTTATTATGAAAAGTTATTTGTAATTAAAAACCATATTCAAATATGCAATAACAGCCATCTACGAGAAAAAAAATTTCTGAGATTTTCCTAAATTACTGATTCCGAACATCATTTTTATTTATTAGACCTGTAATAACTCTTTTATTAATAATTTTAGGAAAAAAGGTATTCTTCATAAAAATCTGTGCATTGCCTAAACCTCAAGATGCAACCATCAGTTATCCAAGTTTGTTAATTTTATACGAGGTGTATCAAATAATATGAATTTAGAAAGAATTCTTTCTAAATTCATATTATTCGACACACTTCGTATAAAATTAACAAACTTGGAAAACTGATGGTTTTATCTTGAGGTTTAAACCATGCACAGATTTTTATGAAGAATAAGTTTTTTTCCTAAAATTATTAATAAAAGAGTTATTACAGGTCTAATAAATAAAAATGATGTTCGGAATCAGTAATTTAGGAAAATCTCAGAATTTTTTTTTCACGTAGAAGGCTGTTATTGCACATTTGAATATTGTTTTTAATTACAAATAACTTTTCATAATAAAATTTTTTGATATTTTGAAGTATAAAGGTAGTTTGCTCTTGAGCGAAATGAATATTTTTTGACATACCTCGTATACTGTTGACAAAATTTGATATCTGATGATTGCATCTTAGGTTTTAGACTATGCAGAGCACTTTATAAAGAATGACTTTTTTTCGTAAAATTGATATGAAAAAAGTTTCCCATATGGTGCAAAGTTACGCAGACACCCTGTACGTTACTGTGGAAAATTTTGTCACAAAAGGCAAAAATCGGAAATTTATTTTCAACCCCTCACCATTTTCAGATTCTCAGACGTAATGTAAGTTGCATAGCGAGTAGGTGCAGCCCAGCCAGACGCCGCGCCGCGCCGCTCCGCGCCGCGGCCATTATATGTACCATGATGACACATAAAAAGGTAAATACTACCTGTGTCTTATTCTCAATTAATCAATGAAATAATATCATTTTCTTTCATAAATAGTATGACTAAAATAACCTGAAATTTTTTTATTTTTTTAATTAACAAATTTTTAATAGTAATTTAATACAATATATTTCAAAATAAATTAGAAATAGGTACAGTCAGTACAATATTAACAAACAATAATTTCTTTCTTTTGCACAAGCAAATTTAGTTTTACTCAAAGAGAAAATTGTAAAATCATGATTTTGTATTTGTAGATTATCACTATGGATATGGAAGAATCTGTTTGTATAATCTGCAATGAGGCAGATAATAAGCAGTTGTATAAAATAAAAGAAAATGCTTTGAAACGTTTAGTGGAGTCTGGTAAAAAAATATTTGAGAGTAGACACAAAAAATTTGCCGTAAGGTTCCTATTGCCGTAAGGTTGCCTATCCGTAAGGTTCAAAAAGAAAAAGTGAGATATGTTCAAAATAAGGAGACAACAGAAAATTTATTAAAACATATTAAAGAACAAAAAAATGTGATTGACGTTGACAAAAACATTTTAGCTCGTTTGAAAAATTTGAAGTCGAAACATTGAAGCCGTAAACACGTGTCATTTTAATTGTGGATAATTGTACTTTGAAAATGCTAAAAATAGACTGCGATAAAATTTGAAAGTGCTTCAACTATTATAAAACCTTACAAATAGTACATTCTATCACGGTTTTTACTCTAAATTTTGAAGAGCTGCTTAGATTGACATGAAATTTGGCATACAAATAGCTTACATGTCAAAGAAAAAAGTGATATTGTGCCATTGTGTGCTTTTGCCCTGGAGTGACTTTCACCTCCTATTGGTAGTAAAAAAATATATGTCCAAAATAAGTCCGAAAATGGGTAAACTGACTAATTTTATATTTCGACGTGAAATATCCAAATTATTAAGCACTTTTTGGGGAAAATCCTTTATAACTTTTTTAAAGTGTTTAAAAAAATCTTCCTTTCTGTTTTTATAAAAAGTTTCTAGCATTAAACTTAAGCAAGTTACGCTCAAAATAAAGTTGGTCCCTTATGTTTTGGCAAAAAAAATCGGGAAGACCACCCCCTAATTAGCAACTTAAATGAAATTAATCGTTACCGCTCCACAAATTATTTTATTTATTTTGTGTTTATATCATCTGTAAGTTTTGTCAATTCAAAGTGCTTAGTATTGAAAAAATTGGGTTTTAAAGTAAAATTTTAAAAAATTTTCATTTTAAAAAATATGCTGTTTTTTCAAAATAACTTAGAAAATTGTTAGAGATACCAAAAATCTCGAAAAACAAAAAAAAGTCAGCATTGCTTTTCTGAATATCATGTATTTTTTTGTTTTTCTGTTAGAAAAAATTGATTAAGATTTGGTGTGTCTAAATTTGCATACATTCGTGATCAGTGACTCGTTCAACACCTTTTAACTACAGCCCTTTCAAAAATAAGGACTTTGAACCGATGAAACTTACAGATCATATAAACAATACATACGAAACTTGTGAAAACGATTAAGTTTATTTGAGATACTAATTAGAGGGTGATTTTCCCGATTTTTTACCAAAAAAAAGGACTAACTTTATTTTGAGCGTAACTTGTTTACTTTTTATGCTAGAATTTTTTTGTATAAAACAAAATGAAGATTTTTTTTAAACACTTTATATAAGTTGTAATGGGTTTTCCCCAAAATGTGCTTCATTTTTGGTTATTTCACGTTAAAATATTCCATTTGGAATTTGTCGAGTACGAACCTAATTTTCATTAGCTCTAACTCTTCTTCTAATAGGTATAGAGAGGTGATGTGTACACCATTTTTTAAAATTTGTTACAGGCTATATTTTTGCTAAGAATGTTTTTTCCACAAAATACTTACTATCACTGGTAAATAACTCGAAAAGTATTGACTTAGTGAAAAAACTCTATAGAACAAAAGTTACTTAAAATTAGTCAGTTTATCCATTTCCGGACTTTCTTTGGACGAATATTAAGGGGGGGCTAGTTCGGAAGAAATCGATGTATTTTTTCTTTTTTCAAGCATTTTTTAAATTTCTTGAGATGAAAAAATCTTTAAAATACGAATCATTAATCATTCAATAGTCTACTAAAAGGTAACTATTCCTTTTTTCTTGAACAAGCATTAGTTGTCCTTTATTTTACTAAACACAAAAACTAATTAAGTGCTTTCAATTTATGTTCATAATATTTTATCGTTAAATATCAAAAGAAACGGTTAAGGACTCCTGTAAATATTTGGGGGTTCTTCTTCTTGCGCAGTCATTACTTAACATTTTCAAGATTACTGCACTATTACATGCAAATAAAAGGTAAAATATTTTCTTAGTTTTAAGATTCCTACATCGATTTTTATTTAATATTTTTAAAACAATTCGCTGCAAAATGAAAATAAGAGACGTCTTACATTTCAATTCGTTCAGAGAGGACCATAAACGCCCTTATGTACGTTTCACCCTTATGAGGGATCGTGGGAGGAGTACATATGGTTCCCTCTGTGAGGTATATACCCCTCCAAAACATAATTTGATAATTTGTTGTTACGAGAATTCGAAATAATATCCTATAAATATTTAATTACATAAGCTTAGTTTGTAAGATACATAAGAACATGTTAATTAATATTTTATTACATGCATATTTTCTAAATAAAAATGCTTATTTTTGCGTAAAATACTGCATATTCATGCGAATATTTCATACCTTTTTATTTGTATATTTGCCTAAGTCTACGTGACACAGAAATATTTGTGTTCTCTACGTTTACATAATATATTAAGTTCATATCATTGTATGAAAAGTTTGTTTAGGATAAATTATTAAATATTGCAAAACTAGAGCTTAATGACAGATTATGAGTAAAACGTACATAAACAAAGTATTACATTAACAGTAGGTGGTCTGAAAAGTAACCACTTTTGAAATAATAAACATTTTTTCCTGAAATCTCTTATATTTTCTTCGCTTTTTATTAATGCACTCAGATTGCGTTCATTTATATTAAATGAATAATTGTAACTAAATCTCCATTAAGCGTCGACTATTTATGTGTAATAATTTGTACTCAACCTCTTGTTATATGATTTTTCATTAGAAACAATAAACATATCTATATATCTATCTATCTATCTATTTTCTTCGCTATGTGAGTAGTCGCCTTTTTAAACGTAGATTATGAACCAGCAGTAAGAAAAGAAACTAGAGATCTGGGAAAGAAAGGAGATCAGAAAACCTTTCGGAGGAGTATCGTAAGTAAAAATTTTTTTAAGAACACCAACAAATTCATCAAGAAATAATGCAGATGAATCGAAAGCCAATAATCATGGCAAAAGTATGAGTCCAAAGAGCTAGATGGTCATACTATATGAATACCAGAGAACCTAATATCAAAATGACACTGAAGGAGGGGAAATGGAGAAAAATAAGATGACGGCTAACGAAGAAATAAATGAAAGTTGTCAAGCAGGACTTGTCAGAGTTAGATTGAAGATTGGAGATTGAAGAGAAAAAGCAACGTACTGAAAAAATGATGGGAAATAATTAAAGTAAGACTTTTGGAAGCCAGGGTCCTAAAAGACCTGCAGCGCTTTTGTAGATGTATGCCGACCGAATAATACATAAATACATAATAATCAAAGGGGGCCAAATCCGGAAGAATAATTTGGATAGCTTATTCTCACTGCATCCTTATCATCCTCTAAAAGGAGATATCGTTTTCATAACGCTTGTGTCCGCAGGTACATAGTTTTGGAGCAACAACACTTTTGTCTTCTGCAAATACGAATTTCTCTTCTAGTTTGTCCAATAATGAACAATAAAATTTGCTCTTTATAGTTTTATATTTTTCAAGATAGTCAACTAAAATGACGCTATTTTATCGCAAAATACAGTTTAATGAATACTAATTCAATTTATTCAATTTAATTTTATATGCAAATATAATATGACAGTATTATTATTGGCTTATTTTCCATACATTGGGCTACACATAATTATTTTCTAGTAGACCTGGATCACGCGCACCAAAAAAAAGTTTATTAATATCAAGCTGAAAATTTGTTAATAGCTTAACGGTGTCTAGTCGTACATAGTATGGGAACACTGAAACAGGGGATGTTTTAATTTTGTAACGGGATTTTAATTGTGGAACTTGTGGAACTTTAATTGTGGCAAGAAACCCGATCCGACACAGATTTTCAAAACTATATCGTGGCGAAAAAGGAAGCAGTAGCAAAGCAGAAGCGTATTCAAACCTATACGATCAACTTAATACCAGGGAAGGCGAAACGAAGATATATAAAATAGCCAAATAGAGAGCAAAGAAAGCAAAATATTTTAATCAGATTAGATGTATCCAGATGAAAATAATAATATACTAGTTCACGAAAGGAATGTCAAAAAGAGATCGAAAAAGTACTTTGTCAGCTTATTAAATGAAGAATTTGACAGACAGCCTGTAGAGTCAACGGAGACAGTAACAGCAATGGTCACCAAAATAACAAACGAGGAAGTGGCTCAAGCGCTTCAAAAAAAAAAAATAAAGAAAGGAAAAGCGGTAGGGCAAGATGATATTCCTGGGAAAGTATGGAGAGCATTGGGAGAGACAGGAACAAGGTGGCTAGCAGGCCTATTTAATAGAATTATGGAAGTTGGACAAATGCCAGACGAATGGAGAAGCAGTATTCTGGTACCTGTTTACAAAAATAAGGGAGACATACAACAATGCACAAACTACAGGGCTATAAAACTACTTAGCCACACCATGAAAACATGGGAAAGAGTAATTGATAGACGGATACGTGAAGAGACCGAAATATCCAAGAATCAATTTGGCTTTATGCAGGGCAAATCAACAACAGATACAATTTTCATTATAAGGCAGTTGATGGAAAAATACACGAGTAAGGAAACAAACGCTCATATGGTATTTACTGATCTTGATAAAGCATATGATAGAGTTCCTCGAGAGATTCTGTGGTGGGCACTCAATAAGAAAGGAGTCCCTGCTGAATATGTAAAGATTGTAAGGGATATGTATGAGGGAGTAACGACTAGTGTTAGGACAGGTGTGGGAGAGACTGATAAATTTCATGTAAAAGTAGGATTGCACCAAGGCTCTATGCTTAGTCCGTATTTATCCTCATTAGTTTTAAACCAGATAACAGCGAAACTACAGGGTGACATTCCATGGTGCTTAATGTATGCTGATGATGTCGTGTTAGTAGGAACTAGTGAAAGATACTTAGAACAAAAACTGGAACAGTGGAGGCAAGCTCTGGAGTAAAAATGTTTAAAACTTAGTAGGACAAAAACAGAGTAGTTGGAATGTTCATTTAAAGATGGAGTTACTACAAATAAAATGGTATCTTTGGATGTGAACTGATTGTAAGAAGCAATAATTTTAAGTACCTGGGATCGGTATTACAGAGTTATGGAGAAATAGATGGAGACGCATGCAGTAGAATTAAGGCTGGATGGTTGAAGTGGAAAAAAGCGAGTGGTGTGTTGTGGGACAGAAAAATTCCAATGAAGCTGAAGGGAAAATTCTATAAAACAGCCATAAGACCGGCTATGATGTACGGAACTGAATGTTGGGCAGTGAAGAAGAAAGAGGAACAACGAGTGCATGTGGCGGAAATGAGAATGCTAAGATGGATAAGTGGAGTGACAAAGAAGGATAAAATTAGGAATGAGTATATTAGGGGAAATCTAGGTGTGGCACCAATTGTTGCAAAAATGAGAGAGCATATGTTAAGATGGTTTGGTCATGTTCAACGTTGAGACGTTAATCACCCAATACTAAGAATAGCTGAAGTACAGATTGCTGGAAGGAATAGGAGAGGAAGACCAAAGAAGAACTGGGGGAGACGATAAGGCAGGACAAGTTGGTAAAGGGGATTAACATTGATATGACCCAAGATAGAATTGGGTGGAGAAATGCAATTAGGGAAGCCGACCGCGTATAGGGATAAGGCAAAGGGAATGATGATGAATGATGATGATTTTAATTGTGGAATTTGTCATCCTGACAAGTTTATGATTATGAAAACTAGCTGTTTGTTTTTATTTTATATCTATATATCTTATTTTATATTTTATTCAATAGCAAACTTCATAAAATATATGAAAAAATGTTTGTCCGACAAAATACATGGGACGTTGTCGTAGTCTGAAGTTCGAAACCTGTAACCTGTTCCACAATTTATTATTCTTTTGAGAAAGGTAAATTTCCAGAGTGCCTGAAGACAGCCATCATTATTCCTCTTCATAAGGATGGTGAAATATCTAATACCTGCAATTATAGACCTATTACCTTACTACCGGTACTCTCCAAAATTATTGAGAGACTCATAAAAGCCCAACTTATGTCCTTTCTAGTTGAAAACAACATTTTATCACAAAATCAGTTCGGCTTTTTAAATAATAAATGCACCACTGATGCCATGTTTTCTGTACTACATGAGGTATATCAAGCACTGAACAATAATCTTTGCACTGCCACCGTTTTTTGTGACTATGCCAAAGCTTTTGATTGTGTAAATCACAACATTTTGATAAAAAACTAAATTTCTACGGAATTAGAGGCATTTCTTTAGATTGGTTCCAATCTTACTTGGAAGATAGGAAACAACTGGTTAGAGCAAATGATAAAGACTCTAGTCTCAAAAACATTGTATGTGGGGTACCTCAAAGTTCAGTATTGGGTCCTCTACTTTTCCTTATCTTTATTAATGACATCACTAATTTAAAAATCGATGGAAACATCTTTTTTTTGCTGATGATACCAGTATCACTTGGAGCAACTCAAATATTGCAACTCTTCATGCTACTATAACTTCTGATCTACTTACAAGAAAAACCTGGTCTGACTCAAATTTACTCTCGTTTAACGTAGATAAAACAGTAGCATTGTCTTATAAAGGAGCTCTTCAACTCTTAATAACAGCCAGATCAGTACCGTTGATTCTGTAAAATTTCTTGGCATTTTTTTAGACAGCAACCTTAAATGGTCCCTCCATATCGAGTTGTTACGGAAGAAACTCTCTTCAGCCTGCTATGCTATAAGATCTGTTTCGAATGAACTCAATTTTAGCATCTTCCAAAATAACATATTTTTCTTTGTTCGAGCCACATCTTCGTTATGGTCTTCCTTTTTGGGGTTCTGGTACAGCTGCCCAATTCGATGTTATTTTCAAATTACAAAAAAGAGCTATAAGATATCTGTTTGGCGTCAGAAGAACAACACACTGCAGAAGTTACTTCAAAGATCACGGAATTTTAACCCTTCCATCTTTGTATATTTTAGAAACTGTTTGCTTAATTCGTAAACATCTACATGTCTTTCCACCAAGACCTAATCATCACTACTTCACGAGAAATTCTACGTTTGACGTCTATTTGCCGACCCCGTCCTCGGAGTTAGTAAAGAAATCGATATTATATTCCGCAAAAAAAATGTACAACCATCTCCCCCTACAACTAAAATTTGCACCATCTTTTCCCAAATTCCGTAAACTGACAAAAGCCTACCTGTCTGAAAGACCATATTATTCAGTAGAAGATTATTTTAGTCAATAACTAAGAAATTACAGTACCCTTTGCACAAGTAGTATTTTTATTATTTTTTTATCTATATTTGGGTGTCATATGCAGCAGCTTAACTTTTTAACTTTTAAACCTTTTTTATTAATTATTAGGTAGACTATGGATTTGCAATTTATTTAAATTTTTGCAATTGATTACTTCTGTTTTAACTTCGATTTATTTATTTATTTTATTTAACTTATTGACGATTTATGTAATTTTAGTAAATTGGATTGTTACTGGTTTGTTTTTTTTTACTATTTATAAGCTTTGTCGATAAAATTGTAAAATTTTTCATGGCAATAAAGCATATTTCTATTCTATTCTATTAAAACTTCCCCTGTTCCAGTATTCGCGTACATCAAAGTTTGTCCCACTAAACACCGTAAACTATTAACAAATTTTCATCGTGCTATTTATAATCTTTTTTGATACGTGGGATCCAGGCCTATAAACTAAAACTTTACTGAAGCTTTTTCAGATATTAATTATGTATGTAAATATTATTATATGATAAATAAAGGCCCCTAAATTAGTATTATTCATTGAATAAGTTTGTCAAATATCAATAAAAACAAAACCTACTTCATGATTTATTTGTTTTTGTCATGATAAAAAATCAATCGAGTAAATAATCCACATCGAGTGGGAATTTGAACGTATATTTTTCAAAAGCTGTGTGCTAGGTATAACTTATTTTCTTTTCGCCCATTTCACAATATGTATTTAAACAATGGTGAAAACTTTGAATTCTTCATGCCTGTCTATCCGTCCGTCTGTCCGTGGACAAGACTCCTTCGTTGATAAAAGAGATAGAATAACAGATGAGATGTCAAATGATAGGTTATAACCCAAAGATGGTATCAAATGTTAGAAATCTGACCTCGGACTTCCCATTCCAGAGTTGCAATATGAAGTTCGCTGCCACAGAGAAACTATTTCTTGAAATGATCCATTATGTTTTGCATCACTACGAAATATCAGATAGCAGGCGGCAAATACTTTTTGTAGATTACCACATGAATACAAATTTCAATACGGATATTTTGGTGTTTCTAATGCGAAGCCTCTAAGTCTCTAATGGAATAAGCTTAAGAAATAGAGAGACAAACGAGGAAGTTCTTAATCGAACGGGGTGGAAGATATTATGGAACGTGTTACAAGGCAAAAATGGAGATGGAAAGGACATGTTGCAAGAATGAATGAATCAAGGACAAAAAATTGCTTGGGTGGAGACCACAGGTAGACAAGCGAAGCCGAGGAAGACCCCCATGTGATAGACCGATGAACTTAAAAGAATTGTGACCAGTTGGATAGCAGAGGTGCAGAACAGAAGAAGATATAAATATCTGGAGGAGGCGTATGTTCAATCAGCGCTGATTGATGATAATGATGAATACTCAGTCAAATAAAAGAAGTTATAGCTCCCGAACCAAACGATGGCAGGTAAAAAACAGTCACTGACTGTACACCCATCTAAACTTTACGCAGAAATAATCTCTCTTACCGGCCATGGTTCGCTCCGGGATCTGTAGCCATGTTAAGTAATTTGTATTAAGTTAGCAATAGTAAAAAAGCAGGAATTTCAGCATCTTAAATGCGACAAACTGTATATTTGCAACAAACTGTGTTATTTCAGTGAATGCATGGCATAAAAAAATGTCAAAAAATTATTCAGTTTTTTGTAATTGTGATTATAGGTACGGTAGCGGGTAGGAACTCCTTTAGAGTCCTTTGGATTCTATTGGATAGTCCTATCAGGGAAAGTGAATCAATCCCTTCCCCTCCGCAGATTCCAGGAGCTTCTTGACCCGGGAAGCTAGCACCTGCTAAGGGTCCCTTGTCCAGGGTTAGGGATGAAGTCCAGAACGGCAACCAAGGCGACGAAGACTACTTTTTGGTACGGCGAAGGTGGCGGAGCTGGCAACCCTTGATTTTAAGGATAGTATAAGATCAGTGTATGTGGGACTCTTTAGCTGTAGTGGAAGCAACTCACATAGGAGAAGGATACTCCGATGTAAAATCCCTGGCCCCCAGGTTGGGGGCTAAGGCACCGAGCTAACTCCTCGGTACTTATAAAATACGTACAATGTTAAAAAGCCTAACCAAAGCCTCGGAGCACAAGATTGGAAATACAGTAGACGGAAACTGCAAAGAAAACGGTTAATGAATTTTTGTACATGGAATGTGCAAGGTATCTCCCTAAAAACACCAGAAATCATGTCAGAACTCAAAAATGCAGAGATAGATATCGCGGTGCTTACGGAAACTAAAAAGAAGGGTAGTGGTTCCGAAAAGTAGGGTCACTATGACATGTTCTATAGTGGAGTAACTAAAGACCAAAGAGCACAACAAGGAGTTGCTATTGTTATTCGCAAAACTTTAAGAAGATATATTACTTCTTGGGAAGCAATTAATTAATCAGAGGTTTATAAAAACGAACATCACGATAAAAGGAAGCAGAATAGCCATACTAGGAGTATATGGCATTAATGAGGACGCATTGATCAACAATAAAGATGAATTTCTCGAACAAATGAACGATGAAATTATAAAAGTAGGAACATCTAGAGAGATCATACTTCTAGGGACTTCAATAGCAGAGTTGGACGGGAATTTACCAACAAAGTGGTAGGAGCACACGGTGAAAATACCAGAAACGATAATGGAACCAGATTAATATCAACATTCACACAAAGTAAATTAAAAATATTAAATGGATTTTATCCACACCGTGATATACATAAGTACACCTGGATACAACAGACCAGAAATCTGAAATCTATAATAGATTATAGCGTTGTAAGACAGAGAACTACAATTAAAATACAATATGTGCGAGCAGCCAGAGGGCCATCATGTGGCACCGATCATCATCTGCTAAAAGTTAAAGCGGTACTCCCAAACAGATATGAAAAAGAAAAAGAGCACATCAAGTCAAATCAGTTAATAAAACAAGTACGGTACAATCTTTACAGTCTAAACCATGAGAGTGTAAAGCTATTGTATAAAAAACGTTTAGACGAAAAATTAGAAAGTGGTAGTTTGGAAAATACCGAAGAACACTACGAACACATCAAAAAGTCCATTCATTTGGCAGCAGAAAAAGCACTGAGGAAATGTGACGAAAACCATAAAGGAATAAAACCGTACTGGTAGGATGAAGAAGTAGAAAAGGAAATTATAGATAAACGTCGGAAATACCAAACGTTCCTATCAACAAAATCAAACAACGATAAAATAATTTACAAAGAAGCCCAAGCCAAAGTAAGAAAGAAGATAACTCAAATAAAGAACGAATCATGGGAAAAGAACTGCCAAAAAATCAACACTTACATAGGAGGTAGAAGAAGCACAGAGAGTTGGAGATTAATTAAAAATAAGAGAACTAATAAGAAAAAAGACGTTATAGCACCAATAACAAGGGAAAGATGGGAAGAATATTTCAAAAAATTACTAACAGAACAAAGACCAGAATTTGTTAACATAGAAGAAAACACGATAGGTATACATATAAATTCATCACCATTACAAATAAGTAAATCAGAGATGGAAGAAATAACCAAATCCCTGAAAAATGGAAAATCACCTGGTCCTGGTGACATCCCTGCAGAATTAGTGAAAGCCGGCACAGACAAACTCCAAGAACAGCTAAGAAAACTCTTCCAAGATTGCTTAAATGGTGCCGAATTACCAAAAGAATGGAAATTATCTATCATGTCAACAATCCACAAAAAGGGCAGCAAGGATCAATGTGAAAATTATCAAATTAGGATGTATGGGAAACTTATTAAGAACAAAATAGAAAATGACTATAGAGATTACGAAGCAGAGGTGCAGAGAAGCAAGCTGGCTTTAGAGCTGGGCGGTCCGCAGTAGACCACCTGTACTCTATTACGCAAGTTATTGAGAAAAAAAGAGCCGTCAATAAAGAAGTTCACCTGGTATACGTAGACTTACAAAAAGCATATGACAGTGTGCCCCTCAGCAAACTATGGTCAACCCTACATCAAACCAACATTAAACATGGTCTTACCAAAGCAGTCCAAAGTCTGTATAATGGAACGACTGCAAAAATTAAAACTGGATCAAGGATATCTGAGGGATTTAAGGTCACGAAAGGATTGAAGCAGATCTGTTGTATTTCGCCTACATTTTTTTAAATTTATCTGGAACAAGCACTCAAGCTGTGGAAAAGAAAATGGTATGGCATGGGAATCCCTCTCAATGACGACACAACACTATACACTTTATGTTTCGCTGATGACCAAATTCTTATTGCTCAAGATCATGACGACTTAAGTTACATGATGCGGAAGCTAATAGAAGAATATAACAAATGGGGTCTCGAAGTCAACATTAAGAAAACTGAAGCCATGTGTATTGGAGGAACAAAGCAGTCCATTACATTAGATGATGGGTAGAAATTAAACACTGCGATGAATACAAGTACCTGGGCATGAAGATAACTCAAGATGGAACACTCGATGCTGCTATAAAAGACAGAAACATACAGGGTAGAAAAGCCATATCCATGATGAACGGCATTCTGTGGGACCAGACAATATCTAAAGCGAACAAACAGCTCATTTGCAATAGCATACTTAAAAGTATAATCACGTATGGCAGTGAAGTTTGGCCACTGAAACAAAGAGCGCAGAAAAGAGCGGAGAGTTGCTAGTAACAGAAATGGACTTTTGGAGAAGAGCAGCAGGCAAATCAAGAAGAGATCGGATACCGAACGAGAGAATATGAGAAATGATGGGAGTAACACATACAATAATTGATGACATAAAAACAAAACAACTGGTATGGTACGCCCATGTACAGAGAATGCCAGATGACAGGATCCCTAAACAGATTTTGGCATTGACACCACAAAGGAGAAGAAAAAGAGGAAGGCCGAGAAGAAGCTGGAGGGAGGGAATTGAAAAAGAACTAGAGGAAAGAGAAATCCCTCCAGGTCTATGGTTAAACAGAGAAGAATGGTGGTTAGGAGTCGGAGGGCGTCGGAGAACGCTGTAAACCGATAGTAGTAGTAGTGATTATATGTGCGAGTGATCGGATTAGGCAATTTCTACGCAAAATGGAGTTCATTGTGGAAATTGTAAATTTTGCTTAGGTGTTTAGTCGGAACCGTTTTGAAGTTATAATGCAATTATCATTCCCATACCTAAGCCAGGAAAAAATAAAACTTCATACAGACTAAAAAGACTGCTACCGGCTTTATCAAAAATCTTGAAAATACTTCTCAGTAAGCAAATATTTCCAATCTTAAAAACACAAGTTTGAGTTCAGAACACAACACGGAACAATGGAACAGATACATAAACTTGTAAAATTCATCAAAAATTAACTAAAAAAATAAAAGGTATGGTTCTGCTGCATTCCTGCACATTGGCCAGGCATTCGGAAATATACAGCATTCTGGTCTCCTATTTAAGCCAAAGAAAAACCTTTCCCATCATTTCTGCCAAATCCTAAAAAGCTATTTCCAACTGACATTTCCTAGTTAAGCAGAATAATAGATAAACAAGCTAAGACCCAAAAAGCCGGAATACCACAAGGAAGTGTCGTGGGACCAATTTTGTACTTGCTCTACGCTGAACTTACCGACAAGTCGTAACAGATCAACTTGTGCAACTTTTGGTGATGACACCGCTATACTAGTCTTTCACTATGATATTATAGTCATAGCGTCCAGAACCCTTCACAAAAAGGTTAACAATATCCAACGATGGCTTAAAAATGGCTTAAACATGGCTTAAAAAAGCGAATAAGAGTAAGTCCACCCATGTAACTTTCACCATGAAAAAAAATGTGTCCAACTGTAACTCTGAACGAAACACAGCTTCTACAAAACCGATAGCGTCAAGTACCTCGGAATCCACATTGATAGAAGAAAACTTAACTTAACTTAACTTTCACAAAAAGAAAATAACTAGGAATAAAATTCCTAGAAATGTACTGGATACTGTTATAAATAAAATTGGATTAAAACCAGTGTAGACTTGTGGTATCCAATTGTGAAGGGCAGCCAGTCAAACAAACGTAGAAATACCAAATTATGTGATAGAGCAAGACCTCAATGTGCCCTCCATAAAAACAGTTATAACAGAATATTACAAATACTCAAAGACCCCAAACGAGTTAGCAAACAAACTCACTGATGATAATAATGATGTACGACTGTTGAAGAGATTCAAAATAGTGGACCTAGCAAGAAGATTCGAATAACCTATAATTTCGAATAATTAAAATTGCTTTAACTTGTTTTAATTCAATTTATGTAAAGAGCGTAGGCAGGGATGTATTATGTCTCCGTTAATATTTCTAATGTAAATATATAGTAAAGCCATTTTTCAGGAAGCTTTACTATCTCAAAGTAAAGGAAACTACTTAACGGAAAATCTATTAACAACATAAGATACGCAGACGACACCGTGAATCAAAACAAGCTCTGCTTAACAACTCCAATTACTA
Source organism: Diabrotica virgifera virgifera (assembly GCF_917563875.1). Taxonomy (NCBI): domain Eukaryota; kingdom Metazoa; phylum Arthropoda; class Insecta; order Coleoptera; family Chrysomelidae; genus Diabrotica; species Diabrotica virgifera. The sequence continues at coordinate 276,131,896 of NC_065443.1, forward strand.
CTAAACCAAACAAACAATAAACAATAATAAACACAAATTCTGTGAACAATATAGACTAAAAATAAATATAAAAAAGGCCAAATAAATGATCATAACAAAAGAACACATATAAACAAACAAGCATATATTTGGAAAATGAATCGATATAATGGGTTGATAAATACAAATACCTAGAAACCTGGATTTATGACTATAATGATCAAACAACACAAATAGCAAGAAATGCGTTTGTAAAAATCAAAACAGTTTTCTGAAATAAAGACTTTGGATTAGAACTGAGAGTAAGAGCTTTGAGATGCTACCTGTTTTGGATACAATATGGACTTAAGTTGGATATCGAAGCAAGAACACATAATAATATAAGCTACAGTCATTTAAAATGTGGTGCTGCAGAAGGATGAATGGACACAGAAGAAAAGGGACACGGAAGAATTGAGCGAAATGGGCAAATATTTCGAAATAATAAACACAATCAAAATAAGAAAGTTATAATATCTGGGACACGTAATGAGGGGACAGCGATAAGAAGTCCTAAGATTGATAATATAGGGAAAGATAAGAGAAAGAAGGAGTATAGGAAGAAGGAGATTGTCATGGTTCAAGAATTTAATGGATTGGATTAAAAAATGCAATTCTACAGAACTCTCCACAGTAGCGGTCGATAGAATAAAGATGCTCCGATTGGGGGACGACACTTAAAGAAGAAGAAAAAAGAGAGTGATCAATGGATCTCCTTCTAAAGGTCAAGTTTTCAACTTTCAGTCAAGTAATTTATATATACTTCATCTAATTTACTAACCGTTGCACGTCATCCGCGTCATAGTCTGTGACGTCCCATGATACCAACACGAAATATTTAGGCGGTAAGTGTGTTCTTTTTTAGAATCACTTTGCCGAGTACACTGGCGTTACAGCCACTAGGCATATTTTATTATATACGCGTAGAAATAATATTTTGAAGATTTCTATTAACACCTTAATGCACAATTTTTTGAGAAATATCGGCCAAAAAAAATCAATTTTTTTTTAATGTAAAAAGAGACAATCTAGAACAATTTTTTGACAAAGAAATTACAAAAATACAAAAATAATCAAAATTTTTATTACAATTTTGGATTTTGATAAGATTGCAGAACACACTCAAATATTGTAATATTACACAACAATGAGCTAATTGGTAAACAGTGACTACTTTTGTGATTACAGAAAGTAAACTTGAGTATATTGGATATTTTGGTATGATTTCTAATTTTCAGAATATTAGATACTTTTTTCTATTCTCATACTATAATATATCAATTAAGATGTCACTACCAGTATCATAGTGAACTTCATTATGATACAGATTTTCATTAAGATACAGATTTTTAACCAATAGAATCGCGATATGGCATTCGCCATAAAGGTAGTACACGCGCAGTGACCAATGGCGAGTCAAATACATACGCTTTGACAGTTCTCAATATGTAAACAAACCGTCAAACTGACAAACTACTGAATTTATTTGTGTTACAAAATTAATAAATTTGAATATATTTTTTGTTGTGAATGATCATAGAAAAATAGTGTATACAACTTGCATTTAATTATCATTATGAAGCTCATACTCTATACGAAACTCGCCGCATACGGCTCGTTTCGTAACCCTCATACTCGCTTCATAATGACCATCATTAAGTGCTCGTTGCATAATATACTATTATAATATTATATTGTATTGTAATATACCTATTATATCATAATATGTATATGTGTAATATACTATATTACATTTAGACGAAGTAGTTTTCAATCCTAATAGTAAATTATTAATATTGAAAATATTAAAAATATTACTAAAAGATCTTTAAATTGAAAACTTATTGGTACACTTTCCTGGTGACACCTCCAAGACTTCTACAATTTGCAAGTCAAATGGATGCTGCAGTGAAGACGAGAGGGAAGGAATTCTACACTATGCAATTCACATCCCCCGTCTGCAGCTGGTAAAGTTCCAACGGAAAAATGCACCTAGTTACTCTACGGAGTAATACGACTATAAAATAAAAGATAAAAATGTATACCATTTTTATTCAGTTGCAATGCGAAGGCAAAACAATCTTACTTTTCAATTAGAATACGGAGTGCAGTCCAGTTCCTTGAACCGCGATTTTCGGCTCTTATTGGAGCCTTCATCGGAAGGAACGTAGGCACTGTTCTCCATATTTTAACTGATTCGTATCGAGAGGTTTTCCCACCCATTGCAACTGAAGTGATGATAGTAGGTGGCTAGCGCCATCTGGCACTGAAAGACGAAGTAGTTTTCAATCCTAATAGTAAATTATTAATATTGAAAATATTAAAAATATTACTAAAAGATCTTTAAATTGAAAACTTATTGGTACACTTTCCTGGTGACACCTCCAAGACTTCTACAATTTGCAAGTCAAATGGATGCTGCAGTGAATTCCTTCCCTCTCGTCTTCACTGCAGCATCCATTTGACTTGCAAATTGTAGAAGTCTTGGAGGTGTCACCAGGAAAGTGTACCAATAAGTTTTCAATTTAAATATCTTTTAGTAATATTTTTTAATATTTTCAATATTAATAATTTACTATTAGGATTGAAAACTACTTCGTCTTTCAATGCCAGATGGCGCCAGCCACCTACTATCATCACTTCAGTTGCAATGGTTGGGAAAACCTCTCGATACGAATCAGTTAAAATATGGAGAACAGTGCCTACGTTCCTTCCGATGAAGGCTGCAATAAGAGCCGAAAATCGCGGTTCAAGGGACTGGACTGCACTCCGTATTCTAATTGGAAAGTAAGATTGTTTTGCCTTCGCATTGCAACTGAATAAAAATGGTATACATTTTTATTTTATAGTCGTATTACTCCGTAGAGTAACTAGGTGCATTTTTCCGTTGGAACTTTACCAGCTGCAGACGGGGGATGTGAATTGCATAGTGTAGAATTCCTTCCCTCTCGTCTTCACTGCAGCACCCATTTGAATTGCAAATTGTAGAAGTCTTGGAGGTGTCACCAGGAAAGTGTACCAATAAGTTTTCAATTTAAAGATCTTTTAGTAATATTTTTAATATTTTCAATATTAATAATTTAATATTAGGATTGAAAACTACTTCGTCTTTCAATGCCAGATGGCGCTAGCCACCTACTATCATCACTTCAGTTGCAATGGGTGGGAAAACCTCTCGATACGAATCAGTTAAAATATGGAGAACAGTGCCTACGTTCCTTCCGATGAAGGCTCCAATAAGAGCCGAAAATCGCGGTTCAAGGTACTGGACTGCACTCCGTATTCTAATTGAAAAGTAAGATTGTTTTGCCTTCGCATTGCAACTGAATAAAAATGGTATACATTTTTATTTTATATTACATTTATATTATATTTTATTTGAGTAAAATACATATATTTGTTGAAAAATGAGCGAAGCAGATTATGAATATAAAGGAGATACGTCCCTAAGTGATAAGTAGCAAAATGATATTATTATACTTGAATAAGTAATAATTGTTATAGCTTACAATCCCATATAAATCACAAATATCAATAAAACCTTTGTTTTTTTTGCTCTCACAGTGTTATTTTCAATTCTTGATTGCATTCAATTGTGATAAATTATAGAAACATGTAATATAACGCAGCTCGAATTATCTCGTGTGTGCACATTTTGGCTAGTTTAGTGTGATCGAGGTAATTCGAGTGTGTACGTTAAGGGGTTAATGTTAACCTAAAGAAATAGACAATAATATGTTTCATTTAATTTGTATACATGGACTATAAAGCGTTTTTATGAAGCACATTTACTCGAATCACACTGTATCTGTAATCGAACGAAGGTGACATTTTAGAATAAATTGGTAGCATTTATTTGACCGTTGCGGTGGTGACACTTCATATTTGTTTATATTTTTTACCATAAGTATCTGTTTTATTATATTTACTGTTTTTATCATTTACTTTACTATAAAAACATCCTCTACTATAAAAATATAAATTTCACCTAATTTTATCACGACTTGGAATAATCGAGGTATCTAACAACTTTTTTAGTTGTTATTGTAGACATGTACAAAGAAACCTACCGGCTTCATGCCAAGAGTTCGGAGCCGTTTTGTAATTGTTAACAATACAGTGCAAAAACACTTGCACTACAAATCTTAAAAGATTATAACTTAATTCTTGTTCGCTATTTCTATAAGTTTTTACTTATTTACATTCAATATTAATTTGTTTTTTGTATAATCCACGTTTACAATAATTATGTGATCTATTTGATTTAAAATGGATTCAGGATTTTTTTATACTTTGACAACTATGTCAACTTAGATCTCTGGCGTAGATAATGACGTGCAACGCACGGTAAGTAAATTAGACGGACTGTAGTGTTCTTGGCTGAGGGCAGATTGGACCTAAATACATATTACAAAAATAGCAAAAAGTAGGCATATCTGCATCTTAAAATATGTGACAAACTGTATATTCCAGTAAATTCATGGCATAAAAAACTGTTGAAAATTATTCAGTTTTTTGAAATTGTGATAATGTGCGAGTAGTCGGCTTAGGCAATTCATACGCAAAATGGAATTCATTGTGCAAATTGCGGAAATTGTAAATTTTGCGTAGGCGTTTAGTCGGAAACGTTTTGATGTTATAATGGGATTATCATTGCCGCAGCATTTCCTGCCTTTATCTCTTCCAAAAACTAATCTGTTAAATCCGGACAGTCTTATCGAGGGACGTTACAAATTGAAAACTGAGATTATTTCCCCTGAAATTACATCAGTTTGTAGTTTATAGAAGTTCCCAATCATATTTGGAAACTGGGGAGATAACTTTATATATTGTTTTGTGTATGGTCCAGTTCTAAACTAATTTTAGTATTAACTTTAATATATAGAATGCGGTCAGTCAATCCAGCTTATTAGCAAGAAATAAATAATTTTAAACAATCAATTGGACTTCGTAAGTCATATGTTTTTACTCAGCGTTAACCGAAAATAGAACTGGAAGTCGTTATTTAAACTCTTCCTGCAACTTTGCGTTTTTAATTATTTTAAATTTGATTTCAACGTCGATTTTTATTTAATTTAGAGTCTTTTTGATTTATTTTTGGGAGACTATGTATAAAAACTTTTTTCCCGGTGGTGATATGAAAACTGTTTTTTTCTCTGTGAAAAAAGTATGTATTTGTTCTCGTCTTACTAAGGCACGTCGAATAATGTATCTCGGAAATTTGTAAGCTTCTCCATATTGCAAATGATAATAAATTTAAATTATTATGAAATCGTGCTCACAATTTAAAATGTCCCTTTATCGAGACCAGCTTATAGCAGGTACTAGCGGCGTAATTGTCCCCTGTCCATATGTTATAGCCAAAGCCCGAATTTCAGTCACTCCTAGGTTTGACTAGGCAATCATCAAGTCTGACTGATAATCTCAGTCAAAGCCCGAAATAAATTACAGTTTCGGCCTTTGACTAGTCAAACCTTGGAGAGAATAAGTTAGTCAGGCAAAGGTCGAAATTTAATTTTATGAAATCAGAGTTTGACTAGTCAAACCCCGATCAGCTATTAAAATGTCGTAATTTGTTAGATTAGGTTTAATAAAACGTCATTTTTTAATTGTAGTGTTTTTATTATTTTCGTATTTTTATTATTTCGTAATTAAAATAAAAAATAGTGTTTATTCTCACATGTTGAGGCATTGTGGCATTTAGAGTTGCACAATACGTTAGACTTTTTACTTTTGAAGAGCATTTTTTATTGCAGAAGCATTTTATAAAGCCTTGTCCTCCAAATTTAGAATCTTTTGTACTAATTTCTCTTAGACAGCTTAACGTCTGAAACATCTTCGAAATTAATAAAATTCTCTTTGCATTCTCTTATTTGATTTTTTGAATCAAGTTTATTTATTGTTCCGTATTTCGTACCAACTCTATATAAACCGTCAATTGTTTTATTTTGCGTGATACTCAAAATATTTCGAGCCTCTTATTTGGCTCTATCAAAACTGGGGATAGGTATTGTTACAGTTTTTCCGATTGAAATCGGAGGACATTTTTTCCACTTAATTGTTTCATAGCATTAGTCTGGGCATGAAGATTTATAATTTACTTTACTATATTTATTTTAATCTTTTCTGTCTGTGTAACAATACCTACTCCAGCTTTGATATAGCCAAAGGAGATGCTCGAAAGTATCATAAAATCTAAAACAATTGACGGTTTATATAGAGTTGGTACGAAATTAAGGAACAATAAACATTATTTTTTTCAAGAAATCAAATAAGAGAATGCAAAGAGAATTTTCTTAATTTCTAAGATGTTCCAGACGTTAAATTAAGAGACATTTAAACTAAGAGACATTAGTACAAAAGATTCTAAATTTGAAGGAAAAGGCTTTATAAAATGCTAGTGCAATAAGAAATGCTCTTCAAAGTTATGTAAGTGTAAAAAAAGGTCTAACGGCTAACGTATTGTGCAACTCTAAATGCCATAATGCCTCAACATGTGAGAATAAACACTCTTTTTTTATTTTAATTACGACATAAAAATAATATAAATTAAATTTAAAAAATGACGCTTCATTAAACCTAATCTAACAAATTACGACAATTTAATAACTGATTGGGGTTTGACCGGCTGAATGACATAAAGTCCATGCCATTAAAAAAAAGAAAAAAAACTTAGTCCCTCCTAGGTTTGACTAGTCAAAGACCGAAACTGTAATTTATTTCGGGCTTTGACTAAGATCGTCAGTCAGACCTGAGGATTGCCTAGTCAAACCTAGGAGTGCCTGAAATTCGGGCTTTGACTATGGCACATGTATACACATTTATTTTGAAAGCATCTTCTTCTGGTGGTGCTGTCTCCTGTAGTGTAGGTGACCGACTACACTGGCAAATGGTATTTTTCGTTTCTCATTATGTATCCTAGGTAGCCAACTTTTCTAACTTTGATGAACTTTAGCAGCTCTCTATCACTATTTATTCTCCTCAGGACATTTTCATTGGTTATATGGGTTGTCCAATGTATTTTCAAGATCCTCCTACAAAGTGAGAGTTCAAAGGCTTCTGATTTTAGGCCAGGGTAATAAGACAAAAATATACCCTGTTCGTGACACTTCAGCAGCCAGGGTACTGAAGCGTTTTTTCGACAAGTAATACCTATAGGAACAAATTGTAACTATTTCCTGCGTAGGATCTGGCGGCCATTTTTATTTATAAACAATTAACTGTCAAAAAATGACATTTTCCCTTTTTTTTTCAAATCAATGGAAAACAGTGAAACTTATGAGTTTTTTAGTACAAATATCTTTGAGATTATGGAAAAAGCTTTAAAATGACATATTACAAAGTTTGATATACTTATTTTCTCTACGAGCGTGCAAAAATGTCTACTTTCGCGCACGCATTTTAGTTTAGAAAGTTTCACTTTTCCGCACGCGGCTTTTACTTTTCCGCACGCGTGTTAATTTAGATATGTTAATATGGCCTTAAAGTAATTATAATACATGCAATAAACTAATATTTAGATATTATTTACTAATTTATTTCAAATATATCTTATTGTGTTCCTGTTTTAATGAAATTAACGCGACAATTCGGTGAAATAAAATTATTTTGACATAATAGTCGAAAGTCAAATCGGTAGACAATAACAGTCGTTTTGAATCATCGTCATGGAAACCAAGATCGTCGTCATGCTAGCTAATTATATTGAAAGTTTGGTTTTGACAACCTTGTCAAAGAATTAATTTGTGTATGTATTTTCATATTAATTAAATTAATTGATTAAGATTTGGTAATTTTTTAAAGACTCTTAGAAAAAATATTGTTCCTAACTCTTGCAGAAACTCTCTTTTCCGCACTAGACTGCTTGCCGAACTCCCGCTTCGCGTCGTTCGGCAAACTGCAGTCGCGTGCGGAAAAGAATGACTTTCTGCACTTGTTAGGAAAATAACTATATTGTTAATATAATTGCGAAAAAAGGTCGGAATTGCAAAAAAAATATTTTCGCAATAACTGTTGTAAAAATTAGTGTATAGGTTTGAAATTTTTGTCAAATGAGGGTTCTTTGGTGCTTAATATGTGATAAAAATTTCAAAGCGATTCATTCCATTGTTTAAATTTTATTCGAATTGTTTATCTCAGAGAGCATTTTTTTGCAATAACATAAGTCAGAAAAAATGACGTTAGAACCATTCTACAGGTGTCAAATGGAAGAGCATGAGCTATATTTTTAACTTGGTTTAAAAAAAGCGAATAAAAATGCATTTATTAGTAATAAATAATTATGCAAAAGTATCGTAAATCTTTCCTTATAAACTTTTTGGATAACTTTTTCCAAAAAAATTAACTTTTTTACCCTGTTTTAAGTGAACAACTACCAAGTAATGTTATTTATATCATAATTGATAAAAAATTGTAATAAATATATGTAATTTCTTATATAACAAAATAAAAAGTTTATAAGGAAAGATTTATGATACTTTTACATAATTATTTATTACTAATAAATACATTCTTCATTCGCTTTTTTTAAACCAAGTTGAAAATATAGCTCATGCTCTTTCATTTGACACCTGTGGAATGGTTCTAACGTCATTTTTTTCTGACTTATGTTATTGCAAAAAAATGCTCTCTGGGATAAACAATTTGAATAAAATTTAAACAATTGAATGAATCGCTTTTAAATTTTTATCACAGATTAAGCACCAAAGAACCATTATATGACAAAAATTTCAAAGCTGTACAACAATTTTTACAATAGATACTGTGAAATTAATTTTTTTGCAATTCCGACTTTTTTTGCAATTATATTAACAATAAATGAGTATATCGAACTTTGTAATACGTCATTTTAAAGCTTTTTCCATAATCTCAAAGATATTTGGACTAAGAAAACCATAAGTTTCACTGTTTTCCATTGATTTGAAAAAATAAAGGAAAAAATGCCATTTTTTGACACTTAATTGTTTATAAATAAACATGGCCGCCAGATCCTACGCAGGAAATAGTTACAATTTGCTCTTATAGGTATTACCTGTCGGAAAAACTCTTCAGTACCCTGGCTGCTCGAGTGTCATGGGAAAAATCTTATTACCTTGGACTATTTGTACGTTATATCGCGTAATAGCGTTATGTTCAGCGTTCAGGCCTGTTTCATTTAATAGTATTGGCCATACGTAGCTTCCTCTTCTTATCCTTCTTCTTCTTCTTCTTCTTCTTCTATTGTATAAGCAATTCTGCTTGTTCATTAACGGATTGATACCTCTATGGAAGGTTGTCACTCCATCTTTTGCGCGGTCGGCCGATACTTCTTCTACGGATTGGTGATTTATATCTTGCTATTTTCACCACAGGTGTCTCCCCCATTCTGGTTATGTGGTCATTCCATTCGTTTTTTTATTTAGTGTCCATTCGTTTATATACTGTACATTACATGTCTTCTAATGTCTTCACTCCTCTTTCGATCACCCAGCGTATCTCCTGTAATTCTTCTCAGTACTCTCACCTCTGCCGTTTGCAGTAGTTTATGTGTTGTAGTTGTATCGGATCTTGTTTCTGATGTAATGATATTATTGGCCTTGTATTGACATTATACATTCTTGACTTCATCTCAGTGTTAATACGTCGGTTTCGACATATTAGTGTTATTAGGGCATCTTGCTACTCTATTTGCTTTTTGTACTTGATTTCTCACTTCTTTGTGCAGGTCGTCTCCGTAACTTGTTAATGTAATTCCAAAGTATTTTACTTCCATTACTTATTCAATACTGATACCATCAATTTCTATTTTACATCTGATTGGTTCTTTATGATTACTACTATTTTAGTTTTCTGAGATTGAGTTTGAGATTGAGAATTGAATTCTTTTGCTGTTATGTTAAATCTGTGGACTAATCTTTGCAGACCATCTTCATCTTGGGCTATCAATATTACGTCGTCTGCGTAGAAAGTATTTTTACTTCTTTTTTCCCATTATATCCATAGAATCAATAGCAATAAGAAGCAATGCAGAAAAAGACATCTAAGACTGATATTAATGTTACTGTTACAAAATAAGCTTTTCAATTTTATTAATAAACCATAACATCTTTTTCTCGTTGTCCTTATGCCCTAAACGAGCGTCGGCGTATCCATTCTTAATGTTTTATATGCAAAATACTAATTCATTACATTTTTATTTACACAACCAATTCAATGATGTGAGGAATTACGCGTAGTTCCCTCCAGAACCGGCCTATACAATTTATTTTAGTTAATTATTGAGGCTGAAATAATCTGCGTGAATATTATATTATTGTTGAGCAGAAACCAAATTTATCATTTACATATTGATTCAGTTAGTTGGCTACAATTATAACCACGAAATATTTTATTACATTTTCTAACGAATTAAATTGATAAATTAAATTAACGAATATGGCAATATTTGGTAATGATAATTATATGATAATTGTTTGAATTTAATTAGATTGGTAAAGAGTGGCTAAAATCTACAGAACTAGAGTGGACACATTTAAATTTGTTAAATTTTAAAAAGCAGTGACAATAATAGTTACCATAAAATTTTATATACGAATTCAAGTGATTTTGATTTCCCGTCCAAAGCTAGGGTTTTTTTAAGGTTTACATAATAGTAATTTATGTGGAATCTTATGGTTACTAGAGCTTCACTGCTGATATCAGCTTAGTTTCCAGTTTTTTCATCTTGTTTCTATTTTGTCTTCTTAACTAATTTTCTTTGCTTTTACTTTGAATGTTGGCTCATTCTAATATCAACTTTTGAATGTTTTTAGTAGTTGGTCATTTGTGATTTCACTGCTTTTATTTTTACATTCATTCGCATTTTGTCATAAAGAAAAATGTGACCACTGTCCACGTAAGCTGATTTCAGTACTCTTACATCTAGTATTTACAGGTACCATGTGTTTACTTTTAAATTACCTAGATGTAGAAGTACACCCAATGCATGGCGACACTGCTTCCCCGCTTCCCACACCCGAGTCGCTCGAATCTATTTAGCCATTCGTTGATTCTACAGTCGCATAGCCACCTTTACTTTACAAGCCATGAAGAGAAAAAGGCAACGTCGCAATTGATGACGTCCGTAGTCCGACTTTCGGACTACCGCTTTCGAAACTACGATTTTAAAGTACAAATTCTGGTAAAATTTATAGTATTTTTTGAGTCGAATAAGAAAATATTATTAATTAGAAGTTTGTACAAAATAATATTAAAAGTAATTCCTTGTAAGTAACGTTTATTATACAAAAAAAAAGCAATAACAAGAATAGAAACGGGATTCATTTTTTTCGAATCCTAAGAAAACTAATAAGTATTTTTGAAAAATTTAAACGCAGAATGAAAGATTACGTTAGGACCGAGGGCCGAAAGTCCCTGAAAACTTCTATGTTTATTTTAATAAGTTACAGGGGTGAAAAATTAAGAAAATTTAATGTGATTTTTAGTTTTAAATATGTCATTAAAAAAACATTTTATTCATTCTAAGGGACTTTCTGCCCTCGGCAATAAAGTAATCTTTCATTCTTCGTTTAAATTTTTCAAAAATACTTATTAGTTTTCTCAGGATTCGAAAAAAATGATTACATTTAAAATGCAGGCGTCAAAATTTTACATTTTGTTCCTTTCCACTTAAAGTTTGTCGCACTTATTTAGAAACGCCCTAAATTGATAAAGAACAAATCTAGTTGTTAAACATAAGCGAATTAATCAAGAAAACAGAATGTTAAGAAAACCGGAGTCTATAGTTGAGTTTTAATTTCAGTATTTTATAAATGCCCGGTACACCATAAAAATTTAACTGGTTAGCAACAATATTATTACAGCGGTATTGTAAAAGAATTAGGCTATAACATATTAAAAAATCACTTAAATCTGCCAACAGATTTAGGAAATATAAGACATTAAAAATGACAAAATTTTTAAGTGGACGGATTTCTATATGCACGCAAGTTTATATAAAAATATATTATATTGAACTAAAATCATCTTAATAACATACCTTTAAATGTTCTTTATAATTTAGAGCACGAAATATTGTAAAATATTTCAGTTTCTCTGTAAATACAGTGAAAATTATTTAAAAACAAATGAGAACTGTCAGAATTAATCGGTCTACCAATAGATGTTGCCAAATTTCAACTTCATGGCTTGTTAAGTAAAGGTGGCTATGGCAGTGGCAATGCAACTCATTATCATAAGCATTGTTGCCGATTTTAGCGTTTCCTTCAGTCGCATATCGAGGGTTGTATCGAGGGTTAACAACGTTAACTACAAAAATATAAAGTGGCAGAAAATGCGAAAAACTGTTTTGAAACGTAATATCGGCCAACAAATTTGTGCTTACGGAGGCAAAATACATTACAATAGAAATCTGTAAATTTATATAGTATTATTATGGTTTCTTTGACATATGGTAAAAATTATTACAGGTTACTGTTATTCTACAGAGAAAAAAATAGAATTCTTTTCTAATAATGACCTGATATTACCGATATATATTTTTTGTAACCGTTAACGTCGCACCTGATAATAATAGTTTTACTACAGGGTTAGCACTGCTGGGTGAAAATCTAAAAATGTATTTTCCCTAAAATGTTGAGAAAATTTCACTGATATTTCTCTTTTTTTCAGGATATCCTTTAACTTAAATTCGCTGATATTTTCAAAATTTTCAGGATATCCAATGCAGCACTAACCCTGTATTATAAAAAATGTTATAAGTGTATTTAAATAAAAAACTTTATTTTTCTAATAACATACAAATATTAAACTTATGAACTGTCTAAATACTTATAGGTACCATCTTTAAACGTCTTCACCTTCTGAAACATTTTCATTATGATCATCACCCCTTCCTTGAAGATTCTAGTACAAGAAGTGATATTGGTCTTTAATTTTTGCTCACAAAGTTCTACTAAACCTTTTAACTTTTTATTATTAATCGTTAACGGTTTGTCATATTTTCTTCTTGGCACAAGTTTGTTAATTGAAAATGTTAGAAGTTGCCTTTTCTGTATTTTTAATTTCGTAAAGTTTTCTGATTTAAAATTATATTTGAAATAACTTTGTGCAGTGTCTTCTTTTATAATATGTATATTGTAGCCAAACTATGTTCAACCATTTGACAACATTTCCTTCAATGTCAGTTTTTTTATTTTTAATCATTTGAATTTGAAGTTCTTTAAAATTCAAAATGTCTTCCTGATCTATTTCAACTACTTCGTATTTTGATTTCGTTAAAGCCATTTTAATCACTGTACATATACCATCCCGATGGATCATAAATTTCCAAGCATTTACTCGCGTTTTCGATGTGGGCATGGACCATATCACGTTCCATTTGGGTATATCCGAGCTCAAAAAATAACTAGTCGATACTGGGAAAGAACGGTGAAGGCCGCCCCCCCCCCCCCCTACTTGGTAGATTCATGACTCACCACCATCCTTCAGCGGTCACCAAGATTGTATTTTTATTGATGTATGCTTGGTGCTAAACTATTTAATATGCCATTTTCTACTTAATTTGAATGATACACGCTTAAAAACACATATATTTGCAATATTTTCATGATATTTTACTACATTACCGTATATTAACATGTTTTAATATCCAAAAACTCATTATCTTCATCCATAATTACACATCTACTTTTTAATTAAGTCACACTCTTCTTATCTTGGCACGGGAAAAGTTTTTTAATAATTCTCCATGATCCAGGGACTCAGCTATTTCGTGTTCAATAGAGATTGTCGCTAGAGCCCTAGAGCACTCAAACGTTCCTGGGACATAGTTGATCAAAAGTAATTGTTTATTAGTTTTAGCTTTGAAAAGCTTTTCTCTCCAGAGGCCACTGTCAGTTGTAGGGTTAATAAAATCCTCAAAGCAACACTAACGTTTGGTACGAAATCAATATCATAGTCTCTTATCAATTTCAGGGTCTCTAGAGATGTACTCTTGGGCTTAACAATCGTAGAAAGTACTTTCAGTTCATCTTTTAGATCAGCATAATTTAGATCTTTTGACTCATCAAAAAATAAAGCATCACATAGCAAAGAACATCTATCTGATAAATTATGCATAACTTTTGCGTCTGTCAAATAGCCCTGGATTTTTAAATCATTTCTGAGAGACTTAACATGGATTTCGGTTTTTTCTAATAAAGAGACAGCTTGATACATTCCCATATCAATACTCTGCAGTGATTTGCTGACTACGGTGATGTGAAGTAAAATGTCATGCCATATTACCACAAAGCAAAGAAAAGTAAAATCACGGATTTGATTTGACAAACAGCTTGCCTCATGAGCAACCATTTTATCGTTGTTTTTATTGACAGTGATTTCTACGAGAGCATCGTAGATTTCTTCAATTTGGTATCTGATCGGAGTAATTGCATAAATTCTCATCTAGTTTCCATCTAGTTGCGGACAAAATATAGCCCAACGATGAATAGATGCTGAGTAAATGTTGTAAATTTTTGTCACTAAGGAAAAGAAAGAAACTGCAAAGTGTGCGGCTTTAGCAGCATGGTTCCACGACTAAGTTTTGTGAATGGCTAGAACATGGGACAGAAAGTTCTTCACTTTCATATTTGCCCCATTGTCATATCCTTTTCCTCTCATATATTACAAGGCTATTTTCAGTTCATTCAGTTCTTGAAAAATAAGTTCTGTAAGTCCCAAGCCAGTGGTTTCCAGTACAGGCACAAATCCAAGAAAATGTTCTGCAATTTCAACACTTTGTGAACAGGAACCTAAATCGACAAAACGTACAAAAATAGTCATCTGTTCCACCCAACTGTGCGGCTTTAGCAGCATAGTTTACGTCTAAGTTTTGTGAATGGCTAGAACATGGGACAAAAAGTTTTTCACTTTCATATTTGCCCCATTGTCATATCCTTTTCCTCTCATATCTTACAAAGCTAATTTCAGTTCATTCAGTTCTTGCAAAATAACTTCTGTAAGTCCCAAGCCAGTGGTTTCCAGTACAGGCACAAATCCAAGAAAATGTTCCGCAATTTCAACACTTTGTGAACAGGAACCTAAATCGACAAAACGTACAACAATAGTCATCTGTTCCACCCCAGAAATACCAGGTGTACAATATAAAATTATGCTATAATACTTTGCTGATTTCAAAAAATTTAAAATTTTATTTTTGATTTGAACATACAGAAGCTGAATAATTTCGTTTTTAATACGTTTTCCCAAGTAAGTAGTGATGCTGCTTGTTACTTACATTCGTTGTTGTCCTAATGTGCTCTTGTAAAATAGAATCAAATTTTCCAAAGAGCTCAACAAGCTTTAAAAAATTACTATCTAATTATTAAAATGGAAGACACTATTGTACTAAGAACTGTATGATTGATGTTAGTCATTCTATTACATTTTTCCAAAGACGACTTTCTGAATTTAGAACTTTTTTTGTTTCTTCGTCTATGGTTTTGCCCGATTCTAGTCTAATTGCTAGTTCTACCACTGTCGCTGTGACTGTAGATGAGCTGGAGAATTAGCGTGGCTGGACAAAGCTTCAGCCATATGTTTCCAATTATTATATCCATTTTCAGTAAATTTAATTTTAAGTGAATTTAATTTAGTTCTGATTTCACTATTATTATGCGATGAAGAAGAAGGCGGTGCTGTCGATTTCCCGTCGAATGAACCTTGCAATTGTTATTGTTTCAATTATTTAATTCTCGTTTTGTACAGTTGCATTTTTCCGCTCTTGTTCATAATATTGATTTTTTATCAAATTAAAAACATAATTTATTATTTCTTCAATTTCAAAAATTGGCTGTCCTCTAAAATTTGCCGCCCCTAAATTTGCCGCCCTGGGCGGCTGCCCAGTTCGCCCACCCCTGGGGCCGGGCCTGCCCCTCAGGTTGATATTCGAGTGCTTGTCTTACTAGAATCGAGTGATATTACTAGGATCTTTTCTTTAACGTATGGCCGATCCATTTCCATTTCTTCTTTCTGATTGTTGTTATTATACTGGTTTGTTTCGTTCGTTTCCATAGTTCTTCATTCGTTATTTTATTAGGCCAGTAAATTTTTAGGATCTTTCTTAACCTTTAACTACCCGCGCATCAAGTTATAACATAACTAGACGCGTGGCGTACTTTATACGCCACAAGAAAATACATTTAAAAAAAGCGGATTTGTTTTTTTTTAAATACATTTAGTTGTTTGTTATAAACTTTATTCGGCATCAGTGAATACTTGGAGTTCCTTCTCAGTAAGCCAATTGGGATTTATAACTGGAATCATGGAATAACTGGATTGCATGGTAAATAAAATTACTAATAAAAATTTTTTTAAAATGTGATATTTTACAGGAGAAAAAGTATTTTTTATAAAGAAAAATATATATTTTGTGCCATAATCACTAAAAAACAATTGAAATATATACTTATATTAATACTTATATTAATATAATCGTGGCGTAGATTGTCCACCACCGGAAATAACAAATAATAAACTGTAAATTACGATCTTCTCAAAACGCCGATTATAACGAAACTAAAACCAAATTGTAAAGCACATTCCAATGATAGGTTAGAGAGATAAACAAGGTCAAAAATTAAATTTTTAAATATATTTGCAGTAGAATTCTTATATCTGGCGTACAAAATACGCCAGCGCGTGTAGTTAAAGGTTAAGGACCTATATACAAAAGACTGTAGCCTCTTTCTTGTGCTTTAATCGAAAACTAAAGTTATGGTATATCCCGCTACGCAAGACATCATGTCATCTGATGTACGGATAACCTAAAGGATACAATATTAAAAGGGAATATCCAAGTGGTTTATCTCAATATTAAAAGGGTATATCCTGTACCAATGTGAACGCCGTTGGTACGAGGGAGGCTTTATTTAGCGCATAGGCGTAACCAGAATGATCCTAAGGGGGGGTTACAACTACTTGAAAAGGGGGTGGTTACAACTACTGGAAGGTCTCTGAGAGCTATGGTATTAAGCGTATAGAGCTCAAAGTACATCCCAATGGGGGGGGGGGTTACAACCCCCAAAACCCCCCCCCCTGGTTACGCCTATGATTTAGCGTGCAGGTGTTATTTCAGAAATGTAGAGATATCAGATGTGATGTTTTTGCATGACTGATTGACTACAAGAAGGCTTTCGATAGAGTCAGGCATGAACAAATTATGGAAGTGCTGAAAAGGACAGGGATTGACGGAAGAGACCTAAAAATAATACCTGACCTGTACTGGAATCAATAAGCAGTGCTCCAAATAGACGGAGAATATACAGATTAGGTAAAATTTTTTAAGGAGGTGAGACAGATATGCATAATTTCACCGCTGATATTCAGTCTGTACTAATAGCGCATTTTTGAAGAAGCTCTAAAAGATATTGATGAAGGCATCTCAATAAATGGATTCAAGCTCAGTAACCTGCGGTATACAGATGATACAATAGTGTTTTCCAATACCATAGATGCGTTGCAAAACTTAATGAACAAAATAACGGAAACAAGTAGAATATATGGAGTAGATATAAACATCAGCAAAACCAAGCTAATGATCATCAGCAAGCAAAACATAACTGGAGCAAATCTGTATGTAAACCAAATAAGGATTAAACGTGTCTCACAATACAACTACTTGGAAACTATAATCAGTGAGTCGTGGGACAATACTCAAGAGACTATATGTCACATCGGAATGGCAAGAAGTGCATTCTTGACTATGATCTCTGTGTTAAAGAGCCACGACCTCACCCTAAAAACAAGAACAAGTCTCATTAAATGTTACGTGTACTCAGTGCTTCTATACGGAGTAGAAACGTGGACATTGAAGGCAGAAACTCTATCGAAACTTTAGGCTTTTGAGCTATGGTTGTACAGAAGGATCCTGAAGATACCATGGACATACAAAGTCACCAATGAAGAAGTACTACGGAGGATCAAGACAACCGCAGATTTAGTCAGCATCGTGAAGGGCCGTAAACTGTAGTACTTGGGACATATATTGAGAAATCAAGGCAGATACAAGCTAGTCCAATGCATTTTACAAGGTAAAATTGAAGGAAAAAGGGCTTCAGGATGAAGAAGAATATCCTGGCTTGCTAACCTGAGAGCATGGTATAGAAAGTCTTTAACACAACTATTTCGTATAGCAACCAACAAAGTTATCAAGTTTATAAAAACTTACAATGAAGTTATTCAATTCAATCGGTGTTGCCAACTGGAAAAATTAAAGGTATAGCAGAATGAGGCATAAATTAATATTAATCTTATTACTTATTCTGGGTGGACTTGACACACTTCTTCTTCTTCTTGCAGTATCGTCTCTTATCGGAGGTTGGCTACCATCACAGTAATTTTAACTTTGTTGACTGCAGCTCTAGTCACTACGCACGGCTTTAAACATTGCAGTAATAATCTCTACGAACTATTTTACTGCTGGAATGGTCTCGAATATTATCAAAAAACTAGTATAAGGATCAAACAGCACACAAGATTCAGGCAAATACCGTCTAGTTATTTGTCTTCCAACTTTGTACAAATTCAATCTATCCTGTGTATACTCTACACCTCACACTATACGTGAAACGAAATTACAGAGCCTCATTAAGAAGGATGTACTAAGAAGTTCACGGACTGCCAAGACCAAATTATAATTAATTTAGAAGTCTCTAGTCAGGTATCCGCCAAATGACGCAATCTTTAACTGTCTATATTGATTAGAAGCAAATCTGTTACTTACTGCCGCATAAATCTCTTATAAATACATACATTACAATTTACAAAAAATATCTTCTTTTTCCTCTTTATAAGCAATTCTGCTTGTTCATTGGCTGATTGATACCTCTATGGAAGGTTCACTCCATCTTTTGCGCGGTCGGCCGATACTTCTTCTACTGATTGGTGATTTATATCTTGCCATTTTGACCACACGTGTCTCCCTCGTTCTGGTTATGTGGTTATTCCATTCTTTTTTCTATTTAGTGTCCATTCGTTTATACACTGTACGGTACATTGTCCTCTAATGTCTTCACTCTTCTTTCGATCTCTCAGAGTATTTTCTGTAATTTTTCTCCGTGCTCTCACCCCTGCCGTTTACAGTAGTCTTTGTATTGTGGCTTTATCGGGTTTTGTTTCTGATGCATATGCCATTATTGGTCTTACACTGGCTTTATAAATTCTTGACTTTATCTCAGTGTTAATATGTCTGTTTCGCCATCTAGTGTTATTAAGGCATTTTGTCAGTACATTTGCTTTTTGTGCTTGATTGCTTAATTTTTTGTCCAGGTCTTTGTAAATTCACAATGTAATTCCAAGGTATTTTACTTCCATGACTTGTTCAATACTGACACTATCAATTTCGATTTTACATCTGATTGGTTATTTACTGATTACTATTGTTTTAGTTTTCTGAGATGAAATTGTCCTATCGAAATGTTTTGCTGTTTTGTTAAATCTGTGGACTAATCTTTGCAGGTTATCTTCATCTTGGGCTATGAATATTGCGTCGTCTGCATAGCAGAGTATTTTTACTTCTTTGTTTCTCATTCTATAGCCTCTTCCATTGTTGACGTGTGTGATAGTTTCATCCATGATTAAGTTGAAGAGCATAGGACTCATTGAGTCTCCCTGTCTTATTCCGCTGCCAATATCTATAGGTTCTGTAAATTGTCCATGTATTCTGACTTCCATTTTGTTGTTTTGGTTAATGTTTTTAATAGTTTTTATAATATCTAGGGGGACTTCTCTATTATACATTCAAATGTTTTACTCTGACAAATGCTTTCTTCAAGTTAATTAGACATAGAAATGCTGGCCTATTATAAATCTACTGATTTCTCAGTAATTTGCTTTATGACGAATATTGCATCTGTATTAGATCTTTCAATACGAAAACCCTGTTGTTCATCTGATACACTCATCCAGTGGCGGTTTCTCCATAAGTGCACATGTGCACGTGAACCCCCAAAATTATTTTCACATCAACATTCATATATGTAATATTTATCATTCTATAAATAGCATTTTAATCTAACTATACAGTAATTTAAATTCGAAATAACAGATTCAAGGAGTTTATAAGTATCTAATTAATAGGTAACATTTAATTATTTTTATTCTATTTCAAAGGAGAAACTTCACGGATGCGAGGCCTTAGACAGAACCCCGCGTTCACCGCTCTCAAGGTGGTTCCTATACCAATGACTTTTCATACCGCAAAATACAACTCACCACCCGCCCCGCTACCCGCTATAGACAACAAGTTTAGATGGCCATAGGATCACAAGTCGGATGTGATCTTATGGCATGATCTTATGGTGTTTTCAACGTGCACGGCACACGTATGTTTAAATTTTGCTTTCGTGAAGTTCGAATTTCGGAACTATAAGGATTTGTGGATGTAAATGTTAGCGTGGAATATTTAAAATCAATTAAATTTTCTTCATTATATTTAGAAGAAAAATTAAAAATGCCGAAACCAAATTTAGACCAGTAAGGATCTGCGAAAAAACGTATATTTTTGGATGTGAGAGGTGGCATTCGGATTTTTGCAGATAAAGTTAGGTGACACCTTCAGTAATAATAATTGACTTATGCTCCTTCTCAAATATGCCCGGAACATTAATAAAAAAATTAAAATATTTAAAAATTTCGAAAAACATCGATTTTTTTCTGCTTCTTTGCTTATAACTTTAAAACGATTCGTTTTGGAACAAAGTCGTAGAAAAATAAAATAAAGATAATTGAATTTTGTATGACATACGACTAGTCAAAAATGTCTTAAGGTATTACCTTTTCTGAAATATAGCAATAGATACAAAAAAAGGGGGCAAAATAAGTCTGTTGTTATTCAATATTTTTTAACCACTTTGGTGGCACTTAAAGCCTTGTTAATTCGCTTAGGAAATTCTTTGTAACATCCTTAAATCGTGTACCAAATTTCATTAAAATCGATCTAATAAATTTTGCATAATAAATTTGCAATCTAAATGTTTTTAAAAAAGTTCAAATTTTTTAAAATCTTTCTGAACAAAAAGTAGACCATTTAGAAGTCTGCTACTTTTTTTACATATAAAGAGGTGCTCTACCTATCTAATACACTTTATAGAATTAAAATCGGATTATTTAAGGGGCCTCAGCAATGTTTTAAATTTAGAAACAATTTTTTAGCTTATAAAAAAATGGCTTTGTTTAAAAATAAAAAAATTAATTTTTAGCAATGCAAATAATTCAAACCGGTTTAATTTAACTTAAACTTTCAAATGCTGTCAGCAGAATTGCTATTTTTATTTTTTAATCAAACGTTATTCGCGTTCAAAAATTGCAATTTCTCGATTTTTTGAAAGTTCCACCGCGTTTATCTCGAAAACTATGCATCCTACGAAAAAACTTGTAAGAACATTGTTTGCTTAGAATTACCCAAGAAATACAAAAAAAATGTTTTATTTTGCGAAACATCTATGTTATGTAATTCCTCAAGTTCTTTGTTTATAACAATCTTATCGACATCCGGATCAACTGTTACCCAAAAAATTCGTGTTCTACGGGTCAAAATACATAAAAAAACTTGGGTAAGTCCATCTAAATAAAGGAGCCCGTAGCACCCCCTCCTGGCCACAGCACTAATTTGTTTATAAGCCAAAAAATTGTTAATAACTTTAAAACATTGCCGAGGCAGGGGCGGCTCCAGGATTTTATTTTTGGGTAGGCAAGCTACCGGGGGGTCTGGGGGTATAGAATACCCCCAGCTAAAAGGGGGGTCTGGAAAATTTTTTGGAAATGACAAACGAAATTGTGAGTTTTAGGCTCTCTCTGACTTAATTTTCCAAACAACTTGTTAAGTGAGTTAATGCCTAGCTGGAGGTAACAATTATACTAATATATATTTTCCAAGAAACTTAATGTAGGCCTACCTCTATAGTCTAGTCTTATGTTATAAATTTAATAAACTTACCGGTACCTGATACAGAACTCTATTAGGGTAAGTGCACTATGTATATATAATGTATTGTTATATTTCTATTTGATATAAAAATTAAAATTTGATAATTATAAACAAAATTCACTTTAATATAAAATATTTTTAATTTTCTCAACCTCGGGCATATAAATTTAGAACAACCTGTATACAACAAATTGTTATATTTAATTTTAAGAAGTGATTAGAATAAGCGTACGAAACTCGGAACAATGTGCTTAGATAAACAAAGTGAATGACGCGTACCATTATCGTTCTTCTCGGAAGGTCGATCATTAGCCTATGCTAAATAAAACTCAGTGAAATAGATGATAGTTCATTATCGTTTTTCGCGGAAGGTTTCGATCATTAGCCTATGCTAAATAAGACTCATTTGAAAGAGAGAATAGGTCATTAAAATTTGTAAATAGTTAGAAAGTATTTTAGAATGGGAATTAAATATTTTCTTTTGAAATCCATTAAGCATATTTAGAAAGATTAAAAATTGGTTTTGAGGAATATTACGAATGAGAGTTGGTGGTGGAAGATTGATTTGTGAATCTGGAAGGGATATTTAGAAAGTAGGGGAATGGATGACAAAGTGAGATCAGAATGTTTTGAGCTGTCGAGAAGTGAAGTCGAGTAGTAGACGGTAGTGTACGGAGAGTGAGAAAGCCGGTAGTTCCGTGAGTGGGGAGTATCTATCTTGGAACGAGAAGTAGGCCAGGTCGAGAGTAAAAGAACCTCCTTGAGCCAAGAGTGTTCCGGTAGCTGATAGCAGTTTCGAAAAAGGTAGAACACAGCATCACGACCGAAGCAGGAACGAGAGCTATTCGAGCTAGTTTTTCAAAGGAGTACATTACTGGAAGCCAGGACGAGGTTTGATCGCAGCCAAGGATAGCAGGAACGGGTTTTGTGTGAGGACATTTTCAGTTCACCAGGAAAAGGTCAGTCTCATTTGTTTGGACATGAATGTATGGGTTTTTTCGTATTAAATTCCACATAAAAATTGAATAACATAATCAATAATATCAGAAAAGCTTCATCAAACTTAAATAGAGTTGTCGCTAATAACTCCTAATAGTTAAATGTTAATGAAAACTTTCAATTGAAAACCAAAAGGAAATAAGATTCCCATTTGTAAATGTTATGTTTAAGGATAATAAGAAATAGCAAATATTAAGCAGTGATTGCTTTTTTAAATAAAATAAAAAATATTTTGATTATAATTGTAACCCATATGTGTATTTTTTTTACTCTTTTCTTTTCTATCCCGATTAGGAACCATTAAGAAATATTTAGAATCCACGAAAGTAAGTAATTAATTTATAATTCGCCCTGAGATTGAAAACATATTGATATGTGATCTGGTTAATTAATTAGATTAGTATTAATACATTGATTAAATTAAGTGACATATAAGAATATTATCTCATATCAATAATCAAGATCACATCAACTGTCGTCCAACGTGGAAAGCATTGTAAAGTATTTCTAGTGGCAAATTTGAAGGATAGAAAGAGTAAAGCCGGTATTTGAAAATTTATATGCCTGTGGTAAAAAGTGAGATACTTACATTTGACAACATAAAATTTTAGATCTCTTTAGGTACAAATTTTACATAACTGATTTAATATTTTATTTTTACGATATTTACATTTGATATATTTATTGACAATTTATAATATTTGGGTGAGAAAAAGTCGTCTTGGTAACATACTAGTAAAATTTCATATTTGGCGGGGATAGTACTTTTTGAAAACAAATGTCTGTGACAAGAAGCCAAAGCAAAGACAACAAAAAACAAAAAGAACATTCAGACCAAGAAGAGATTTTAGACACGACAATCATGGCATCAGAACAGCAAGAATTATCAGGAATAGATAAACTATTACAACTGATGCAACTCCAGTCACAAAAACTGGATGACAATCAACGAAAAGTGGATCGAAAAATGGATGAAACACAACAAAAATTGGATCAAAAAATGGATGAAACACAACAAATAGTGGATCAAAAAATGGATGAAACACAACAAATATTGGATCAAAAAATGGATGAAACACAACAAAAAATGAAACAAGAAATAGAAGAGAACAACAAGAAAATGGAGGAACGCATAGGAAAGTATGAAAAGGAAGTAAAAGGATGTTTGACAATGATCAAGAACGATATGGGACAACAAGAGACAGAGATTAAAGAAATCAAAAGCAAAATAAAGGAAATAACGAATTGCCAGAAAAAGGAAATAGAAAATTTGGAAAATAAGTTGGAAAATGCTATTCAAGTAGACAGAGAAGAAGTGGAAAAAAGAATCACAGAAATAGAAAAACAAGTCACCGAAAATAGGACGCGACAGAATGTCGGAGAAAGAAGAGAAACGGTTATACATAGCACAGATGACGTGAAGATAAGGTTTGGCGGGGATGTAAGAAGATTACACCCAGTGCCGTTCATAAAGAGCCTGAAAAAGAAAATACAGCACATCGGAAATTTCGAAACAGCAAAAGAAACTATCAGAAACCATCTCAAATATGAAGCAAGCCTATGGTTCGATTGCAAAGAAGAAGAATTTGACAGTTGGCAAGAATTTGAACAAAAATTTTTGAATTATTTCTGGGGAAAAGTCCAACAATTGGAAATTAACAAGGAATTGCAAAATGGGAAATACAATGATAGGATGGGTATATCAGAAAGGACATATGCATTACAAATTTACTATAACGCAAAACATTTACAATATAATTACTCATCGGAACAATTAGTCGAACTGATTGCAAGACATTTCGAAGAAACGCTGGAAGACCATATCACATTGCAAAACTACAAAGACATAGATAGTTTATGCCAATTCCTACAAATAAGAGAATTGCGTTTAAGAGAAAGAAAATCAAGAAGGTCGCGAGAAGATTACAGGCCCCGAGAAACACAGGAGTACAGAGATAGAAATGAAAATAGGAGGGACTGTACAAGACGAGATTTTAATCCCAGAAGGGAAAACGAAAATAGAGACAACGGAAGAGGAAATTATGAACAAAGAAATAGGCAATGGAATGAGGACAGAAATCGAGAATACCAGAATAGAAACACCACACGCTCAAATCAAGAAAACAGAAATAATGGTAGACAAAATGAACAGGGATATCGAGAAAACCGAAACAGATCCGACAGACCAAGAGAAAATAGAAGAGAAGTAAATAATACCCAGACAGATGGATATGACGGAGAGAGACATTATGACGAAAATATAAACAACGATGAGCAACCGGCGTTTTTTCACGACGGCGCTCACTAAAAACCAAAAATCAAACAGGAATCTTTTGTAACCCCAAGGAGTTTATTAAATTGGCAAGAAACAACGAAAAGAAAAATGGAGTTAATTTAAAATTTGTGGATGGATTTATCAACGAGAAACCAATTAAAATTATGATAGACACTGGATCTGAAATAACATTGGTCAACAGAAAACTAATAGAACAAGTTAACTTAACAAATTTAATTTATAAAATACCTAGGGTAAATTTAGTGGGCGCAAACAAACGGACATTGGCAACTATAAATGAAGGCATACGAGTAATGGTACGACTGGGTAAGAAGATGTATGCACTACAATGTGTAATAATGCCAAACATGTCACATGACATGATAGTAGGAGTTGACGAATTGGCAGAAATCATGTAGTGATAAATTTTAAAAATAATACGATGAATCTAACAGAAGAAAAAGAAGAAGAACAGGACAAGGAACAGGAGAAACAAAATACGGACGAATCAGGTAAAGAACAAACAGTGGAAATGAATTTGGCAACGAAGCAAGGACAAAGAAGAAAAGGGAGAAAAAGTCAGAAAAAGACAAAAGAAAATGAAACCTGTGGCTCCTCAAAAGAAGAGTTGAGCCCAGAAGAAGAAAATTTGAGAGTATCAGAAACAAAGGAAACCTGGGATTCCTCAAAAGAAGAGACGAGCTCAGGAGAAGAAGAAATAAAGCAAAAAAATGAAAGCGAAAAAGATATGATCGAAACAGTGGCATTTGAAGAGGAGGCATATGAAAACGAGGATGCAGAATACACGATAAAAGTATGTGAAAAATCTGAGGAAAAAGATAGAAGATTAATATGGGAAAAAGGGAAAGACAACATAATAGCCGACACTCTAACACAGGATGAGGACACTGAAAAGAAGGAAACAATTACTCTACAGGTGGGACTAATTAGAGTAATACAAGAAGAAGGGGTATAAGACGTAGATTAAAGTAAGGAAATATACAGGGAGTTGGTTTTGCCTCGAGAAAATTTATTTAAAAATGCAGATAAATTTTATCGAATACAAGGCGGGGATTTGTTATATTTCTATTTGATATAAAAATTAAAATTTGATAATTATAAAAAAAATTCACTTTAATATAAAATATTTTTAATTTTCTCAACCTCGGGCATATAAATTTAGAACAACCTCTATACAACAAATTGTTATATTTAATTTTAAGAAGTGATTAGAATAAGCGTACGAAACTCGGAACAATGTGCTTAGATAAACAAAGTGAATGACGCGTACCATTATCGTTCTTCTCGGAAGGTCGATCATTAGCCTATGCTAAATAAAACTCAGTGAAATAGATGATAGTTCATTATCGTTTTTCGCGGAAGGTTTCGATCATTAGCCTATGCTAAATAAGACTCATTTGAAAGAGAGAATAGGTCATTAAAATTTGTAAATAGTTAGAAAGTATTTTAGAATGGGAATTAAATATTTTCTTTTGAAATCCATTAAGCATATTTAGAAAGATTAAAAATTGGTTTTGAGGAATATTACGAATGAGAGTTGGTGGTGGAAGATTGATTTGTGAATCTGGAAGGGATATTTAGAAAGTAGGGGAATGGATGACAAAGTGAGATCAGAATGTTTTGAGCTGTCGAGAAGTGAAGTCGAGTAGTAGACGGTAGTGTACGGAGAGTGAGAAAGCCGGTAGTTCCGTGAGTGGGGAGTATCTATCGTGGAACGAGAAGTAGGCCAGGTCGAGAGTAAAAGAACCTCCTTGAGCCAAGAGTGTTCCGGTAGCTGATAGCAGTTTCGAAAAAGGTAGAACACAGCATCACGACCGAAGCAGGAACGAGAGCTACTCGAGCTAGTTTTTCAAAGGAGTACATTACTGGAAGCCAGGACG
Organism: Diabrotica virgifera virgifera; assembly: GCF_917563875.1. NCBI lineage: Eukaryota > Metazoa > Arthropoda > Insecta > Coleoptera > Chrysomelidae > Diabrotica > Diabrotica virgifera. The sequence goes on from NC_065443.1 coordinate 276,159,035, forward strand.
AGGTTTGATCGCAGCCAAGGATAGCAGGAACGGGTTTTGTGTGAGGACATTTTCAGTTCACCAGGAAAAGGTCAGTCTCATTTGTTTGGACATGAATGTATGGGTTTTTTCGTATTAAATTCCACATAAAAATTGAATAACATAATCAATAATATCAGAAAAGCTTCATCAAACTTAAATAGAGTTGTTGCTAATAACTCCTAATAGTTAAATGTTAATGAAAACTTTCAATTGAAAACCAAAAGGAAATAAGATTCCCATTTGTAAATGTTATGTTTAAGGATAATAAGAAATAGCAAATATTAAGCAGTGATTGCTTTTTTAAATAAAATAAAAAATATTTTGATTATAATTGTAACCCATATGTGTATTTTTTTTTACTCTTTTCTTTTCTATCCCGATTAGGAACCATTAAGAAATATTTAGAATCCACGAAAGTAAGTAATTAATTTATAATTCGCCCTGAGATTGAAAACATATTGATATGTGATCTGGTTAATTAATTAGATTAGTATTAATACATTGATTAAATTAAGTGACATATAAGAATATTATCTCATATCAATAATCAAGATCACATCAGTATTTAGCCTAATTAGTATTGGGAAATAAAAACGACAAAATCAAATTGACGAGGCAAATCACACAAAATGTATTACACAAGTTAGTTATTCTTACAGTGTTCGAAAAAGAGTTGTACATATTATTTTAAAATGTTTAATGAATTGTTTAATTGAACCTTCTATTGAACAGAAAAATGTAACTGATGGAGTTCATTTTAAAAGGAACTTTAGTCTTCTCCCTTTTTGAGCGGCGAATTCGTCTACAACAATTTCAGGGTGACATAGGAGATTTTAGCTAAGTTCTCGTTCTATTGAAATCACTCCCAAACTGTGAAGTCTTTGCCCCATCATTGTAGATCTTAAGCAGTTTTTAATTCGTCTCATCATTTGGAAAACATCTGTACTTTTACATTTGGAAAACATAGATTTGCCTAAGTCACACTGTGCTTTTAGTTAAATGCAAAACTCTTCACCTTTTCCCCAAAATTTAGCAAAGGAACACAATTCTTTTGGATCCAGAAAATTTTGTGAGTTTGGATTACATGATGATATGCAAGCCAGAAGACTTGAATTTTCTGAGAATCTCTTTTCCATTTCTTCTGAAATATTATCAACTATGCCAAAGAGTTCTGCTTTAAATTGAGTTTTTTTAGAAACACTTTGATCATTGCACGTTGATTTCCCTTTTCCGGTAGTTTCAAAAACTAAAAAGTCAGATAGACTGCTGGATGGCGTCTGCTTTCTTATAGGTCTGTTTTCCACATTAAAGTCACTCACACTTCCTTGAACTTGAAAAATGTCTTGAGCTTTTTTGTATAACTCTTCAAACTTGTCATCTGTTCGCATCTTACATAGACTTTCTATTGTTGCTTTAATAAGTCTTAAGCTTTTCCCAATGTCAATGTTTGATGACTATAGTTGCTTGGAAAGTATGTTTAGGTAGCATAAAATTTCGTCTAAGCAAACAAGAAAATAAATTACATCAAAAGAACGAAATTGGGTGAGGAGGCCTTTAGCTTCTCTTGGCTTAGCTTTATTTTGAGCACATTTTTGCAGTGCCACTACAATTGAGCTAAACTGGGTTTTGAAAAAGTTAACTCCTTTGTACTTTGAGACCCATCTTGTGTCGCTATGCTGGGGAACGCGACAGCGTTCCGCCCCGCAAGTCCTATTAATATTAGAAGTAGAAGTAGGCCTAATGTCTCTACCTGTATGAGGCTGCTGACTCTGCTGAGGGTCTTCTAACCTGGGCCTTTTATTTTTACTGTCATTATCATCTGGATCACTTTTTAATTGAACCTGCACTTCCTTCACTTTTGGCTTTAGCTTCACAACAAATCTGTCCATCGACATCACGTAACATAACAGTCACAGCACACCGTATAATAATAATTCACTTCGAAACTCATGAACTGTAAATGCAGACTGACACTGACTGACTGGCAGTGGCACTGTGCTGTGGCTGTGGCAGTGGCAGTGGCGACGGCCAGTGAGGGTGAGTGAGAGAGGGAGACTTGAGCGTGCACGAGAGAGTGTGGGGGGGAGGGGGTGGCGGTTCTGTGTAACCTTGAGCCCGCCCGCGCGGCCCTGCTAACAACGCCGGCTGTGTCACTACGGCTCTGGCAGTGTAATGCACGGCTCGGCCCATTGCGTGATGTATGATCCACAATTCCACATGCGTTGCCCACAAATTTTGGGTAGGCAGTTGCCTACCCGCTAAAGCCGCCACTGTGCCGAGGCTGCTTAAATAATCCGATTTCAATTTTTTAAAGTGCATTAGATAGGTGGAGTACTTCTTTATATGTGAAAAAATTGACAAATCTTTTTATGTTCTAGTTTTTCTTGTGCAAGATTTCAAAAAAAGTTTAGATTGCAAAATTATTATGCAAAATCTAGTAAGTCAATTTTAATGAAATTTGGTGTAAGGTTTTAGCACATTACAAAAATTTTCTAAGCGAATTAGGAAGTTCCAAGTGTAACCTAAGTGATCGAAAATCATTGAATAAGGACAGGCTTGTTTTGCCCCCTTATTTTATATTAGTTGCTATTTTGAAGTAAGGGTGATAAATTAAGACATTTTTAACCAATCGCATCTGATAGAAAATTTAATTATCTTTGTATTATTCTTATACGACTTTGTTTTAAAATGAATAATTTTAAGTTATAAGCAAAAAAAAGTAGAAAAAAAAACGAAATTTTTAAATATTTTATTTTTTTTATTAATGTTCCGGGCATATTTGAGAAGGAGCATAAATCAATTATTATTAACGAAGTTATCACCTAACTTTATCCGCAAAAATCTGAATGCCACCTCTCACATCCACCTAAAAACAGATCCTTACTGGTCTAATTTGTTAATTAAGAATGTACCAAAGTGCAAACGTCGGGATTATAAATGATTATTTAAAATGGAGATTTGTGTAAAAACTTAGAAATTGTGTAGCTGTGAAGCACATATTTGGAGAAGAGGAAGCATAATGAATAAAATAGAAGATACGATTTTAACTATCCGGCGCAGTCCACTTAACTAAATTTTTGATTGAAAATAATTTACAAGACGATTTTTCTGAAATAATTTGAATTCTCCAATTATGTACTTGTTACGATGCCAGTGACAACTGCAGAAACAGAACGATGTCTCTCTGCATTGAAACATATCAAAACTTTCCTTAGAATAGATATGGGCCAGAATCGATTAACTGCACTCGCAATGTTTTCAATTTAAAAAAATGATACAAGAAATTCCAAATTTTACTGAGTTTGTTTGTGAATAATTTTTCTAAAAAATAACAGGCCACTGACTTTCGTTACAACTTCCTTGTAACATTTAAACACTAAATTATAATTTTAAGTCAATAAAATACATTATTTATTGTAATTTTTAATAAGGTCCTCTGATTTTTATAATTTGAAGACACTCAAAAAATTTTACCTACGGAAATGGGGTCTCAAGGTCTTTTTATATGTTAACATTATGTGTGCACCCCCAATATTTTACACCAGGCGCCGCCACTGCACTCATCCTATGATTCATAAACTCTTGTAAAATTTTAGTAGTAAGTTTTAGGGTAATATTTATCAAGTTGACACCTCTGTAGTTTTTGCAATACAAAAAATGTATATTATAATATATACCAAGAGATCAGAAACAAACTACAGACTTACAGACATACTACTATTTTCTAATGTGTAGTATTTTATTTGTTTAAAGTAATACCAAGATTGTGTGGCTTTGGGCTTTTCTGTTTAACCCACTTAATTTTTCATTTACCAAGATCGATACGACAGAACTAACCGCTTGCATGTTGTACGAAGAAATTAGTGTGCAAATTACCGGCAAGCACCCTGAGTTTGTGTATGAAACCTAAAACGGTGTCTAAATTACGTCGGACACTTAGTCACCAGTTATTACCAGTCATTATTCCTGACTGAATGGCCTACCACTGCACCAAATTAATTAGAACGGTGGCGAAATTGGAGCGATAAAAAATCACTGCAAATTTTTTACACTGCTATTTAATATGAAGTAAACGTTGCTGGATATTTATGTTCATTTTTGTATATTGTGGAGGAAATGAGAATATAAGAAGGAAAACAGTGAGTATGTAGTACAAAATAGTAAAGGTATAAAACTTTTAAAATATGAATTAACTTAGAAATAAAGATCAGGTTTTTTGCTAACCAGACATGTCGCAGTCATTAAGATAAAATTGTTTGACGATAAAGTTTTTTTAATTAGTACTAGAATTACACATTAAAATTATTCTGGAGCTATTTTCTTCTGGCATCTTAATGCTTAGAATTCAGTAGGCTCTGGTTACCCATAAAAAGAGAAAATCAATAGAAAGGAAATAGCATTTACTATTAACAATTCATTTGATTCTGAATCATTTAGTTCTACATATTTAAATTGTTTTTAAAAACACACTTTTGCATAATGCCCTATCTTCTTACATAAATTACATTTAGCTTTATATGCCTTGTAGGGTTGGTCTCTGTGCTCCATTCCACATCTACTGCACCCTGAACTGCTTCCAGATGTACCATTGAACTGGCGGCTTTGGGACCTTGAATAAGTTAGATTTACTCTTATGTCTTCCCTCTGGATTTTATTTATATATTTCTTACTGAAGTGTACTCTCTTTATGTAGTTTACTTCCCCTGACTTCATATTTTCAGACTGGAGTTTCGAGCTTTCCATACTTTTACACAGATTTATTGCTTTTTCCTAGCTCATAATCTCATATTCTTCTAACAGTCTCTGTCTCATAGTTTCATCTGCTACCGCACATGTTATGCAAGTTTTAATCAGACTATCGTTCAGAAGCTCTCGGCTGTCCCAAGTAGAAACACTGTAAACGCCAATTCGAAAAATGTTCACCAGAATAGAAAACTGGTACCCCGTCAAAATAGCCCCGTCAAAAAAGCTCCGACAAAATAGCCCCGACATAATATCCCGCACACAAAATAGCCCCGACAAAATAGCCTGCAGACAAAATAGCCACGGAATAATAGCCCGCCGACAAAATAGCCCCGACAAAATAGCCCCGACAAAAAAGCTCCATTCAGAATTCATCATGAAATAATTCCTTAAAAATTCATTTTTTCGGAAATGGTAATTATCCTCTATTCAGATGTTTATCTTAACCACATTAAATGAAAATGGTCTTTTCAGAGAACTCGAGTCCTGTCTTCCCTGCCTCTTGGAAGTTTGAACATTTAAGTTAAGCGAAAATCAATGTTTATTTATGATATAAACATTTTTTTCTGTTTTCGGGCAACAGTAAAATGCATTTTAAATTAAATAAATTAAATACATTCTTCCTATTTGTCAAACAATTTAAATAAAAAAAAAGTTTTTGGACACCTTGTATAAATAATTATGTAATTGTTTATAAGAGGCTGTTTTAGCCGGGGCTATTTTAGCCGGGGCTGTTTTGACCGGGGCTATTTTGTGTGCGATCTATTTTGTCGGGGCTATTTTGTTTGCGGGCTATTTTGTCGAGGCTATTTTGTGTTCAGGCTATTTTGACGGGGCTTTTTTGACGGGGCTGTTTTGACCGGGCTATTTTGACGGGTCACGTAGAAAACTTAAAGGACTTAACTTTTCAAGTTTCTCTTTTATTTGAAATAAAAGTGAACATATATTAATTTAGCAAAAAATACTCTTGTTTTTTAGTAAATATTTTTGAAGTTATACTTCTTTACGATCGAGAGTGAAATTTTATCACATGCCGGGCGCATGCGCACACAGAGAGTATGTATTTCGTTGCTAATATTTCAAGATATGTATGTATCAGCGCTATCAGCACAAATAAGTCATATTATATCATATAAAAGGATATATTAGTGTTCTTAGTAAATGTATTATTTGTTATAATTTTTGTGTCTTGGGATTTGTCTTCCTCGGGAATAAGATATTTTATAATAATAGTAAGTATATTTAAAGTATTTTTGTATACTTCACTTGGTCAGTATGTATGAGAAATCTTGTAACCTGTCAAAGCAAAAGGGATATAGCTCAGTGGTAGAGCGTGTGACCGGAGATCAAGAGGTCCCGGGTTCAAATCCCGGACGGTTCATATTCTTTTTTTATATATTTTTGGTATCGTTTTAATAAAAATTTTTTAAAAGTGGTAGGTAAGGAAAGTTAGTTTAATATTTAAATACAATACAAATGACCTGTTAAGTGTATTAATTTCGTTGAAATCATAATAATAGAAGGATAACTTCTTACGTGCGTACAAAGTACACACACATTCTTTTTTTTTATGTCTGCATTTTATTTCCTGACTAGGTTTTCAACACGTACAGTGTTTCTATTTGGGAAACCTGAAAATATAGCATAAAATATCCCACTTTTTAAAGACATTAAGTACTACAAATGATACTTTATTCAAGTTTCTTTAATAAATATATAACAAATTGCAACAATTTAATGGTCAATGTCTGAGTCATGTAATTGCTGCCATCCAGGGTTATGAAAAAGCTTGTCCGCTAGTGTCTCAGAGACTGACCAAGTACGCCAAAACGACCTTTGACACCGTTTTTAGAGATCAAAGAAATAAGTTTCACTATTATCTGTATACATATTATACAAATTATATTAAATTCTCTACAGGATGGTGAATCGTAAAGCGGGCCATGGGAAACTCAATGTAAAATTCTAAACTGTTGAATTCCTGCTTCCCTAATTATTTTACATCAAAAGTCATGAAAACTTATTTGTAGAAGATTAAAATATGTATTAAAAACAAAAGTTACAATTGTTCTACGATTTAAACACATTCCAAAATTTTGAAAAATATAATGTATTTACCGCAGTAGGTATGTGTGGGCATGTTAGGCACACGTTACTATTTAACTGACAGTGCGCACACTATTGACTGAAGAACATATCTTTATTATTAATACTTTCTCGTTAACTGATGGTATCTTATCAACATTATTGTGTTTTAAACAATAAATGATACAAGAAATAAAAAAATTGACAGTTCAAAATGTTAATATAATAACTTTCATTGTCACCAAATGCAACCTTATACACATTATTGCACTGTGTGTGGCCTAACTTTGGCGTATTACTCTGAAAATTGTATTATGTTTTTACAAAATTTTGAATAATTGTTGTGCGTAGAACAATTTTAACAGTTGTTTTCAATACAGATTTCAATTCTCTACAAAGAGTTTCCTATGACTTTTGATGTAAATAATTAGGGAAGCGGGAATTCAACAGTTTAGAATTTTACATTGAGTTTCCTATGGCCCGTTTTCCAATCCACCACCCGGTATATAAACAAATTATATTATGAATTTTTTATTAAAAAATTTCCGTTTATTTTTATAACTTTGTTAATATCATATTTATAATATATATTAGATTAAGGTTTAGTTTTACAGCTTGTAGTATTTTTTTATTATTTGGGCTATTATATTATATTATATTATCTTACTCAAAATTCGGTAGAGTTACAAGTGAAAAATCGACTAGATTCTGTAATTTTGCAATGTTTTGGCACTCATTTTGCAGCATCTGTGGTCTAATTATTGGTCAAGCTTTACCAAACATCATTTTGTAGGTTTTTTAAAAGAACAAAATGCATTTTGTACCTAAATATGATCTATACTTTTTAGTTTACGAATTATAATAACTTAAACAATTAAATTGTTTATAATAAATTCTCGTCACTTCTGAAGCAAATGAAGTTTGAAATTCGAATTCAGCAGTAGTCCTGTCGCCAGGGGGGGTACAACGGCCTCCTTAATTCAGATGGACTTACCCAAGTTTTTTTTATATATTTTGACCCGTAGAATACGAATTTTTTGGGTAACAGTTGATCCGGATGTCGATAAGATTGTTATAGACAAAGAACTTGAGGAATTACATAACAGCGATTTCTCGCAAAACAAAACATCTTTTTGTATTTTTTGGGTCATTTTAAGCAAAAAATATTTCTACAAGTTTTTTCGTAGAATGCATAGTTTTTGAGATAACCGCGGTTGAACTTTCAAAAAATCTAAAAATTGCAATTTTTGAACCCGAATAACTTTTGATTAAAAAATAAAGTAGCAATTCTGCTTACCGCATTTGAAAGTTTAAGTCAAATTATATCGGTTTTGATTATTTGCATTGCTAAAAATTAATTTTTTTATTGGTTAACAAAGCTATAAACACATAGTGTTTCCCGTGCCTAATACATGCGTTTTAACGCATGCTACGTAGAAATTGCCTCGCTTGCACTTGTAGCTACTCTACCTACTCGTTCGATTTTAAATGAGAAATCATTGAAAACATCACTCGCGCACTAGGTTTTTATAGCTTTGTTTAACAATAAAATAATAAATTTGTAGCAATGCAAATAATCAATACCGATATAATTTGACTTAAACTTTCAAATGCGGTAAGCAGAATTGCTACTTTATTTTTTAATCAAAAGTTATTCGAGTTCAAAAATTGCACATTTTCGATTTTTTGAAAGTTCAACCGCGGTTATCTCAAAAACTATGCATCCTGCGAAAAAACCTGTCAGAACATTTTTTGCCTAGAATGACCCAAAAAATACAAAAAGATGTTTTGTTTTGCAAGAAATCACTGTTATGTAATTCCTCAAGTTCTTTGTCTATAACAATGTTATCGACATCCGGATCAACTGTTACCCAAAAAATTCGTATTCTGCGGGTCAAAATATATAAAAAAAACTTGGGAAAGTCCATCTGAATTAAGAAGGCCGTTGTACCCCCCCTGGCGACAGGACTACAGGTCAAAATATATAAGTATACACGTATAAAAAAACATTAATATAAAAACGAAACAGTCACGATCCTAATAAAGTTAACCTGCCATTCCAATGGCCATTAGTTGTCGAGGCATTACCTAAATAAAAAAAAACAAAAAATTCATATTTGATACTTAATTAATAGGTAATACCAATACCCCGTTGAATTTTAAAAATATATCTTAAATAAATAATGCAATAAACTTAAATAATTTATACACGACAAATTTCTACTGCACTTCCATCAATTCACAATCACTTCACAATAACCATCAATAACTAAAAAACAATTAAAAATTGCTTTAGGGATATTAATGGTCTTGGCGAATGCAAAATATAAATCCTGTGATTCCCATGATAAATCGCTGTAAATCACAAAAACCAAATAAAAACACTGTATATCCCGTATTTACAGTGTTTATACTTGGGGATATGGATATAATGTGTTTTATATTGGTATATTTTAAATTGGTATATTAAATTGGATATAATGTGTTTTCAATTGGTGAAGTGAAGATGGAATGTGATATAATGTGTTTCTATTCATAGCGATATTAAATTGTGGTTCTACTCATTTTAAATTTTTTTTCCTTGGTAAATGGTAGATAACAACACCCTAAATCCAAAAATGCAATAAACGCGATGTTGAAAAAATTGGATATACAGTGTTTTTACTTGGGGCAGCCGCCTAGGTCACAACTTTTTACTTTTTTTATGATACATATGATAAATTTGTCTTGTGTCTCGCCGTCTTCTTATTTTCTGGTACACAGGAAATACTAACTTTGCGTTTGATACATTGCTTTTGACTTGAACGTATTATAGATTTGAAATCGTTTGTCCCCTATTATTTGTAACAGTTCTGCGCATTGGGATATTTCAGGTTGTTTTGTTAATTCTTGTAGGTAGTTTTTATATATTTGTATAAAGATCTTCCAGTTTTCGTATAAATTACCATTGAGTTTATTGCGACATTTTCATTAAGTTTATTGCTGCCTTCAATTCCATTTCACTTCTTTTATATTTTTCTTATAATATTCGCTTTGGTTCTTGGTATAAGTACAATTTCGTTGATGTACTATGTGGTGGGGGTTATAGGTTAACTCTGGAGGTTAGGTTATAATGAAACAACTTGTATCGTGTCTAGATTGGTCTAGATTTAATAGCTATTTGTATAACAAGGGAGGAAAGTGCTACTTTTCCTCCTGAGAATGAAGTTTACTTAGTAATCATTCAAGGGAGGAAAAGGCACGTTACTCCCATGTTATACATATGGTTTTTCCACCTTCCTCAAATAACAAGTCATTTTTTCATTTTTACTTAATTTATTTATGTAACTAACGAACAAAATTTATTAGAACTAAAACTAACAAGTAGGTACAATATAACTGTTAACTGTCAAATATAAGTCAAATTATTAATGTAAACATTGTTAAATCAGAATAACAATTTACTGTTTTTTACCATTCTGCAAAATACAGAGTGTTTTTAAATAAACGTCGAAGTGTATAAATACTTACGTAATAGAAAATAGATATTGTACAGGGCGTCAATAAGTTATATTTCATGAATAAAATACCATGACGTCACTTTTACTTTTCCTCCCTAGGGAGGAAAAGTTCAACTTTGCTCCCTAAAATCAGGTCCGGAAAAGTATACTTTTGGTAGAGGTAGGTGGAAAAATAGTTTTATTTCCTCTTAGTCACATCACTCTTACAATATTACCAACCTGAGCCCGTTCCGAATATTACTTATTTACATACATGACAGGATAAATTTACTATGATTTTTAGAATCTTTTGTTTCCTGTCCTTCATGTTATTTATTATATTATATAAAATATCCATGGATATTTTGTATATAAGTGATGGCCAAGAATAGCGAAATACATAAGAAGGAAAGGAATAACACCACTTTCGGAATAAACAATAACATATAATAGATAGCAAATACATAAAGAACACCAAGAGCCAAAACAAAAAGCGCAGTGGGGTATAATACAAACTGATATGTGGTGATGGCCTAAAAACTTCTTCTTCTTAGGGTGTCTGTCCGCTCCGAACGTTGGCGATTATTCTGGTTATGATGACTTTGTTGGTTGCTACATGGAATAGTAGTGTTGAGGTTTTTCTATACCATGCTGTCAAGTTGGCAAGCCAGTATATTCTTCTTCGTCTTGGGGCCCTTTTTTCTTCAATTTTACCTTGTAAAATGTATTGGAGTAGCTCGTATCTGTCTTGATTTCTTATTATATGCTTCAAGTACTGCAGCTTAGGGACCTTGACGATATCGACTAAAGCTGCGGTTGTGTTCATCCTCTGTAGTACTTCTTCCTTGGTGACTTTGTCTGTCCATGGTATCTTCATGATCCTCCTGCCTTCAGTACATCCATAACTCAAAAGCCTGAAGTTTCGACAGAGTTTCTGTCTTCAATGTCCAGGTTTCTATTTCGTATAGAAGCACTGAGTACACGTAACATTTAAGGAGCCTTATTTTTGTCTTGCACTTTTTGCCTTTCTGATGCGACATCTAATCACTTGAGTATTGTCCCACGACTCATTGATTATAGTTGTATTGTGAGACACGTTCAATTCTCATTTGGTTCACATACAGATTTGCTCCAGTTATGTTTTGCTTGCTGATGATTATTAGCTTGGCTTTGCTGGTGTTTATATCTAGTCCATATAATATGTTCTAATTGTTTCCGTTACTTTGTTCATTAAGTTTAAGCCTAAAAACTTACATTGGTCATGCGGAAGAAGTTGAAAGAAAAGTTGAAAGTCTCAGAAACTACTGTCAAGACCGATATGCAAGCCTAAGCTGTCCAACAGGAAAAAAGACAAAACATATCACAAAAGGATGTCCACAAGGATCAGTTTGTGGAACTATGTTCTGGGATGTAATGCTAGAGGAACTGTTGGAACAATTGACTATAGATCCTGAAGTGCTTGGAAGCACAAACCATACATACCATAGACGTTTCACGTAAATTGTCAAGGTCAAGACAGCAAATTAATTACCATTCCAATCCAGAGATGTCGCTGTCAGTCAATTCTCTTGTCATATTTAACAACTGACAGTTGACAATTAAATTAATTTGTTTTGTTATTTACTTTTTATTTTACAGTTTGTGGCTTAATTATTTTATTGTGGTGTTACGTTTTTAATTAGATTTAATCACAATTTTAATCAATTGTATTAACCTCCTCTCCGTTTTTATGAGTAAAATTTTTAGTTTACATTGATTGATCATCCCGTGTTGTGTTTCTCCACATTTAAAAAAACAATTAATAGATCCTGAAACAGTTTATTCCAATAGACAATAAGTGTGTCATCAACATTTCGGGCCTATATATTTTTGGAAGTTTATAAAAGATTATAAGGTATTTATCTAAACAATCATCCTACAAGATTCTTTCAAAAATTTTCATTCAACTCAATATTACATCAGTGCTTTCACGTGACACATGGCAGTAGTGTTTAGCATTTTCAAAACAAATTGGAATATTTGAAGTTTTCAGTAAAACGTTGAATTGGCTTTCTGTTGTTTTAATTTCCTGCGAAATTCATCAAAAATCCCGCAAAATTTATAATTTGAAATTCCCACGTAACTAAAATTTGTCAATTTAGTTCCCATTCCAATCAAGAGATGGCGTTAATTCGATCCAAAAGATTAACATGGTCGTGAAACGTCTATAAGTATGTATGGTTTGTGCTTGGAAGCATAGCATATGCAGATGATTTGTTGTTGATCATAGATGCAAACTCAAGAAGAGAATTAGAAAATAAATCAAATGAAGTATTAATAAGAGTAAATGATTGGATGAATAAAGTAAAATTAACAATATCAGATTCAAAAACAACATATAGTTTAATAAAAGGAAATTTAGAAAGAGATACAATTATAAAAATTAGAGGGAAAACAATAAAAAGAAAAATGGAAACAAGATATTTAGGTATTATAATAGACGAACAAAAATTATTTACAAAACACATGAATTGTGTCTGTGAAAAGGCAACAAAGATCATGCATAGCATTGCTAGTCTAGCACAGAAGGAATATAGAATTTCGTTCCGACAGATGAGAATATACCTAAGTACAATACTTGCATCAATTGTAGGGTACGGTTCAAGTGTATGGGCACATAGATTAATAAATAAAAAAAACGCAGAAAAATTAAATAGAGCTCAGAGAGGATTTCTTGTAAGAATGACGGGAGCATTTGGAACAACTGCAACACAGGCACTCACAGTTTTAACTGGAGTAATGCCAATGCATTTAGAAACACAAAAAAGAGCATGTAATTATTGGCTAAAAAAAGAAAAATATGAAAAAATAATACAAATAATAGGATTAGATATAAGAAATAAAAGAGAATTAAAAGAAATAATAAATAGAAAAAGACAAAATGAATGGGAAAATTCAACAAAATCTAGACGTTTATACAATTTTATACCAATATTAGAAAACATTCCAAATTATTTTAATCCAAAACAAGGTTTAATACACTTTTTAACAGGACATGGACCGTACCCAACATATTTGGAAAGATTTAACTTAAAAGATGATGCATATTGTGAATGTGGAGAACTAGGTACACCAGAACATATAGTGTTACATTGTGAAAATACTATAGAAAATGAAGAACACAGAGAAATGAGAAGAAGATTAGAAAGAATTGAAATAAGAGATATATTACAAAATGAAGAATATTTTGAAATATTAAACAATCTCACACAAATAATATCTAAAAAACAACAAGAAATCTATAATAATAGAAGAAGACAACCAATAATCCAACCCTGATGAAGTTGAGTAAGATAAAGTTAAAATAAATAAAATAAAATATAAATTCAAAAATAGATATTTACAATTATAATAATAATAATTCAATATAAAATAAAAAAATAAAAATAATAATTCAATACATAATTCATAAAAATAAAAAAAAATAAAAAAAAACTACCAACTCTCTTCTGAAAATAGAGGGACTGTCTTTATAACTTAGAAGGGAGTTGATAGTACCAAAAATATTTTAAATTGTTTATTTAAATTTGTTTGTTATACGTAATTAAGACATTATGGCAAATTGTTATTGTAAAAATAGATTTAATAGTTGAGTAAAAAATGTAAAAATATAAAAAAAAAATATCTGTAATCCCATCAGGAAAAAACGACCTGGATTAGTCACTAGAGGCCAGGTCATATGTATAAATAATAAATAAATAAAAAAAAATAAAAAAAATAAAAAAATTGGTCATGCGGATAGAACCTTTAACAAACGTATGGCAGGCCACAAAAAAAGCTTTTAATAATAAGAGAGAAAAGATTATACGTACGCATTTTACCTTCTAGATCATAATCATTGTTTTAATGACCAATTTCATATTCTCTGTTTTCAAATTAAAGGTCGTAAGTAATCTTTATTTGAATTTAAAGCACGGCTATTCTAGTGTTAAATGATTCCATTAATACAGCTTTAGTTTTTTATACATTCACGGTTACTAAAAAAGTTTTTCACATACTTTATATTCACGTGTTTTTTATTTAAAAAGAACAATACTTTATCCCACCGTACACACAGACAGATCCAACTCGCAAACAGCTTTTGTACACATTTTTTCCCATTCTTATTTATGTACGGTAAATTGTTGTTCGCTTGCTTTACCCACAAAATGCCGTGTTCGTGAAATATTTTACAAAAACCTCTGATTTTGCTCTTGTATACTCTTATTTCTACCAATTTGCATCTAATGAGCCATTTCGTATTCAGGGCTCGCAAGCAGAAAAATATGGGAGCCGGGGCAACTACTTTCCTCAGGACCATCGCGCTAAGAATATGCTCGTACCGAATGCTGAATTTAAACCAATTTGTTGGGGTTTTTTTGGAGACCTCACTTATTTTCTCTGTGTGAAAAATAATACTGAAAACTATTTAAACGTTTAGTGACTTAGACCACAGCGGATCTGTTTTGAGGTGGATGTAAGAGGTGGCATTCGGATTTTTGCAGATAAAGTTTATTTATTTATTTATTTATTATTTATTGACGGACCGAAGTCCATTAGTACACAATACAATTAAAATGTCACACAAACTAGAAAAACAATTTAAAATAAGATCTAGTACAAAATTGGTAAATACATAATAAACCATAATAAAATTCCTTGCTCTCATTTAACAATTGAGAGCTAGTCCTATAATATAAAGTAATATATCTATCTATCTAATCAGCCCTAAACATCCATCCTTGGATATAGGCCTCCTCTTCCTTCTTCCATGCCTCTCTATCTTGGGCAATTTGCATCCATTTTGACCCAGTGTGCTTCTTCAGGTCATCTGACCATCGCATTTGTGGCCTTTCCCTTTTTCGTTTGTCTCCATGGTCTCCGTTTGTTTCTCCGGTCTTTCGTTTGTTCCACGGTCTCCAATGTATAATCGTCTTAGTCCATCTTTATCATCCTTTTGCCGTAGGATGTGTCTGGCGAACTTCCATTTAAGCTTTGCTACTTTTTGTAAGCTTTAACAAAAGTGAAAGATGTCTCAACCCAAATATAAAGTAATAAAATATAAATATCTAAACCATTTTGCAATTGACAAATACAACTTATCTTAGAACGAAGACAATAGCAGTAATTGACAAATCAGTCATGAAATTAAAACATTAATGCCCGGTTGCACCAACAGATCCTAAACTTAAGTCGAGAATATCATAAGAATTAATATAATATAATTATAATATATTACAATAAGAATACCATAATATAATAATAGATATAATTGATGATAAGGTAATAATCTAAAATGATGGTGCAACGTAAGTGATACTCAAGGAGGCCCTATCTATAAGTAGAGCTTAGCTAAGCTGGAGCTTAAGATCTGTTGGTGCAACCAGACATAAGTTAAATATAAATGTAATTGTGTGGAAAACGCAGTAAAGTCATTCATAAAAAAATCAACATGCGGAGACAATATGTTTGCTAATTTAATAGTTTTGCAGAGATAGGAACTCGAACCATAGTTTGTACGGTTAACGACTTCGTGGAAGGTTGTCACAGAACGGGTGGTTCTTGAAGGTACACGTAGACCAATTTTATTTAAGACTGAGATACAGAATTTATGACCATGAATTAAGTTATATAAGAAGCAAAGATTTTTATGTTTACGACGACTCTGTAATGAGTCAAGTCGAATAATTTGCAGTAAAGACTCATAACTTTGACCAGTGAAATGCATCTTATAAGCATAAAAACGTAAGAATTTAAGCTGAACTTGTTCGATTTTATTAATGTGACAGTTATATTGAGGTGACCAAACACATGATGCATAATCTAAATGTGTTCTAACCAAAGAACAATAAAGAAGTTTTAAAGAACGACCAGTCGTAAAGTCATAGCTACATCTTTTAAGTTAGGTGACAACTTCAATAATTATAATTGACTTATGCTCCTTCTCAAATATCACCGGAACATTAATAAAAAAATTAAAATATTTAAAAATTTCGAAAAACATCGATTTTTTTCTAATTTCTTTGCTTATAACTTTAAAACGATTTATTTTGGAACAAAGTCGTACAGAAATAAAATGAAGATAATTAAATTTTGTATGATATACGACTGGTTAAAAATGTCTTAAAATATTACGATTTCTACAAAATGACAATAAATACAAAATAAGGGGGCAAAATAAGCCTGTTTTTGTTCAATATTTTTCAACCACTTTAGTTGCACTTAGAACCCTGGTAATTCGCTTAAAAAATTCTTATAACATACTTAAATCTTAAACCGTCCACCAAATTTCATTAAAATCGATCTAATAGATTTTGCATAATAATTTTGCAATCAAAATTTCTTTAAAAATGTTTAAATTTTGTAAAAAGTTTCCGAACAAAATGTAGACTATTTAAGAAGTTGCTAATTTTTTAACATATAAACAGGCGCTCTATCTATCTAATACACATTACAGAATTAAAATGGGATTATTTATGCCTGGTTGCACCAACAGATCTTAAGTGCCAGATTAGCTAAGTTCTACTTATAAATAGGGCCTCCTTGAGTCTCACTTACGTTGCACCATAATTTTAGATTCTTACCTTATTATCAATTATAATATGTATTATTATATTATGGTATTCTTATTGTAATATATTATAACTATATTATAATAATTCTTATGATATTCTCGACTTAACCTTAAGATATGTTGGTGCAACCGGGCATTAAACAGCCTGGTCAATGTTGCAAAGTTATAAACAATTTTTTTGCTTATAAACGAATTAGTTTTGTCGCCAGGGGGTGCAACGGCCTGCTTTATTTAGATGGACTTACCCAAGCCTTTTTTATGTATTTTGTCCCGTAGAACACGAACTTTTCGGGTAACAGTTGATACGGATGTCGATAAGTTTGTTATAAACAAAGAAACTGAGGAATTACATAATAGCGATTTTTGGCAAAACAAAACATTTTTTTTTGTATTTCTTGAGTAATTCTAAGCAAAAAATATTCTTACAAGGTTTTTCGTAGGATGCATAGTGTTCGAGATAAATGCGGATGAACTTTCAAAAAATCGAAAAATTGCAATTTTTTAACCCGAATAACTTTTGATTAAAAAATAAAATAGCAATTCTGCCAACTAAGTAAAATTGTACCGGTTTTGATTATTTGCATTGATAAAAATTAATTTTTTTATTGTTAAACAAAGCTATTTGTTTATAAGCCAAAAATTTGTATATAGTATGCATCCCGCGTGTGAAAAAAAGTTGATAATAGCAAGCTGCAAATTTTTTAATAGCTTAAGGATGTCTAGTCGGACAAACTTTGATGTATGGGAACACTGGAACAGGGGAACTTTTAATTGTGGAACAGGTTCAAAATTTGGAACATCAGACTACGAAAACATCCCATGTATTTTGTCGGACAGAACTTCCAGTTAATTTGTAACCCTTTCATTAAATTGTCCTGCAAAAATCAGACTGCTCTTTATCACCAACTGAGCATTTTAATGAGTGGAACAGGTAGAACATTAGGTTAATATGACCGATCATATTACCCGTATGCACGCCAATGGTGAATATAAAATTTTTAATTGCATGTCACGAAATGCGCAAAAACTATCTCTTAAAACCTACAAAATTTTATTTGCATGTCTCATCCGGTTTTAGGCCAATAAATAAATCGTCAGTGTGTAAGAAAAAATTTAACATCCCGCGTCTCGGAAACGAAGCATTTGCGGATACACAATTATAAAGCAAACTGTCATTATTTTTTAATGCAGAATTACCCCTTAAAATGTGTCACACTTATTTAGAAACACCCTGTACTGATGAAGAACATGGCTAGATGTTAAAGTAGGTACCTAACTTTTGTATTATCTAACATAAGCGAATAAATTAAAAAACGGAATATTATGAAAACCTGAGGCTATATTTGGGTTTTAATTTCAGTATTTTATAAATGCTAGAATATTCTAGAGGGTGTTGCGAAATTTGAGAAAAAAACAGTTTGATTCATACACCCGGTACACAATAGAAATTTACCTGTTTTGCAACAATATTATTACAGCGATATTGTTAAAGAATAAGGCTATAACATATTACATTATAAAATTGCTTAAATCGGACAACAGGTTTAGAAGATACGAGACATCAAAAATGACCGTTTTCTCTGATGCGCAGTGTATAGTGTATATTAGTTTTGCAAAATTCTTATTTAAGTCATTTTTTTCTTTTTTCGGAACGTTTTTTCTATCAAAATTTTTATATTTATTTTGGGCCTCATTTTCTTATGAATTATTTTGAGTCGTATGTTGATACATTTAGAAAATTGAAAACTTATTCATTTTTTTATAACATTTTTTATAAAAGATATTATGATTTAATACGACCTATAAACTCTATACAAAATACCGACAACTTATTAATGCTTCAACGTATTCAGAAATTCAGGTGATAGTTCCTCCATAGGCAATAAAGGAAGTAATCTCTTTGGAATATAAGATTAGTTCTATTACTGGATTATAGGAGGACGACAGTATATGTTATTAGGGTATCCAAACTTAAACCATTAATTTCCCAGGGCTTCCTAAGATAATAATGTCTCTGCACAACGAATTTTTCTTGTCTTTGTTTGCGCACTAACTTCAGAAATTAATAATCTGGGCTTTGCCTGGAAGTAATGAAAATTATGAGAATGTTGTTACAAAGTTTCTAGGTATAATAATGCAATGCTTAAAAATTTATGCTACTGGAGAAAATTTCTATTAGTTTATATTTCAGATACAAAAAGTAAAATTTATAATATTATTGTTAAGACTGATATATTTTTGTAAACTCTAATGACAACTGAATGACCGGAAAAAGAAGTGTTTTTTTTTGTAATTAATTTTTTGACAATTTATTCTTCGTTAAAATACAGTCGGAAAAATTAAGGAATACCCATGAACGATCACATCAATCACTTATTTTGTATTTAGACAAGGCGAAAACGGCGGGTTCGTTGGTAAAAATATTCCCATAAGATTTTTTTGATTAATCACATTCGTAAGACACCCCATAATAAGGTTCAAGAAGTCGCCCACGCGAGAAATGGTTCAAATTTTTACAATTTTTTTAATCAAATTGCAAAAATCAATATTTTTGGGCCTTACAATTTTTTTTTAGATTTTTTGGACCATTCTGGACAAAAAATGTTTGTCATATTTTTTTCCTAAATTTGGTCGTTTTCGAATTATAAGCAATTTAAAATTTGAAAAACGCGAAAATGGCCATTTTCAATGCTTAATAACTCGGTTAAAAGTTATTATTATGAAAGTCAGAAAGTGACTAAATCAAAATTTAAAGGCCCCGCTACATGATCCTGAAGAAATATGTATCATTAATGCATTACTTATGTAGCTGTTATTTTTAACTAATAACAATGAGCGGTTAGATCGTATTGACACGGCTGTAAATGTGAGTGCGAGTAAGATGCACAAGTGGTCTGCGGAATGGCATCTCTCTTGCACTCAGCGTTTATGGCCGCCTAACACGTGCATGGCACTCATTATTATTACTTAAAAAGCTAACAGCTAAGTAATAAATTAATGACACATATTTCTTTAGTTTCATATAGCGGGCGCTTTAAACTTTGATTTGGTCACTTTCTGACTTTCATAATAATAACTTTTAACCAGTTATTAAGCATTGAAAATGGCCATTTTCGCGTTTTTCAAATTTTAAATTGTTTATAACTCGAAAACGATCAACTTAGAGAAAAAATATAACAGACCTTTTTTTCCAAACACATAGGTCCAAAAAACCTAAAAAAAAAATTTCCGGGCCCAAAATATTGATTTTTGCAATTTGATTAAAAAAAAATTGTTAAAAAAAATTTGGACCATTTTTCGCGTAGGCCTAAAATCTTATTCTGACGTGTCTCTCACGAATGTGATTATGCAAAAAAATCTCATGGGAATATTTTTCCCAACGAACCCACCGTTTTCGCCTTGTCTAATTTGCTGTCTTTTTCTATAAATAACAAACGTTTGTTATAGAAAAAGACAGCAAATACAAAATAAGTGATTGATGTGATCATTCACGGGTATTCTTTGATTTTTCCGACGTAAGTAAGTTTCAAAAGAGTTATTTTCCTAACTAGTGCGGAAAGTGATACTTTCACGCACGAGACTGCCGTTGTCCCGAACGACTCGATAGCGGAGTTCGGGCAAGCAGTCGAGTGCGGGGAAGACACTTTCCGCATGAGTTAGGAACAATATTTTTTCTAGGGCCGTACGTTTGAAAAAAAAAACACAAAAAATAGAGCTATACCAATTTTTATTTGGAAGTGAAAATACACAAATTAAATCTTTGACAAGGTTGTCAAAACCAAACTTTCAATAAAATGGGTTACCACGACGACGATATTATTTTCCATGACGACGATTCAAAACAACTGTAATTTTCTACTGATCTGACTTTTAAATATTATGTCAAAATAATTTTATTTCATCGAATTATCAGTAGTAATTGCACAAGAGCTCTGAAATTATTGAATTTTTCCCGAGTTACACTTTGACAGTTTTAAATTCACGAGCCGAAGGCGAGTGAAATTATGTCAAAGTGTCACGAGAGCAAAAATTCTATATTAATTTCAGAGGTCGAGTGCAATTTGTTGCGATTATTTCATGAATAAAACTGTTCAAAACCAAAATTTTATTGTAATTTATCTATGTAAGTACAAGTTTGTACAATTAAACACACAGTTGTTATAAATATTTCACGGTTGAAAGTCATCACTTTTATAATTTTTAAAACATTAATTGTCATTCATGTCACTGAATCTATTTTTTCGTAGCAACGAAGGGCATCTGACGTAATATACTTGACGACGGGAAATTATCAAAAATTATGAAATTAAATTTAGATTTCTGTAGGTCAGAATCTCCTATGAATTAAATAATCGCGCTAATTTCATTAAAACATGAACACAATAAGATAAATTTGAAATAAATTAGTAAATAATGTCTAAATATTAGTTTATTGCATGTATTATAATATATTATAATGCCATATTACAAGGTATTTTATTTTCACGCACGCCGTGCGGGAAAGTGCAACTTTCGGAAACGAAATGCGTGCGTGAAAGTGGCTCTTTTAGCACGGCCGTAGAAAAAATGTATTTCAAATGTTTACATTTTCCATCATTTGATAGAAATTTACTCCACTTAATTAACATGCTTATAACTTTACTATCAAGTTACCTATTCTTCTTTACATAAAAAAGAATTTGAATTTTGTTTTGGGAAAAACTTGTCAATTAAGTTATTTTAGGCCTTCAGTTATTTTTTAACAAGTATATATTAAAAAAAAAACAAGATTTATGTAACTAAATTTCAAACAGTCTTTGATACATTTCTCAATTTTTGAATTTCAGTTTTTTCCAAATTTCACAGCTTAATATTCCAATTTCCTATTTATGACAAATGTCAGCTGTCACTTTTGTAAAAAGAAGAACATTTAGGGAAAGCACATCCCGTATTTTTGGTGTACGTCTATGACGGCTAGACGGATAGACTGCTATGCTGACAAATGTGGCAGTCCTTAAAGGTGCGTATAGATACGTTCATTTTGACGAACCATCCGCGATCCAGAGGAAACTTACGAACAGTTAGTAATTGTAGATAATCAGGTCTCGTATCTCTTCTACATCTTATTTTGGTATTGTTGTGAAGGTATTTTCTTGTGGCGTTTTATGGAATTTACTATTTTATGTAGGAGTAAGCCACAATAATTTGTGTGTGAGTCAATTTGACGTTTCAAATAAACATAAAAATGCCTCTTAAATATTTCAAACATATGGTGTTGATTTTGAGAGTAAGCTAAATAAGACCAAATGTTTACCATATAAACAAATGTTTAGTGTATAAGGTTTTTGAAGTGGATATTTTCTATCCGCACTCCCAAGTGCTACTTTAATCTCTTTTTTTTTTTTTTTTTTTTCCTGGTTATTTACTATGGTATCAATATGACAACTTCACTGTAATCATTGCATGTGATCTTTAACTACAACCATTCGGACATCGGCTTTAAGTTGTTATTTAAAATAGTCCTTATTTTGAAGATCCCACATTTAGGATTTTCCACGGTAAGCATCAATAAGTTTGATAATATATACAGTGATGAGCACGCTAATAACCGGCAAAATAGCCCAAAAGATGGAAAACATTATACATTGCGAAACAAAAAGAGATGAAACTAGTGTAGGTGGAAATTATCGTTAAAAACGTATAAACTAACATTGCATTACATAGTTTCCCACCTTTAGACGTCTGTGACAGGAGTAATTTATATAATTATACTGTCACAGTGACATATGTCATACTCCTCTGATACGTCTAAAGGTGGGAAGCTATGTAATTTAATGTTATTTTAGACGTTTATAACGATAATCTCCACCTCCACTAGTTTCATCTCTTTTGGTTTCGCAATGTATTATGTTTTCCATCTTTTGAGCTATTTTGCCGGATATTAGCGCGCTTATCACTGTATAATATTTCTTTCCGACCACTCCAATACTAACAAATTTTCAACTCAGGCGCGCCAAAACCAACAAACCTTTCGCAAACCCGATTCGTTGAAAACCCGACAAAAGTTGGATCGTGGTGCACTGTGTGGGCGTCTAACAACTAATCTAACAAACATGCTGCGCGCGAGCGGCGCCCATATGTATACATACCTTAAGAGAGCAAGTCCTACTCGCGAGCTGCTTGATAATATCAAATGTAGAAAGATTGCCTATTCTGTACGCGTAGTAAGGGGAGACCGATATAATATTCTTCAACTTGTTATCAAATCCTCTGCAAAGGACGCGGAGGAATTGGTAGAAAACAGGTCTCTTGGATAAAGAATATCAGGGAGTGGACAGGTATAAAGAAAGCAGAGCAACTGTTTAGAATAGCTAGAGACAGAGGCAGTTTCGCCATGTTAATCGCAAACGTCAAGGGGACTTGATAGGGAACGTTAAGAAGAAGACATCCTGTTTCAGTCTGCTGTCTGTTCATTCCGACAGTTGCCTCCACGGATGGCGGGTTTTGTACAGTATCATGATTAAATAAATTATAATCTGTTTTTTTGTGAACATTCAACCTCAGACAAAGTTTTGAAAGCTGTATAAGAAATTAAAAAAAATCCAATACAATAAATGAGGTACCTCGGCTTATAGTGGTATGTAATTATGTTGTAGCACTCTGTATAAAATATATTTTACGCTTAATTTCGAATAACTTTATTATTGTTTTAACTCGTATTAACCTTAACGCGGAGTAACGAAATAAACATGACATTGAACTCGACGTGCTGTTGTAATCGGTTGATGAGTATAAATAATATATAATGCAAAGACAGGGATTCGGTATTTTGTTGTTAAATGCTAACGTGTATAAATAGATTGGTGTAGGTCTGTAATATTTTTGTAAACAAGTTATGGTTTGGTCACCGATTTTTTAAGTAGCATAGCTCTGAAAATAGCTTTGTAAGCCGAAAGCGGTCAGCTAAGAATTAAAAAATTTTAAACACTTCAAAAACACTTTTCTTTTCCCAGTCATTCAGATACAATATGATGTCTTCTCTGTTTCCTTTAAATTATTTAGCTAAAATGGACTAGCAGTGATGCACTTTGTGATGAGAATCTATGTTATAGTCGATGAAAAGCTGAAAAAATGGCAAAACCTCGCAATTTTTTCGTCTAGCATCGATTTGTACAAAAATTTGGGATTAGGCTCACTACATTCTCTAGTTTTTTTTTTATAGGAAGCCGTTGTAAGCTTTTGGTTTTTTAAGGGTGGAAACTACCCCTAATTGTAAAAAGTTATAAAATAACAATTTGAACTTTAATATTGTCAACATTTGGTTCTTATTAGTTACATAATGTTTGTTTTATGCTTTAAGATATACCATCATAATATTTCAACCGTTAAAACTACCCTTGTTGGAGCTATATATAAAAAATTTACTTATCCTAAAATAATAATTTCAGCTTGCATAGATTTACATAAAAATTTGGGATTAGGATCATCTCATCCTGTACTTCATATTTTATATCATGCTTAAGGGGATTGATTATTTTTAGGGGTGTAAACTACCCCTTATTTTCAAAAATTATATAAAAATATTGTAAACTTTAATTTGGTTTTGATTCGTTAAGTAATGATTGTTTTATACTTTAGGGTATAATATCATAATATTTTAACCCTTAAAAACCACCCTTAATAACATTACAATTTTTATAAGTAGATAATTTAATAGATCTCTACAGAAAAAAAGTAGAATTAAAGAATTACAAAAATATTTTTTATTTACACACAAATACGAATTTACAAATATGTACAAATACAAATACAAATACAAATACAAATACAAATAGTTTTTTAGTCATCTTCCAGTATACGAACCGGTTCCGTAGTATTATACATATATTGAAAAGGATTCATAACCACTAATCGAATTTTTCGAAAAAAAAAATTGGTTTTATTAACATGGGTCCTTCATTTTTGGCGATAAAAAGTTTTTTCAAAAACGATTTCGTAGGATTTTTGAAGAGCTATTAGACTGTGTAAACTGAATTCCGTAAGACCCCTTAGTTTTTATTTGGGGTGGGTTTAAAAGGCTCGAATAAGGGGGTGTTTGCTCGTAAATAGAGGTTTTGCAGAGCTATATCTCGCTAAATGTTCACTATAATGAAAATCTATGTGCAAGGAAATTTTAGTTATTAAAAAAGCTATAATTTACTGGTGCATCATTTTCTTATGTCTCCAGTGTTTTCGGAGATATTTGAAGTAAAAGTGAAAATAGGAAATTGTAAAAAATCAATTTTCTTTAAACTCCAATTTTTCTAAAATTATGCCTCTTAAATAAGTCACACTTCTTGGGTGTATTGATAATACAAATAAAAAAGGAATTACAGAAAGGTGGAGAACAATTTTTAATTAGGAGGGTAGTTAGGAGGTCGTTTTCACTGATTTTTTCATAGAGAAAAGCAGGTACCGACCTTTTTTGTCATAAGTCGCTTAAGTTTCATGCTGGAAATTTTTTATTATTATTGTTTCAAAGGTCTAACTGTATACTTGAAAAAATAAGTTTTTCCGTTATTTGCCTTTTAATACTTCAAATTATGCATTTGACGAAATGCTAATGACTATCTTTTAACATGCCGTATCTCGGTTTGTATTGGTTTTAAATATATTACAGAAAAAGAATTTGGTTTGTGTTACTTAAAGATACAATTTTGATATTCACAGTTTTTTTGATTAAATGCATATTTTTCGAGTATTCTCAAAAAACCGTCTAAAAAAGTCGATTTTTTCGTCGAAAAACTGTTACTTTTAAGCACGAATAACTCGAAAAATATTAGTTTTACAAAGAAAATGTAAAAAACATTTTTTTCTTAGAACTAGTTTTTACATTGATTTCCCTGGTTAAAATGTACCGAAAAATACCACCCCAAAGTTTTAGCATACAGCATGATTCTTGGACTATTCCCTACCTTCTGTGAAAATTTGAAGTAAATCCGTGCTAGACGAAAAAATTGCGAGCCAAAATGCGTAATTTCCTCGACTATTAGAGAATAAATTTACTTAAATTACTTTTAATCTTTTGATCGAATCTTAAACAAAACAGAACTATCAAATATTTGTATAGGAGCATTTGCAAGAATAAACTGAAAAAATCAACTATTAGGCTATTGATTATATACTATAGAAAGGAACTACAACGTTAACGGGGTTTTATTATTTCATATGGTCAACGAATCTCTATATATAAAAAAACCGCGGAGTGCTACCATTTAAAGGGGTGCGTTTTTGAGAAATGGGTGAATTAGTCCCTGGGCACAGGTTATATTAGGGTGAGTTCTATGCACTTTTGGTACAAACACGTCTACATAAAAATTGTTCCTGGTTAAATTTCCTATCTAAATATAACTTTTTAAAGTAAAAGATACTTTTTTTTACAAAAATATATTCAAAAGAAAAAGCACAAAGAAACCCAAAAGAAAGAAATTTTGTTTTTTGTCCCATAACTTTTGTCCACGAGGATATAGGTATAGACATTGCTTCACAGAAAAAAAACTTACATATTTTCTCTTTAAAATGATGTTTGGTAGAGGTCATTAGGATTTACAGTTTTCGAAATATGATTTTTCAAATTTCGCCACTCACAGCAATTTTGGGCAATTTTCCTTGTTATTTCGCAGATATTGTTCTGTAATTTTTTTCTACGTAACTTTAGGTATATGCAATGGTACATGTAAGAGGAATAAAAATCAATTACCTTTAAAATGGTCTACCGTATAATGTTGTACAACTTCTTTTAAAGAGTTTATCTTTTTCAAGACTATACTTTTAACGAGTTTTTATATTTTTTATGATTATTTTTTAAATTTCCCATTATAACTTTTTTTTCTATATGGTATATATTATATAATAAAAAAGAAAGCTTATTCTGTTTACTTTAAAATGGTGTATTATAAAAAATTCTAGGATTATTTTTGAATAAGATATGCTTTTTCAAATTGTAATAAGTACTTGCAACGATTTTTGATTTTAGGATTATTTTTTAAATTCCTAAAGTTAGGATTATAACTTTTTTATGTGATTGTGTGTTATGATTGAATCTTATTTTTTATAGGTAATACTTTGGATCCACTTGACTCGGCCGGGCAAACTTCAAAATATGGATTATGTAATTCCAATATTTACTGTCAAAGCTCCTGCACCACAAGTTTTGCTTGAAAAAATAGCATGTAAATGTACCAAAGGATGTACAAAAAACCGCGGTTGTAGGAAGATAGGAATTAGTTGTTCAATATTCTGTAAAGGGTGCATGTGCATGGGTACTAATTGTGGAACTCTAAGACCTAAGATAACTGAGGTGTCAGAGGAAGATATTGAAGCTAATGCTAACGAAGAAATGGACTTTGATTTTGAAAATTTTTTAAATATCAACGTTTAAATAATTTTAACTAAAGTGATGTTTTTTAAAACTAATGTTTATATAATTTTTGTAAAAGAAATAATTTTAAATAATACAGGTAAAAAAATATCAAAGGATCACTCGGTTTCCATTATGTATTTAAATATAGATGATACACCATGTTAAAGAACAGAAAGTAGGTCTTTGTTGCGCAATATATAGATAGTATATTCATGTACAAGAAAAAAAAGTAATAATGAGAAATTTCAAAAATAATCGTAAAAAATGTAAAAAATAATATTTTTTTTATATTAGGTATTATATTATAATATATAATATATTATGAAATAATTTTATTTTATTTTTATATTATATTATAAAAAATCGTTAAAAGTATAAAATCTTGAAAAACCATAATCTCTTTAAAAAAAGTCGTACATCGTTATACTGTAGGCCCTTTTAAAGGTAATTGATATCTATTCCTATTACGTGTACCACAGCATATACCTAAAGTTACGTAGAAAAAAGTTACAGAACAATATTTGCGAAATAACAAGGAAAATTGCCCAAAATTGCTGTGAGTGGCGAAATTTGAAAAATAATATCTCGAAAACTGTAAATCCTAATGACCTCTACCAAACATCATTTTAAAGAGAAAATGTGTAGGTTTTTTTTCTGTGAAGCAATGTCTGTACCTATATCCTCGTGGACAAAAGTTATGGGACAAAAAACAAAATTTCTTTCTTTTGGGTTTCTTTGTGCTTTTTCTTTTGAATATATTTTTGTAAAAAAAAGTATCTTTGACTATAAAAAGTTATATTTAGATAGGAAATTTAACCAGGAATAATTTTTATGTAGACGTATTTGTACCAAAAGTGCATAGAACTCACCCTAATGTAACCTGTGCCCAGGGACTAATTCACCCATTTCTCAAGAACGCACCCCTTTAAATGGTAGCACTCCGCGGTTTTTTTATATATAGATATCCATTTAATATCCAATAAAACCCCGTTAATGTTGTAGTTCCTTTTAGCTATCTTATTTTGAATATAATCAATAGCCTATATGTAGGTATGGAAATAATAATGTAGACGTTAAAATTAATATTCAGAGTGATCACTTTTTGTGATAAAGTTCGTTATATCTGTTACTATACGAGGTATCTGTAAGCTTCGTATTTTAAAAATAGTTACAAATGTACATTACAGTAACAAATTAGCAAATCAACATTCAAAAGTTGGTATTTTTAAGTTTTAAACGCAGTTTATTCATCTTTACCTACAAATATTTCCAAAATTTTGATAATTTAAAATGTCCACTTAACCAACTGCAAGAAACATAGAGGTTTTGGTTATCGAAGTCCACAAAACTCATACAACTGTTACAGTATTTTTTAGATAATTTCTCTGGACTATAATATACAATTCACCGAATTCTCCGAATATTATATAAATATATGGGACAAACATAACAAAAAGATAAACAAAGGGAACGAAAGGCAATGAAAGAAACCTCAGTAAATCTTTCAATAGGATAGTCAACGTCCCTGATTTAAACAGAGAAATCGCTAAGCCTATTTAAAC
The DNA here is from genome assembly GCF_917563875.1 of Diabrotica virgifera virgifera. Classification (NCBI taxonomy): domain Eukaryota; kingdom Metazoa; phylum Arthropoda; class Insecta; order Coleoptera; family Chrysomelidae; genus Diabrotica; species Diabrotica virgifera. The sequence continues at coordinate 276,187,898 of NC_065443.1, forward strand.
TACCAAATTTTCCACAAAAGCCCTTTAAAAAAACAAAATCGTATCTTGGAAATAATCCTCGTCATGGAATTTCCATTCCGTAAAGACATAAATATTTTTTTGTTAGTAATGAGGTCCATTCCATTCAAATCCACACTCAGAATAAAATCAAATAAACGTCAGACGGCGTTCCGAATTCAACGACGCGACGGCGTCTTGAAATGAGGTTTTGTCGTTCCTTTGGAAAGGTGTTAATTGAATCTGAGAGAAGAGATTGGCACATTTTTATCTGAAATTTTTTAGGCCGGTTCTAAATCTTACAGAGGTGTAAAAATGGGAAAAATAAGTTTTATTCTTATATCACGGTATCATAAATAGTAATGTAAGTTATATTTCAGTATCGTTTTGGCAATAGTTGATATTTGCATCTAACTTAATTTTTCAGTGGAGCATTTTGGAAGTTGCGATTTAAATTTATTGTAGTTTTTTTATTTGAGGCAATAATATTTTCATATTTTATGACATTTAATATTTTGATACAAAGCCTTATTTAAAACAAAAAAATATTGTTTACTAAATTTATTTAATGGTTTTTTTAACAAATCTACCATAGAAGTCTAAAGGGCCAAATTGGCCCCGTGTAAGTTATTATCGTTTTCTGGTAAATTCGACGATCCTTTCTTTCAAATTCCTGTCGAACGGGTAAAATTATTATTATGTATGTTTATTGTAAATGGTTCCCCCTAAACTGGTACTGATCATCTACGTAATAAAGATACAATTGTTGGCGAACACAAGTGAACACAAAGATGCAATTGTTGGTGTAGAGGACCAAATGACGCGTCTTTATACTACAAAAGTAACTTCAAGATGATGGCCTATGTACGTGTTTTATAATACTCTTGACCTGGAAGCAATAAATGCATGTATTATTTATAAAGAAGTAACTGGAAGTAGACTCAGTTTTCGTAAGTTTATTCTTCGGCTGTGTGAAGAATTATGGGCCCCATACCTTGTCTACCGAAATCTGGAACTACGTCTAGCAACACCAGGTCTACCAACAAATATCACTGTTACTATCCAAAAACGAAAAAAATATCAGTTGAAAATATTTTGTAAAGGAAATCATACTTCCAATTATTGCCACGGTTGTAACAAGGCAATGTGTGGCAAATATCAAAAACTGCAAATTGTATGGTGTTCCGAATGTTTTTGATGGGCAGTGAATGTGTTAAACAATAAAAGTAAAAAATAAAATTACATTCTAACGTCTATAGTAGATTTAATTTCTTTAAACTGAGTTTTAATTGATTAAAGATCGTAGGGCCAAAATGATCCCTTCCGGCTTTCTAGGTAGGTATGCTAAGCCAGACTTTCTAGTGTTAAAGGCCCTCTAAATTCTAGAAATTTTTTCAAAGGGAGTTGCTAATGTGGTATTTACAGTACCACATTACCGGTGTAACGAAATTAGGTTTTTCTACGGCCGTGCTAAAAGAGCCACTTTCCCGCGCGCATTTCGTTTCCGAAAGTTGCACTTTCCCGCACGGCGTGGGTGAAAGTAAATTTTCCCACACGGCGTGCGTAAAAGTAAAATACCTTGTAATATGGCATTATAATATATTATAATACATGCAATAAACTAATATTTAGATATTATTTACTAATTTATTTCAAATTTAACTTATTGTGTTCATGTTTTAATGAAATTAGCGCGATTATTTCATTCATAGGAGATTCTGACCAATAGAAAGCTACAGAAATAAAAATTAAACTGATAATTTTTGATAATTTCCCGTCTTCAAGTATATTACGTCAGATGCCCTTCGTTGCTATGAAAAAATACATTCAGTGACATTAATGACACTTCATGTTTTAAAAATTATAAAAGTGATGACTTTCAACCGTCAAAGATTTATAACAACTGTGTGTTTAATTGTACTAATTTGTACTTACATAAATAAATTACAATAAAATTTTGGATTTGAACCGTTTTATTCATGAAATAATCGCAACAAATTGCACTCGATCTCTAAAATTAACATAGAATTTTAGAGCTCTTGTGCAATTACTACTGATAATTCGATGAAATAAAATTATTTTGATATAATATTTAAAAGTCAGATGAGTAGACATTAGGTTTGTTCTAGCATCAGTTTCAAACGATTTGAAACCATCAGCGAATGGTCGACCAGCGCGAGTAGAGTGGATATATAATAGCACTGCTGACTGTATTATGTTCTCTCACTGAACAACAACTGTTTGCTGACGGTTTCTGACTGGTTTGACTGTTTGCTAGAAAAAACCTAATTACAATGGTTTTGAATCGTCGTCATGGAAACCAATATCGTCGTCGTCGTCGTGGTAACCCATTATATTGAAAGTTTGGTTTTGACAACCTTGCCAAAGAATTAATTTGTGTATTTTCACCCCTAAATGAAAATTGATATAACCTTATTTGTTGTGGCTTTTTTCCAAACGTACGGTCCTAGAAAAAATATTGTTCCTAACTCATGCGGAAAGTGTCTTCCCCGCACTAGACTGCTTGCCCGAACTCCGCTATCGCGTCGTTCGTGTCAACGGCAGTCTCGTGCGTGAAAGTATCACTTTCCGTACTAGTTAGGAAAATAACTATTTAGTAACAAAAGTAGGTTTAAGTTAGGAAAATGTACCATTAACTCGTATTAGAGAATAATTGTTTAATGAATACCTCTTTTTTAATGATTTTCTTTAGAATACACAAAAAAAGTATACAGATCATGTTTTGCCAACCTAAAAACGAAAAATAAATGGACATATCAATAATTGTCAACATAAGAAATGAAGTTAGATTTCAAGTTCTGCCCTACCTAGTAAAAAATGTACCACATAGTCAATGTGGTGACACCGCTTTCGTCTGGAAAAATTTCTGATTCGGTTTCTTTGTGGATTCCTATTCAAAAATGTCCCCTTTAAACAAATCTGAAGGGTGCCGGGCGGAATTTTTGGGCAGGAATTGTTTAAACAATTTTCTAAAACAAATACAAAAGATCACGTGTTTTTGCTCCGGATCATATATTTTTGATTTTTATGGGTCATTCTGAACAAGAAAGGTATCTTGTAAATTTTCTGAGAAATTGATAGTTTTCGAGTTATAGGCGATTTAAATACGCATTTTCGAGGCTTAAAAACTCATATTCAAATTAGTATTTTTGAGGTTGCCAGATACTTAAATTGAAGACTAAATATTTAGCTTCAAGCTTCCAAAGAGTGATCGCGTCTAACTTTAATATATACCGTTGTTATTTAATTGTTAAATATGCCGGTTTATCCGATTTTTTTGCCGGTGCCGCGCTCCCTTTCAAAAATCTAATTTTCTCCGAAAAATATTTTTCTAGATTCTTTGGGATATTCTAAATAAAATAAGTTGCTTGACATTTTCCTCCAAAGTTAACAGTTTTAAAGGTATAAGCGATTTAAAATCCGAAAATGCGTTATTTTTTCATTTTTCGGATTTTAAATCGCTTATAATTTAAAAACTATTCACTTTTGAGAAAAATGGCAAGAAACTTATTTTATTTAGAATATCACAAAAAATCTAGAAAAAAATATTTTTTGGAGCAAAATAGGAGATTTTTGAAATGAAGCGCGCCGCACCGGCAAAAATATCGGATAAACACGCAATATTTAACAATTAAAAAACAACGATATAAGTTAAAGCTAGACGCGATCACTCTTCAGAATCTTGAAGCTGAATATTCAATCTTCGATGTAGTTATTTGGCAAGCTCAAAATCCTAATTTAAATATGAGTTTTTAAGCCTCGAAAATGCGTATTTTCGCATTTTTCAGATTTTAAATCGCCTATAACTCCAAAACAATCAATTTCTGAGAAAAACTACAAGATATCTTTCTTGTTTAGATTGACCCAAAAAATCTAAACGTATATATTCCAGAGCAAAAAACATAATCTTTTGTATTTGTTTAAAAAAATTGTCCCCAATTTCTGCCCAAAAATTCCGCCCGGCACCCTTCTGATTTGTTTAAAGGGAACATTTTTGAATGGGAATCCACAAAGAAACCGAATCAGAATTTTTTTCAGACAGGAGCGGTCTCACCACATGGACTAACAGCGGACAGCGGACATATCATAATATATTGTCATTTTCATGTCAAGTACGATAGACACACAAACATCCCAAACTCTACCAACTTGAAGAAATGTTACTAAATACTATATCAAGCAAACAATCTCATTTTGGAAAAATCGGACTTTCAAGTTTTGCCATACCGCTACTTTACATTTTTACATTTAATTATTATACAGGGGAGAGTATGTATACATATACAGATTTTTTAACATTCATGTTAAACTTAATTATTAAAATGTTCGAGTAGCCTCCAAGGTTCAGTGGTAAGAAAGCCTATCTTTGAGCTCAAAGGTCGTGAGTTCGAATTCTGGCGGAGTGCAGAACGTTTTATCTATTAAAATTGAATAAATGAAGATAATTACTGCCCTTGCGCGAGTAGTACTCACCTGAGAGACCGCAGACGTTCTGACACAATTAGCGTCTCTTTATAAAGATAATGATGTAGCAACAAGACATTTACTTAACACGCACTACTACACCTTACTCCTACAAGTCCTACATATATTATTACTAATTTAATTACAGTTGAGTCCCTGAATCTTTACCCGTGTGTCATCATTTAACCTTCGGATGACCAAGGGGGTAAATTTTGACCCCAATGTATGTTTTTATCTAACGAATTCAGAAATATTTTCAATTTTAAACTCATTATTTTTATATTTGACTTTAATATCATTCTAGATACCCTCATATTATGTAATAAAAAACATTCCCTATGTTTTACGAAAAAAAAATATTTTCTGAATTTGGGGTCAAAGACGAACTCCCATATTCCAATTATATATTAAGTAAATACCGTTTATTATGTGGAATTGTTTGTCAGAAACATTCCAATATTGAAAAAAAAATTGTTTGTTAAACCTGTGGCGACGTAAATTAGTGTATATTTTAAAATGTCTTTAGTTCTATGTTCAGAATGCTGATTCCTGTTTTTGTTCAGTTGTAATTTAAAGATGTTTTACTAACGTTTATTTGTTATTTATTGATACAGTACTGACATTAAAATTGAAAAAACATTATTTTATTTCTTAAAACAACTTTATTTTATTGAAAATCGTCATTTTTGACTTGGGGTCATTTTTGACTCCCGTTGGTCATCCGTGTAACAAAAAAAGGTTGGTCATCGAAAGGTTAAAGCATACGAAATAAGTCGATGCTAAGGCGAAAATTGAAATTTGCTAAACGCAACAGCAAGCCACTTACTGTCACTTGCTGTTGCCTGTTGCCTTTAGTAAATTTCAATTTCCGACTTATCATCGACTTATTTCGTATGCTTTATATGATGACGCACGGGTAAAGATTCATGGACTCAACTGTACGTGGTTAACTGTTCAAAACTAAACTCGGAAAACAAAAAAATGTTTGTGTCCGTGCAAGTACGGGGCCTTATATTATAATGGCAGTGAATTATGTATTTCTATACCTATATCTACAGGTTTTAAGCCCCAGCCGCATTCTGCATTTGAATTTCCACCTTTTTCGATTGGTTCATTCTTCCTCATTTATGACTTATCTCTTATTATTCCTCTGATTCCTTCTCTCCATGTTAGTGCTGGCCTTCCACTCCTTGAAATTTTTTTGCGTGCCCCAGTTTGCAAAATTATGTAATCACCGATGCAAAATCGATATTAACGAAATTTAGCACAAATTTTAGAATTAAAAACAAAAGATTTATTTTTAACAATTTTTACTTTTAGGAGCAATACGTCTCCAGTTATAGGCGAAAATATGGGCGCAAAATGCAAAAATTTTGGATTTTTAAATAAAAAGTTTAGCGCAAGGTTTGCAATTGGCGCGTTTCGTGATTATTGGTACAAGGTAAATCCTGAAGTTATTCCAGAAACAAACTATACTCCAAGGAATGTCCGAAAAATGTCCATTATAGTCTAATTTTTACAGATACCGCCTGGACTAAAACTGTTGTATCAGAATAAGGTTTTAGGTTATTCACTGTATATGTCGTTAATTTATTTTTACGTACTGTAACTATCCTACATCCTTACGAAGTAGAAAATATATAGGGGGAAGACGGAATAAATAGCTGTTGCAAAATTACATATGTAGACCAGCTATTAAATATTTATGGGAAACTGGCATAACTATTTCACAGAAGTGCTAAATAAAAGCGAAGTACAAAAGGAAACTAACCATGAAATTGAAAATGATCAGGTAGCAATAGAAATACCCACAGGACAAGAAATAGAGAACGAAATAAAGAGCCTCAAAATTAACAAAAGCCCAGGAATAACATAAATATCGGCCGAAATGATAAAATCAGGAAGTAAAAAACTACAAAAAGAGATATATGACCTGATAAAAAAAATATGGGAAGTAGAAAAAATGCCAGAAGAGTGGACCCTAGCAAAGATATGCCCTGTACATAAAAAAGGTGATAGAATGCTATGTGAAAACTACAGAGGCATCGCACTACTAGAAATAGTTTACAAAATCTTGGCACAGAGTATAAGAAAAAGGCTAAATCAATATTTGGAAAAAATATTGGGAGAATACCAGGCAGATTTTAGAAACAGCAGATCAACGACGGACCAAATATTTGCCTCAAAATAAATACAGACTACCTGTTGCGAATATAAAACAGGCTTTATTCATAGACTTTAAGCAGGCCTACGATACAGTAAACAGACAGCAGATGTACAAACTGATGAAAGAATTGGGGATACCAAGTAAAATTGTCAGGATGGTAAAGATGACGATGGAAAACACAACAAACGAAATAGCATGGAAAGGGTATACGTCCAAAAAGTTTGAAACCAAGGAAGGATTACGACAAGGAGACCCACTATCAACAACTGCATTCAATCTAACATTGGAAGGAATAACCAGGAAAAGCAGAATAAACATGCAAGAAACGATATTTAAAAACGGCCACCAATGCATAGCATGTGCAGATGATCTGACGCTATTAGCAACAAGCAAAAAAGAACTACAAAAATTAATGAAAAACATAATAAGAGAGGCCAAAAAATTCGGACTTAAAATAAATGAAGAAATGACAAAGTATATGATAATGGGGGAGATCCAAAAAGAAAAAGAAAATAACACCATAGTACAAATAGATGGAGAAAAAACATACTCGTTCAAAAGAGCCAAATAAATTATTTACCTGGGAGCCAAAATAGATGAAAATGGTCCTGAAGAAGGGGAGATAAAGGCAAAAGGAAATAAAAAATATGGAGCATTACGCACATTATTGAAATCCAAATACGTATCAAGAAAAACAAAAATAAGAATTTATAAGACTGTCTTCAGACCTATAGTAACACGCATGCGAAACATGGGTGCTCAAAAAGTCAGAAACATACCTTTTGGAAAGATGGGAGAGAAAGATGCAAAGAGAAATGTATGGAATTGTGAAAATAGAAGGTCAGTGAAGAAGAAGAACCAATAAAGAATTGGAAGAATTATATCAAAAGCCAACGATCACGACGACGATCAAAGCACAGAGAATACGGTATTTGGGAAACAACGAGAGAATGGGAAGTAAACGAATGCCAGAAATGGTACTCTCACGGAGACCAATAAAAAAGAGAAGGAAAGGCAGACCAAGGAAAAATGGAAGGACAGTGTGTTTGAACACTTGAAGAAAAGTAACATTGAGAGATGGAAAGAACTGGCATTGGACAGAAGGAGATGGAGGGAGGTGATGAAGGAGTGTATAAATAGACTGAAGTGTAAGTGAAGTTATGTAAGTTATATAAAGATATTTATTATTTTTGTAATCAAAAATTTTAACAGGTTAGCCCTAGGCCCACAAGGCCTGTTGCGCTTAATAAATAAAATTAAAGAGAAAAAATCTAAAATTCAAAGATATTTGCGGTTAAGTTATGATTATATCCTATAACTTTTTGAGCCAACTTTTTTTAGGCATTTTACCTTTTCATTCCTTATTATGATATTAGAAATGACCTATCGCAAAATTTCGTGAATGTACCTCAAGAACGATTATTGCCAAAATTTTGAAAACTGCCCATATATAATATTTTGTGCGGAAACAAGAATCTTTATAACTAATATAAAGAAATATATTTAAAATCAAAATTTATGGATAGCAAAATTATTTCCATTTTAAAACTGGTCTAATATAGCAATGCCAATAAAACTTTTCTACTTAAATTGTTTCTGTCAAGGTGAGTGGTATCGAGAGACTTCCATTATTGTGACAGACGATTCAGCTATATTTAGAATAGGACAGGGAAATCCGGAAAGGCAAAAATAATTGTGGTGTCATACGTAACGAAGCAGAAAACTGAAATTTCTTTCTGAAAAGTTATAACAATGCAAATAGGCTTTTAAGTAATTCTTTCCTAATATAATCAGAAATGATGGGTTTGAAATCGTTTCAATGAATATCAATACACTTTTAAAAGTGGGGGAGGGCTAATTGATGAATAGCATTTTAAAAAGATATATGTTAAAAATTTAGAATCTTTTTCGGCCGAAGCAAATTAAATTGTAGAGTTAGTAATGTTAGAACTACTCACACCCAAACTTATATGTAATATTAATCAAATAATATTTATTTTTAAAAGCAATTTAGTAACAAATACAAACAATCAAATAATTTCAATGTAATAGGAGTAATATTTAAATTGTTTTTATTTATTTTGTTTGTGTTTTATGGTAGCCAGTGTTATCGCCTCTAGTTCTTATGCAAGCTTCAGTTTGCGTGGGCACGCTCCTAGTCAAATTATCAACATTTTGTTGTGGTAGGTTGCTCCATCCTTCAAGAGCAGCTTGTACTAGCCGTGCGGTGTTTTGTGGATTATCCCGGCGGGCTTTTATTTTTATTTTAAGCATATCCCACAAATACTCTATAAGGTTAAGCTCGGGTGAGTAAGCAGGCCACTCCAAACAAGGGATACCTTCTGCTTCATTGATGTCTCTAGTCACTCTAATGGTATGTGGAGGTCAATTATTATCACGCAATAAAATTACATTGTCTCCTGTTGCACCGTTCCAGAACCTGACTACAGGTTATCAACATACCTGTGAGCAGTTAAAGTTGATTGGATAAAAATTAAAGGAGTGTTTTTACGGATCACAGATCCTCTCCAGAACATTACACTCCCCCTTGTATATTTTTAAACAGATCTGACAGTTTTCATTCTTGCTTGTCTTCCTCGACCTCTAAGTACACGATTTGGTTGGTCATCTGAGTTTACACAAATCCTGACTTTTTCTGAAAATAGCACATTTTGCCAATTCCCAATGCTCCAGTTTTGGTGGTGAAGACACCAATTTAGGCGATCAATCTTGTGCTGAGTGGATAACTCGGGAACCCATAACTCTCTCCTGTTGTATACTCTTGGCACGAACTCTTTTTTTTATCATTTCAACTGAAACAGTTACACCTGTAGCTTCCACAAGCTGCCTTTGGAGCTGCAGGTGAGAAATGGTTGGGTGTCTTTCAGCTGATTGGACAATTAGACGATTGTGGCGAGCCGTTATTACTTTTTGGCGACTTTCCCTTGCTTTGTTTTTAGCTTTCCTAGTTACTGTTATCTATCATAGGTTTTGGACAGAACGCCCTGTGTTACGCCTAGCTCTACAGCTATGTTCCTCTGAGAACATTACTTTCTCCAAAAGACCAATAATCTTTCCCCGTTGTAAGTTCTATAACCCCACATGAGGAATATTTTCGTTTTTGGACGCAAAAGTGAGTTTATTTATTTTATAGTTAGTTTATAGCTTATATTTTGTTTATTTTTAATAAAAAGCTTTATTCTTCGCAACAATAACAAGTTTTTTCAAAAGAAATAAGTATTACTTTGAAATACATGGTGATTCCATATAATATCCTAACGAACCTTAAGCAAAAAGATACAAGGAGAACGAATAATACTAACATACTGCCACGATCAAGAAGTGCAGAAATCGTCTCATTACTTACACTAATAGAAATAATATCTCGTATTTATTCTTATTATATGTTCTTATTTTTATTATATATCCTTATTATATACTATATTCTTAATATAATATTATTATGGTCTGTTATCATTAGTATGAACATCTAGTAGTGGACGAGAATTAAAATGTACTTTTGAGTTCAAAGAACAACTAAAAAAAATAGAACTACTAGAAGAAGGTAAGACTTCAGGTTGTACTGAAGAAAAAGTATATAAATAATTATCATTAGATATTCAACAAGAAGTAGTTTGAGGAGGAAGTATCTTAGAAACGCTCAATGACTTTGGTGTTTTAAAAGTTTGTGAAAGATTTTGCATAATGAGGAAGATCGAAAACAAACAATTAAGCTGGGTTGGACACGTACAACGAATGGAGCAAAAAAAACAAAGTAGGTACATTAAGCCAAAATGGGAAACAAAAGAAAAAAGGGAAGGCCGAGGAAGACATGGATGGACCAGATCCAGGGTATAGGTGAAAGGAGACACATGAGTATGAGGGATATAAAGAACCTCGCTACCCATAGAAGCAATTGGAAGAAATAGATAAAAGGCGGAACCCGACATCCCACGCCCTGAAGGGCACTAAGGATTCTGAGAAAGAAGAAGTGAAAGATTTTGCCTATGATATTCTGGGCTTTATGTGATGTGCTTGGGATAGACTGGTTGCGACAGGCTGCTTTGAGGTATGCTGCCTCTTGAAGCTTGACCTCGCAAACCGTTTTTGAACATTTTTCATATTCATAACTAGTGGTATTCTTCATACCGTATCTATGACAAAATTTTCTTTTGCATTTAGAACAAACTTGAAATGAATAGCCTGTCATGCTACAAATCCAACATGTGGTAACTGAAGAAATAAACTCTAAAATTTACTGCAAGAAAAACTAGTAAGAGCAGATTTAAATCTCGTACAGTAATTTATAGGGTCAGCAACTGATTATACGTCTTGAAAAGCAAGAGCCTTTACATAATCACGAATAAGACCATTTTTGATTTCATCAACTTTTTCAAGCTTAGGAACTAATTTTCAAGATAGAAACATTAATGATTCCATACATCAAGAAATATATGCAGAGAGTGGTTGTCCAAAATATTGTTTTATGGAACGTATTTATTCATGAATCATGACTCAAAACATTTTTTTTCTCGTAAATTGATTATGCCAGCAAGTTATGACACCACCTTCAAATAAATCTCCTACATACATAAATAAATCCTCATCAGTATAGTTCCTATGATCCATTTATATACAGGAACACACTTAAAAGATGATGTTGAAGTAATTTATAATTCCTCTATCAGCAGTAGAGGCAACAGATTGGTCTAAATTATCAGACAATGAAGCCTCTAATTTTAGTAAATCATAACGTACAGATTGTTTTAATTTTTCTACATCTACAGAAGTTGGTTACAGACGTGAGAATCTACCAGACAAATGAGTTAAACCGTTAGTTAAACTAGTTAAACGTGTTAAACAAATGAGTTTAACGTAAAGTAAAAGCTTTAATTCTCCAACTTTGAGCTCCAACTGATTCTCCAAGGGAAGGTAAAAGGTAAAAGAGGACCGAGAAGATGACCCATTTCCTGGCTTCAAAATTTACGAAAGTGGTATAACACCACTACCACTGAACTGTTCCGCGCTGAGGTAAACAAAGTCAAGGCACTATATGGCAGTATATGGCACAAGGAACGGATAGGCACTATAAGAATAAGAAGAAAAAGCTTTGAATCTACTACATATTTATCAGATTTTGTACCTGAATAATCAGTTATAAGACCTAAGATCAGAATAGGTAGCTAAAGCTTATTGGTAGTTAATATCTAATGACAAGAGGACAGAAATTTACAAAAAAACTTCTGTTATCAGGCTCTTAAGAGGGAAGTCCTCTAAGGATTTTTTTTTGTATTCCACTCTATTTGGAACAGCGACATCTCTAATTAAAATTTATAATCTAATAATATTTCTAATCGTAGAGGGCAAGTATGCTAAATTTACAATTACTCTAGCCTTATGGGGACCTATTGTGTTGTGAAGATTAGGTCCTAAAGCCAAAAAAAAGTAAAATTAAGTTTTCCATTTTAGGGGGACTTTCAATTTTTAAATTTAATTTTCCATTTCCAATAATCATTTTTCCAATTATAGCTCCATCTATCCATAATTCGAAAAAATGTATCGAATAAAGGTTACTTAATTTTTAATAAGGAATCCAAATCTGCAATACAAATGGAGGCTCTTATTTAAGATTTTAAAGTAACCCCCACCCCACCTCTCTAGTTGGGCGTGTTTGATGTAATTCGATAGATTTTTTAAAAATATTTAACACGTATTTTTCAGTTTTTTCGCGGAATATCGCGGGGTTTCTATTTAAAATTTTAAAGTTACCCCCACCCCTGTCCGTGGGGAGTCGTGTTTGATATCATTCGATATATTTTTGAAAAATATTTATTACATATTTTTCAGTTTTTCTATCTGACGTTCATTTCGCGAGATATTCGCTTTTTGTGAAATTTTTGACTCACCCATTTCCTCACGTCCGCCCACTCAAATCGTCAGATTTTTGAAATATACAATGTTCTGGATGTACTTAACTTACCTTATCTTTAAGGATAGATTTTTTTCGGATCCCCCTTAACGAACTCCTCTGCATTAAGAGTCAATATATGGTAAGGGTACATTTACAGGGTACAAGGTTTTTCCCCATGTGATTTTTCTGATGCACTCGAGTAACTTCAAAGATCCCCGCTTGGGCTCCCCTACCATAAAAAGTGAAAAAATAGGATCATATACATAATAATATGAATGTGATTTATCCACATGATTTTTATTTGATAGTTTTAGAACAAAGGCCGCCTGGACTAATAGTACAAATAAAATAAACAAAAGAATAAAAACGCAATGTACATATAATTTTTTGATTTATAAATTAGTTAATTCGTAATGTTCTATGATGCTCCATGAGCAAAAAGTACTGGTTTTATATTTTTTAACGTTTTTCGTTTTTATCAGTTTTGTTTTACTTCCGACCATTAAAATCAATTTTAGGTATTAATAATTTATGTTGGCAAATAAAAAAAATAAAAAAAACACAGAATGCTGGGCTGCTGAATAAATATGATGCACTCGCTAGATCCGGGTCCGATTTTTTTGCGTCCTGTGGTGAAATTTCATGTGTTTTTACGGCTCTTGTTAATCCTTAATAAAAGGACATTCGAGTTGTTTCTACCAAATTCATATAGGTACAAAAAATATTTCCTGGCTAAAAAGGGACTGGTATAGTAATAAAACTCTATTGAAAGAGGCAAAAAATGAAATTATTCGTCGTTTATAGAGAAGCCAGCAAACAGATCATTCGCTGAAATCATTAATTAGATGACGAAATTTATAGAAGCTTTTTTTTACTGCACATATACATACAATAAGGAAAATATATTCTAACAAAAATCACAATAGTTTAAGTAGACTTAAATAAAACAATATATTCTCACTAAAATTTGAGTATTATAAAATATATAAAAAAATAATGTGTGTACTCTGTACGCACGTAAGAAGTTACACTTCTATTATATAGTTTCAACGAAATAAATATACTAAACAGTTTATTTGTATTTTATTTAAATATTAAACTAAGTCTAATACTTACCTACCACTTTCAAACAAGTTTTATTAAAACAATACCAAAAATAAAAAAAAGAATATGAATCGTATGGGATTTGAACCCGGGGCCTCTCGATCTCTGGTCCAATGCTCTACCAACGAAGCTATCATCGCTCTGTGTACGTGACATCTCGGACATAATTACAAATCACGGTGACAAATAGATCAAGTGAAGTATAAAAATGTTATAATAGGTACTTTATTATCTTACTCCCGAGAAAGACAAATCCAAAGACACAAAAATTATAATAAAAATAATATTTAATGACTTATCTGCGGTGATACATAGAATAGAATAAAAATATGCTTTATTGTCATGAAAAATTGTACAATTTTATCGACAAAGCTTCGTCAATATATTTACAATAATAAAAATAATAATGAAGTTAAACAGAAGTAATCAATTGCAAAATTTAAGTAAATTGCAAATGCATAATCTACCTAGTAATTAATAAGTTTTAAAGTTAAGCTGCTGCATATGACACCCAAATATAGACAAAAAAAATGATAATAAAAATACTACTTGTGCAAAGGGTACTGTAATTTCTTAGTTATTGATTAAGAAAATCTTCTACTGAATAATATGGTCTTTCAGATAGGTAGGCTTTTGTCAGTTTACGGAATTTGGGGAAAGATGCTGCAGATTTAAGTTGTAGAGGGAGATGATTGTAAAGTTTTTTTGCGGAATATAATATAGATTTCTTTACTAACTCAGAGGACGGGGTCGGCATATAGACGTCAAACGTAGAATTTCTCGTGAAGTAGTCATGATTAGGTCTTGGTGGAAAGACATGTAGATGTTTACGAATTAAGCAAACAGTTTCTAAAATATACAAAGATGGAAGGGTTAAAATTCTGTGATCTTTGAAGTAACTTCTGCAATGTGTTGTTCTTCTGAGGCCAAACAGGTATCTAATTGCTCTTTTTTGTAATTTGAAAATAACATCGAATTGGGCAGCTGTACCAGAACCCCAAAAATGAAGACCATAACGAAGATGTGACTCGAACAAAAAAAAATATGTTATTTTGGAAGATGCTAAATTGAGTTCATTCGAAACAGATCTTATAGCATAGCAAGCTGAAGAGAGTTTCTTCCGTAACAAATCTATATGGAGGGACCATTTAAGGTTGCTGTCTAAAAAAATACCAAGAAATTTTACAGAATCAACGGTACTGATCTGGCTGTTATTAAGAGGTAAGGGTTGAAGAGCTCCTTTATAAGACAATGCTACTGTTTTATCTACGTTAAACGAGAGTAAATTTGAGTCAGACCAGGTTTTTATTGTAAGTAGATCAGAAGTTATAGTAGCATGAAGAGTTGCAATATTTGAGTTACTCCAAGTGATACTGGTATCATCAGCAAAAAGAAAGATTTTTCCATCGATTTTTAAATTAGTGATGTCATTAATAAAGATTAGGAAAAGTAGAGGACCCAATACTGAACCTTGAGGTACCCCACATACAATGTTTTTGAGACTAGAGTCTGTATCATTTGCTCTAACCAGTTGTTTCCTATCATCCAAGTAAGATTGGAACCAATCCAAAGAAATACCTCGAATTCCGTAGAAATTTAGTTTTCTTATCAAAATGTTATGATTTACACAATCAAACGCTTTGGCGTAGTCACAAAAAACGGTGGCAGTGTGAAGATTATTGTTCAGTGCTTGATAAACCTCATGTAGTACAGAAAAGATGGCATCAGTGGTGCATTTATTATTTAAAAAGCCGAACTGATTTTGTGATAAAATGTTGTTTTCAACTAGAAAGGACATAAGTCGGGCTTTTATGCGTCTCTCAATAATTTTGGAGAGTACCGGTAATAGTGCAATAGGTCTATAATTGCAGGTATTAGATATTTCACCACCCTTATGAAGAGGAATAACGATGGCTGTCTTCAGGCACTCTGGAAATTTACCTTTCTCAAAGGAATCATTAATTAGTGAGATGAGGACTTCTAACACATTTTCTGGGAGATTAGAAAAACTTTTTATCGATAGACCATCAGTACTACAGGAAGATTTGCTTTTGATACTATTGATTGTTTGGATCAGTTCAGATTTATCGACTGGTTTTATAAAGAATGAATTCGAGACCTTTCTTGAATTAGGGAGATAAGCAATGGGATCTTGTTGTGGCAAAATAGTTGATGTAATATTTTTACTCACATTAACAAAGTATTCATTTAGATTTTCAGGTTCTGGAAGGGAAATTGTTTTAGCAGTGTGAGTTTTATTTCGAAGATCGTTTATTATGGACCAAGTTTCTTTTGCAACACGTTTTGAGCTTCCCAAACGGTTATAGTAGTAGTCTTTTTTAGCTGATTTTATAAGTTTAAGATAGGTTGCCCTGTACTTGGTGATATATTCAGTGATAGAAGATATTCGGATACCTTTAGTAGTCCAGGGTTTGCGATGTTTTGGCTTAATTGCAATTAAAGGAAATGCTTGATTGAAGATACAGACAAGCTTATCCAAAAAAGCACTGAAATTATTATCCACGTCCATAGGAGGAAAGCGCCACTCAGAGGTTAAGCATAAATTTTGGAAATTACGAAAGTTCCGGGTGGAAAAAATCCTGCCTAAACGTCGGGTTTTCGAGGAGGGTTTGCTCAAGGTATTAAACTTGGTATAAACTGCTTCATGATCAGATAGTCCAGCATTAATAATTGTAGAGTGGACATCAAGGGGTGAAAAATCTGAGACAGTATAATCAATTATGGTAGATGAAGTTTTTGTAATCCTTGTAGGAGAATCAACGTGCATTGTTAGACCATACGATTCAAATATGTTGACCAAGGATATTTGTGTAGCACTAGCAGCAGCATAGTCAATGTTAAAGTCCCCGCAAAAAATTTTTCTACTTATATGGGGCAGGTCATCTAACAAATTTAGCAGGTTCTGAAAAAATAGTTCCACGGAAGAGTTAGGTGATCTATAAATGCAAATAATATAAAGATTAAGATTCTTATTGTAAATTAACGAAAACTCAAAGAAGGCTTCACTTAGCAGAAAGTCATATTTTGTTACCGAAGAAAAATCATTGGTAGTAGATAGAATTAGGGTGCCTCCCTAAGCTGAGCTTGGACGATCATACCTAGCAATTGTGGTGTATTTTTCTACAAAAAAAGGCTCGTTGACTTCAAGCCAGTGCTCTGTAACCGGAACTACCGGGGGAAATCCTAATTCCTCTAGGAACAAAAATAATTCATCAGTTTTGTATCTAATAAAACGAATATTAATGAGAACCATGCTAAAGTTGTTATCACTAAAACAATTTGAGGATTCTAGTCCCTCAGAACACGTCGTGATGTTTAAAAATTTCGTTTTTGAGAGGCAGCGGAATAGTAATTTCGGTAACATTCCCTTGATTTTTGAAGGCGTATAATTCTTTCAGAAGTGAGAAAGGATCTGTAAGCCTCAAGATCAGCTTCCACCTCATCTGGACCAATCCCATAGGCATTGTTAAATTCCAGCAGAATTCGTCGTAGATCTTCAGTCTTAGTGGGAAGTCCCTCGGAAGCCAAAAAGAGTTTAACACTTGTATTGGTAAATCCATCGTAAAACACTGAAGCTGGTTGGTCATGTAGATAAGCAAGATGAAGTTTAATGGCTTTTAAGATATCCGGTTCCCTTAATCTGGCTAGAAGATATCGACTATTCGAGTTATTGGTTAATCTAACTCTTGGTGGGGTCAAAGGATCCAGATTTTTCGAAGGTTCCAAAGTATCCTTCTTAATGAAATTTACAGGCGAATGAAACGGATTCTTAGATTTACAAACTTCGATGGCCTGCTTGTCTGTACGTATGTTTGTGTTTTCTACTTCATCTTTGTTCTTGCGAGAATTGGTAATTGGATTTTCATAGGTGACAGGACTTCTGAGATTCTTCGGATTCTTATGTGACACATATGAAAGCGTTGGTTCAGAATTGGAAGATTCTATAGACCATTTGATGTTAACACCAGGTGGCCAAATTTCCTTATTAAATAATAGGTTAATAGCTGTTCTAGATTTTATACCTATTTTGAACGAAGAGCCAGTTGTTGTGTCGGCATCTTTAAGGAGTGCGTAACATCTAATACATACATAAATTGAAAGATTAACAACGAACTACATACTGTCTGTGTGCGCATGCGTCCAGAATAATAAAAATTCACTCTCAATCGCGCCTAAAAAAGTACAACTTCAAAAAAAAAAATTTTATTAATCAAGAAAAATTTTTATTTCTTTATTTATTCTACTCCCCTTATCGTTATAGTAGCTGAAAAGCTGTAATGTGTAACACTGTACATGAGAAATAACACTAAATGTAATATCACCCAATCCTTATTACGCCAGAAGCATGATGAGCAGGTACAGCTAGATATCTTACTAACCAACAATGAGCCAGACAGTCCAGATGATCAATGTTTTAATGAAGTTATCAGTTATCAAAAATCGGTAAACTTAACGTTTGGGATAGTGAAAGGTATCGACAAGATCACCCTTTATAAGAAGTTAGTGTAAAGTTGGTGAGGCCAGTGGGACCAAACGTATTTAGTATTTGTTAATGGTGAACACAAGATCTACTGATTTTGATAAACTGGAAAATTATGATTAACTGAGACAAATCATGATAAACAATGGATACGTTCCTTCGGACATCGCCAATATGTTTTTGTTTTAAGGAAAGCAGAGGAAGGGATGCATAGGCAAAAAGAGAAAGAGAATAAGCATAGGGAGGTGAAGGAGAAGCGTAGACAAGGAGAGAAAAACCTGAAGGAGAGGCGTAGAACAATAAAACTATGTAGACATTTTAGACAATAAAATAGAAAAACAACGAAACGATTTAAAATCTAATGTATCGCATTTTTATTATTTATAGAATACAACATAAATTTTTAATTATAAAATAATTTTATTTTTGAGAATTTTTTAATTCTTAAAAATGATTAAATATTTTAAATAATGATTAGATAAAGAGTAACCGTCCGCAGCATCAATATGGCGTTTACTATCACAATGATGGCATTTAGTTTCATCCCCATTAGTTCGAATTTCATTATCTCAATTTAATCCTGCCATTTTCAACCCTATCTACAGTTGCGTCATTCTTGTTCTTTAATTCGAAATTGCGCCATTAGTTCGAATTTCATTATCTCAATTTAATCCCCCATTTTCATCCCTATCTACAGTTGCGTCATTCTTGTTCTGAAATTTTTTCTGTAAAAAAAAACAATTTTTAAATATTTATTATGCCGTTTATTCTTAGAGCGATGGCTCTTATTTTCACCCCTATTGGTCCAAATTTCATTATCTTAATTTAGTCCCCGCATTTTCAACCCTATTTACAGTTGCATCATTCTTCATCTGAAACAAAGTCTAAAATGGTGCATATTTCAATAACGACGCAACTACCGTGTGGTGGTTCAGCACATAGTTACAGTTATGTCGCTTTTGTATCATTTGTTTACAGTATTTTAGAAGTTAATTACGCAATGAACAGGAATTGCCAAAATTTGCAGTTACGGGATTCTTATTCCGGACCGGAGGTATATGTATAGCTGGAATATGTGTAAGTCTGAGCATGTCGATTTTAATTTAAATTCTTCGTATTTTTATCTACTTAACGATGGTAAATTAGTCATCTAGCTGGGATATATTTTGGATTGTACTATCATTTATTAAAGTAATTTTTTTAAAATAAAAATAATCCTCATAATATTGTAAAGAATTTACTGTGGTTTGATTTCGAGATGGTCTTTTAAGACATTTGTCTTAAATATACATTTAACATATATTTCTATATATATATATATATATATATATATATATATATATATATATATATATATATATATATATATATATATATATATGGATTCCGACTTTAGGAAGCCAAAAACGCTATATCGCACCGGTCATACGAAGCCCGACACCTCCTTACGAAGCCCGGGTTCGGGCTTCGTAATTCTTTAATGTTATTTCCCCAAAAAACGTACTTTACACCATCTCTCGATATTTTAACCAAGCTCAGAACATGTGAATACGCTTGGGCTTCATATATATGCGGACAAATTTTAGAAATGTACCATAGGTAGCTCTGAAATCATGATTAACAATACGAAGCCCGGGCTGCTTATGCCTGGAATTATTATCAAAACATACACTCGTAGTTCATGGTATCTACCACCAGTTTGCGCTGCGAAAAAAAGTATATACTCTGTAGAAGTTCAGCAGCGTTAGGAAGCCCACATTGAGCTACCGATTATAAGAAGCCCTGAAGTTTGGCAACGTTTTTGCGTATTCCTCAAAGTACTATTAGCTTGTAAACATTTTTATTATTACCTGGCAATGCACATTTTTTGTATTTTTGGGTCGTTCATCGTCATTAATCTTGTGTACTAAGACTCCCGAGAACAGATTATGGTAATTCTTAGCATTACCTGTACACAGTAAGATACCGACAGAAAAAAGATTTAAAAATTGAATTGCAAAAGAATTATTTATTTTAATTGATACAATTAATACAAATTAATACTTTGTATTACTAATTTACTATTTTAGTTTGTAATAAGCCACAAAATTTGCTACCAAATAGGAAATTAATATGACAAATTAAATTATTGTTTTTTTTATTTAAAAAAGGTTAATGCCTCGACAACTAATGGCCATTGGCATGGTAGGTACGGTAATTTTTAACAGTTAGGTACCTAGTGTAATGTGTAGTGTGTGTGTGTGTTGAGTAAGTGTCTTGTTACTTTGCAAAGTTGACGTAATTGTCTTTGCAAAGAGACGCTAACTGTATCCGAACGTCTGCGGTTCCTCCGGTGAGTACCGATCCCACAAGGACAGAAACTATTTTCATTTATTAATTTATAATAAATGAAACATTTCTGACCCTGGTGAGATTCGAACTCACAACCATTCGGATTTTTCGATCCAAAGGTACGCGCTCTTACCACTCAGTCAAGGACGGGGTTAAAGTTATTATTATTAAATATTACTTTATAAAATTAAAAATAGTCATTCTTATGAATTATGCGTATTATTCTGATTCTGATACGATGAACACTTGTTTGATGGGTCTGAGCCACACAATTGAGGGTTAGGCCACTGTTTCATTCGTATTTTTAGTATTTGTCAAGGCAACAATACATTATGTAGTGCCATATTGCCAAATATAGAGCTAGATTGTGTAGACCGCTGTTGAACCATATATCCAATTTTTCTGCTTTTATTGATGTATTAATCTAAAAATGCTCAATTTGTGGACTGTGCCACTGTTGCTCTGAGCTCCTCATTTAATACAAATACAAAATATTTAATACAATAATGCATATAGATTTTCCCTTCGGAAAAAATCAAACAATATAGATGTTTTTTAATTTCATTAAGGGAATGGGCACGTAGTTTCTGCTGAAATGCTACTCAAATGGAATTCATTTTGTTTTCGAATTCTGAGAAAACTAATAATTATTTTTGAAAATTTTAAACTCAGAATAAGAGATTACGTTATTAGCGAGGGCCGAAAGTCCCTGAGAACTTCTCTAATATTTATTTTAATAAGTTACAGGGCTAAAAAACTAAAAGAAAATTTAGTGTGACTTTTAATTTCAAAATATCTCATTCAAAATAAACTTTTTATTTATTGTAAGAGACTTTCGGCCCTCGGTAATAATTTAGTCTTTCATTTTGCGTTTAAATTTTTCAAAAATATTTATTTTTTTTTTTCAGGATTTGAAAAAAAAATGAACACAATGCCCGTGGTAATATTTTCCAAATCTTTGTCAGTCAGACAGTGACAATTTTAAATATTTGACCTGGCATTGGGAATATTTTCAGTTGTTGATTAAATAATATTGATAATGTGTTTAACAAATAATTGATTTAAGACGTGAACTTAATAAAAAGTTATTTATTGTTTATTATTTATGGAAGATCCAAAGCAGAGAATACACCAGGATATATTCAGTGATCCAAGTATTGTGTTGTTACAGATGTTCAAAATTGTAAGCGTTTCATAGTAACAATATATTATTAAAAAATCACTTTATCACTTTTCCTCTTTTCTCGATTGATTATTAGCTTTTGTTGTACAGTAGATAAATTATTACTGAATACATAGGTAGTGAAAAAATTATCAGTAGTAATTGAACAAGAGCTCTGAAATTATCGAATTTTTCCCGAGTGACACTTTGACAGTATTAATTTCACGACCCGAAGGGGAGTGAAATTACGTCAAGTGGCACGAGGGAAACAATTCGATAATAATTTCAGAGATCGAGCTGCAATTTGCTGCGATTATTTCATGAATAAAACTGTTTAAAACCAAAATTTTATTGTAATTTATTTATGTAAGTACAAATTAGTACAATTAAACACACAGTTGTTATAAATATTTGACGATTGAAAGTCATCACTTTTATAAGTTTTAAAACAGTAATTGTCATTAATGTCACTGAATGTATTTTTTCACAGCAACGAAGGGCATCTGACGTAATATACTTGACGATGGGATATTATCAAAAATGATCAATTTAATTTGTATTTCTGTAGCTTTCTATTGGTCGGAAATATGAAATAATCATATTAATTAACTGAATTAACAATTAAGGCAATTAATTATACTAGTAATAGTTATCCAAGAACATTCAAAAGCCATCTTTACAGTTAATGATGAAATTGTCAAGTAAAGTTTACATATCCATACCAGTGACAATTTTACTACACGTAATTTGCCGTGTAAAAACAGAAAGAGTGGGGATAGCCTTAAAATATTTGCGAATTATGTACCGATGGCCCTAAGAAATGTTTAATAAACAACATATTAAAAAGTTCTACTCTAGAAGTGGGCACTTAATTTTTTATTAAACAAATGAACTGCGAAATTAGATGTTTCTTTAAATAACCCCGAAAATATAAATTTTAGAAAAAAACTGACTTGACTTGAAAAATTCAGACTATTGAAAAAAACCTTAATATAAGATTAAAATTTTTATAAAATTAAATCTGTAGCTTCTATAATTTTTTATTTATAACGCTAAAGTCACCCTTCTCACAAACATTGGCGCACTGTAAACTAGCGAAGTGCACGGCTGAGTTATTTCAGTGTATTTCTCTAATTAATGGATCAAATAAAATTTTACAAATTGGACAAGAAAGAAGGAAATTAAGAGAAGGAACAAGAAAGGATAGCTTAATTGGAAAGAAGAACAATTAAGCTATCTTATGGTTATAATAAAAAGAAATAAAATGTATGGGCATAAGTACGGTGTGGGCTGAATTTTGTTTAAACATTATTTAAAAATATGTAACTAATAAAATTTTTCTTATAAAGCTCTCAAATTTGCACAACTTACCTTTCAAACATCTTACTAAACAATGTTTCATTCAAAAAAATGCCAAAAATTTAATTCAAATGATATGACGCAAAAATGCAATTTTTTAAAACTTTTACGTAAGTTTTAAGTAAAAACGTAGTTTACAGAATTACCAGCACTTTAAAACGGTATTACTCAAGTTTGAAAAGATTTTTTACAATTTTATAGGTGATTTTTTAAAGCATTTGATGTATTTTTAAAATTTACTCAATAATTTTATTTTAGAAATGAAACTATGAAACTATGAATGAAACTATTCCTTTTTGACAAAAATTAAGAAAGATAACAAAAATGTACCTAATACAAAAACCGAAAATTACCAACTAAAAAATTGTTTATAAAAAGTGATCAAAAATGTTTTCTCTAAAACTTACCTAAAATAAATTTAATAATAAGCTTGAACAATAATAAATTTTCAACAAAAAAATATTTTTAGCTCTTAAACATTATGTCTGCGTAACTTCGAACCTATTAATAACTTTTTTATTACCAGTTTTACGAAAAAAGTTATTCTTTATAAAATACTCTGCATCGTATATGATCTCAGATGCAACCATCAAATATCAAATTTTATTAATTTTACATACGAGGTTTTACATACGATTTTACATTTTGACATACGAGGTATGTAAAAAAATATGAATTTCACTCAAGAGTAAAGTACCTTTAGATTTCACAATATCGAAAATTGTTATTAAAAAAAGTTGTTTGGAATTACAAAATATGTTTCACTGTTTAATTACATTCTTCTAAATGAGATATTGTGAACTATAAAGGTATGGTATGTTTAACAGTAAATGGTCGAGTTCAATTAGTTGCCACTATAAACATCCTGGAATAACCGATAATAGTATAAAAGGTCCGGTTTCAGGTAAAATTTAAATATGTTTTCTGGTACAATTTCTTTGCTTTATTATGGGATTACCGTCTAGTCAGTGTTAATTGTCAAAAGACCAACTCTGTCTACCTCGGTTGCTTATCGCTCCGGGTGGGTCTTAACAATGGACCAGGTCAGATAAATTTAATAATATTTACGACCGCACTAATTGAACTCAACCATTTACTGTTGAACAAACCATACTGAACTGTTAAGCAAAAGTCATATTTTTTACATACCTCGTATAAAATTGAAAAAGTTTGATATCTGATGGTTGTTTTTTGGACTTTAGACCAGAATAGAGTATTTTATGAAGAATAACTTTTTTTCGTAAAATTCATAATAAAATAGTTGAAATAATTGAAATAAAATAATGATGATGGGTATCCGTAATTTGAGAAAACATTGAATTTTTTTTTTTTTCAATTATAATGATGTAATTATAATAAAACATAGTTTTTAATTCCCAACAACTTTTTATAATACCCATATTTTGATATTCTGGAATATAAAGGTACTTTACTCTTTAATAAAATTCGTATTTTTGACATACCTCGTATAAAATTGATAAAACTTGATATCTGATGATTGGGTTTTAGATTTTAGACTATGCAGAGCAATTTATGAAGAATAAACTTTTTTTCGTAAAATTTGTAATAAAAATGTTTCAAATATGGTTCCTTGCTACGCAGACATAGTGTAGAAGAGCTTCTTTATAAGCATTTTCAAATTGTAATGCCATATTCGGATTCAGCATAATCAAAAACAAAATAGAAACAAAATTCAACGATATTTTTAAAATTATTTTAAATTATATAATTTAACATGATTGTTTGGAATTAAGAACTATATTCTGATATGCAATTTCATCCTTCTAATGGAAAAAAAATTTGAAAATTTTTCTAATCAACATTATTTTTAGTTTTTTATTTCAATTATGATACATATAGATATTTGTATAACAAGGGAGGAAAGTGCTTCTTTTCCTCCCGAGAATGAAGTTTACTGCCCGACACGTAGCGGAGGGCAGTAATCATTCAAGGGAGGAAAAGGCACTTTACTCCCATGTTATACATATGGTTTTTCCACCTTCCTCAAATAACAAGTCATTTTTTCATTTTTACTTAATTTATTTATGTAACTAACCAACAAAATTTATTAGAACTAAAACTAATAAGTACGTACAATATAACTGTCAACTGTAAAATATAAGTCAAAATAAAAATGTAAACATTGTTAAATCAAAATAAAAATTTACAGTTTTTTACCATTCTGTGAAATACAGAGTGTTTTATAAATAAACGTTAAAATGTATACAAACTTACGTAATAGAAAATAGATATTGTACAGGGCGTCAATAAGTTATATTTTTATGAATGAAATACCATGATGTCACTTTTACTTTTCTTCCCTAGGGAGGAAAAGTACAACTTTGCTCCCTACAATCAGGTCCGGAAAAGTATACTTTCGGTAGAGGTAGGTGGAAAACTCTTTTATTATTCATTTTACGAAAAACAGTTATTCTTTATAAAATGTTATACAGGATCTAAAACCTAAAATACAACCGTCTAATATCAAATTTTGTTAATTTTATACGAGGTATATAAAAAAAATATGAATTTTCCCAAGAGTACTTAAATAATATACCCTTATTTTTCACAATATTGAAAATTGTGCTTATGTAAAGTTGTTTAGAACTAAAAACCATAATTAACCCGCCAGTGGTCGCTATATGAGATTTTCTCTCACGGTTTCA
Source organism: Diabrotica virgifera virgifera (assembly GCF_917563875.1). Classification (NCBI taxonomy): domain Eukaryota; kingdom Metazoa; phylum Arthropoda; class Insecta; order Coleoptera; family Chrysomelidae; genus Diabrotica; species Diabrotica virgifera. The sequence continues at coordinate 276,213,581 of NC_065443.1, forward strand.
GAAAATTGCACAGAATTTTTTTTCTGGGAAATTATAAGATCTGTAGTTCCTTCTAGTCTCCTAACTATCCTCCCTCGACAATCTAATAGAATCGTCCGCTTAGATAGTGACTCAGTTGACCTAATATCACCCAATTGTTGAGTCAGCGCGCTTCAAGTGAGACATTCTCTCATGAAGCGACCACCCGCGTTATGAACTGTACATAAAATTAATTTTATTTTGGCACTTAAAACCTAAAATAATGTAAAAAAAAATTGTAATTGTCATCAATCAATTTTTCCAGAGCATTCTTGTTATATTTGTGTGCTGTGCCGTAAATTATCAAGATACGGAGATTGATTAATATTGGTTTAATTCCGATTATTTCTTTTTATTTTATTATATTATTATCTATATTATGTTACATTTTTTTTTCTTATTATTAGTTAATAAAAAAAGTTTAAAAACTGTTTTAAAAACTTTATTTTGTAAAAAAAGGTAAAATTTGGATATGTGAGAGAAAATCTCACGCGCGACCACTCGCGTAACAATCTACCTAGCGACCAATGCCGGGTCGCTAGGTTGGGAATCTATCTTTGGTTGGGAAATAAGCCACAATTAAATTGAAAAAATAATTGTATTCGCGTTTGGACGCCCAAATCGGATGTCGTTGTCAAAATATAAAATATTACTAATATTTACTCGGTAATATTTTGTATTTTGACAAGGACATCCGATTTGGGCGTCGAAACGTTAATAAAATTATTTTTTCAATTTAATTGTGGCTTATGTCCCAATCAAGATAATTATAAAAATGCCACAGGAAAATAGCTTCAGAACAACACTAAAAACCATCTTCCAATATTCCATCCTTCTCATTGAAATATTCTGAACTATAAAGGTACTTTATTCTTGATCGAAATTTATCTTTTTTGACATACCTCGTATAAAATTAATCAAAATTGATATAAGATGGTTGTATTTAAGGTCTTTGGCCATGCAGAACTTTTTACAAAGGATAACTTTTTTTCGTATAATTAATAATAGACCAGTAAGGATCTGTTTTTAGATGGATGTGAGAGGTGGCATTCAGATTTTTGCGGATAAAGTTAGGTGATAACTTCGTTATTAATAATTGATTAATGCTCCGTCTCAAATATGCCCGGAACATTAATAAAAAAAATAAAATATTTAAAAATTTCAAAAAATTTCGTTTTTTTTTCTAATTTTTTTGCTTATAACTTTAAAACGATTCATTTTGGAACAAAGTCGTATAGGAATAAAACAAAGGTAATTAAATTTTCTATTAGATGCGATTGGTTAAAAATCTCTTCATTAATCACCCTTGCTGCAAAATAGCAATAAATATAAAATAAGGGGGCAAAACAAGCCTGTTATTATTCAATTATTTTCCATCACTTAGGTTACACTTGAAACCTTCCTAATTCGCTTAGAAAATTTTTGTAATGTGCTAAAACCGTACACCAAATTTCATTAAAATTGACTTACTAGACTTTGAATAATAACTTTGCAATCTAAACTTTTTTTAAAAAATTAAAATTTTTTAAAATCTTGCACAACAAAAACTAGTGTATACAAAGATTGGTAAATTTTTTACATATAAAGAAGCACTCCACCTATCTAATGCACTTTACAGAATTAAAATCGGATTGTTTAAGAAGCCTCAGCAATGTTTTAAAGTTATAAGTTATAAACAATTTTTTGGCTTATAAACAAATTAGTCCTGTGGCCAGGAGGGGGTGCTGCGGGCTCCTTTATTTAGATGGACTTACCCAAGATTTTTATGTATTTTTTGACCCGTGGAACACGATTTTTTTGGGTAACAGTTGATCCGGATGTCAATAAAATTGTTATAAACAAACAACTTGAGGAATTACATAACATCGATTTTTCGCAAAATAAAACACTTTTTTATATTTCTTGGGTAAGTCTAAGCAAAAAATGTTCTTACAAGTTTTTTCGTAGGATGCATAGTTTTCGGGATAAACGCAATGGAACTTTCAAAAAATCGAAAAAGTGCAATTTTTGAACGCGAATAACTTTTGATTAAAAAATAAAATAGCAATTCTGCTGACAGAATTTGAAAGTATAAATCAAATTATACCGGTTTTAATTATTTGCATTGCTAAAAATTAATTTTTTATTATTAAACAAAGCTATTTGTTTATAAGCCAAAAAATTATTTATAAGTTTAAAACATTGCTGAGGCCCCTTAAATAATCCGATTTTAATTCTGTAAAGTGTATTAGATAGGTAAAGCACCTCTTTATATGTAAAAAAATTAGACAACTTCTAAATGGTCTGCTTTTTGTTCAGAAAGATTTTAAAAAATTTGAACTTTTTTAAAAACATTTAAATTGCAAAGTTATTATGCAAAATCTATTAGGTCGATTTTAATGAAATTTGGTAAACAGTTTAAGTATGTTACAAAGAATTTCCAAAGCGAATTACTAAGGTTCTAAGTACCACCGAAGTGGTTAAAAACATTGAATAACAACAGGCATATTTTGCCCCCTTATTTTGTATTTATTGCTATATTGCAGAAAAGGTAATAAGTTAAGACATTTTTGACCAGTCGGATATCATACAAAATTCAATTATCTTTATTTTATTTCTCTACGACTTTGTTCCAAAACGAATCGTTTTAAAGTTATAAGCAAAGAAACAGAAAAAAATCGACGTTTTTCGAATTTTTAAATATTTTATTTTTTTTATTAATGTTCCGGCCATATTTGAGAAGGAGCATAAGTAAATTATTATTAACGAAGTTATCACCTTACTTTATCTGCAAAAATTCGAATGCCACCTTTCACATCCAAAAATAGACGTTTTTTCACAGATCCTTACTGGTCTATAATAAAATAGTTATCATAATTGAAATAACTGAAAATAATGTTGTATATCCATAATTAAAAAAAATTCAACTTTTTTTTAATTAGAAAGATGAAGTGGCATATTAGAATATAGTTCTTAATTCCAAACAACTTTTCATTACAACAATTTTTAATATTTTGAATAATAAAGCTACTTTACTCTTGAGTAAAATTCATATTTTTTGACATAATATCTCGTATACGGCTTAAAAAAAATGAACTGATGGTTCTATTTTTAATTTAGACCATGCACAACTTTTCACGTTGACGAACAGAACGTCTATAGTCGTCTAATTTCCATTGATGTAATGTGACACAACGTCTATATACGTTGAATTTTTCCCTATTCTACTTTGCAAAATACATATAGTGTCACAACACTTGCTTATACATTTGACGCAGTGTCCGACAACGTGTTAATTGGACACACTGTACAAAACAATTATTGTTATTGTTTAAACAAATAATAAACAATTAGCGGCAAAATCTGTGAGTAGAACTTTTTACTTTAACATGTATATAAACTAACAAAAAAAGTTTTAGAAAAAGATAATCTTGTTTGAATTGCTCCGAAACAATGCATCTTTTCGTTCTATCTTGACTCTTCTAAAATGCTTCGTATAGATTGCTGAATAGAATTGGGCTTCTTATAACAGGCAATATGACGACTTATATACACATATAAGGATCTCGTAGAACAGTCGTATTATTTAAACGTAAATTAAAACATGGCAACATCGTCGGGCTTCGTATAATGCGTAATCCATATACACTGTGAACGCGTTTATACGAGTGGGCTCCGTAAGACTGTAGGAATAAGACAGTGCTACAATCCCCTTACCCCGTAAACCGCGGGCTTCCATTCATCGGCAGGTTGTAGCGGGCTTCCTATCATTTGTGAGCCATATATATATATATATATATATATATATATATATATATATATAATCGGTTTAAAACGTCCTCCGACGTCTTCCGATGCCCAATCTCCATGCATCTCTATCTTCCCAAAGGTCTTGGTCTAAACCTCTCTCTCGGATCTCTCTGTCTATTCCTTTTCTCCAGCTCTTTCTGGGTCGGCCTCTTTTTCTCTTTCCATGTGGTGACCAATCTAGAATCTGTTTTGGCAGACGGTGATCTGGCATTCTCTGCACATGTCCATACCACTTTAGTTGTTGTACTCTTATATCTTCGACAACCTTATGTGTGACTCCCATAATCTCTCGTATACGTTCGTTATTAATTCTTTCGAGTTTTGATTTTCCTGCGGCACGTCTCCAGTAGTCCAATCTCCGTGGCTTGTAGTGTTCTTTCAGTAGTTTTCTTTAACTGCCACACGTCACTTCCATACATTACTATGCTCTTTATAATAGTGTTGTATATTCGATGTTTATTTTTTTTGGATATATGTTGATCCCAAATAATACTATTTAGTTGAGATATGGCCCTTCTACCTTGAGTGTTTCGTTTTTTTATAGCCTGATCTGATTTGCCGTCGTCCGTGATTTCTACTCCTAAATAAGAATATTTATTGTTATACTTAATGTGTTGTCCGTCGTTTAAAACTAGATTCTGTTCGTTGCCACCGATGTTCATGTACATTGTTTTCTCTATGTTAACTTCTAATTCCCATTTTTTGTACTCTTCGATTAATTTCCGAGTCATGTATTCCAGATCGTCATATTCGTTGGCAATCACAATTTGGTCATCAGCAAAACATAGAGTGTACAGTGTACAGGTTGTTGTTTTCACCCATTTTGAAAAAATGTGAAATCTTTGTATTATCCACGTCCGTCTGTCCGTCTGTCCGTAACCACAACTCCTCCGGCAATATAGCAGCTAGAATGACAAATGATGTGTCAAATGAAAGCTGATAATCCAAGGATGGTACTAAAGGTGAGATATTTGACCTTGGCGGTGTGTCCGTCGGTCTGTACGACCGCGAATATAACTCCTCCATCATTATACCAGGTAGAATGACAAATGAGGTGTCAAATGAAAGCTTATAATCCAAGGATGGTACTAAAGGTGAGATATTTGACCTAGGCGGTCTGTGCGTCGGTCCCTCCGACCGCGAATATAACTCCTCCGTCATTATACCAGGTAGAATGACAAATGAGGTGTCAAATGAAAGCTGATAATCCAAGGATGGTACTAAAGGCGAGATATTTAACTTAGGCGGTCCTTACGTCGGTCCCTCCGACCGCGAATATAACTCCTCCATCGTTATACCAGCTTGAATAATAAATGAGGTGTCAAATGAAAGCTTATAATCCATGGATGGTACTAAAGGTGAGATATTTGACCTAGGCTGTCTTTCCGTCGGTCCGTACGACCGCGAATATAACTTCTCCGTCATTATACCAGGTAGAATGACAAATGAGGTGTCAAATAAAAGCTGATAATCCAAGGATGGTACTAAGGTGAGATATTTGACCTGGGCAATCTTTCCGTCGGTCCGTAGGACCGCCAATGTAACTCCTCTGCCATTATACCGGGTAGAATCACAAATGAGGTGACAAATGTCAAAGTTTAGTAAGAATGACTCAACATTAGTAAATTCGTATATCAATCCACGCAAAGTTACACGTAAAATTCAAATATCGTCTTCCAGTTCTACTTTCGATTACTTTGGGTGAAAACCTAGGACTTACGAAGTCCAATTACTTGTTATTATTTAATTGTATACCCATGCCGCTGCACTTCCGCTTCCAAAGTTTTAATGCTTGTTCTAGACATTGAAAAATAAAGTAATATATTATATTGTAACAGAGTAAAAATACTGTAGCCCTGGGCTTTTTTATTCGATTCTAGTAAAACATTGAGCTCAATAAAAATGAAATGAAATTACTAAGCGGTGCGATTATCGGAAATATAACTCAATACGGACTTTTTCAGTTATTTTCGAATTCTGTGCGTATTGTGTTTCAATTTAAAAAATATATCCGATTATTTGCTTTAAATCCATGAATCGACCAAAAAAGGGGTATAAAAATGACAAATATTTTAACTGGCCAGCATGTTTTGAATGTAGATTTAATCCATGTTATACTCATTGTTTAAGAATAATCTGGCAGCTGTAAATTAAATAATTCACTATTTTATTTGGGAATAAGCTAAAATTTTATTTTAAAATTAGTTTTATTGGACGTTTCAAGTTTCAGTACGGAAATCGTTATCAAAATACAAAGCAAAGTTTTGACACGTAGGAAGTGTAGTAAGTTATTTTTTATGTAAAATTGTTTACATTTTTACTTGACGAATTTGTTTTTTTTTTATTTAACCTCCTAATTTATTTACAATCTCTAAAACAAGTTACAATGAGTAAATGTTGTGACCACTAGTGTAGGTGACTTGGAGAAAATGAGTCATTAATCATTTTCTTTGCTAATATTTTACATAGATATAAAATTGTTTGTCTCTGGGAATTACGGCACATATACCTAAAATCGCGAGGGTAAATCACTAGGTGTTTTTCGTTTAAGTCTTCGTCTGACTGGTTGTCTCATCAGGTTTCTGGCTACATTTGGATGTTGTGTCAGTCTGTCTTCGTATTTCTGTGCGAAGTTAGTAATTTCTTCTTTTACTGTTGCAATTTCTAGATCGCGTCTAACAATATTATTTGCAACATACCATGGGGCATTTGTGATTATTCGAAGAACCTTCGTCTGAAACCTCTCCAAGATTTCGATATTGGAGTTTGATGCAGTCCCCCAAAGTTGGATTCCGTAACTCCATATTGGCTTCAAAATTGCTTTGTAGACAAGTACTTTAGTTTTCATCGAAAGTGATGATTTGTGACCAATCAGCCAGTAAAGATTGTGTAATTTGAGACCAAGTTGTTTACGCTTCATAAAAATGTGTGTTCTCCAGTTTAATCTTTGGTCTGGGTGCATTCCAAAATATTTGACTCTTGTTTGCTGTTTTAGTTGGTGGTTGTTAATATATACAGGCGGGCAGTGACCTTTACGGTTTGTGAAGGTAATATGAACCGACTTTGTTTCATTTGTTTGAAAATGCCACCGTTTTAGTTTGCATTTGTCGAGGCTGGTTTGCAGAAGTTGAGAAGCTATCCGTGGGTCTTGATGTACTGACATAACTGCTGAGTCATCTGCATATGTAGCTGTCGTGGTTTGAAAGTTAGTTGGTAAGTCCGCTGTGTACAATAGGTATAACACTGGCCCCAGAACACTGCCCTGTGGAACTCCGGATCCAACTGGAAATAGAGACGTGCGCTCATCTCTCTGTTGTACAAAAAAGTAACGGTTATGGAGATAGGATTTTAAAATTAGGAAGTGAGTGGGAGGAAGCATTTTTTTTTAATTTGTATAGAAGGCCTGTGTGCCAGACTTTATCGAATGCTTGCGAGATGTCTAGAAAGGCGGCAGTGCAGTACATTTTGTCTTCCAATGCTCGATTAACAGTTCTGCATATCCGATGAACCTGTTCTATGATTGCGTGTTGGGATCTGAATCCAAATTGGTGTGCAGGGATTAGTTCTCGTTCTGATAGAACTGCTTGAATTCTTGAGAGTATCAGTTGTTCTAGAATCTTTGACACTATCGGCAGTAAGCTTATGGGTAGATATTTGACATCTTCCAGAGGCTTACCTGGTTTGGGAATTAGTATAATTTTTGCGACTTTCCAGAGGAGAGGGAAATATGCGGTTCTTAATCTGCATTGAATAATTGAGTGAGGTACAAAATTTCTTTCCTTCTTTCCTGGGTAGTTGTTTAATAATTTTACTGGTTATAAGATCGAAGCCTGGGGACTTCTTATAGTCATGGGCGTCAAAATAATATGTCTTAGTATCCTTAGAAGTTTTCACCTCCTCTTATTTTACTATTCCAAAAATTGAATAGCTACCTTTTAATTTATAAAAGTGGCAATATCTCCGGTCCTTATCAACAAAAATTTATTTTTTTTTAATTTAGGGTACCTCGTAGATTATAAAAATGCAATAAGTTAGTTTGTAAATTATTTATTTAATCGTGTAACTTGTTTAAACCATTTAAAGTAAATATTTATTTTTCAAAATTTTATTTTCCGCATATTATTATAAGCAGAAAAAGTTATGAAAAGATAGGTAATATAAATATTTTTATACAATGGTTATAAATAATATCTTTTAACAATAAATTTTTTTATTTTAAAATCAAATCTATAACAGATTAATAGGTATAACCGTCACAAGTTTATCAATTTATATTTAAATAAATATTTTACTCCAATCTCTATTAATTTTATTAATTTCGAAAGTTTCGAAACTAATTCCGAAATTGTTTTCGTTTACTATTTGTTCTTCAAAAAATAGTTGGTGTGCTTTTTTTTAACAGCTAAATATTCTATACTTATCTTACCAGTATTCAAAGACAGCTAATTTATTCACACACATTAATTTCGATGATTCTGTGCCACACTTCATTTGGCACTTGGCAACTTTCTTTCCCATTCTGTCAAATTGAGTCTCATCTTTATATGGACGTGGCAGGGCGTTTTTATACTTTTTTCTACTCAAGTCAAATGTTTCTCTGCAAAATTGATTTATATCGTCTATAATGATCTCCTGGTTTTTTGGATTAAATAAATAATTTGTTTTCCCCCTTCTTGGGAGGGATCCTAATCAACATAGTCGACGATGGATAACCAACACAACTACCACGTGGAACTAAACTAGGGACTACAGCTCTCATCAAGACCACAACGGCTTCTTGAATACATTCAGATGGTCAACATCATCTGGAGCCAACAATTTCGAACTTCAGCCTCCAAGGCTAGAAAGCAATGTACGGTGCCACAAGTATCATTTTATTGTAAAGCTATAGGCAGGATTTGTTTGTATGAATTAAATATCATTTCATTATTTTCTTTTATTGGAAATAAATATGATTAGTTAGATTGATAGTGTCACCTTTCTACATAATTTACCGGTCTTTACTTTTAGTATTTAAAATCAACTAGCGATATTTTAATCTTTTGCATATCGTCGCCTTAGTACTATATATATTACTCCAAAATTGGCGTTTTTAAGATAACTAGTTCACAAGATGTACTTTATTTCCCTCCATATTGTGTAAAAACTTGATAACTCACTCCAAACGGGTTAAGTATTTATTTATGATTGACGAAAGTTGATAAAACTCAAATGCCCCTAATATTCGGTGCTAAAACCTGACAAGAAAAGTTATCAAGTTATTGTTTGATCGAAATAATTGTAAAAACGACATACACTGAATGCTACAACTAGCTAACTCTAGTTATCTAGTTGTAGCACGAATGCAAAAATTCGAGAACTGTTAGCAGATCTGGCAACCCCTATGGCAGAGGGCTAATTTTCACCAAAATAATACTTAAAATATTAGTTTTGTTAAAAAGTTCACTTAGATGCAACTTGTCACGACATGCGACATTACCAAATATTAACATTATGGTAGTACTAAAAGTTGATAACTTTAATTTTTCCTGTTATTTTTCATATTGGAAAACAAATTTTCACCGTATTCCTAAATAGATCAGTAGCCAAAAAGTTAAGGAACATTATTTTAGAGCTGCAGAGTGAATTTCGTATTTACCAACATCATGATAGCAGCACAAATATCTTTAATATCTTTAAACCCGTTTATCTCAGAACTACTAATTTCGAGTTATGAAGTTATAGTATTAAGGCGACGATATTTTGTTTATTATATACAGTCAGTTCCCGTTTATCCGCGAGCGGTTTGTCTATGGGGCGGATTATCCGCGACTCTATAGAAGCTTTTTTAATATTAAATAATTTGCATTAAAAAGTTTTGGAAGTTCTTCACTATTCTCGACTCTATTTTCGAAACGTCATCTGCGTGGGAGTCTGTAAAGTCTTCACCAATTGTAAAGTCACGGAGAAAACTATTACCAAACATCGAAAGTTATGTCGAAATAGCTGTTAGAGAAGATGGCATAGGCCTCAATTTTTGACCCTTCGCTTCGTTATCAAACGTATTCGTTTCGTATCTGTTTAGTGTACGAAGCGAATACGTTCGATAACGAAGCGAAGGGTAAACAATCGAGGCCCTGTCCTTAACCCGCCGTTACACGCGTCTTTTATTGTGACGTGCTTGCACGCGTATGAGCGTCGCCCTCACCTACACCAATTCGACTTATTTCGAGGAAGAATGAATGTCAACCTGTATAAATATAAAATGGGTTGTACTCACCTATCATGGAAAGTCTCGTAAACCAATGTTTTTTTAATTTATCAAAACAAAAGTAAAAATAATATGATAATAGACAAAAGAGATATTCAATATACAAATGAAAAGTTTTAAAAATATTGCACACATCTAAAGATAATAAATACATCTACTCAGATTCTTCCTCCTCTATTTCCCAACAGGAATTACACTAGTAATTACATTACATTAACTTTTTATGTGTTCCTTACAAATTGATCTTCTACAATTTGGCTTGCAGCATTTTGTCTGAGTTTTTCTGTTCTTCTTAGGACAGTATGCACATTTATTAGATAGTTTGTTCATTTCTACAGGCTCTGCTGCGTCTCTAATTCCCAAATGGTCCCTTATTTGCATTTGTAACAATACAGAGATAGTTCTTATGTTCGTGGCAATTCAATATTGGTATTTTCATCATATTAATCTTTTCATAACCTTCGCTGTTTTCTTCATTTTCACTTTCAGCAAGCCACTGAAGTAATTGACGTTCTTTAGGAGAATCCATTTTACTAAAAAAGCAAATTAAAATTAATAATTGTTCTAAAGCTATTTCTTTGTGGCATTTATGTAATTAACTATTAATATTTTGTATTTTGATAACGACGTCCGAGGTGGAATTTGAAATGTCAGTAAAATCAAATTTTCAAGTTAAATTTTGGCTTATTTCCGAATTAGAATAGGTAAAATTAAAAATGGGTTCTTAACCAGTGGCGCACCTAGAATTTTTCTCTGGGGGCGTTGGCTTGGGCACCGCAAGTTTTTTGTATTATTTGTGAGAGACAAATTACATTTTCCTACTTTCTTTATATAAATTTCTATATGATCTAAGAGGGATTTTAACCCCCAAACCGCCCCCCTCTGTGCGCCACTGTTCCCAACCTAACCTAAACAATAATATCTTAATTAAACTTACCCAAATATTAAACAAAAACCTAAAAGCTTCTTTGAAATAACAGAAACGTGATTTCACCGTGATTGCACGCGCAGTGAGGAATTCTCTCACTTGAAGAGGGATGGTCACTTCTTTCAAGTATCACAGCAAACTGACCGCCTGAAATATTCTATAATTTTGTCATACCCTCTCATGGACGATGCTAAAAGCATTCCTGGGTGCTCAAGGTTATCGTATTAGTTAAGACAATTTCATTGGTTATAAATAAATATGGTGAGGTATTCCCTCATAGCGCGTGTAATGGCGGGTTAAAAGTTTAATGAACGCATTTCCTGGGAGAGAGAATATGGACTAAAGAAGCCTGCACGAGTGGTAAGACTGCGACGCTACCTACCCGGAATTTGAGCATCTAACTAATGCAGATATCCTAAGAAAATTCTGAGGAGAAAACGAGAAAAGTGATGAACAAGAGTAGCTTGTAACTGATTGAAAAGTGACTCAAAAAACGGCATTGTGTCACGTGAATGAACTTCTAGAATACCTAGAGGACCAGGACGACGCGCTACTCGCTAAAAAACTGATGCTGTGTAAACTGCAATGTAGAATAAATAAACACTTTTTCCATGCAAAAAAGCAAAAACAAGTGACAGACTACTTTCAAAAGTGTGAAAATGTAATAATTTTAAATTAAAGCTTTAGCTGAAACTATTTTGTATTTTTTGCATTTATGAATTTGACTTCAAGTTACGGCTTATTTGCGATTTTCGTTATCCGCCACTTGACCCAACCCCATGGATAAACGTAAGTTGACTGTATTTTTTCACCTAATCTATTAAAAGCAAATGTTAAATACATATACATATTATATATCAAGGAGAGGGTGATGGGATATAGTGGAGTCACTGAAGGTGGATATGAGCTATTACCTCCGATTTCGTTGAACCTCCATCGATTTGCATGAAAATTGGTGAGTGGTTAGAGGATATCTCAAGGAACAAAGGTGACATGGTGCCAACTTGCGCTTTTATTCTGGGGGTGGATGCCACCCCTTTTCGAGGGTGAAAATTATTTTATTAGAAATAACCCCATATTTCGATAGAGGGACAAATTTCAAGCAAAATTTGTTATATAAAGTTATTAAAATAAATCAAAACTTTTTGAGTTATTAAAGATCAAAGATTTTAATTGTTCTTGAGAAAAATGCATGTTTTTAACCATGTTTTCATCAATAACTCAAAAAGTGTAAGTTTTTACAAAAAAGTTATAATTATCATAATTGTAGCTAATAAAAAATTGAATAAACTGCTTACTACAAAAACCTTTTTATGTTAACTAAAAGTGAGTTATAGGTAATTGAATATTTTTTTTTCGGCGAGTAAAAAACTCTAAGTATTCAAGCTGAAATAACGGGAAATTGATGCATTTTATAACATAAACTTATTAAACATTTGTCAAAGTACTTAAAAATATCTATTAAATGAGCCCCGAAGATGTTGATAACGTTAAAATTTATGCTCCAAAATTTTTTCAAACTTTGTTTTAAAAATTTTTCCAAAAAATGTTATTGTTTTTTTTTTTAATAATTCCGTTCGTGTTTGAGATATCAGGTTTATCTAAAAACTGTTAGAAAGTTAACTCCAAGTGCTATTTAAGCACGTTGAACCTAATCTTTTAAACCCCTTACTTTTTTAAAAAGTAAAGGTTCAATGACCCCGGTTGCATGGTTCCCACAGCAAAATTTAAGATTTAAACGTTTCTATCTCGGTTATTTTTTACCCTATAGAAATAGTAAAACAGGTAAAATATTTGGCATAGAAAAAACAAAAATTTGGTTATATATAATTTGTTATGTATATTGAGTATTTTTGGAGTTATTATCAAAGGAATATGAGAATTACAATAATTTTAAAAATTATGATTTTTTTAAATTATATCTTTTTTTCAAAAATATGCATTCTAAACCGGTCAAAATTATCGAAAACATTACTTATGCTAATATAAAGAAGTTCTTGTAAGGATTACTATAAATTTTAATTTTTGTGGAAATGGCGTATGTTTTATTTTTCACTTTTTCCTAAAAAATTCGAAACGGTTCTTTTATTTTCATTAAAACTTGCTTAATTTTGACGCTATTACCTTGTTCTGAAGCTCATTAAATAGGTATTCCGAAGTATTTTGGCAAATGTTTAGCAGGAATATTTTATACATTGCATCGTTTTCCCGTTATTTAAGCTTGAATACTTAGATTTGAGTACTCGTCGAAAAAAATACACATTCAATTTCCAATAACTCACTTTGAACTAACGTTAGTTTAATTCTTTATATGAGGAATGTATTTAATTTCTTATTATCTTCAATTTCAGTAATAATACCTTTTTTGTAAGAGCTTATAGTTTTTGATTTATACGTGAAAAACCGATTTAAAACATACATCTTTTTACGAACAAATAAAATTTTGGTCTTTAATAACTCAAAAAGTTTTGATTTATTTTAATAACTTTATATAACAAATTTTGCTTATAATTTGTCCCTCTATCGACTTATGGTATTATTTTTAATAAAATAAGTTTCACCCCCGAGAAGGGGTGGCATCCACCCCCAGGGTAAAAACGCAAGTTAGCATCATGTCACTTTTGTTCCTTGAGGTATCCTCTAATTACACACCGATTTTCATGAAAATCGATGGAGGTTCAACGAAATCGGAAGTGAAAACCTTCAGTGACTGCACTAATAAGATATTTTATATTTTTAGGTTGAGTTTGAAACGTGTTTTGTATACTCATATTAAATTGTCGTAAAAAAGACATCGCATGTTTTTTTGTTTCGTATTTATTTTAGCAATATAATTTCAATGTCAAGTCAGGAAGGCCATCCTGTGTAAACTTGGTTTGATATTATACGATATTTTACTTGATAAAATATAGGATAATAATAAAGAACTGTAAGAATAAATGGCAATAATCGGTCAAAGGATATAACCTGAAAAATATTAACGTTCCCATTTCGATAGTGTTCCCAAATTGAAAACCGACTGAATATTCTCCATGGAAACACACACGACTACCCTTCTCTATCTATCGCTCCCTTAAATCTAAAACATATCTAATTCTCTCCGATTTTTCAACGTTCTTCAACACTAATACCTCATTTATCTCCGTTTGTTTCAGGTCGCCTGGGTGAGGGCCGAAGATCAGACCATTCTGAGCCTTCACACGAGGGTTGTTACTCATAACAACCGTGTCAGTGTTACCCACGACGACTCCGAAACGTGGAAGCTGCGCATAAGGCCCGTCAAGGAATCTGATAGGGGCTGTTATCTTTGCCAGATAAACACACAGATTCTCAAGTCTCAGAAGGGATGCCTCGACGTGTTCGGTAAGATATCAGTTCTTTGAAATTTACGACAGTTGTGAGGACTTACAGGGAGATTAGGGATGGTGTATTGTACGAAGTTTTGGTTTTATTGCTCTTGATATGCTAAACATTGTAGCAGTGTTGATACAATTTAAAAAAGAAAAGTACATTTTGTTCACAGAGTTTTATAACTTGCATTATTTAATTTAAAAAATAATCCATTTTTTTACAAAGTTTAGTTTTAGCTCCATAATTTGTACTTTTAGATGTATATCCGACAATATTCTATTAAAATAAAAATCTAATCGAAAATGATTCTAATTAAATCTTAATGCCAATACAAAAATAAAAACAGGAAAACCACTCACACTGAAAAAACATAATAGAAAACATATTATAGAAAGCACACTTCTAGTTACAGGTTTGTCTACCGCTCAACAGTGCTTAAATGCCAATGGCTTGGAATTTTTCTACTGTTTTCCTCCATTTTCTTCTGTACATGCCTATAGCGCTCTAATTTGTTACCCTGATTGTTTCAAGGTCTTCCTTACACGTTTCTAGTCACTTTTTCCATGGTCGTCCTCTTCTCTTCTTTCCCTGCCCTCTCAGCTGCGAGTCCTTTTCATACCTTCCGCCAGCTATACTCGCAAGATGACCTAATCATCTAAGTCTGTTTGTTCTGATAATCTGGCTATTTTCCGGTTTCCGGTACAGCTTTCCGATCTCTGCAACCTTGTATCTCTTCCAAACGTCTTCATCGTCTTTACTTTCCGAATATCTTTCTTAGAACACTCGTCCCAGATGTTCAGGATATTTACTTGATTTTTGTTCATACAAAACACCTCAGTAATATAAAGGCTTAACTGAAAATTTGTGTAAACTATGATTTTAAATGATATGGGCACAAAATGAAATTCTCTACCGGTTAGCGCAGACAGAGAGAAAAAAAGGACATTAAATGGTTCAGTAACTATATTTGTGCCTCTTTCTTACTCTCCCGTCCACCTCTTGTTTTACTGCTGCAAAGTAGCAATCAGTAATATGTATAAATGGGTATAATTCATAATATAGATCGCTATTTTCCATAAACAGTGACAGGGCATTCATAATATAAGGGATCAAACTTAAAGAGTTCCTTATTTGTGTTATGTTATTTGTACTATATGGGACTAACTTAAAAATATTTTTTCTATTACATGTAATTAATGTAATTTATTTATATTATTATTTTTTATCATGGCTATTTATAGTGTAATTATCAAGTAACAAATCTGCCAAATTTCACATTTATAACTTAAATAATAAGCATGTTATTTGAAAAAAACATCGAATATTTTAAACCAGAATCTTTAAACGCGATTTCCGAACAATCTGCTTTTTTGGATTGTACCTCTATATTACTGAGGGTGCGCCATGTTCCTTTTCGTAGAGGACTGTAGGCTAGATCACTCTTCAATATAGTCTCAATTTAACCTCTCTAGAGAGGTTTTTTACTCTTAGCAGCTTGTGTAAGGTTTCGACAGTCTTTCTTCTCGAAAGTCGCTTCTAAATTTCTTGGCTCTCTTTTCCTTTACTTGTTAGAGTTACTCATAGATACTTCAACTTCGAAAGAAGCAATACAAGATCCAGTTCGGTACAACCAGATCTACCTCCAGACGAAATAAATCAATTCTTTATTACAATCGCAGAGAATATAATTACATTCCTTCCTACTATTAATAACGATATCCTTTCAGTTACAGAAATTATCCTTCCCTGAGTAAGTTCTTTTGTTTCCGACCCGATGTTGAAGATGAGATCTCTCAAATAATTAAATCGCTAAATAATTCCAGTTGTAAGGACGTCCACGAAATTAACAGCAAGGTTTTAAAAGAAACTTACCAAATAGTTTTAGCAGCTTTTACTCATCTTATTAATTTAATTCTATCAACTGAAGTATTTCCAGAAGCACTAAAGTACTCAAAAGTACTACCTATCTATAAAAAGGTGATTCCTCGAAAACTGACAATTACAGACCCATAAACATTGTTCCTGTATTCGCGAAAGTGATTAAAAAGGTGATCAAACAACAATTATATTCCTATTTTGAATCTAAAAGTTATTTTGGCAACTCGCAATATGGATTCAGAAGTGCTCGTTCTACTACAAACGCGGTATATAATATTGTGAGTGAGGTGATTGAGGGGCTTGAATGTGGCAATCGCATAGCAATTTGTCTCTGCAATTTGTCGAAGGCTTTTGACTCCGTTTCACATAACATTTTGCTCCACAAATTAAATTATTATGGAATCAGAGGTATCCCTCTTAAGCTTATCTCTTCTTACCTATCTATCAGACACCAGGCTGTCGTGTCTAAAGGTCATCTCTCCGGTTTTCGACCCGTAAAACATACAGTCCCACAAGGTTCGGTCTTGGGACCTATATTTTAATTTTGCAAAAGGGCTCGACAAACAACCTGGTTGTTTTAATTGATATATGATAATAGGAACCATTTATACAGGGCGAAAAAGCCAAGAATTTATTTTTTTGCCAACAATTTTCTGTACAAAAAATATGTTTATTTTTAATTTTTGATATATGTACTTAGTTGTTTGTACTACTGTTGTCACCGCAAACACACTTCTATCACGAACTTCAACTTTATTGGCCACTTTTTCACAATATATTCAACCACTAACCCGGAATTCTCTTGTCTTTTACATTTAAAATGATTTCTTTATTATGATTAAAATGACTTAAACGCTAAGAGGGCTTCTTTACTTCGTTTTCGAGGAGAACTCCATGTATTTTCAACCATTCATCAACAGAATCAGTGGACGACATTTTTGGTTTCAATAACTCTTATTGAAATACGTGATTACTGTATACAGTTATCACGTATAGATACGGTCGATATACAGATACAAATGAATACAGTGCGTCCATAAATTAACGCATAAATTCATTATTTCGTAAACCAGCGACTTTAACGAAAAATCCCGAAACAGGTCGATTTTTATTTTTAGATTACAATTTTTTGGCATATAATATAATACTAGCGACGTCATCCATCTGGGCTTGATGACGTACCTAATCGGTGATTTTTAAATAAGAATAGGGAACGTGTGATAGCTCATTTGAAAGGGTATTCAATTCCCTATTTATTAGTATAACCATTAACATAATTATTTATACAGGGTGTTAAAAAAATATTAAATTAAATTAATTGAGACAAAAAGAAGAATGTATGTAATTTATTTAATTCAAAATACGTTTTACAATTGTCAGAAAATAGGCAAAACGTATTTGTTGGACAAATAAATATTGCTTTTCGCTTAAATTCAATGTTAAAGCTATCACCCACCTGCCTCTTGGAAATTTGAGCATTTCGGTTAAGCGAAAATAGGTCTGGATCCCGCGCATGAAAAAAAAGTTGATTAATAGCAAGCTGAAAATTTGTTAATAGCTTAAGGGTGTCTAGTCGGATAAACTTTGATATATGAGAACACTGGAAAAGGGGAAGTTTTAATTGTGGAACAGATTAAAAATTTGGAACGGTCAGACCACGAAAACGGCACATTTATTTTGTCCGACAGAATAGACTTAAACTCTCCGAACAGAGATTAAACTCTCATGCAAAAATCGAACTGCTATTTATCACCTGTCATAATTCCCGTCATTTGACATATTCTACATGTTCCACTCATTAAAACGCCCATTTGGTGATAAATAGCAGTCTGATTTTTGCATGAGAGTTTAATCTCTGTTCGGAGAGTTTAAGTCTGTTCTGTCGGACAAAATACATGTGCCGTTTTCGTGGTCTGACCGTTCCAAATTTTTAACCTGTTCCACAATTAAAACTTCCCCTGTTCCAGTGTTCCCATATATCAAAGTTTATCCGACTAGACACCCTTAAGCTATTAACAAATTTTCAGCTTGCTATTAATCAACTTTTTTTTCATACGCGGGATCCAGACCTAAAATCAGTGCGTATTTTTTAAATAAAACATTTTTGTTTCCTGACAGCAGTAAAATGTATTTAAAAAATTTTTTTTTGAACATCCTGTATAAATAATTATGTTGATGTTGATATTGCTGAATAGAGAATTAAATACCCTTTCAAATGAGCTATTACCATGACCCCTATTCTCATTTAAAAAAATAATCGATAACGTCATCACGTCCAGATGAATGACGTCATTAGTATGATATATAATATGACAAAAAATCGTAATTTAAAAATAAAAATCGACCTGTTTCGGGATTTTTCGGTAATGTCGCCTGTTTACGAAATAATGAATTTATGCGTTACTTTATGGACGCACTGTACTTAAGTAGTTTTGAATCGCACAACAAATAATTGCTAATTCAACATTAACAGCATAAACATAATTGTCCTTTAACCATAAAGACGACTAAAAATTTAATAACAAATCGATTCAAATTACAAAATTTCAATACCGAAATATTACACCTACCTAAATCTTGTCCGAACCTTTAAGAGTTGCCGACGACATCGGCAGTAACAAAATAAAGATGGACATTTCGGTTAGATTTTAAATATTCTTGAAGAACTGTTACTTGCATGTATGCATGAAATATTCATTAATTTCCTAAATCGGATTATTTTTTCACTTACTATATATTCAGTGATTACAATAATTTATTTACTATGGAATAATCATTAATAGTTGAGAAAAGAAAAAAATTAATAAAGTGTCATAATTATACTGTTACTTATCGGAACGAGTTGACTCATTTGGAACATCTTTAACAATTATCTGTTAAATTTATCGTTGTTTACATGCCCTGCATCGCTTATTGAACTAAACTTTAGTTACCTTTTAATTATGATTAGTTTAGTGCTAGTGTGCACAAATTAAGTTCTGATTAGTGCAACTCTTCGTGTTTCCTCCAGAGACCAAGGAAATTTCCAGTAAAAGTTGTAATTAATTAGAGACTCTTATGCACGTCCCTTGGGGACTATACCTATCTACCTATAGAGCTTTCGCATAAAAATATCTTTAGAAAGAAACAATTTTCGTACGTTAAGACATTTATTAAACTTTTTTAGCCGAAGGCAAACCTTTGGCTTAGATTAAATTATCTTATTAAACTTGTGTGTTGCTGCAGGGTAAATTTTCTTTTAATATTTTCCTTTTATCTTTTAATTTTGTTCACATCAAAGACAGTATAGCTCAAACGGAAATAAAGTAATTTGGTCATATAAGGAGTAATATTGCTTTGAACTACAAGTAGGCGTGATAGTGTGCGTCTATCTTATGATCCATAAAATTTCAAATTCAAGATATTTAGATGTAAGCGTCGCACGTAATCGTTACAGACGAATTAGACCAGGGCGCATCGGTAAAAATATTAGTACATTTGGGCGTGGAGAGGTGACTCATATATTTTTGCAGAAATTGCTTGAAAATAACTCAAATAATAATATTTGAGTTATCCTCACACTCAAAATGGTCCGGAACATTGTTTAAATAATCAAAATGTAAAAAAATGAAGAAAAAGTTCGAGTTTTTTCTTGGTTTTTTGATTAAAACTTTAAAAGTATTCATTTCCGAGAAAAGTTGTACTGACGTAAAAGTTGTGTAATTAAATTTCCTACAATATAGAATTGGTTACAAGTTTAAAAAATAGTCACCCTTGTTGCAAAATAGCAATATTTGTGAAAAAACCATACAAAAACAAGTATTCGCATTTTACGTTTTTCAACCATTTATGCTACACTTAAGACCTTCGTATTTCACCCAAGAAAACTTTATGATACAGTAAAACAATACTGTAAATTTCATTAAGATCGGTTAGTAGATTTTGCAAAATAAATTTTGCAATCCAGCTTTCGCAAAAATATTCATTTTTTTCAAAATGTTACAGGACTGAAAATAAAGCAGATAGCAAGTTGAAATTTTTTTGCTTATAGAAGTATACTGTACCTTTTATTTATAATTTGCAAAACTAAAATCGATTAACTACCACGGCGTCAGGAATGTTTTTAAATAAACATTATTTATTGGTGCTACGCGCAGGACAGCGGATAGTTTGCTCTGATTGGGCATTCCAATGACCTTTGATAATTTTTATTACATTTCGATATAAATAAATAAATTTGTTTATTGCAAAATAAAAACACATACTCTATCCTTTGAAATAACACTTTTTTTATCAAAAACTTTTTTGTCCTTATATTTTAACTTAGAAAATAAAAGTTCAATATTTTTAAACATATGCAATTGTTTAAACAATATTTCACAAACAATAATAAAATTAGTTTGATTTTTGTGGAATTAAAATATTAAAATACAACAAAATATAGAGTAAGAAAATCATACCGGGTGGTGAATTGGAAAACGGGCCATAGGAAACTCAATGTAAAATTCTAAATTGTTCAAAACTCATGAAAACTATTTGTAGACGATTAAAATCTGTTTTAAAAACAAAAGTTAAAATTGTTCTACGATGTAAACAGAGTCCAAAATTTTGAAAAATAGAATACATTTGCCATACCTAAGTAAGTGCGTAAAAGTAAGGCCACAAGTTACTATTTCTGACAGTACGCAAACTATTGACTGAATAACACATCTATATTATTACTACTTTCTCCTCAACTGAGGACATCTTTTCGACTTTATTGTTTTTTAAACAATAAAGACAATAAAATAAAAAAACTGACAGTTGAAAATATTGTTAATATAATAATTTCATTGTGACCGAAGGCAACCTTATACACATTCTTGCACTGTGTGTGGCCTAAATTTGGCGCAAATACTTTGATAAAATTTATTATATTTTACAAAATTTTGGAATGTGTTTAATTCGTAGAACAATTTTATGTTTTCAATAAAGATTTCAATCCTCTACAAATAGTTTCTCATGTCTTTTGATGTAGAATAATTAGGGAAGCAGGAATTCAACAGTTTAGAATTTTACATTCAGTTTCCTGTGGCTCGTTTCCCAATTCACCACCTTGTATATTAGATAAATATTGGAAGAAATTTTGGTGGAAATCAACTTGTGTGAATCGAACACCGCTGTCCTGCGCGTAGCACCCAAAAATTAATGTTTTTCTAAAAAATTTCCTGACGTTGTGGTAATTAATCGATTTTAATTTTACAAATTGCAAATGAAAGGTACAGTACATTTTTATAAGAACAAAAATTCAACTTGCTATCTGCTTTATTTTCAGTCCTGCAACATTTAAAAAAAATGATTATTTTTGCGAAAGCTGGATTGCAAAATTTATTTTGCAAAATCTATTAAACCGATCTTAAAGAAATTTACAGTGTTGTATTAATATATCATAAAGTTTTTTGGGTGAAATATGAAGGTCCTAAGTGTAGCATAAATGGTTGAAAAACGTAAAATGCTAATATTTGTTTCTGTATGGTTTTTTTCGCAATTATTGCTATTTTGCAACAAGGGTGACTATTTTTTAAACTTTTAACCAATTCTATATTGTAGTAAATTTAATTATACAACTTTTATGTCAGTACAACTTTTCTCAGAAATGAATAGTTTTAAAGTTATAATCAAAAAACCAATAAAAAAATCGAATTTTTCCTTCATATTTTGAAATTTTGATTATTTAAACAATGTTCCGGACCATTTTGAGTGGGAGGATAACTCAAATATTATTATTGGAGTTATTTTCAAGCAACTTCTGCAAAAAAATTTGAGTCACCTCTCAACGTCCATCTCAAAACCGATGCGCCCTGGACTAAATGCCATTTTGTAAAATCACGATCACAAATTAGGATGCACTTAATGGCTAATAATACACTGTTTGAGAACACTTGTGTCATTAGGCGTGAAGCTGTTTTTTCACTTATCATTAATTCAGTATAGCATTCCTTATACTAGCGTATCATTTAGTTTATTGTTACCGGGACCTGATGATGCTGTGCATATTATATGCAGCAGAACCGGTTTACGGCAGTCAATGAGGGTATTTGGCTCCGAGTTCCATCCTACCACATAGATTTATTTAATATTTTCACAGTGAGTAGGGAATAGCTCAAGAAACAAAGTCTATCCTATGCCGATGTGTGCTTTTATCTTGGGGGTGGTTCCCATCCCTTCTCGGGGGGTGAAAAATGTTTTGGTTAAAATAGCCACGGAAGAGGCTAGATAACCTAATTTTAAGCAAAAACTGTTCTATAAATATTTTTTGACAGCTCAATACTTTTTGAGTTATTCGTGGTTGAAAATTGGCCATTTTCATTGAAAAATGACACCTCTTCGGACGAATTTTTGCGAATACCTTAAAAACTATGCATCTAACAAAAAAACTATATAAAATATTTCTGTAGGTTATAAAAAAACAAAGAGATTCGTTTCTTCATAAATTGTCTAGTTAAAATACAAAGGGGAATATGGTAGTTAAGCACAGTTTGTTTTTTTTTGCTTCATGCTGAAATCGGTGTATTCAACTTGAAGTAACAGAGAAACTGTCGATTTTAGGTGTATATTAATAAGTTTTGTAGAGCTTGAAAAGACCTTTAAATTTAGCAACACCAAATGTCGACTACATTCAAACTAACCGAAATATTCTGCAAAAAATTGATGACTAATATATTTTAAGAAGAAATGAGAAGTGTATTCAACTCCTCATCCATCAGAATTTAAATACATCGTTTTCCTTCTGCAATACTTTTTATTATAGTGTTATTTCTAAGTTACAAAAGTTGGACTGGATTAAAATGAGTGGTTTTTGAAAAAATAAAAGATCAAATTACAGAGCGCATTTTTAAATGTTCTTAAAAATCTTTTTTTTCTCCAAGTAACTCGAAAAAAATAAGATATGAAAAAAGGTACTACACAAAAATGTAGGTCTTTTTCAGATAAAAATTTGCTTTTTATTTTTCGTTACTGTTTCTCTTATAATTTTCAAGTTACATGGAGAAAACGGAAGATTTTTAAGAAAATTTAAAATTCTCTCTATAATTTGATCTTTTTTTTGACCATTCATTTTAAACTCATCAAACTTTTTGAACATAGAAATAACACTACAATAAAAGGTATTATGGAAGGAAAACGATGCATTTACATTTTGATGGTGGGGGTTAAAATTAATTCTCATTTTTTCTTAAAATACATTAGTTATCAATTTTGTTTGCAGCATATTTCGCTTAGTTTTAATGTAATGGACCTTTAATATAGCTCATTTTAAAGGTCTTTTCAAACACTACAAAAGGTATTAGTGGTGTTATACACCTAAAATCGACCGTTTATCTGTTATTTCAAGTTGAATACACCCATTTGAGAATGTACCAAAAAACAAACTATTTTCACCTACCATTATATCTCTTTTTGTACTATAACTAGAAGTTTTATGAAGGCAAGTGTCTCTTTGTTTTTTTATAGCCTAGTTTTTTTTAGTTAGATGCATAGTTTTTAAGGTATTCGCAAAAATACGTTCTAAAAGGTATTATGTTTGCATGAAAATGGCCAATTTTCCACCACGAATATCTCAAAAAGTATTGAGTTTTCAAAATAAATTATAGAACAGTTTTTGCTTAGGATTAGGTTCTCTATCGAATTCCGTATTAATTTAACCAAAAAATTTTCCACCCCTAAGAAGGGTTGGGAACCACCCCCAAGATAAAAGCATACATTGGTATATTATTATTATTATCAGATTTAGCCATACGGCTCACACTCCCTCTAAGGGGAAAATTGACTCATCCCAGATACCTACGGTATCAAAAGGATTGAGCTCTGGTGGGACTCTTTCCGTGTTATCGAGCCCTAGGTGACTTGGAATGCAGGTGTATCTCCCAAAAATTTTCTTACACTTCTGGCCGTCGCAAGTAGTACAGCTTTCTGCATGGTCTTATAAATATGTTCATTGAGACCCAGCTTTTTTAAGCTTTCGAGGAGGGTCTTCGGAATGACTCCAGTAGTAGACATAACAATAGGTATCGTCTGGGTACTTTGCATTCTCCATTGTCTCCGTATTTGAATTTCCAGATCTCTATACTTGGCGATCTTTTCAGTAAATTTACTACGTAGATTATTGTTGTTAGGTATCGCCACATCAATTAGTGTTGTTTGTCTTGTTAATTTATTAACTAGTACGAGATCTGGTCTATTATGTGCCACTGTTTGGTCTGTGAGCACACTGCGGTCCCAGTATAGCTTGTAGTTGCCATCCTCAAGCATACTCTCAGGGACGTATTGATAATATGGGAGATGGTCCGTTTGGAGAAGTCCCAGCTTGTTAGCTATCTCTTGATGAAGGATTTTTCCCACTGCGTTATTATTATTATCATTATTTAAGAAGAAAAAGGAGCCGAGGTCTAGGACCTATATAGCTCCATTTGACTAAAAAGAACTATGCAAAAAGAAACCTAAACTTAAGACTACATACGACTTATAAATTAATTTAATTTAAGAAACGAAAAATTATTGTTCCCGTGATTCAGAACTAAAAGAGTCATATTTATTTTTGAAGCAATTTACAGATACAGCCCCGACGACGTCGTGTGGAAGTGAGTTCCAGGTATAAAATATTCTATTGGATATAGAGTTCTCACGACATTTACTGTGAAACTGTTGTCTGGCTAATTTGTATGGATGACCCCGCAATCTAAGGTCGTTACTCAAAGGAAAAAGATGTGATAGATCTATCCCAAACTTTCCCTGTAACGCTCTATAGGGTATAAGGTAGACTTTAAATAAGGAGATAAGTAGAGGCTAGGCCCAAAATTTCAATAAAATCCATGCAGTAGGATAGAATTTGGAGGTAATATCCTATTCTTGCTCCCATTGACTGGCGTAGTTGTCGGGATTGAATAAATTGTATGGGTAGTTGGAAAAAGAATAACATTCCAAAAATATTGCGAATTAAAGTGAGATAGCGATTATATGAATATTTGTATCTTCTATTCGCTGAGCAAATAAACGATAAAATCGCCAGCTGCCTTGATGTAAAAACATTGTTGTTGAACGAAAAAAGGATAATATTACTGGAATGTTATCGTTTATCCACGCAATGTAAAAACGTTGTTCTGAAGCTATTTTCTTGTGGAATTTTTATAATCCAGTATATTCAAATGGGAAATAAGCCACAATTTTACCTAAAAATGATT
Organism: Diabrotica virgifera virgifera; assembly: GCF_917563875.1. NCBI lineage: Eukaryota > Metazoa > Arthropoda > Insecta > Coleoptera > Chrysomelidae > Diabrotica > Diabrotica virgifera. Next base: position 276,238,992 of record NC_065443.1, read on the forward strand.
TTATTAACGTTTCGACGCCCAAGTCGGGTGTCGTTGTCAAAATACAAAATAATATCGAAACGTTAATAAAATCATTTTTAGGTAAAATTGTGGCTTATTTCCCATTTGAATATACTTGATTAATGTAAAAACGTGTCGCTTAATATTATGACTATGGAACAGCTGATTTTAGTTTATTTTTCACTTTCGTCCAGTAAGCATACAACGGCAAACTTCCCGTCAACACCAAGAAGTTAGAAGATGTTTCCAAAATAATACATTATATAACAGAAGACTATAGGGTAGGGTAGGCTGATTTGTATACGAAATTCAAAAATATTTTAATTTCAGATTTTGCAATCCAAATAAACATGTGGAGTAGGAAAACAATTTTTTTTGTAAAAATAAATTTTTTCATATTTTGCTGTTTTGAACTGCCACAAGGTCACTAAAATTTTGAATTCAAAAATATTTTAATTTCAGATTTTGCAATCCAAAAAAACATGTGGAGTAGGAAAACAATTTTTTTTGTAAAAATAAATTTTTTCATATTTTGCTGTTTTGAACTGCCACAAGGTCACTAAAATTTTGAATTTAAAATTTTACTAGTTTTACAACTTGCATATCTGAAAATGTTATAATACATTGAATGAAACAAATGTTGTTAATTATTCATGTTTTTATTTTTAATATTTTAACTGCCACAACTTAATTTACATTAATATTTAAAAAAAATCATTAAATCATTAACAATAAATTTTATGCTTACATTAAACAAACAAACAGCTGTTCTTACAACTTATAATCTTTTTTTGACCTAAAAGAAGGCATAATTCGGTGTGATTCCAGTTTGGTTCTGATCAAACCATCTCTGCTATCAGCACCACAAACTTTTGCTGAAGCTTCTGTCACAAGTTTAATCATGCGTTCAACGGCTTGCGTGTGAGACGGATATAACTTAAGCTCCGATAACAGTGCTGATTCTGATGTCTCCGGATTAACCACAATTTCCTGTAAGGTTTCATTCGAACTTCCAATTGTTAATGGTGGTTCAGTTAAGGGTATTGTACTCCAATTTATGATATCGATATAATCCATAGCGTTCATATTAAGCACAGGTGGTACCTCAAATGTTCGTAGTCGCTGGTTGATGTTACTTGTTCGAGCTTTAAAAATACGGCGCACAGCAAGCTCTCTAATATGTTTTCTTGGATCTCCTAACATTCCAAGTAGCATATTTTCTGGATGTGCAAAAAAGCTATTTCGCAATAGATCTGGATCCATTACATCCTTTAGGGGTTGTGGTAAATACCCAGATAACTGAATCATTTTCCAAAAATTAAAGGCTCCATGTAGGCAGGACGGTCTGGTTTTTATAAGGAACCATACTGGAGCATACACTTTTAAAATAAAGGTTGCTAAGGTAATCAAATTATCTGATGGAACCACAGTAGAAACATATAAACGTAGTATACGGTTAGCCAATGTTAACCAGCGGGAATGCACTATTTTACCTGTGCACCGTTTAGAAAGTTTGTTGTCAATAATTCCCTCTGAGATTGCTACACACATGTCAAGAAAATATTGTTGATCTGTACTTAAATCAGACCTATCCACATTCTCCTGTACATATGATTCAATTACACTGAACTTAACAACAGGTAGATTTTCACATCCAATGAGTGCTTGTCCTATAAGTCCGTTGAAGTGACGAGGTCCAGTTGTACTACCATCAAGGAAATTCATAAGGTGTCGCAAAGGTAATTTATTACAGTGCAGCTGGCAAATAAGCCACTGCAACGGGCGATTTAAATGTTTTTCTAATTGCACAATAACACCATTAAACTTTCCAACATTAACATTCGTCCCATCACACCCTATTACTCTTAAGACATCTGTGGATACGTCAGAGTCATCAACATATTTTAAAATGCTTTTTAAAATGTTCACAGCAGTACCAGAATCAGGAGTAAGTTGCGCCAGATAAGTCGACTCAGGCATTTTTAAGATTGTAATATGTTCTTCTCGAATTAACTTTCGACGATTATCGTCCATTTTTAATGTATTATCCTTGCGACCATCGAAAAAAAAGCCACGTAACTGTGAAGAATCGTCCATTTCAAGAAGGGCACGTTTTTTTGTTCTAGCACGACGAATTTTGTTCTTATCTATAATGTTGCTATTAAATATCTTCCATATTTATAATACCGACGTCTTGTAGTACTGCTGAAGTGACTGCAGCACCAGTTCGATCAGAAATATCAAAACGATCGAGTGTTCTTGCAAGCACAGGTAATTGTAACACATTATAGGAAGCTAATGATTTTTGCTGCACAGTAGAAGTTTCTGCAGAACTGATCGATTCATGTGTAAGTGTTTCCGTCGCTATTCTTTTCTGTCGAGATGGATTTTTCGGTAAGTGAACAACATTCTCATTTATTTGTTTTTGAATTTGCAATAAATTTCTCTCCTCTCGGTTCTGTAACTTTTTGGACATTGTTATATCTATGGCACCAATTACCATTCGTCTTTGAGTTATTTGGTCTTCTAAAAATGGTCGTTCGGCTGCTGGCACTTTAAATACTTTATCACAAGAACAATTATTTAAATCTAGACATTTACAAGCAGCCACATCAAATATTACTTTGGATTGTGTTCTGAAATCATTTAACTGTTTTTTATAACTTGCAACACCACTGCGTTGTTTATAAGGTTTTAGTAAATTTCTAATTTTAAGACGATAACTTGTTATTCGCTTTATAATACTGCACTGCTGAACGGTTGGAATTGAAGCACGACTCCAAATTTCCTAAATTTTCTTTGCTACAATTTGACTTGTCTCAGTTGCGGTTTGTTGTGGATTTGTTGCAATCGGTTTTAATTCATGTTCAACATAGTTGAAGTAAGTGTTTTCATATCTTCATATGTTGGTAAAACTGTTTCGTTTATATTATTGGACGCTCCAAATATAGGACACTTTAACTCACTTCTGGTGTTACGCGCCATTTTATCGGTAAACATAAACATATAAACAAACTTATATTACGACGTAAAAGATCAAGAGATACGACGACTAATTCGACTGTATTCCGTGGTTGTTAGTCGAAAACTGATTCATTCCCAAATGAAAGAATACCTCTTTTTCTCAAATCGATAAAACATTACGATCGATCCGAAAACATCGGACAGTGGCGTCGCTTCACGTAATTATCGCCTAATTAATTTTAACATAATGTCCTTGGGGCAGTTGAAATATTAAAAATATACAAAAACTTTATTGTAAAAAAACTTTTAGTTTTAATTAATTAACAATGTGGTTAAATGGAAAATTTAATATTTTTAATATAAAAATTTATATTTTTGATTAAAAAGGGTTATATTTTTGACATTTATGTGGCAGTTCAAAATAATTTTTTTTTTATTTAATATCAAACATTTTGTTTTTATACACTTCAATTTTTTTTCAATTGCATTTTACCATTTAAGTAATTTCGAAAAATCGGCCCACCCTACTATAGGGCTTTCTATGATGATATACTCACAAATCCAACAACAAGTAGAGGAGCAGTGACCCAGAAGAATAAGAACAATGCAAATGTCATTTTTTTCAAGTTTGTTTCGGAAATGAAAATTAGTTCTTTATAAATGCTCCTTTTTATTTTGTTTTACTCACGTTTTCTATTTTAAGTGGAAAAGGATAAGATTTTTGTATTTTCAAATAAATCAATAACTACTTACCTAATAGGCATGGACTCTTAGTATTTTGGCAATAAATGTACCTTTTCAAGGTACACAAATGTTTAATAGAAATGGTTTTAGTAAAACTAGCGGCTTCGACGAAAAACAGTTTTCTTTTATTTTCAAAAACATGGTTGTCAGGAATGTGATCCTCTTTCCAATCACCCATTCAATTAATTGTGAGAACGTCTTTCATTTCATTACTTAATAATTATTGTATTTCTTTCTACTTACCGATCATCAAAAATAAAATTTGTTTAATTTGTATTGAAATTGAACTTAATATGTATTGTATTGAGGGTTGCAAGAACTGAAAAGGCTCTCGCAGATAACATAAGAATCTGGGCCGAAGAACTAAAAACTACAACTTAATAATAAATATGGAGAAAACTAAAGTAATGACAATAGCCAACAAAGAAGCAACTGTAAATATTGAAATCGAAGGGCAAAAAATCGAGCAAGTAGACCTCTTTAAGTATTTGGGAATAATGTTAAACAACAAAGGTACACAAGAAGATGAAATTGGAAACAGAATAAAATTGGCAACGAGAACTTATTATTCACTGTATAAAAATTTCCTAAACAAAAAAGAAATATCGAGAAAAACCAAAATGACAGTATAAAAAACCGTATATATGCCAACTACAATATATGGGGCAGAAAACTGGGTACTCAATGAGAGACAAAGAAAGAGATTACAAGCTACAGAAATGAGATACTTAAGAAAAGTGGTGGAAGCAAGAAGATTAGACAAAAGAAGGAACGAAGATATAAGACATGAATTACAGGTAAAATCGCTCAACGAAAAAGTTTAAGAAAAGAAGTTAAAATGGGCTGGACACATGATAAGAATGAGTGGTGACAGACAAGTGAAAATAACATGGGAGGCCAAAGCAGTGGGTAAAAGCACGAGGGGTAGACCAAGGAAAAGCTGGAACACTAGTGTAAACGAAATACTTAAGAAAAGAGGAACATCGTGGCAAGAAGCAAAAGGTTTAGCAGCAGATAGGAAGAAGTGGCGTAAATTTGCAGAGAGTATTATATAAAGGAGGAATCCTCGATACCTCACGGTAAAAGAGGCAATCGATTATGTATGTATCTATGTATGTATTGTATTTTGAGGACAATTTCGTGTGTGGAAACCGAAACGTCAAATTTAAGTTAAAGATCGGTAAAAATAGTAAATTAAATTACCCCTGCTTTATATCTAACGAAGTATATAAACTAACCACAAATACACGTTGCATCAGCGTCTACAACATAACCGCACACTTTAGAGTTAGTTGGTTCTCCCTCTCCCAAGTTCTATTATAATATCTTGCGTAGGAGACCAAAAAAACACTGTGTGCAGTTAGTGGATTTTTCTTGTCAAGCTTTGTAGTGGCTTGTAAATTTGAGTAGACCATATGCACTTAATATATTTTTACTGTATAAAAAACTCCGCTAATGGACTTGTGGTTTAGATTTTGGGGCGTAGGCGCAAAATTTCGTGCCAAGGTGTTTTAAATGTAGTTATATTACTACCTAGAGCCGAAAGCCACTATGACACCTTCTCTAATGTTTAATTTAGTAAGTTACAGGAGTGAAAATTTAGTGTGATTTATAATTTCATATATCTCATTCAAAAGAAATTTTTGGTTATTCCAAGGAACTTTTGGCACCGTGTAATAATGTAATCTTTCATTTTCCGTTTAAATTTTTCAAAAATACTTATGGTAGGGGAGCCCAAGCGGGGATTTTTGCAGTTACTCGAGCGCGTCAGATTATCATATGGGGAGAAACATGGTGCCCTGCAGATGTACCTCTACCATATATTGGCTCTTAACACAGGGGAGTTCGTTAAGGGGGGCTCAAAAAAAATCTATCCTTAACAATACTCGAAATTTTCAGAAGATAAGATAAATTAAATACATACAAAAGAGTGTATATTTCAAAAATCGGACGATTTGAGCGGGGCGGGCGCGTAAGGAAATGGGTGAGTTAAAATCACAAAAAAAAAACGAATAATTCGCGAAATGAACGTTAGATCGAAAAACTAAAGAATATGTGTTCAATATTTTTCAAAAATTTATCGAATGATACCAAACATGACCCCTCACGGAGAGGGGTGGAGGGTAAATTTAAAATCTTAAATATAAATCCCGCGATATTTCGCAAAATAAACATTAGATCAAAAAACGGAAAAATACACTTAATCAATATTTTTGGAAAATCTATCGAATTGTACCAAAGACGACCCCCCACGAAGGTGGGGTTGGGGGGTTACTTTAAAATCTTAAATAGGAGCCCCAAATTTTTATTACAGATTTGGATTATTTACGTAAAAATAAGTAACTTTTATTCGAAACATTTTTTCAAATTATGGATAGATAGCGCTATAATCTGAAAAAACGATTGTTGGAAATGGAAAATTAAATTTAAAAATGGCAAGCGCCCACTAAAATAAAAAACTTTACTTAACTTTTTTTGGCTTTAGCTTCACAACCCAATAGGTCCCCAAAGCGCTTGAGTGACTGCACATTTAGCATACTTTGCTCCCCTACTATTATTAGTTTTCTCAGCATTCGAAACAAATAAATGCATTTAAAATATATAGGCGCGGAATTTTGCACCTACGTCCTTAAGCACGGTATATGACGAATTTGGAGATAAACGGTTGTTGTTTGTGGATTTACTTATAGTCCAGAAAGCCACTGCGCATCCGCTAGGAAAAATATTCTAATTCGGATTGTTTGCACAATCTTACTCAAAAAGGACCCCTTTTAACAAATTTGCATGTTGCCAGGACCAAAAGTGGGTCAAAAATTTTTTAAACGTTTTTTTTTTCTTAAAATTATTTTTTTTTGCATCGAATAAAATTTTTTAGGTTTTTTGGATCATTCCAAACAGAAAAGGTCTTTAGTGACTTTTCTCTAAAGTTGATAGTTTTTGACATATAAGTGATTAAAAATTGAAACATTGCGAAATCGGCCATTTTTAACCCTCAAAAACTATGTGAAAAACTGAAAATTTAAATGTTGCCAAGGTAGGTAGATATTCTTTGAACATCGATTGATGAAATCCCGAAGAGTTTTTTCCCATACAATATCAAAAACCCCTTTGTTTTATAATTGATAATCAAGCGTGCGCGACATTATTTTCCACCGTTGCATGTGTATGCAGTATGGTGCAAATGAAAGGAATAAATTCGTTATTTCGTAAACCGGTGACTTTAAGGAAAAATCCCAAAACAGGTCGGTTTTTATTTTTAAATTATGATATTGTGGCATATATAGTATACCAGTGACTTCATCCATCTGGGCGTGATGACGTAATCGATGATTTTTTAAATGATAATAGGGGTCATGTTCTAGCTCATTTGAAAGGTTCTTCAATTCTCTATTCAGTAATATAAACATGTACATAATTATTTATACAGGGTGTCCAAAATTTTTTTATTAAATTAAATCATTTGTCAAATTGACAAAAAAATTAAAATATTGGACACCCTGTATAAATAATTATATAAATGTTTATATTAATGAATAGAGAATTAAAGAACCTTTCAAATGAGCTGGTACACGACCCCTATTCTCATTTAAAAAAATCATCGATTACGTCATCACGCCCAGATGGATGACGTCACTAGTATACCATATAGGTCACAATATCATAACTTAATAATAAAAACCGACCTGTTTTGGGATTTTTCCTTAAAGTCACCGGTTTACGAAATAACGAATTTATTCCTTTCATTTGCACCATACTGCATAAACATGCAACGGTGGAAAATAGTGTCGCGCACGCTTGATGGGCAATTAAAAAACAAAGGGGTTTTTGATATTGTATTGCAAAAAACTTTTCGGGATTTTCATCAATCGATGTTTAAAGAATATCTACCTACCTTGGCAATATTTAAATTTTCAGTTTGTCACATAGTTTTTGAGGATTAAAAATGGCCGATTTCGCAATTTTTCAATTCTTAATCGCTTATATGTCAAAAACTATCAACTTTATAGAAAAATCACTAAACACCTTTTCTGTTTGGAATGATCCAAAAAACCCAAAAAAAATTGTTCCATGCAAAAACAATAATTTTAGGACAAAAACAAAAAAAAAACGTTTAAAAAATTTTTGACCAACTTTTGGTCCTGGCAACATGCAAATTTGTTAAAAGGGGTCCTTTTTGAGTAAGATTGTGCAAAAAATCCGAAATAGAATATTTTTCCTAGCGGATGCGCAGTGGCTTTCTGGACTATTAATGATTAATGAACATCAAAATTGAAAACAAAATGAAATTAGTGGATTTTTCGGTGTGCCTACGATCTGAAATTCTTAATTAATGTCTTCATGTTCTTCTTCTTTATAATAGTCCAGAAAGCCACTGCGCATCCGCTAGGAAAAATATTCTAATTCGGATTTTTTGCACAATCTTACTCAAAAAGGACTCCTTTTAACAAATTTGCATGTTGCCAGGACCAAAAGGTGGTCAAAAATTTTTTAAACGTTTTTTTTTTTGTTTTTTTCCTAAAATTATTTTTTTTTGCATGGAAAAAAGTTTTTTTAGGTTTTTTGGATCATTCCAAACACAAAAGATCTTTAGTGACTTTTCTCTAAAAATTATAGTTTTTGACATAGAAGCGATTAAAAATTGAAAAATTGCTAAATCGGCCATGTTTAACCCTCAAAAACTATATGAAAAACTGAAAATTTGAATGTTGCCAAGGTAGGTAGACATTCTTTAAACATCGATTGATGAAACCCCGAAGAGTTTTTTGCAATACAATATTCCAAAGTCCTTTGTTTTTTAATTGCTAATCAAGCGTGCGCGACACTATTTTCCACCGACAGTATGGTGCAAATGAAAGGAATAAATTCGTTATTTCCTAAACTGGCGACTTTAAGGAAAAATTCCGAAAAAGGTCGATTTTTATTTTTAAGTTATGATATTGTGGCATATATGGTATACTAGTGACGTCATCCGTCTGGGCGTGATGACGTAATCGATGATTTTTTTAAATGAGAATAGGGGTCGTGTGGTAGCTCATTTGAAAGGTTCTTCAATTCTCTATTCAGTAATGTAAACATTTACACAATTATTTATACAGCGTGTCCTTCTACTTCTTTTTTTGTCAAATAATTTAATTTAATAAAAATTTTTTGGACACCCTGTATAAATAATTATGTAAATGTTTAGATTACTGAATATAGAATTAAAGAACCTTTCAAATGAGCTAGCACGTGACCCCTATTCTCATTTAAAAAAATCATCGATTACGTCATCACGCCCAGACGGATGACGTCACTAGTATACCATATATGCCACAATATCATAACTTAAAAATAAAAATCGACCTGTTTCGGGATTTTTCCTTAAAGTCGCCGGTTTAGGAAATAACGAATTTATTCCTTTCATTTGCACCATACTGTCGGTGGAAAATAGTGTCGCACACGCTTGATTAGCAATTAAAAAACAAGGAGTTTGGAATATTGTATTGCAAAAAACTCTTCGGGGTTTCATCAATCGATGTTTAAAGAATGTCTACCTACCTTGGCAACATTCAAATTTTCAGTTTTTCATATAGTTTTTGAGGGTTAAAAATGGCCGATTTCGCAATTTTTCAATTTTTAATCGCTTATATGTCAAAAACTATCAACTTTAGAGAAAAGTCACTAAAGACCTTTTCTGTTTGGAATGATCCAAAAAACCTAAAAAAACTTTTTTCCATGCAAAAAAAATTATTTTAGGAAAAAAACAAAAAAAAAAACGTTTAAAAAATTTTTGACCACCTTTTGGTCCTGGCAACATGCAAATTTGTTAAAAGGAGTCCTTTTTGAGTAAGATTGTGCAAAAAATCCGAATTAGAATATTTTTCCTAGCGGATCCGCAGTGGCTTTCTGGACTATAAGCAATTCTGCTTATCATTGGCCGATTGATTCTAATAATCAACTTTTTGAAGTTATACTTCTTTAGGCACGAGGGTGAATTTTTACATTCCCCGGCGCAAGCGCACACGGACAGTATGGTATTAAATAGTCGCTACATCTTTTAAGTTATATAGCGCAAATAAGGTGTGCGTGAAAAGAATATTATTAGTGTTTTTAGTAAATATATTTATTATAATTTTTTTGTCTGTGGATTTGTCTTCCTCCTAATAAGTATTAATGAAAATGTTTATTTTCAATTAAAGTATTTGTCACCGTGATTGTAATTATGTCCGAGAAATGATCGACTGAATACAAAAGCGATGGTATAATCGGTTCGCTAAACTCAGACACAACTGGCTATGGCTATATATGATTTTAGTAGGTAATATTTTGTTTTTGGCCAATTTAGCCAAAATTTGCAAAATTACTAACTATTTAGTAATTATTAACAATTTAGTAATTATTAACAATTTAGTAATTATTTTTTTTAATTTTATCAAATTGTCAAAATTATTTACTAAAATCTCTAGCCAGTTTTTTCTGAGTAATAGAAGTATAACTCCTTACGTACGTACAAAGTACATACACATTATTTTTTTTATTACGCGGGATCCAGGCCTATGGCCCCACAACTCACTTTTTTAAAACAAGTTTTTTTGTTGTTTCCTAGTAAACTTTCTTCTACTACAAATGTTTTTAATTACCTAGTCTGCAACTATACTAAGCAGTAGACAAAATTGCCTTCTAAAACCTCTTTTATATTTCTTTAAACGAAGTAACAACATTATTTCTTTAATAGTGATCTCGTATTTTTCTTTATAACTGGCTTTTTGACATTTCCTATAACCTAGCCCTACAACTCACTTTTTTAAAACTCTCATAAACTACTTTTATTAAAATGTCCTTTGACACATCAGAACGAACAAACTTTTTCCATAATTAATATTAATTTGTTTCTTTCATTAACACCATACCAGATTTTTTGGTGTTATTTCCTAGTAAACTTTCTTCTAATAAAAATTTTCTTAATTACCTAGTGCTCCAGCTCCACTGAGCAGTAGACAAAATTGCCTCCTAAAAAACTCTTTTATAACTCTTTAAAGGAAGTAACAAAATTTCTTTGATAGCGATCTCGTATTTTTCTTTCTAACTGGCTTTTTTACGAGTTCGTTACGGCCGATACAAATCCTCACAAACTGAAAATAATTCCCTGAGGTGCAAAGACCTTAAATAAAGGTTATCTCGCAAAGCTTTGAATATCTTTATTTTCGAATTAAAGAAGACTTATTGCACTTCCTTTACCAAATTTACGGCTCACAAAGACTTTTGTGAAATGATGTCTGAATTATGGATGACATCGGACCTCATTAAAATACAATAATATTTAGCTTTTTAAATTAAACGAACGAAATGGGGATTATACAGGGTTTTTCACTACCAATGGTAATGTATATTATGATTAAAAAATAAATAAAAAAACAAATTTTTGTTTTTTTTACTAAGATGTGAGTACACTTATATAATCCTATATAAGTTAGGATTAGAGATGCATCAAGTCAAACTAGTTTGATTTTATTCAACAAACTTGACTTGACTTGAAAATCAAACTTTTTTGTAAAAAAGTTTGACTTGACTTGATTTCGATATCTTTAGGTTTGACTTGAAATCAAACTTCTTCAAACAGTTTGAAGTTTGAATGTCATATTGGCAACGTGTTTATTTCCAATTCTAATTGAGAGCGTACGGATTTTGTTGTGACTTATTTGGATAGGTCTGAATATGTATTCTGCTACTCCGCAAATTAGTTTGTAGTTCATATTTAGACGTCCATGTTTGGCTTGTTTATTACGTTCGTTTTGAAGTGTGTGGCTTTGGGAGATAATATTTGAATGTGGATATTTTTCGGTTCAGAAAAGTACCAGAACAAATTGAGTCTGCTATTGAAGGTATTACCACTGCAAAAATTAAGAGAAATAATCTGTAGTCGAAGCAGTATTAACAACAACAAAAATAAATGTACTGATTTATTTGATGTTGCGGCAGGTGATTTCAAAACAATGAAAATTGCAAAGTGCATACATATTTCTATTATGTAAAAATAAAGAACAGCGTTATAAAATCACAAACAGTGAACTAATTATTTAACAGGACAGCGTTATGCATAACTCGACCAAGCACCATTTCTTTAAAATCGAGATAACAGCGGATTCTGGTAACACATAGCTAAAACTATTTTGTAAAAATCCCTGTTATTGTCAGGTTAACGGTTACTAAGAAAAACAAAAATAAACCAAGCGACATTCTGTCTATTAAGGGTTTTAATTTTGCATAACAAGACTATATTCATAACTGCCATTCTTAACTGCCATTCATAACTGCCATATATCCATAACTGCCATTCATAACAGTTTCGCAATTGTAGACTAAGCGCCGACATTGGTCTGTTTATGCTAAACTAAGCGTTTGGCCAGAATAACAGTTTTGTCCCCATTAATGTACACATTAATTTTGAAGTTTCCGTCAAAAAATGACGGAATTTTTTTAAAGTGAAAATGTTGTGTTTATATATATGTAATTAAATTAAAAAATACAAATAATCTTTATAAAATCTTTTTATTATGTCTAACGTGCTATGTACTAAGAATATAGTATAAGTCATAAAATGGACCTTTCGGGATTCTTCTATATTTTGAATTTTGAATGTTTATTAATCATTTCTGTACTAAGAGTGTAAATCAATAGCCTGTTTTTGATGTATAAATATTAATTTTATTCCAACAGTACAACTTTTAATTTCAAAAGTCTGCTTTGTAAGGTACAGGTCAACTTCTACTGTTAGTACCTTCTGCTTTCACTTACGCAGCTTGACTTATACTTTTAGTACACACCACATGTTATGAGATTCTGGGGCGTTTGTACTGAAAAAATGTAGATAATTCAAGTTTGACCATAAAATTTCAAGGAATCAACATCCTTATAAAGGGGTTGGTACGGAAACAGATTTTTGAGGTTCTTTGTTTTCTTTCTTTTTAACTGTCCTAAACCTTTTTTTATGACTTTCGTTCTGTCGTTGAAGACGGTGCCGATGTTTATTGTTATCGGTTATAAAAGCAGAAAATTATTAAAATAGCTAGATCCCATTTAAACCAAAAAATGTTCATTTAGTATTTTTTTATTTAATTTTGTTTTGCGTGCTAAAAAATAGTTTACTGTGAAAGTGTCAATGTTCTATTGTACATGATTATTAAAAATGAGTAGAGGGAAACAAATACTAAAATTATTGGAACTAAAGGATGATTTATATGGCACTCAATGTATTATTAAATTTCTTATCTTAATTGGCAACTGACATGTATATCTCAACAAAAAAATATATAAAAAAATTAAAAAAAAAAATAAAATACACGATCCTTTGTAAAAGGTATATTTAAAAGACCCTAATAATGGTTACATCACAAAACAAAACGTTTTCGGATTAACAAGTAATCCATCATCAGTGTTAAGCCAATAACATGCATGCGTGAGACAGCAAAAAGTTATGGGTAAAAGCCCTTTAAAAGATATACTTGACACTCAATTTTCAATATGTGAGGTTAATCTTTTTCATATCACATCCACGTGGGTTAGAGTCCTGTGTTGCCCTGGGTAATATCCAGGAATATTTGCAACATCTAACTATTTTAAACATAATGTGTAGTATAATATAAGATCTTATACCTTTTAAAGGGTTTTTACCCATAACTTTTTGGTGGCTCACGGATGCATGTTATTGGCTTAACACTGATGATGGATTACTTGTTAATCTAAAAACGTTTTGATTTGTGATGCAACCCTTATTAGGGTCTTTTAATTATACCTTTTACGAAGGATCCTGTATTTCTGTGATTTATGGTATAGAGCCAGCTACAGGAATTCTATTTTCCTCGTGGATTGTGAAAAAAGTATATCTACGAAATAAATTATTTTTCAAACTCTTTCAAACTAGTTTGACAAACAGTTTGAATTTTCAAACCTGTACGATCGATCAGTTTGACTTGACTTGAATTATTTGTCAGAAGGATTGACTTGAAATTAAGTCAAACTCAAGTCAAATTCAAACATTCAAGTCAAACTTGTACAATAGGGTGGAACGAAAGGATAGGGAAAACATTTTTTTTTCTATCATGGAACTTTCTAATAGCACTCGAAAGTTGCCTTATCATGTCTACAATAAAACTACAAAATATTTTTGTTCTAGATTTACATCTTGAGGTGCCGCAAGAGCTTTGAAAAGATAGGTTTTTAACAAAAATACAGAAAATTTTAAATATTTTTTATATTTAACCTGGTGACGTAACTAACATTTCTTAGTCAAATATTGTTTCTAATAACAGTTAACATTGCTATCATTGCTCTTTCTTGCTAAAGATTTCTTTAGTTACAATATGCATCTTGATACTTAAATAAAATGGTTTTTTGTCTCAAACTTGGGCATGATCTTTTGGGAAGAAATCTTTGCTCTAACAAAGCCATTTTTGCTTTAAGACCACAGATACTAAGAGATAACACAGTCACGAGCTTTATGGCTCTTTTCACTGCCTGTGTATGATAGGGAAAACACGAAAAATCCACACATTGCACCTGACAACTAGGGTCTCTTGCTTCACTTATATATTTTTTTGCACGATTGATCATTTTTGACTGTTTATTGTGACAGATTTTAAGTCAGTAGGTGACATTTACTAGCAACTCGACGGTAAGTAATCCAACATGACGGTAAGTACTCCAACTCGACGGTAAGTCATTCACTTACCGCGGAGTTAAAAAATCTCTTAATTTTAATTAATTTTTTGAAAGAATAAAGAAAACTAACGAATTATTTATTAATATTGAAACTTTTTAGGCCTATAGCCAACATTTTTTCTCTTCAAATACGCGATCAAAGTTGAAAACTTGGAAATATCAATGCCATCATGAAGAAAACGGTGGATTTAATCATTGAATATTCTGCCCAGAGGCTTCCAGGAGCTTTCAACTGCATATGTCTTTGAACTAAATATGCCAATAGAGTCTTTTCTTCGATACTTAAATTCTTGCCTTCGCACCATTTTTTAAAACTTTGGTAGGTATTTTGATAACGGATTTTGAATTTTTCGGGAATAATTGCGGAACACCCTTCTTCCCAAGCCCGTTCAATTTCTTCAAATACACTTTCGCTCATATTTTAATTTATAATAATCAAAATTGTACTTAAAATTATTGACAACTAAATAAAAACTCAATCCTCCATTGTTGTTATGCACCCTAGTTACTACCTAACAACCAAAGTATCTATCTTGATAAAAAGAATGAAACTAGTCAATATGAAGAAAATGTTTAATTTTATAATTTATAATGGTATCAATCGTGCAAAAAACGTTATAAGCATGTCGAACGTTAAGGGTAACCGATCTCAGACAATTATCTTCGATCGGTATAAAACCCTTACCGTTCTCCATACTTAATATACTATTTAAGTCCTCGTCAGTTCTATGTTTTGTCATAGGAGGTTAAGTAATTTTATTCTACCGTTCAGTTAATTATATCTATATCAATGTAAGTCATTGGCATTAAAGTTAAGCTTCGGGACAACAAACTTCCTTACACCATTTATGAGTTCCGATCTTGGTTTCAAAAGTCGCAGAAGACCTAGCTCCCTTATATGTTTTCTCTTATCCCTTTCCTTTGAATTACTGGATCAATTATTTAGAGATGTTCATCACAAAGATAACGTGAAAATTTGATGAGTCTCCATAGATGTTTTGATCCATTTACACAAAATCGTTTCAGTTTGATATGAAATCAGACTGGGACATACACCTTCATCACATACATAGTTACAGTTTTCGGATTATTTGAAGGATTCTCTGTTGCAACATATAACCGAAAAAGGCGATTGGTCAACGTAAGCCATCGTGAATGAGCTAATTTCCCATGGGTTTTTAAAGAAAGATTTCAAGTAAATATTTTTGATCTGTGCTTAGATCATCCTTAATCTCTAGAGTAGCGAGGTTGTTTTGTATGGGAACGAAATTAACCACATGAAGCTGGTTACAGATTTCAAGTTCCTTGCCTAAAAGCCCTCCAAATTCATTAAGGTCTTTAGTTTTTCCATCCAATGTGCAAAAAAAATGATGCAAAGGCAATTATTCATTGGTATAGAACAAACAAATTGGCCACTTCAGCGGCTTATTTAGGTTTTTTTTATAAAAGCAATTACACCATTGTTAATGCCGGTGTTAGTGGCAGTTTCATCAAATCCGACAGCTGTTATATTGTAAATGTTCAAAAGATTGTCCTCTTGAAAATGTTCCATTATCTTTTATAGCTTCACCTGTTCCGGAAGCAGAAGTTATATACCCTAGCAAGGTTGATCCAGGTTCCTCTACTATTGAAATGTGCTCTTCTGCTATAGTCAGAATGTTAAATTGTATTAAGGAATGAAATAAATATTTCTTTAAATGTGGATTTCGAGTTGAAACTTTGCCAGTTTTAGTAAAAATAAACAATGGATTGTTGTAAGTAAAAACTAAAATTATCTTGAAAGAGTAGTTTTAGAGTGTGTATTTATCATTTAAAATAGGAATTAAGACATTACAATAGCTATTTTTTACCAAACCAAAATCATAAAAATTTGCAAAATTTAACTAAAAATTATAACTTTCAACCCTTTTGCGGCATCTCTAAAAATATTTTGTTTTGAAAAATATTTTATTTGTGGCTCCACAATGGCTATAGGCAACTTTCTATCACTATTACACATTGAAATTATAAAATCATTTTTTTCGTTCCACCCTATTTTACAACTCTATTTAGGATTAATTAGGCCGCATTAACAGACCACTAACATTGGGTATCATACTCGGAACACTTATGTTACATAATGCGTTACTTATGTGTATTATTTCATTAATGGGAATTTATTTTGCTTTGTTCAGCTTAATTATTTTTCACCATATTTAATGACGTAATATTAAGAATAAACAGCAATGCGTCATCAATATTTTTGTTTTTCGAAAGTTCTGCGAACTTTCAACGATGAGGCAACAGTGCGTCGGTAATTCGACACTGATAGTGATACTTATACTATCAAAAACAATAATTTTTATAAAAAGACTAAGTTTTCAATCTAATGGCATATAAATCAACATAATGTTACTCTACATCCCACCAGACTGAAAACAATGGGAATCTTTTCTGGTTACACCTCCGAGGCTTCAACAAGTTGCAAGCCATAACGGATGCTAAGACTAAGGAAGATGAGGCAATTTTACAATTTATAATTCACGTCCCATCTGCTCAGCGCGAGACGAAGGGAACCACTCTCGTTGGAACTTTACCGCTTTACCGCTAAGGCTTTTTATTAACAGTCACTTTTTTGTAACTTTTAAAAACTATAATACGATACCTAAGATAAACTCTCGCACATATTTTTAAATCGAGAACGGTACATCGGTTTCTTTTTTTTTTGCTTTTCTAAACCTGTCGCTAATTATTATTATCGATTAGTGTTAATTAGGTTGGTTTCTTGTTTATTTTTGGTTTTAATAGGTAAATAAAATTATTTGTTATTACCATCGGCTTATTTATAACAAAACAATTATTATTTAGTTGACATTTGATAATTCGGTAATAATTATTGCTAGTTTATTATTTAAACCACTTGTGTCTTTGATTAATAAATTTTTTATTCGCTATTTACAACACAAATCAATCACATTTAAGTAAATTTTATTAGAATATTAATTTGATAAATTAACAAAAGCCAATTTAAAGCGAACTACCGCTTTTAAACGATTACAAGAAACTTATAGTCTAAGAGCTAGAGCCGAAAAATCATCATCATAAGTAATATGGAGTTTGGCATGTGAAATGTGTCTATTGTATATTGATAATTATTACCTCTTTCAGGCTGACACCTCAGTGGATACAGGAAGTAGCAATAAGGGATAAAAGGGGAAAGTTAGTGTAGTCATTAAAGGATTTCACCTCCTATTTTGTTAAACCTCAATCGATTTGCATGAAAATTGGTAACTAGCTATAGCATACCTCAAGAAATAAAACTGATTTGGTGCAAACTTGCATTTTTACCCTGGGGGTGGATATCATCCCTTCTCGGGGGTGAAAACTATTTTATTAAAAATAACCCCACAAATCGATAGAGGGACAAATTTTAAGAAAAATTTGTTATATCATGAAATTAAAATAAATCAATACTTTTTGAGTTATTAAAGATCAAAAATTTCTCTATTTAAGAGCACATGCGTGAAGTTACGGATGATAAAAAGAACATATGAATTAATCGTATGTTAGTAAAATATTATTTTTATAATATCTCCATATTGTAAATTTAGCAAAAAATGTATTCCAATATATGGTTATTTTAATAAAATAGTTTTCACCCCCGAGAAGGGGTGGTATCTACCACCAGAGTAAAAGTGCAAGCTGGCACCAAATCAGTTTTGTTTCTTGAGGTATGCTCTAGCTAGTTACCAATTTTCATGCAAATCGATGAAAGTTTAACAATGTAGGAGGTGAAAACCTTTAATGACTGCACTAACTTTCCCCTTTCATCCCTTATTGGTACTTCCTGTATCCACTGAGATGTCAGCCTGAAAGGCGTCATAATTGTCAATATACAATGGACACATTTCACTTGAAAATCTCCATATTACTTATGACGATGATTTTTCGGCTCTGGCTCTTCGTCTATTACGAGTGCGGTCTTAAAGTTTCGAATGATGAGTCTTTAAAGCCTGAATTTCTTGCTAGAGCCAATGCTATTGATGGCATTTATAATGAATTTCAAAGTAATCATAACATGGTCATTTCATTAATCAACGATGATGAATTTGCTTCCTATGATGAGATGAGATTAAATGATGATAAAGCCTTTTATGGAGTTTTATCACTAAAACATGTATTTTTGTTGAATGACTCATCTTCTCAATCAGCAAGCATGTCTACTGTAGATAATCCTAATTCTTCTAACCGTAGAAGTATCGTAAACCTTTTAAAGCTTTCCTTGCCTCATTTCGAAGGCTCTTATAAGGATTTTCCTACTTATTATGATATCTTCAACAGTCTAATTCACAATAATCCTGACATATCTAATGTTGAAAAGTTTCAGTATCTTCTTACTTCTTTGGGTAACGAACCGCTAGTTTTAATCAAAGGCATTCCTCTTACTGAGGGCAATTATGTTGTAGCCTACGAAAAGCTGGAAAAAAGATATCAAAATAAACGCATCTTAAGCCACTATTATAATGAAATTTTTAATGCTCCCTCAATTTCAAAGGCAAATTCTTTTGAACTAAGAAAATTATTAAGTATCTTTTCGAAAAAATGTTGCTGCTCTCAGGATAATGAAGTTGCCTGTAGATCATTGTGGATTTTTTGCTATTTAACATTCTCCTTAATAAATTAGATTCAAAAACCAGAACCAATTTTGAACTGGAACATAGCCTTAGCCAGGAATTGCCAACTTAAAAGCAATTAATGACGTTTTTAGATAGGCAATGCATCGCACTGGCGTCTGTTCAGTATACTGCTTCTTCATCTCACAATCCAAAGGTTAACAATAAAAAACACGTATCTAGTTTTCTGGTGGAATCCAGCCCAAATTCAGTTGAGCAGTCTAAGTGCATCTTATGTTCTTCGCCTCATGCCTTATATAAGTGTGGAATATTTCTTTCTAAATCCCCTCAAGAGAGGTTTTCTATTGCTAAACAACACCAACTTTGCGTTAATTGTTTAGTTAATTGTCAAAACATTCTTCGGTTTGGTGTAAGTGTTGACAACAGTATAAAGGTGGGAATCACCGCTCCAAAGTAACGTATTATTTCATTATTATTATTTAAATAAATATTGCAATTTTATAAATATAGAGATTACAAAAGCATTAAAAAGGCCGACGGGGGTTAATTTTCCGCAGGGTTTAACTGAAATTAACCCCTCTCGCGGTTTTTTTTACATCACATCAAGAAAGATAATAAAAAATAAGAAAAGTAGAACAATATTTTATTATACCAAAAACTGTTAACTGTAAATAAGAGGTTAGTGTTTAGCTTCAAAATTATTGATAATAAAATATATTACTTAATAACGCATAAGAATATGCTTCAGATCTTAACGATTTTAAACCATGAGTCAAAATTATAATACTCAGTATGTACATTATCCACAACAGGACATTACTACAAATCCATCACTAAATTCACTAAACCAATGTGCAGGAACGTACGCGCAAATTCAATATGTACCAATTCAACAGTCCTTATATAATAACACAGCTCAGAGTATTCAAAACGTGCAACCGCATTTAGTTTCACAACCGATGCAGCCTTCTACTAGTGCAGCACAATATTATCCTGTAGTACCTGTTCAATCGCAATCCCAAGCTGAATCTGCACCAGATGATTGGAAACACGTACATAACAAAAAAAGAAATCGAATTGATAGCCCGGAAAAATATATTAGAGCAACAAAACAATCCAAAATAGATGATTACTGGTTAAACTCACCAATATCGACCTCCAACAAATTCTCTGTATTACAAAAAGAACAAAACGATGCAAATCAGGATACAGCTACAGAAGGACAAAACGATGCAAATCAGGATACAACTACAGAAGAAAACCAGAGCCAAAATACAAATACAACTACTAAAACGCCACCAATATTTGTCTACAGTGTTAAAAATATTACTCCGCTTACCAAACTACTACAAACGATTGCAAAAGATGCTTATGTATTAAAAACTCTCGCCAATGACCAAGTAAAAATAATGCCTCAAAATAATGAAGTCTACTCTGTCATAACAAAAGCACTAGAAGACAAAAATACTGAATTTCATACCTACCAACTCAAAGAAGATCGCTCATTCAGAGTTGTACTAAGAAATGTACATCCATCTACAGATATCAACGAAATTAAGGCGGAAATCCGAAGCGTAGGGCACGAAGTCATAAATATCAATAACATTCGTCAATCAGGTACTAAAAAGCCATTACCACTATTCTACGTTGAACTAAAACAAGCCGAGAATAACAAAGATATATATGAGATCGATTCATTGTTGAACTATAAAGTAATTTTTGAACCTCCACATAAAAAGCGTGTAGTACCTCAGTGCATAAAATGCCAACGCTACGGCCACACCAAAAATTTTTGCTACCTTTCTCCAAGATGTGTTAAATGCGCGGGTAACCGCAGATCTGATCAGTGCTCTTACAAAGAAAGAAACAACCAGGTGAAATGCGTGCTGTGTGAAGGAAATCAACCAGCAAACTATCGTGGGTACTTAGTCCACAAAGAGCTGCAAAAAAGAGCATTTCCACAACTAAGAAGCAAACCAACAAGTCAACCTGTCCAATCAAACCAATACTTAGTAGTCCCGAATGTAACTTATGCTCAGGTAGCAACCGCTGGTAATCAAATACCATCAAATACAGCTCCCAGTCTTCAACAATCCACTGACATGCTCGAACTTAAAAATATGATCAAACAATTGGTAGAACAAATGAGCACAATGTTAAACCTCTTAACCGCTCTCATTGCTAAAAAACCCTAAGATGGAGGCGTTTCTAAAACTAGCTTCATGGAACGCCAATGGCTTATCACAACATACACAGGAAATCAAATACTTTCTACACCTTCATAAAATAGATATACTGCTAGTATCCGAAACTCACTTTACACAAAAAAGTTACCTTAAAATTCCAAACTATACTATATATACTACTAATTGTCCAGATGGATCAGCACATGGAGGCTCTGCTATTATAGTTAGAAATACAATAAAACATCATAACGCTGGCGAGTACCAAACAAATCATATTCAAGCGACCAATATTGTGGTTGAAGACTGGGATGGACCACTTACAGTATCTGCGCTGTATTGCCCCCCACGACACTCTATCACAAACGAACAATTTAAAGATTATTACAATTCACTTGGGAGCCGCTTCATAGCAGCAGGGGACTATAATGCCAAACATACCAGGTGGGGATCAAGACTAATCACTCCGAGAGGTAGAGTTCTCTTAAATATCATAGAGTCAAATAATATGGATTATTCATCAACCAGCGAACCAACATACTGGCCCTCGGACAGAAATAAAATCCCCGATTTGGTCGATTTTGCTGTAGTTAAGAACATCCCTAGGTCTAATATAAAAGCTACATCATGCTACGAATTATCTTCTGATCACTCGACTATACTATTCACAGGTGGAACCCAGGTACTTATTAAAGAAATATCCCCCTCACTTTATAACAGACGCACACACTGGCCAAAATTCAGATCTATCCTGGAGAACAAGGTGTCTCTAGACATTCCACTAAAAACCAAAGAGGACATTTTTCTTGCTGTGGAACAACTAACTACAAATATCCAATCAGCTGCCTGGCAAGCAACACCAACAATACAAAATAAATGCATAAAAAATGACTGCCCACAAGTTGTCAAAGAAACAATTTTGCTAAAGAGAAGACTGAGGAAAAGATGGCAACAGACCAGAGATCCTGCTGATAAGCGTAGATTCAATAGTGCATCAAGGGAATTAAAAAAGCTCTTCGAAGATCTCAAAAACCAATCACTTCAGTACTACTTGGAAAATTTAGATTCCACTAAAAATACCGATTATTCGCTATGGAAAGCCACGAGAAAACTGAAACAACCCCAGAAACCGTCACCTCCAATTAGAAAATCGGACAGTGAATGGGCTCGTAGTGCACAAGAGAAAGCAAGTTGTTTTGCAGAGTATTTTTCCGAAGTATTTACTCCCAATCAAATGAATTCACCTGTGGAAGTAGACGTATTCTCATTTCTTCAAAGTCCATATCAAATGAGTTTGCCTATTCCGAAATTTAAGTCGTCCGAAGTCATCTTGGCTATTAATAATTTAAACGATAAAAAATCTCCAGGGTACTATTTGATCAGTGGAAAAGTATTGAAAGAATTACCTATCAAATGCATAAAACTTATAACCTTTATATTCAATGCCATATTAAACTTAGGTTACTTTCCTGATCAATGGAAAGTGTCTCAGATAATAACCATTCTAAAACCGGGGAAACCTCAAGAAGAAACTACATCGTACAGGCCAATCAGCCTCTTGCCAATCACGTCTAAAGTTTTCGAAAAACTATTAGTAAAAAAACTCGAACCCTGGATCAAAAATCTAATTCCAGACCACCAGTTTGGATTTCGATCCCATCACTCAACAATCCAACAAGTTCACAGAGTGGTAAAACATATAAATGCTGATTTTGAGGCCAAAAGGTATTGTTCAGCGGCATTTCTTGAAGTTAGGCAGGCATTTGACAAGGTATGGCATGAAGGCCTCCTATACAAGCTAAAAAAGACATTACCGCACAGCTTTTACATTCTTCTTGAGTCATATTTGTCAGGTAGGTGTTACTTTATTAAATACCAAGATGCAATTTCCAAACTCTATTCTATCAAAGCTGGCGTAACACAGGGTAGCGTGCTGGGACCTACCTTGTATCTCTTGTTTACCGCAGATATACCTCCACCTCTTCAGGAACCACTAGAGGAGAGACCACTTACAGAAGAAATGATGCTAGGAACATTTGCCGACGATACTGCAATCCTAGCCTCACACACAGACCCTATTTATGCCTCGCATATCCTTCAAGCGTATCTAGACAGAGTACAAATTTGGTTTTTGGAATGGAAAATTAAAGTGAATGAAGGAAAATCTATTCAAGTTAAATTTACAACACGAAGAGGAACTTGTCCTCCTGTAACTTTAAACAATCACCAATTACCATCAGCCAACGAGGTAAAATATCTTGGTATTCATTTGGACAGAAGTCTTACATGGAGGAAACATATCTGAACCAAGAGAAAGCAACTAGCTCTCCAATTCAGAAATATGTATTGGTTAATGGGCCGTTCATCAAGACTATCTCTGGATAATAAATTGCTGCTCTATAAGGCAATACTTATGCCAATCTGGACATATGGGTTGGAACTATGGGGAACAGCCAGTCACTCCAACATCGAAATCATCCAACGCTTCCAATCAAAAACCCTCAGCATTAGTGATGGTTATCACTAATGCATCTTGGTACATCAACAATAGAATTATTCATCGAGACCTTAAAACTGATACGGTACAAGAAGTCATCACAAAACGTAGCGCTGCTTACATTGCCAAGTTGGAGGATCATGAAAACCAGTTTGCACTTAACCTCCTAGACAATTCCCAAGAACAGCGTAGGTTAAAGAGGTTCAAACCATTGGACTTACCATTTAGAGTAATCTTTTAAACTAATGAGTTAGTAGTTATGAAATGTAATTATTTTGTACAGAACTTTATAAAAATTGTACTTTGATTTTGCCAGTGGGTAAAATCTTTCTTGTCCTTAGTCAATGTAATTACTTTTGTTTATTGTTGACACTCAACAGATTGCAAAATAAATTTAAATAAAAAAAAAAAATTGTTTAGTTTCGTCACACTCTATGAGGAGTTGTGGGTCATCTCATAAATGTCGTGTTTGCAAATTCCCCCATCATACAACATTGCACTTTGATATAAAATCAAACCATACAGCTTCTGAGCAGAATTCAAACGTTCAGGTTATTTCTTCCAATCCCTCAGTTGGACCGTCAGTTGGTGGCAACCCGTCTACTAGTTCTTCGATTACCAATACCCTTGTAAATACTTACATCAACTCGGACTGTATTACAAGCACCTTATCACTTCCTCAATCCACTATTTTATTGTCAACCTGCGAAGCCGAAGTAAAGGATATTCGAGGTAACTTTACCACAATACGCATTCTTCTTTATACAGGTTCTATGGCGAATTTTATTTCTGAATCTTGTGTTCAACGTCTTGGACTTTCAAAAAGAAATTTTTCGATTCCTGTTGAAGGTCTCAATGGAATATCATTGGCTGCAAACAGTGCTATAGTGAAGTGCACAATGAAACCGTGTGGACAAATCGATCAAACATTTTCATTTGAAGCCATTGTTCTTCCTAAAGTGTGTTCAGATTAGCCAAAATTCCTAATTAATCATTCTGAGTTGACACATCTTCAAACTTTAAAATTGGCAGATCCTAAGTTCTACATACCTAGTCCTATAGACATGTTAATTGGTGCAGAACTCACTCCGTTTATTTTAAAATCGAGTAGAATTTTTGGAAATCCAAATCAACCAGTGACATTAGAAACTGTTTTTGGATACGTTCTTCAAGGTAAAGTAAATTGCCTCCCTAATAATTCTTCTATAAATACTCTTGTTAATTGTCATATGTCTCTTGAAACAAAAATCGACACGCAATTAAGAAAATTTTGGGAGCTTGAGGAAATTTCTATATCCTTACCTTTATCCTCTGAAGATAAAAAATGTGAAGAAATATATAAGTCTTTAACTCTCAGAGATTCTACAGGTCGATTTTTTGTTCCGCTACCTTTTCGTCAAGAAAAACCTAAATTTCTTGATACTTATTCTCAAGCCCATCGACGTTTTTCGATACTTGAAAATCTTTTTAGAAAAAATTCTGATTTACGCACAAAATATTGTGATTTTATGCAAGATTATTTAGATAAGGGTCACATGTCTCTTGTTCCTACAGAGCATAACCATTCTTCTTTAGCCTATTATATAGCCCATCATGCAATATTTGAGGCACAAATTTCCGAATTCGAGATTGTATCTAAAATAAGGGTAGTCTTTGATGCAAGTTTGCGTGACATAAACGGTGTATCTCTAAATGACACCTTACTTGTAGGTCCAAAGCTTCAGAAGGACATTGCTAGTCTTTTACTTAGATTTCGATTTTATGCCTATGTCTTTGTTTGCGACATTAAGCAAGTGTACAGGCAAATTAATGTGATATCCGACTATTGGGAATATCAACGTATTCTATGGCGTTTCTCCCTATCCGAATCTCTTCAGGAGTATCATTTACGCACTGTGACATATGGTATATCTTCCTCACCATATTTGGCACTACGTACCTTGTATGAAATCGCAGCTTCTGAAGAACATAATTTTCCTCATGTAGATAAAGCTTTAAGAACTCAATTTAATATGGATGATGGTTTAATGGGAGCTAATGATATTCGCACAGCCTTGACTCTTCAATCTGACTTAATCGCACTTATGAAAAGTGGAGGTTTTGAACTTGGAAAATGGGCTAGTAATCACCCTGATATAATTACTCATATTTCTGCTTCCGATTGTCAGAACTCATCTTATAGTTTTGATAAGGACGAACCTTCATTCATCAAACTTTTGGGATTAAAATGGGATTCGTCACCAGACAAATTTTCCTATTCTTACGTCCTTTTTGATAACTCTTGTACCAAGAGACACATTTTGTCTGAAATTAGTAGGAACTTGATCTTCTCGGATTTATTTCACCCTGTCTTATGCTTGCAAAACGTCTGCTACAAAGATTGTGGGAGCTTAATGTCCCTTGGGATGAAATCTTATCCGACGAGATTACCGAAATTTGGACAAAATCCAAAACTGAATTACCAAATCTTGCGGATATTAAAAATGGTCATTATTTAGGCTCGAAAGCTATATCTCGCATCGAGTTACATGATTTTTGTGACGCCTCTCAAGTAGGTTATGCTAGTGTGGTTTACTTTCGAATTGAAAAGACCACTGGCAATATCAAAAAATTTTTGGTTAGCGCTAAGTGCAAGGTTGCTCCATTAAAGACCCAGTCTATTGCTCGTTTGGAGCTTTTGGCAGCAGTTCTTCTGGCTAACTTAATTAATTTTGTTCAAAGGAGTTATAAGGACTTAATAATGTTTGACCCTGTATATGCATGGTCAGATTCCATGATAACTTTGGCTTGGTTGTCTTCTTCACCAAGTCGATGGAAGACTTTCATAGCTAACAGGGTAAGTCATATACAAGAAACTGTCCCTAATTCTAGTTGGCATTATGTGGCGTCTTCACAGAATCCTGCCGATTATGCAAGTCGTGGTCAAAGTCCGCTTCAACTTCTAAATACTTCTATGTGGTGGTCAGGCCCTCCTTTTCTTTCTATGCCTAAAACCACTTGACCCTGTTAGCCTACAATTGAGTCGTACTCTTATTTATCAATAGAGGTCCAAAAAGAGGAAAAACAAATTGCTCTTGCAGTTACAGTTAATAATGACAATTTTCTATTGGATTTACTCCATCGATGGTCTTCTTTGCCTAAAGTTTAAAGAATTTTAGCTTATGTTTTAAGGTTTATAAAAAATTCTAGGTCTAAACAAAGACTTGGCGAAAACAAAATCCTTGCTCCTCAGGAAATAAATTCTTCACTTATACCGATCATTCGATATGTTCAGCTGGATGTTTTTTCTGATATTTTTCTTAATATTGATCAAAATCAGTTACTGCCAAAACCTTTTCGTAAATTGGTCCCATTTGTGGACCCAGATGGTTTACTTAGAGTTGGTGGTCGGCTTAAAAGATCTTCTTTCAGTTATGACATCATTAAACATCCTATACTCTTACCCAAAACACACAGACTGACAGAATTGATAATAGAATCAGTTCACAGCTCATATTTTCATCCTGGTTTAAAAACTTTGCAATACTTGTTGCTTCAACAATATTGGATCTTATCCCCTAAAGCAGCAATTTATAAATGCTTATCTAGATGTATTACATGCTTTCGTTCTAAACCCAAGTCATATAATCCTTATATGGCTGATTTACCCTCGTTCCGCGTTTCTCAGTTAAAGATATTCGAAAAGGTTCGAAAAACTTTTAAGGGTTATGTCTGTTTATTTGTTTGTACCGCTACTAAGACCATTCATTTCAAGGCCACATCTGATCTTAGTTCAGAGTCCTTCTTACGCAGCCTTTAGGCGTTTCATTGCCCGAAGGGGTAGGTGCAATCATATTGTAAGTGATCAGGGCACTAATTTTAAGGGTGCTAATAATCAATTAATAGAGCTTGCTCAAATTACTGCACAAAATTTAGACATTTCTTGGAATTTTAAGCTTTCTGCTTCCCCTCATTTGGCCGAGGCTGGCGTCAAGTCATTTAAATCATATTTTTACCGAGTTATGGGAAATCAAATCTTACACTTTGAAGAATTTTATACAGCTCTAACATAAGTCGAGGCTATTCTAAATTCTCGTCCCTTGTGTCCCATTAGCTCAGATCCTAATGATCTGCAGCCACTTACGCCTGGACATTTTCTGATTTTCGAGTCGTTAAATAATCCGATTCCTGAACCTAATTTAGAGCATTTAAGTATTAACAAACTAAGTCGTTGACAGCTACTGCAACGTATCCAAAGCGATTTCTGGAAACGTTGGTCTTTAGAGTATACAAACACTCTTCAACAAAGACACAAGTGGACTAAACAGTCTCCTCCGGTTTCTAAAGGGGATCTGGTACTTATTAAGTATGATCAGCAAGCTCCTTTGCAATGGGAACTTGGTCGTATTGTTAACGTCTTTCCGGGACAGGATGATATAATTCGCGTTGTCGAAGTCAAAACCACTCGCGGCACGATGAAACGACCGGTGGTCAAGTTTTGTACTCTTCCAGGCAATTAGGCAATGTAACTGCCTTTTTTTAATTAAGTTTAATTAAGTTTAACTTTAGTTTTATTTTTGTTCTCCCTTACTTTGAGAACATTCGTTTTGGCGGGGTGAATGTTCGGGAATCCTTATTTCTTTATTTTATATTGACTATCATTTTATATTTATTTATTTCGGGTAGAATAAGTTTTGATAATTTAATAATTATATTTAGTTACTTTTGTCTGCCCCCTGTAAAGATGATGCAGAATAACCTTGTGTGTCTTCTAATTTAAATAAATGCTTCATATCAATTACATTATCCACAAGCACAAAAATCGCTATGCGCATATACCTATACAATTGGACATGCTCCGTTAAGTACCTTTAGGACAAAAAGGTACGACTCTACGACTTGACTTCGCTTAAAACGTCCAACGGTGAAAGTACTCCCGAATTCCGAACTTTTCGTGATCTTTGACGGTACCGTCGGCTTGGCACGTGCATCGGGAGTTCCATGGAAGAAGTCCATTAATCGTCACCCTTGGGGCTGCAAGCATAGCCAAATCCTAAAGAAAACCAATTTTGAGGTAAGCGATTTGTGCAAAACTTGTGGAACCGTATTATTTTAAAATCGACTTTTTTTTCAACTTAGTTTTCATATTCTCTACAATTTTCATACATATGTAAGTACAAATTAGTACAATTAAACACACACTTGTTATAAATATTTTACGGTTGAAAGTCATCACTTTTATAATTTTTAAACCATTAATTGTCATTAATGTCACTGAATGTATTTTTTCATAACAACGAAAGGCATCTGACGTAATATACTTGACGACGGGAAATTATCAAAAATTATCAGTTTAGTTTAGATTTCTGTAGCTTTCTATTGGTCAGAATCTCCTATGAATGACATAATCGAAATAATACATAAGATAACTTCAAAAATATTATCTTTCATTGAAAATCATTGAAAGATAAATCCCCTGAACCATTGCTATTATTGTATTTCTTAAAAACTAAAAGTTCTTTCATCACAATGTAACAGATAATGATTAGCGAGTCCATTAAAGACATTATCCGAGTAAGTACAACAAATACGGAAGCCGTTATTCTCCCTAATGGCATTATCCTCTCCACCCGATAAGGAGTTCGAAGGATTCGAAACAAAAGTCTAACCGAACAAGCATACGTTGTATCCGATGCTCACTTAGTGTTATCAAAATAGGAAGCAGATTTACGTTTTGTCGGTTATTAATTGCCGAACTAAACGGATTCGTTTCCAGCTCCCCGTTTCCGTTCGCTTCTTTCAACCCCCGAACTGTTACATAAGTTATATCTTCATTGTCTGTTTTGCCAGTTGTTCGTGCCATGGATCGAATAATTAGCTTTTATACAAACGCTAAGTTTATAATTTGTAGGCATGAGTTATATTCTCAGTTTTCGCAGAGAGCCGCCTATAATGCATGGGGATTCCCTGCGAAGGATATAATATGTTTACAGGAATTATTAGCGCTCATATATGCTTGAACGCCTAAATTAATTTTATCGTTTTAGAGCCGCGCAAATGGAGCTGGGTTAGAACGGCGGAAAATGCGCTTTGAAAGCGCCCATGCGCGATAGACTCGGCAAACACGCCGTACAAGTAAAACGCTTTAAGGTGGTATGACACAATGTTAAAATTTATATAGTTTTTAGGTACAGTTACCGTCACTATTTCAAAACCAATCTTCAACTTAGGGGTATGTACGTGAACTGTAGACTTTCTATTTTAATAGTATCTAGTTAAAATTTCCAAAGAAAGCAGTATATTTTTTATAACTGTACATAAAGGAGTCCATGTCATAACTTACTTAGTAACTTGCTATAAAAATTCGTTTTGCATAATAATTTTTGAACTTGGGTGGAAAATAACTACCAGAAACGATTAACTATGCAAAAAGCTTTATTTTAAACAAAATTTCATTGTCCATACTGCCATAATTTTTAAATTAACTGTACCTAAAAGTAAAAATTTTAGTTAAAAGCTGCAATCTGGGGATTTTGTTGAAATTACAGCAATAAGTTGGCATTTTTCTAGTGATAAATTAGTTCCGCTGTCACTTAATAGATGAGAAGATGAGTTCACGTGTCATTTAGTAGATGGCAGCAGTGATGTATTAAATGGAGACAGATGCGCGTTTGCCGGATTTTAAGAAAATCTACAAACAATTGAAAACGAGTTTTGTAACCACGGAAATACGATGAATCACGCGGTTTTGTTTAGAAAAGTGGTCCCACCCCCTCCCAGTACGCATTTTGGACCTTGTTTGACTTTCACTTTCAATCATGATTGTATAACGTCACAGTGTCTTAACAATACAAATATACATTTTTTATGCTTGAAACCGTGACGTTATACGAATGGTTGAAAGTTAAACGAGGTTCAAAATGACTCAAAGTGTTTACTGGGGGATTACGCTGTGTCTAGGTACACGCTAACGTGTACGCAAATAAAAAAGTTAGGTACACGCGAATTAAACTTCATCAAGCCAATGACGTCATTATTTAGCGTGCACAGTGTCTGTATACTTTGGTACACGCTATTTTGATATGTTTAGTGTTTGATAGAAAAATATTTGTTTTAAGTGAAGGGAAGCAGAACTATTCAGATGTTTTAAACTTAATTGTAATAAATCAATGTATATACAGTAGGAAAAATGAAAGAATACCCATGAACGAACATATAAAACACGCTGTATTTTCCTGTCACCGTGTCATACAAAAAATTGGCCAGCGCAAGTACATGTAATAATTATTATTACATGTACTTGCGCTGGGCAATTTTCTTTGTGACACGGTGACAGGAAAATACAGCCTGTTTTATATGTTCGTTCATGGGTACTCTTTCATTTTTCCGACTGTATAAAAGTATATATTCAGGTTAGCAAAATAAATATGTATTTAGTTGACATCACATTATGTACAAAATATTGTTAATATAATTTTTATACGTAAGTTAATTATTATAATCAACTATTCTAAATGGAAAAAAAGCCACAATTTAACTAAAAAAATGATTTTATTAACGTTTCTACGTCCAAATCGGATGTCGTTGTCAAAATAAAAAAATTAGTCAGATTAAATAACTTATTAGAAGAAATTTTTTACTAAGCCACAACATTTTTGTTTAATTTATTAATATTTTGTATTTTGAAAACGACATCCGATTTGGCCGTCAAAATGTTAATAAAACCATTTTGTTAGTTAAATTGTGGCTTATTTCCCATTTAGAATGGTTGATTACAAAAATGCCACAAGGAAATAGCTTCAGAACAAGTTAATTATTAATGTGAAAGTTTTAGGTCTTTCTTTTATTTTAATTTTGGACGGTACTACTATTTTACTTACAACTAAAAAAATACCTATATATTAATTTATAGTCTCTTATCTTTTTCATACTGTTTTAAAATGTTGTTAAACTCATTAAAATATCTAAATAATTGTCCACACTCCATAATTAATTTAAAAACAAACACTAAACAAATAAAAAATAAGAAATCTCTTTACTAATCAATATTAAAGTGTAAACACAATTCAACAAAGTCTAACACTCTGACTCTCTGGTACTCGCGGTATCTTACCACATCATACACGCGGCTCAAGTTGGGTGTATGCAAAAAACCAGTAACAGTGCACGCTAAATAGTGACGTCACTGACTTGATGACGTTTCGCGTGTACCTAACTTTTTTATTTGCGTACACGTTAGCGTGTACCTAGACACAGCGGGGGGATTATACTAGTTTTGACATAATACATAAATAACATAAGTAAGCTCTAGTATGTTATGTGGGGCGGATCTAAAAACAATTTCAGTTTTATTCACTTTCTGGCAAATTTAATTTTTATAGGGCCGCAAATAATGCATTGTTCGGATACAATTAGCGTCTCTTTGTAAAGACGATGACGTCGACATTTTTACACACATTACACATGCCAATGGCCATTAGTATTTGTTGAGGCATTATCCTAATAAAAAAATTGTAGACAAAACAATATTGTATAATCATTGATTAATTTATGTCAAATATTTCCGTAAGTGAAAAAAAATATTGAAATTTACTGGAGTAATAATTAGATAAACCGATATGCAGACGATACAGTTGTGGTTGCTAGCAGTATCGACAGGCCTGTCATACCCGGGTACCTACAAAGAGCGAGTGAAAAAAGAGATTTTAACCATCAACATAAATAAAACAAAAATGGACACTGGTGAGCAAAACTCAAAAACCTGCCAGACAATTGAAAATAAAAAACCAATTCAACACGTAGAAGTATATGTATACCTTGGAACAGTCGTCAACTAGAAATGGGAGCAAACAACCGAAATACGATGTAGAATTGAAAAGGCCAGAGCTACATTTAACATGAGAAATATATTCAATCATTGCGACATATCTGTCACACTAAAAATACGGCTGCTAAAATGCTATGTATTTCCAGTCTTGTTGTATGGAGCAGAGACCTGGACAATAACGGAAACATTATCGAAAAGGCTAGAGGTATTCGAAATGTGGGTGTACCGACTTATCCTCAAAATGTCCTGGACGACTCAAGGCCCCGTCTCACCATCAAATAATTGACAGTTATTTGATCAAACTTGACAGTTAGTGACACAAAGTGACAGTTAGTATGTATAGTTTGTGTCACTAGTCAAGTTTGATCAAATAACTGTCAATTATTTGATGGTGAGACGGGGCCTTTACACTACCAACGTAGAGGTATTGCGCTGAGGAGAAAACAAAAATGAGAAATCTGTTTCACAATAGAAACGGAAACCTGAATACCTCGTACATATTATGAGACATGATAAATATCGTATACTGCCACTGACAATACAGAGTAAAATAGAGAGCAAACGTGGACCCAGAAGAAGAAGACACTCATGGCTTCAAAACTTACGCCAATGGTTTGGACTAACGTGCCAATGTCCGCAACGGACGAGGCACATGAAGAAAAAGAAGAAGAATTTAAAATGAGATATTCTTCTTCTCACGGTGCTTATTCGTTCCGAATGTTGGCGATCAGCATGGCTATCCTAACTTTGCATGCTGCTATTCGGAATAGTCTGTTTGTCGATGTAGGTATTGAACCAGTTTCTCAGATATATTCTTCTTCTCCCTGGTCCTCTCTTCCCAATACCTTGCCCTGAAGAATGAGTAGCGGCAATCTCTATTCATTCCTCATAACATGGCCAAGATATTCTACTTTGCGCTCTTTGATAATAATGTGTGTTAATAATCTCGCATTCCTTGCCCATTCTACGTAAGACCTCAACATTAGTCACACGACCCATCCACGAAATTCTTAAAATGCGACTGTAATACCACATCTTGAATGCCTTGAGTTTTCTTAAAGAAGTTTCGGAAAGAGTCCAGGCTTCTACTCAGTATAATAATCTAGAAAATACATAGGATCTGATAATAGAAATTTTGTTAACAAGTGGTAAATGTGACTTCTGAAACGAGACTTCATCATTATGAACGCTGATCTCGCTTTTCCTATGCGTTGTTTTATTTCACTAGAGTGGTCTCATTGACTGTTTATGTAGGTACCAAGGTATGTGTAGCTGTCCACTCTGTCAATTGGTTGTTGGTTAACCAAAAGCCGTGTATGTAATATATTTCGCTCTTAATGACTACCATTACTTTCTTTTTTTTTCGTATTGAAATTCCATGTTCACTACTTATGTCTTATATGCGCGACATTATTCTTTGCAAATCATCTAGGCTATCTGCAAAAACTACTGCGTCGTCGGCATATCTAATGTTGTTTAGATCTATCATCTAATCCAGTTTCCTCCAAGATAATTTATGAGTATGTGCAGCTTAACATGTTGTACTCTATCAAACGCCTTTTTGTAGTCGATAAAACAAATATATAGCACTTAGACAGTCAATAGAGCCTCTCGGGTGCCTAAGGGCAAGGCATTGCGGAATCAAATCTTTGTCCGTGATACTTGTTCTTCGCATTTTTTATATAGGTATTCTGCAGTATATTACTTTTAAAAATGTTTTAAGTAAGTGGTTCATTAGGCTAATTATTATTCTGCCTCGCATGTTGAAATGAGAAATGAAATGAAAATGTGAAATTTTCCGAGGAAAAAACTTTCCCTGTTGAAAAAACATTCAATATGAAAAAAGTTATTGTAGTGACTCTGTTTTTCAATTGACTTACGTATTTTACATTTATTAAAAATACTAATTTTATACTCGATCTTCATTCTGAGAATTAGCATAATTCTTTTTTGGTCATTTAGATAGGCACTTACTTGTATTTCAAATAATTGCAAATTTCTTTAGTTTGAAATAAATCCTTTTGAGCAGGTAAAGAATTACGAATTGCCGTATAATACAATATTAAATAATAAACTATATCCAAATGAATGAACGTTTAGTATCTATTAATGAGAATTTACCCTAGGCAGGTAAAGAAAGGATTAACAACTGTCGTCTGTAAATACAAAGTACGATTAAGATCGAGATGTGCCGAGCCTAAGTTGCAATACATGGCATCAATGCGGTGTCGTTCAGAGAACTAAATTTAATAATAAAATATATGTACGTGCTGCCATCTATTCAAAGAACTGTTAAACGTTAGTTTAAAAATTGGCCACCTATTTTGACCATAGCGTACTAATACCCCCTTAAGGAGAGGTGCGAATTGCTCGGGCTCAGTAAATTTGGAATTAGATTGTTAACAAAACACATTCCGTGAAATAGATCATCAACATGACTATTATGTATCACGGCCTTTTAGTTTCCAAATTTCAATTCTAACAAAAATATGTTTTTATAAGGTTTGTGTTTCGTACTGTGTACGTTGTTAAGCTATTATAAAAAGAGTTTTCTTACGTATAAAACCGAATGATAACCTAGGTAGACAATAGCATTTTAGACTATCAATGTTCATTTTTTTCTAAATTGATATAAAATCTATCATTTACCGAGTGACCAATTAACAGTGGCTCTCGGCTACATATTATAATACAGGTTTCGAATATAAATTTTAACAAATCTGGCCCAAAGAAAACGTGGAAATTATTTACAGAGATCTAGGTCTACCTCTGTATCATGGAATTTTTTACAAAATGTCGCGTGTATTTAATTTCGCAAGTTATTGTCTCACTTTTGGTTTTCTTCTTGTCCTTCCTCGTATTCTTTTTCTTCTTTCCTTAAATGATTCTACCCACTAGGATGTCGGATACTTTGTTCTGTCAGTGTCTGTTCTCTTTTTCGATTCTTTTCTGTTTCCCAATATCATTTTCATTTCAACGAACTTCATCCCTCTGGCTTTACTTGCTTTTGTAATTTCATTCGTACAGCTTTTTCTTGTCCGCCCTCTCTTTCGTCTCTTTATTCTTTTAGTTACTAATATTCTCTTTGGCTTCCTTTTGTCTCCCAACCTCTGTACGTGCCCAAACCATTCCTATTGTTTTATGGTTATTTTACTTGTTATGGATTCTTGGTATTGTTGTTTTCTTATTTGATCATTTCGGATTCTGTTCTTTTTTCTGGAATTCTTCGTTATTTCCCTCAATACTTTTATTTCGATAGTATTTAATTAACTTTATATTTTTTATAATACCCAGCTTTCACTTGCGTAATTTACCTAACTATCGTTATGTTAATAGTATTATATATCAGTAATTTAGTTTTGATATTTATTTCTTTCCGTTCATTGTTTTACTTATCGTATAGAAGAATTTATTGGCTTTCATTTTTATTTTTCAGCTATCTGTCAATCGAATTTCTCAGCATTTGAAAGGATATTTATTAGGTATTCAAATATTGAGACCTCTGGTTTTTGCCCTTTGTATACTTTTTGCAATTAAAACTTGCGTTATCTCGCGTTTCTTGATATCTACTGTCCTCTCTCACTTCTCGATCTATTCCATCCACGTGTTTACTAATGTTTGCTTCTTGTTGGGACTATATCGTCTGTGTAGAGTACTATTGGAATTTTGGGTAGGACTAAGTCGATTTTATTGAAAGTGATGCAATAAACTACCCCAGATAATTCAAATAATATCGAAGAATAATATTTCAATTAACTATGATAGCTATCGTCTACCCTAGACTAGCTCAATCTCCCAAGTTGTGAATCCACCTTGTCATAATCAAAAACATGAACAATGAAAATCCAGAATGGAGCAAACAAAACAATAATATAATTTAACTAATCATGTTTAGACCAGGACGGATCTGTTTTGAGGTGGATGTGAGAGGTCGCATTCGGATTTTTGCAGATAAAGTTAGGTGACAACTTCAATAATTATAATTGACTTATGCTCCTTCTCAAATATGCCCGGAACATTTAATAAAAAAATTTAAATATTTAAAAATTTCGAAAAATATCGATTTTTTTCTACTTTCATTGCATATAACTTTAAAACGATTCATTTTGGAACAAAGTCGTAGGGAAATAAAATAAATATAATTGAATTTTGTATAATATACGACTGGTTTAAAATGTCTTAAATTATTACCCTTTCTGCAAAATAGCAATAAATAGAAAATAAGGGGGCAAAAAATACTGTTTTTATTCAATGTTTTTCAACCACTTTGGTTGCACTTAGAATCTTCATAATTGTTTTAGAAAATTCTTACAGAATACTTAAATCCTCCACCAAATTTCATTAAAATCGACCTAATAGATTTTGCAATCTAAATTTTTTTAAAAAAGTTCAAATTTTTTAAAAACTTTCTGAACAAAAAGTAGACCATTTAGAAGATGGCTAATTTTTTTACATATAAAGAGGTTCTCTGCCTATCTAATACACTTTACAGAATTAAAATCGGATTATTTAAGCGGCCTCAGCACTGTTTTAAAGTTATAAACAATATTTTTGCTTATAAACAAATACAGTGAGGACGTATGAGTTGAAATAAATTCATAAATAAATTCATTTTCTTGAGAATGGGAGACTCTGAAGATAAATTACAAAACAGATCGATTTTTATTTTTAAATTATAATTTTTTGGCATAAATATCACACTAGTGACGTCATCCATCTGGGTGTGGTGACGTAATCTAAATATTGGAACTAATTTAATTCAAATTTTTTTTTAATTCAAACCCTGTATAAATAGTTATGTTAATGTTTATATTAGTGAATACAAAATTGAATAGCCTTTCGATTGAGCAATCACACGGCACCTATTCTCATTTAAAAAAATCATCGATTACGTCCTAACGACCAGATGGATGACGTCAATAGTATGATATATATGCCAAATAATTAGTATTTAAAAATAAAAATCGACCTGTTTCGGGATTTATCTCCACAGACGCTTATTCTCGAGAAAATGAATTTATGCCAACTCAAACGTTCTCACTGTATTTGTTTATAAGCCAAAAAATTGTTAATAACTTTAAACAGTGCTGAGGCCGCTTAAATAATCGGATTTTAATTCTATAAAGTGTATTAGAGAGGATTGTTCCAAAATGAATCGTTTGAAGTTATAAGCAAAGAAAGTAGAAAAAAAACGATGTTTTTCGAAATTTTTAAATACTTTAATTTTTTTATTAATGCTCAGGGCAAAGTTGAGAAGGAGCATAAGTCAATTATTATTGTTGAAGTTGTTACCTAACTTTATCCGCAAAAATGCGAATGCCACCTCGCACATCCAAAAATAGACCTTTTTTCACAAATCCGCCCTGGTCTAGTTTATTTTTCATAAAAGACATAATTAATGTATTAAAAGATAATATACAAGTCCTTACCGAAACCTAACAGATCAGAGATTATAGTTATTCGATGGCACTTGGTATCTGTCTGCGGGTTCTTGGTGTCTTGCTGTTGTTTCTACACTGGCTCTACCGACGTGGATGTTCTGGCCACCAGGCCTAAAGGTGTTGGTCGCTTGCTAGGTGTCTTATCGCTGCATGCATTGCCGGCGACATTGGGGGCTCCAGCTTGAAGAAGTCCTCCCACCGAGTGAAGGGTTGTTCAGATTTCGTGATTTGTCCAGAAAACTAGAATACATACAACTATATGAGACACCAAAAAAATTAAAGATATCCTTGCCGTTCAATAAAAAATCCAAAAATGTTGAAGAAAGGCAAGGTTAAACAAAATTAATAGTAATGATTAATATTAGTAGTTAAATATTTGTGGATCACTACATACATAATATGTATTTATATTATCTATTAGCTCCATATTATGGAGATAATAGATAATATAAATAATTTTTCTATGTATGCTATACAATGTGCAACTTCTCTCACTACTTACATACATTCAAAACGAACAATTTCTCAGGGTGTGAGAAAAGTCGGCCATTGCAGTGGGAAATATGTTTTCTCACGGGTTCCATACGTAGAATCGCGGTTTCCATGGTAACATGCACAATACAAACAAAAATATTTTTGTCAAATAAAATGTGTCAAGTCAAAACTTACGAGGAATTGCCTTTCAAAACTGTTCAAATATAACTGGTAACTATAATTTTAAATAAATAAAAGTATATAAATATTAGGAATATTAAATACCTACATATGTAGGTATTTAATATTATACATATGTGTATAATATGTATTTTATTTAAATTTTGGCATATAATCTACATAATAGCACCTAAATTATTTAATTTTGAAGATTGAACTCTTGACAAAAACGCATCCATAGAAAAAGTACAGTGTACAACACGTGAGAAAACGACACATTTCTCCCTCGCTTGATTTGCGGCCCTCGCCTCGTACCTCGGCTCGTGCCAACAAACTTCTGCGCTCGTGAGAAATATATGTCTTTTTTCTCTCTTGTTGTACAATATACTATTTACCATGCGGTACGAAAATAAAAAGTAAGGTTAGATAGAAACACAAAAAAATATTACGGATATAAGCTTAGAAAAATTTGTACACTTATGCTCAAACACTTACCCCAAATAAGAACGTCTGTTTGAAAATATGACTATGAGGCCAGACAATTGCCGTAAGTAGATTTAAAGGGTCTTAATTCTGAATATAATGTTTTTTATGAATATATCCATGATTATTATAAATATTAGAGAGTTCAGACTAACTTCTTGTTTCACTCCTCTTTTTAGAATAAAATCTCCTGGTTTTTATTTTCACTCTATCATTTTCAAGTAAGGATTTGATCATTTGTATTTTGTTTACTCGAAGTTTTTAGTTGTTTTCAACATTTAACGAGTATTTTTCCATCTATGGCATCATCAACTTGAGATTTCATCCCTGAAAATGTATAATACATAGTTTAAGACTGCATATTTTGTCATTTAC
Source organism: Diabrotica virgifera virgifera (assembly GCF_917563875.1). Taxonomy (NCBI): domain Eukaryota; kingdom Metazoa; phylum Arthropoda; class Insecta; order Coleoptera; family Chrysomelidae; genus Diabrotica; species Diabrotica virgifera. The sequence goes on from NC_065443.1 coordinate 276,278,450, forward strand.
TATAATTTAAAATACTCCTCTCATGTGAAACCTTATTTATTATTACTTTCTTTTTACTAATTATGAATTTTTCGTTTCGAAACTGGACTCTGACTGTCAATTTAATACAGCTATAAAAATTTTTAGTTACATTTTGTTCTTAATTACAATAAAACAATGAAAAGCTCTACTGCTGTACATTGTACATAGCTTAATTCTTTACACTATGCATAAACATAATTTTATTATACATAATTTTATATAATGCTAACTTGGCAGATGAAATATTATTAAGGGAGTTATCTCTAGAGATATTTTTTCGTTTTGGTAATTAGTCTTTTAAATTGCAAAAAATTCCTTCTTTTCTGTATGTTTTGATGCTAAAGTTCATTAGTGAGACTGTGAAATTTCTCATGTTGTTTCATGATATTAAACTTAATACTTAACACTTTATACTTAAACTTAAACTTCATTTGCCACCCATATACCCGTATAAGTAGAATTTTTACTGTTATGAAACTGGTTTTTTATGAAGAGATTTGGATTTTGCTTAAATTATTATTTACATGAAACCTTTTAGTAAAATATTTCTTTACAAATATATATTTATTTAAAAAAACCCTTTCGGGATAAACCACAGAATGTTTTCGGAATGAATACTCCATCTTCAGTGCTGCTACTAGGCCTAAACAATTTAAAGCCACTAAATACATGGGAGAAAACCCTTTAAATATTATAAAATTGGTATTACATTATTGCTGATAACTTTATAGGATGTTAAAATGTTATGTATATTCCCTTTATGGCAACGTAAAACTCCCAACTGGAGTCTTCACTGGCCTGCAGAGAAAATGTATATGCGGATCTTGGGTCTAGAAAAGTTGGTCGAGAACACTTCGTCTAAGGAAAATTAGTCAACAACATTTGATCGACAAACAGTTGGTCGAATGCACAATGCGTCGAATGTACAATTCGTCGACAAACATTTGTTCGAATAGATTTTTCGTCGACAAACTGTTATTTATCTTTAGGATAAAGGGATTACTGTTGACAAACGACGGATTATTGGTTTTTATTTTGTTAACTGGAATATTGTATTATACATTCCTGAATTTATTTTTTTTTGGGGTTTGGTTAATTTTTTTTCTAAATCTTAATTATTTTTAAAAACGAAAAAATTGGCTGCGGTGGGAGAATAGACAGCAAATATAAACCGATATTTTAATTAGTGATGTTGTACCGTTCTTCTTTTTGGTGTTGGCGCTCTTTCCAACGGAGCATTTCCGGACAAGTCAAATTTGGGGGCACTTACGGACAAGACGAAATATGCGAGATGCTGAGGTAAATAAATTGTTAGGGAATCGATGCATTTCCGTACAATGTTTTTGACTGCAATAATCAGTCATAATCAATAAAAAAGTAAAGAAATCGTCAAAATAAACTTCCCTCCACACTATATCCAAGGCTTAGGACTGGCAATCTATAAAATAATTTTTTTTTAATATGGTACAAAGAAACTAACTTTATATATTGGCGTGTTTCCTTATTCCCTTTGGATCTTTGTCGACGAAAAATCCATTCGATCAAATGTTCTTCGACGAATTGTACATTCGATGAATTGTCCATTCGACCAACTGTTTGTCGACCAAATGTTGTCGACTAATTTTCCGTCGACGAAATGTTCTCGACCAACTTTCCGACACCGGCGGATCTAAGGTAGCAGCCTGCGATACGCATATGACACACTTGTTTTAGCAGCAAATGAAGTCTACAATCACCGAATGGCTAAGCCGTATAATAAAAGAGGTCGGAATTTAGATTAACACCGAACAAATTAAAAATAATGGTCGTAGACAGGAAAAATACAATATGATAATATCAGCAGAAAAAACCAAATATATGACAATATCTAAATACCCACTACGATGTAAAATCGAAATTGATGGGAAAATAATAAAGCAGCATGCAATGTTTAGATATCTGGGAATAGATATAATCAGTTACGGAGATGTGGAAGAGGAAGTATGATAACAAAGCTTAAAAGTAAGTAAAGCGGCGGGATCTCTTAGTGACACAATCTGGAAGAACAAACACCTAAAACAAGACACAAAAGCAAGAATACACGGAGGAGACAAGACCTGACACATTAAATCGAGACGACTACTAGAAACAACAGAGATGAAAATACTCCGACGAATACCAGGGAAAAGTCTGTTGGATAGGGAGAGAAATGAAAACATAAGAAGATCATGCAATGTAGAAGACATAAATGGATGGGTGACAAAACGGAAACAGGAGTGGAACGAACACATTATTAGAACGGCAGAGGATAGGATAGTACTAATAGCACGAGATAAGTCACCAAATGGACGAAGAAGTACTGGCAGACCAAGAAAAAGATGGTGCGATAACTTAAATAATTTAGGAGGCTAATATTGAAGAAGAAACAGGCTTAAAGCCTACATACAAGAAGGAAGAAGAAGAAGAAGAAGAAGAAGAAGAAGAAGAAGAAGAAGAAGAAGAAGAGAGGCAAATAATAATCAACCACACATACACCAAGTGTCTAATCTCCAAGTAGTAGACAGATATGTATAGTTCTTGATAACCAACAATGGCGATAGCTCCTCAGAAATTAAGCGTAGGCTAGCAACGACCTGAACCACAATTTAAGTTAATGAAAATATGAAAAGACCAAAGAGCAACAAGGAATACTAAGCTATTGCTTCATCCGCCGCTGAAAAATGGACACTCAAAACAATCGATAGAAATAAGAACAAAGCCATTAAAACGTGGTAAACGCAAGAATTCTAAGTGTGTCCCGTGTCCTGGACAGAACACGGAATCAACTTTTCAATTCTGGAAGAGCTTCGTTGTCTAAGCGACAGGCTGTTAAAAATGTAAACCGACCGTAACTAAATTACTTTTGACACAACATTGCCAAAAGAACGTGGACTACACAACTAGTAGTAATAGTAGAAGTAGCAGAAAGAAAGGTAGAAGGCTTAATACCAAGGGAAAGATCTGCAATAGCTGGGTAGATCAACAGAAGACTTTGGTGGGAAAATTCCTACGTGAAGCCGTCCCAAGCTAACAATATCTACACTGCCGCCATACCCTGACAACGGCCTATGGAATAAGATGGAAGGAGAAGTTATTCAACCAAATTCAGTCTAAGAAATATTCACCACTTGATCATCTGCCAGATCTGTTCATAGATATAAAAGTGGAAGGGCCATGTTCTGGGGAGGAATTATGATCGGTAAAAAAATCCTTTAGTTTTCAACTTTAATAACTCGCAGGTATGTTCATTTGATTCTACAATATGTAGTTAAGTTCCTGAGAGATGCGATGAAAAAAAAATTAATTTAGCATTAATTCGCTAAAAATAATAAAAATTATCAGATAATTCCATATAGCTTTTAAAAGTTTGGTTGAGTGTATATGTTTCTCTTAATGTCCCGTGCATTCCTGCGTAGGCGTCAACCGTACATTATCTTATCAGGTGACACGTTAGATAGTCAGGAATAAATTGTTCTATTTTTAGCAGCATTGCAACGCATTTAATAACTGTGGATTCCTGTCCATTTGCGAATATTATGGAGAGTCCTTAAGAGGCAACAAATTACTATTTTAAAAACCATTTTAATGACCAAATTGAAGTTAGAAGAAAAAACTTCTCGCAAACGACACTCGTGGTTCACAGACAAAAGAAGCTGGTGCGTCATATCTGATATCAATTTGAAAATCAGAAGAAGGATCCTTACGCGTAATCAATGTTGTGCTGTACGTAATAGTACAGCACCAGAGCAAGAAGAAGAATAATAATATTAGCTCTGACTATCTGAATATTTACAAGGATATTTGTTTTTGGGTCATTCCCTGGCATCGTGTTCTCTATAAATAGTAAAAAAAATAAAAATTATGAACCAAAAATTACGCTTTGGTCCGAAAACGTAAACACCGGACAAAAACCATGAAATTCAAGAAATATAAGAGCAAGTTCCACAAAAATTGAAGCCACTAGCTAATTCACCATTATTTATAGGATATAGGAGATTCTCTTCAGAGATAGATAAAATATCAAAAGTAGACCAAAAACGAAATTTCCAAAATTAAAAGGACAAAAAGGGACAAGCTCATAGTGTCAGTGATATTTGTCCCAATAACACTAGTGACCTGTTTTTTCTCTGAATAATGGGCTTTAGTTCAAAGTTCCCTATTTATATTCATGTATACAATTATTTTATTATGAAGCTATTTCATTGCCCCAGGTCTGAACAAAACAATATATTTATTATTATTAGTGAAACAACATTGTAATGTGAAATCAGAAAAGTAATTTACATATATATTTATAAACATAATAATGAATAAATAATTTGACGGCAGCTGGAATATTTATAGGTAACAACCAGAAATTTGTTAATTTATGTATTTGTAGAAAACAGAACCCTATTTAACGGGTCAGTTCTTTGGGGATCAGAAAAAATAAACTTGAGCGCTCCATACATATGAATAAAAATTATAATTTAGCTAAGATTGTAATATTATAGAACATAATATTATTTGTATAATATTATATTAATAGATTGTAACATAATATAATTTTTCTATTCTCAATTAATTTCATCATTCACATTTATCTTTTTTATTTTTATTTATTTACATACAGTACCTCGACAACTATGGCCATTGGTACAAGAACACTAACATTAAATACATAATTAAATAACGAAAACATATAATAATTATATATATATATATATATATATATATATATATATATATATATATATATATATATATATATATATATATATATATATATATATATATATATATATATATATATATATATCGGTTTTAAAACGTTCTCCTACGTCTTCCGATGCCTAGTCGCCATTCACTTCAGTCCATCCAAAGGTCTTCATCCAATTCTCTTTCTCTCATTTCTCGATTTATGCCTTCTCTCCAGCTCAGGCGGGGTCTTCCTCTTTTTCGTCTACCATGAGGGGTCCACGTTAGGATTTGTTTCGGGAGTCGTTCTTCGGACATTCTTTGTACGTGTCCATACCATCTAAGCTGTTTGGTACTAATGTCATCTACTATTGTGTGTTTCACATTCATTATTTCCCTAATTCTGTTGTTAGTTACCCTTTCTAATCTTGATTTTCCTGCTGAGCGCCTCCAGAAATCCATTTCTGTTGCTTCAAGTTTTCTCTTGTATCTTTCTTTTATTTGCCATACTTCACTGCTGTAAGTGATTATACTCTTAACAATTGTATTGTATATTCTATGTTTGTTGTTGTTTGATATTGACTGGTCCCAGAGGATGCTATTGAGAAGGGTAATTGCTTTTCTTCCCTGGTTGTTTCTTTCTTCTATCGTCCGGTCTACGCTTCCTTCTTGTGTGATGGTCATACCAAGGTATTTATATGCGTCGCAATGTTTAATAATTTCGCCATTCCCCAGTGTAAGGTCCTGCTGTGTCCCACCGATACACATATATTCGGTCTTCTTTATGTTTATTTCCAAACCACCTTTTTTGTACTCCTCTATTAATTTCCTTGTCATATATTCTATATTAATATAATAATTATATAACTTTAACTAATGACTATGGTATTAAATCTTCTTGTATAGCTGAGTAGTTTTTAAAAACGATATAGTTTTCATGATCTCTGTAGGGTTGTTGAGCATTTCTTTAACAGTAGGTTTCATATCAAGTAATGTATACAGGTTGGTGAAAGAGTTACATTCGGTGAGGACGTGTTTCACAGTCAGGAAAACATTGCAATGGAGGCAAGTTGGACGAGTTTCTGAGGACATCAAGAAACCATGGGTAAGTTTTGTGTGGTTAATTCGGAGTCTTCTAATAATCGATGCATCTCTTCTAGTTAGAAAGTCCAAGGAGAAATGACCAATATATGGTTGGAGTTAGTATAGAGTTGTTTTACTTTGTAATCTGTTTATTAATTGTATATTGTGTGAACATTGTTTTATTTTTTTAATGTCACCGGAATTTAAAAATGACTTTCCGTCACGTTAGGCAGTTACAAAACTCGTTATTAGGACTTGCTAACATACGTAAATTTTAACAGTTGTGTCCAGATTTTACCGTCACATAGCTTCTGGTAATAGGTGTGACCCCAGATGTCCCTGTTAACCATTAACTTTCGCATGATCATGTACCTAGTAGTGGTAAACTATCTATGTTAACAACAATGTACTCATCATTGAATGTTAAGAGTATAATCTTTTAGATATCTTTCTAAGTGTAATATACAATTTTAATATAATAAAAGTATACAGTAGAACGTCGATAATCCGGACGTCAAAAATCCGGACCGTCAATAATCCGGATTTCTATCTAGCAAACATATCTGATTCTTTTAAAATAAATTAAGAACTTCGCTGCGAAAAACGAACATCTACCGCAGTTCAAAAATATTTTACACATTTTTTTAAAAGCCCAAATAGTGTCTGATGTTTTTACTGTACACATGGTGCTATTATAAATTAATTACAATATAGTGTTTAAACATAAAAAATGTTTTGATTAATTTCACCTCTAAGAGAAAACATAAAATTTTATAACGTTTGTTGTACTTTAATGTGTATACTGGCCTTTTTTGAGGTAATTTCGATAATCCGGATAATTTGATAATCCGGATGGGGTCCGGTCCCAATTAATCCGGATTATTGACGTTCTACTGTATACAAATTTAATAATCCTTTTTTCTAATTATACAGGGTGTCCCGAAAAGATTGGTCATAAATTATACCGCACATTCTGGGGTCAAAAATAGTTCGATTGAACCTAACTTACCTTAGTAAAAATGTGCTCATAAAAAAAGTTACAGCCCTTTGAAGTTACAAAATGAAAATCGATTTTTTTAATATGTATATCGAAAACTATTAGAGATTTTTTATTGAAAATGGACATGGGGCATTCTTATGCCAGGAACATCTTAAAACAAAATTATAGTGAAATTGTTCCAGCCCAAAAAAATTGTATGGGGTTTTGTTCCCTTAACCCCCCCCCCCCCAAACTTTTGTGTACGTTTCAATAAATTCATTATTGTGGTACCATTAGTTAAAAACAACGTTTTTAATACTTTTTTGCCTCTTGGTATTTTTTAGATAAGCCAGTTTTTATTAGGATGCGGCTTCTTTTTTAATATGTTTATATAAAAATTTTATGAGGGTTTTGTTCCTTTAAACCCCCCCAATGTTTGTGTACGTTCCAATTAAACTATTATTGTGGTACCGTTAGGTAAACACAGTGTTTTTAAAACTTTTTTGCCTCTTAGTCTCTAGTCACCTTTTATCGATATGTGGCTTCTTTTTCAAAATATACCTAAAAATCTAATTTATAAATAAATTTTCAGATTATTAACAGCTCTCTATAATCGTACTTAACCCTATACAAATATGTGGTGGATTCTACAAGTATTCAAAATATCTCGATAAACACTGGCTTATCGAAAAAGTACTAAGAGGCAAAATTTCTTTAAAAATATCGTCTTTACCTAATAGTGCAACAATAATAATTTAATTGGAACGTACACAAAAGTTTTGGGGGGTTTAAAGGAACAAAACCCCCATAAAATTTTTATGGGGTGCACAAATTTCACTTTATTTTTTTTTCAAGATGTTGCTACTATAAGAATGCCCATCTCCATTTTCAATAAAAAATCTCTAAGAGTTTTCGAGATATGAAAAAAAATCGATTTTCAGTTTGTAAGTTCAAAGGGCTGTAACTTTTTTTGTGTGCACTATTGTATATAAGTCAGTGAGGTTCAATCAACCTATTTTTCACCCCAGAATATGTGGTATAATTTATGACCAATCTTTTCGGGACACCCTGTATACAATTGACGTCGTATTCGCATTATAATCTTAAGAAATTTAAAATGATTATGTTTTATCTCATCTCTGATCGGAGTATTTTTTAACACTTGTATAAAATTTAAAAAATTACAAATAATAGGTAGATATATGCTTACATTTCCTTTAAATAAAATGACAATTTGAAAAGAAATAGTCACTTCAATGATATATGTAAAACTATTTTTTTTTCAAAGCCTAAACCCTATCAAAACAGTGGATTATTTTATTTGGCGTTAAACTCCCTTTAGTTTTTTCCCCCGATCATTAGAAGTGTGTGTATCTAGAACAATAACATTGTTAACTCCGTTCCTCCACAGAGTTTATCTGATAAAAACCAGCCGCACTCTTTATTTCCTTTTTCTTCGTGGTTTCCCTTCTGCAGAAAAGGAAATTACAAATTGCCATAGGTATTCTTTCCCGGCTTAGATAACTTCGGTAACCTTTGTGCATTTTTCAACAAGAACAAAACATTCTCATATTTCAGTCCCGTACGCTCCACAAAAAGTCTCTGCGCGGTACATTACACTTCCGTGATGTTGTATGTATTTCTTATGGTAGGAAAACGAGGTAGTCGGGAGGCTGGATGCTGGGCCGGTGCTTTTACCTTTACTAAATTTTGAGATGCTGCTGCTGCAATCGTTTGAGGTAGCTATGATATCGGAGGTATTAGTTGAAAATCTATAGAAATAGTTTCTCTTAATATAAGAATTGTAATTGTGGTTAAATCCTTATATACAGGGTGTCCAGAAACTCCACCGACAAACGAAGACAGGAGATTCCTCAGATAATTTTAAGACAATTTAACCCAATTCACCTAGTCCGAAAATGCTTCTTAAGGGAGCTAGAGCTCTTTGAAGATGGCGTCATGAAATTAGTTTTTCTAAAATACCTCCAGAACGCTTCTATCTAGAAAAACGAAAATTAGTATGCATATTTACTTTTCAGAGATAAATCGATTCCATCCATTGCAAATTTCTAGTACCGGTCATAGGCGTCCGTTTTGGGTAGAGCAACGGGTATTTTATCGCATAACTTTTTTGTCCTTAACTTTTATGCATTTTTGACACCGGATTATTAAATTGTTAGGTATTCTAGTACTAAAAGGTACTCTTGCTTGAAGTCGGTAGGTTTTCTAGAAAAATCGATTTGAAAGTTTTTCGTTTTTGGAATTTGAAAAAGAAATTGAAAGAACTTTTCAACAAAAAACGAAGTATTTTACCAACATAAAGTAAAAGTAACTTTTAGTACTCGAATACCTCATAATTTAATAATCTAGTGTCAAAAATGCTCAAAAATTCAAGACAAAATAGTTATGCTATAAAATAACTGTTGACCTACCCAAAACGGACGCCTATGACCATTACTAGAAATTCTCAATTAATGAAATCGATTTATCTCTAAAATATAAATAAATGTACCAGTTTTCGTCTTTCTAAACAGTTTTTTTTAATTTTTTTTTTAATTCAAAAAGCGAAAAATTTTTAAATCCATTTTTCTGGAAAACGGTGTGTCCTATCGATTTAAAATAGCAGTACCTTTTAGTACTAGACTACTTCACAATTTAATAATCCAGCGTCAGAAATGCATAAAAGTTAAAGATAAGAAAGTTATGCGATAAAATAACCGTTTCCCTACCCAAAACGGACGCCTATGATCGGTACTAGAAATTTGCAATGGATGGATTAGATTTATGTCTTGAAGATAAATACGCGTACCAATTTTTGTTTTTCTAAATAGAAGCGTTCTGGAGGTATTTAAGAAAATCTAATTACAAGACGCCATCTTCAGAGTTCTAGCTCCCTTAGCTAGGACTAAGGACATTTTCGGACTAAGTGAATTGGGTTAAATTATCTTAAAATTATCTGAAGAATCTCCTGTCTTCGTTTGTCGGCAGAGTTTCTGGATACCTTGTATAGACATTGAAATTGGATATTTTTAACCCATTATTTTTTCCAACTTAGAATTATATTTTCACTCGAGTATTAAATAAAAATGTAGTTTTTCTTTCAATATACAGGGTGATTGATTAGTAGATTAAAGCTCAATAGCTCCGCTATAGTAATAGATAGCAATAAAAGTTAATAACAAAAATTTTAGCCACCTTTGAGCTTCACATTACAAAATAAGTTAGAATGTTAGAGGGTGTTCGATAACACAGTGGCAGACCTAACTTTTATTTTTTTTAAATGGAACACCCTATATTTTATTTTATATTCGACATTATGTTACCTTCTCCATCACAAAAATATAAAGGTTTGTAATGTTATACAAGGTATTTACAAAGTTATAACCAATTTTGTATGAAAATCGTAACAAGTTCAACTCCCTGTATAAATAAAAATAAGCACAACAGCAATGGTCTATTAATGCCACATTTTTTTATTCATTATCAAAATTTTTAAGAATTATTGATATTGCTAATTTTCTTTATATCAAATACAGGGTGAGTCAAAACGCAAGTACATTATTTTCTCAGTAATATTAAATGGAACACCTTGTATTTTATATCATTATTGAAAAGTAACATTAACGTACTTTAATTTTTATATAACATTCCCTATGCCCTTATTTATTAGTTTTCGAGATATTTTCATTTTTCAGAGCAAATTATTTTAGGTGTTTAAATTTATCTAAATTTTAAGTAAGCCATGACTGAATTGACAATTGAAGATTACCGATTATCAATCCGGTAATCAATGTAACACTGTAGCAAATAAAGAAATAAAAATAATTGATTAGTAATGCATTTTACAAACAAAAACACAACCACTGCATGCAACATTTTTGAAACAATTAAGAACTATCTTTTTATGTAAATGCAACAAATAAACAAAGAAAATTAGTAATAAATTTTACAAAAAAACACACAAACATAAAATACAATATTTTGTGAAGACAATTAAACACGACTTTTGTATGTAAATGTAACAATGTAACAAATAAAGAACGAAACATAATTTATCAGTAATACATTTTGCAAAAAAACATGTTAGAAAAAATTAGAAGCTACTTTTAACAAAATATTTTTAATATTTTATTACATAAGGTGTTCAAAATTATCTCCTAACCCATTTATGTACGCCTAAAAACGATCATTGATTGAGCTACTTACTCTACGGAGCATTTGTAAATTAACACATCGAAATACACTTTGTATTCTATTTTTCATCTCATCCTTTGTTGTTGGAGGTATTTTATAAACTTCATTATTAACGTAACCCCAAAAAAATCAGTCCAGTTTATTAAATTCTGGTGATTTGGGTGGCCACGCTACTGGTCGATTGAAAAATGAAAATATCTCGAAAACTAATAAATTTAGACATAGGGAATGTTATCTAAGAATTAAAGTAGGGTAATGGTACTTTTCAATAGTGATATATTTGTAATGTGAAGCTCAAAGGTGGCTAACATTTTTGTTATTAACTTTTATTGCTATCTATTACTATAGCGGAGCTATTGAGCTTTACCCTACTAATCAATCACCCTGTATGCATTCCCATCAGCAACTTATCAGTTGCCATTTAGAGTACGTAATGTGAGATTCTGCCCCTCAGGACTAGCGACTACAACTAGCAGACTAGCAAACCTGTTGCTCATTGGCTGACTAATGCCTCTATGGCTCTGTGGAAGGTTGTCACTCCATCTTTTGTGCGGTCGGTCGATACTTCTTCTGCCGATTGGTGATTTATCTCTTGCTATTTTGACCACATGTGTCTCCCCCATTCTACTTATGTGATTATTGCATTATTTTTTTATTTAGTATCCTTTTTTTATATACTGTACGTTACATTTTCTTCTGTCTTCATTCTTCTTTAGATATCTCAGCGTATTTCCTGTAATTATTCTCAGCACTCTCATCTCTGTTGTTTCTAGTAGTCTTTGTTTTGTGGGCCTATCGGGTCTTGTTTCTGATACATATGTTTATTGGTTTTACACTGGCTACAAAAATTCTTGACTTTGTCGTGTGCTAATATATTGGTTTCGCCATTACAGTGTTATTAAGGCATCCTGTCGATGTCGGTCTATTTACTTCTTGTATTTGATTTCTTACTTTTTTGTCCTGTCTCCTTATTATCTAGTCTGTGCAATTCCAAGGTATTTTATTTCCATTACTTGCTAAATACTGATGACACCAATTTCAATTTTACATCTGACTGGGGCTTTATGGATTACTATTGTTTTAGTTTTCTGAAATAAAATTTTTATATGGACTTCTTTTGCTCTTATGGTAAATCTGAGGGCTATTAATATTGCGTCGGCGTCGTCTGCGTAACAGTATTTTTAGTTCTTTGTTGCCTTATTATTATTGTGTATACCGGCTGGTGAAACGGGCCATAGGAAACTCATTGTAAAATTCTAAACTGTTGAATTCCTGCTTCCCTAATTATTTTACATTAAAAGTCATGAGAGAATATTTGTAGAGAACTGAAATCTGTATTAAAATCAAAAGTTAAAATTGTTCTACGATTTAAACGCACTCCAAAATTTTGAAAAATATAATACATTTGCCATAGTAGGTATGTGTGTAAAAATTAGGCCTATTTTTAACTGACATTGCTCACACCATTGACCGAATAAAAAATCTTTATTATTAATACTTTCTCCGCAACTGAGGGAGTCTTATCAACTGCAATGTTTTTAAACAATAAATCATAAAATAAAAATATTGACAGTTCAAAAATGTGAAAATAATAACTTATTATGACATATTATTGCACTGTGTGTGGCCTAATTTTGGGCTGAAAACTAAAAAAATGTATTAAATTTTTACAAAATTTTGGAATATGTTTAATTCGTAGAACAATTTTAACAGTTGTTTTCAATACTGATTTCAATCCTCTACAAATAGTTTCTAATGTCTTTTGATGTAAAATAATTAGGGAAGCAGGAATTCAACAGTTTAGAATTTTACATTGAGTTTCTTATGGCCTGTTTTCCAATTCACCACCCGGTATATATATACATAATAATTATCGTTATGATTATATTGAAGAGCATAGGGCTCAATGAGTCACCCTATGTTATTCCACTGCCTATGTCTATAGGTTCTGTAAGTTATCGTATCTATTCTGACTTCCATTTTGTTATTTTGGTAGATGTTTACAATAGCTTTTATGATATCTAGGAAAACTTTTATAGTTTGCCTTGTTTCTACTTTGTCAAATGCTTCCTTCAAATCAATTGAACATAAAAATTATACTCTAGTGATTATAATTTTATTAACAATTGTTATTAATTAGTGACACAATATTTCAGTAATTCGTTTGCTATTTACCTGGAACTCTTCTGTTCTTCAGATTTTCAACTGTTTTTCAAACTTCCTGCTTCTTCGTTTGTGGTAATTTCTGGTGTTTCCGGTTATAGAACCATTTGTTATTCCTCTGCATAGAGCCTTTTTAAAATACTCAATCCATGTATCCTTTTCTGTGTGTTTGGGTTCAATTAGTTCTTTTACTTCCGTTTTTGACCTTTTATAAATTGCCATATTTTCTTTGTCGGGCCAAAAAAGTCATGTTCAATTTTTTTCGAAAAACGTTTTACTTCCGTTTTTTGACCTTTTATAAATTTCCATATTTTCTTTTTCAGGCCATAAAAGTCATGTTCAATTTTTTTCGAAAAACGTTTCTAGTGACCATTGTGTTTATTCTTCTTACAAGTGTAATTTGTTCACTTGCAATTTGTTTTCAAGAAGTTTATTTCGATGAAAACAAATTTTTTGAGCTGTTTCGTATGGGCTATGAGATCTGATTGTTATCTAGTGATTGTTAAACTGGATATCGTCGACCTAATATAAAAAATGCATAAGTCCAAAATATTCAATTTTAGACTTTTGATGGCATCTGCTAACATTATGCCAAAGATATGTACGGCTGTGTTTTCTTCTAATTTACTTTACAAGGTTTTGCTAAAATTGTGAAAATGAAATCTGCACAAGTCCGCTCTTGTTAGTGGCCAGAAAGTTTAAACGTATTGGTGCTTTTCTGACGTTTATACAACTAAAAGTCTTTTCATTGTAAACAGGTGAGATAAAGGTTAATAAAGATAAAAGTTAGACTACAATAAAGCGTTTGATAAAGTAAAACATGATCGACTCATGGAAATTCTGAAAACTAAAAACATAGATGAAAGAAATTTAATAACACAACTCTATTACAATCAGCGAGCAATAGTAAGAATTAAAAATAAACATCTGAAGAAATGGAAATAAAGAGAGGAGTCGGGCAAGGCTGCATACTATCACCTCTATTATTTAACGCTTATTCTGAAGAGGTAATGCGAGGAACTCTGGAAGATGAAACAGTCGGCATAAGAGTAAATGGAGTCTTAGTTAACAACATCAGATATGCAGATGATACAGTAATAATAGCCGATAGTTTACCAGACCTGCAAATACTCAAGAGTAAAATAGTGAGGTGTAGTAGGGAGTACGGACTCTGTCTCAATATCAAAAGACGAAGTTTATGAAAGTAAACAACCATAATACTAACAAAATCTTGATAGTAGAGGGCCAGCAGATCGAAAGAGTAAAAAAGTAAACTTACCTAGGAACACTTATAACAGAAAATAATGACTACACTGCAGAAATCAAAGTCATAGTCGAAAAAGCACGTTCTAATTTTATGAAAATGAAAAAGGTCCTATGTTGCAAAAATTAAATAGTATTAGCTCTTAAAGTACGCCTAAGAAAATGTTACGTATACAGTCTACTATACTATGGAGTGGAATCATGGACGTTAAATGTAGAGACAATGAGACGACTTAACGCCTTTGAAATGTGGACTCATAGAAAAATTATGAGGGTTTCCTGGATAGATAGAGTTACCAAAAACGAAGTACTGAGAGGAATAGGTAAAGAGAAGGAAGTTGAACTTACATACAATTAAAGAAAGAAAACTACTACAGTATCTCGGACATGTGCTGCGGGGCGAGAAGTATGGCATCCTGCGACTCATAATGCAAGGAAAGGTAGATGGCAGAAGAAGCATCGGAAGAAGATGAGTTTCGTGGCTGAAGAACCTGAGAGAATGGTTTGGATGCAGCTGAAAACAACTATTTAGAGCTACTGCCTCAAAAATTAAAATAGCTATGATGATTGCCAACATCCGTAGCGGAGATAGCACCTGAAGAGGAAGAAAGATAAAGGTACAAGTTAAAGGTTAAAATGACACAACGTATTGGTTTATAATTAAACATTTGATAATTGTTTAGGGACTTAAGAAATGTTCACATTACATCGCCGGTCCGGAAGAAGAATGACGTAACTGCAAATTTTGTTAGTTTCTATTTGTTGCGTAGTTATCTTCTAAAATACTGTGTACAGATGATACAAAAGCGACAGAACTGTAAATATGTGCTGAGACACAGTGACTACAGAGTAGTTGCGTCGTTATTGAAATACGCACCATTTTAGACCTTGTTTCAGATGAATAATGACGCAACTGTAAGGCCCGGCGCAAATTGAACCTAAGCGAGACACAACCTGGGGTGACCCGTGCATTTATTTTTCTAGCGGACCGCATATTGAACATCACCCAACCCAACTGTTGGCTATCGACGTGGCGAATAGAGGCGGGCAAAATAAGTGCGGACATGTAACGGTTACTTTTGATACCGGGGCCTAGATTCCGTGCACTGTAGATATCTACATGTCGCTTTCTATCGATATTTGAATATTAAATATATGAATTTTTAGCTTTAATTGAATTATTTTCTAGTTTTGCTCTAGTTTATCAATTAGAGTATAACCTAGCAAAACTAGAAAATAATTCAATTAAAGCTAAAAATTCAAATATTTTGATATTCAAATATCGATAGAAAGCGACATGTAGATATCTACAATGCACGGAATCTAGGCCCAGTTCTCAGTGGTACTGAGTACAAATACTGATTACAAAATACTTGTGTATCTGATCCTTGTATTGAATTGAGTAGGCAACTTTAAGTCGGTATTTCCGTACTTGTAACTAGTAACGTTTCGAAAATATCGAATTTGATTATAAGCGGGTGCATAAAAAGATATCTTACACTGAGTATTTTATTTCTGCACATAATACCTACATATTTAAAATAATAGGTCTGGATCCCGCGTATGAAAAAAAAAGTTGATTAATAGCAAGCTGAAAATTTGTTAATAGCTTAAGGGTGTCTATTCGGACAAACTTTGATATATGGGAACACTGGAACAGGTCTTAACTGTGGAACAGGTTAAAAATTTGCAACGGTCAGACCACGAAAACGGCACATGTATTTTGTCCGACAGAACAGACTTAAACTCTTCGAACAGACATTAAAGTCTCAAGCAAAAATCAGATTGCTATTTATCACCAAATGGGCGTTTTAATGAGTGGAACATGTAGAATATGTCAAATGACAGGAATTAAGACAGGTGATAAATAGCAGTCTGATTTTTGCATGAGAGTTTAATCTCTGTTCGGAGAGTTTAAGTCTGTTTTGTCGGACAAAATAAATGTGCCGTTTTCGTGGTCTGACCGTTCCAAAATTTTAACCTGTTCCACAATTAAAACTGCCCCTGTTACAGTGTTCCCATATTTCAAAGTTTATCCGACTAAACACCCTTAAGCTATTAACAAATTTTCAGCTTGCTATTAATCAACTTTTTTTTATACGCGGGATCCAGACCTATAATATCTCCCCTACTGATCGGTCATAACTCATATTCCTCAATTTACTGCTCGGATCACAATTATTTACAATTACTGCAGGTCATAATTCATAATCCCTCCGCTATGGATCGGTCATAAAAAATAACACTATCTGCATATTTCGTTTATAATTTTTAAGCATAAACAAAAAAGTAATATGTAATAAACAAAAATGTAATATGCCGACAAGTTGAATTTTAGGGTAATACGATATTTTATCGATCACGGTTGTAAGTAAAATGAATCATTTTTCACACTATTTTTCTAATAATGTGTTTTTGTAAAGGCATAATTTTGATTATTAATTTCGTATCGCCGCTTATTTAGTCTACCAAAAGTTTTCAGAGTTTAATGACAAAGACAACGCAGTTTTCACTCGGGGTGTTGAATATGCTAATATTTTTATTTATCATAATAAATTGTACTTAGGTACACTTCGCGTCAAAAAAAAAACTGGTACAATTGATACTAAAAACTAAAACAATTGTAATTTTCCGTCATCTCAATTATGTATCCATACATTGATTCGTGCTTTATTATAATTTATGAGAATATTTCAATTCAAAAATAATGATAGATAATAAATCTTGACATGAGTTTAAATTATTATGTTTTAATGTCAAATCGAGAGGTGTGATTGGTTTCTCATAAATTGTAGGACAAAACTGCATTAAGTTGTGTAGAATAAATAAAACACAATGGAAAAATTAAAAATTTAATTTGAAATTAATACAAAATGTGAAAAGTGAACAAGTGTGTAATTTAAATATATGTATTACAATTCGAAATATACATTTTAAACGTTATTTTTTTGTATTTAGATTTAGTGTAATTCCGTTATCTGTGATGGCAACAAGGAAGTGATTCACGAACAATAATTGTCAGTCTGAACACAGGTTTACATTGGGAAAAAAAGTGTACCAGTTTTATATGACGCGAAGTGTACCAACCGTATTCATTTCAGATATGTCCAACTCCAAACAAAAACAAGTAAAAATAAACATCTGGCGGTGAGTCACGCGTGCCACGGCTCAAGAAAACTGTACGCCGATGACAAACGTTCCCAAGCGAGACCTTCGAACGCATGAACTGATAGTAGGATGCGAAAAACTGTCTACGCAGTTCGCCGGTGCAGGTTGTGTCTCGCTTGGGTCAATTTACGCCGGGCCTAAATAGGGTTGAAAATGTGGGGACTAAATTAAGATAATGAAATTTGGACCAGTAGGGATGAACATAAAAGTCATCACTGTAAGAATGAACGGCATTCTAAGTATTAAAAAATAGTTTTTTGTTACAGAAAAATTTTAAGATCAAGAATGACGCAACTGTAGATAGGGTTGAAAATGGGGGGATTAAATTAAGATAATGAAATTCGAACCAATAGGGATAAAAATAAAAGCCCACCATTATAAGAATAAACGCCATACGGATGCTTTTGGACGATTAATGCTCATTTAATCCATATTTCAAATATTTAAATCGTTTTTTGCTTTCCTGAAAAATTTGGCTTTTGCAGTTCCGTCATTCTTATTCAGGACCGGCGGTATTTAGTTGTATGCAAGTGGAGTTATGCACAGTTAGTTTTTTGCCTTTCTCGTAAAATCAGGTTATTTGGACTTATGCATTTTTCACATTAGGCCTACGATATAAGGAAATATGATTTTAATTTTTATAATAGATCCATATCCTAGAGATTTTAGCTCCTCGACTAATAAAAAATGGTTTCCCACCTTTGTTTATTTTTTAATACGTAAATAATATAGTAGAGTTCTCACTTTGTGCTTCGTTATTTTCCCTTGAGATGCCCTTAGTACAAAGTTAACTTGACACTATCGCGATAGATGTTTCTATTTTCTTCTATTTCTCTACACTTTATTTGACGTGTGACATGTAGCTAAATAATATTATGTAATATATCCGCATACACATATTACTCTTTGTTTTACGACAATCCTATATTGTTTAAAAATACCAACTGCCAAATTATCAAATAAGTATTTAAAAAGTTTAACTTTAAAACTTTAATTTCAGAAATCGAAAATTATTGTTTTTTTGTGCCTATATTTTCGCCTAGAACACGAGTCGAGAGATATTACTTCAACAAAAAAATTATACAAGATAAAAGTTTAGTTTTTAAATTTTACATATTATTATAATTAATATTTGTTAAGATTTGTCGTTTAAAAAATAGCAATAAGTGGGAAAAAAAGTTAAAAAAGATGGAGTTTCTACTTGAAATTATTTCGACACCGTAATATGACTTACAGACTTCATTTCATGTTCCACCTAGAAAGACGTCTGTAATAAGACTGAAACGTGTCAAATTTCGTTAGGATCGGTCTAATAGTTTCATAATAATTTTGCAGCCGCTTTATAAAGTTAGAATAAGCTGAATATGAAAATTGTTTGTTATAAAGTGGTCGAAAAAATTTAACTTTTTTGCATTTTTACCCAACTATTGCCAGTTTTTTAAGAACACTTAATTTTCAATTTAGAGCTAGTCAAATATTATGTCAAACTTTTAACTTCTATAATTTTTTAGTAGGAACCATATATCTCGAGTTAAAGTCCAAAATATGGGCGCAAAGAGCAAACATTTTCGATTTTTTTTAGATTTTGACAAATAAAAAAATAAGCACAAAGTTTGCGACTGGCGCATATCTTGATTATTGATACAAGGTACGTCCTGGAATGATTCCAGCAAATAAGTAGACTCCTATTAGTCTGGGCTGATTAATTATCAGAGAATAGGCCATTTTTGGGAAAAGGTATCTATGCAAAGTCCTCAGATAGTGTGCTACTTTTTTTATAAACAAAATGGCGCCCGAAAATCGTGTTTTTTCCAATTATTGCTATATAACTCCGATGATTTTAACTTTACAACACAAACACTGAAATAAAAATTCACCGTGATTAAATTCTGCATAGAACCGTATTTTCCCGATCTGCTCCGACGAAAATTTTCCTCGGAAAATGCGGGTTTTCCCAACAAAATCTTTAATTTTCAAATAAAGTTTTACATAAGTAATTATCTACCAATAATTAAATAATTTGGTGACTTAAAAGCCTTCTTGGTTTAGATTATAGTTCCAGAAGCTGGTGAAAATTAAACTAATATTTTACCAACAATTCAATTGTTAATTAATAATTTACGGTCGCAATAATAACCAAAATAATTATGATACACTGATCAAACTTTGAAATCTTATAAAGATGAGATGCATATTTAACATTTTATCAACAAAATATTATTTTTTTGCAAAATCTTTAAATGTTTAAAAAAAAATAGTTATAAACAAATTAACGTTTCTCAGAAAGTTTTTATTATATTATAATTTTAAAAAATAGCTAACATGCGCATTTCGAATATCTTGAAAATGAATGCTTTAAAACTTTTTTGCAACCATTTGCAAAAAAGTTATGAAACAGCAAAATTAACATACCATTACTACGGTGTTTACAAATTTTTTTAATTGTTTCAAAGCGTAGAAGTGAGTTTAAAGTACAAGCTAATTATTTACAAAAAATATCGATTATCAGTTTAATGGTTATATTTTAAGTAAAGATTATAAATATATTTTTTTGTAATTTACACGCGTGAAAGTAGACTAATACAGTACTGTAGCTAAAATTTTCACTCGGAGCGACGACCGGCCGCGCAACGTACACTTTTAGTAAATAATGTGTGAACTTCGAGTGAACATTTTAGCTCCTACTCTGTATCAGGCCTACTTTTGCGCTAAAAATTACAAAAAAAAGTATATTTAATCTTTGATTAAAATATAACCATTGCACTAATTTTTGACATTCTTTGTGAGTAATTAGTTTGTACCATAGACTCACATTTAAGCTTTGAAACAATTAAAGCAAATTATAAACAACGGAGATATCGTATATTTGCTTTGCTGTTTCATAACTTTTTTGCAAATGGTTGTAAAAAATTTTTAAAGCATTCATTTTCACGACTTATGAAACGCATTTTAAGTATTTTTTAAAATTAGAATATAATGAACAATTTCTGAGAAATTTTAAATTGTTTATAACAATTTTTTTAAACATTTAAAGATTATGCAAAACAATGAAAAAAATTATATTTTGTCGACAAAATATTAAATAGGCATCACACCTTTATAATCTTTCTAAGTTTGATCAATGTCTCATGATTATTTTTGTTATTATTGCGACTGTAAATTGTTAATTAACAATTGAATTGTTGCTAAAATATTCGTTTCATTTTCACCGGCTTCTGAATTTATAATCTATACCAAGAAAGCTTTTATTTCACCAAGCTATATACTTACTTACTTACTTAAGCCGTTCTCTTGTACCTTACGGTGTCGAGGTGCCAAGCTATATAATTATTGATAAATAATTACTGGCCCAAAAAATTTATTTGAAAATTCGAGATTTTGTTGGGAAAACCCACATTTTCCGAGGAAAATTTTCGTCGGAGCAAATCGGGAAAAACATGCCTCTATGTAGAATTAAATTGGGGTGAATTTTTATTTGAGTGTTATTGATGTAAAGCTAAAATCTTCGGAGTTATAGAGCAATAATTGGAAAAAATGTAGTACACTATCTGCGGACTTTGCATACCTATATTAATAATATATAGGATCTTATTATTCGATTCCAGCAATAAAATTGCTGGTAAATAACCTTTCTGTGTACTTTACTAATTAGACCAACGTATTATAACTATTTTTTTTCAAAATTTAAAGATTATGCAAAAAAAAAGAAAAATATATATTTTGTCGATAAAATATTAAATAAGCATCTCATCTTTATAATATTTATAAGTTTGATCAATGTATCATCATTATTTTGGTTATTATTGCGATCGTAAATTGTTAATTAACAATTGAATTGTTGCTAAAATATTCGTTTAATTTTCACCGGCTTCTGGAATTACAATACATACCAAGAAAGCTTTGATGTCACTAAGTTATTTAATTATTGATTAATAATTACTTTCCTAAACCTTTATTTGAAATTGTGAGTTTTTGTTAGGAACACCCGCATTTTCCGAGGAAAATTTTCGTCGGAGCAAATCGTGAAAATCAGATCTCTATGCAAAATTTAATTGCGGTGAATTTTTATTTGGGTGTTTTTGTTGTAAAATTAAAATCTTCGGAGTTATAGAGCAATAATTGAAAAAACACGATTTTCGTGCTCCATTTTGTTTATAAAAAAAGTAGCACACTATCTGAGGACTTTGCATACCTATATTATTAATATATAGGATCTTATAATTCGATTCCAGCAATAAAATTGCTGGTAAATAACTTTTCCATGAATTTTGCTAATTAGCCCAGAGTATTATATTTTCCCCTATTTTAACTGCCTATAATTTCTAAACGGCTTAAGATAGAAATATGCGGTTTTCGCTGAAATGTTTTATTTTAGTAAAAGCTTTGTTTGAATCGATTTAATGCCGCATTTTTGAAAAAAACGTTGTTGACTTTTTTTATGGAACACCCAGTATGTTTTTTGTAAATTGAAAGAACGGTCATTCAGCTATCCAGCGATATATAAAAAAAAATTAAAATCGGTTCCGAAATGACTGAATAATTAAGTTTTAAAATGAGAGGTGCAACGTGGATATCACGTAACTAAATAACATAGGATTAAAATAGCTATGCAAATTGATATCATGTTATGTGATTTCCACGTTGCACCTCTCATTTTAAAACTTAATTACTCAGTCATTTGACAACCGATTTGGAAAAAGTGATGAACTAGCTGCTTATAACGCTGGATAGGTGAATGACTATGCATTCTTACTATGCAATGACTTACCTATGCATTTTTCGGAGACAACATTTCGTTTCTTACTTTCGGTCCCGCCGTGAAACGATAAAGATTGTCAATTTGTGTTCTTCCTTGCAAAGGAGGCGTGGATCTCCATTCAAAATTGTTTCTGCTAATAAATGATGTACCTGCTGTTTCAATTGTTGAATTATTTTGATTCAAGTTCATATCATCACTACTCGAAGAATTTTCGGAATACTCGTCTGAACTATCTTTGTATACTGCAGGCTGCTCGTATTCTTGATCAGCTTCTGATACTTCACTTTCACTAGTTATGGAATCGTTGTCATCCTCCTCATACCACGTACGTAAGATTTCCTCATAACTATTATCGTTGGGGTGAACGGATCTTTTTCTACTCGAGGATGCCATAATGCTGGCCTGAAAATATAGAGCATTTTACTTGAAAGCCAACTTTTTGCATTTTAAAATACAATTTTTGTATACTACTTCTGTTTTGATAATCTGTAAAAACAAAAACACAGAAGTCTGTCGCGAAAGAGCACTCGTTATATAACATGAATTTCCTTTTTTGATGAAATGTGGGAATGAATTTTTGTATACTACTTACTTCTGTTTTGATATCTGTAAAAACAAAAACACAGGAGTCTATCGCAAAAGAGCACTCGTTATATAAAATGATTTTTCTAAGAAGTGAGCCAAAAAAATTTATCAATATTTATTATCAATTTTCTACTACCTCACTTATAAATAAATTTTACTTTTTTATAAAAATAAAATTGTGGATGAAACTATTGACTAAGTAATAAACTGATCCAAAATTAGTGCACTTACTTGAATAATGATGCGAATATCACAAATATAAACTATGAAAGCAGACAACGTACTATAAACATTGCTGAGGCCCCTTAAATAATCCGATTTTAATTCTGTAAAGTGTATTAGATAGGTAGAGCACCTCTTTATATGTGAAAAAATTAGACAACTTCTAAATGGTCTACTTTTTGTTCACAAAGATTTTAAAACATTTGAGCTTTTTTAACATTTAGATTGCAAATTTATTATGCAAAATCTATTAGGTTGATTTTAATGAAATTTGGTACACGGTATGTTACAAAGAATTTCCTAAGCGAACTACTAAGGTTCTAAGTGCCACCGAAGTGGTTAAAAACATTGAATAACAACAGGCGTATTTTGCCCCCTTATTTTGTATTTATTGCTATATTACAGAAAAGGTAATATGTTAAAACATTTTTGACCAGTGGTGTATCATACAAAATTCAATTATCTTTATTTTATTTCTCGACAACTTCGTTCCAAAACGAATCGTTTTAAAGTTATAAGCAAAGAAAGTAGAAAAAATCGACGTTTCTCGAAATTTTTAAATATTTTAATTTTTTTATTAATGTTCCGGGCATATTTGAGAAGGAGCATAAGTCAATTATTATTACTGAAGGTGTCACCTAACGTTATCTGCAAAAATCCGAATGCTACCTTTCACATCCAAAAATAGACGTTTTTCACAAATCCTTACTGGTCTAATACTTAACAGAAACAATAAAGAAAACTATTCGATTATTATTGGAAATACATTGGACAACCCACACCACCAACAAAATACAGATAGAGAACTGCTAAAAATCAATAAAGTGAGAAAAGTTAGCTACCTGGGACACATAATGAGAAACGAAAAGTACCGCTTCGCGCAACTGATCATCCAGGGTAAGAATGAAGGAAAGCGGGGTCCAGATAGGCCCCAGATTTCATGGCTTATAAATGTCAGAGACTGGACCGGTCTTGATTCAACATTTTTGTTTACAGCCGCATTGGACAGAGATAGATTTGCCAGTGTAGTCGCTAACTTTCACTAAAGGAGAAAGTACTACAAGAAGATGGTAATAATATTAATTTAAGCTTGCGGATATATTTCTTTATATTGCAATACACTGCGGTGCAAAAAAATCGATCCACTAAAAATTTGGTCATTTTTGATGTTTCGAATTTCCTAAACCTGTTGTCCGATTTAAGCGATTTTTTACCACGTTATAGCCTTATTCATTGACAATATCTCTGTAATAATATTGTTGCTAGACAGTCAAACTGTCATTGTATACCGGGTGTACGAATCAAACTGTGCTTTTTTCACAAAGTGCGCATCACCCTGTGGATTATTCTATCATTTATAAAATACTGAAATTAAAACCCAACTATAATAGCCTCAGGTTTTTTTAACATTTTGTCTTTCGATTCATTCGCTTACGTTACATAATAAAAAAGTTAGGTACTTTAACAACTGGCCATGTTCGTCATTAGTACAGGGTGTTTCTAAATAAGTGCGACAAAGTTTAAGGGGTAATTTAACATGAGAAAATAATGACAGTTTGCTTTATATTCATAAATATGTCCGCAAACGCTTCTTTTCCGAGATACTAATTTTCTTTTACAAACCGACGATTTATTTATTGCTTTAAAACCAGTTAATATGTGCAAATGAAATTTGGTGAGTTTTAAGACGTAGTTATTGCACATTTTTAGCATACAATTAAAAATGGTATATTCACCATTGGCGTGCGTACGGGTAATATTATCGGACATAATACCCGTTTGCGTGCCAATGGTAAATATTAAATTCTTATTTGTATGTCAAAAAATGTGCAATAACTACGTCTTAAAACCCACCAAATTTGATTTGAATATCGCAACTGGTTTTAAAGCAATAAATAAATCGTCACTTTGTGAAAAATAAAAAAGTTTGAAAAAAATTTTTTTAAGAAACGCTTTTCTTTAGTTACGAGTGATTAAAATTAAAAATATTAAAAAATCAACTAAAAATCAAAAAATAAAAAAATATTGAAAAAATCTAACACATTCGTCAAAGAAAAGCGTGGCGCGTCTTCATCGAATAAACGGTTTTCGCACCACGCTTTTCTTTAACGAATATGTTAGATTTTTTCAATATTTTTTATTTTTTGCTTTTTGGTTGATTTTTTTATAATATTTTTAATTTTAGTCACTCGTAACTAAAGAAAAGCGTTTCTTAAAAAATTTTGTTTTATACTTTATTTGATTAAAATCGTTTTTTTATTTAACCAATTAATAAACATAAAAAATTATTTTATTGACTATTCGTGTATTGTTCCCGCGAATGCATATGTCTGCAAATTTTCATTCGTTTGAATTGAAGAAAAGGCAGTCAAATTAACGTCTAAACATTTGATGCAAACTATTGAATTAAATAAAAGCGTTTAAAAATTGAATATCCCGTATCCAGGAAACGAAGCGTTTGCGGACATATGATTAAAAAGCAAATTGTCATTAAGTTTGTCGCACTTATTTAGAAAGACCCTGTACTGATGACGAACATGTCCAGTTGTTAAAGTACTTAACTTTTTTATTATCCGACATAAGCGAATGAATCGAAAAACAAAATGTTAACCCGGCACCTGCCACGTGGGGTGTTACCAGCACCCCATAACACATTTTTATCAAATATTTGGTATTTCAGGTTTGGTAACCGTGCTGTGCGTTATAGTAGCTTTCTATAATATTATATAGCATAGATGTGTTAGCGTCTGAAGTGGTTATTTAGTGTCATTCTGAACTTGTAGCCCTAAACTCGAATCGGGGTGTCATCATCTGGCACTTTAAGTTCAATTTTTTTTTGTATTTTTGATAAACAAGTCAAATTTACATTTTTTTATTGAAATAACTGATTTAAATTATTAATATATACTCTATATTCACTAAATCTTAATTTTTTTTAGAAATTTTACTTGACTTCATTTATTATGGCTTGGTACTTGCTAATTTGTTTATAACACCTTTTTCATTTTATTTTTTTAGCTTTTATAACATATTAGTGGCTAATAAGTTAATAAAACATGTTTTTTTATATTCTTGTGTTACTCAACACATTATTTTGTTTTTTAAACAAGTAGATTACAGGAAATTTTTAAGGGGTGCTGCGAGCACCCCACGTGGCAGTTGACGACTTGGAAAGCCACGTGGTAGGTGCCGGGTTAAGAAAACCTGAGGCTACAGTTGGGTTTTAATTTTAGTATTTTATAAATGCTAGAATAATCCACAGGGTGATGCGAACTTTGAGAAAAAAACACAGTTTGATTCGTACACCCGGTATACAATGTGTCTAGCAACAATATTATTACAGCGATATTGTCAATGAATAAGGCTATAACGTGGTAAAAAATCACTTAAATCGGACAACAGGTTTAGGAAATTCGAAACATCAAATATGACCAAATTTTTAGGGGATCAATTTTTTTGCACCGCATTTTATATTGCTTTGAACCGCAACATTTCGGGATTTGTTTAGATCCTGTTGCACCATTTGCTGATTTGCTGAATATTGCTATAGTAATAATTTTAAATCAATTTTCCCTCTGCAACGTGCCGCGTCAGTCGCTCTTAATAAATTCGATTATATCGTCTCTTTACCCAACACGTCAAAGATTTTCAAGGAAAGATTTTTCTCCATGTATCCAAGCCGTATCCAGACCATTTGGACAAAATGCGCCAAGGGACCACTGCGAATACGTTTAAAAGAAATGTAAAAGAAATGTATCTCCCATCTAAATTCAATTACATTACCTACCGAAGCGATTCCATCAGCCGAAATGCTGCCATTTAAAATTCCTGCATCTGCCGAGATACAAAACCAATTAGACCATCTTAAATTAATGACATGACAAATCGAAAATTAGAAAATGCGGGAAATGGTTTTAAGAATTTAGTTGTCGCCCTGAATTCTAAACAGCGAACACTCGATGATGCGAATAACTTAAATTTATCTGTAAAACAAAAGGGAAGTTCTTTTAAAAGTTTTGTTAAGCTGTTAAGTAAATTTAGAGAGACTATTGTTGCTACTAGCGTTTCCAGAAAAAAATATTTACGGTTTTCTTCTATTTTTGAGTTATTATCTCCAAAACGGAGATAATAATAGTTATCAAATCTCTGAAACACAAGTTTCCAGGACAACACCACAACATTGCTACTGAAATATTAAAAACTGATCCGTATCTAACTGCTAAACTTTTGCTCCCCATAAACCGACATATGCGGGAAACGAACCACAATGGAATCAGAGTGACGAATTTAACGTACTTACTGTAGTCGAGGAAATGAAGCATTTTGGTTCGCAATTTTTTCGTCCAGCATGGATTTACTTGAAATTTTCACAGAAGGTAGGGAATAGTCCAAGGATCATTTTCTATATCATGCCGCTGTACGCTAAAACCTTGGGGATGGTTGCCACCCCATCTCGGGGATGGGAATTTTTTTATTACATTTTAACCATGTTAATCGATGTAAAAAGTAATTCCAAGAATAAAATCTCTTTTACATTTTCTTCGTAAAACTAATATTTTTTGGGTTATTCGTGCTTGAAAGTAACAGTTTTTCGTCGAAAAAATCGACTTCTTTAGAGGGTTTCTTGAGAATACCTCGAAAAATATGCATTTAATCAAAAAAACTGTAGATAACAAAATTGTATCTTTTAGTAACAAAAACTAAATTCTTTTTCTATAATATCTTTAGTATAAATACAAACCGAGATACGGCATGTTAAAAGTTAGCTTTTCTCGTCAAATGCATAATATGAAATATTCAAAGCCAAATAACGAAAAAATTTGCATTTTTGGAGGAAAACTTAAAATATATTTTTTAAGTATACAATCAAACCTTTCAAAGCATAATAATAAACAATTTCTAACATGAAAATAGAGCGACTTATGATCAAAAAAAGGTCGGTACCTGCTTTTCTCTACGAAAAAATCAGTGAAAATAACCCCTAGCTACCCTCCTAATTAAAAATTGGTCTTCACCTTTCTGTAATTCCTTGTATATTTGTGTTGTCAATACACCCAAGAACATTGACCAATTTAAAAGCCCTAATTTTAGAAAAATTTGAGTTTAAATTAAAAAAATATTTTTTGCCATTTCGTATTTTTCACCTTTTACTTAAAAATATATCCGAAAATACTGAAGATACGAAAAAAATTATAAATGACTAAATTGTAGATTTTTTAATAACTAAAATTATGTTGAGCATAAGTTTTTATTATAGTGAACAGTTAGCGAGATATAGCTGTTTAAAACCTCTATTTACGAGCAAACACCCCGTTTATAAAACCAATTTTTTTTTTCGAAATATTCTAATAGTCCGCTTATGGAGCATTTTCAATGCATGTATAGTACAACAGAACTGGTTCGCATACTAAAAGATGACTTAAAAACTATTTGCATTAGTACTTCTACATATTTGTATATTCGTATTTTTGTATAAATAAATGTTTTTGTAATTTTTTAATTCTACTTATTTTCTGTATAGATTTATTAAATTATCTAGTTATAAAAATTGTAATGTTCTTAAGGGTGGTTTTTAAAGGTTGAAATATTATGATATTATATCCTAAAGCATAAAACAATCATTATTTTTAGCCAATCAAAACCAAATTTTACCCATATTAAAGTTTACAATGTTTTTATATAATTTTTGAAAATAAGGGGTAGTGTACACCCCTAAAAATAATCGACGCCCTTGAGCATGTTATAGAATATGAAGTACAGGGTGAGATGATCCTAATCCCAAATTTTTATGTAAATAGATGCAAGCAGAAATTATTCTTTTAGGATAAGTAATTTTTTATATATAGCTCCAAAAAGCGTGGTTTTAAGGGTTGACATATTATGATAGTATATCTTAAAGCATAAAACATGTATGTAACTAATAAGAATCAAATGTTGACAATATTAAAGTTTAAAATGTTATTTTATAATTTTTTAAAAGTAGTTTTTTTAGGGGTAGTTTTCACCCTTAAATAACCAAAAGCGTACAACGGTTCAATATAGAAAATGAACTAGAGGGTGAAATGAGCCTAATCCCAAATTTTTGTATAAATCGATGGTGGACGAAAAAATTGCGAGGTTTTGTCATTTTTTCAGTTTCATTTCCTCGACTACTGGAGTCAGACAGGGATGCGTGCTTTCTTCGTCTCTTTTTTAACATAGCTGTAGAATATGTTCTCTGAAAACTAGAGGCCGACATAAGAGAGATAAAATGAATGTTTATTACACGCCTAAGCGATCTAGAATACGCCGACAATATCTACCTCTTAGGACAACGGTTCCAAGATGTGGCTGATCTATTGGAAACACTTTCTACTGAAGCTAATAAAATAGGTTTGAAAATCAATATTAGTAAAATCAAATACATGAGAATAAATTCAAGAAACAACTTACGATTGACTATTAACAATATGCAGATTGAAAATATGAGAAATGTTACGTTATCTTGGAAGCGTCATAAAGAGAAGCGAAGGTACAGAAGACGACATACGTAAGACGATATAAAATGATTAACAAGCATTCAGCATGCTCAACCATGTTTGGAGGTCTGGCCAGTATACTACAAATAAACCAGGGCGGATCTGTGAAAAAACGTCTATTTTTGGATGCGCGAGGTGGCATTCGGATTTTTGCAGATAAAGTTAGGTGACAACTTCAACAATAATATTTGACTTATGCTCCTTCTCAAATAAGCCTGGAACATTTATAAAAAAAATTAAAATATTTAAACATTTCGAAAAACATCGATTTTTTTCTACTTTATTTGCTTATAACTTTAAAACGATTTATTTTAAAACAAAGTCGTAGAGAAATAAAATAAAAAATAGTTAAATTTTGTATTGTAAACGACTGGTTAAAAAGTCTTAAATTATTACCCTTTCTGCAAAATAGCAATAAATACAAAATAAGGGGGCAAAATAAGCCTGTTTTTATTCAATGTTTTTCAGCCACTTTGGTTGCACTTAGGACTTTCGTCATTCGCTTACAAAATTCTTACAACATACTTAAATCGTTCACTAAATTTCATTAAAATCAACCTGATATATTTTTCAGAATAATTTTGCAATCTAAATTTTTTTAAAAAAGTTCAAATGTTTTAAAAACTTTCTGAAGAAAATATAGACCATTTAGAAGTTTGCTAATTTTTTTGCTTATAAGTAATTTCTCTACCTATCAAATACACTTTACAGAATTAAAATCGGATTATTTAAGCGGCCTCAGCACTGTTTTAAACTTATAAACAATTTTTTGGCTTTTAACTAGGGATGGGAAAAACCTACTGGTTTTAACTTAAAACCGGTTTTTTACTTTGCAATAACCGGTTTTATCGGTTGTTTTTTGTCCCGGTTTTAACCGGTTTTTTCTTTTTAAAGTAATAACCGGTGAAAAACCGGATAAATTATCTCTGAAAAAAAAGTAATTCCGAAAAGAAATATTGTTTGCTTATTTATCAACAACTCTTGATTTGTTTAATGTTATATTCGTTAATGACTCTCACACTCACTAAAATAATATGGTTAAGAAATGTGATAAGTTGAATAGGCTATTTTGATGAACTTGAGGATTAGCACCTCTTGTTTATTGAATTGGGGAATCCTAGCAAAAATAGATATTAGTATCAATCATCTGTGCAGTCTGCATAGCTGTATTACAATAATTGTATAGAGAGGCTATACCGACACAAGCGAGAATAAGCTTATATTTTATCATTAATAAATCCAGAAGAAAAATCATTCCTGTGAAATCACTTAAAAAAATGAAAAAAATAAAATATTTTTGTGTATTTTGTGTAAAAGTGAATTATTGTTTTTCAGAAACACAACTTTGCAAAAACATTTAGGACAGTAATAAGTACATGCATTTCAGAATTTTAACAATGATTCAGTATTTATTTTTATAAGTTTTAGGAGGTACTATTTTTGATGTTAGGTACATTTATGTTTTTATAATTATGTATTATTATTCATATAGGTACAAGTCAGTATATACACGATATTGTTAGTCTAATTTTCCTCATATTACGTTTATAGTTTTATATAGATAGGTCCTTTTCATGAGCATTTTTCAGTGAGTCACAAATGATAGAAAAAATGTAAGTCCGTGATAATACACATTTATAACATTAATTTATTCTAACATGACATTTTAGTTAAATCTGACAATTGTCACATTTTATTTGCAATTTGGCATAAAAACAAATCAATTGTGTTTATTACATTTATAAAATGGTATTTTATAGTAAAATTGGCGAATGGCTTTATTGTCCGCAGTCATATATACCCAAATCGATAAACAACAAAAATGGTATTTTCTTTGATTTTTATAGTCTTATAAATTGTAGAGATTATATCTGTGACTTGGTACAAGAAGTGCCTAAGTCAAAATTTGATGTTTTTCGGTACAGCCAGATTTGTCTCCCTTAAAATTTTGTTGTTGTACAAATAGTTTGTTTAACATATTTTTGACACCGATCATGTGAGTATGTTGAGATAATAAATTAGTTTATAAGTTGTATTTAAAAATTTAACAAAAATTCTTCTTTTTTGTATTTTTGAGTGACATAGCCATTTCTTGAAATAAAAATTTTAGGTAAATTATTAATTGTGTATTGACATAGGCAATTTAATACAAATTATTTGTGATACATATTCTGCTTAAAAATAAAGATGGACCAGTAAATTCCTGGTGTTTACATATCATCTCCATATATGCGCTCGCCAAGTAAATATTCATCATCTACAGCTTGGGCTGATGCTGGTCTAGCAAAAATACATTCGTAAAAGTACCTGCTTGATTCAGAAATGTAAGGCAAATTTAAGTCCTTGAGCTCTTTAATTTTTTTATTTGATAGTGGAATTCTCTAATTTGTTAGTGGGGTTAGCGTAGCTTCGCGTGGAGTACTGCTTGATGCAAGTCCAGACAGTTGAGCTGAACATGTAGAGCATGTTGCTTTCTTTCTTGATAAATCCGTTACCGTATAATATTCCGAATCAAAAATTTTATAAGAAACTTTTGAAAGTGCATCTGTGCGATACTGTAACCATCTTATTTGAAGCCAGGAAATATTTTCAGTGTCAGTGTTAATTTTGCGATGCACATAGTTATTTTTTAGAATTTGTGAGAAGTTCAGGAAATCTTTTAGTTCTATTTCTATAACTTCAATAGAAGGATTTCTTGGAACCATTCTAATTAAGTTCGCCCAGTCTCTGAGTGCTTCTATTTTGACGGTTGTATATTTCTTGACCTTTTCTATAGTTTCATGGATCGTATACGCTTCTTGATGAGTATGCCCCGGTTCAAGAAATTTATGATTAAATCTCTTCCATTTCTATTAAAATCTTCTATTAAAAGAGACAACATAACAGCCACATAAATATTTCTTGTATTACATAAATATTTTGATACAAAATTCAATAATTATCTTTATTTTCTTTCCCTACGACTTTGTTCCAAAATGAATATTTTAAAGTTATGAGCAATGAAAATTGATCAAAATCGATATTTTTCGAAATTTTAAAATATTTAAATTTTTTTATTAATGTTCCGGGCATATTTGAGAAGGAGCATAAGTCAATTAAAATTATTGAAGTTGTCACCTAACTTCACCTGCAAAAATCCGAATGCCACCTCTCACATCCACCTCAAAATAGATCCGTCCTAGTCTAAAAGACAAAGATGCGAATATTCCAGTCAAATGTCATGTTTCATCTACTCTACGGATGTGTAACCTGTAAAGTGATAAAAACCCTTACAGACAAAATGCCCACGAAGGATTCTTCGTATTTTCTGGCCTAACACCATTAGAAACGAAAATCTGCTACAATTACTGACCTAACAAATGAGGGGAAAAAATGAAATAAAGTCCAGAAAGTGGGATTAAAAAACTCCGAAAAAATAGCTCCAGTATTATAAAGAGTGCCCTAGAGTGGAATCTTCAAGAAAAAAGAAAAGGAGGTCGCCCAGTACAAACTTGGAGAAGATTCGTCATGGACGAAAAAGAGGTCAAGGAAAGTCCAGGAATGAGGTTAATGCCTCATCTTAAAATAGAACTCGATGGTGCGTTGTCAGTAAAAGCTTCACTGTTTTTTAGGATTTAAGAACCAAGAACTATAAATAATTATTCTATCAGGGCGAAACGCTGCCACTTAAAATTCCTGCATCTGCCGAGATACAAAGCCAATTAGACCATCTCAAATTAATGACATGACAAATCGAAAATTAGAAAATGCGGAAAATGGTTCTATTCTGCGTTCCGCAGTCACTTTGCAGTGTGGTCAGCATATCCCAATATAAAACTTATGGAATCTTGCAGCTCAGTGTTGCCGGTTTTAAGCAGACGAACTTAAAGTCCGTCTAAATAGAATATTCCTTGTCCCTAAGTCCAAAACACCTTGATTTGAAAATCTGTGGGTTTTATTATTTTTAAATAATTCATAGATAGGTACTATGAAAGATATTTATACGATATTAAAGATATATCATTTAAATATTACTTATAATAATTAGCCTGTGATTAATATTATATTTAATAATTATTTACGATATAAGTGTTAAAAGTACAAAACTAATTTTTACTTACTAATTTACAAAAAATTTTATTAAAACAATATAGACCTGGATCCCGCGTAAGAAAGAAAAGTTGATTAATAGCAAGCTGAAAATTTGTTAATAGCTTAACGGTGTCTAGTCGGACAAACTTTGATGCACGGGAACACTGGAACAGGGGAAGTTTTAATTGTGGAGCATGATAAACGTGTCGTCCTGACAAGTTTATGATTGTGAAAAATAGCAAGTTGTTTTTAAGTTTATTCGATAGCCAACGTTATGTAATATATGCGAAAATGTTTGTCCGACAAAAATGTTGGGCATTTTAACGAGTCCGACACGTAGAACATGTCACATCACAGGAATTATGTTGGTGATGAATAGCAGTCTGATTTTTGCATGAGAGTTTAATGAAAGGTTAAAAAAGCAATTGGAAGTTCTGTCCGACAAAATTAATGGGAAGTTTTCGTAGTCGGACATTCTAAACAGGTAAGATATAGACAAAAATGCTGGTGATAAATAGCTTTCCGACAAAGACGAAATTTAATTAAGTAAATTATTCCTTACCAAGAATGACTGTTGTCGGAGAAAAATAAGGGGTAGATTTTGTAGTCGGACAATTTAAAAAAATAATTTTTGAAATTTCAATAAGGGGTGATTATTCTATGTCAAAAGTACCTGCAATCAATTACAATCGATATCTTTCGATTTATCTCAACAGCATTTAGATACCTCACTGTAATACATTTATAGTAGATCAGGCAAATTATATTATGGATTGAGTGGTCTAGCTATCTTTGTCTGCCACATGCGCGGGATCGCTTGGTTAAAGGAGATAGATAGACCACCTATCGACTTTTTGCACTGTATTCCCTGTCTACCCTTATGTCTATGAATGCATTTCCATTTAAGAAAAACTGTCACTTTTGACAATAATTCATAATAAATTGCAATCGTAGCTTCAAATTTAAACTAATCGATTTATTTTGGCAGCAAATTATTTCTTGCCATGTGACATATTAATTACATTATTATTTCATTTGTAGAAAGTTGAGAAAAATTACGTTATACAATTTTAGTAATAATTTATTTAGGTACCCTTTTTCAATCAAGCAAAGCATTATAGTACGAAGAATGATATTCAATAGAACTTTCACAATTATCTGGCAACTGAACCTCATTGAATTGATGACCAAGTATTTTACTAACTTTGTAAAATGTTCGAAAATTACTCAAAAATGTTCCGTTGAATGGTTTCACTTTTGATTTGGCGACTTAAAATTTAAACTGTTGACACTCAAAAATAGACACAAAAACACTCCATAGTTAATACAAATTTTAATTTCCAACACACGTGGCAAACAGAAACTCAGAGACCATGTACTTTCAAATACTACTTTGTATAGCACAAAGTGTCACACTGACAAATGCAGCCTTCTAATACATACTTCTAAGCATAATGTGTCATACGTCTATTCTTATAAGCACCGAAGTTTTAGACTCTTCACATTTTTCAATGTCGTTTACAGGGTTAAGATTTGAGTATGGAAAAAAATGTATACAACGTTTTTTGTAGGAAATTTTCCGTACTTTCTGATGCGCCTAATTAGAAAACCCTAAGAGATTGCTTTCACATGTTCTTTGACATTTTTTATTGTCATTTTGAGAATATCTAGAACAAACTCCACCCAAAAAAATAATTGTTTTGCAATATATACATGCATTGATACTTACCTCACTGTTTTTGGAGTGTGCATGTATATATATATATATATATATATATATATATATATATATATATATTGTTATATTTCTATTTGATATGAAAATTAAATTTTGATAATTATAAACAAAATTCACTTTAATATAAAATATTTTTAATTTTCTCAACCTCGGGCATATAAATTTAGAACAACCTGTATACAACAAATTGTTATATTTAATTTTAAGAAGTGATTAGAATAAGCGTACGAAACTCGGAACAATGTGCTTAGATAAACAAAGTGAATGACGCGTACCATTATCGTTCTTCTCGGAAGGTCGATCATTAGCCTATGCTAAATAAAACTCAGTGAAATAGATGATAGTTCATTATCGTTTTTCGCGGAAGGTTTCGATCATTAGCCTATGCTAAATAAGACTCATTTGAAAGAGAGAATAGGTCATTAAAATTTGTAAATAGTTAGAAAGTATTTTAGAATGGGAATTAAATATTTTCTTTTGAAATCCATTAAGCATATTTAGAAAGATTAAAAATTGGTTTTGAGGAATATTACGAATGAGAGTTGGTGGTGGAAGATTGATTTGTGAATCTGGAAGGGATATTTAGAAAGTAGGGGAATGGATGAGAAAGTGAGATCAGAATGTTTTGAGCTGTCGAGAAGTGAAGTCGAGTAGTAGACGGTAGTGTTCGAGGAGTGAGAAAGCCGGTGTAGTTCCGTAAGTGTGGAGTATCTATCGTGGAACGAGAAGTAGGCCAGGTGGAGAGTAAAAGAACCTCCTTGAGCCCAGAGTGTCCCGGTAGCTGATAGCAGTTTCGAAAAAGGTAGAACACAGCATCACGACAAAAGCAGGAACGAGAGCTATTCGAGCTAGTTTTTCAAAGGAGAACATCACTGGAAGCCAGGACGAGGTTTGATCGCAGCCAAGGATAGCAGGAAAGGGTCTTGTGTGAGGACATTTTCAGTTCACCAGGAAAAGGTCAGTCTCATTTGTTTGGACATGAATGTATGGGTTTTTTCGTATTAAATTCCATATAAAAAAATTGAATAACATAATCAATAATATCAAAAAAGCTTCATCAAACTTAAATAGAGTTGTTCCTAATAACTCCTAATAGTTAAATGTTAATAAAAACTTTCAATTGAAAACCAAAAGGAAATAAGATTCCCATTTGTAAATGTTATGTTTAAGAATAATAAGAAATAGCAAATATTAAGCATTGATTGCCTTTTAAATAAAATAAAAAATATTTTGATTATAATTGTAACCCATATGTGTATTTTTTTACTCTTTTCTTTTCTATCCCGATTAGGAACCATTAAGAAATATTTAGAAGCCACGGAAGTAAGTAATTAATTTATAATTCGCCCTGAGATTGAAAACATATTGATATGTGATCTGGTTAATTAATTAGATTAGTATTAATACATTGATTAAATTAAGTAACATATAAGAATATTATCTCATATCAATAATCAAGATCACATCAACTGTCGTCCAACGTGGAAAGCATTGAAAAATATTTCTAGTGGCAAATTTGAAGGATAGAAAGAGTAAAGCCGGTATTTGAAAATTTATATGCCTGTGGTAAAAAGTGAGATACTTACATTGGATAACATAAAATTTTAGATCTCTTTAGGTACAAATTTTGCATAACTGATTTAATATTTTAATTTTACGATATTTACATTTGATATATTTATTGACAATTTATAATATTTGGGTGAGAAAAAGTCGTTTTGGGTAACATACTATTAAAATTTCACATTTGGCGGGGATAGTACTTCTTGAAAACAAATGTCTGTGACAAGAAGCCAAAGCAAAGACAACAAAAAACAAAAAGAACATTCAGATCAAGAGGAAAATTCAGACCAAGAAGATATCTTAAACACAACAATCATGGAAACAGGAAAAAAAGAATTGTCAGAATTAGAAAAGATATTACAACTTATGCAACTCCAGTCACAAAAAATGGATAAAGCAAAACGAACAATGGATAAAAATCAGGAAGAAACATCAAAGAAAATGGATGAAACACAACAAAAATTGGATCAAAAAATGGATGAAACATCAAAGAAAATGGATAAAGTGGATAAAAAAATGGATGAAACACAACAAAAAATGGATGAAACACAACAAAAAATGGATGAAACACAACAAAAATTGGATCAAAAAATGGATGAGACACAACAAAAAATGAAACAAGCAATAGAAGAGAACAACAAGAAAATGGAGGAACGCATAGAAAAGTATGAAGTGAAAATTAAAGATCACATGCAACAACAAGAGACAGAGATTAAAGAAATCAAAAGCAAAATAAATGAGATAACGAATTGCCAGAAAAAAGAAATGGAAAGTTTGGAAAACAAGTTGCAAAACGCTATTCAAGCAGACATAGAAGAAGTGGAAAGAAAGATTGCAGAAATCAATACTCAACAAAATGTCGGAGAAAGAAGAGAAATGGTTATACATAGCACAGATGACGTGAAGATAAGGTTTGGCGGGGATGTAAGAAGATTACACCCAGTGCCGTTCATAAATAGCCTGAAAAAGAAAATACAACACATCGGAAATTTCGATACAGCAAAAGAAACTATCAGAAACCATCTCAAATATGAAGCAAGCCTATGGTTCGATAGTAAAGAAGAAGAATTCGGCAATTGGCAACAATTTGAACAAAAATTTTTGAATTATTTCTGGGGAAAGGTCCAACAATTGGAAATTAACAAGGAATTGCAAAATGGGAAATACAATGATAGGATGGGTGTATCAGAAAGGACATATGCTTTGCAAATTTACAATAATGCAAAACATTTACAATATAATTACTCATCGGAACAATTAGTCGAACTGATTGCAAGACATTTCGAGGAAACGCTGGAAGACCATATCACATTGCAAAATTACAAAGACATAGATAGTTTATGCCAATTCCTACAAATAAGAGAATCACGTCTAAGAGAAAGAAAATCAAGAAAGTCGCGAGAAGATTACAGGCCCCGAGAAACACAAGATTACAGAGATAGAAATCAAAATAGGAGGGACTATACAAGACGAGATTTTAATCCCAGAAGGGAAAACGAAAATAGAGACAACGGAAGAGGAAATTATGAACAAAGAAATAGGCAATGGAATGAGGACAGAAATCGAGAATACCAGAATAGAAACACCACACGCTCAAATCAAGAAAACAGAAATAATGGTAGACAAAATGAACAGGGATATCGAGAAAACCGAAACAGATCCGACAGACCAAGAGAAAATAGAAGAGAAGTAAATAATACCCAGACAGATGAATATGACGGAGAGAGACATTATGACGAAAATATAAACAACGATGAGCAACCGGCGTCTTTTCACGACGGCGCTCACTAAAAACCAAAAATCAAACAGGAATCTTTTGTCACCCCAAGGAGTTTATTAAATTGGCAGGAAACAACGAAAAGAAAAATGGAGTTAATTTAAAATTTGTGGATGGATTTATCAACGAGAAACCAATTAAAATTATGATAGACACTGGATCTGAAATAACATTGATCAACAGAAAACTAATAGAAGAAGTTAACTTAACAAATTTAATTTATAAAATACCTAGGGTAAATTTAGTGGGCGCAAACAAACGGACATTGGCAACTATAAATGAAGGCATACGAGTAATGGTACGACTGGGCAAGAATATGTATGCACTACAATGTGTAATAATGCCAAACATGTCACATGACATGATAGTAGGAGTGGACGAATTGGCAGAAAAACATGTAGTGATAGATTTTAAAAATAATACGATGAAACTAACAGAAGAAAAAGAAAAAGAACAGGACAAGGAACATGAGAAACAAAATACGGACGAATCAGGTAAAGAACAAACAGTGGAAATGAATTTGGCAGCGAAGCAAGGACAAAGAAGAAAAAGGAGAAAAGGTCAGAAAAAGATAAAAGAAAATGAAACCTGTGGCTCCTCAAAAGAAGAGTTGAGCCCAGAAGAAGAAAATTTGAGAGTATCAGAAACAAAGGAAACCTGGGATTCCTCAAAAGAAGAGACGGGCTCAGGAGAAGAAGAAATAAAGCTAAAAAATGAAAGTGAAAAGAATATGATTGAAACAGTGGTATTTGAAGAGGAGGTATATGCAAACGAGGATGCAGAATGCACGGTAAACATGTGTGAAGAATGTGAGAAAAAAGACAGAAAATTGATATGTGGAGAAGGGAAAGAAAAAGAATTGCGGTTGATGTTAAGAAACTACGAAAATTTGATCAATGAGGAAAACAGAGTGGCTAAAAAGTACGAACATTCATTTGAGGTGAAAAACTTGGGAAATTTTCGATCAAAGACTTACCCGATTCCATACAAGTATCGACAAGAGGTGAAAGAAGAAATAAATAAAATGTTGGAAGATCAAATCATCGAAAGATGTGATTCACCGTATGTTAACCCGATTGTGATAGTAAAGAAAAGCAGTGGAGAATTGAGATTATGTTTAGATGCCAGGAATATCAACCAGCACACTGTATCACAATATGAATCACCTCTAAACATCGAGGCCATTTTTGGAAGAATCACCGGGTCACACATATTTTCGAAAATTGACTTAAAACACAGTTTTTGGTTGATACCGTTAGCTGAAAAGTGTAGAAACTACACCGCTTTTTCTATTGATGGTATTGTCTACCGGTTTAAGGTAGTGCCGTTTGGATTGCAGAGTGCTTGTGCTGCACTCGTCCGAGCTCTACATACCATTTTGAATCGCCACGAAGATTTCATAGTTCATTATATCGATGATTTATTAATTTTTTCACAAGATACTCAGAGTCATCTGAAACACATAGAAATAATTCTGGAAGAATTGGACACAGCGGGATTGAAATTAAACATTGAAAAATGTCAATTTTTTCAAAAAGAAGTCATTTATTTGGGTTTTCAATTGGACACCAAAACAGTAAGATTATCCGAAGACAGAGTCAAGCTCATAGATGAATACCCAAGACCAACGAATTTGAAAACATTGAGAGGTTTTCTTGGCACGATTAATTATTTTAAAAAACTGATTCCCGATTTGAGCCAAAAGGAAATCCCTCTGATAAAGTTGCTTAAAAAAGGAATAAAATGGAATTGGAAAGAAGAACAGGAGGAAGCTTTCGAAACATTAAAACGAGAATTCGCAAAAGGAACGAAAATATACCACCCCATTTACAATTTACCTTTTATACTCCGAACTGATGCGTCCATACAAAAATTTGCAGGAGTTCTGTCTCAAATACAAAACGACCAAGAAGTGCCGATATGTTTTATATCTCGAGTGACTAAAACACATGAGAGAAAATATAGTGTTACAGAATTGGAGTTTGCCAGTGTACTATATTGCGTAAACAAATTGAGGTTTTACTTATTGGGAGCAAAATTCACAATCGAAACAGACCATGCAGCTTTAGTACATATCATGAAGAATAGATTAGTAAATAATAGAATACATAGAGGCATTCTATTATTACAGGAGTATGATTTTGAGTTCCGATATATAAAAGGAAAAGACAACATAATAGCCGACGCTCTAACACGGGATGAGGACACCGGAAAAAAGGAAACAATTACTCTACAGGTGGGACTAAATAGATTAATACAAGAAGAAGGGATATATTCGTTAAATGAGATAAGGACAAACCAAGAAGACTTAGAGGAAAGAGAGAAAAGAAGAGCGGAAATAGAAAATGACATATATTTTAAGAGAATAGACGGAAAGGAACTATATTTAGTGACACAGACATTGGCCGAAAAGATAATAAAGAAATTACATGAGGACAATGGGCATATCGGTAGCAGAAAAGTTTGGCTCGTTTTTAGGGAAAATTACATCAGCCGACAGGATTACCGCATTGCAAAGGAAATTACCCAGAAGTGCGATGTATGTCAAAAATATAAGAGTCGGAATTTCAAAAACGAAAATGTTGCCAAAAATATTGAAGCCCGAAACAAACTAGACATTGTAGCAATAGATATGTTAAGCGATCTAATTATGACCACTAAAAGGAACAAACATATTCTGGTAATGGTGGATGTGTTTTCAAAATACGTAAAATTATATAGTTGCCCCACCACAAAGGGGCAGGAAATATTAAGAAAAATCGACAATTTTATAGCCATAGTAGGAACACCAAAAAAGATTCTACTGGACAATGCAACGTATTTCCGAAATGATCGTTTCAAGGGACAACTTCGAGAACGAGGAATAGAGACAAATTGTGTCAGCATCAGGCATCCACAGAGTAATCCTTCGGAACGATTCATACAGGAAGTGACGAAATTTCTTCGCATTGCAACAGATGGTCAACATCGCCACTGGGACAGGAAAATGGCGGAAGTAGAAAGGTATCTAAATACAATTCCGAGCACAGTAACAAAAGAGACCCCAGAATACATCATGAAGGGTGTACTGCCGATAAGGCCATGGGAAGACCAAGAGCCAAAAGAATATCAACAGGTGATTGAAACCGTACAGAGAAGATTACGGCGAAGCAACGAAAAATATATCCAAAGACAGGAACAAAATAGAAAAAGAAGACCAGTGACTTTCCAAAAGGGTGAAAAAGTACTCGTGAGGGCATTACGAGTATCAAATCTTCCTGGGGGCATTTGCGCAAAGTTGATGCCTGTTTTCGAAGGCCCGTACATCGTGAATAATGAAAATGGGATAAATAGTTATGAGTTGAGGCACAGGAACTCGGAAAAGATCCGAGGAATTTATAATATTCACGATGTATACAAATATCACGAATAAAAGACAGAATTACATGAAGTAGATAGTAAGTTAGGATATAAGACGTAGATTAAAGTAAGGAAATATACAGGGAGTTGGTTTTGCCTCGAGAAAATTTATTTAAAAATGCAGATAAATTTTATCGAATACAAGGCGGGGATTTGTTATATTTCTATTTGATATGAAAATTAAATTTTGATAATTATAAACAAAATTCACTTTAATATAAAATATTTTTAATTTTCTCAACCTCGGGCATATAAATTTAGAACAACCTGTATACAACAAATTGTTATATTTAATTTTAAGAAGTGATTAGAATAAGCGTACGAAACTCGGAACAATGTGCTTAGATAAACAAAGTGAATGACGCGTACCATTATCGTTCTTCTCGGAAGGTCGATCATTAGCCTATGCTAAATAAAACTCAGTGAAATAGATGATAGTTCATTATCGTTTTTCGCGGAAGGTTTCGATCATTAGCCTATGCTAAATAAGACTCATTTGAAAGAGAAAATAGGTCATTAAAATTTGTAAATAGTTAGAAAGTATTTTAGAATGGGAATTAAATATTTTCTTTTGAAATCCATTAAGCATATTTAGAAAGATTAAAAATTGGTTTTGAGGAATATTACGAATGAGAGTTGGTGGTGGAAGATTGATTTGTGAATCTGGAAGGGATATTTAGAAAGTAGGGGAATGGATGAGAAAGTGAGATCAGAATGTTTTGAGCTGTCGAGAAGTGAAGTCGAGTAGTAGACGGTAGTGTTCGAGGAGTGAGAAAGCCGGTGTAGTTCCGTAAGTGTGGAGTATCTATCGTGGAACGAGAAGTAGGCCAGGTGGAGAGTAAAAGAACCTCCTTGAGCCCAGAGTGTCCCGGTAGCTGATAGCAGTTTCGAAAAAGGTAGAACACAGCATCACGACAAAAGCAGGAACGAGAGCTA
Source organism: Diabrotica virgifera virgifera (assembly GCF_917563875.1). NCBI lineage: Eukaryota > Metazoa > Arthropoda > Insecta > Coleoptera > Chrysomelidae > Diabrotica > Diabrotica virgifera. The sequence continues at coordinate 276,321,584 of NC_065443.1, forward strand.
TTCGAGCTAGTTTTTCAAAGGAGAACATCACTGGAAGCCAGGACGAGGTTTGATCGCAGCCAAGGATAGCAGGAAAGCGTCTTGTGTGAGGACATTTTCAGTTCACCAGGAAAAGGTCAGTCTCATTTGTTTGGACATGAATGTATGGGATTTTTCGTATTAAATTCCATATAAAAAAATTGAATAACATAATCAATAATATCAGAAAAGCTTCATCAAACTTAAATAGAGTTGTTCCTAATAACTCCTAATAGTTAAATGTTAATAAAAACTTTCAATTGAAAACCAAAAGGAAATAAGATTCCCATTTGTAAATGTTATGTTTAAGAATAATAAGAAATAGCAAATATTAAGCATTGATTGCCTTTTAAATAAAATAAAAAATATTTTGATTATAATTGTAACCCATATGTGTATTTTTTTTACTCTTTTCTTTTCTATCCCGATTAGGAACCATTAAGAAATATTTAGAAGCCACGGAAGTAAGTAATTAATTTATAATTCGCCCTGAGATTGAAAACATATTGATATGTGATCTGGTTAATTAATTAGATTAGTATTAATACATTGATTAAATTAAGTAACATATAAGAATATTATCTCATATCAATAATCAAGATCACATCAATATATATATATATATATATATATATATATATATATATATATATATATATATATATATATATATATATATATATATATATATATATATATATATATGCACATGCAAATATGTGAATATAAATAATAATATACAACTAAAATAGCTTTATCAATATGTGACTAAGTCATTCTGAAAAAATGTTTTTTATTTATTTTCTTCGATTTGCCCAAACTTTTTGTCCGACATATAACTTTTTGCGTTACAAAATATAATTTGTACATAACCAAATCAAAATTAGCTTGCTATTTATCACCAACATTTTTGTCTATACCTTACATGTTTAGAATGTCCGACTAGGAAAATTTCCCATTCATTTTGTCCGACAGATCTTCCAATTGCTTTTTTAACCTTTCATTAAACTCTCATGCAAAAATCAGACTGCTATTCATCACCAACATAGTTCCTGTGATGTGACATGTTCTACGTGTCGGACTCGTTAAAATGCCCAATCTTTTTGTCGGACAAACATTTTTTCATATATTATAAAATATAAAATTGGCTATTGAATAAACTTAAAAACAACTGGCTATTTTTCACCATCATAAACTTGTCAGGACGACACGTTTATCATGCTCCACCGTTAAAACTTCCCCTGTTTCAGTGTTCCCGTGCATCAATGTTTGTCCGACTAGACACCGTTAAGCTATTAACAAATTTTCAGCTTGCTATTAATCAACTTTTTCTTCTTACGCGGGATCCAGGTCTAATACTAAAAATAAAAAAAAGTTAGATAACACACGGATTCCAACCGGCGACCTCTCGATATATAATATATTATATACTAACATTTGTACCTCGTCCCCCCTACAGGGTGTCACAAACTTAACATAAGAAAAACATTTCTTTTCTTCCACTCGGTATAAAAACAAAAAAGAAGTTTAAGTAAACCTTTGCACAAATGTGGAAATACTAAAGAAAAATCTAAAATAATAAAAAAAACGCGAAATCCCTTTAGTTCTGTCGCCAGTGGGGGTACAACGGCCTCCTTAATTCAGATGGACTTACACAAGTTTTTTTTATGTATTTTGACCCGTAGAACACGAATTTTTTGGGTAACAATCGATCCGGATATCGATAAGATTGTTATACACAAAGAACTTGAGGAATCACATACTAGCGATTTTTTGCAAAACAAAACATTTTTTTGTATTTTTTGGGTCATTCTAAGCAAAAAAAGGTTTTTACAACTTTTTTCGTAGGATGCATAGTTTTCGACATAAACGCGGTTGAACTTTCAAAAAATCGAAAAGTTTCAATTTCTGAACCCGAATAACTTTTGATTGAAAAATAAAATAGCAATTCTGATTACCACATTTGAAAGTTCAAGTCAAATTCTATCGATTTTGATTATTTTCATTGCTAAAAATTAATTTTTTTATTGTTAAACAAAGTTAAAAACACATAGTGATTGAATGATGTTTTCAATACATTTCTCATTTGAAATCGAACGAGTAGGCGCGCATACATACAATTTCTACGTAGATTACGTTCATTAAAACGCATGCATTGGGAACGGGAAACACTATGTGTTTATAGCTTTGTTTAACAAATAAAAACTTAATTTTTAGCAATGCAAATAATCAAAACCGATAGAATTTGACTTGAACTTTCAAATGCAGTAAGCAGAAAGTTATTCGCGTTCAAAAATTGCACTTTTTCGATTTTTTGAAAGTTCAACCGCGTTTATCTCGAAAACTATGCATCCTACAAAAAAATTTGTAAAAACATTTTTTGCTGAGAATCACCCAAAAAATACAAAAAAATGTTTCGTTTTGCGAAAAATCGCTGTTATGTAATTCCTCAAGTTCTTTGTTTATAACAATCTTATCGACATCCGGATCAACTGTTACCCAAAAAATTCGTGTTCTACGGGTGAAAATACATAAAAAAACTTGGGTAAGTCCATCTGAATTAAGGAGGCCGTTGTACCCCCCCTGGCGACAGGACTAGTTAATTTGTTCACGAAAAAATCAACTATGAAAATGAGTATAATTTTCTATATCCTTAACTTTTGACGAGCAGTTTATATAAATGTTTGGCTCGTTTTGTTACTTCTGAGGTGTAATCGAACCGTTAAAATCTATTTCTTTCAGTTTATGCAACATTATTCAGGTAGAGAAAGTATAAATTGTAATTAAATGCTTCAGTTAAAAGTTACTTGTAGCACACACAATAAACAAGTGAACAAGTATAAAGCAAATATATTTACTTTTAATTAAATTAGTTTCGCTTTAGATTTGGCTTTACCGACGCATAATGAAACCGAGTATTAATAGTATTAATATAATTAAACAATGTAGTTGTTAGATTGATATTCTAAAACACATTGGAGAAGAGCTTGAGTAGGTACTTAAGAGAAGTGCCAGAACAAGGGAATATCAATTATTTAACTACTTGCCCATTACATACAGAGTATAATATTATATAGGTATTATTTCATTATAACATTATATAGTAATATGTGATATTAGCCAGATGAATGGCTAACATCACATATTACTCCCATACATAAGAAGGGACCTAAAAATACCCTCAGATACTGTAGGGGAATCGCAGTCATCAGCACCATTGGAAAATTATACCTCAGGATATTAAGAAATGAAAAAGAACAAGAAATTCAAGGAAAGCAAGCTGAAGAACAAGCTGGTTTTCGTGCGGGACTTTAACCGTAGACAATATCTTCACTTTAAAAATAGCACTAGAAAAATGAATAAAGAGAAACCCAGGTAAACAGGAAATCCACTTCACTCTAATCGATCTAGAAAAAGCCTATGATAGTGTCCCCATAATAGAACTATGAAAGTCAATGAAAGACATCGATATCGGTGGAAAACTCATACAAGCAACTAAAATGTTATATAGGACCACTAACACCAGGACCAAAAACGGCAAAAATTTCACTGAGGCATTTAATACTTCAAAATGCCTCCGACAAGGATGTTGTCTATCTCCCACTCTCTCTTGACCAATCCTTACAGAGGTGAACAAAAGCAGTAAAACCGATGGGACTGAAAGTGGGAGACTACTCCTCATTTACATGATACTTTGCGGACGACCAAGTTGTTATAGCCCAAGATCAAGATGATTGAAGTTATATGATACGGAAGCTAAATAAATATTACCAACAGGCAGGATTAGTAATAAATATGGACAAGTCAGAATACTTCATAGTGGGAAACGAAGGCATTGAAAACCTACCATTGGAACAAGGACATATTGTTGGTGTGAAACAATGTAAATATTTGGGAGCTATATTTAACAACTATAGCAACTATAGAAGAATTTACGGTCAACCTACAAAATACAATCAATGGCATAGAACGCTGGTCAAAAAACTGGCGTATAAAATATAATGAACAGAAAGCAATTCATATAACCACTCTTATAAGAAAACAGCGAATTACCTGTGTTTAAATCTGGACGTTAAACCCAAATGGAAGAAACATGTTAAAAAGGAAACTGAACAGTTGAAGATAAAATACAAAAATATGTATGTACTGATAGGTAGGTACTCTCTACTTTCCATCCAGAACAAAATACTGATTTACAAACAGATCTTGAAACCGGCGTGGACCAATGGGCTACAATTATGGAACTGTACCAAAAAAGAAATTTGGAAACGCTCTTGAAATGAACACTAAGGAATCTGCGTTCCTTGGTATGTTCAGAATGACGATTTACGTAGAGACCTTAAAGTCGAATATATTCCAAATGAAATTAAGAAAGTTGCCAGGAGACATGAATAGAGGCTCTATAAACATCCCAACCATGAAGTACTTCAGCTTCTTGTCAGCCAATGTCAGATGCAAAGGCTCAAGAGGACTAAAACCGTTCGAGCTTGTGTAATGTGAGAAGTTGTGCAAGACTTAGTTAGTGTTATGTATTGTAGCCACAACAAGGACGTGAGCAGTTAATGAAAATCAAAGTTAGTGATGTACTGCGTAGCCACAATAAAGAAGTGGGTATTTAATATAAAAAAAGCTAGAATGAAAATCTTTGTTACAGATATGGCAGTCAGGGAATGTTTTTGTGGATTATCTAAACGACTTTTATGATTCCGGTAATCCAATAATAAAGTCTAAACGTGTAACAAACAATGTAAACATATCTTTGATGTGAACATCTAAGATATGCTTACAATAATAGGTGTTATATTTATTCTAAATGGATTTTAAAAACTGATAATCTTTGTTGGAATGCAATAATTATGTTAGGTAGGTACCTATATATATTTTGAAATAAATAATGCATCTGCTATCAGTCGTAGATATCGATGTTAGTGTCGACAACTAAGCTCCTAAAATTATGGTGAATTACAGTGAAAGTAGATAGTGCGAATAAAATATCCGAAAACTCATCTATGGTTTTTTTATTTTTATTGTTTTTTTTTAAACTAATACTTAATAAAAAGACTAAGTTTTCACTCTAATGGCATACAACATATCCCACCAGAATGAAAACAATGGGAACCTTCTCTGGTTACACCTCCGAGGCTTCTACAATTTGCAAGCCATACGGATGCTGAGACTAAGGAAGATGAGGGAATTCTACAATTTACAATTCACGTCACATCTGCTCAGCGCGGTAAAGTTCCAACGAGACTGGTTCCCTTCATACTCCACACAGAGTAAATGTAAATCAAAAATGAATAACCATTTTCAATTTCGTTGCAAAACGAAAATACAGCCGAACCATATTCCAGTCCAATCAGAGAGTGCTGCAAGCACCTCTACCGGTTTCGAAACTTATTAGTCTCTCATCAGGAGGCACATATGCTGCTCTCCCTGATCCAACCAAAACAAACCCCAGCGTGCAGTCCCGAATTGCAACGAACGAAATGGCATAGATGCCCTAGCGGCAACTGCTAGCAAAAGACTAAGTTTTCACTCTAATGGCATACAACATATCCCACCAGAATGAAAACAATGGGAACCTTCTCTGGTTACACCTCCGAGGCTTCTACAATTTGCAAGCCATACGGATGCTGAGACTAAGGAAGATGAGGGAATTCTACAATTTACAATTCACGTCACATCTGCTCAGCGCGGTAAAGTTCCAACGAGACTGGTTCCCTTCATACTCCACACAGAGTAAATGTAAATCAAAAATGAATAACCATTTTCAATTTCGTTGCAAAACGAAAATACAGCCGAACCATATTCCAGTCCAATCAGAGAGTGCTGCAAGCACCTCTACCGGTTTCGAAACTTATTAGTCTCTCATCAGGAGGCACATATGCTGCTCTCCCTGATCCAACCAAAACAAACCCCAGCGTGCAGTCCCGAATTGCAACGAACGAAATGGCATAGATGCCCTAGCGGCAACTGCTAGCAAAAGACTAAGTTTTCACTCTAATGGCATACAACATATCCCACCAGAATGAAAACAATGGGAACCTTCTCTGGTTACACCTCCGAGGCTTCTACAATTTGCAAGCCATACGGATGCTGAGACTAAGGAAGATGAGGGAATTCTACAATTTACAATTCACGTCACATCTGCTCAGCGCGGTAAAGGGAGAGCAGCATATGTGCCTCCTGATGAGAGACTAATAAGTTTCGAAACCGGTAGAGGTGCTTGCAGCACTCTCTGATTGGACTGGAATATGGTTCGGCTGTATTTTCGTTTTGCAACGAAATTGAAAATGGTTATTCATTTTTGATTTACATTTACTCTGTGTGGAGTATGAAGGGAACCAGTCTCGTTGGAACTTTACCGCGCTGAGCAGATGTGACGTGAATTGTAAATTGTAGAATTCCCTCATCTTCCTTAGTCTCAGCATCCGTATGGCTTGCAAATTGTAGAAGCCTCGGAGGTGTAACCAGAGAAGGTTCCCATTGTTTTCATTCTGGTGGGATATGTTGTATGCCATTAGAGTGAAAACTTAGTCTTTTGCTAGCAGTTGCCGCTAGGGCATCTATGCCATTTCGTTCGTTGCAATTCGGGACTGCACGCTGGGGTTTGTTTTGGTTGGATCAGGGAGAGCAGCATATGTGCCTCCGGATGAGAGACTAATAAGTTTCGAAACCGGTAGAGGTGCTTGCAGCACTCTCTGATTGGACTGGAATATGGTTCGGCTGTATTTTCGTTTTGCAACGAAATTGAAAATGGTTATTCATTTTTGATTTACATTTACTCTGTGTGGAGTATGAAGGGAACCAGTCTCGTTGGAACTTTACCGCGCTGAGCAGATGTGACGTGAATTGTAAATTGTAGAATTCCCTCATCTTCCTTAGTCTCAGCATCCGTATGGCTTGCAAATTGTAGAAGCCTCGGAGGTGTAACCAGAGAAGGTTCCCATTGTTTTCATTCTGGTGGGATATGTTGTATGCCATTAGAGTGAAAACTTAGTCTTTTGCTAGCAGTTGCCGCTAGGGCATCTATGCCATTTCGTTCGTTGCAATTCGGGACTGCACGCTGGGGTTTGTTTTGGTTGGATCAGGGAGAGCAGCATATGTGCCTCCTGATGAGAGACTAATAAGTTTCGAAACCGGTAGAGGTGCTTGCAGCACTCTCTGATTGGACTGGAATATGGTTCGGCTGTATTTTCGTTTTGCAACGAAATTGAAAATGGTTATTCATTTTTGATTTACATTTACTCTGTGTGGAGTATGAAGGGAACCAGTCTCGTTGGAACTTTACCGCGCTGAGCAGATGTGACGTGAATTGTAAATTGTAGAATTCCCTCATCTTCCTTAGTCTCAGCATCCGTATGGCTTGCAAATTGTAGAAGCCTCGGAGGTGTAACCAGAGAAGGTTCCCATTGTTTTCATTCTGGTGGGATATGTTGTATGCCATTAGAGTGAAAACTTAGTCTTTTGCTAGCAGTTGCCGCTAGGGCATCTATGCCATTTCGTTCGTTGCAATTCGGGACTGCACGCTGGGGTTTGTTTTGGTTGGATCAGGGAGAGCAGCATATGTGCCTCCTGATGAGAGACTAATAAGTTTCGAAACCGGTAGAGGTGCTTGCAGCACTCTCTGATTGGACTGGAATATGGTTCGGCTGTATTTTCGTTTTGCAACGAAATTGAAAATGGTTATTCATTTTTGATTTTTAATACTTAATAATAATTTAATTTGTCATATCAATTTGCTATTCTAGTTGGGAACAAGCTAATCTTGTGGCTTAGTCCCAACTAAAATAGTTAATTGGTATGATAAAGTATTAATTTGTAAAAGTAAAATAATGATATTCTTCTGACTTATGCGTTTTATTCATTTTGTTGGTATTTATTATAAGATTGTTTTTGTCGGTGTTTTATACTTCTTCTTCTTAAGGTGCCGAGACCGCTTGTCGATCGTTGGCTCTCATGTTGCGCAGCATATTAACAATCATTGTCTTATTTACACATGTTTTGTGTTTTATACATGAGCTGCTAATTACTGTAATCTTTTCTCAGAAGGGTTTTCACACAATAATGAAAGGCAACAATACCGTAATCTTTTTCCAGGGTATGTGTAAACATCAACCCCTCTTTTCAAATAAAATGGCCTGGTAGATTTGCAAAAGTTTTTATTCATGTATTAATTAAGTCTTTATTTGGCTCCAAATGTTTATTACTTGTGAATTAATATCTTTTCCACAAAAGTTTTCTTGCATTTCATTATTTTGTGCAAATCATTCAGGTAGATGGCACACTCGAGGTAGACCGCATACTATAGTAGCACCTTCTTTTTAATCTAGACAATTTAAATTAACTTTAATAAATAATAAAAATCAAAAAATAATATAAGAAATATATGGGTACATATGAATAGTACATTCAAGAAGAGTGGTGGGCCCAACGGTCCCGAGTTGCCCAGTTACGTAAGTAAAACGTGTTGGGTACCCGGATAAGGATTAAATAGGTAAGTACCTTCTTTTTAGGACTAAGTGCTGGTTCTGGTATTGGATTCTGTAGATCATTCTGGGATTAAACCGTGTTAGCACGCAACGCAATAACAAGGTCCCCGGAGAATCACCGGACTAGGACCGGACTGGGTAATCAATAAATTTCAATATCTTAAAATTTCTTGAGTCGAGACAACGTATATAATGTCAAGAAAATGTCAAGACATGATCTTTTACGTATCATGATTTTTCTCAAGACAAGAGAAGATGTTGTTATTAAGACAAGAATTCTTGTCTGGTCGATCCTTAAGTACTTGTGTAGATGGGCATAGGTAAATTGAGTCCCGTATACCTGAATTAAGAAGGGTCAAAATATTTAGATGGTCGAATTGAGTCCTGGGCATCGTAATCCTTCTAATTACATTTTAATAGCTTTTTAATTTGTAAGTATTTTATTGGTTATGCATTTATGGTAATCAAATAAAAAGTAATATGTATACCACAAAATATTTAGTATAGAGTGCGATCTATCTGTATACGATACAGTGTTAAGTTGATTGCCAATGAAAATCGTTCTCAGTGAAAAAGAAAAACAATAATTGATTGTGTTGAATGGCTTCAAACATCGTTTTCAAAATTATTTAAAAAATGACGGCAAGCGTTGGATTTGTTGTGCGCAGACGAAAGAAAAATGTAAAGCATTTTTAAAAACCCAAGGGGACAACGTAGTGACGGAAATTATGGATGACCACAATAATAGTTAATTAAACGAAGATGTACTCAATCGTCAAATGTTAGTAACTCCTTGAAGTGAAAGACCGTAGAAGATATCAGTGAACGACCTATGAAAATGGGGGATATGAAAATTTTGCATTATTATTACGAAATGGCAATATTAGTACCTTGGCTACCAAAGATGTGGAATTGGTCAGAAAAATATGTATAACGCCCGACGATCTCTTCTGCCTAAGTTGGCAAAAAGTATGAAAGAAACTCATGAACATTAAAACATTTCCAGTGTATACCAACAAAAAGGAGGATTTTCTAATGGTAAACGACATACAAAAACCAAATTATGGTTTTATTACAACAGCAATTGAACTTTTGAATATTGCTCAAAGTTTTTTATGCAAATGTTCTCCATCCATGATCTAAAAGAAGATCATTATATACCTTTGGTTTTCTTCTTATTGCCAAATAGAAAAAAACATACATATACATAGACTGGCATTTAAATACCTTACTTAGCACAGATTTAGCATGTAAATGTGGTTATATTGTTTACTGTAAATATTTTAGGATTGCATTTTTGTAATAAAATTATGTTATAAAATAAATTATTGTTTTCTCATTCCTAGAAAACATTACGTACACCGACTAAGCCCCAGGTAGGCACTGGACTCAATTTACCCATCTTCGGGACTCAACTCGGCTATTGGAAAGACGGATTATAAATTCTGGGGCTCAATTAGGTTACTCCGGTGTAGATTAGTTGTATTCTTATTGTATAATATAAAAAAAAATATATGTCACACATACAATAAATGACGAAATCAACGAAATACAACTACAATGGTTTGTTCACGTATAAAGAATGCATGAAGACAGAATCCCAAAACAAATACAAAACTGGAAACCGCAAGGTAGAAGAAGAAAAGGTAGACTGAGGGGAAAACTGGCAGGCAGGAATAAATAAAGCCATGGAAGAAAGAGGTCTGCAAGTAGATCAATGTGCGGACAGAGAGGAATGGCTAACGGGTATCGGAACACGGAGAACGTTGTAAACCGATAATATACAGTGAGGACGTTTGAGTTGGAAAATATTCATTTTCTCGAGAATGGGCAGTTTTGGAGAGAAATCCCAGAACAGGTCGATTTTTATTGTTAAATTATGATTTTTTGGCGTATTTATCATACTAGTGACGCCATCCATCTGAGCGTGATGACGTAATCGATGATTTTTTGAATAATATTAGGAGTCGTGTGATAGCTCATTTGAAAGGTTATTTAAATCTCTATTCAGTAACATAATCATTCACACAATTATTTATACAGGGTAGCCAAAAAATAATTTTTGAATTAAATAAATTGATGCAAAAAGAAGAATATTTTGTAATTTATTTAATTCAAACCTACATTTTACTGCTGTCAGAAAACAGAAAAAATATTTATTTCACAAATAAACATAAATTCGATTTTAAAGCCATCACCCATCTGCTTCTTACCAGTTTGAGCATTTGATTTAAGCGGAAAGCAATGTTTATTTGTCAAATAAACATTTTTTCTGTTTTCTGACAGCAGTAAAATGTATTTTGAATTAAATAAATTACAATATATTCTTCTTTTTGGATCAACTTATTTAATTTAAAAATTATTTTTTGGCGACCCTGTATAAATAATTATGTTAATGATTATATTACTAAATAGAGAATTAAATAACCTTTCAAGTGAGCTATCATACGACCCCTACTCTCATTTAAAAAAAAATTGTCCATTACGTCATCACGCCCAGATGGATGACGTGACTAGTATGATATATATGCTAAAAAGTCATAATTTAAAAATAAAAATCGACCTGTCTAAGGATTTTTCTCCAAACTCACCCATTCTCGAGATAATTAATTTATTTCAACTCAAAAGTCCTCACTGTATATGTATATAGGGTGAGGCAGATAAAGGGCCTATTAGAAATATCTCGAGAACTAAAGGCAACTGAATTACGAAAATTGGAATAAGGGGGTTTTAAAAGAATGATCTATTTAATGAAAATATTTTTATCTATTTGGTACTTCCGGTTATACCGGAAGTTGCTTATAGCTTCGTTTTTTTAAATAGGACACCCTGTATATTTTTACATTTTTGGATTCTCCTCGATTTCTTCTTTCTTAAAATATGAGGTTTTGTAACATTATACAGGGTAGGTTAAAAGATAATTACGTTTTCTTATTAATTTCGTAGCAAAATTCACACCCTGTAGGCTTGTAGTAGTTTGACATAATAAACTCTATTTGTGTTCAAATGATTTTTAATATGGTCTACTATTACTAGTTAACAATTATTGGTTAACAATTATTATTATAGCTCAATTTTTAATTTTAGTATACAGAGTGGCCGAAACTCGGAATGAGTATTTTCTGAGTTTTCTAGAATACCCTATATTTTAGTATTGAAATGAAATGATATTTCATGGTACTTTTTTATTTCTTAAGCATTCCCTATACCTAACTGCTTTAATTTGTGCTTATTTGTTAATCGCACCAACAATCTTAACTTCGATGGCATTTTGATAGATCAACCATATTGGCAATTTCCAAAAAATTATTTGTGATTGAATATTCACGGCCAATCTAATACAATTTCACGTATTTTGTGTTGCAATTAATGTTTGGTTTGAATCACCACTAACTCACAAATTAAAGCAGTTAGGTATAGGGAATGCTTAAGAAATTAAAAAGTACCATAAAATAACATTTCATTACAATACTAAAATACAGGGTGTTCCATTTAAGAAAACTCAGAAAATACTCATTCCGGGTTTCGACCAACCCTGTATACTAAAATGAAAAATTTAACTATACCAATAATTCATAACAATAGTAGACTATACTAAAAATGATTTAAATATAAATAGAGTTTATTATGTCAAACTACTACAAGCCTACAGGGTGTGAATATTGCTACGAAATTAATAAGAAAACGTAATTATCTTTTAACTTACCCTGTATAATGTTACAAAACCTCATATTTTAAGAAAGAAGAAATTGAGGAGAATCCAAAAATGTAAAAATATACAGGGTGTCCCATTAAAAAAAACGAAGCTATAAGCAACTTCCGGTATAACCGGAAGTACTGAATAGATGAAAATATTTTCGTTAAATAGTTCACACCTCAAAACTCCTGTATTCCAATTTTCATGATTTTCTTTCCTATAGTTCTCGAGATATTTCTAATAGGCCCTTTATCTGCCTCACCCTGTATATGTGTAAAAAAATATAAAACATAAATTTGTATTTTTGCTTGTATTCACACAAACGAAGAAACTACTAACCGAGAAAACGGCACTTTTCGTAATTCCAGTCCAATTTCATGAAGAGTCGTAAATTTTATTCTGGCATTTATATGTGTTTTTTAAAGAGTATTTCATCATCAAATACGTTAGCTTAATTACTTTTTATAACTTCGCGCAATATGAATTTATGTATGAGAAAGTCCGTGCATGACGCTCTGTTTAAAATCTCCCTAAAATCATAAATTCTTTGTGCTTAAACTCCCGGCGAACTCCTACAAATAAGGCTTTAAAAAATGTTGCAATTGGCCATAAAACGTTCAAGTTATTAGCAATAAAAATGTGTCGTTTTGCGTGTGTTGATACTCATAATGATTAAGTTAGTATCCGATATTAATTTTGTTTAGTACTTAATGGTTGCGGACTGACCTAATTTTTATTACTCTGCTTGTGTCCGTTTTTTCGGCTAGATTTTTTTTAAAGAAAAAATGCCTAATGCCATATTTACACTTAACAAGTCTACTGGCTGAAAGTACTGGCGGCCACTAAACTTGCCATGTGTAAACAGCACGAAAGTGCACTTGCTACTTGTCGGAAACGACTGCTAGAAGTTGACAGACCAGCTAGCTTACTTGCCGCTGACCTGCTATAATTTGTTGTGTAGAAATACTGCAAGAAAGCTAAACTATCACCAGTAGCAATATATATCTTACTTTTACTTACATTTGAGAAACCTATCATGGGTCTAGATTCAAAACGGGATATTTCCACTTTATGTCATTTCGAGTAAACTGAAAAAAAAACAATTTACAACTTTAAATTTCTGTTCCCAATCTCAAACTGGAGGAAAAGTTTACTTTTGCATCTGAACCAATTCTTTCACACTGAATTGCTATTAGGAACTGTCCAATTTTGCTCTTTATCAAATTGTTAATATATGGATCTTTATTCACAGATTACAGAGGTGTATTCAACTAATTTTAACCAAAAAGTGGAAATGTCCGGTTTTGCATCTAGACCCCTCATATGACTTCTCATCCATGTTGCACACATTGTAAGTTTAGGTTAAATCAGTTTTAATAGTTCTTAAAACTTTTGGTAATCGAAAATCATAAAATTCCTGTAATAATGGAGGTCTTCAACTGCTATCTTTTTTATTGGTCGTTTTGACCTATCTTAAGTATTTCTACGCCTTATGCAATATCTAATATAAACTTGTTTTCCCTGTTTTGGCACACTACCGCACCTCAAACCATTATCTGTTCTACCTACTAGCAAGTAAACTTGAAAATATGTAGACGGAAAACCACAAGCAAGTTATGTGGCCGCAAATACTTTCAGCCAGTAAATTTGCCAAGTGTAAATAAGGCTTTAGACAGATAGATAAAATATGGTTTATTGGTAAAGGGCGGTACACATGAAGCCAGCAAGAAAGCAAGTAAAGTGTGTAGGTTACTTGCCTTTTGTAAACGTTTACTTGAGTCATATTTTATGGAAAGGAGAGTATACTTTCTTTGCTAAATACCGGTCCTTGTGAGATTAATACTTATCGGAGGGGCCGCAGACGTTCGGACACAATTAGCGTCTCTTTGCAAAGACAATGACGTCGACTTTGCAAAGTAACAAGACATTTAGTCAACACACACTCTACACTAGGTATCTGATTGCAAAATCAACTGTACCATGACAATGGCCATTAGTTGAGAGGCATTAAGGGGATAGGAGCAAACTTTCGGCTCCAATGATATTTAAATGAATCCTTTCCAGTCAGATGATCTCATTTTGATGATCTCGTTTTGATGATCTCTAGTTTCTAATGTCGTACTCTTTTGATAGATAATTTCTTCTGTCTTTTTGATAGAAGGTCCTGAAATGCAACCTGTAGGTCCTGAAAAGAACCACAATGATAAATAAATTAGAAGCATTCGAATCGTGATGCTATTGACGAATCCTAAAGATATCGTGGATTTCGCACACTTCCAATGCAGATGTTCTCCAAATGATGAATTCAGAACGTCTGCTCATAAACATCATAAAGAGGAGAAAAACAGAAAACTTCGGCCATATAATTAGAGGACCTCCATCTACTTCGCCTTATAATACAAGGAAAAGTGGAGCGAAAGAGATGGATTGGTCGAAGAAACTTTAACGGTTGAGTAATACTAGACAATGGTGTTGTTCTACGATAGAAGAATTATTTCGCGCAGCAGCCGATAGAAAAAGGTTTCAGGAACTTGTAAACTAATGTGTACATCTCCATACCATTGAGAATTTTACTACACATAATTGCTGTGCAAAGAAAGAAAAAGTAGGGATAGCCATAAAATATTTGCGCCTACGCTCTTGCTAAATAAAAAAATAAAATACTTGATGGATTCGACCGTTACTTGATGGAAGTTCATTTTATCTAACAATAAAACACTGAAAACGTTTGTCTTCTATACTTCCACAAAATTTATTACAACTATGTGACTACAACTGTTTCGGCAGAGCGCCTTTCTCAAGTGATTTAAATTACTATGGGTTTGTCTTTTTAAAGTCTTTAACTGAAGAGGTTGAGGAGTGGGGAGCTGTTTGTCTCGAGTTAGTCATTCAGAATTATATCTGTATTTTTCAATTTATTAATTTTCATAGATCATAATAAAATAGCTTAAGTCCTTTATTTTGAATACGCAGAATTTGAAACTGTTCATTAAAAGAATGATTATGATCTAGAAGGTGAAATTCGTATGTAGTGTAAGTGTCTGTTTTTCTATTATTGAAAGCCCTTTTGTGTTCTGCTATCCGTTTGTCAAAGGTTCTGCCAGTTTGACCGATGTAAGTTTTCGGACAGTCACCACAAGTTAGCTTGTAAACACCACTATATAGTTGTTTTCTCTTTCGGCTCTTATTGTTCTTAATAAATTTGCTTAAGTTGTTATTAGTTCTTAAAGCTGGTGTTGTTCCATTCTTTTTTATGTATCTGGCTATTTTTGTTGTTATCTAGTCAGTATATGTGATAGAGCAGAAGGTACTGGGTTCTTTCTGTGATGCTGGATAGATTAATTTCATGGCTTTCGTATGGAGTTTTTGGTTTAAAATTTTGTTAATTGTTTGTTGGTTATAGCCATTGTTTACTGCTATTTGTTTAATGATGTTCGGTTATATCTTGAAGTTATTTTTTACATGGGAATTTCTGTCAGCCTATGTATCATGCTATGGTAGGCTGCTAATTTGTGTTGTGTAGGATGGGATGATGAATAATTGTGTATAGTTGTGTCAGTATGGGTAGGTTTATAATATACGGAGAAGTCAGGTTTGTTGTGTATTCTGGTAATTGTTACATCTAGAAAGTTTATGAACTTTTTCTGTTCGGTTTCCATTGTAAACTCAATATTACTATGAAGTGAATTAATGTATGATAGTAATTGGTCAAGTTGCCTGTTAGTTCCTGTAAAGCATACTAGTATATCATCCACGTATCTCCATTAATATAGGAACTGTTACCAACAACCAATAAGGCCTGTAGTCTTTTTATACAGCTCCGTCATATAAACTTTCAAAAAACTGTCAGATAGTATTACAGAATACACTTTTTCACCTAAATTCACCGCAAAAAATACACTAGAACTAGTTAATAAAATAGAACATTTTCAATTGCCCAACAACTCCAGACTAATCTAATTTGACGTAAAAAATCTTTTTCCTAGTACTCCTTCTACAGAAACTTTTGTTTCAGTTAAAAATATTTTAGACCATAATAGTACAAATCCGATCATTGCATCTGAAATTTTACACCTTCTTGAAATTTGCATAAATCAAGACTATTTTGAATTCAATAATCAAATATACACAAACAACAGTGAAGAAATTAGTATGGGTAATCCTCTAAGCCCATTGCTATCAGATATTTATGAACCAGCTTGAAAAAACAATTTCTAAACATCCCGTATTTAAACAGTTCTTATATTGGTGGAGATACGTGGATGATATACTAGTATGCTTTACAGGAACTAACAGGCAATTTGACCAATTTCAATCATACATTAATTATTCACTTCATAGTAATATTGAGTTTACAATAGAAACCGAACAGAATAAGCCCATAAACTTTCTAGATGTAACAATTACCAGACTACACAACAAAGATGAGTTCTCCGTATGTCATAAACCTACCCATACTGACACAACTATACACAATTCATGATCCCATCCTACACAACACAAATGAGTAGCCTACCATAGCATGATACATAGACTGACAGAAATTCATAATATGTCAAAAAATAACTTCGAGATAGAACTGAACATCATTAAACAAAAATAGCAGTAAACGATGGCAATAACGAACAAACAATTAACAAAATTTTAAACCAAAACTCCATAAGAAAGTCCTGAAATTAGTCTATCCACCACCCCAGAAAAAACCCAGTACCTTCTGCTCTATCACATGTATTGGCAATATAACAACAAAAATAGCCAGATACATAAAAAAGAAAGAAATAACACCAGCTTTCAGAACTGATAACAACTTAAACAAATATATTCAGAACAATAAGATCAGAAAGAGAAAACAACTGCAGAGTGGTGTTTACAAACTAACTTGTGGTGGCTGTCCGAAAACTTACATCGGTCAAACTGGCAGAACCTTTGACAAACGGATAGCAGAACACAAAAGGGCTTTTAACAATAGAAAAACAGTCACTTCTACATACGCACTTCACCTTCTAGATCATAATCATTATTTTAATGAACAGTTTCAAATTCTGCACATTTAAAATAAAGGCCTTAAGCTATCTTTATTAGAATCCATGGAAATTAATAAATTGAAAAATACAGATTATTCTGAATGACCAACTCGAGACAAACAGCTCCCCACTCCTCAACCTCTTCAGTTAAAGACTTTAAAAAGACAAACCCATAGTAATCTAAATCACTTGAGAAAGGCACTCTGCCGAAACAGCTGTAGTCACATAGTTGTAATAAATTTTGTGGAAGTATAGAAAACAAACGTTTTCAGTGTTTTATTCTTAAATAAAATATTGTTTATCTATAGCAGGGGTGGGCAAAAGCCGGCCCGCGGGCCGGATCCGGCCCTTTTGCTTACTTTATCCGGCCCGTTGAGAAATCCCGCAAGCAATTTTTTAACGGCATAGGCGCAATGCTTTTTAAATGCATTCATTTTTTTTTCGATTCCTGAGAAAACTAATACTTAAGTATTTTTGGAAAATTTAAACGCTGAATGAAATATTACATTATTGCCGAGGGCCGAAAGTCCCATAAAACTTCTATAATGTTTATTTTAATAAGTCACAGGGGTGAAAAAAAAAGAGAAAATTTAATGTGTTTTTTAATTTCAAATATCTCATTCAAAAGAAAGTGTTTGTTTATTCTAAGAGATTTTCGGCCCTCGGTAATAATGTAATCTTTCATTCTGCTTTTAAATTTTTCAAAAATAGTTTTCTCAGGATTCGAAAAAAAGGTATGCATTTAAAAAGCATTGGTCCGAAATTTTGCGCCCCCGCTCTTCAACTCTTTTATGCGATTTTGTTGAAATCAACAGTATTATTGTTCGTAGTGTTCAATGAAATGAATCTCTATCTTCTGCTTTTCTTAAAAGCATCTATGTTTAACCCGGTCCAGGCGCGAATGTTTTTCGGCCAGGGTATTTGTCGTCTACCAGGGCCCTTTTCTTTCGATTTTACCCTTTATAATCAGCGGCTGCAACAACTTACAACGTACTTATCATTTCTAAATATGTGCCCTTTCTCCTTGCTGTCTTTCTCCTTTTAATGATTTCTCACCATTTCATTCGTAATATGATCGGTCCATGGTATTTTCAAAATTCTTCTAAAAAGCTATATCTCAAAAGCTTCCAGCTTTCTCATTAAGTCAGCATTAACAATCGAATAAACGAGAATAGAGTAGACTTACCATTTTTATTATTATCCCGGTTTTTTATAGGGTTCTCTGCCTTCCGGTTCCCAGTTTCCAGCTTCGTTCATCCGTCGTTGCGTTCGCCAGGGTGAAGGTTCCTTTTTGACATTACCTTCTGAATGCCACACAGCTAGGATTGTTTCGGCCCTCCTCTCTTGTTTTCCTTGGCGTCAATTTTAAAATTTGTTTTGGCAGCCTTTCGTCGTCCATTCTTTCTACATGACCATGCCAGATCAGTTGTCTCCTTTGAATTTCGTTGATGATGGTTGACGTGACATAACGTTTTACCATTCGATATCAGATTTGCAGATTTAATCTTTGGTTACTCAGAAATTTCCTTTATGTTCATAAAGGCTGCTCTTGAATTTCTGAATTTCATTTTTTATCTGGATCCTTGTTATGGCTTAATAATAATATAATGGACCACATTAAAAACTTCGTAATTTTACTGGGAACAAATGGTTCGCATGTACACCCACACCCAACTATGACAATTTATTATTAGTATTATCTATTATTAACAGTCAAATGTCTTTGTCGAAATTCTTTAAAATGATACTTATAGTATTGTTGTCAAAAAAATTTCTTGGGCAGAGAAAAACATCCACCAAAAACATTAGCGTGTGCGCAGCGTACATACTGGGTATGTTATAGGTCTCCGGCCTTTTAAAAATTTCATTTTGGCCCGCGCTTAAAAGTATTTGCCCACCCCTGATCTATAGTCTTTTCCTATAGCGACTAAGAGAATTTTCAGTAAAGATTAGCAAGCAAGTTACATTTGAAAATAGCTAATAAGTAAGCAATAAAATGCTTAACGAGTCTATTATTTATGCTAATTGGTGAATGAATTAATTAGCAATACACTTCATGTTCTCCCTAATCTGGCGAGCTGAAACCCTCTGAGAACGGCTTGACAAGCCATAATTATGACAAAGGTGTTTACATGGTGCAGTTAGCCAAAATACATAAATCATTAACAGAATTACTATGCCATAAAGATCACTTAACGTTTAATTAAATGCTGGCTGCCCAAGACCGAAGCCGAAAGGCCATTATTTGCGGATTACTGTAGCGGATTAATTTATTTAATTGGTTTTTAAAAACACTATGTCTCTAGGAGAATAAATGTTAAACATAATGGAAAATTAGAAACAGCTATAGGTTTACTAAAATTATAATAAAAAAAATTAAGTACTAGAATATAAAAAATTAGGTACAAACAACAGTTGTTACTAGTTACAATTACTATAGTTCAGTCATTTGGTCGAAAAAAGGGAGTTACCTGGAAAGTTTTCCCAGAGTTTTGAAAATTGGTTATTTTAGGGATTTTGGTATGCTCCTTTTGAATTCCAACTTTGCTACCTACCTTTTAGTGCATCTGATAAGTGAAAAAATTGTGCATTTAATGATAGAAGTATATAATTTGGACCACATATACTACACCTATAAAGGTTCAAATTTAAATATGAGGCCATCTCAGATTTTGCCTTTTACAAAAATGGTGGGCATTCAAAATGGCGACTATACATATGTGACTAATAGCACGATAACTTTTGAACGAGACGTCAGATTTCAACCAAATTTGGTATATAGGTTCTTTTCTTGATCTGTAAGGTCGAGGTTTTCAACTGGAAGAATCGGTTTACCAGAAGATGTGTTTTTCGTGGTTTTTATGTAAAAATATGTTGTTTTTTTTTCAATTCTTTCACCCTGTATGTATTAATTTTTCAAAAAGTTAATACCGCCATTGAAAAGAGCGTAAAAATATTTTTTAGGAAATATTTTGAACTTGTTAATTACCATTTAATAAATGCATAACGTATCTTTACATATATACCTATGTGCGGCAGATTCGGGCAAATATTATAAGAATTATTGTGCATTTAATGGTAGAAGCATATAATTTGGACCATATATACTACACATATAAAAGTTCCAATTTAGATATAAGGCCATCTCCGTTTTTGTTCCTCTTACAAAAATGGCGGGCATTTAAAATGGCGACTATACATATGTGACTAATAGCACGAAAACTTTTGAACGAGATATCAGATTTTAACCAAATTTGGTATATAGTTTCTTTTTTTTTATGAATAATATCAAGGTTTTGAACCGGAAGAATCGTTTTAACAGAATTTGTGTTTTTACTGTTTTTTATATAAAAATATGTTGTTTCTTTTTAAATTCTTTCACCCTGTATATATAAAGATTTTAAAAAGGTAATACCGCCATTGAAAAGAGTGTAAAAATACTTTTTAGAAAATATTTTGAACTTTTTAGTTATGTTAATTACCATTTAATAAATGCATAACGTATATTCACATGTACCTATGGGCGGCAGATTCATTTTGAATGCCCGCAATTTTTGTAAAAGACAAAATCTGAGAAGGCTTTATAGCTAAATTTGAATCACTGAATGTGTAGTATGTGTGGTTCAAATTCTTATATTATTATTTGCTCGAATCTGCCGCACATAGGTACCTACAGTCGGAAAAATTAAAGAATACCCATGAACGAACATATAAAACACGCTGTATTTTCCTGTCACCGTGTTACAAAGAAAATTATCCAGTGCAAGTACATGTAACAATAATTACTACATGTACTTGCGCTGGCCAATTTTTTGTGTGACACGGTGACAGGAAAATACAGCGTGTTTTATATGTTCGTCCATGGGTATTCTTTCATTTTTCCGACTGTATGTACATGTGAAGATATGTTATCCATTTATTAAATGGTAATTAATATAACTAAAGAGTCCAAATTATTTCCTACAAAATATTTTTACCCTCTTTTCAACGCCGGTATTACCTTTTTGAAAAATTAATATATACAGGGTGAAAGAATTGAAAAAATAAACAACATACCTATTTTTACAAAAAATTAGGAAAAACACAACTTCTGGTAAACCGATTTTTCCGGTTCAAGAGCTCTATCTTACACATCAAAAGAAGAACCTATATATTACATTTGAAATCGGACTTTTCGTTCAAAAGTTATCGTGCTATTAGTCACATATGTATAGTCGCCATTTTGAATGCCCGCCTTTTTTTGTAAAAGACAAAATCTGAGATGGCCTCATATCAAAATTTAAACCTTTGTATGTGTAGTATATGTGGTCCAAATTATATGCTTCTACCATTAAATACACAATAATTCTTATAATATTTGCACGAATCTGCCGCACATAGGTACAGGTGAAGGTAAGTTATGCATTTATTACATGGTAATTAACATAACTAAAAAGTTTAAAATATTTGCTAAAAAATATTTTTACGCTCTTTTCAATGCCGGTATTACTTTTTTGAAAAATTAATATATACAGGGTGAAAGAATTAAAAAAAAACAACATATTTTTACATAAAAAATTAGAAAAAATAACTTCTGGTAAACCGATTCTTCCGGTTCAGGAGCTCTATCTTATACATCAAAAAAAGAACTTATACACCAAATTTGGTTGAAGTCAGACTTTTCTTTTAAAAGTTATCGTGCTATTAGTCACATATGTATCGTCGCCATTTTGAATGCCCGCCATTTTTGTAAAAGGTAAAATCTGAGATGGCGTCATATCTAATTTTGAACCTTTATATGTGTAGCATATGTGGTCCAAATTGTATGATTCTATCATTAAATGCACAAATCTTATAATATTTGCACGAATCTGCCGCACTATTTGCTAGACATATTGAAAAAAAGGCACCTAATTAAAGATTTTTCGGAATATCTCCTTTCCGTCTCATTTCACGAAACAAACATTTATGTACAAAATTAAACTAGAAAGAATTTCGTGAATAGTATTTGCGTACTAGCGTCAGAAAATATGAGTAATCTACACCACAATGTGTTTTTCGTATATTTTTCTAAAATATTCTACTATTGCCGCCGGTATTATTCCTTTTCAGTCAGATGATCTCATTTTGATGATCTCTAGTTCCTGATGTCGTACTCTTTTGATAGATAATTTCTTCCATCTATTTGATAGAAGGTCCTGGAATGCTATGTGTGATCTATAATATTGTATTGTTGGGAAACGTGACCGTTAAGAAACACAATTATAAATAAATTAGAAGCATTCGAATTGTAGTGCTATCGACGAATCCTAAAGATATCATGGATTTCGCACACTTCCATTGCAGATGTTCTCCAAATGATGAATTCAGAACGTCTGCTCATAAACATCATAAAGAGGAGAAAAACAAAATACTTCGACTATATAATTAGAGGATCTCCATCTACTTCGCCTTATAACACAAGGTAAAGTGGAACGAAAGAGATGGATTGGTCGAAAGAAACATTCACGGTTGAGTAATACTAGACAATGGTGTGGTTCCACGATAGAAGAATTATTTCGCGCAGCAGCAAAAAATGGAAATATTATAATGGAGACAGAACTTAAACTACGACGATGAAAAGAGTACATCGAGGAACTATTATTTCATGACCAGAGAGAAGCTAGTACATCCGCAGATAGCCAAACCGGAGATGTGGGCCCAGAAATAACCAAATCAAAGGTTAGTCAGGCAATAGACTCTATGAAAACTAATAAATCTGCTGGTCTAGATGAATTACCTAGCGAGCTGATAAAGTTGGTCACCGAGAAAAACCTGGACATAATGGTAGAACTGTTCACCGCTATCTATACTACCGGACCTAGAGAAATGTTGACATCAGCATTTGTGTGTTTGCCAAAGAAAGTGAATGCCAAAGAATGCAGTGACTTACTGGTGAAGCGTTCATGTAACCACTGTTACCATTGGTAACAGTTAAAAATCTTGCAAATAAATATTTTATGACGATGAATAATTCCATTTATCTATATTTTTACCAACAGATATATATTATTATATTATGTATTAATAGTACCTAATTCAGTAAATAGCCAACTACTCGTAGACACACGAAAATATTGGCGAGTTTATTTGACTCAGTTGCACTTTATTATATTCTGTTACCAGTCTCATTTTTGGTTACAATGAATGGTTATCTCGCTGTCGCTCGGTGGTCTCGGGACCGGCTAGTGTCTGAAAATTTTGAAAGAGCGACGGGCGTAAGCGCGCTGTGTATATCAGTAGGGCTGTTACCAGATTTAAATTTGGTTACAGTACCTATAAAAAGTGTGCGTGCAGTTCACCATGGATGAGTGTCGCTGCGTAATCGATCAACTACTTGAAAAGTAATTCTGATTAAAGAAAAAAAAAAGAGATTATTGAAAATGAAAGACCTATTTTAAACAATTTAAAACAGGAATCGAAAAAAGTAGTTCGATATTTTAAAATTAGTTGGTACAGTGAAAATCCTTGGTAATGCGGTTGAAAGAAAAATAGACTGTATTTCTGGCCATGTCTTCTGGTTTCTACAGAAATAGGTCGACCAGGTTCGCGATTTAAATAGTTTTAGAGTTTTAAAAAAGATATATGAAATTTCTCCGTTACCTACATGTAAAATGTATACCCAATTTGATTCAGTTTGGCAAAACAAGAATCGAAAGTTCTCTTAACCAAGCTGTTAAAGAAAATATTGCTAAACATAATGAGTTTGTTAAAAAAAGAGATAGGTGTACCTTTAGCTCATTTATAATAGATACCGTATGTTTTTTGGCCAAAAAAAATTAGCATTTCGTGGTCATTTTGAGGGCGACGGCTCTGCCATTCGAGGCAATTACAGGGAATTGTTAACATTAATTGCCAAAAAAGATAAAAAATTTTGCCAACATCTAGAAACATCAACCAATTTTTCGAAAGTTTCAAGTGATATACAAAATGATATTATTGAAGCTATATATATATATATACATTTAGCCATATCTTCATTTTTTTTAAATAAGATTTTTTGCATCTGTTTTTGGTAACACTTTAGAAAAAGTCACGCGTCGCCACTGCAGTGACTACCGAACCATAAGTTCAATGTCACATACCTTGAAAATTCTGCTGAAAATTATCCATGTCAGAATACACTCTAAACTGGAGCTGGATATTAGTGACACTCCATATGGGTTCCGCAATGGTATGGGTACCAGAGAGGCATTATTCTCCTTTAACGTGCTGACACAGAGATGTTTGGATGTTAACCGTCCTCTTTACGTCTGTTTTATAGACGACAATAAGGCGTTTGATAAAGTAAAACATGATCGACTCATGGAAATTCTGAAAACTAAAAAGCTAGATGAAAGAAATTTAAGACTAATGACACACCTCTATTACAATCAGCGAGCAGTAGTAAGAATTGAAAAAGAAACATCTGAAGAAATTGAAATAAAGAGAGGAGTCAGGCAAGGCTGCATTCTATCACCTCTATTATTTAACGCTTATTCTGCAGAGGTAATGCGAGAAACTCTGGAAGATGAAACAGTCGGCATAAGAGTAAATGGAGTTTTAGTTAACAACATCAGATATGCAGATGATATAGTAACAATAGCAATAGCTGATAGTTTACAAGACCTGCAAAGACTTATGAGTAAAATAGTAAGGTGTAGTAGGGAGTACGGCTCTAAATATCAAAAAGACGAAGTTTATGAAAATTAGTAAAAACAACCATAATACTAACGAAATCTTGATAGTAGAGGGCCAGCAGATCGAAAGAGTAAAAAAGTACACTTACCTAGGAACACTTATAATAGAAACTAATGACTACACTGCAGAAATCAAAGTCAGAATCGAAAAAGCACGTTCTAATTTTATGAAAATGAAAAAGGTCCTATTTAGCAAAGACTTAGCATTAGTTCTTAAAGTACGCCTAACAAAATGTTACGTATACAGTGTACTATATCATGGAGTGGAATCATGGACATTAAATATAGATATAATGAGACGACTTAACGCCTTTGAAATGTGGACCTATAGAAGAACTATGAGGGTTTTCTGGGTAGATAGAGTTACGAACAACAAAGTACTGAGAATAATAGGTAAAGAGAAGGAAGTTGAACTTACAATTAAAGAAAGAAAACTACAGTATCTCGGACATTTGATGCGGGGCGAGAGGTATGTCATCCTGCGACTCATAATGCAGGGAAAGGTAGATGGCAGAAGAAGCACCGGAAGAAGACGAATTTCATGGCTGAATAACCTGAGAGAATGGTTTGGGTGCAGCTCAAAACAACTATTTAGAGCTACTGCCTCAAAAATTAAAATAGCTATGATGATTTCCAACCTCCGTAGCGGAGATGGCACCTGAAGAAGAAGCAGCAGCCGATAGAAAAAGGTTTCACGAACTTGTAAACAAAATGACGGCCAACGTCTTAATACGGACACGGCACCTAAACAAGAAGAAGAAGTTTCTTCTAAGTGGAACTGAAAACTCCGAAAGTAGCTTCTTTGTCAATGTTTATAATTTTTGGAGTTATACTTCTTTAGGCAAGAGGGCGAATTTTTATTTTCCCGGGCGTATGCGCACACCGACAGTATGGTAATAGTCGCTCAAACGTTATACGGGATCTGATTGGGAGTTAAAATCATCTGTCAATAATTGTTCAATATTGTTTATTAGTTTTTATTGTTGTGGTGGCAGAGAAAAAAGTAATTTTATAATTGTAGTGACTTTTTAAATAGTTTTTAAAAGTGACAAGTACGTAATAATTGTAAATGTTTCAGTATCCTAATAGAAAATTACATAGATACGTACCTATTTGGAAAATTTAAAATGAATCTACCAAAATAGTATGTAATGCTTTGGTTTACATAATTTGATTACCATCAAAATTTCTACCAATATTCATCTAATAATATACTGTCATTCCACAAAATATTCCTTTAATTCCACAAAAATCAAACTAATTTGATTAAATTCATATAAGTAATAGGGCTTTTCATTCACAGCCATTTGTTTCGAGCGTCTGTCATGTGTCACGTAATATTAATATATCTACGTCGTACGTTATTGGTATATACCAATGATACAAACCAAAGACGTAGGACGTAGATATATTAATATTATGTGACACATGACAGAAGCTCGAAACAAATGACAATCGATGAAAAGTCCTATAAACAACTGTCAAAAAGTTTATGGTGTAAACGTTCAGTTGGTGTATATTCCCACATGACAGATACGCGAAGGTGGCGCAATGGGAAAGCACTTCGATTTTCGATCGGCGGGATCGACGGGAAGCGGTTTCGATCCCCAATGCAAGTTACTATTTTTTAAAATTTTTTTTATATATTTTATGATTGTAACTATATTATTATATAATTTTTTTCAGAAAATACGTATTTATTTAAAATTTTTGGCAACAGTTATTGTTCAGAAATCATTTCTTTGTGGCATTTTTCAGTGTGTTTGTGTGTGTTTTATTCTTTAAATTTTTAAATTTTTGGCATTGTTTTAATAAAATTTTTTGGAAAGTAGTAAGGATTAAAATTATTTTAATAGTTAAATTAAATATATATATATAAACTATTTAAAGTATATTGAATTCGTTGAAATCATTTAATAGAAGTATAACTTCTTACGTGCGTACAAAGTACACACATTCTTTTTTTATATATATTTATCATAACAGTGATTTCGGTTTCATTGGCCAATAGGTCGTTGATATTGCCTCTAATTTCACTGTAATTAATTGTTTTTTTTTTTCATTCCCAAGAGTGTCTCCTTTGTGTCTCGATGATACATTTCCATATTTATCTTTTTCGCGGTAATGCCGCTTCGGAAATAATAGAGCAATGTCACGCTAGGAAAATAATTGCAGCGTGGTTCTGCAGGTGGCGCAGCCGTTTTTAATTCCATATACATCGAGCAATAATTTAATGATGATATATCACTTACACGCCATAATTTCGGGATTACGATAAATTTCCCCTAGAATCAAACCGCTTTGCTGTATAATGCACTCTCATAATCAGCAAATAATATAATTAAAGTCAAAATGGTGTATAAATCACGTCGTTGTCCGGCAATATTGCGTGTGCTATCGCAGACATTGAGGCTGCAGTTACACGAAGAAAACTATTTTGGTGGGTTCGGGTGGTTATATAATTGAGTAGTTTGCTGTAAGGAGGATGCAGCTCCATATTTAGACCGTTTTGGATGGAAACTTATGCTATGTTAAAAAAAATGGCGAATTGACTGGTATAAGAACGATGCAGATCCGATAATAAATAAAAGAATTATACCTTTTTATGGATCTGCCTCCTCAGTCATTTGGTGCAAGAAGGGTGCAGCTCTAGACTTGCATCCTTTTTGCACTAAACGATTGTGAATGTTCGGTGATTTTCGTGGAATGAAATAAAGAAGATGCATCAACTCTATTTGGAACTTTACAACCAGAAAGTGTTAGCAATCCTAAATATAACCCCAAAGTTCCCTATGACTTCTACTATCGATACTTCAAAGAAAACTTCAACTACAAGTTTGGCTCACCTCGCTCAGATACGTGCAAAAAATTGATGTCTTGCATAACAAACTCAAAGATATGACCCTCGATGAAAATGAAAGAAAAGTTTTAGCAGCGGAAAAGAAGTTGCATTAAATTAAGGCCGTTTTTGTTTTTCAAGGAGCTGAAAGAGAAAACCACATTGTGTAAGCATAGGGACCAGTTTTGAACATATAACTTCTGCGTCCATTCTGGTAAGACAACTCAATCACACTTTTATATGTATGCTGAAACTACTGCTCGAAAGTGACCAAACGAGGTAGTGTCATTCTGGTACCACCACATAAAAAATATACTTCCTAAAAATGTTATCTTTTCTCCGATAACGCTGCTCCGCACAACAAAAACTGAGTAATGATTCAGTTTCTGCATTTGCTGGTGAGAACTAGGTCTATTGACAAGATATGGCTATGTCCTGAGCCAGGACATAGCTTTCTTCCCTGTAATCGCTGCTTTGGAGTTATTGAAAAGTTTTTAAGGAAGAAGGACTAGGTTTTTAGCCCCCAACAATATGTTGATTTTGTTAAACAATCATCCAAACAGTTTATTTCCATTCTGGTAAAACAAAATATGATCCTGAACTTTAGTGGTCACTATGAAGGACATTTTAAAAAAGTTATCTCAGATGCAGAAAAGGAAAGATTCCAGATTTCCAAATACCGAATTTTCCAGTGCAGCAATGAACATTTAGATGGTATTAAAGTCAGTATATCTACTGGCCTTCCGAGTTTTCACTTATTCCAAATCTTGAGAAACCTTGATAGCGACCTCTCAGTTTCTTCTGATATTCCTGTCTATTGCAAACATTATACCTGTCAAAAAAACTAAATATGCAGATGTTATGCAGTTGGCAACACGATTCGTTCCTATGGACCAAATGGCTTTATACACCCGCCTCACAAGTAATGCAGTCATGGCAGAAAACCACAAACCCGAATCTTCTGGAACGGATGATGACTACCAGGTAGATGAATGAAGGATGTGTTTGCCCATGTGTTTAATGTTTTATTTTTTTTTCTGAATGCTATTTTTTGACACCAACCTGTTACTTTTTACTAGAGTCGAACCTGCTTATTAGAGTACCGGTTATAAGAATATCACGGTTTATGGAATATAAATTCGAGGTCCCGAAACGTTTCCATTTACTCCTTAATAAATTTATCCGTTTATAGGATTACGTTTCATTAAAATAATACCGTTTAATCGAATATTATTCAGGTCAATGAATAAATTTTTACCTATAATTTCTTAAAAATTATGTCTGGTATTTTATGTTTTATGTTTTCTCGCCAAGGCCCTCGAAGGCCTGTAGTGCTGTTATGTATATTTTGGGTTTGTCAGGTAATAATACTTTATTACTACTGTTTATAAGTACCAATTCAATCGATCGCCGACAAAGGTCGGCGTGCCGCGTATTTTACAGGTCGTAAAATGATTTCATATTTTTGTCTACTAATTTCTATACCTACTTACCATATTATTACCACCGACTTGCTTGTTATAAAAGTTTTAGAAACAGTTAATCGGCCATCATAACCGTATGTAATATTATAGCAAGTTTTATGGAGGGCCAATCCAATGTAATTTTTTCTAATTTTTTAAATTTAGAACAAGTGACTAGTATTTTATGTAACAAAACAAAACAAGCTTTTTACCCATATTATTTTTCAAGACAAAATAATAAGAAAATATTTACATATCTATATATTGCATAGGTATATTTCGTTTAATTAATACATATACATCTTCGGTACACTTATTTCGGCTAGCCACCAATGCTCGGTTATTAAAATATCCCGGTTATAAGAATATTTTTGATCGGCATGAAGGCTATTCCAATAAGCGGGGTCAACTGTAATTTTTTCGTATTTGTGTAGTAAGCAAACCATAGTCGTTTGACTGTTGTAACCGAATAAAAGAGTTTTTGCTGGGAATTTTTTTTTCTCAAAAATGGTGGTAAAGAAGCAATATTTCACGTGTTTGGTGCAAAAAAGATGCAAGTCCAACTTTTTTCAATTTTTTTTCTTATTTTTTTCAAAAGTTATCTACTTCAAAATAGTCTCAAATATTGACTAAATCTGTTTGTCATCGATTGATATTATATCTTTCGGGTTAAAATAAAAACTTTTATTAAAAAACAGTTTTTTTAATTTCCCAAACGTTTAACAATTACCAAATATGGAGCTGCATCCTTCTTACAGCAATCTCCTCAATTCAGATAATTTACTAAATTGAAGGGGTGGCTGCAATAACTAGGTAGCTCCAAATTTTAAAATTTGTGGGGAATCAAAAAAAAACCTCCTAAAAATTCAAAGGAGGATTCTCCAGGAGCTGCCCGGTTCTTGCTACAAACCGAAAGCAAGGTAGCTCCAAATATTGTTGCCGGTTATGTGCCGTTATTAAGAGATACCCGTTTGTTGCAGGGAACGATCGGCCGATTTTTTTAAGAGTAAGTGGAGCTGCCTGCTTATTGCAGCCACCCCTTCAATTGTCATTACGCATTATTAGTTAACGCCGTTTTTAGTGATTTAACTTGGTTTTATATTTAGACCCCGTTCTCATGACAAGCGCTTAACGTGCGTTTTAATAACGCGGGATTACAACTACTCGTACATACATTTCACTTGAGACCGTTCACATACTAACGCGCGTTTCAGTCGGTCGTCGATCGCCCAGTTCTTCATGCTCAAGTAGTCTTTTAATTTTTTGTTATTGAGATGCACTAAGTCTCTTAATTACCTCTGACTTTAATTTTACGTACCTCTCTATATTGTGGTGGTGACACAATGATGTCCCTAACTTCTGATATGTACACTGTTTCGAGATTATCAACTATGTAGTTAAATTTTGTTGCGTCACTTGTTATATTTGCAAGTGTAAATTGGATTTCCACTTGCAGGAACCAAATTTCAGGATTCTTGGGCCAAAACGGTGAGATTTTAACTGAAATCCGATCAACTGAAACACTGTTATCCTGAAGCACTGAAGCACTGTTGTTGGTACTGGTACTGTCCGTCATTTTCGATGCTCACTGTATTTAAAAAACCGGCAAAAGTATATTATTAGCACTAATTTGTTAAATTTTCGCGGCGTTTTAAATGTTCTCGGGGTCACCAATATTCCGGTAGGTGTGAGTTGACGGAATTAATTAAAAATAATAAAAATAAGTTAACGACGAACAGTAAAATATTTATTTATTTTGGTAACAAAAAGGTGTTTTGCTTAGGTCTCGGAAGAGGGTCGATTGTTAGCGAGAGTCGGGTGTGTCCGCGTGGTTCGCATGCTGTGAAGAGACTGTGAGAAAGCCACAGACGCTTATCTATTTGTGTTTCTACCCTCTGACCAGATGGTCAATAAATTATTTAGATCTGCCCTATAAAAACAGAAACACTTCTGCAGTTTTAAAACGAATGCATGTCGAAAGTGAGTTGTTGACATAATGGTCTGATATGGTAATTAATTTATGGGGACTTCAGTTTGTTAAACTGAACACTATAAAAACATATGGTTAGGGATGCATTTCGTTTCGTAAAACCGTGTTTTTCTTAGCATCTGGTTTGTATATTAACTGTGACTTTTATATGACCCATATTATTTCGTTTTGAGAAAAATTATTAAAATTAAAATTAGCAAAAATAGTAATTAAAGCGTATCGCTATAAAAAATTTTTTAATCAAATTGCCCAAATCGGTATTTTTGGCCCATACAAATTTTTGTTGGGTTTTTGGACTATTCTGGACAAAAAATTCTCTTGTAATTTTTCTCTAGAGTTGATCGTTTTCGAGTTGTAAACAATTTAAAATTGAAAAAAACGAAAAATGTCGATTTTCAAGGCTTGATAAATTGGTTAAAAGTTATTATTATGAAAGTCAGAAAGTGACTAAATCAAAGTTTAAAGCCCCCCTACAAGATCACGAAGAAATTTTTGTCATAATTTTATTACTAAGCTGTTATTTTTAAGTAATAATAATGAGAGCCACTACGTATTGGGCGGCCGTCTATTACTCTGGGCTAATTAGCAAAATTCATGGAAAAGTTATTTACCAGAAATTTTATTGCTGGAATCGATTTATAAGATCCTATATATTAATAATATAGGTATGCAAAGTCCGCAGATAGTGTGCTACTTTTTTTATAAACAAAATGGCGCCGACAACTCGTATTTTTTTCAATAATTGCTCTATAACTTCAAAGATTTTAACATTACAACAAAAACACCCAAATAAAAATTGACCGGAAATAAATTCTTCATAGAGATATGTTTTTCCCGATTTGATCTGACGAAAATTTTCCTCGGAAAATGCGGGTTTTTCCAACAAAAACTCTAATTTTCAAATAAAGTTTTAGGTAAGTAAATATTAATCAATAATTAAATAACTTAGTGACATCAAAGCTTTCTTGGTATAGATTGTAATTCCAGAAGCCGGTGAAAATTAAACGAATATTCTAGCAACAATTCAATTGTTAATTAACAATTTACGATCGTAATAATAACCAAAATTATCATGATACATTGATGAAACTTATAAAGATTATAAAGATGAGATGCTTATTTAATATTTTATCGACAAAATATAAATTTTTCGTTTTTTTGCATAATTATTAAATTTTGAAAAAAAAAAATAGTTATAATACGCTGGTATAATTAGTAAACTACAAAGAAAGGTTATTTACCAGCAATTTCATTGCTGTAATCGAATATTATAATCCTATATATTAATAATATAGGTATGCAAAGTCCGCAGATAGTGTGCTACTTTTTTTATTAACAAAATGGCGCCCCCAAATCGTGTTTTTTTCAATTATTGTTCTATAACTCCGAAGATTTAAATTTTACACCAAAAACACTCAAATAAAAATTTACCCAATTTGATTATACATATAGGCATGTTTTTCCCGATTGGCTCCGACAAGAATTTTCCTTGGAAAATGTGGGTTTTCCCAACAAAATCTCGAATTTTCAAATAAATTTTTTGGGCAAGTAATTATTTATCAATAATTAAATAAATTGGTGAAATAAAAGCTCTCTTGGTATAAATTATAACTGCAGAAGTCGGTGAAAATTAAACGAATATTTTAGCAAAAATTCAATTGTTAATTAACAAATTACAGACGCAATAAAAACCAAAATAATCATGAGACATTGATCAAACTTAGAAAGATTATAAAGATGTGATGCCTATTTAATATTTTGTCGACAAAATATAAATTTTTTATTTTTTTTTGCATAATATTTAAATGTTTAAAAAAAATAGTTATAAACAAATTAACATTTCTCAGAAGTTTTTTATTATATTCTAATTTTAAAAAATACTTAAAATGCGTATTTTAAAGGTCTTGAAAATGAATGCTTCCAAAAAATGTTCCAACCATTTGCAAAAAAGTTATGAAACAGCAAAATAAATATACGATTGTTCCGTTGTTTATAATTTGTTTTAATTGTTTTAAAGCTTAAAAGTAAGTCTGTGGTACAATCTAATTACTCACAAAAAATATCAAATATTAAACCTATTTTAATCAAAGATTAAAATTCCTTTTTTTTTGTAATTTTTAGCGCCAAATTTGGCTTGATACAGAGCCGGAGATGTTCACTCGAAGCGACTGACACGCTTTAAACTCGCGCGAGTTGTGTATGTGGACGGGTATAATACATAATACATAGCTACGGTACTGTATTAGTTTACTTTCACGCGTGTAAATTACAAAAAAATATATTTATAATCTTTAATTAAAATATAACCATTACACTAATAATCATTATTTTTTGTAAGTAATTAGCTTGTACTTTAAACTCAATTTTACGCTTTGAAAGAATTAAAAAAATTATAAATAACGCAGTAATCGTATGTTTACTTTTCTGTTTCATAACTTTTTTGGAAATGGTTGTAAAAAAGTTTTAAAACATTCATTCTCAAGATATTTGAAATACGCATTTTAACTATTTTTTAAAATTAGAATATAATAAAAACTTTCTGATAAACGTTAATTTGTTTATAACTATTTTTTTGAAACATTTAAAGATTATGCAAAAAAATAAAAAAATTATATGTTGTCGACAAAATGTTAAAAAGGCATATCATCTTTTTAAGATTTCAAAGTTTGATCAGTGTATCATAATTATTTTGGTTATTATTGCGACCGTAAATTATTAATTTACATTTGAATTGTTACTAAAATATTCGTTCAATTTTCACCAGCTTCTGCAACTATAATCCAAACTAAGAAGGCTTTTAAGTCACCAAATTATTTAATTATTGGTAGATAATTACTTATCTAAAACTTTATTTGAAAATTAAAGATTTTGTTGGGAAAACCCGGATTTTCCGAGGAAAATTTTCGTCGGAGCAGATCGGAAAAAACATATCTCTATGCAGAATTTAATTGCGGTGGATTTTTATTTGAGTGTTTTTTTTTGTAAAGTTAAAATCTTCGGAGTTATAGAGCAATAATTGAAAAAAACACGATTTTCGGGCGCCATTTTGTTTATAAAAAAAGTAGCGCACTATCTGCGGACTTTGCATACCTATATTATTAATATATATAATCACAAGCTTCGATTCCAGCAATAAAATTGCTGGTAAATAACTTTTCCCAAAAATGGCCTATTCTCCGATAATCAGCCCAGACTATATGGTGAGTGCGAGAAACACTCGCACTCTTATTTACAGCCGCGTCAATACGCTCTTACGGCTTATTGTTAATAATTAAAAATAACAGCTTAGTAATAAATTAATGACACAAATTTCTTCAGGATCATGTGGGGGGGGGGGGGGCTTTAAACTTTGATTTAGTCACTTTCTGACTTCCATAATAATCATTTTTAACCGAGTTATTAAGTCTTCAAAATGGCGATTTTTGCGTTTTTCAATTTTAAATTGCTTATAACTCGAAAACCATCAACTTTGGAGAAAAATTACATGAAACCTTTTTGTCTAGAATGGTCTGAAAAACCTAAAAAAAATTGTCGAGACCAAAAATAATAATTTTTGCAATTTGATTAAAAAAAATTGTTAAAAAAAATTTGGACCACTTTTCTCGTGGGCGACCTCTTGAACCTTATTCTGGGGTGTATTACAAATGTGATTATGTAAAAAAAATTTCATGGGAATATTTTTTCCAACGAACCCGCCGTTTTCGCCTCGTCTATATCGCGTTATCAAATCGCGCCTTAAGCGCATGTCATTTGATGGGGCTCACTTCAGCGGTCCGATAAGTACTCAACCTACAAAATAGAACCAAAAATTTCTGAACTTAGTCTCGTTTTAGCTCGATAGCATTGACCCAGCGATGCTTCAACTTCTTTAACCCGTCTGAAAAATACGTTTTCGCGAGGTCTACAAATTAGGCTTCCGTGGCAGCGATGAACTCCACATTTGACTTAGATTTCGGCCACGTGAATGATATTTACACAAATTTGGAAACAAATATAAGTCACACAGGGCTAAATCTGGAGAATACGGTGGATGGAACAACAGTTCTTAGCCCAATTCGACCAATTTGGCAATCGAACTGGCGGAGGTGTGAGCCGGTGCTTTGTCATAGTGAAAGAGCACTATTTTCTTGGCAAATGGGGTCATTTTTCTAAAATTATGCAAAACTGTCTTTTTCTGTAACCTACTTTAATTTTCTGTGGGCTACACACAAGCGAGTAGGTCCATTTATCTTAGTTATTAAGACTACTGGTGAACACATAAGGCCCGAACCTTCTTCTATGATAGTCATTTATCTTGTCTTTTTTTATATTTCCAACTTCTTTTTTTCTAGCAAATGGTAATCACCGCGATTCTTCACAAATTGGCCTTGCATTTCCAGTATAAATTATATGTCGAACTAGACTAGTAGATTTCTCGGATTCAAAAACGTCGCAATTTTTATGATTGAATTCATTATTTTTTCTAATTATTCATTGATTAAATTAAGGTTAAGTCACTTTGCACTAAAAATACCGGAATATAGTGCGGCAGAGTGGTGCAAATATTATAAGAGTTGTACATTTAAAGATATAAGCATAGAATTTGGACCACATATACTACACATATAGAGGTTCAAAATTAGATATGAGGTCATCTCAGATTTTACCTTTTACAAAAATGCCGGACATTCAAAATGGCGACGATACATATGTGACTAATAGCACGATAACTTTAAAAAAAATCCGACTTCAACCAAATTTGGTATATAAGTCGCTTTGTTATTATGTATCATATCGAACTCTTGAACCGGAAGAATCGGTTTACCAGAAGTTTTGTTTTTCCTGATTTTTTATGTAAAAATATGTTGTTCTTTTTTCAAATCTTTAACCCTGTATTTATTAATTTTTCAAAAAGGTAATACCGGCATTGAAAAGAGCGTAAATATATTTTATAGGAAATATTTTGAACTTTTTAGTCAGTTATGTTAATTACCTTGTAATAAATGCATAACTTATCTTTACATGTACCTACGTGCGGCAGATTCGTGCAAAAATATAAGAATTATTGTGCATTTAATGGTAGAAGCATATAATTTAGACCAGATATACTACACATACAACAGTTCAAATTTGGATATGAGGCCATCTCAGATTTTTGCTTTTACAAAAATGGCGGGCACTCAAAATAGCGACTATAAATATATGAATAATAGCACAATAACTTTTGAGCAAAAAGTCCGATTTCAACCAAATTTGGTATATAGGTTGTTTTTTATGTATGAAATCAAACTCTTGAACCGGAAGAGTCGGTTTACCAAAAGTTCTGTTTTTCCCGATTTTTGAAGTTATACTTCTTTACGGGCGTAATGACGGTGAAATTTTATATGGGAAAACCTAGCGACCGGGCGCATGCGCATTATAACTTTGTTCTGATTGGATGTTCAAATGACATGACAAAAATTATCCAATATGGCAGCTGTGGCACAGCTGTGGGACTGCGTTTGGTTATAATGTATGCTTGTTGCGTTTTAAAATTTGTAGGAAGAGAAACAACAAACAAAAAGTTAGTTAATGGTTATACTGCCTTTTTAAATAGTTTTCATATTATATTTTTGGACTTATTTATATAGAAGAGATGATTGTTTCATGCCAATGTGAAAGCTCATC
The DNA here is from genome assembly GCF_917563875.1 of Diabrotica virgifera virgifera. NCBI lineage: Eukaryota > Metazoa > Arthropoda > Insecta > Coleoptera > Chrysomelidae > Diabrotica > Diabrotica virgifera. The sequence goes on from NC_065443.1 coordinate 276,358,450, forward strand.
AAACTGTGCGTAGTATGAGTGCCGCAGATCTCGCTTATTCAAAGCTAAAGAATCTTTCACTGGTAAGTGTTTTATAAATAGTTGATCAAATTTTGTTATGATATTTGAACATAGCCACTTTGCACGACGCAAGTGATTGCGAAATTTATTAGTCGTTATACGGGCTCCGATACCTACCTTGAACCTACCAAAATATATAAGTAGTATGTAATACTTTTATTTACATAATTTATATTTATATTTACATAATATATTGTCTTCTTACTCTATGTTTTGTTGTATTTTTTCAATTCTAAATCATTTCAATTCAAAATCAAAATAATTTAATTTACATAAGTTAAAAATGTCAAAAGGTTAATCTGTTTAGTTAGACGATCTTCGCACATAATGACAAGCTGTCTCTGTGGCGCAGTTTTAATGCGAGAGAATCCCAATACAACGCAAATACCAGCCGCGTGGTAAGTTGGTTCGAATCCCAATAGAAACTTTTATTTTTTTATTTTTTTTTATACATTTTATGATTGTAAGTATATTTATTATATAATTTTATTTTCAGAAAATACGTATTTAGTTAAAAAATTTTCCGACAATTAATGTTCAGAAATCATTTGTGGCATTTTTAGTGTGTTTGTGTGTGTTTTATTTTTTTATTATTTTAATTTTTGGCACTGTTTTAATAAAAATGTTTGAGAAGTAGTAAGTATAAATTAATTTAATATTTCAATAAAATATAAATAAAAAGTATATTAATTTCGTTTATAATCATATAATCATATAATAGAAGTATAACTTCTTACGTGCGTACAAAGTACACACACATTCTTTTTTTATGTAGAAATATGTTGTTTATTTTTTCAATTCTTTCACCGTGTATGTATTAATTTTTTAAAAAGCAAATACCTCCAATGAAAAGAGCGTAAAAATATTTTTTAGGAAATATTTTGAACTTTTTAGTGATGTTAATTAGTAAAGTACAGGGTGAGATGATCCTAATCCCAAATTTTTATGTAAATCTCTGCAAGCCGAAATTATTCTTTTAGGATAAGTCAATTTTTTATATATAGCTCCAACAAGGGTGGTTGTAAGGGTTGAAATATTATAATATTATATCTTAAAACATAAAACAGTCATTATGTAACTAATAAGAACCAAATGTTTCCAATAATAGTTTAAAATGTTATTTCATAATTTTTTACAATTAGGGGTAGTTTTCATCATTAAAAAACCAAAAGCGTACAACGGCTCAGTATAGGAAATGAATTAGAGGGTGAAATGAGCCCAATCCCAAATTTTTGTACAAATCGAGGCTGGACGAAAAAATTGCGAGATTTTGCTATTTTTCAGTTTCATTTCCTCGACTGCATTGTAGTCTTTTCCTGGCGTGATCCTGAACACAATGCAAAAAGTTTCTGTAGTCTCTGGGTGCTGTATTTATATAAATTTAATCAATTAATTTTTTGCTTAATACCCTGGATTAGCGTGAATTAGGTAACTTAAAACTGTATTCTTTTTCACATATTTTACGCCCTTGAATGAATAAGATGAAAACTAGATACTGCTGTTTCTTTATTTGTCAGATTTGCAAGTTAAACCATATATTTCACACCTACATCCGACATTGCTTTTGATAGAGTTATGGAGGTTTTTATTTTATGTTCCGAATCTAAAAATATCTTACATGATACATTGAGGGTCTCATTCAATTTAAAAACATAGCTTTTAAAATCGCCGTTGCGCGTAATACATCAGAGTAAAATGTCCATTCGAAGTGTCATCCATTATTTATGATGCAATAGAAGTAATGGGAAAACTATTTATGAAATATCCAATAGCATAGCAGCGAATTTCAGTTGTGAATTTAAAATCTTGGATATCGTTAAATATGGACCGGATGTGTTGACTTAATGGCCTAATAATAGCAGCTTCTTATATCCATATGCTTTTCGTTCTATTTTTTTAATATTCAGCTTTCAGTTTATTATTTTTTTGTTTTCACTCGTTTTACAACACTAAAATGTGAAAACTTGGAGTTATTCATGTCAGTCTCTCCGATCGTGAAAACAACACCTCCGTCGGTAGAATAGATATAATTACAAATGAGGTGTCGAATGAAAGCTTATAACTCAAAGATGGTAATAAATACTTGGACTCCCAGAACTGTAACCGATAGTACTTAGTTTAAAGTCGTCGAAATAGTACAATCAATATATTATTCGACGCACCTTGGCAAGACGAGAATAAACATATATTTCCTTTTTAATGATTTATTTAACTCTTTTTATTGTATGCTTTATTTTAGCTCTTTTAGATTTTTTCTGTGGCTTACTATTATTACCCTCCCTTTTTGTCCCATGTTATGTGAATATTGTATTTAATTATATTATTTATTTTTGATTTATTTCTTTATTTTGCCTATAACTTATATTCGTATCTTTTTCTGATGTAGGATTTTTGATAGTTTATTTTTTTATCTCATGTATCACGGGTTTTCAGCTGTTTCACATAATTTTTTGTTTTCTTTCTACCTGTAATTATTTAAGTAACGTATACTCGTATAATAATAATAGAACATTATCGAAAACGTAGAGAACAAAACAAAAATGTGAAGAAACGGTAGAGAACAACAAAATCTGGTAGAAACAGAATATATTATAAAAATAGAAAATTAATCTGGAAAGACACATAAAAAATATATTTAAAAAAATACAAACAATTTTAATATTAAATATTTGAGAAATCGGAAAACATGTGAACAGATAATTTACTAATTATTGGATTATGTCGATTTTTTAGTTTATTGCGGTGTATTTTTTATATTTTTTTTAAGAATCAAAGTCAAACATAGGTAGGTTAGTTAGACCGTAGGTTTACTTAATTTAAAATAGTGCAGCCGTTATTTGAAACAATTTAGCGTTTAACACTAGAATGTCTGGCTTAGCATACCTACCTAGAAAGCCGGAAGGGATCATTTTGGCCCCACGTTCTTTAATAAATTAAAACTCAGTTTAAAGAACTTAAATCAACTCTAGACGGTAGAATCTAATTTTATTTTTTACTTTTATTGTTTAGCACATTCGCTGCCCATCAAAAACATTCGGAACACCATACAATTTGCAGTTTTTGATATTTGCCACACATTGCCTTGTTACAACCGTGGCGATGATTTGAAGTATGATTTCCTTTACAAAATATTTTCAACTGATATTTTTTTCGTTTTTGGATAGTAACAGTGATAGTTGTTGGTAGACCTGGTGTTGCTAGACGTAGTTCCAGATTTCGGGAGACAAGGTATGGAGTCCATAATTCTTCACACAGCCGAAGAATAAACTTACGGAAACTGAGTCTACTTCCAATTATTTCTTTATAAATAATCCATGCATTTATTGCTTCCAAGACAAGAGCATCAAGAGTATGATAAAACACGTACATAGGCCATCGTCTTGAAGTTACTTTTGTAGTATAAAGACGCGTCATTTGGTCCTCTACACCTACACCAACAATTGCATCTTTGTGTTCACTTGTGTTCGTCAACAATTGTATCTTTATTACGTAGATGATCAGTACCAGTATAAGGGTAACCATTTACAATAAACATATATAAATATAATTTTACCCATTCGACAGGAATTTGAAAGAAAGGATCGTCGAATTTACCAGAAAACGATAATAACTTACACGGGGCCAATTTGGCCCCTTTAGACTTCTATGGTAGATTTGTTAAAAAACCATTAAATAAATTTAGTAAACAATATTTTTTTGTTATAAATAAGACTTTGTATCAAAATATTAAAAGTCATAAAATATGAAAATATTATTGCCTCAAATAAAAAAACTACAATAACTTTAAATCGCAACAGGGGCCAAATTGGCCACTCCGGCTTTCTAGTGTTAATGATACAAGCATATAATTTGGACCACATATAAGTACTACACATATAAAGGTTCAAATTTAGATATGAGGCCATCTCAGATTTTTCCTTTTAAAAAAGTGGCGTGCATTCAAAATGGCGACTATACATATGTGACTAATAGCACGATAACTTTTTATTTGAACGAGACGTCCGATTTCAACCAAATTTGGTATATAGGCTCTTTTATTGATGTGTAAGATTGAGGTCTTGAACCGAAAGAATCGGTTTACAGAAGTTGTGTTTTTACTGTTTTTTTATGTAAATATATGTTGTTTTTTTTTTCAATTCTTTCAGCCTATATATATTAATTTTTCAAAAAGGTAATACCGCCATTGAAAATAGTGAAAAAATATTTTTTAGGAAATATTATGAACTTTTTAGTTGTGTTAATTACTATTTACGAAATGCACATGTACCTACAGTCGGAAAAATGAAAGAATACCCATGAACGATCACATCAATCACTTATTTTGTATTTGCTGTCTTTTTCTATAACAAAATAAAAAGACAGCAAATACAAAATAAGTGATTGATGTGATCGTTCATGGGTATTCTTTCATTTTTCCGACTGTATATGCGGCAGATTCATTTTGAATGCCCACCATTTTTGTAAAAGACTAAATCTGAGATGGCCTCATATATAAATTTAAATCTTTGTATGTGTAGTGTGTGTGGTTCAAATTATATGCTTCTAACATTAAATTAATTTTATACGAGGTATGTCAAAAAATATGAATTTCACTCAAGAGTAAAGTATCGTTTAATTTCACAATATCGAAAATTGTCATTAAGAAAAGTTGTTTGGAATTAAAAAAGTTGTTTTAGTGTTCAATTACATCTTTCTAATTAAAATATTGTGAATAATAAAGGCACTTATCTCTTAAGAAAAATTAATATTTTTTACATATCTCGTATAAAATTAAAAAAGTTTAATGTCTGATGGTTGCATCTTAGATTTTAGACCAGGGAGAGCATTTCATGGAGAATAACTTTTTTTCGTAAAAGTGATAATAAAATAGTTATCATAATTGTAATAAAATGATGATGAGTATCCGTATTTTGAGAAAAAATTGAAAAAGAAATTCGATTGAAATGTAATTGTATATCTAAACATAGTTTTTAATTTCAAACAACTTTTCATTATAGCATTTTTTGATATTATGAAATATAAAGGTACTTTACTCTTTAACGAAATTCATAGTTTTGACATAAATCGTATAAAATTGATAAAATTTGATATCTGATGGTTGAGTTTAAGATTTTTGACTATCCAGAGCATTTTATGAAAAATAACTTTTTTTCGTAAAATTGATAATAAAAAAGTATTCCATGTGGTTCCTAGCTATGCAGACATACTGTATAAGAGCTTCTGTATAAGAATTTTCAAATTGCAATGCCATATTCGGATTCAGTATAATCAAAAACAAAATAGAAACATATTTGATCAAAGTAAAATGATGAATTTAACGTTATTTTTAAAATTATTAATACAAAACAATTGTTATTGTTTAAACAATTAAACATCCCCTGTTCCAGTGTTCCCGTATATCAAAGTTTGTCCTATTAGACACCGTTAAGCTATTGACAAATTTTCAGCTTGCAATTAATAAACTTTTTTGGTACGAGGGATCTAGGCCTATTATTACGTTCCCGAGAAAATCAATTACCAAAATGAGTATAATTGGTGCAAAATATTTCCGGTTTTAAAAGTTTATATCAAATTTTCAATTAGAGTCTTCTGATATCGTAATATTACTTTTATTATTTTATCGTTGTGTTTCAATTTTCTTTAATAAAATAAATAAAAATGCACATGTGGCAAGAGACCTGACCTAATTTTTAACACAATAACATCCACCTTAACATCGTCTCTTGCAAAAGCTTCTGCAATATGTCACGTTTTAATAAAATTGTTACCTAGACACGTTGTAATATACCTCAATGTCAGGATCGGTGATTCCTGCAGTCATCCGCAGAATCTGCATTTGACAGCAGATGTTGCAAACAGCGCATCGAGAGACGGTTTCGGTTTATGTAAGAAAATCCAGTGTGAAAACTACTAATGGCTGACTTTTACATGATATTTGAGGGTCGGGATATAAGTGCGATCTGAAAACTCGATTAGAGGTTACACAGCTTGTTTCACAAATTTTATACGTTTTTGATTCATTTTCTCTGTTTTTGCTTTCTTTTTTGTAAATATTAACTCAATTTAAAACGTATTGTAACAGATTAGCAGAGTGTTAATAACCGCTAAAAAAATCTTTTCATCACTTTTATTAGCTAAACTGTCAAATGAGGAATTTTTCCATACCGGATAATTATTTTGCAGCAATCTATTCTACACTGGTACCAATAAGTAAAACTGTGTCTTACTTTTCTAGAATTTTTGCTAACTAAAAATTTGATAAAAAAAACATACCTACCAAAACTCCTGTTACTACGTCCAGAATTCCTCCGTGAACCGAAAAGCTAGTCCTTACCAGCTGAAATAGATACAAAAAAAAAGAAGAAACGCACAGAACTCTCTTGTTACAGACATTTGCAAAACTTATACAAAACCCAATCATTACAACCAAATTCTCTATACAGATGTCTCCAAAGAAGAACAGGCCGTCGGTTGTGCCCTCTGCACCTCAAATACAGCATTAGCATCATATCGACTTTCTCCCAGATGCAGTATACATACAGCAGAACTGCATGAAACACTCAGGGCATTAGACTCATTTATTATTAATGAGAAATCATTAGCAATATTCACCGATCCTCTCTCTGCAAATGATTCAATCAGAAATATAATTATACTGCATAAATACCATTGTACAGTGCGTCCACAGTATCTGCCAACAGCAGTCAGATAATTATGTTTCAATAATAATTATTTGGATACCTTCTCATGTTAGTATATATGGCAATGAGAACGCTGATCAAGCAGCAAACAGGTTTACTCCCTAGAAAATCTGGAAAATATACATACAACTATACTAAGATCTAAAGCTTGTAATCAATAACAACGTATTAAGCAATTAACAAACACACTGGAACATGCAAAATATAAAACTGCGCACAATTCGGCCAACTATTACCTCCATCACCATATCTAAACTCAGCATAAAAGACAATATTTTTATCAGAAGGCTCAGAAAAGGTCACTCTCGTATTACTCATGTATATCTGATGTCCTCTGAAAATCGTCCTCTCTCACTCTCTGTGAACATTTTGATGACTCCTTAATAGCATGTAATATACACTACAGACCCCAGAGAGATTTCTCCTTCTTCATGTACCATGTCCTTTCAGAACGTTGGATACCATCATAGCTATCCTAATTTAATTCCCTGCCACCCTCTATCCTAGACCTAACTTCGCCGTGACTTTCTGCGTTACAATTTAGTTGCTGTCCAATGTAAACGATTTTATCAACTTGCTCAAGTTTGGTATTAGTTACATATATAGACGGTTTTATATGCTGCTGTTTACTTATTACGAGTATTTTGGTTTCCCGTATGTTCAGATCCAGACCTGCCTCCCTACAACTCTCAACGACACTATCAAGTAGTGTTTGCAGATCTTCTTGACTAGAAACTAGGAGTACTGTATCGTCCGCTTATCGCAAATTATTGATGACTTCACCGTTCACAAGCATTCCTTCTTGTTTTTCAGAAAGAGCTTTTTTGAAAATTCTTTCGGAGTAAACGTTGAAATGCAGTGGTGACAAGAGGCATCCCTGCCGTACTTCTCTTTTCATATTAAGAGCCTGTGATTCCACACCATCTACTAAAACTGATATTGTTTGATTCCAATATAAATTTGCAATTATTCTAACATCTCTGCCGTCCAAGCCTATGCCTATAGAGAGACTACTATAAGTTTTCAGATAGCTTCAGTGACATATACTTGCTTCTGTAAAAAGACTGTAACCTTTACTTCTTCTTCTTGATGTGCTTATCCATGACGAATGTTGGCGATTATCATGACAATCTTTATCTTAACTGCAGCAGCGCAACAAATCTGAACAGATGTTTTGCTGGACCACGTTCTGAGCTTCTTTAACCAGGATTTTCTTTTTCTTCCTGAACCACCCTTTCCAAATATTTTTTCTTGGAGGACGGCTTTCAGGAGGCATATTTGGATTCATTTCGAATGTCGCATAATTTTGCACATAATTTGCTACTTAGTGTAATTATATTAAGATGTAGCTAATATATCCCAATTTGAATATAAGTAAATTGTATACAATATGGTGCAAATAAAAGGAGTAAAATTCATTATTTCGTCAACCTGCGACTTTAAGGAAAAATCCCGAAAGAGGTCGATTTTTATTTTTAAATAATATTTTGGCATATGTATCATGCTAGTGACGTCATCCATCTGGGCATAGCGGAGAGGAATAATCATTTAAGGTAGGAAAAGGCACCTTTCTCCCATGTTATACATAATGATTTTCCCACCTTCCTCAGATACCAAGTAATTTTTTCATTTTTAAATAATTTATTTATGTAACTAACAAAATGTATTAGAGAACTAAAACTAAAAGTAGGTACATTATAACTCTCAACTGTCAAATAAAAGTCAAATTATTAATGTAAACATTGTTAAATCAAAATATCAATTTAGTGTTTTTTACCATTCTGCAAAATACAGGGTGTTCTATAAATAAACGTTAACATGTATAGATACTTACCTAATAGATAATAGAATATTGTATAGGGCGTCAATAAGTTATTTCATCAATGCATGACGTCACTTTTACTTTTACTCCCTAGGGAGGAAAAGTACGACTTTGCTCCCTACAATTAGGTCAGGAATAGTATATTACATACCTAGCGGGAAAGTACTCTATTTCAGCCGAGCGGCAAGGTAGTTTAGTGAGGTGCGAAGCACCGAGGTAAACTACAGACGCGAGGCTAGATGAGTTCCCGCGAGGTTTGTATACTATTTTACTCACAATCAGTTAGTAGTTTATGGATTTCTAATACTCACAATCTACCAATAATAATTTCGTTTCAAATATCTGTATCCATTTTCATTATGTGATAAGATTAATTATTTTAAGTAACCTGTGAGATCGTTGCTAGGTAACAAAACAAGTTTGTTGAGTGAATTTGAATGTACTTTGACAGATGCTAGCCGTGAAAGTACTTTCCCGGCTAGCTGGGAAAGTAAAGTAAGTAATAAGTCGCTTCCTGATTACTTCAAAGGTTAGAAATCCATAAATTACTAACCGATTGTGAGTAAAAGTATACTTTCGGTAGAGGTAGATGGAAAACATTTTTTCTGTCTTCTGTCTTTTGTCAATTAATTTAATTCAAACAAATTTTGTTGGACACCCTGTATAAATATTTATGTTAATGTTTATATTACTGAATAGAGAATTGAATAACCTTTTAGAAGAGCTAGCACACCACCCCTATTCTCATTAAAAAATCATCGATTACATTATCACGCCCAGATATATGACGTCATTCGTATGATGTATATGCCAAAATATCATAATTTAAAAATAAAAATGGACTTATTTCGGGATTTTTCCTTAAAGTTGCCGGTTAAAGAAATAACGGATTTATTTCTTTTCTTTGCAACATACTGTACCTATGTATGAATGTAAACAGATTGTACTAATTTTGTACTAGTTTCTTTGTTGTAAACTAAATGTTTTACACTATTTCCCCGAAAAAAATACATTCCATACGTTACATTACTTAAAATAGTTATAATATAAGAGTTTTTAAACTCTAAGCTCTGAGCCTTAAAAGATCGAGAAAGTTGAAGTATTTCTTTTGTAACCTCGTTACGAAACTTTATCCCCGAAGTTGTGAATAGATAATCAATTCATTGTCGTTGAAGTAAGAAAGTTTACGAAAACTTCTGAAGTGGTCGGTCAAATATCTTCCTACTTTTAACAACTACAGAAATGTCAAAGTTTTTTTTCCGCGTTGAAAAGTATTAAAATTGTAATGTGTCTTTCGTTGTCACCAAACATTTTAAATATTGAATCCGTTTTAATGCTTCTATTATTAATATGTTTCTGTGGAGTTATACTTCCGGTAAGATCAAAAACGAAATAAAATATTACCGATTCAGAAGGAGAAATCAAGGAGCATATTTTTTATATAAAACAGTAATATTGATAATTTTTGAAAAATTGATAAGGATCTGAGATTAGGTGAAGAAAAACTTTTACATATGTACAATTGTAAATATTTTACCTTAATTTTAAATTCTCCTGTTTATATAATTTTTCTTAATTATTATTCCGAAAACGACATAAGAGTCTCACGCATAAGAACACATGTGCGGATTAGCTTGGGGATCGGGAATCGGAGTTGCAAGATAAACATAAGTAGCCGCCTTGACTAATTTTATTGGTTTTCGAGTATTGGAAAAAGTCAGTACATACTTTGATTCAATTTTAATAGGTTGGTTCTCATGGCAAAACGGAAAAAGGAGATTAGATGTATTTAAGAGAATTGGTTTTATCGTAGGGGTTAGGAAAGGCAGTCGATTTTAAGATGAGAACGGCGACAGTCGTGTTCTTGGGGATAAGACGTAAAAATACGCTTTTAGACGTACTTATTATGACAAGCTGGTTATAATATTGTTTAGACGCAATTACTTATCTCTAAATACATTTCTTTTGTAAGAACAAGAACTCGTAAAATTTTAGTCGCAATTACACAAACACTTTTACATTTCGTCAATTTAATAGTATCAATAATTTAGTTATCTATTTTATTAATTAAAACTGTTAAACGTCACACGGATTTTATTACGATTGTCTTTAACGAATCCTACATATATGACATATCAGATAGAAACAAGATTAAATACATTAAAAACAAAATTGAAAGCTTTGAGGTGCAGAGCTGCAGATATGTAGAATACCAAATACCGAAATAGCAGATCTCTGCAGAATACAGCATATTAAGAGATGAGGAAAACAGAGCATTCGCGAATGCAAATAGCATGTTACAAGAATTAATTCTCGTCTTAACGTGTTACGCTATATCAAAATTCTCCAAAAGTGGGGATAATAATTGGAGCAGTTTCTTGATCTTGTGTCACATGGAATAACTTTACTGCATTTCGTATCTCAGTATATCTCAGTCCATTACAAAAACGTCTTGTCTTTTTACACCTGTCCGACCTTTTATTTTGTGTTTAAGAATTTTCTGTAGTATTCTATGTCGATTTCCCCTCAATATAATATCTCAGATAGGATAGTTTTCTTGTTTAACCGTCTTTCGTAATTCTCTATCCTTGTGTTAACTCTTCCTAGTAATTATCCGTTATCTTTCCTTGCTTCTATTCGGTTCATGCTTAATACTTTTTAGGTACATTCTTCTGTACCCTACAGGAATACAGACCAAACATAGCACTTAATAATTCTTTGTGTTAGTTCATAACTAAGATGGCTATTGGCAATAAATGTCTTCATTTTCAGAAAGCGGCTTTAGTAATTGCTATTTTAGTTAATGAAAAATTTTGCAAAATTGGTTTTCCCTCGTAAGTGCCTCGAGGAGGATCGTAGTAATGCGTGGAATTTTTTGTTTATTTTTTAATTTTTTTGTGGAATTTATGGCTTTGGTGAGAACCAATTAGTTTTAAAATTGTTAGAAATATATATATTTTTAACATAACGAGTAAATAAAAATAGTTATTATAAAATATAAATTTGTTTTAAATTCTTATTTAAATTTGTATTGTGAGATTTTTTCTCTGCGCGCGACTACTTACGTGACAGAAGTGAGCTCGACTGCTCCCGGATTAATGTGCAATTTTGTAACATCTGGTCATGGGTTACAGATAAATACTAAAAATTTAGTTATGTTTTACTTTATTTTAATCCCCAGTCTATCTTTTATTTCGTGATTATGACCAAACATAGACTTGACTTAGATTGTTAATAATTTAAAAAGTTCACCGAACCTACTACAGGAAATATAGGGGTTTGGGTTATCGACGTGTATAAAACTCAAAAAAATTTCCCGGTCAGATTTTTAACCGGGTCAAAGTCCCCAAAAGGGTACTTTTTACCATACTGCCGTGCTAAGCCCAAAGGCGGGAACTGATTTTTTATCGAAAATGAGATTTTTGTATTTTTAGGTAGAATAGGGTATTTAGTATATATTCATAAAGTCTTTGGAGTTGTAGAAGCATTATATTTTAAATAAAATTGCAATTTTGTTAGCGGTATCTACACTTTTTAGTTAAAATACTAAGCCATTTGGCGGCAAATGTTAAATACGATGGCGTTTTGACGGTATCTGCTACAGTTGCCGTCCATATACCTTAGGATATTGCACTTACCGCTAATTTACTTTCAAGAATGCTACGCCTATATTTAGAAACCGCCAAATCGCCTTAGTATTACATAGTAAATTCGGCCTAACTTTACAAGGTTAAATTATTAAAAGAGTTGTGTTAGTAAAAGAAGTAATTAGCGGGGATGGTAAGAACTTCTCGAGATAATTATATCTATTGAAATGTATTTTCATTTTTGTTTATAGTATTTCAAGAATTAACCAATTATGTTGTCCTAAACAATATGAATCTGCGCCAAGTGGATGATTTATATCTTGAATTAGGCGGTAAGAGATATTCATATTTAAAAAATATATCTTTTTTTAATAAGGTTTTAAAAACTTAATAATATATCCACACGCTGTCCACAAACATTTTTAGAAAAAGAAACTCAAAATATTTTGTTTTTTTAGAAAATCAAGTAAAGTCGAGTAAGAGTTGTGACACACGAGGTGAAACCACTGAAGACAATATTGTAGAAAGAGAAAAATTTATTGTAAAGCAATTACAAGAGGTGGAAAAAAATTATGTTTAGCCTGTACAGGCGCAAGTGTAACGATGAGTGCCATCGTTACGATATTATTATATTTATTCCTATAAGCCACCTAATAAGTATGCAACCAGTTATGCGTTCGTGCTTAGAACGGGTTACCTAGATTTGTGACCAAATATAATAGAAGGTTGGTACTACGCTTGGGGAATTCTGGTCTTAGCTTGTGGCTGTACGGCTTCCGACGGAGGGACATGTCATATTGCCCATCGGAGAGGATTGTCACTTCAATTTTCAATCTGGTTGGATGAACAAGTAAATTTTTCCGTGGTCACTGTTTAAAGAATACAATATTTAGTTAAAATATTCATTTATTATAAGATTGGTTTATTTTGGAAGGAGCTATTTTTTGTTTTGGGATTTGTGCGGTGAGAGGAAGAGTTTTATTTCCAAGTTTCCTTTTGGAAAACAGTGGGTAAGTCGGCTATTAAGTATTCTTGTAAAAAAAAAACATGGTTCTCATTCTCAATACAATACTTATAGTAATATTATAATTGTTATTCTATGAATATAAAACATCAGGTCTTAACGAGTCAATCTCACTATCAAATTCATGTTTCTACAAGAAAAATTCTTTCAAATTAAATTTCCAGTTCAAAATAGTTTCTGAAGTAATGACACTTTTCATTTCCTTTTAGTATCTACGTCTATAAAGTAATCCCTTATTGCAATATATACATATCTTCTTGGTTCATATGTCCTTCCATTTCTTTACATTTCCATTTTTGTTCAAGGTTAATGACACTTACTTATAAATGTCAATAGCTCCTCTTTTTTCGGTAATTTTTTCTAGAAATTTTTATAAGGTTTTTATACCTTTCTTATATGCCCTGTTTTTTGTGTACTTAAGGAACACCAGCTAATAGGAGATTCTTATGCTTTTAGCCACGGAAGAAAATAAGAAGATGGAAAATTAAGTCAATCATACTTTAATTTGTTTTTTTGGAATACATAATCATTTTGGGGATATTTTGGATGGAATGTGGATGTTTTGTTTGGTTTTTGTGGAATAAAAGTTGAGTTTTCCGATACTGGGCAGCTACCTGCTTGCCGTACCTTCCTGTTGGTGTGGAGTACCTCCCTAGGGTTGGGAACCAGAGGATACCTTATTTGGCTCTCCCCTCATCATCTTCACCGAAGGTTGGAAGAAGCAATCCGCCTACTTTTTGTAGGGACAGGTTTTTATATAACTAAATTTGCATGTCAATTTGTTTTAATAATAACTTCCAATTTTACTATTTTTTTTCTCTTCGTATCAATAACTTTCAAATCACTCTAATAATAATATACCCTCATTGTTTTTCTTAACCATAATTAACATAATATTCAATATTTTTCAACAATTTTTATTATATTTCACCCTTATTTAATTTATTTAAAATAGCCTGGGATTTATAAACCATATGTAAGATAATGTGCACAGTATCTAGGTCATATCCTATTTAATAATATTTATTCCAGTTGTCGGATGTTGTCACCTCCGATTAGATACGGTATTGTCAACCAATATTGTAACCCTCATTAATAATAAGTTGTTAAGGTAAATACCTATTCATACTAAATTCATTACATATTTTTTTCCTACTGTAAAACCTGCATTATCGACAGCAGTGTACTAGCCTAGTACGTCGGATAATTAGCTAGTGTAAAAATTGTATATAGGGTATATAGGTTTTTTTATTAAATGTGGTTGTACATACTTATATGTTTTATTATCCTACCATTTTAATAGTACCATTTTAATAGTATCAGTTAGGTACAGCAATATAGGTCACGTGGAGAAGAATTTATAAAATTCTTCCCTGGCGCTCAACACTACTTCTGAATATCTTCTTGGTCAGTAGTTCCCTTTCTTTTCATTACTCCTTATATTCATTTATTTTCTTTATCATTCCAGTATTTCATTAGGTACCGTCTTACTAGGGCGTGCAAATACGGCCTGATCCTTCCCTGAGCCCTACTGTTTAGTCTCTTCAATTTCCAGCTAGCCTATTTTGAGGAAACTTCCATAAATAAGTAATTATCCTTTAAAGCTATACCTATTCTGCCACAACAAAACTCCGTTTTTGTTACACAAGGTTTGTTTCATTCTTAAAGTTGTCTGTATGTTTAAACCCTTTGTTGGTCGTACATGGAATTAGCAGTCCCATTGATTGCATTTTTTTTTGTTTAAATACAAGCTATTATCATTGTTTAACTAGACAATGTCTAGCAGTCTAGTTATACAATGCTGATATAGATACGGGATTGTAGATTTGCGATATCTTTACTTAATCTTTTGAGAATCCTTTAATTAAGTTTTATACAAAAATGCTGGTTTTATTTCTTTATAAATTTTCTAAGAATGCGTCAGGTAGGCACCTGGATAATGATCCAAAAATTTGTTTGCATATTTTAAAAATCTTTATATACCATAATTAGGTATTTTTCGGTCTAAAAGACAATGCCATCATATTTTAATCATAATATATAACTAGTTCGTACAACTAATAAAATGCTAAAATTTGCCCTAATTACTGTAAGTAATGGTTTTTTCCGAATATAATATTGTGAAATACCCAATAATATAACAATGCATAATAATATTAGGGTAATTGTCGGCCTAGAAAGTGTCATAAAAAATCTTTAAGCTGTATAATACCAAATCGTAAAATAGCAAGCCTTTGTCGCTAAGAAAGAAAATAAAAATAGCTGAGAAAGTCAAAAGTATGGTTTAGAATCACATTCACAGTTGAAGAATTCTTTAAAACGGTTAACATCACCAGATGTCTAAACATCTATAACAATCTGAACGGATTCTGTTTTTTCGTATTATAAGTACAGTTCTGCCCAAATTATTAGACGCATTACAAAAGATTGTATAAAAAATGTAATTATGAGGTAATACCATTGTAATACTAAATAGGTTTTGTGTATGTACCAGACACAAGGTATGTTGTTCGGTTGTCTATTAAATTGTCTATATTGAATCACAAATAGAACATTAATATTAATGAACCAATATGTATTTATTGACTCTTGAAAGAAAACAGATATAACGACAACTAAATATTGTCAATTTGTTGTCATATTGTGGCTCAACAAAATAATAACATTTAATAGTACTTTAATTCTTTCAATTTAATAAACTGTAATACACAGAAAAGCTTTTTATTTCATATCAATCACAACTGTAAACCACATACCGCTAATAGGCTTAGTTTTATAGTAAGTTTTGATAAAACGTTTTAGCGGTATCTACCTCTTTTTATATAAAACTTAGTTTTAAAATATAATTAATGGTTCCCTTAATAAACTGGGGCATATATCCATGCATAAAAACTATTAGCTAGTCCATAAATCCCTAACGGGGCAAAATTTTAGCATTCAATTTTGAAATCGATTTTGCCACCATTTTGTCAAATGCTAGTTACCGCCTTTGTGCTTAGCACGGCAGCATATTTCTCTGGACTAAATGTAATGTAATACTGTGTGTGTTTTATTGGCACTGGTTTTCACAACCAACTGGCAAGTCCATTTCATAATGATTTTTTAGACTATAACAAGTGTCTTGTTACTTTGCAAAGTCGACGTCATTGCCTTTGCAAAGAGACGCTAATTGTATCCGAACGTCTGCGGTCCCTGCGGTGAGTACAGAAACTATTTTTATTTATTAATTTATAGTAAACGAAAAATCCCTGGCCCTCGTGAGGTAGGCGCTGTTACCACTGAGCCACAGAGGGGGTATAATGTCATACTCAACGATAGAAAAATTAGTTTCAGTAATAAATACTTCATGTTGTGCTGAAGCTATTTTCTTGTGGCATTTTTGTAATTAACTTTTTTTAATGGAAAATAAGCCACAAATTTAGTAAAAAAATAATTTTATTAACGTTTCGACGTCCAAATCGGATGCCGTTGTCAAAATACAAAAAATAATAATGAATTAAACAAAAATGTTGTTGCTTAGTAAAAAATTCTTCCAATACTTTATTTAATCTGACTCATTTATATCGCCAATATTGCCAATATTTATGAGTTGCGTTCCTGGGACGACTTTACTGAAAGATATTTCATTCGATTACATTAAATCAATCCCAACTACCCAAGAATATTCGTCACAAAAACAATCATAGCATGTGATCTGTCTTTAAAAATTTATAAAATACCTTGTGAATGCGAACAATTTTATTTAGGTGAAACATCAAGACCATTAAACGTTGGAATAAGTGAACATCAGTCTTATATTAAAAATAGAGAATTTGATAGATTTCAAATATGTCAACACGCATGGGATAATGAACATGTTCAGTGGAGAGATTCAACTATAGTCCTGAAAGAAACAGATAGTAAAAAGAGAAAAATCAAAGAAGCGGCTCTAATTATGCTAAATGAAACCAAATGTGTTGCAAATTCCTCGGTAGAATGCAGTAGGATGTGGTTACTCATACTAAAAGAGGAAGTCAATAGAAAGAAAATACCACGATTATTAAGTCAATAACATATCGAGTTAGTACATAATTTATATATTAGTATTATTTATATATCTATGTATTATTAATATTATTTATAATTTTAAATAACATATGTACATATTAAGGTCAGAATTTGGTATAAGTTTGAGAGTAAACTAAAGTAAGACCTTATACTTACGATGCCGAATAGTATCACGAGGTTTTTTTCCTGGTTTTCCCTCGTGATTTACTATAAAATCTCTAACGCGAGAATTTTACTGTCACCGTTGCATATGGTTGTCTTTTTAAAGACTGATCACATGCTATGATTTTTTTGTGACGGATATTCTTGAGTTGGGGTTGATTTCATTTAATCCAATGATCTTTCAGTAAAGTCGTCCCAGGAACGCAACTCATAAATATTGGCAATACCATTTTTAAAGTTTTCTACTTTAAAATGTATAGTATATGTCTGAAGTGCCGATATAAATAAGTCAGATTAAATAAATTATTAGAAGAATTTTTTACTAAGCAATATCATCTAATTTCCATTGATGTAATGTGACACAACGTCTATAGACGTTGCATCTCGATTGAGTCTCGATCACAAACGGCAAAAAAAACCCTTATATTTTTATACTCACCCCTGCCTACCACCCCTTTGTACGTCAAGCAGCGTTCCACCCCTGGGAATTTTATGTCATGACCTACCTACTCCCAAATTTCTGTGTACTATTTCCATCATGAGCGCCACAAAAAAAATATTAAAAACCGCGACTTTTACCCCTTATAACTACACTCGTCCTCCACTCTGGTTTCATCATCATCATCAATGGCGCTACAACTCTTCGTGAGTCTTTGCCGCCTTCCATGTTTGTCGGTCCCGTGCCACTAATTCCCATTGTCGCATTCCCATTTTCTCTAGATCTTCTTTGACTGCATCTTTTCACCTTTTTCTAGGCCGCCCTACTTCCATCTGGCCTTTCCCAGAACACATTGTTTATAAGGCGATTGTCGTTACTGCCTATCACATGCCCTGCCCATCTGAGTCTATTAGCCTTTATATATCTGACTAGATTTTCTTTTCCGAATAGAGACTCTAGCTCGTTATTGTATCTGCGCCTCCATTCGTTTGTCACGCTGTCTCTGCAAGGGCCATATATCATTCGAAGGATTTTACGTTCCCATACCAGCAATTTATTTACTTCTCTTTATGTTAGCGTCCATATTTCACTTCCATACGCGACTGCTGGTCGGGTCGTATTATGGTCTTATATATCTGGATTTTTGCACCTCGTTAAAGAAGTTTTGACTTCATTAGATGTTGCATTGCAAAGAAAGATCTGTTTCCTGCTATTATTCTCTTTTAAACTTCTTACTCTAATTTGTTGTCATTTGTGATTGTTGCTCCTAGATATTTAAATTCTTTCACCACTTCGAAGTTATGATCGTTTATAGTAATATTTTGCCTTATTCGCCGTCGTTCTTGTTTTGAGACGACCATGTATTTTTTTTTGTCTTCATTTATTTTTAGACCGATGTTTAATGCACCTTCTTCAAAGCTCGAGAAAATATCCTTAATTTCTAATGTTGATTGTGCTACTGCGTCTATGTCATCGGCAAAGGCGAGTATGATTTTTGCTCCCCGAGCAATTATGTCTGGTTTGAGTTTTGGATACATTTTTCGCATGACATATTCCAAGGCCAGGTTAAACAATAATGGGGACAACGGATCTCCCTGTCTTAGTCCAGAATTTACGCAGAAAGCATTTGATATTTTCCCCCTATTCTAACTTGTGCAAAGAAGTTACATAGAATAGAATAGAATAGAAATATGCTTTATTGTCATGAAAAATTTAACAATTTTATAGACAAAGCTTACAAGAATCATAAATAAGAACAATAACAAATAACAAATACAATTTACTAAAATGATATAAATCGTCTATATAAATAAAAATAATGAAGAGAAACAAAAAAAAACAGTAACAATCTATTGCAAAATTAAAAAAAAAATGCAAATTGCATATTCTACCTTAAGAAATTTAATAAGTTAAGTTAAGCTGCTGCATATGACACTCAAATATAGATTAAGATTATACTTATAGATAAGAATACTGTACTTTCTTAGTTATTGGTTAAGAAACTCTGCTGTTGAATAATATGGTCTTTCAGATAAATAGGCTTTAGTCATTTTACGGAACTTGGGGAAAGATGTTGCAGATTTAAGTTGTAGAGGGAGATGGTTGTAAAGTTTTTTTGCAGAATATAATATAGATTTCTTTACTAAATCACTGGACCGGATCGGTAAATAGATGTCAAAGGTAGAATTTCTGGTGGAATAATCACGTCTAGGTCTTGCTGGAAAGACATGTAGATGTTTACGAATTAAGCAAACAGTTTTTAAAATATATAAAGAAGGTAGTGTTAGAATCCTGTGATCTTTGAAGTAGCTTCTGCAATGTGTTGTTCTTCTGAGGCCAAACAGATATCTTATTGCTCTTTTTTGTAATTTAAAAATAACATCAGTTTGGGCAGCCGTACCAGAACGCCAAAAAGGGAGACCATATCGAAGATGTGACTCGAACAAACAAAAATATGTTATTTTGGAAGAGGCTAAATTCATTTCCATTCGAAACAGATCTTATTGCAAAGCAAGCTGAGGATAGTTTCTTGCTTAACACATCAATATGAAGGGACCATTTCAGATTGCTATCTAAAAAAATACCAAGAAACTTTACAGAATCAACGATACTGATCTGGCTGTTATGAAGAGGTAAGGGTTGAAGAGCTCCTTTATAGGACAATGCTACTGTTTTATCTACGTTAAAAGAGAGTAAATTTGAATCGGACCAAGATTTTATTGTAAGTAGATCAGAAGTTATAGTAGCATGAAGAGTTGCGATATTTGAGTTGCTCCAAGTGATACTTGTATCATCAGCAAAAAGAAAAACTTTTCCATCGATTTTTAAGCTAGTGATGTCATTAATAAAGATAAGGAAAAGTAGAGGACCCAATACTGAACCTTGTGGTACCCCACATACAACATTTTTGAGACTAGAGTCTGTATCATTTGCTCTAACCAGTTGTTTCCTATTATCCAAGTAAGATTGAAACCAGTTCGAAGAAATACCTCGAATTCCGTAGAAATCTAGTTTTTTTATCAAAATGTCGTGATTCACACAATCAAAAGCTTTGGCATAATCACAAAAAACAGTGGCAGTGTGCAGATTATTGTTTACTGCTTGATAAACCTCATGTAGTACAGAAAACATGGCATCTGTGGTACATTTATTATTTAAAAAGCCGAACTGATTTTGTGATAAAATATTGTTATCAACGAGAAAGGACATAAGTCGGGCTTTTATGAGTCTCTCAATAATTTTTGAGAGTACCGGTAGTAATGCAATAGGTCTATAATTGCAGGCATTTGATTTTTCACCACCCTTATGAAGAGGAATAATGATGGCCGTCTTTAGGCACTCTGGAAATTTACCTTTCTCAAAAGAATCATTAATTAGAGAGATAAGGACTCCCAACACACTGTCTGGGAGATTTGAGAAAATTTTTATGGATAGTCCATCGGTACTACAGGAAGATTTGCTTTTGATATTATTGATTGTCTGAATCAGTTCAGATTTATCAACCGGTCTTATAAAGAATGAATTCGACACCTTTCCTGAACTAGGGAGATAGGAAATGGGATCTTGTTGTGACACAATAGTTGATGTTATATTTTTACTCACATTAACAAAGTATTCATTTATATTTTCTGGGTGTGGAAGGGAAAATGTTTGAGCTGTGTGAGTTTTATTACGAAGATCGTTTATTATGGACCAAGTTTCTTTTGCAACACTTTTAGAGCTTCTCAGACGATTTTGATAGTACAATTTTTTAGCTGATTTTATAAGTTTTAAATAGATTGCCCTGTACTTGGTGATATATTCAGTAACAGAGACGTTGGTAGTAAATTTCTTGATGTACAGTAGTGAACGCATATTTTTGGCTGATATGCGGACACCTTTGGTAGTCCAGGGTTTGTGATGTTTTGGCTTAATTGTGATTAAATAAAATGCTTTATTAAAGATACAGACAAGCTTATTCAAAAAGTCACTGAAATTATTATCGACGTTCATAGAAGGAAAGGGCCACTCAGAGGTTAAGCATAAATTTTGGAATTTACGAAAATTCCGAGCGGAAAAAATCCTGCCTAAACGTCGAGTTTTCGAAGAGTGCTTGCTAAAGATGTTAAACTTCGTATAAACCGCTTCATGATCAGATAGTCCAGCATTAACAGTTGTAGCGCAGACATCACGGGGTGAGAAGTCTGAGACAATATAATCAATTATGGTAGATGAAGTTTTTGTAATCCTTGTAGGAGAATCAATGTGCATTGTTAGACCATACGATTCAAATATGTTGACTAGGGATATTTGTGTAGCACAAGTAGCAGCATAATTAATGTTAAAGTCCCCGCATAAAATTTTTTTGCTTTTATGGGGCAGGTCATCTAACAAATTAAGCAGGTTCTGAAAAAATAGTTCCACGGAAGAGTCAGGTGATCTATAAATGCAAATAATATAAAGATTAAAGTTCTTACTGTAAACTAAGGAAAACTCTAAGAATGCTTCGCTTAATAGAAAATCATATTTTGTTACCAGAGAAAAATCATTATTTGTAGAAAGAATCAGGGTACCTCCATGCGCTGAACTTTGACGATCGTACCTAGTAATAGTGGAATATTTTTCTACAAAAAAAACTTACTTACACACATTTGTGTTACCGCAGCTAGTTTCTTTGGTACGCCGAGCTCGATCATTGCCTTCCACAATGTTGCACGATTAATTGAACCATAAGCCTGTTTGAAGTCTATAAAGATCTGATGAACGTCCTGATTATATTCCCAATACTTTTCAAGCATTTGTCTTATTGTAAATATTTGATCAATAATCGATCTGCCCGGCCTGAAACCACACTGGTAGTCACCAACTATTTCTTCGGCGTATGGTATTAATCTTGTTAATAATATCGAAGCCAATATTTTATACGTAGTGTTGATTAGTGAGATTCCTCTGTAATTCATCCATGATTCCTTTTTTCCTTTCTTGTGTATTGGTACAATAACACTGCCACACCATTCTCTCTCTCTCTCTCTCTCTCTCTCTCTCTCTCTCTCTCTCTCTCTCTCTCTCTCTCTCTCTCTCTCTGTAGTTTATTGATTACTTACGAAGATGTACATAGCATTAAGAACTGGGTAAGAAACATAGGAGTAGAACGGAGCGACCACATAATCCGAATGATAACAAAAAGAGCAGTAAAGACAACGAGAGAGAGCTCTACAACAAGAAGGCGATCAATGAGAAAACCACGAAGACAATGAAAGGATGATAACTTACTGAAGTCACATTAAAAAAAGAAACACACAATATTGTCTACACAAAAAGAACAAGAAGAAGAAGAAGAATTTACGAAAAAACTGATTCCACAGATTTTTTAATTTTCTCACAATTTCTGCTTCTTCACTTTGAAATGATTGGCAGTATAAATATGAGCAAAGAAAAAAGTTTCACAAGAGAAAAGCGAATATTTCGCGAAATAAATGACAGATCGAAAAACTAAAAAATATATGCTCAATATTTTTTAAAAATCTATCGAATATTACCAAATACGACTTCCCACGAAGAGGGGTGGGGGGTAAATTTAATATTTTAAATACGAATCCCGCGATATTTCGCGAAATGAACATCAGGTTGAAAAACTGTAGAATACACTTATTCAATATTTTTGAAAAATCTATCGAATAGCACCAAACACGACCCCCACGGAGGTGGCGTGGGGGGTTACTTTAAAATCTTAAATAGAAGCCCCATTTTTTATTGCAGATTTGGATTTCTTACGTAAAAATAAGTAACTTTTATTCGAAACATTTTTTTGAATTATGGATAGATGGCGCTATAATCGGAAAAAACGATTGTTGGAAATGGAAAATTAAACTAAAAATGGCAAGCTCCCACTAAAATGGAAAACTTTACTTAACTTTTTTTGGTGTTAGAACCTACTCTTCACAACCCAATAGATCCCCATAACGCTTGAGTGACTGCACATTTAGCATACTTTGCTCCCCTACTATAAAGCGTAACGGTTTTCAAGCCGATGCAATCGGCTTAGCGCTTAGCGGGGTATCGAAAAAGCCGAGTGGCATCATCTTTACATGAGTGGCATTTGCCCATCGGCCATTCCGATGGTCATAAAGGTCGATTCTCACTATACGTTTCGGTTACTTTCCATATCCGTGGCATACCGTTTACATAAAATATTATTAAATACAAAATTTGTATGATTTGTACAAAAATGATTTAATCATATAGTAGGTACATGCCCACTTTTGTTCCTTTTACTTCCATTCTCGAAGCCTCGCGTTCAATATTATCTTCCACGTATTTTTCGGCGACGTCTCGAGCACGTTACGGATATTGTGAATATATGTATTGTTACTTCGCGGTTCAGTCGAAATTGTTGAGATGAGTAACATGAACGACAAAAAAGTTATAGAACTTGTCTGGCATAATAATGCATAATGGCATAATAATAAATACAGTGGCATAATAATACACAATGCATAATAATGCACAATGGCATAATAATACAGTGAGCACGTAAAGGTTGGAATAAATTCATTTTCTCGAAAATGGACGATTTTGGAAAAAAATCCGAAACAGGTTCATTTTTATTTTTAAATTACGACTTTTTGGCATATATATCATACTAGCGACGTCACCCATCTGGGCGTGATGACGTCATCGATGATTTTTTTAAATGGGAATAAGGGTCGTGTGATAGCTCACTTGAAAGTTAATTTAATTCTCTATACAAAAATATAAACATTTACATAATTATTTATAAAGGGTGTACAAAAAAAAATTTTTAATTAAATTTATTGACATACAAAGAAGAATGCAAGTAATTTATTTAGTTCAAAATACATTTTGCTGCTCTCAGAAAACAGAAAAAAATGTTTATTTGAAAAATAATCATTGCTTTTCGCTTAAATGAAATGTTCAAACTGTCAAGAAGAAGTTGGGTGGCGACTTTAATATTGAATTTAAGCAAAAAACAATATTTATTTCTCAAACAAACATTATCTCCTGTTTTCTGATAGCCGTAAAATGTATCTTTATTTAAATAAATTACACACATTCTTCTTTTTATGTCAATAAATTTAATTCATAAAAATTTTTTTGGACTCCCGGTATAAATAATTATGTTAATGTTTATATTACTGAATAGAGAATGGAATTATCTTTCAAATGAGCTATAACACGACCCCTATTCTCATTTAAAAAAATTATGGATGACGTCATCACGCCCAGATGGGTGACATTACTAGTATGATACATATGCCAAAAAGTAGCAATTTAAAAATAAAAATTGACCTTTTTCGGAATTTTTTCCAAAATCGTCCATTCTCGAGAAAATGAATTTATTCCAACCTTTACGTGCTCACTGTATAATTTTGAAGATACAAAAATACAGTGGTAATACATTAAATTATTTTTTCATCCAATATCTTCTTCTTCCCCTTTATAAACAATTCTGCTTGTTCATTGGCGGATTGATACCTCGACGGAATATTGTCACTCCATGTTTTGCGCGGTCGGCCGATACTTCTTCTATGATTTATCTCTTACTATTTTGATCACACGTGTCTCCCCCTTCTGCTATGTAGTTATTTCATTCGTTTTTTTCTATTTAGTGTCCATTCCTTTATACATACACTGTACATTATATATTTTCTTCTAATGTATTCCATTCACTCCTCTTTCGATCTCTCCGGATATTTCCAGTAATTCTTCTCAGTACTCTCATTTCTAGTAGTCTCGTTTCCAGTAGTCTTTGTGTTGTGGCTGTATCGGGTGTTGTTTCTGATGCATCTGTATTATTTACCTTAGACTCACTTAATAAATTCTTGACTTTATCTCGTTGTTAATATGGCGGTTTCACTATATATTGTTTTTAAGGCATCCTGCCAGTCTATTTGCTTTTTGTATTTTGATTTCTCAGTTCTTTGTCGAGGTCTTTGGATTGGTTCTGGATCTTCTTTATTGATAACTATTTTTTTTTTATTTTACAAAATAGTCGCACCAACCTCGGAGGTTATTAGCGACATATACATATACATAAGGTAATTTATTTACAAATGTTAGATTTTGTTAAATACATTGATATTTTTAAGGAATTTTACCAAGTGTTCAATTTTACAATTTTCTCCAAAGATTTCACTTGTTGATCCGATGATGTGGTTGTTCGGTCTCTGCAACTGGTATTTTGGACACTCTGCAAGTACATGCTTAACACTTAGTGGGATATTACAGTTTTCACATAAAGTGGGATTACTGTGACCAATTATGTGTCCGTGGGTAAGTCGGGTATGTCCTAGACGAAGACGAGTAAAAATGACATGGTGAGTTCTGTTGTGAATTTGAGATTTCCACGGTTTTAAAAACGTTTTCACTTCGCGAAGTTTTGAAGTTGAACTGTCCCACTGGTTTTGCCACAGATTTTCGACTTTCATTTTAATAAATGATTTTAAATCGTTAAGAACTACATCTGTCACTTCACTCGCGGTTTCACTGTCCCTGGCTTGTTGGGCTGTCCGATCCGCCGCTTCATTTCCTTGGAGGCCAATGTGTGAAGGAACCCATAGGAATTGTACAATATGGTTGTTGTTTTGAATGGTAGCTAGTTCTTTTTTAATTAGGAGAGCAATTGGATGCTTCGTGTACAGTTGGTTAATGGTATGGATGGAACTGAGGGAATCGGTAATTATAAGAGCATTGGATATATTACCGGAGTTAATATGAACGAGAGATTGATAGATGGCGTAGAGCTCGCCAGTATGTATACAGCTTAAGGATGGTAGTTTATACTCAAGTGTAATATTTGGAGTAATGACAGCTGCCCCAACTCCAGTAGATGTTTTAGAAGCGTCTGTATATATATGATAGGATTTAGAAAATTTTGTTAGTTTGTTGATGAAAGTATTTTTTATTAAGGAGTGTGGAGTATCGTTCTTTCTAAAGATATTTAAGGATGTATCGGATTGAGGAATGCTTAATGTCCAAGGAGGAGGAATTTCTATGAAGTTGGAATAGGTATTTGGTATCGGAATTTGTAAAGTCCTAAGGGTTTGCCTAACTCTTTCGTAGAATGGCGGTTTCGTGTTCCTATTTTCAGTATATAGGTTTTTAAAACGATCAGTGAATATGTTATTTCTAGATGGATTGTTTGGATTAGAATTAGCAGCAAATGCGTATGTGAGAGTTAAGTGCATCCTTCTATATTCAAGTGATGGATCTCCAGTTTCTGCTCGTAAACTTTCTATTGGGCTGGTCCGAAATGCTCCTGTAGCTATTCTTAATGCCGTATTTTGGATTACGTCAAGGTGGTGTAATAAGGATTCTTTCGCAGATGCATATACTATGGAACCGTAATCTATTTTAGATCTAATTAGGGTTTTATAAACATGGATTAGGCAGTTATAGTCAGCTCCATAGTTTTTATTAGAGAGAGTTTTCATAAGATTAATTCCATTTTGTGTTTTTTCCATGTGAGTTTCGTATCAAAAATCATCCCTAAAAACCTAATGTCATCGGCATAATTCAGGATTTGGTTACATAATTTTAGTTGCGGTTTATTCGGATCACGTTTCTTTGAAAATAACAAACACTTCAAATTGCTGAGTGAAAACTGAAATCCTGTTTTCTTCGACCAGTTTTCGAGTTCATGAAGTGAGGTTTGTAAGTGACGCTGTACTGATGAGATGTTTTTTCCTGAAGATACTAATACCAGATCATCCGCATATAATCTGCCATGAACTAAGCTGGAGTTTGATGCTATAATATTATTAATGGCAATTAAAAATAACGTTGCGCTTATTACAGACCCCTGAGGGTGCCATTTTCTTGAAGTCTTATTGAAGATGTGCAGTGATTGACTCTTACTTGAAAATTGCGTTGTTTAAGGAAATTTGAAATGAAATTTATGATATTACCTCTAATATTCCAAGTGTGTAATGATCTGATAATATCGTAACGCCATGCTGTGTCAAATGCTTTTGTAATGTCTATGAACACTGCAATAGTTTCCTGTTTGTTTGCGAAAGATTCAAGAATTTCAGATTCTAAATCAATGAGGTTATCAGTAGTAGTTCGATTTTGTCGAAATCCAATTTTGCTCGTTAACCAGGAGGTGATTTTCTTCTAATATCCATAGCAATCTTTTATTAAATTTTTTTTTCCATGACTTTGCACATTACATTGGTGAGAGAGATGGGTCTATATGAGGAAATTTTAGTTCGTGCATTGTTAGGTTTGAGAATAGGTATAATTATTGAATCACTCCAGGAGGTTGGAAAGACATTACTTAACCATATTCGATTGAAAATTTTTAGAAGAGTACACTTTGCATTGTCTGGCAGTTTTTCCAAGAATACTAAAGGTATATTATCGGGTCCAGGAGTAGAGTTTTTTGTAGTATTAAGGACAAAGTTAAGTTCATCTAAGGTTAAAGGGATATTGAATGAACTGTTATCTCTATCTTCACAATCGAG
This sequence comes from Diabrotica virgifera virgifera, assembly GCF_917563875.1. NCBI lineage: Eukaryota > Metazoa > Arthropoda > Insecta > Coleoptera > Chrysomelidae > Diabrotica > Diabrotica virgifera. The sequence continues at coordinate 276,386,257 of NC_065443.1, forward strand.
CTGTTGTTTTTCTGTGATGATTTTGTGTTGTATATACTCTTCGGAATAGTTGCTATTGCTGGAGTTTTTTTCGAAGTATGTAGCAAAAGCATCAGCTATTTCATTGGGTTTTGTTATTATATTAGTATTATGAGTAAAGTATATTCAAATGGGAAATAAGCCACAATTTTATCTAAAAATGATTTTATTAATGTTTCGACGCCCAAGTCGGGTGTCGTTGTCAAAATACAAAATAATACTAAATAAACAAAAATGTTGTTGCTTAGTAAAAAATTCTTCTAATAATTTATTTAATCTGACTCATTTATATCGGCAATTCAGACACGTATTATACATTTTAAAGTAGACGACTTTAAAATGATATTGCCAATATTGATGAGTTGCGTTCCTGGGACGACTTTACTAAAAGATAGTTCATTCGATTACATGAAATCAATCCCAACTCAAGAATATCCGCCACAAAAAATCATAGCATGTGATCTGTCGTTAAAAAGACAACCAAATGCAACGGTGGCACTGAAATTCTCGCGTTAGAGATTCCATAGTAAATCACGAGGGAAAACCAGGAAAAACCTCGTGATACTATCCCGACATCGTAAGCATTTGGGTTTATATTTAGTTTACTCTCAAAACTAATACCAAATTCTGACTTGATATTTTAAATTTTAAATAATACTAAAATACTAAATATATACTAACTCGATATGTTACTGATTTACTAATTGTGGTATTTTCTTTCTATTGACTTCCTCCTTTAATATGGGTAACCACATCCTACTGCATTCTACCGAGGAATTTGCGACACAATTGGTTTCATTTAGCATAATTAGAGCCGCTTCTTTGATTTTTCTCTTTTTACTATCTGCTTCTTTTAGGACTATACTTGAATCTCTCCACTGAACTCTATGTTCATTATCCCATGCGTGTTGACATATTTGAGATCTATCAAATTCTCTATTTTTTATATAAGACTGATGTTCATTTACTCTAACGTCTAATGGTCTTGACATATTTAGTATTTTAGTATTATTTAAAATTTAAAATATCAAATCAGAATTTGGTATTAGTTTTGAGAGTAAACTAAATGTAAACCCAAATACTTACGATGTCGGTATAGTATCACGAGGTTTTTCCTGGTTTTCCCTCGTCATTTACTATGGAATCTCTAACGCGAGAATTTCAGTGCCACCGTTGAATTTGGTTGTCTTTTTAAAGACAGATCACATGCTATGATTTTTTGTGGCGGATTTTCTTGAGTTGGGATTGATTTCATTTAATCGAATGAACTATCTTTTAGTAAAGTGGTCCCAGGAACGCAACTCATCAATATTGGCAATATCATTTTAAAGTCGTCTACTTTAAAATGTATAATACGTGTCTGAATTGCCGATATAAATGAGTCAGATTAAATAAATTATTAGAAGAATTTTTTACTAAGCAACAACATTTTTGTTTATTTAGTATCATTTTGTATTTTGAAACGACACCCGACTTGGGCGTTGAAACGTTAATAAAATCATTTTTAGGTAAAATTGTGGCTTATTTCCCATTTGAATATACTTGATTATAAAAATGCCACAAGAAAATAGCTTCAGAACAACAGTATTATGAGTAATAAAACGCACTTGGTAAAATTTGTTTTTTCCTGATATTTTACGAATATTGGCCCAGACTGTAGATAAAGGTGTTGTACTGTTTATATTTGAGACAAATTTCCTCCAGTTGGTTTTCGAGCATTCTTCGCCAGTTTGCCATATCTACCTATTAACATTGCAAGTTACTAAATTATAAAAACTGTGAACATATACGTACGCTAAATTCGCTAAATAATTATTTTGCTGTAATTATTTAACGAATTTACAGTACGCTGTTGAAAGCTATAAGTATATACTATTATTATTGTAAAATACATCAGGGAGAGAAATTGTACACCGACAAGTTTGTTGAAAATGGGCATTTGAGCTTTATGGCTCAATCTCCTGTTAATATTAACGAGGTAGGGGTTGTTCACTAATGGTAAAATTTTCAAGTGGAAAACTCACCCTAGTATTATTTAGATGAAAAGCATGTGCACTCATTTTAAACTAAAACAAATTAACAAATAGTACATTGTGTTACGGTTTTTGCTCCAAATTTTCAAGAACCACTTGGATTGGCATACAATTTGGCGTACGCGTAGCTTACTTGTCAAAGAAGAAAAGTGATACTTGGGATACGCTGGGAGTGCGTTTCACCCCTTCTTGAGGGTGAAAAAATATGTGTCCAAAATAAGTCCGAAAATGGATAAACTGACTAATTTTAAGCAACTATTGTTCCAGAGAATTTTTTCGCCAAGTCTATAATTTTCGAGTAAATTTCGAGTAAATATGTTCATTTTTTAACAAGATAACCACGTTTTTAGAAGGTATTTAAATTGTTTTAATAATTTTATGTTGATCAAGATTTATTATTGGTCAACATACAATTACTAAAACAATCCGACATTGATAGCTTCTGATCATTTCCTTTGATTATGTTAAGAAATGTTCTTATCGGTTAGGCCACTCTGGCTCTCATGTCCTCAATTATAAAAAATCCCTTATAAAAAGAAGCTTACATGAGAAGTATCTACTGGAAGAACAGAAATAAACAGGTAGTTGAAATTGAAAAAGTGTTTAAATCGGGTCAATAAATTTTAACCCAACGAAGTAATGTTCGAAGCCTTTTGATTTTTAGATGTGATGAATAATTTATAGGGTGGAACGAAAAAGGTCAAAAAAATTAAAGGAAAAGAAAAATTCTTGTGGCTATCGTTTAAAAGTTGTGTCAGGTGATGAAAACAGTTGGTGCGAGAGCATTTTGAAATAAAAAAATATCTTGAGGTTCCATATTGGATTTGAAAATTGAAACAGCAAAAAAATTATTTTTGTCGAAAAAATCAATATGGCTCTGATCAAATTTTAATGATCGTATTTTACCATCTAAGTGTGACATTCTAAAGTGCTTTCTATTTATTCGTAATGAACTTAAGTTGACAAATAATAATAAAGATCCATATATCGCCGACGTCTTGAATGCCGCTGCAACGAAAGTAGGACAAATATGAATATAAGCTTCTATTCCAACATTATCGCGTAAGTGCATTCAAGATATGATTAAAAATATTTATACAGAGTTTCAAAATCTTAAGCGATAGGTACACAAAAACTCAGCAAAGCACCTGATTCGTAAATAGAAAAGATTTGCCAGTTTCGAAAGAAATGTAAAAGTTATTTTATATCGCGGCTTGCAAGTGCAACATGACTGGAACTGTGTGTGTGTACCTACTTGTGATAACAAATCAAGAAAATACCACAAAATGAGCGAATTTTTCTTCAAGATCATCGATCCTGTCGAAAAATGGCAATTGGGCCGGTGGATATTGCAGCATCTACAGCAATAAGGAAGAAAATGGAAAGAACCATGAAGGCAAAGGCAAGTTCTCAAAAATATAATACTGACGAAATTGTTCTTAAAGCATGTACCGTTGATTCCTCTAATCCTTCCATTAGTAGCAGCTTGTCTGACTCAAATTTCTCTAATGCAGATGATCATGAAAAATAATTCATTGCTCCTTTGTCAACAGTTACAGTCCAACCATCTACGTCACAAATACTGCGGCACTTCACTTCAATGGCTAGTATGCTTATTTCATGGCAATGAGCTCCCTCTACGTCATTTAATTCAACAGTTAGATGGACGCACCAGTGGACCACTTGGTTTTTCAGGGCCAATAGGGAAACTTCTGGAACGCTGTGAAGAGAAGGCTCTTGTCGATTTTGTCGCAATAGAAAACAACCTAGCAATATTATTAGAAACAACAGACCTTAGTACCGATTAGAAGTACTTGTACCAAATCAGTCAAGCAGTTGCTGCGGGAAAATGTCCTAATGCTTTGAGCCTTAAAAAACCTGGGAAAATATCACACGCAAGGTGGCTGAGAGTTGATAATCGGTTGCTTCGATTGTATGTTGGAACTGAATGTCCCAGCCCCCAATTAATTATGTTAGTAAGTTTCATCAAAAAAGTGTATGCACCAGTTTGGTTTTATATAAAACTATATCCTAGCTGTTCGGATGGTTCAAAACATTTATGGCGAATGATCCATTATTCACGATTTCTGTCAGTTGACCAAAGAAAAATTGTCGATGCCGTTATCCAAAGGAATGCTTATTTTGCCCATCCCGAAAATGTATTACTCGGTACGATGAAAGATGAACGAAAACATATTACGGGGTCTAGGACTACGCAGAGTGCCGAAAGCTAGAGAAAGTCAGAAAGAAAAAAAGATTCGGAGATTCAAAATATGTACCAACATTAAATTTTAGTGCTGCAGATTATAATGACTTAATTTCTATTTCTGGATTCAAAGTTACGGCTCCTCCTTTGCTAAATCATATTTCCAATAAAGATGTAAGGGATATGATTGCTTCTGGGAATTACAACAACATAGAGGTCTTAAACTGCCCTTGTCATACAAAATCCGTGGAAAGAACTGTCAAGTTAGTAACTGAAGCATCAGCTGCTGTTTGTGGACCAGAATCAAGGGATGGCTTTATTCGTTCAAGGTTGCAGTCTAGAAATATTATGCCGTTTTTTAACACAACATCAGACTACCAATCTTAAAATGTATATTGTATCATAAAACAATTATTTAGATTCGAAAAACTGATAAAAACGTAAATTTTTAAAATTTTTTTTTGTTATTCCCAAAAATTTAAATTGAATATGGAACCTGAAGATAGGGTCCAATACAAAAAAGATTTCTTACAGTTTTATTATACATCAAAACACAACTTTTTTGCACTAGCCCCATAAAGAATATTGACTTCGAATTTTTCGTTCCACCCTAATCCCTAATTTATACACCTTAAACGCCTAAACAACATCCTACGTCCTAAATGGAGAAAGTATAACAGCGCCTCCTAAATGGAGAACGCCTAAACAACATCCGCTATGCAGACGACACTGTTATTTTTGCAGTTTGTACAGTTTACAGCGATTAATATACAAAGTAAATGAAGCAAGTGAAAGATTTGGACTACAAGTATACATATCAAAAACTAAACTTATGGTCATCAGCAAAAATAAAATAAGAGACGTCCAACTGCTTATTAAGAATACACCAGTGGACCGAGTAAAACAGTATACCTATCTTGGAACAATAGTAAATCAACAATGGGATCACTCACAAGAAGTAAAATGTAGAATATAGAAAGCTCGGAGTGCATTCAACAACATGGAAAAACACTTTAAAAGCCACAACCTTAATCTAGAGATAAAATAAGGCTCCTACGATGTTATATCTTATCAATATTGTACTACGGAGTTTAATCCTGGACACTCACTGAAGCGATAGAGAAAAAACTTGAAGCCTTCTAGATGTGGCTAGACAGGCGAATCCTAAGCATATCGTGAACCAACAAGATAACCAACGAGGCCACACTACGAAAAATGGGAAAGAAAGAGAGCCGATGTATACGATTAAAATAAGAAAGTTAGAATATCTCGGACACATAATGAGAGACGTCAAAAAATATAGATTACTGAAGGTAATCCATCAAGGCAAAGTATTCGAAAAGCGAGGAATTGGGAGAAGAAGAATATCATGGTTAAACAATCTGAGGAAATGGTTTTTCACAACAACAACTAACTTATTTAAAGCATCAGTTAATAAAATAATAATTATAGCCAGAATGATCGCCATTAATCGAAACTAATAGGCACCAAAAGATGAAGACTCTAAAAGTGATCTTTTATTGTCGTTGGTAACATAAGTATGAGCTAACCTTTGGTTTCGTGTTAAAAATAAATCTGAACAAAAATGTATAAGAAATTATTTAACGTATAAAATTTATAGGTTACGCCTCTGTGTTATACTGTATAACATAATTTCTACCCCCTTTTGTTTTATTTTCCAACACACCAACGACGCCATTCGTCAATTGAAGAAACGGGAAAACTCATTGGTTCAAGTGCGAAAACTTCAGTCATCTCAGCGCTGCAGTTGACAGCAGATGTTGCTAAAAGCGTTTGTCAGTTTAATGTCGTATAAGAAAGTGCAGTATAAGAACTGTGAGCAAGTTCAAGTAGGGTGTATGTGTTGCTGTTATGGTTGACTAAATGGAAGTAATGGAATGAAAGGTTCTTGTGTATACAAACCATCAAAATAAAACAAGAAAAACTTTACCAAACTGTCGTTACGTCTCGTACATATAATTTGTATTTAAGAATAGTAATATTACCATAGAGGTAACAAAATATTATTTTAAGAGACCTAAATATAAAATACGGTATGTTTATCTAGAGTCTAGAGTAAACTCAATAGCCCTGGAAGATCACACCTATTTTTTTTTAAAAACCGCACACATGGGTAAGAGAGACCCAATGATTTTTTGTGAAGAAATAAAAAAAGTACATATTTTATGATTTCAAGAGACTCTCTAATCACTATTGAATACACAAAAATAATTAAATCAATTATTTTATTTTCTCTCTCTCTTAATTGTAGTAATACAAAAGAAAAAAATATTAAAAATACCTAAAAATAACTAACAAACATTTTCTAAAACACGAGAAACATAATTCAAAATATTTTAATTTAATTTAACAACAAAATGGTCTTTCTAACTAAATAACACCTTTTGATTATAGAACTCATATTCATTCTTAGCCAGGTATTTCAGTTTCACTCATTTTAGTGACTATATTCATAAGAGAGTGTGGCTCTATGTTCCATGCATTAGGCTTTATAGCAAGCCGAGCATGCACGCTTTGTTTTTCCATCTTTGCCTTTGCAGAAATAACACCTAGTTTGCTTTACTAAATTTGTGGGATGTTGTGTTGTTAGGTCATTAACTTGAACGCACACTTGATCGCAAACCTCACACATAGGTTCTACATACCCTAGCCTGTATTCAATAAATTTTCGTGATTGAAAACATTTCTCAAATGAGACCGCAACTACACACCCGTCCTTGGCAGACTAGAGACTGAATTTACATAAAGCAGCATTACCATTGAAATGCAGCTGCGCAAGCTACATGCAGTTAAGTGTCGCGATGGGTATCTCACACCCAAATGTGAGCTTCCAGGGATAGAGATGTACCCAAACTTTCTAGGAAAATTTCAGATGAAAGTTTATAAAGGTGGAAAATATCTTATTGTAATGTTTTATACATTTACACCGATAATTTCCCACCTTTACTAGTTTCATCTCTTTTTATTTCACAGCGTATTATGTTTTCCATCTTTTGCAATATTTTGCCGGTTATTAGCGCGCTTATCACTGTATACAGTTATGACAAGCGCACTAATAACCTTCAAAATAACGCAAAAGATGGAAAATATAATACATTTTAAAATAAAAAGGGATGAAACTAGTAGAGGTGGAAATTATAGATATAAACGTATAAATTTATTTTACATTACATAGTTTCCGTATTTAGTCCTTCGACTCTGATTTTTGATTTGTTGGTGTCGCTCTCTTGGGTGTGAAGTATTTCATGATGGTTTTTAATTGCCAATTAAATATTGATTAAATTGCCGATCATGATTGATTAAAAGCCGGTTGTTCGAACGCTAATCAAGGAGTTGATTGTAATCAAGTCCCCTTAACAACCATCAAATAACAAAATCCATTGTTCGTACGCCAATCTATTGATTGTAATCAATTTTCTAAGTAGGTAATAAACGAGGTATAAAAATTTGATAGTAATTAAATATTTAATAATGATCAGTTGGTTCCATTTTTGATTAGCGTTCGGACAACGGGCCTAAATATGCCAATTTCATGGTTGGCATATTTAATTCAAAAATATTTTGAATTAAATACGCCAATTTACGTATGAAAAAAAATTTAATAGAAATAAAATTTTAAATTTAAAATAAAAATCGACTTGTTTCGAGAATACTCCCAAAATCTCCCATTCTCGAAAAAATGAATTTATTCCATGATTTTGTCTCCCTCTATATAAAGTTTTCTATAAACCATAGTAATATTGTTCTCATTTTTAATGTAAGAATTGTATTGCAAACCTTAGAGTGCAAACATTATCTCTGATATTCCATCCAATTTTTTTCTACGTATTAGGGATGGCGGTTTTTGACAAAACACCGGTTTTCGGTTATACCGGTTTTTTTGCTTACGGTTTAACCTGGCGGTTATAACCGGCCAAAAAAACCGGTTTTTAGAAGAACCGGTTTTCGGTTTTTTCAATCCAATAGGTTACAAAGTTACATTTACAATACACTTTAGTTTGCGATACTCCATTCGACTCGATATCAATATGATCAAAATTAGTACTACTATCGAAAGAACATGTATTAATACTTTTAACACGTTTGTATATTTGTAGAATAGGTACATTTTAACTCATTTAATACTTCCTGTATGAGTGTATCGTTTTGAAAACGTAGCGAAATTCTTGGAGATTCGTATTAGTAATCAGTAATTTGATATTCATAGTCAAAGCATTATTTTTGGTAATCAGAAAAGGTCATTCACCCACTTTCAATGTCAAGAGTTAAGTGTGAAAAATAGATGATGCTTGCGTCTAATAATTCAACCAGATCGCTTCTTATGTAAATATTATGATTAAAAATACCTTTTCAAGGAAATTATATAATAAAACTTAATAATTGTTTCTGGCTGATGTGAGATTGCACTTTCAGTTTGCTTCGGTATTTTATAAAATAAAATTAAATTTGAATTATGGTTTTGTTTGGAATAATTACTTGAGAATAATAATTATGATTGGGATCCAAAATAATACCTAACCTAATCCTAATCACCGTAAAAACCTAATAACCGGTTTTTTACTTTAAAAAGAAAAAAACCGGTTATAACCGGGAGAAAAAAACAACCGGTAAAACCGGTTATTGCGAAGTAGAAAACCGGTTTTAGGTTTAAGAGGATCGGAACGTATTTTCGGCTGCAATGCTATTCAAATGGGGATTCATTTTTTTCAAATCCTGAGAAAACTAATAAGTATTTTGGAAAAATTTAAACGCAGAATGAAAGATTACGTTATTAGCGAGGGCCGAAAGTCCCTGAGAACTTCTACAATGTTTATTTTAATAAGTTACAGGGGTGAAAAAACTAAGAGAAAATTTAGTGTAATTTTTCAATTCAAATATCTCATTCAAAATAAACTTTTTATTTATTCTAAGGGACTTTCGGCCCTCGGTAATAATTTAGTCTTTCATTCTGCGTTTAAATTTTTCAAAAATATTTATTGGTTTTTTCAGGATTTGAAAAAAATTAACACAATGCCGTGGTAATATTTTCCAAATCTGTCTTTGTCTTACAACGCACTCAACCGAATATAATATTGTCAGCATATATTGTCAGTCAGACACCGACAATCAGTGACAATTTTAAATATTTGACATTGCATCGGGAATATTTTGAGAAATTGATTAAATATTATTGATATATAGTGTATTTGATAAATAATTGATTTAAGACGTGAACTTAATAAAAAGTTATTTATTGTGTATTATTTGTGAAATATCCAAGCAGAGAATACATCAGATATATCCTGTGATCCAAGTATTTTGTTGTTAGAGATGTTCAAAATTGTAAGCGTTCCAAAATAACAACATATTATTAAAAAATCACTTTAACACTTTTCCTCTTTTCTCGATTGATTATTAGTTTTTGTTGTACAAAAAAATTATTACAATCACTGAAAACATAGTGAAAAAATTATCACATTTATTAACTGAATTAATAATTTGCAATTATAAAAATAACAGTTATCCAAGAACATTCAAAAGCCATCTCTTTAAATTAATTATGACATTTTCAAGTAGAATGACATTCTAGTAATGTTTACATATCCACACCAGTGTGAATTTTACTACACGTAATTTGCCGTGTAAAGACAGAAAAAGTAGGGATACACGTAAAATATTTGCGAATTATGTACCCATAGCCTTAAAAGAGGATCGGTACGTATTTTCGGCTGCAATGCTATTCAAATGGGGATCCATTTTTTTCGAATCCTGAGAAAACTAATAAGTATTTTTGAAAAATTTAAACGCATAATGAAAGATTACGTTATTAGCGAGGGCCGAAAGTCCCTGAGAACTTCTATAATGTTTATTTCAATAATTTACAGGGGTGAAAAACTAAGAGAAAATGTAGTGTGGTTTTTAATTTCAAATACCTCATTCGAAAGAAATTCTTATATATTCTAAGGGACTTTCGGCCCTCGATAATAATTTAGTCTTTCATTTTGTGTTTAAATTTTTTAAAAACATTTATTAGTTTTTTCAGGATTCCAAAAAAATGGACACCATGTCCGTGGACATCGAACATTCGCTATCTTTGTCATAAATGCCCTCATTCGAATATAATGTTATGACAAGACTCAAGACAGTGACAAGTAGAGATGTGTCCGACCCGCATTTTGATATGGCAGTTCATTCTACTACTGCTTTTTAACGCTTTTACGATGATAATAAAATCAATCAAAGAGTTGTTTAATAAATAGTATTGATAGTGTATTTGAAAAATAATAATTGATTTAAGGCGTACAATTAATAAAAAGTTATTTATTGTTTATATATTATTTATGGAAAATCTAAGTATTTTAAGTCATTAAAGTTCAAATAAAAGTATTATTTTTTAAGAGTTTGTTCCGATAACCGTAAATAGGTACGAGTTTAGCTATAAAGTAAAGTGCCCATGGTGGCATAAAATGTAGTAAATGCTAATGATTCAAGTACGTACTACATTTTTGAAGATTTCACTACACTTAAAAAGCATTTGCTTTTCTCCGTCTATTTACCAGCCTACATAGAAAAATGTACTATGCTTTTGAAGTATGTGCTTGTTTAGTAGTATTTTGCTTCAGTTTAAGTGAAGTTGGTGGGTGGACGTCTTCGGCGTAGGTATTTTTTTATTACAATATGGCAGCATTTATGAATGTGTGTCATAGAAAAATTTACAAACTAAGAAGAAGAGTCTTAATTTTTGGGGTCATTCTTTTATCAAATAAAATTTAATAATTGTGAAGAAGATTAACAAATAACAATTGTTCATTTTTATCCTCGCGTAACTCTCTTGTCGCTTCGGATCACAAACCATACATACTTATAGACGTTTCACGTAAATTGTCAAGGTCAAGACAGCAAATTAGTTACCATTCCAATCCAGAGATGTCGCTGTCAGTCAATTCTCTTGTCATATTTAACAACTGACAGTTGACAATTAAATTAATTTGTTATTTACTTTTTATTTTACAGTTTGTGGCTTAAATATTTTATTATAGTGGTGTTACGTTTTTAATTAGATTTAATCACAATTTTAATCACTTGTATTAACCTCCTCTCCGTTTTTGTGAGTAGAATTTTTAGTTTACATTGATCATCCCGTGTTGTATTTCTCCACATTTAAAAAAACAATATAATAGATCCTGAAACAGTTTATTCCAATATACAAGTGTGTCATCAACATTTCGGGCCTATATATTTTTGGAAGTTTGTGAAAGATTATAAGGTATTTATCTAAACAATCATCCTACAAGATTATTTCAAAAATTTTCATTCAACTCAATATTACACATCAGTGCTTTCACGTGACACATGGCAGTAGTGTTTATAGCATTTTGAAAACAAATTGGAATATTTGAATTTTCAGTAAAACATTGAATAAAACATTGAATTGTCTTTCTGTTGTTTTAATTTCCTGCGAAATTTCATAAAAAATCCCGCAAAATTTATAATTTGAAATTCCCACGTAACTAAAATTTGTCAATTTAGTTCCCATTCCAATCAAGAGATGGCGTTAATTCGATCCGAAAGATTAACATGGCCGTGAAACGTCTATGAGTATGTATGGTTTGTGCTTCGGATCTGAGTCACTCATTTTTACTCATGTACAATTCTAACAATTTTGTACGTAAAAATGTGAATTCGCAAATCACAAGCACATGGAAAACTAAATCCATCACGATTGGTGTAATGCAGACACGGCTGGCGCTACGCTTTGTAGTGATCATAGTAATAAATCATTTGATGTGATCATTTGATATGACCACAAACATATCTACAATCGGCAAAAACTTCCAAAAATCCAACATATAGTTTACTTCTTTAAACGAGAATAAAATTTAATGCGAAAATTATTGGTTTACCGATAGATTTTATAGATCATATTTTCACTATAAATTTAAAATTAATTTGAAAAATACAAAAGTAATTAATTTGATTTATGTAAAAAAGTACTTACTTCTAGAGCTAACCGTCTATTTCTTCGCTTTTCAGTAACACATTTCTTGTAACAACGTCCAATATTTTAATTTGCGCAAATAAAGTAATAAATAAAGCCTTTATAAATTAATTGAGTAGTACTACATTTATACAACGCAGTTCTTCACATGTTCAAACCTTATCTAGGCTTTTCATGGTAACAGGACATTATTAAAATAACTGTACAACTTTTTTTCTTTTCTGTGAGCTTCGCTGGTGTCGCTCCTGGCGGATTACTAATCAACTTTCACTGGTAATTTTTAAATTTATTATTTAACTAGCTGACCCGGTGAACTTCGTTGCACCTTAGATAGTGTGTCATAATTAGATAATCTGTCATAATTTTGATTATAGATCAGTTGCTTGAACGTAATGGCTAAAAATCAATTACTCAAAATCAACTGCTCGAAAATGAATTTCTAGACATGAAAATTGATCGAAATGCAATTTCCTCGAATAAAAAAGAAAATTATATGTCCAAATATTTTATGCAAAATTTGTAAGTATGGTCGAATTAAATCCGATAGTTTTAAGGCATTCCAGAAGCCGCTACAGATAAAATGTTTTAACAACTTATTAATCATTCAGAATTAGTCGACACTTATTAAAAGTTAAAATAATTAAGACAATAACTGGACGATAACGATTTAATGAGTGGAAAACAATTAAAAATTATTTTGCACATCATATTTGAGACAGTATTTGGTTGAAAAATCTCATTTTTGCTGGCCAAAAATATATTAATTTGTCTGGACTAAATTACAGTTCTGTTTATCTTAAAAGGGATATGATACTATCAACATTCACACAGTGTTGCCAAACTGGATTTTGTTATTTTGAGTCTAAATTTTCCCAGCGATCTCCGAGGGTACAATACATAAGAAAGATACATAATATGACAAATTATATGATATTCCACGTATACAGTACGTAAATCGTTCAGCTGGACATAGGGAACATACAATATATAGATTTAGATACATAAATACATACATTGTATTATATTGAGATAACTGAGGCAACTGAGTTTTCTCGATGACAATATGGTTGTTAGCATTAAGGGGCATTAACCTCAAAATTTACAAATCATTTCGACTGACACAAATAAACGTCAAAATATGAGAATGTAATAGGTAGCAAAATATTTTTGGCCTAAGAGAATGGAAAAACTGTTAAGGTTTTAAAGTAAAATAAATTTTATTATTTTAATTCATACCTTAAACTTTAACTACACGCGCTGGCGTATTTTTGTACGCCACATATAAGAATTCTACTACAAATGAATTTAAAAATTTAATTTTTGTCTTTGTTTATTTATCTAACCTATCACTGGAATGTGCTTTACACTGGATTTAGTTTCGTTATAATCGGCATTCTAGGAAGATCGTATTTTACAATTTATTATTTGTTGTTTCCGGTGGTGGATAACATACGCCACAATTATAGTAATACAATTAGTAATATAAGTACATATTTCAAATGTTTTTTAGTCATTATGGCACAAATATATTTTTCTTTATAAACAATACTTTTTCTCAGGTAAAAAATATCGTTTCAAAAAAATATTATTAGCAATTTTATTTATCATGGAATCAGATTCCAGTTATATATCCCAATTTGCTTACTGAGAAGGAACTCCAAGTATCCGCTGACGCCGAGTAAGGTTTATAACAAACAAATAAGTGTAATTTTTCAAAAAAAAAACAAATCCGCTGTTTTTAAGTATATTTTCTTGTGGCGTATAAAGAACGCCACCCGTGTAGTTATGTTATATTTTGATGTGCGGGTAGTTAAAGGTTAAAATTCTAAATATTAATTAATTATCACAATAACAAAAAATATTATCAATCATTTAATACATGCAATAGTGTACATGATATTTTTCGTTAGTTCATCTACTAAACATAAATAAACTGGATGGTTTGCCCACGCGAAAGCAAGATTTTTTGAAAATTCGTAAAATTAAAAAATTCATATTTTATCCAATTTGAGTCCAAAAGTTAATCTGTTGCAGTTTTCTTTTATGAAATTTCCCATTCGTTCTTCTTCTGTGCTCAGAATTTTGCTACGGCTTACGGTTCGCTATTTCGGAAACGGACTGCGCTAGAGAAGAAAAAATAGCAGCGTTTTTCATGAAAATCGGTCAATTCGTTTCGGAGGAGTATGGCAACAAACTAACAAAGTGTAACTAACATAACTCGACTTTCTTTTATATACATATATAGATGTAAAATATTTAAATGGCTATTAAAAAATAACGGTTGAAGATAAAAAAGTGAAAATTTAGGATTGTATGTATCTTTTGCTTCTACATCATACAAAACTAAGAAAAAACGGTTTGTCAAAAAATTTAAAAAATATATCAGGGAGGGCAAGCCCCCTTATGACGTACGGGCATGAATTCAGAGTTAGCCTATTCCCAGTCCGGTAGAATACAGGTGTAAAATTTCATAACAATCTGATGAGCCGTTCTCGAGTTATTATCAGTGTAACTAACATAACTCGACTTTCTTTTATATATATATATATATATATATATATATATATATATATATATATATATATATATATATATATATATATATATATATATATATATATACATCATGTTACCATTACTGCGTCCGTATAACAAAGCGATCTTATTGCGTCTCCTGGAAATACAAGGAAAATTGATAATTTTCCGACGAATATTGGTTTAAAATTTAATTTCTAATATGGAACTATACTTTGTTTTATTATATTTTAATTTTTTAAATATTCGAATTTTCGTTTATTTTAAACCATTATTGCATCTTTATAACAGGCGGCTTTGTTAACTCCGTATATACCTCCAACCATACACAGTTGCGTCCATTCAATGTTGCCAAACTGAAGGACGCACTAATATTTAGAAATACATTATACATAAAATGAAACAAAAAATATATTAAATTACCGGTATTTGAGCTTCGTAGCGAAATTGTAATACGAGTTGGAATTTTCGAATTGCTTGTTATATTCAATTATGATATCTATACAATTTTGATACAATTGTGATATCTACATATAAAAATGATCCTTATTTATTGAGAAGGTATTAATATTTCATTTATTTATAGTTTTATATAGTAAACTCTCTCTTAACGGACACCTTTCTTCGCCGGACACCTCCTCTATACGGACGATTTTTAAAACAAAAATCATTCGGCGATATGTGAACTTGTACTCTTTAACTCCCTTCAACGGCCTGTGCAAATGCGGACAGCAAATGGAAAAATAAAAATTTTTATCCAAATATTTTACATTCTAATGTTATATAATAAAGCTACCTATACTAAATTTACAATCAAGATGCAGTAGAATTAAACAAACCAAGACACGTTAAATTCTACTAGGAGCACTCCCGAATCATAATTTACATATACATTGTAAATCCCAAATCATGATTTCCAAAATTTATACATTGTAAATTACGATTCGGGAGTGCTCCTAGTAGCATTTAACGTGTCTTGGTTTGTTTATTTCTACTGCATCTTGATTGTAAATTTAGTATAGATTTATTATTTAAAATCAATACAGATGTCCATGAGATGGGTGATATTTGATATAACTGTTTACGTTAGCGGCACCAAGTAATAAAAGTTTGATATTTCCACTTTACATTAACAAACTGTAAGCAAAGCAAGCAAAATAATACATTTTACTAATGTCCTGTGTGTGACCGATGACGCGAATGCCGATGCCAGGAACATTAAATTTTATGATGAAGTTATTGTATTTTGTCTAGAATACAATTTTAACGGAAATATCAGATGAAGCAAAATATTCAAAAACTCAACTTAATTTTTGTTACTTTCGGATTAAATTTCGTAATAGATTTTGTCTGAATATCGACCTATGTAAAATTAGTAAAACTGAAATAATTTTAGTTTTGAAGGTTGTGCAACGTAAATAATATGGCGTCCACCAAAAGGAAGTTTTTAGGTTTGAAAGAAAAAGTCGATATGGTTCATTATGCAGAGATGCATAAGTTAAGTGTTAGAAAGTTAGCAGAAAAATTTGGAATTGGAAAAACTCAAGCTAGTAAAATTTTTAAACATGTGATTAAATTAATTAATTTTCTGAGAGCGGAAACCTGGAAGCGAAAATAAAATTTTTGAAAACGTAGGGTGCTGCATGAGACCAAATTGTTTTCGTTTTCGATTGGTTTTGTAAAGTGAGGTCTAAAAATATTCTTGTTTGTGGTAAAATTATTCAAGAAAAAGCATTAGAAGTTGCAAAGGAACTAAGTCTCGATATTATGAAAGCTTCTGGCGGATGGCTCGAGAAATTTTGTAAGCGTCATAATATTTCCTTGAAATCCATATGTGCGTAAGCAGCTGCTGTAGATTTATTAGTGGTTTCTGACTGGAAAGAGAAACTGCTCGCTCTCTCTCCGCGAGACATTTTTAACGCAGATGAGACGGGATTATTTTTTAGAGCATTACCCAACAAAACTTATACCTAAAAGGAGAAAGATGCACTGCAAATAAGGCTTCCAAAGAAAGAGTCACAATACTATTTTGCACCAACATAATAGGGGACAAAGAAAGGCCATTCAGTAATTGGAAAAAGTAAAAAACCCCGTTGTTTCAAGGTTTCACACATAGAAAAATTACCTATCGAATGGTATAGCCATAAGAAGTCGTGGATGACAAGGGAAATCATGACAGACTGGCTAAATAAATTTGATAGAAGAATGCAGAGAGAAAATCGAAAAGTTCTTTTGTTTCTAGACAATGGTACGTCTCATCCACAACTTGTTTTATCCAATATTAAAATAATATTTCTACCACCAAATACTACATCAGAATGCAACCCCTGGATCAATGGATTATAAAATGTTTTAAAACATACTGCCGACAATTTTTGATTTGAAGGCTACTGTCGTCAATGGACGAATATGATTCTACAAAGGAGATTAAAAAGTCTATAAATATTACCAACTTCTTAATTTGGACCGTAAGTGCATGGAAGCAAGTGCAACCGAAAACAATTAATAATTGCATCTAGAGATAAACCGAAAATTGTGTTAACAGAATCATTTGTGTAATAAATTATTCTGAATTTTTCGAATTATACAGAAAAAAAATTGACGGACAAAAATATATAAGGCAGTAAAATTCCATGCTTCGGAAAGGGAGAACGGCTATTCATCTATGGGAAAAAAATTTGATAGAAATGCTCTCATAGCGCAACAAAATTTATATATATTTAGGTATATACATAGGTACTTCTTGTTGTGAACATTAACAATACAAAAATAAAATGCATAAATAGACCTAAACTTTTTTTTCTGAACATATTTAAAAACAGGAACAATTTAATAATTTATTTGATAAGCAGTAATCAGATTGTAGGTATAATTATGAACAGAAAATAAAGTAATTTAAATGAGGGTCTTTCATTCCACCATACCTAACCTGAAGCTAAACTAAGGATTTTAAATAAATAGCCATAAAAAAAATGAAACATGACCACATATAAAATCACCCCCTGGGATGTCTTAGGAACCAAATGATATACAATATTAAACTCAACTCCACCATTTAAGGAAATACTCAAAAAATACTAAAGCAGATTTTAATTATTTTCTTACTTGTCTTTATATGCATTTTGTATAAAAATTTTGATTTTTAACCAATCTTTGTTGTATATTATTTTTTTAAACTTTTACTTAAACTCATCACACTCTAGTCTTTTAGGGGCTTTCTTTACTTTTATATGATTTTTAAAGTACTTTAATGTTACTTCTTTCTGTTCTTTAGTCCACGGGACGACTTTCCTAATAATTTTCTTTTTTAATTTGGGTGCAATTGTTTTAATTAGTGTATTATCTGCATTGCTATTACTGGTCGACATTTCGGTACCCTTGCTATTTATTAAATCATCCAACATATCATTTTCACCCTCATCACTGTCATGATAATTAAGTTCCAGAAGATTTTCTGCCGTATTGTCATCTCCTATGTCATCTATAGATTTTTCTTTGTATTGGTCTGCTCCGCCTTTTTCCATAACCATCAACAGCTTGGAGATTTTAGCTGTTGGGTAAACATCATCTGGGAGGCGATAGGAACTTCGATGAACACAGGATGTATGACCCAGAAAGGCTCTCTTCAAACATCAATGAAATATCGAATCAAATGAGCAATCTAATCAAAAGTCTATCTACCATAACAACGAAAAAAGAGGTATTGAAGAAAAATACATGTTATGCCACCTCAAGTACCCAAACTGAAGAGCCTCAACATTTCGAAGAAAGTCCAGAGCAAAAGTCAAAAATTACAGAAGATAAGTGTCACTTTGTAGTTATTAGTAACTTGAGCCCAATATACACCCCTATACAAGTGGTTCACTATATTAAAGAGAAGCTAGGTATCAAGGAATATATAAGACGTTATATCCTCCTTCACAACAACTGGTTCTTCATTCAAAATAGGTATAAAATCTAGAACATCTATTAACCTATTACTTAATAAGGGCATTTGGCCACCTGGTGTAAACATTAAATGGTCTATCGAATCTTCATATTTCGAACCAACGCTTTCATCTGGGTCACATAAAAATCCGAAGAATATCAGAAGAGATATTAGCCTGGAAAATTCAAATAGCAGTTTATGCAACAACAAAGATGAAGTTCAAAGCACAAACATACATACAGACAAACAGGCCATCGAAATTTGCAAAACTAAGAATCCGTTCCATACCCATATTAATTTCATTAAGAAAGATACTTTAGAACCATCTACTAATCTGGATCCATTGACCACACCAAGAGTTAGATTAACTAATAACTCTAATAGTCGATATCTGTTAGCCATATTAAGGGAACCGGACATCTTAAAGGCCATTAAACTTCATCTTGCTTTTCTACACGACCAACCTGCATTAGTATTTTATGATGGGTATACCAACACAAGTGTTAAACTGTTTCTGGCTTCCGAAGGACTTCCTACAAAGAGTGAAGATCTATGAAAAATTCTTCTAGATTTTAATGATGCTTATGGAATTGGTGCAGATGAGGTAGACGCTGCTTGCTGCTTTTTAAGAGAAAGAATTATTCACCTGCAAAAATCAAGGGACTGCCACCGAAACTACTATTCCGCTGCCTCTCCAAGACGAAATTTTTAAACATCACGACGTGTTCTGGGGGACTAGAATCCTCAAATAATTTTAGTGATAACAAATTTAGCATTGTTCTGATTAATATTCGTTCTATAAGATATAAAACTGATGAATTATTTCTGTTTCTAGAGGAATTAGGGTTTCCACCGATAGTTGCGGTTACTGAGCACTGGCTTGAAGTCAACGAGCCTTTTTTTGTAGAAAAATATTCCACTATTGCTAGGTATGACCGTCTAAGTTCAGCTCATGGAGGCACCCAAATTCTTTCTACAAATAATGATTTTTCTCTGGTAACAAAATATGACTTTCTATTAAGTGAAGCATTCTTTGAGTTTTCCTTAGTTTACAGTAAGAACCTTAATCTTTATATTATTTGCATTTATAGATCACCTGACTCTTCCGTGGAACTATTATTTCAGAACCTGCTAAATTTGTTAGATGACCCGCCTCATAAAAGCAGAATAATTCAATGCGGTGACTTTAATATTAATTATCCTGCTACTTGTGCTACACAAATATCCCTGGTCAACATATTTGAATCATATGGTCTATCAATGCACATTAATTCTCCTACAAGGATTACAAAAACTTCATCTACCATAATTGATTATATTGTCTCAGATTTCTCACCCCGTGATGTCTGCGCTACAACTGTTAATGCGGGACTATCTGATCATGAAGCGGTTTATACGAAGTTTATAACATCTTTAGCAAGTCCTCCTCGAAAACTCGACGTTAAGCAGGATTTTTTCCGGTCGGAACTTTCGTAAATTCCAAAATTTATGCTTAACCTCTGAGTGGCATTTTCCTTCTATGGACGTCAATTATAATTTCAGTGATTTGTTGAATAAGCTTGTCTGTATCTTCAATAAAGCATTTCCTTTAATCACAATTAAGCCAAAACATCGCAAACCCTGGACTACCAAAGGTGTCCGCATATCAGCCAAAAATATGCGTTCACTAGTCTACATCAAGAAATTTACTACCAACGTCTCTGTTACTGAATATATCACCAAGTACAGGGCAATCTATTTAAAACTTATAAAATCAGCTAAAAAATGTTACTATCAAAATCGTCTCAGAAGCCCTAAAAGTGTTGCAAAAGAAACTTGGTCCATAATAAACGATCTTCGAAATAAAACTCACACAACTCAAACATTTTCCCTTCCAGACCCAGAAAATCTAAATGAATACTTTGTTAATGTGAGTAAAAATATAACATCAACTATTGTGTCACAACAAGATCCCATTTCCTATCTCCCTAATTCAAGAAAGGTTTCGAATTCATTCTTTATAAGACCGGTTGATAAATCTGAACTGATCCAAACAATCAATAGTATCAAAAGCAACTCTTCCTGTAGTACCGATGGACTATTCATAAAATTTTTCTCAAATCTCCCAGACAATGTGTTTGGAGTCCTCATCTCTCTAATTAATAATTCTTTTGAGAAAGGTAAATTTCCAGAGTGCCTAAAGACGGCGATCATTATTCCTCTTTATAAGGATGGTGAAAAATCTAATGCCTGCAATTATATACCTATTGCATTACTACCGGTACTCTCCAAAATTATTGAGAGATTCATAAAAGCCCGACTTATTTCCTTTCTCGTTGATAACAAGATTTTATCACAAAATCAGTTCGGCTTTTTAAATAATAAATGTACCATCGATGCCATGTTTTCTGTACTACATGAGGTTTATCAAGCATTAAACAATAATCTGCACACTGCCACTGTTTTTTTGTGATTATGTCAAAGCTTTTGATTGTGTAAATCACGACATTTTGATAAAAAAACTAGATTTCTATGGAATTCAAGGTATTTCTTTGAACTGGTTTCAATCTTACTTGGATAATAGGAAACAACGGGTTAGAGCAAATGATACAGACTCTAGTCTCAAAAATGTTGTATGTGGTTCACAAGGTTCATTATTGGGTCCTCTACTTTTCCTTATCTTTACTAATGACATCACTAGTTTAAAAAAAGATGGAAAAGTTTTTCTTTTTGCTGACGATACCAGTATCACTTGGAGCAACTCAAATATCGCAACTCTTCATGCTACTATAACTTCTGATCTACTCACAATAAAATCCTGGTCCGATTCTAATTTACCCTCTTTTAACGTAGATTAGTAGCATTATCCTATAAAGGAACTCTTCAACCCTTACCTCTTTATAACAGCCAGATCAGTATCGTTGATTCTGTAAAGTTTCTTGGTATGTTTTTAGATAGCAACCTTAAATGGTCCCTTCATATCGATGTGTTAAGCAAGAAACTATCCTCAGCTTGCTTTGCAATAAGATCTGTTTCGAAGGAAATTAATTTAGCCTCTTCCAAAATAACATACTTTTCATTGTTCGAGTCCCATCTTCGATATGGTCTGCCTTTTTGGGGTTCTGGTACAGCTGCCCAATCCGATGTTGTTTTGAAATTACAAAAAAGAGCAATAAGATATCTGTTTGGCCTCAGAAGAACAACACATTGCAGAAGCTACTTCAAAGGTCACAGGATTCTAACACTACCTTCTTTATATATTTTAGAAACTGTTTGCTTAATTCGTAAACATCTACATGTCTTTCCAGCAAGACCTAGACATGACTATTCCACCAGAAATTCTACCTTTGATATCTATTTACCGATCCCGTCCAGTGAGTTAGTAAAGAAATCTATAATATATTCTGCAAAAAAACTATACAACCATCTCCCTCTGCAACTTAAAATGACAAAAGCCTATTTATCTGAAAGACCAATATTATTCAATAGCAGAGTTTCTTAACCAATAACTAAGAAATTACAGTATTCTTATGTATAAGTAGAATCTTAATCTATATTTGAGTGTCATATGCAGCAGCATAACTTATTAAATTTCTTAAGGTAGATTACTCAATTTGCAATTTTTTTTTAATTTTGCAATATATTGTTAGGGTACTGATTTTTATTTCACTTTATTATGTTTAATTTATATTGACGATTTGTATAATTTTAGTAAATTGTATTTATTATTGTTTTTATTTATGATTCTTGTAAGCTTTGTCTATAAAATTGTTAAATTGTTCATGACATCAAGGCATATTTCTATTCTATAACCTTGTTTTAGGCACTCATTTAATATTCGCTTCCCATGATTCATATTGATAGTAAACTGTTTTTAAGAAAACTATTTTCTTAAAAATCCACGTACAATACGGATCTCAAATATGTATATCTATTAAAGTAAAAATAGATAACAGAGTTGCCACATTTCGGAAGCAATAATATGCGTGCTTTGTCAAATGTATACTTGGAGTAGTATATTATCTTAGCGCCAACACGGAAAATCGATGAACTAACCATAAACTGGTTGCTAACATTATTGCGTCCTGATACAAAATTTAAATCATAAAATATATCTGTCATCTGATTATATGTTGCCAAATTGAAATTAAAAAGGAGAAGTTTGAATATTTTGTCAACTTACAGAGTAGCAATGATACTTGAAAAACGACAGGAACAACGAAAATTATGGCTTGACATTATTGCGTCCGATATACGGACGCAATAATTCGAAGGTATCAATAATGTATGTAATTGGGATGTTATCAGACGCAACAATGATAGAATGATGTATATATATATATATATATATATATATATATATATGTCTTCATATCAAGGCGAGATCCGTTTGTATCATAAGCTATGCAAGATGAGATCCGTTTTGCAAGGCGAGATCCGATTTTGGATCTCACCTTGTATTCACGTGTATATAGTGACATCTCGATGTAACAATGGTTAGGGTACAAGTAAATCGATTTTTGTCTGGACCTCATTTTGCACCCCTTTTGGTGAATTTTATATTGCAGTGGTTCCACTAAATCCGCTGTAGAGGGCAGCGCGCGCGATCCGTTGTGTATATGGTAAATATATATTTTGCAGACAACCCGAGATCCGGTAAATTTGGAAACATCGCAAATGAATTTCACGGTCAGCTCTCTCACTCGGCTTATGTCTAGCTTGAATAAGAATGTTTACATTATTTAAGGGCTCTGTCCAGAAAGGCGATTGTCAAATATCTCGAGAACTAGACGGCATATCGAAAAAACGTTGGAATGCTTTTTGAATGGTTTTTCAAAATCTATATACTTATGCAATAGCAGGGTTCTTATTCTGCCTGCGAAAGCGGTGGGTGTAGCAACTTTGAATTTTCAACTGAAACACTTTATTTTTAATTAAATAGTTGAAATTTAGAATTAAAAATACACAACTTTTGTTTGAATCGATAATAGCTTCTTTAATCCAGTCGGAAGAGCTTCAAAATCGTCGTTTTGATGACATTTTTAGGGTTTAGGGGTACCTCAGGTAGTTAGCTTAAAACGTAAGAAATAAATTTGAATAGTTAATGTTTATTGATAAACAAAGCTCCAATTCTATTTTACTTCAACTCATTTTAAGGCTATTTCAATAAACTAATCGGTTCTTTTTTCAGTTTTTTGGTAAAACATTGTAACTTATAGACGAAAATTCTTAAAATCGGCTATTTTTCATTTAAATTGTCAATAAATAATTAAATTGAGAAAAAATTGGTCAGATTTACATAAATTTTGTTATTCCGTCCATATAGAAACTAAAACAATTGTTACGTAGTTACACTGAGTGTCATAAAAACCGTGTATTTTTACTCATTTCTTTGAGCTATTTCACGTAATATCGAGATATAAGTTGTATTTTTTACATAAGTTATATTAACGTTAAACTGACTTAATTTATATTTTTATAAGCAACAATTAAGTATAGCGAAATTTATAAAACCTTGTTTAAATTGTTTTACATGCTCTATAATGCGGTTATCTTAAATTTTGTTTTGAATGTTTTTCTTCTTACTGGTAGACAAAAAATGCATTTTTGACATCAAATTGTTGATAACCAACATAGTTACTACTCAAAATATTTAAAGAACTAACCGTCGGTATAACAGGTTGCCTGGAAATCAGATGCAGAACAGTACCATAAATGTTTTAGACTTTTTAGCACTTTCTTTAAGTGAAATTTAAAATCATTTACCACCCATGTACACTCATTACGGAATCTGTTACAAGAATTTCAGCGATTTCAGCCATTTTTTCAAAATTTATTTGGATTTTCTTTAGTAATCCTTCCAAAAGACAATACATAAATGGTGAATAAATTTTACACCAATTTCAAGGAGGGTAATTTATACAGGTACATACCTGGAATTATTATATGGACCGTTCACTCTTGTTAGAGTATAGTTCGCCCAAATATGAGCTCTTTTAATCCATTTCACGCGGTAAATTAGTCCGCTTTTCCTTTAGGTCTTAGTTCATAGGTTGTGATGTTTTTTTGCCCTCTCTACTATCTTCTTCCACTCTCTCCGGTCCTGAATCTTTTCTCTCCAGTTTGCAATTTCCATCTTTGATATATCGTCTAGCAGTTGATCTTCCCATCTAATTTTTGGTCTTCCTCTTGGTCTATTTTTTACTGGTTTCCAGTTCATTATCTTCCTGATCAGTTCTTCTACCCCTCTTCTTTGTGTGTGCCAAACCATCTGAGGCTTTGTGCTTTAATGAATTTTACTATATCTTCTCCTTTATTTATATTTATTATTTCATGGTTCATCAGCTTTCAATATTACCCTGTTTCTGTCTTTACTGGGCCATGTATCCTTATAATTTTTCTCTCAATTATTTTTAACTTTTCTTCGTCTTTTTTCGTAAGGCACATTACTTCTGCTCCATAGGCTATCACTGATCTGATTGCTGCTGTGTATATTTTTGATTTTGTTTTTTTTGCTCAGGTTTTTGTCCTTGAGTAGTTGGTGATATTTCCAATATACTCTATTACCTGCTTTAATTCTGTCGTTTATCTCTATACTCCTTCCGTTTTTGCCGTCCACCATCACCCCCAGGTATTTGAAGCAATCTACTCTCTGGAATGTATTTTCACCTATCTTTATTTCTGCTATTCTGTTTACATTGTCTCGTGGGCTTATAAGATATTTTGTTTTATTCTGATTGATTATTAGTCCTCTCGTCTTTGCTTCTCTTACCAGGGTTAAAAGTGCCTCTTCTAGTTTTTTTTTATCTCGTGATACCAGTCCCAGTTCATCTGCATATCCTATGATCTGTCTTGAGCTTTGAATAATTGTCTTTTTCAGCACTGTGTCCCTAATTACTCCTTCTAGAGCGATATTAAATAGTGTCGTTTGTCGTTGACAGACTGTCTCCTTGTCTTACTTCAAGTTCTATTTTGATGTCATTTGTATCGCCCTCATTTGTTTTAACTTTTGCTGTTGAGTCTTTTATTGTCATTCTAGTTAGTCTTATTAATTTTGCCGGTATCTCCATTTTTTTCATTTCTTTTAATAATTGTTGTCTGTATATGCTGTTGAAGGCCTGTTGGAAGTCGATGAATAGTATGTGTAATTCTATGTCATGTTCATAGCTTTTTTCAATTGTTTGTGTCAGTACGTGTACTGCATCTATTGTTCTAAAACCCTGTTGATATGGTCCTATAATTTTTTCTGTGTATTGATTTAGTCGGTTTCTTATAATTGTGGTCAATATCTTATACGTTGTATTTAGTAGCATAATTGGTCTGTGTCTGTAGTTGCAGCATTAAGTTGGATCTCCTTTCTTAAATATTGGTGCGATGTGTTCGTTTTTTCATTCTATGAGCATGCTTTCGTCCTTCCAAATTGTAACCATTAACTTGTGCATTCGCTTCGTGAGCTCCTCTCCTCCATTGATGATCAGTTCGTTGTTGATTTCATCTGGCCCTGGCGTTTTGTTTACTTTTAGTTGTTTTAATACCTCCATGAATTCCTAATAGGTAGGTGCGACTTCCTCTTCATCTCTGTTATCTCTTATATCCTCATCCTCTGAATTTATTGTCGTTTTTGTATAGGTCCGTGAAATGTTTTTCCCAATCTTTTTTGTTTATTTTTGTGACAGATTTTTTGGTACTGTGTTATTGTTTTATCTATTCGAACAATTTCTTGTTGTCTTTATTATTCGTTTCTAATTCTTGCATTTGTTCAGAGATCCATGTGTTCTTCTTTCTTCTATAGAGTTTCAATGCTTCTTGTTTTTCTTTTCTATATTGGTCCAGTTGTTCCTGTTCGGCACTTTGTAGCCATTTGTTTCTTGCGAGGTGCTTCAGTTGACTTTTTTGGTGACATTCCTCATCAAACCATTCTTTCGATTCTTTGTTTTTTTGGAATCCTATTATTTGTTCTGCTGTCTCTATTATGCTGTTCTTTATGTTTTTCCATTCTCCTTCTATTTCTATGTGCTCGTACTGACACAATTTCTGTTCCAGTTGTTCTGTATATTGTTGCTTTGTTTCTTGCGTTTTCAGATTGGCTATATTCCATTTCCTCCTTTTTCCTTTCTTATGATTATTTGCTTTGATTATTTTCATCTTAAGTTTTGCTATCAACAATATGTGGTCAGTGCCTCCATTTGCCCCTCTATATGACCTTACGTCTTGTACTATTTGTGTCCACTTTTTCGAAATTAGAGTATGATTTATTTGGTTTCCATCCATTCTTCCTGGTATCATCCATGTTATTTTGTTTTCTTTTTTATGTTTATGCCCAGTACTAACTATATATATTTGTTGCTGCTGCTAGGTTGCAGATTTCTCCTCCATTATCATTCGTAGTTTCATGAATGGTTTCTTTGCCAGCTACATTACGATTATAGTCCTCCTTTCCGATCTTTGCATTGAAATCACCCAATATTATTAATATGTCATTCCTCGGAATATTTTCACAGGTTTCTTCCAGGATGTCTTAGAATTCTGTTTTATCTTCTTGGTTTGCTTCTTCGGTGGGTGCATAGCAATTGACTATCGAGATGTGGGCTTGTTTATTTTCTTATGTAAGATATCCTTTCATTAACTGCTTTGAATTGTATCAGTTTTTCCCTCATTTTTTTGTTCACCATAAATGCCGTACCATTCGTTCCCTGTTTGTTTTCTCCCGAATAATACATGTTAAAGTTTTTCTTCTCAATTTTTCCTTCTTTCTTCCATCGTATTTCCTGTACGGCTAGGATTTCTAGTTGGTATTTTTTCATTTCAAGAGCCATTTCTTGCATCTTACCTGCTGCCAGCATGGTTCTAATATTCCAAGAGCCCATTCTAATGGGTTTTGTTCTTTTCTTCTTATTGAGGTTCTTTCTTTATTTTGTGTGCGTTATTTTGTTTTCGTTAACCGTTTGCATTTCCGAGTCTTTTTTGCCATGTCAATATCATATTTCAGCCGCTGTTCTTCGTTTATTACTTTTTTGAATTTTCTATCAGCTGTTCTCTCTCTTCGTCCCATATCTAGATTTTGCCATTCACTATTAATTTCTTGTTGCCGATTTTCGTTTGCTTACCTTTGCTTCTTTCGTCCTTTGCAATTTTAGTTATTTCCTTTTGTATTTCTTTTTCTTTCGATGTCCAATCGTTGTTTATATAGATACGATCTTTATGCTCTTTTAGTTTACGTTTCTTGTTTAGGATTTCCATTTTATCCGTGAGGGCTTCTGTTTCTATTGCGCATACTGTTTCTCCTATTTTTTTTGCACTTCTAAGTTTTATTTGTATTTGCAACTCTTGGGCTCTGAAATTTTCCATTTCTTCTTTTAATTTCTTATAATCATTTGTTTCTACTTTCAACCCAGTTACGATCAAGCTTTTCTTTTTGCTGAATTTCTCTAGTTGCTCCATTCATTCATGTAGCTGTTTTACTTCTTTTTTTAGTTTTTGCTTCTCTGCTTTTACACCCATTAACTCTTTATTGGTTTGTTGTTATTCTTTCCTTATTTGTTTTATTTCCTGAAGCATTTCATCGTTTTTATTCATTAGCTCTTTCATTATTGTAATCATAACATTTTCCATGTCTTCCTTGTTTTCGTTGCCTGCTTTGCTTGGTGACCGTTTTTTAGTTTTACTTCTATTAAAACAATCATCCAAGTTTTCTCTTTTGCGTTTCGTTTCATCATCGGTTTCACTTCCTGTGACATTTTTTACATTTTCTAGGAGTGCAGCGCTAAATACCTGGAATACCGATATTAGATTATCAACAATACTTAAAAAATGAAAGTTACCAATTCACCGGTAGTTAATGCGTTATTTAAAAATTACCTGCGCACCAGAGTTGCCAGTTGGTCTGTAATTAGGATGGGGATTAAAATAGATACGAATTCACCGGGACCCGGAAATATGCACACCCTGATATTCTAGTTACGTAAGCTCGTCCGATTGGCGCATGACGTTAACAACAGAGTAAAGCATAGTCCCGTCTATGCGTTCGTAATACGAACGCGAATGAAATTTAAGAATAGTACAAATGAATGAATTATGACTAAAAGAAACTAAGTGATTTTTATAGTTTAGAGGAAAATTATTAAACTATTTACTTTTATTTAAATTGATTTTCAGTTATTTGTAAAGTTCCCAGTTTCTTGATTATATTGGTATCCGGAAAATAAAAATATTCATATAATCGATATCTACTAAAATTATTATATTTCGTTAGTTGGCAAAAATTGATTAGTGGCCTACACATTAGTAAATATAATTTTTACCAAGGGGAAGAAAAGCCCCAAAATAAAACCATAAATTTAATGGATTGATAAAAAAACAAAATTTTTTACTTTTTAAATAATGTATTTCATCAGATTTAAGTAAGAGGCTTGGATAAGACAAAAATAAGTTTTACAGTTTTCATGCCATGCACTTTATTTAAATTTTGTGCATGTGAAATAGACGTACATACAGCAACTATGTAGCAGTTTTCATAATTTTTCTTTTACGCAATGTCAGGTTGTTAAGAGACTTGTTTAATTCTTTAATTCGGAAGTACATCCGAGACCTAAAAAATAACTTGTTCGCTTTGTTAGAACAGTCTACAGTTACACTTTTGGACATAAGGTTTTCTAAATAATTTTTAGTTACCAAAATGGAATCACCATTCATGTGGAAGGAAAAATTGTCTCCAGTTACTTAATATATGACAAGAGAGTGTCTGATGGTTTACATAAACCACACTTACTCAAATGATCAACCCACGTGTACGTTGAAACATCTTCGGATTGAATACTGGAGTCCTTCAATTTATGGCAGATATAACCAGCCAAATTCTCCAAACCATCATATTCGAGGTCACTAATGTTTTTTCATTCTAACTCTCATTGAAAACTTGAAAATCCACAACTGTTTCGTTGTTAGAATCCAGCCTTTGGATCAATTGTCCAGAAATTGGTAAATCTGGGATGTCGTCTGTTTAAACGTTCGAAAATTCGTTCCGTTGTCTCTCCTACCCGTATATAACTTTTATAAAATAAAATAAAGCTTTTTCTTAACACTTTAAAAAATTTTTAATGGGTTTTCCCCGAAAAGAGCTTCATTTTTTGGTACTATGTATCACGTTAAAATATTTGATTTGGAATTTGAAGGATAAGATCGTCTTTTTTATGAGCTACAAATTTACTTTTACTGGTTCTATAGACTAAGAATATACCATTTTTTCGTTTTTTTTATATGCTACATTTTTTCCAAGAATATTTTTTCGATATAATACTTACTTTTTGAGTATTTGCGAAAAACCGCCGAAAAACGTGTTTTTTTTTTTTTGTTGAAAAGTAAATATTTTTAGTCGCAAGTGACTCTAGTACCTACTACTAAATTAACCTAGTACCTAAGTTAAAAAAACTCTATAGAACAAAAGTTGCTTAAACTTAGTCAGATCTGTTTCCGGACTTATTTTAAACGTATATTTTTTCACCCTCCAAGTAAAAGCAATCAACGGCACAAATTCAACTTTGAAGTGGGGGATGGGTAGAATCTAAATCCAAATTTTCATGCAATTAGGAGTTGACCCTGAAAATTATGTGTGTTTCTTTTTATCTTTTAAATCATTTTACTTAAAATCATTTTTTAACTATCAAATAATAATTACATATTGAGTTATTTTATTTTTTAAACTTTAATAATATTTATAAAAAATTTTACTTTCTTGTAATGTATTTTTAAAACAAGCAGTCATTTAAATAATTATTTTGTAACAATTTGTATTACTTAAGAATATAATAATTACATTTTGGTTTCGTAGTAAGTGTTTTTTAAGAATATTAATGTATAATTTTAAAATATTGTATTGCAAATAATTATCATTATTAAATGGTTATTATTTGTCAAGTATTCTTTTTCTTTTTTCACACCCTTATGTATGTAATAAAACTAAGGGACTTTCTGAAGGTCAATCGTAGACTTTAAAGACACAAAAGAAGCGATACTTAAAAGTTACGCCCATTATATATCTTTATATCGTGGGAAATATACAATACAACACGAGGTCCAACCGCTCGACTAATACTCTTTAGAGCTGGCATCAGTGTGTGATCTCGCGTTGAACGGTAAATATCTAAAATTTCGTATATAAGTCCTCCCCTTTACTTTTCAGCGACGGATCTCGTTTCGCTGTAAATTTATCAGAAAAATTTAAGTACAAAAATCTTTTCCCCTCTAAGTGTGCCATGATTAATCTGTTAATTATAAAGACCTTCATATCAAGGCGAGATCCGACTAAATCGAGGACAACCCGAGATCCACCAATAGGAAATTAATTATTGGAGTATATTGTTCATAAGTATCTTTATAATTAACATATTAATCATGGCACACTTAGAGGGGAAAAGATTTTTGTACTTAAATTTTTCTGATAAATTTACAGCTAAACGAGATCCGTCGCTGAAAAGTAAAGGGGGGGACTTATATACGAAATTTTAGATATTTACCGTTCAACGCGAGATCACACACTGATGCCAGCTCTAAAGAGTATTAGTCGAGCGGTTGGAGCTCGTGTTGTATTGTATATTTCCCACGATATAAAGATATATAATGGGCGTAACTTTTAAGTATCGCTTCTTTTGTGTCTTTAAAGTCTACGATTGACCTTTCAGAAAGTCCCTTAGTTTTATTACATACATAAGGGTGTGAAAAAAGAAAAAGAATACTTGACAAATAATAACCATTTAATAATGATAATTATTTGCAATACAATATTTTAAAACTATACATTAATATTCTTAAAAAACACTTACTACGAAACCAAAATGTAATTATTATATTCTTAAATAATACAAATTGTTACAAAATAATTATTTAAATGATTGCTTGTTTTAAAAATACATTACAAGAAAGTAAAATTTTTTATAAATATTATTAAAGTTTAAAAAATAAAATAACTCAATATGTAATTATTATTTAATAGTTAAAAAATGATTTAAAAGATAAAAAGAAACACACATAATTTTCAGGGTCAACTCCTAATTGCATGAAAATTTGGATTTAGATTCTACCCATCCCCCACTTCAAAGTTGAATTTGTGCCGTTGATTGCTTTTACTTGGAGGGTGAAAAAATATACGTTTAAAATAAGTCCGGAAACAGATCTGACTAAGTTTAAGCAACTTTTGTTCTATAGAGTTTTTTTAACTTAGGTACTAGGTTAATTTAGTAGTAGGTACTAGAGTCACTTGCGACTAAAAATATTTACTTTTCAACAAAAAAAAAAACACTTTTTTCGGCGGTTTTTCGCAAATACTCAAAAAGTAAGTATTATATCGAAAAAATATTCTTGGAAAAAATGTAGCATATAAAAAAAACGAAAAAATGGTATATTCTTAGCCTATAGAACCAGTAAAAGTAAATTTGTAGCTCATAAAAAAGACGATCTTATCCTTCAAATTCCAAATCAAATATTTTAACGTGATACATAGTACCAAAAAATGAAGCTCTTTTCGGGGAAAACCCATTAAAATTTTTTTAGTGTTAACAAAGAGCTTTATTTTATTTTATAAAAGTTATATACGGGTAGGAGAGACAACGGAACGAATTTTCGAACGTTTAAACAGACAACATCCCAGATTTACCAATTTCTGGACAATTGATCCAAAGGCTGGATTCTAACAACGAAACAGTTGTGGATTTTCAAGTTTTCAATGAGAGTTAGAATGAAAAAACATTAGTGACCTCGAGTATGATGGTTTGGAGAATTTGGCTGGTTATATCTGCCATAAATTGAAGGACTCCAGTATTCAATCCGAAGATGTTTCAACGTACACGTGGGTTGATCATTTGAGTAAGTGTGGTTTATGTAAACCATCAGACACTCTCTTGTCATATATTAAGTACCTGGAGACAATTTTTCCTTCCACATGAATGGTGATTCCATTTTGGTAACTAAAAATTATTTAGAAAACCTTATGTCCAAAAGTGTAACTGTAGACTGTTCTAACAAAGCGAACAAGTTATTTTTTAGGTCTCGGATGTACTTCCGAATTAAAGAATTAAACAAGTCTCTTAACAACCTGACATTGCGTAAAAGAAAAATTATAAAAACTGCTACATAGTTGCTGTATGTACGTCTATTTCACATGCACAAAATTTAAATAAAGTGCATGGCATGAAAACTGTAAAACTTATTTTTGTCTTTTCCAAGCCTCTTACTTAAATCTGATGAAATACATTATTTAAAAAGTAAAAAATTTTGTTTTTTATCAATCCATTAAATTTATGGTTTTATTTTGGGGCTTTTCTTCCCCTTGGTAAAAATTATATTTACTAATGTGTAGGCCACTAATCAATTTTTTCCAACTAACGAAATATAATAGTTTTAGTAGATATCGATTATATGAATATTTTTATTTTTCGGATACCAATATAATCAAGAAACTGGGAACTTTACAAATAACTGAAAATCAATTTAAATAAAAGTAAATAGTTTAATAATTTTCCTCTAAACTATAAAAATCACTTAGTTTCTTTTAGTCATAATTCATTCATTTGTACTATTCTCAAATTTCATTCGCGTTCGTATTACGAACGCATAGACGGGACTATGCTTTACTCTGTTGTTAACGTCATGCTCCAATCGGACGAGCTTACGTAACTAGAATATCAGGGTGTGCATATTTCCCGGTCCCGGTGAATTCGTATCTATTTTAATCCCCATCCTAATTACAGACCAACTGGCAACTCTGGTGCGCAGGTAATTTTTAAATAACGCATTAACTACCGGTGAATTGGTAACTTTCATTTTTTAAGTATTGTTGATAATCTAATATCGGTATTCCAGGTATTTAGCGCTGCACTCCTAGAAAATGGAAAAAATGTCACAGGAAGTGAAACCGATGATGAAACGAAACGCAAAAGAGAAAACTTGGATGATTGTTTTAATAGAAGTAAAATTAAAAAACGGTCACCAAGCAAAGCAGGCAACGAAAACAAGGAAGACATGGAAAATGTTATGATTACAATAATGAAAGAGCTAATGAATAAAAACGATGAAATGCTTCAGGAAATAAAACCAATAAGGAAAGAATAACAACAAACCAATAAAGAGTTAATGGGTGTAAAAGCAGAGAAACAAAAACTAAAAAAAGAAGTAAAACAGCTACATGAATGAATGGAGCAACTGGAGAAATTTAGCAAAAAGAAAAGCTTGATCGTAACTGGGTTGAAAGTAGAAACAAATGATTATAAGAAATTAAAAGAAGAAATGGAAAATTTCAGAGCCCAAGAGTTGCAAATACAAATAAAACTAAGAAGTGCAAAAAAAATAGGAGAAACAGTATGCGCAATAGAAACAGAAGCCCTCACGGATAAAATGGAAATCCCAAACAAGAAACGTAAACTAAAACAGCATAAAGATCGTATCTATATAAACAACGATTGGACATCGAAAGAAAAAGAAATACAAAAGGAAATAACTAAAATAGCAAAGGACGAAATAAGCAAAGGTAAGCAAATGAAAATCGGCTACAAGAAATTAATAGTGAATGGCAAAATCTAGATATGGGACGAAGAGAGAGAACAGCTGATAGAAAATTCAAAAAACTAATAAACGAAGAACAGCGGCTGAAATATGATATTGACATGGCAAAAAAAGACTCGGAAATGGAAACGGTTAACGAAAACAAAATAACGCACACAAAATAAAGAAAGAATCTCAATAAGAAGAAAAGAACAAAACCCATTAGAATGGGCTCTTGGAATATTAGAACCATGCTGGCAGCAGGTAAGATGCAAGAAATAGCTCTTGAAATGAAAAAATACCAACTAGAAATCCTAGCCGTACAGGAAATACGATGGAAGAAAGAAGGAAAAATTGAGAAGAAAAACTTTAGCATGTATTATTCGGGAAAAAACAAACAGGGAACGAATGGTACGGCATTTATGGTGAACAAAAAAATGAGGGAAAAACTGATACAATTCAAAGCAGTTAATGAAAGGATATCTTACATAAGAAAATAAACAAGCCCACATCTCGATAGTCAATTGCTATGCACCCACCGAAGAAGCAAACCAAGAAGATAAAACAGAATTCTAAGACATCCTGGAAGAAACCTGTAAAAATATTCCGAGGAATGACATATTAATAATATTGGGTGATTTCAATGCAAAGATCGGAAAAGAGGACTATAATCGTAATGTAGCTGGCAAAGAAATCATTCATGAAACTACGAATGATAATGGAGGAGAAATCTGCAACCTAGCAGCAGCAACAAATACATATATAGTTAGTACTGGGCATAAACATAAAAAAGAAAACAAAATAACATGGATGATACCAGGAAGAATGGATGGAAACCAAATAAATCATACTCTAATTTCGAAAAAGTGGACACAAATAGTACAAGACGTAGAGTCATATAGAGGGGCAAATGGAGGCACTGACCACATATTGTTGATAGCAAAACTTAAGATGAAAATAATCAAAGCAAATAATCATAAGGAAGGAAAAAGGAGGAAATAGAATATAGCCAATCTGAAAACGCAAGAAACAAAGCAACAATATACAGAACAACTGGAACAGAAATTGGGTCAGTACGAGCACATAGAAATAGAAGGAGAATGGAAAAACATAAAGAACAGCATAATAGAGACAGCAGAACAAATAATAGGATTCCAAAAAAACAAAGAATCGAAAGAATGGTTTGATGAGGAATGTCACCAAAAAAGTCAACTGAAGCACCTCGCAAGAAACAAATGGCTACAAAGTGCCGAACAGGAACAACTGGACCAATATAGAAAAGAAAAACAAGAAGCATTGAAATTCTATAGAAGAAAGAAGAACACATGGATATCTGAACAAATGCAAGAATTAGAAACGAATAATAAAGACAACAAGAAATTGTTCGAATAGATAAAACAACAACACAGTACCAAAAAATCTGTCACAAAAATAAACAAAAAAGATTGGGAAAAACATTTCACGGACCTATACAAAAACGACAATAAGGCATATTCAGAGGATGAGGATATAAGAGATAACAGAGATGAAGAGGAAGTCGCACCTACTTATTAGGAATTCATGGAGGTATTAAAACAACTAAAAGTAAACAAAACGCCAGGGCCAGATGAAATCAACAACGAACTGATCATCAACGGCGGAGAGGAGCTCACGAAGCGAATGCACAAGTTAATGGTTACAATTTGGAAGGACGAAAGCATGCCCATAGAATGGAAAAACGGGCACATCGCACCAATCTTTAAGAAAGGAGATCCAACTAAGTGCTGCAACTACAGACCAATTATGCTACTAAATACAACGTATAATATATTGACCACAATTATAAGAAACCGACTAAATCAATACACAATAGGGTTTTAGAACAATAGATCAAAGGAAGATCAACAATAGATGCAATACACGTACTGACACAAACAATTGAAAAAAGCTATGAACATGACATAGAATTACACATACTATTCATCGACTTCCAACAGGTCTTCAACAGCATATACAGACAACAATTATTAAAAGAAATGAAAAAAATGGAGATACCGGCAAAATTAATAAGACTAACTAGAATGACAATAAAAGACTCAACAGCAAAAGTTAAAACAAATGAGGGCGATACAAATGACATCAAAATAGAACTTGAAGTAAGACAAGGAGACAGTCTGTCAACGACAAACGACACTATTTAATATCGCTCTAGAAGGAGTAATTAGGGACACAGGGCTGAAAAAGACAATTATTCAAAGCTCAACACAGATCATAGGATATGCAGATGAACTGGGACTGGTAGCACGAGATAAAAAAAAGACTAGAAGAGGCACTTTTAACCCTGGTAAGAGAAGCAAAGACGAGAGGACTAATAATCAATCAGAATAAAACAAAATATCTTTAAGCACACGAGACAATGTAAACAGAATAGCAGAAATAAAGATAGGTGAAAATACATTCCAGAGAGTAGATTGCTTCAAATACCTGGGGGTGATGGTGGACGGCAAAAACGGAAGGAGTATAGAGATAAACGACAGAATTAAAGCAGGTAATAGAGTATATTGGAAATATCACCAACTACTCAAGGACAAAAACCTGAGCAAAAAAAAACAAAATCAAAAATATACACAGCAGCAATCAGATCAGTGATAGCCTATGGAGCAGAAGTAATGTGCCTTACGAAAAAAGACGAAG
The DNA here is from genome assembly GCF_917563875.1 of Diabrotica virgifera virgifera. Lineage (NCBI taxonomy): Eukaryota > Metazoa > Arthropoda > Insecta > Coleoptera > Chrysomelidae > Diabrotica > Diabrotica virgifera. Next base: position 276,423,159 of record NC_065443.1, read on the forward strand.
AAAAGTTAAAAATAATTGAGAGAAAAATTATAAGGATACATGGCCCAGTAAAGACAGAAACAGGGGAATATTGAAAGCTGATGAACCATGAAATAATAAATATAAATAAAGGAGAAGATATAGTAAAATTCATTAAAGCACAAAGCCTCAGATGGTTTGGGCACACACAAAGAAGAGGGGTAGAAGAACTGATCAGGAAGATAATGAACTGGAAACCAGTAAAAAATAGACCATGAGGAAGACCAAAAATTAGATGGGAAGATCAACTGCTAGACGATATATCAAAGATGGAAATTGCAAACTGGAGAGAAAAGATTCAGGACCGGAGAGAGTGGAAGAAGATAGTAGATAGGGCAAAAAAACATCACAACCTATGAACTAAGACCTAAAGGAAAAGCGGACTAATTTACCGCGTGAAATGGATTAAAAGAGCTCATATTTGAGTAAACTATACTCTAACAAGAGTGAACGGTCCATATAATAATTCCAGGTATGTACCTGTATAAATTACCCTCCTTGAAGTTGGTGTAAAAGGTATTCACCATTTATGTATTGTCTTTTGGAAGGATTACTAGAGAAAATCCAAATAAATTTTGAAAAAATGGCTGAAATCGCTGAAATTCTTGTAACAGATTCCGTAATGAGTGTACATGGGTGGTAAATGATTTTAAATTTCGCTTAAAGAAAGTGCTAAGAGTCTAAAACATTTATGGTACTGTTCTCCATCTGGTTTCCAGGCAACCTGTTATACCGACGGTTAGTTTTTTTAATATTTTGAGTAGTAACTATGTTGGTTATCAACAATTTGATGTCAAAAATGCACATTTTGCCATTTTTTGTCTACCAGTAAGAAGAAAAACATTCAAAACAAAATTTAAGATAACCGCATTATAGAGCATGTAAAACAATTTAAACAAGGTTTTATAAATTTCGCTATACTTAATTATTGCTTATAAAACTATAAATTAAGTCAGTTTAACGTTAATATAACTTATGTAAAAAATACAACTTATATCTCGATATTACGTGAAATAGCTCAAAGAAATGGGTAAAAATACACGGTTTTTATGACACTCAGTGTAACTACGTAACAATTGTTTTAGTTTCTATATGGACGGAATAACAAAATTTATGTAAATCTGACCAATTTTTTCTCAATTTAATTATTTATTGACAATTTAAATGAAAAATAGCCGATTTTAAGAATTTTCGTCTATAAGTTACAATGTTTTACCAAAAAACTGAAAAAAGAACCGATTAGTTTATTGAAATAGCCTTAAAATGAGTTGAAGTATAATAGAATTGGAGCTTTGTTTATCAATAAACATTAACTATTCAAATTTATTTCTTACGTTTTAAACTAACTACCTGAGGTACCCCTAAACCCTAAAAATGTCATCAAAACGACGATTTTGAAGCTCTTCCGACTGGATTAAAGAAGCTATTATCGATTCAAACAAAAGTTGTGTATTTTTAATTCTAAATTTCAACTATTTAATTAAAAATAAAGTGTTTCAGTTGAAAATTCAAAGTTGCTACACCCACCGCTTTCGCAGGCAGAATAAGAACCCTGCTATTGCATAAGTATATAGATTTTGAAAAACCATTCAAAAAGCATTCCAAAGTTTTTTCGATATGCCGTCTAGTTCTCGAGATATTTGACAATCGCCTTTCTGGACAGAGCCCTTAAATAATGTAAACATTCTTATTCAAGCTAGACATAAGCCGAGTGAGAGAGCTGACCGTGAAATTCATTTGCGATGTTTCCAAATTTGCCGGATCTCGGGTTGTCTGCAACATATATATTTACCATATACACAACGGATCGCGCGCGCTGCCCTCTATAGCGGATTTAGTGGAACCACTGCAATATAAAATTCACCAAAAGGGGTGCAAAATGAGGTCCAGACAAAAATCGATTTCCTTGTACCCTAACCATTGTTACATCGAGATGTCACTATATACACGTGAATACAAGGTGAGATCCAAAATCGGATCTCGCCTTGCAAAACGGATCTCATCTTGTATAGCTTATGATACAAACGGATCTCGCCTTGATATGAAGACATATATATATATATATATATATATATATATATATATATATATATATATATATATATATATATATATAGATGTAAAATATTTAAATGGCTATTAAAAAATAACGGTTGAAGATAAAAAAGTGAAAATTTAGGATTGTTTGTATCTTTTGCTTCTACATCATACAAAATTAAGAAAAAACGGTTTGTAAAAAATTAAAAAAATATATCAGGGGGGGCAAGCCCCCTTATGACGTACGGGCATGAATTCAGAGTTATGCCTATTCCCAGTCCGGTCCCAGGCAACCAAACGACGTTTTTATAACGTAGATAACACGTCATAAAAATGACCAATTGACGTGTTTCTATGACGTAGTACCGACGTTGAAAATCACGTGTATTTGTCTCATCGATTTGACGTCATAATTGTGACGATTTTAAAACGTCTAAAAGGTGACGACTTTTATACGTCGGTAAAATCACGTCTTTAATACTTTCAAAAAGTGACCTCTTTCAGATTTTTTAAAATAGGTGGCATAAAAAATAGGTAACATGAAACCTATAGGTCTACGTCCCATGGGTCGATGAAGATATACTACCATTAGTTTGAGATCGCTTGTGCATTAGAAACAATCTAACATTGATTCTGCATGATTGTACCAGCCCTCGGATTATAGAATTTTCACTATTTATATAAGTATACCTACTTACTGTGTCCAAACTGAAAAAACATACAAACTAATAAATAATTTATTAACAAATTACTCGATAACACATAATTAGTTCATTAACAGAAAATAAACATAACCTCAAATAGTTGTCAAGAAGAATACTGCATTAAACTAACTCACTGAGCAAAAACGAATAGAAATCTCTTAATTAACACGTTTCTTCAACTAAATATCTAAATGAAAAGTCTTATTTTATCACACGAGACACAAACCACGTAAAAAAAAAATGAGAAATTTCTTATGAAAATTATTTAACGAAATTGTTTGGAGTAATACAAACAAGCTCCTCCCAATTTTGTGACGTCAGACTTAAACTGTCTGAAATGAAAACGTTTTTTAAACGTTATTTTAACGTCATTAATCTTACGTATTTAAAATCACCTACAAAAGACGTCTATATGACGTAATTTTCAAATACGTGTATATATTCAACCAAAACTGACGTCTCCTCGACGTTATATGACGTCAGTTGGTTGCCTGGGGTAGAATACACGTGTAAAATTTCATAACAATCTGATGAGCCGTTCTCGAGTTATTATCAGTGTAACTAACATAACTCGACTTTCTTTTATATATATAGATGTAAAATATTTAAATGGCTATTAAAAAATAACGGTTGAAGATAAAAAAGTGAAAATTTAGGATTGTATGTATCTTTTGCTTCTACATCACACAAAATTAAGAAAAAACGGTTTGTCAAAAAATTAAAAAAATATATCAGGGGGGGCAAGCCCCCTTATTATGACGTACGGGCATGAATTCAGAGTTATGCCTATTCCCAGTCCGGTAGAATACACGTGTAAAATTTCATAACAATCTGATGAGCCGTTCTCGAGTTATTATCAGTGTAACTAACATAACTCAACTTTCTTTTATATATATAGATGTAAAATATTTAAATGGCTATTAAAAAATAACGGTTGAAGATAAAAAAGTGAAAATTTAGGATTGTATGTATCTTTTGCTTCTACATCATACAAAATTACGAAAAAACGGTTTGTCAAAAAATTAAAAAATATATCAGGGGGGCAAGTCCCCTTACGACGTACGGGCATGAATTCAGAGTTATGCCTATTCCCAGTCCGGTAGAATACACGTGTAAAATTTCATAACACTCTGATGAGCCGTTCTCGAGTTATTATCAGTGTAACTAACATAACTCGACTTTCTTTTATATTATATAGATGTAAAATATTTAAATGGCTATTAAAAAATAACGGTTGAAGATAAAAAAGTGAAAATTTAGGATTGTATGTATCTTTTGCTTCTACATCATACAAAATTAAGAAAAAACGGTTTGTCAAAAAATTAAAAAAATATATCAGGGGGGGCAAGTCCACTTATGACGTACGGGCATGAATTCAGAGTTATGCCTATTCCCAGTCCGGTAGAATACACGTGTAAAATTTCATAACAATCTGATGAGCCGTTCTCGAGTTATTATCAGTGTAACTAACATAACTCGACTTTCTTTTAATATATAGATGTAAAATATTTAAATGGCTATTAAAAAATAAAGGTTGAAGATAAAAAAGTGAAAATTTAGGATTGTATGTATCTTTTGCTTCTACATCATACAAAATTAAGAAAAAACGGTTTGTCAAAAAATTAAAAAAATATATCGGGGGGGCAAGCCCCCTTATGACGTACGGGCATGAATTCAGAGTTATGCCTACTCCCAGTCCGGTAGAATACACGTGTAAAATTTCATAACAATCTGATGAGCCGTTCTCGAGTTATTATCAGTGTAACTAACATAACTCGACTTTCTTTTAATATAGATGTAAAATATTTAAATGGCTATTAAAAAATAACGGTTGAAGATAAAAAAGTGAAAATTTAGGATTGTATGTATCTTTTGCTTCTACATCATACAAAATTAAGAAAAAACGGTTTGTCAAAAAATTAAAAAAATATATCAGGGGGGGCAAGCCCCCTTATGACGTACGGGCATGAATTCAGAGTTATGCCTATTCCCAGTCCGGTAGAATACATGTGTAAAATTTCATAACAATCTGATGAGCCGTTCTCGAGTTATTATCAGTGTAACTAACATAACTCCACTTTCTTTTATATATATAGATTGTTATCGCTTAATATTTACAACGCAAAAAAGTAATTAAATTATAATCGATTTTTTTTAAGATTTTGCTAATCATTTTGACGTTCTATTGATAAAATATGAATTTCGTACTTCGGATACTTTCACAATTATCGTGTAGATGGCGGTAAGATTAATATATTAATTTATAATTAGATATTACGGAACATTAAAAAAACTTAAATTCAGTATTTAAAACGTATTGTATATTTAAGGTAAAAATATATAACACAGCTTTGACAAACTAATACTTTTTATAATTAATATTTTTAATTTTAATTTTAAATTAATCACTTTGACATTTATGTCAAATTTCCAGTAATCGTTTACAGACTTGTCACTACTGGCGCTCGCGAATTTGTAAATATCCCTTCTACGTACGAGCTCACAGCGTATAGTAGATAAATAATGGTAACCACTGAATACATAATTAGTGAAAAAATAATCCTATCATTTATACAAGTAAAGGTTATCCAAGAACATTCAAAAACTGAACGAAACCGAAATAGCCATCTCTACCTTTCTAATGACAATGTCACTGTCAACCTAATGTTTACATCTGCAGTTTCCATACCAGTGAGAATTTTACTACACGTAATTTGCCGTGTAAAGACAGAAAAAGTAGGGATAGCCGTAAAATATTTGCGAATTATGTACCCATAGCCTTAACAGTAATAGTTAAAGGTAATACGGAAGAATCACAAAGTGGTTTTAGAAATGGCCCCAGTACAGAAGATCACATATTTACAATCAAGCAGTTAATGGAAAAATCGCTGCAACAACAAGAGAAAATATATTATGCATTCGTAGATATTGAAAAAGCCTTTGACCGAGTTACAAGGAATAAACTGTGGAACATTCTAGAAGATGGAGACGTCAGTAATAAATTAATAAGAATAATTCAACATATATACAATAAAAACAAGAACTACATAATAAGAAATAACATGATATCAGAACCATTTACAACGAGTAGGGGACTAAGGCAAGGAGGTGGACTATTATTATTTTATGGAGTCCATTATTATTTAACATATACTTAGACGAGATCATAAAGAAATATAAAGTAAAGGCTAAAAAATTATATGTAGGTATAGAAAATTACAAAAAGTAGAAATATCTGAAGAAGCTTTTGCTGATGATGTAGTAATAATAGCGGAGAGTAGAAACAACTTACAGTACAATCTAAATCTCTGGAATGAAGTTCTAGAAGAATATGACCGGAAAATCAACAAACAATAACAAAAGTAATGATTAAAGATGAAAACCCAGAGATATTGAATATAGTGATTCAAGATGTTAGCATAGAGCAAGTAAAATCGTTTCAATATCTAGGGGTGGAACTGGTTGCAACAGGAAGAACTGAGTTATAAATCAATAATAGAATAGACAAATATGATTAGAATCAAATAGTTTTTCATATGATTCCAACTTACGTCGATACACTGTATAAGTAAATTTTGGTAAATATAAAGACTCCTATACATAAAGATATTATATTCGTCATTTTTAACGTAAGAATTGTATTGCTATCCTTAGAGTGCAAATATTATCTCTGATATTCCAACCAATTTTTTTCTGAGTATAAACACAAATATCAATAAAAGAAACACCAAAAACGATTTCGTTTTGCCGGTTTTTTCATTTACTCCTGCTTCAGATCAAAATAATATCCAAAATAATTTAGACTGATATTTCACTGGGACTTTCTGGTATACGATATTTATATTGTATTTTATGTCTTCTTTTATTTTATTCTGTTCGCCACATTGTACCGCCGTTCGGCTATTCCCACCTCCCAAACATATTTTCGGCGCGAAGCCCTAGAAATTACTTCTTAGGGATGTAATAACCCCCTGGCTGTTATTTTATAAATACAGATGTGTTTTTTATGCAAAGAGCTATTCAGCGGTATGGTTTTGAATGAAATGTTAAAGAACAGTTTTACTCTAAACTTTATTTTATGAAAATGTTTATTTTTATCAGGGTTTGCGGGAGGTATTTGAATTTACTTACCGGTTTTGTCTTCAAAATAAATTATTTATTATTAGGGTAAAATGAATAGCGTAAATTATGTATTAAAATATTTTTATTAGATTGCTTCAGGATATTTTTTGTAAGAGATCTGTGTATTGATTTAATTTTATGGTGGACTGTTTATGCAATTTGCTATTTTTGTTGGAAGTAAGCCACCATTTTATTTTGAAATTAAGCTTATGTTTTTGTTGCGTGGTACAAAATTCTAAACTTAATTCTATCTGCCTCATTCATATCGACTATTGAGATATATATATATATATATATATATATATATATATATATATATATATATATATATATTATAATATACAGTGCTAGTCAAAAGTCCGTACCCCCCTCTTATTGTTGTTCTGAAGCTATTTCCTTGTGGCATTTTTTAATCAACTATTTTTAATGGGAAATAAGCCACAATTTTACCAAAAACGTGATCTTACTAACGTTTCAAAGCCCAAATCGAGTTTAGTTGTCAATAATGAAATGTTGTCATGTTATTAAATGTTATTTAATTTCGTTGTCAATCCCCCTCTTATCTTTTGAACGGTTATACCTATAATAGTGAAATTTGGAAGGAGGAAATAAACAGACGTAAGCTTCTTAACTAGTCATGACAGGTGACGTAATAGTGACAGATGACGCTACAGAGCCACTGTGACCGATAATTTTAAATGGGACCTTATAGCAAGTGATACCTCATTTGAAAAGTATTCAAAATACCTATTCAGGCATGCTAATTTTTTTGGGTTTAAGTTGATTTTTATTTTGGTGAATAAGTTAAATAAATATAATATTGTAGTTTCGCATTTAATTAATAAAAATTCAAAGGTCCGCCTATGGCTTTTTTTTGTCAAAAAAGTTGACGTTTTTCAATTCTCTAGCAGTTTTTACGTCAACGTCAACCTTTTTGACAAGTTATCATAGGCAGAATTTTGAATATTTATTAATTAAATGCGAAACTACAATTTTATATTTATTTCATTTATTCATCAAAATTAGCTTAAACTCAAACAAAATTAGTATGACTGAAGAGGTATTTTTAATACCTTTCAAACGAGGTATCACTTGCCATAAAGTCCCATTTAAAATTATCTGTCACAGTGGCGCTGTAAAGTCATCTGTCACTATTACGTCACCTGTTGTGACTAGTTAAGAAGCTTACGTCCGTTTATTTCCTCCCTCCAAATTTCACTATTTTAGGTTTAACCGTTCACAAGATACGAGGTGGGGCACGGACTTTTGACTAGCACTGTATAAGGTATAATATACTATGTACCTACTATACAGGGTGTAACAAAAATACAGGTCATAAATTTACTCACATATTCTGGTACCAAAAATAGTTCGAGTGAACCTAACTTACCTTTGTACAAATGTGCACATAAAAAAGTTACAGCCCTTTGAAGTTACAAAATGAAAATCGATTTTTTCCAATATATCGAAAACTATTAGAGTTTTTTATTAAAAATGGACGTGATATGCTTATGGCAGTTTAGTATCTTAAGAAAAAATTATAGTGAAATTTGGACACTCCATAAAAATTTTATGGGGGTTTTGTTCCATGTACGTTCCAATTTAATTACTACTGTAGTACCATTAGTTAAACATAATGCTTTAAAAACATTTTTTCCTCTCAGTACTTTTTCGAAAAATCAGTTTTTATTTTGAATATTTTTCAAATCCACCACATATTTGTATATGGTTAAGTACGATTATGAAGATTTGGTAATTATGAACATTTATTTATGATTTACATTTTTACCGATATTTTGAACCATATTAAAAAAGAAGCCACATCTCGATAAAAGATGCCTCATCGAAAAAATTTAAAGAGGCAAAAAAGTTTTAGAAACACTGTGTTTAGCTAATGGTATCGCAGTAATAGTTTAATTGGAACGTACACAAACATTTGGGGGGTTTAAAGGAGCAAAACCCCATAAAATTTTTATGTAAACAAAGTAAAAAAGAAGCTGCAACTCGATAAAAACTGCCTTACCGAAAAAATACTAGGAGGCTAAAAGGTTTTAAAAAGTTCAACTAATGGTACTACAAAAATAATTTAATTGGAACGTACACAAAAGTTTGGGGGTTTAAGTGAACAAAACACCCATAAAATTCTTATGGGGTGCACAAATTTAACTATAATTTTTCTTTAAGATATTCCTGTCATAAGAGTGCCACATGTCCATTTTCAATAAAACAACTCTAATAGTTTTCGATATATTCGAAAAAATCGATTTTCATTTTGTAACTTCAAAGGGCTGTAACTTTTTTATGTGCATATTTGTACTAAGGTAAGTTAGGTTCATTGGAACTATTTTTAAATGATGTGATTATAATGTGAATATGTGATTTAATATGTGATTTAATTTATGACCTGTATATGTGATTTAGTATGTGATTTAAACCCAGAATATATGATTTAATTTATGACCTGTATTTTTTTTGCACCCTGTATATTATATTATGCAGTATCTTACTTACTTACTCCGTGGCGTTAGAACCCTTCGTGGGTTTTAGCCGACTCGATTACATGCCTCCACTGTTTTCTGTCTTGAGCAACCTCCATCCAATTCTCCACGCCCATCGAGCTTAGGTCTCTTGCTATATTATCTCGCCACCGGAGTCGAGGGCGTCCGTGTGGTCTCCTTCCAGTTGGGACTTCCTCCCACACCGGTGTTACTGTTCTTCGGTCAGAATGTCTTCTGAGGTGTCCCGCCCTTTGGAGTCTTCTGGACTTTATTTCTTTTATGATTTTGGCGTCTGGGTAAAGTTCTTCGAGCTCTTTGTTAGTTCTTATCCTATATTGTCCTGATGCTTCATTCAGCACAGGACAAAAGATCTTCCTTAGGATTCTTCTTTCCCAGGCAAGTAGTCTCTCTTAGTTTGCCTTTGTTATTGTCCACGTTTCGCTTCTATACATCACAACGGGTCGTATGATTGTTTTATAGACTTGTATCTTCGTACGTCTTGTTAATTGTTTTGATTTTAAGGTTTTGGAGGGCAAAAAGACATCTGTTGCCGGCCTGTATCCTGTTGTTTATTTCTTGTGATCCGTTATTATCTTCAGTTATTGTTGTTCCAAGATACTTGAATTCTCTAACGCGCTCAAAGTTAAAGTCATCGATGGTGATGTTCTGACCAATTCTGTCTCTGCTTTGGTTATTGTGGCTCATATACATATATTTCGTCTTGTTTTCGTTGATTTGGAGCCCCATTTTATCTGCTTCCTTCTCGAACCTCACGAAAGTCTCCTTCATCCTTAGTCGTGTGTTACCTATTAGATCGATATCGTCTGCAAATGCCAGTAGTAAGTTTGGTCCTTCTCGATGAAATACTGTATTGGGTTTTTCGATTCTTGCACTTGATTATGTGCTCCATGTGCTTATATTATGCAGTACTAGCCAAAAATTCTCCACTTCTCGTATCTTCTGAACGGTTATGCTTAATAGCGAACGGTCAATAGTGAACTTTGGAGAGAGGAAATAAATGGACGTGGGCTTCTCAACTAGTCATAGCAGGTGACGTAATAGTCACAATGGCGTTACAGAGCCACCGTGACCGATAATTTGAAATGTGACCATAAGGCAAGTGATATCTCGTTTGAAAGGTCTCCTAATTGGCTTTGCAACGATGGTTTATTCTAATATTTATTTCTACAAGGTTAACCAAAATTATAATATATTTAGTTACGTAAAATTGAATTACAATAAATACTCATTTACTAAATAGTACATTCTTTCACGGTTTTTGCTCTAAATTTTAAAGAACCGCTTGGATTGACATGAAATTTGGTATACGTATAGCTTACATGTCAAAGAAAAAAGTGATATTGTGCCGATGTGTGCTTTTGCCCTGGGGGTGACTTTAACCCCCTCCTGGGGGTGAAAAAATATATGTCCAAAATAAGTCCGGAAATGGATAAACTGACTAATTTTAAGTAACTTTTGTTCTATAAAGGTTTTTCGTTAAGTAAACGCTTTTCGAGTTATTTGCGAGTGAATATGTTCAGTTTTCAACAAAATAACCACATTTTTAGACGGTTTTTCGCAAATAACTCAAAAAGTAAGTATTTTGTCGAAAAAACGTTCTTAGCAAAAATATAGCCTATAAAAAAGTAAAAAAAATGGTGTACGCTTTAGGTCTCAGGATCTCGTAGAACCAGCGTTATAGCCAATGAAAAATAAATTCATATTCACCAAATTTCAAATAGAATATTTCGACGTGAAATATCCAAAAAATTAAGCATTTTTTGGGGAAAACCCTTTATAACTTTTGTAAAGTGTTTAAAATAAATATTTCTGTTTTTACAAAAAGGTTCTAGCATTAAATTTAAGCAAGTTACGCTCAAAATAAAGTCGGTCCCTTTTGTTTTGGCAAAAAAAAAATCGGGAAGACCACCCCCTAATTAGCAACTTAAATGAAATTAATCGTTACCGCTCCACAAATTATTTTACTTATGTTGTGTTTATATGATCTGTAAGTTTCATTGATTCAAAGTAATTATTTTTGAAAAAATTTGGTTTCAAAATTAAATTTTTAAAAATTTTAATTTTGAAAAATATGCTTTTTTTCAAAATACCTAACTAAAAAATTGTTAGAGATACCAAAAATCTCGAAAAACAAAAAACGTTAGCATTACTTTTCTGAATAGCATGTATTTTTTTGTTTTTCTGTTAGACAAAAATTTGCAAACATTCGTGATCAGTGACTCGTTCAACCCATTTTAACTGCAGCCTTTTCAATAATAAGGACTTTGAACCGATGAAACTTACAGATAATATAAACAATACATACACAAGTCAAGAAACTTGTGAAGTCGTAACGATTAAGTTCATTTAGGATACTAATTAGGGGGTGATTTTCTCGATTTTTTTACCAAAACAAAAAGGGAATAACTTAATTTTGAGCGTAACTTGTTCACTTTTGATGCTAGAAATTTTTCTTATAAAACAAAAATGAAGCTTTTTTTAAACACTTTAAATAAGTTGTAATGAGTTTTCCCCGAAATGTGCTTCATTTTTGGTTATTTCACGTTAAAGAATATGAACCTATTTTTCATTAGCTATAACTCTGCTTCTACTAGGTATAGAGACGTGATATATACACCATTTTTTTAAATTTTTTACGGGCTGTATTTTTGCTAAAACCGTTTTGTCGATAAAATACTTACTATTTTAGGGGAGTGCAATTAGAATGAAAAGATACAATGTTTCGGAAAAAATCAAACAAGGTTATATTTTTCTTAAACTTTTTTTGTTAGTTTATAAATATGTTAAAGTAAAAAGTTCTACTCACCAATTTCGCCGCTAATTGTTTATTAATTGTTTAAACAATAACAATTATTTTGTATAAATAATGTTAAGAATATGGGTTAATTCAATATTTTATTTTGATAAAAAATGTTTTTATTTTAGTTTTGATTATGCTGAACACGAATCTGACAATACAATTTGCAAATTCAAAATGGCGGATTAAAAATGGCGGATTTTTTCCTAAAAATCCTTAAAAAGTAGTTGTAAAATCCGAATTTTTTTTATAAAACGTGTTTGTTTACATATATGTGGATATTTTTGAGAGATTTCTGAACCTGAATCAAATTTGATAATTTAAATTATAAAATGGCAGGTAAAAAATGGAGGATAACTGAAAAAATAGTTGTAAAATCATAATTTCTTTACAAAATGTATTTATTTCTACATATATTTATTTTTGAGAGCTTTGATAAACCTAACTTAAATGTTAACATTATAAACTATAAAATGGCGGATCAAAAATGCGGATTTTCTAAAAAGAACATAAAAAAGAACATTTTTCTAAAACATTTATTGTCTTTATTTTTAACAGGTTGTTGAATCTAAATTAAAGATTACAAATTTAAATTTCAAAATGGCGTATCCAAAATAGCGGATATTTAAATGAAAAACAAGTAGAGTCAAATCAAACAAATATGGAATTGCATTCTTAAAAAAAAAGATAAACAAATAATTTTCACAATAATATTAAAAATTCAAATGTATTAGAAAGAATATTTAAAAGAAAACAAATTTTCGATTAGAACGATATAATTACATATTGGAACATAGTTTTTAATTCCAAACAACTTTTCTTTATAAAAATTTTCGATATTGTGAAATATAAAGGTACTTTACTCTTTAGTGAAATTCATATTTTTTGACATACCTCGTACAAAATTAACAAAATTTGATATTTGATGGTTGCATCTTATGTTATATACGAAGCAGAGTATTTTTTAAAGAATAGCCTTTTTTCGTAAAACTGATATTAAAAAAGTTATCAATAGGTTCCATGTTACGCAGACATACTGTATACTGTATAAGAGCTAAAGGAAAATTTTTTTGTTGAACATTTATTATTGTTGAAGCTTATTATTAAATGTATTTTAGGTAAGTTTTACATAAAAAAGTTTTGATCACTCTGTATATACATTTTTTCAGCTGGTAATTTTCGGTTTTTGTATTACATTTTTGTTATCTTTCTTAGTTTTCTCAAAAAGAAATTGTTTATTTCATTTTTAAACGAAAATAATATAGTGATTTTTAAAGACTACATCCCAAGCTTTAAAAAATAGCAAAAAATTTTTATTAAATTTATTCAAACTTGAGTAATACCGTCTTAAAATGGTGGGAATTCTGTAAAACTACGAAGTTTTCAAAAATTACATTTTTTGAGACATCGTGTTATTTGAATTATATTTTTGAGATTTTTTTGAACAAAACATCGTTTAGTAAGATTATTGGGAGGTAAGTTGTGCAAATTTGAGAGTTTTATAAGTAAAATTGTATTAGTTACACATTTTTAAATCATTTTTAAACAAAATTCATGTAAGGCTCACTTTCCGCCCACACCGTACTTATGTCCACAGATTTTATTTCTTTATATTACAACTATAAGATAGCTTATTTCATCTTCTTTCATGTCCAATTTGTAAAATTTCTTTTGATCCATTAGTTAAAGAATTACGTTAAAAAAACTCAACCGTGCAATTCTTCCAACGCTAATTTACACTGCGCCTATGTGTGTGAGAAGGGTGACTTTAGCGTTATAAATAAAAAATTACAGAAGCTAGAGATTTAATTTTAGAAAAATCTTTATATAAGGTTTTTTTTGTAAAATTTTCTGAATTTTTCAATGGTCAAGTCAGTTTTTTTCTAAAAATTATATTTTTGTAGTTATTTAAAAAAACATCTAATTTCGCTGTTCATTTGTTTAATAAAAAATAAAGCACCCACTTCTCGAGTAGAACTTTTTGATATGTTGTTTATTAAACATTTCTTAATGAAATTACAAAAAGTTTTATCTTGTTTGATTTTTTCCGAAGTGAAAATCTAAATGCACTCCCCTATTTGAATTATTTGCGAAAAACCGTCTAAAAGCGTGGTTATTTTGTTGAAAAAATGAACATATTCACTGCCAAATAACTCGAAAAGTACTGACTTAGTGAAAAAACTCTATAGAACAAAAGTTAATTAAAATTAGCCAGTTTATCCATTTCCTGACTTACTTTGGACGAATATTTTTTCACCCCTAAGAGGGGGTGAAAACCACCCCTAGGGCAAAAGTACATATCGGCACAATATCACTTTTTTTCTTTGACATGTTAGCTATGTATGTGCCAAATTTCATGTCAATCTAAGCTGTTCTTTAAAATTTAGAGGTTTTGCGATATTTTACCGTTAAAGAACGGACTAAAAAAAATTATGTTAAGGAAAGAATTTACTGCCCGTCTTTCTCATTGCGTCATTGGTGGTCAATTTCAAAATCTTGCTGTACCTGCTTGTACTCAGAAGCTATATTCGATTAATAAAAGTTTACTTCGGAAAAAATGGGTCTTAGACAAAATATCTTTTACGTGATGCCTTTTGGAAAACTTAAATAACTCGTTGGTATAGATATTTTCTTTTAATTAATATTTTGGTCTAAACGTCTCTAGATAATAGTAAAATATAGTAATTAGGCAAAAACTATTAAACCGAAAGCAAAACATATAATGACAGATATAATACTGTAGATTGGGAATTATATGGTTTTAATATTTTTCTCTTATCAACTATTTCGTGTCTATATTGTCGGTTAATTATTTTCTTTATCTGTCTCCCTAAAAGCTTGTACTGGTCAGATTTATTATTCAGGATTCTATAAATGCTGATGCTCCTTAATTTAAAAGAGATAAAAAAGATAATATCTCTATGATCTACTAACAGTTTGGTCCAATATGTTAAAAATGTTTAATTAGTGGAAATTTAATATAAGTTATTTATCAATTTTTATTTTTGTTTCAGGTGAGTAGCCAGATAACAAAATAAGGTAGTAAGTGCAATCTTTATTATAGGATTCGAAACTGGTTGCTTAACTAGTAAACAGTGTTCCGATCAGCTCATATTTTTTTAATGTAGATGTTTTTACTAATTCGAAAATTTTCAAACTTGGTATAATAGTGTACTACATAGTGTTCAATTCAATTTTGGGATCAGAGTGTTAGACCAGGGCGGATTTGTGAAAAAACGTATATTTTTGGATGTGCGAGGTGGCATTCGGATTTTTGCAGATAAAGTTAGGTGACAGCTTCAATATTAATAATTATTGGCTTGTGCGCCTTCTCAAATATGCCCGGAACATTAATAGAAAAATTAAAATAAATAAAAATTTCGAAAAACATCGATTTTTTTCTATTTTCTTTGCTTATAATTTTAAAACGATTAATTTTGGAAAAAAGCCCTGGGAAAGTAAAATGAAGATAATTGAATTTTGTGTCATATTCGTCTAGTAAAAAATCTTCGTCTTAAAATATTACCCTTTCTGCAAAATAGGAATAAATATACAATAAGGGGGCAAAATAAGCCTATTCTTATTCAATGTTTTTCAACCACTTTGGTTGCACTTAGAACCTTCGTAATTCGTTTAGAAAATTCTTAGAACCTACTTAAATCGTCGACCAAATTTCAATAAAATCGACTTAATAGATTTTGCATAATAATTTTGCAATCTAAATTTTTTTAAAAAAGTTAAAATTTTTTAAAATTTGTCTGAACAAAAAGTAGACTATTTAGAAGTTTGCTAATTTTTTTAAATATAAAGAGGTGCTACCTATCTAATTCACTTTACAGAACTAAAATTTGATTATTTAAGCGGCCTCAGCACTGTTTTAAAGTTATAAAAAATTTTTGGTTTATAAACAAATACAGTGAGGATGTTTGAGTTGGAATAAATTTATTTTTCAGTTATTTATCAAATAAACATTTTTTTCTGTTTTAGGACAACAGTAAAATGTATTTTGAATTAAATAAATTATATACTTTTTTTTTGTCTCAATTAATTTAAAAAAGAGATTTTTGGGCATCCTGTATAAATAATTATGTTAATGTCTATATTAGTGAATAGAAAATTGAACAACTTTTCGAATAAGCTAGCACACGACCCCTATTCTCATTTAAAAAATCATCGATTACGTCATCACACCCAGATGGATGACGTCACTAGTATGATATACATGCCAAAAAATTATAATTTAAATATAAAAATCGACCTGTTTCGGGATTTATCTACAGAGTCGCCCGTTATCGAGAAAATTAATTTATTCCAACTCAAACGTCCTCACTATATTTGTATCTTTGTTTATAAGCCAAAAAATTGTTTATACCTTTAAAACAGTGCTGAGGCCGCTTAAATAATCCGATTTTAATTATGTAAAGTATATTAGACAGGTATAGCGCCTCTTGGTATGTAAAAAAATTAGCAAACTTTTAAATGGTCTACTCTTTGTTCAGAAAGTTTTTACAAATTTTACTTTTTTAAAGAAAACATTTAGATTGCAAAATTATTATGCAAAATCTATTATATCGATTTTAATGAAATTCGGTGGACGGATTAAGTTAGTATGTTGTAAGAATTTTCTAAGCGAATTATGAAGGTTCTAAGTGCAACCAAAGTGGTTAAAAAACATTGAGTAAAAACATGCTTATTTTGTATTTATTGCTATTTTGCAGAAAGAGTAATAATTTAAGACATTTTAAACTAGTCGTACATCATACAAAATTCAATTATCTTTATTTTATTTTCTACGACTTTTAGGCTATTGATTAAGTACTATAGAAAGGAACTACAACGTTAACGGGGTTTTATTATTTTATATGGTCAATAAATCTCTATATATGGAAAAACCGCGGAGTGCTACAATTTAAAGGGGTGCGTTTTTGAGAAATGGGTGAATTAGTCCCTGGGCACAGGTTACATTAGGGTGAGTTTTATGCACTTTTGGTACAAACACGTCTACATAAAAATTGTTTCGGGTTAAATTTGCTATCTAAATATTACTTTTTAAAGTCAAAGATACTTTTTTTTACAAAAATATATTCAAAAAAAAAAGCACAAAGAAACCCAAAAGAAAGAAATTTTGTTTTTTGTCCCATAACTTTTGTCCACGGGGATATAGGTATAGACATTCCTTCACAAAAAACAATCTTACATATTTTGTCTTTAAAATGATGTTTAATAGAGGTCATTAGGATTTAAGGTTTTCGAAATATGATTTTTCAAAGTTCGCCACTCACAGCAATTTTGGGCAATTTTCCTTGTTATTTCGCAAATATTGTTCTGTAACTTTTTTCTACGCAACCTTAGGCATATGCAATGGTACATGTAAGAGAAATAGAAATTAATTACCTTTAAAATGTTCTACTGTATAATGTTGTACGACTTCTTTTAAAGAGGTTATCTATTTCAAGACTTTATACTTTTAATGAGTTTTTATATTTTTCACGATTATTTTTTAAGTTTTCCCTTATAACTTTTGTTTTCTTCATTTAGGTATATAATATACAATTAAAAAGAAAGCTTATTCTGTTTACTTTAAAATGGTGTATTATAAAAAATTCTAGGATAATTTTTGAATAAGATATGCTTTTTCAAAATGTAATAAGTACTTGCAACGATTTTTGATTTTAGGATTATTTTTTAAATTCCTCATTATAAGTTTTTTATGTGATTGTGTGTTATGATTGAATCTTATTTTTTATAGGTAATACTTTCGATCCACTTGACTCGGCCGGGCAAACTTCAAAATATGGTTTAATTCCAATATTTACTGTCAAAGCTCCTGCACCACAAGCTTTGCTTGAAGAAAAATAGCATGTAAATGTACCAAAGGATGTACAAAAAACTGCGGTTGTAGGAAGATAAGAATTAGTTGTTCAATATTCTGCAAAGAGTGCATGTGCGTGGGTACTAATTGTGGGCACTCTAAGATAACTGAGGTGTCAGAGGAAGATATTGAAACTAATGCTAACGAAGAGATGGACTTTGATTTTGAAAAAATTTTAAATGTCAACGTTTAAATAATTTTAACTAAAGTGATGTTTTCTAAGACTAATGTTTATATAATCTTTGTAAAATCACTCGGTTTCCATTACATATTTAAATATAGATGATACACCATTTTAAAGAACAGAAAGTAAGCCCTCTTTATTGAGCAATATATAGTATAGTCATGCACAAAAAAAAGGTATACATAATGAGAAATTTCAGAAATAATCGTAATAAATGTAAAAAATAATATTATTTTTATATTAGGTATTATATAATATATAATATATAATATATAATATATAATATATAATGTATAATATATAATATATAATATATAATATATAATATACTATTAAATATATAATATATTATATAGTAATATTATTTTATTTTTATATTATATTATAAAAAATCGTTAAAATTATAGAAAACTTAAAAAACCATAACCTCTTTAAGAAAAGTCGTACAACGTTATACAGTAGACCATTTTAAAGGTAATTGATTTCTATTCCTATTACGTGTAGTATTGCATATACCTAAAGTTACGTAGAAAAAAGTTACAGAACAATATTTGCGAAATAACAAGGAAAATTGGCCAAAATTGCTGTGAGTGGCGAACTTTGAAAAATCATATTTCGAAAACTATAAATCCTAATTACCTCTACTAAACAATATTTTAAAGAAGAAATATGTAGATTTTTTTTCTGTAAAGCAATGTCTATACCTATATCCTCGTGGACAAAAGTTATAGGACTAAAAACAAAATTTCTTTCTTTTGGGTTTCTTTGTGCTTTTTCTTTTGAATATATTTTTGTAGAAAAAAGTATCACTGACTTTAAAAAAAGATATTTAGATAGGAAATTTAACCAGGAACAATTTTTATAGATATGTTTGTACCAAAAGTGCATAGAACTCACGCTAATGTAACCTGTGCCCAGGGACTAATTTACCCATTTCTCAAAAACGCACCCCTCTAGATGGTAGCACTCCGCGGTTTTTTTATATATACATGTCCATTGACCATATGAAATAATAAAACCCCGTTAACGTTGTAGTTCCTTTTAGCTATCTTATTTTGAATATAATCAATAGCCTATTTGTTCCAAATTGAATCGTTTTAAAATTATAAGCAATGAAAATTGAAAAAAATCGATGTTTTTCGAAATTTTTAAATATTTTAATTTTTTTATTAAGGTGATACAGTAGCGATCAACAGGTAGCCAAAACGCGTTCCAAGATTGCGGCTGTAATTTTGAATATTTTTTCGAGATATTTGGCACATGTATTCGTAATATAATAAAGAATGGCGGTACAGAGCCCAATTTAAAAAATATATTAATATGTGGAAATTACTCTATAATTAAATACAATATTAAAAAAACGAGCCTGTACCCCCATTAAGAAGAACAAAAAAATACACTTTCTTCAAATAAACTTTTTTATCCGATGCCTAGATTTTGTGTCATTTTGGAACTACTAAAATTTTTTATTTCATTAGTAGTTCCAAAATGACACAAAATCTAGGTATCGGATAAAAAAGTTTATTTGAAGAAAGTGTATTTTTTGTTCTTCTTAATGGCGGTACAGGCTCGTTGTTTTAATATTGTATTTAATTACAGAGTAATTTCCACATATTAATATATTTTTCAAATTGGGCTCTGTACCGCCATTCTTTATTATATTACGAATACGTGTGCCAAATATCTCGAAAAAATATTCAAAATTACAGCCGCAATCTTGGAACGCGTTTTCGCTACCTGTTGATCGCTACTGTTTCCTCTTAATGTTACGCGCATATTTGAGAAGGAGCATAAGTCAATTATTATTACTGAAGTTGACACTTAATTTTATGTGCAAAAATCTGAATGCCACCTCTCACATCCACCTCAAAATAGATCCGTCCTGAATGTCTATGTAAGTTAGACAATCTTTTTATTATTACCTAACCAACAAATTGCAAACAACGGCCATAAATATACTATTTTTACTACAAAAGCGATATTGCGTAGGTCAAAATTTTTGACGTAAGAGAAATGTCAAAACATTAGATTGTGACTTTTCATTATTGCCATGTGTATTATAAACTCATTATTATGTGAAAAGTTACATTCTAATGTTTTGACAGTTCTCTTACGTCAAAAATTTTGACCTACGTAATATCGCTTTTGTAGTAAAAATAATAGGTGCGTTCGCGGGTACAGTTGACAAATTGTCGCCGACAATTTCTAACCTCATTTAATATAAATAATATCGTTAATAGATACATAAACAAGGTATATTTACTTTTAATTAATATTAATAACTAATTATTAAATTATAATATTAAAATATACCTTGTATATTTATCTATTAACGATATTAATTATATAATTCTAAAGTGCGCATGCGTTTTGCTACTAATTTGTCGCCGACTAGTCCTCGACAGGCTCCCGCGAACGCACCTACTATACCAGTAGGTACTGTTCATACGATCTGAATTGGACCAGACGAATTTTTGGGGTCCGGTTAATAATTCTACGCGAGCATAGAGATTTATAATGTGTAATGTGTAAGATAAACATTTTTGTAATTGATCATTCCCCGTACATTGTCCACATGGACACTGGTGTGGCTTATTACTTTCTAACGCATGTTATTGGACAATACTGAAATGTAATTGGTCAAATTTTTCGGATATACTTAGGCTTAAAGCATATCGTTATCTCTCAAAAATGCCTTCTCATTTTTCAAAGCCGGCATGCAATATAAACACAAATAAACAGTGTCGTCGTCCGTTGTGATATACTTATAATTATTTTGTTTTTATATTAAAATTGTATTTTATTTTTTAGTTTTCAAATTAATAAGTACATTAAATGTCATTTGTATTGTGTACTTTTAATTATTAATTTTAAATTTTAATAAAAGTTAATACGATGTCAACTGGAACAGACGAATTTTTGGGGTCCAGTCATTGATTCTACGATGAGCATAGAAATAAATATAAACATTTTTGTAATTGATCACTACAGGTATTATCCAGATGGACGCAGCTGTGACGTATTGCTGTCTAACTTATCTTATTGGGCATTGCTGAAGTGTAATTAGTCAAATTCTTCGGAAGTGCTTACGCTAAGACTTTATCGTTATCTGGCAAAAAATGCGATCTCGGGTTTCTCAGCGATATAACCAGTATCGTCGTAATGCGACAGTAAGCGCACGTACTTATATTTTTAATTTTTTTTTGCAAAAGGCAGGCTTGTGTCTTAAGTTATACAGTAGGAATAAGTTGTTGTAAATACTTATTAAATATGGCTTTTGGCGACCGTTTGAATGTGATACCAACGAAAATACTAGTGACAATCCAATAATTGTTATTTAATATAAATACAGTATGGTGCAAATGTTTGGAATAAATTCGTTATTTCGTAAACCTGCGACTTTAAAGAAACATCCCGAAACAGGTCGATTTTTATTTTTAAACTTTGATATTTTGGCATATATATATATATCATACGAGGGGCGTCATCCATATGGGTGTGATGACGTAGTCGATGATTTTTTTTAATGAGACTAGGGTCGCGTGATGTCTCATTTGAGAGGTTATTTAATTCTGTATTTAGTAATATAAATATTAAAATATTTATTTGTAAAGAGTATCCAAAAAATATTTTTTAAATTAAATAAATTGACAAAAAAAGAAATACATTCTAATGCTGTCAGAAAATAGAAAAAAAATTATTTGACAAATAAGCATTGCTTTTCGCTTAAATTAAATGTTCAGACTTCCAAGAGGTAGGTGGTTGGCGGGAGCTGGTTTAAACATTGAATTTTAGCGAAAAACAATGTTTATTTATTATATAAACATTTTTGTCTATTGTGACAACAGTGAAATTGTATTTTGAATTAAATAAATTACATACATTTTTCTTTTAGTCAATTTTTTTGTCAAGTAGAGTCAATTAATTTAATTTAAAAAAAATTTGGACACCCTATATAAACAATTGTATTAGTATTTACATTACTGAATACAAAATTCAGTAACCTTTAAAATTAGCTATCATACGATCCCTAGTCTCATTTTAAAAATCATCGATTACGTCATCACATGAATAGGGATGACATCACTCGTATGATATATATTATGTATTAAAGTGTGTAAAAGTAGTATTTTATTTCCTTTGTTGAGCACTTTCGACAAAATTGTCATCATCGGAGCTAATGGTCAATATAAAAATAAGTACCACTGCTTATGAGTCATACAATATGTAACCACTACCTATGCATGAGCATATTGTTGAACATTAGAATTCTAAGTGTATTACAATATGGAAGGCGAATTGGTCGTTTTCATGTAAGTATTTTATTTTTGTAGTCACATTGTAGTCTCATTTCTTTAGCTTTGCACATTAAATTGCATTTGTATTATGTATTTTTAATCATATTTGATGGCAATTTCATAAAGAAATGTGAATATTTACTGTTTAAGAAATATTAGACCTTAATAATTTAAAAATAAAAATTTATTAATTTCTATTGCGCCGCCTATGTTTTACAGAAGAAGCCGACACTTGGTGTCAAATTTTCTTTTTAAAATTGTCCAACTGACATCGTAAGAACTGTACAATGTTATTTAATTTTATTAATTACTAATGAACCTGTTCAAGTACCAGGGCCCTAGTAATCAGGTAACATAGAACCAATATGCAGGAAAATCCAGGTGAAGGAACTTCTGGACTTCAGAATTCTCAACATGTTACTCCTCCATCCAACACATCGAAATTATATTCTACTGTTGTACACCAATCTAACAAAAAATTCCCAAGCAAAAAACAAGTCATATATACTAAAATCGATCCTAATAAAATTGTGAAATTTCCAGGCTTGTGAATGAAGCCTTTTGCATTTATTATTTTACTACTGAAGAAACAGTCACAGAATTTTTAGGAACAGGTAATGGAACAATAGTAATCAAGCAGGAACGTATCCAAGCTAGGACGTTACTCAAACCAAGGAAAAGACTAATAATTTTTAATGTCTGCCCAACAATATCTCACAATATTATAGAGACTGAACTACAAAATGTTGGTATGCGTCAAATAACTCCTTTGTGTTTTCTAAGAATAGGAACAACGAACTTTTTGTTTAAACATATCTTGAGTTATACTTACATTGCTCCTAAAATATAGAAAATATTCCAGAGTCTGTAATAATTAATTAGTCATAAAAAAATCAATTACGGAATTTATTTTTCACTTCAAACACAGTTATACTACATTTACAAACACAAAGGTTATCTGGACTCTCAGTGTACAAATAATATAAACACACAAATATCTATCGAAAACACACCCTTTATTTCTGAACCAAATTGTAAAATTCTCATCCTAATATAACAGATATAACAGCCAATTATTATCCATTCTTCACAATATCCACAACAATCAACTAATAGTACACAATCGAAAGAAACTACCAATGGTAGGGGAGCAAAGTATGCTAAATGTGCAGTCACTCGAGCGCTTTGGGGACCTATTGGGTTGTGATTATTAGGTCCTAAAACCAAAAAAAGTTAAGTAAAATTTTTCATTTTAGCGGGCGCTTGCCATTTTTTAATTTAATTTTCCATTTCCATTAATCGTTTTTTCCGAATATAGCGCCATCTATCCATAATTCGAAAAAATGTTTCGAATAAAAGTTGCTTATTTTTATGCAGAGAATTCAAATCTGCAATAAAAAATGGGGGCTCCCATTTAATATTTTAAAGTAACCCCCCACCCCACCTCCGTGGTGGGTCGCGTTTGATACCATTCGATATATTTTTCAAAAATATTAAATAAGTGTATTTTGCAGTTTTTCGATCTGATGTTTATTTTGCTAAATATCGCGGGATTTGTATTTAAAATTTTAAATTTACCCGCCACCCCTCTCTGTGAGGTGTCGTGTTTGGTATCTATCGATAGATTTTTGAAAAATATTGAACGTGTAGTTTTTAGTTTTTCGATCTGACGTTCATTTCGCGAAATATTCGCCTTTTTCTTGTGAAACTTTGTGACTCACCAATTCCCTTACGCCCCGCTCAAATCGTCAGATTTTTGAAATATGTATACACTGTTTTGCATGTACTTAACTTACCTTATCTTAATCTGACAATTTCGAGTATTTTTAAGGATAGATTTTTTTTTTCGGGCCCACCTAAACGAACTCCCCTGTGTTAAGAGCCAATATATGGCAGAGGTACATCTGCAGGGTACCACGTTTCTCCCCATATGATAATCTGACGCGCTCGAGTAACTGCAAAAATCCCCGCTTGGGCTCCCCTACCACAATATTCCTCCATTAGACTAAAATCCCACACAAACGCCTATCCAGCCAGATAACGTTGAAATGAATGATCTCAGTCACAATCAACATCCAACATTTTCTGACACTCAATCGTCCAAACGAATGGCATTACACTTTAACGAATGTTTAAGAGCGTAGGCGCAAAATCTTGGCCGGATGCTATTTAAATGCCTTTGAAGATTACATTATTACCGGGGGCCGAAAGTCCCTTAGAATAAACAAAAAGTTTCTTTTAAACGAAATATTTTTTGAAATTAAAAATCACACTAATTCTCTCTTTTTTTCACCCCTGTAACTTAATAAAATAAACATAGAAGTTTTCAGGAACTTTCGTCCTCGGTAATAATGTAATCTTTCATTCTGAGTTTAAATTTTTTTAAAATACTTATTAGTTTTCTCAGGATTTGAAAAAAATGAATGCATTTAAATAGCATTGGACCAAGATTTTGGGCCTACCCCCATAAGTGAAAATAATTCATCTAAGACTCTTAATTTTTTACGTGCCCTAGGACTGATTAACCAAATTTAATATTAACTTTGTAATTTGATGTACTTAAATACAGTTCATTGCTAATAACCCCCTGCGGTTGAAGCAAATTATAAATAAAAAAATCTTTATTATGGTAGGGGAGCCCAAGGGGGGATTTTTGAAGGTTACTCGAGCGCGTCAGATTATCACACGGGGAGAAACCTTGTACCCTGTAAATGTACCTCTACCATATATTGGCTCTTAATACAGGGGAGTTCATTAAGGGGGGGGGGGGGGGTCGAAAAAGAATCTATCCTTAGAAAAACTCGAAATGGTCAGATTAAGATAAGTTAAATAGATGCAAAACAGTGTATATTTCAAAAATCTGACGATTTGAGGTAAAGGAAGTGGGTGAGTTACAAAGTTTCACAAGAAAAAAGCGAATATTTCGCGAAATGAACGAAATATCGAAAAACTAAAAACACGTGCTTAATATTTTTCAAAAATCTATCGAATGACGTCAAAAACGACACTCCACGGAGAGGAGTGGGGGGCAAATTTAAAATTTTAAATACGAATCCCGCGATATTTCGCGAAATGAACATCAGATCGAAAAACTAAAAAATATACTTATTCAATATTTTTAAAAGATCTATCGAATGGCACCAAATACGACCCCCCGCGGAGGTGAGGTGAGAGGTTACTTTAAAATCTTAAAGAGGAGCCCCCATTTTTTATAGCAGATTTGGATTCCTTACGTAAAAATAAGTAACGTTTATTGGAGACATTTTTTCGACTTATGGATAGATGGCGCTATAATCGGAATAAACGATTGTTGGAAATGGAAAATTAAATTAAAAATTGAAAGTCCGCCACTTTATGACAAACTTAACATAACTTTTTTTTTTTAGAACCTACTCTTCACAACTTAATAGGTCACACCGCTCGAGTGACTGCACATTTAGCATAATTTCCTCCCTTACTATTATATGTAAATAAAAAACTTCTTCTTCTTTTACTTCTTGGAGATCTTTCGGTCTGTTTAATTCTGAAGCTGCCTCTGGTTAATTTCCTGGGAGGTAGATTGCCAACTATCCCTCCATCTATTAGGTGGTCTTCCGGAGGGTCTTGAACCGGGCGGGTTGTTTTCTAGGGCAATTTTTGGGAGTCTATTCTCCTCCATTCGTCTTATATGGTTGTACCACATCTTAATGTCTGTTTTTCTCAATCTGTCTCTTCTTATTTTCCCCACTATTGTTCTTGGGGTTTTCATTTAAAAACGTTTTTCAAATAAAAAACGTTTACTGCAATTTGCTATAACAATTTAAATACATTTTCGTTTTAGTTTTCTATAAAGTTATTATTACTTGAATAGGCAGTGTGCCGTAGATAGTTAGCACTACAAATTACTTTTCAAGTTCGAAATTATTTTCCCATTTTTTATTTTTTTTTATTTTGCGTTATACATTTAATCAACATTATAATATCTTACTCAAGTATACCTAACTTAAAGTTATTTTTTTTTCTATGCACCTACTACCATCTCGTTAGTTGCAATGCGTGGACTAATAGAGTCGAAAATTTGACTTACGACAGAGATAGCAATATACGCATTCTCTGAAGAACCTCTTAAAAGAAGTCATGATATAATGAAACCGAAGATATAACACCACGCAGCTCCTGTCAAATATCAAGTGACATCAATACGTGACGATCCCGACATTTTTGTCATTTGTTGTTGTTTTTTTCTGCTATTTATAAAACAGATTAAACATTAGGAAAAACTGGTTGTCAGAAACGAGTTCAATTGCCTCTACAATACCTCCTTATAGAAAATAATTCTAAAAATGACCATCATTATATAGCTATTTCTCAATTAGAACAAAATGAGATCGATACTGAAATAACCCCACAGAATGTTGAAGATGACCATAAAAGAATCGGTAGATATGAAAACTGGAAGATATAACCTAAACCTAAGAAATTGTGATTAAACTAAAAAGCGCTCACACAAATTTCCGCTGCAGAACAAGTTACAGATGTGATGACCAAACCTCTAACGAAAATAAGATTCCACATCCTCTTAAAGACGGGACTGATGTAGATGCGAAAAACCTTTTTAATAACAGAAATTATTGAAATTTAGTATGTATTAATAAGGTTTTTATCATTGTATTCAGTGAATGTCATAATTACGTTAGTGTGATAATAATTTTAATGAAAACATCACTCTTTTAAGTGCACCTTTGCCTATTGTATCTTCAATAAATCCATAATTCACAAAAGTTTATATCAATTACTTTATTACTACGTTTCGTAAAAAGAAATTTAACATAAATAATCCGTAATTTTCTTACCAGAATGCTTCCACTCTTCATGTTATCCATACGTTAT
This sequence comes from Diabrotica virgifera virgifera, assembly GCF_917563875.1. Taxonomy (NCBI): domain Eukaryota; kingdom Metazoa; phylum Arthropoda; class Insecta; order Coleoptera; family Chrysomelidae; genus Diabrotica; species Diabrotica virgifera. The sequence goes on from NC_065443.1 coordinate 276,450,579, forward strand.
TTAAAATTGGCGCCGCTAACTAGTCACGTATTGACGTCATGCGCAGAACCGAACGAATTTAAAACCCTTTGGTGTCATATCTCCTAAATTTATTGTATCACGAAAAGAAGTGAAATCGTCGATAAGGGTGCTGGTTGCGCTCTCTGAACTAAGTAAAAATTAAGACAGTTTTGGCTTCGCTTTGCAACTAAATAAAAATGGTACATGTACATTTTTATTTTCTTTTTTTTCCTTTTTGTAAATTCATTCTGTTTATAGCAATCCGCCAGTTCCTTTTTTTGTTCGTCATGTAGTAACGATTGCGTTATTTTTGCCATTATGGTTTATTGCTTTTGTTTTTCTAATGAGACGAGTTAAGTCTACTCGAGCCATTTAACCTGGCCTTTTTGGCTCCTTCCGAAGGGAGTTGCGATGGCCGCAAAGGCAGAAACTAAGACGATTAAATTAAAAGCCCTTTCAGTCGCCGTATCCTTAAGGGATGGATACAATCATTTGAGGAGAATTGTCAGTTTGCAAATTTTCATTTTATTTTAACTTGGTGTAAAAAGGAACGGAAACAAAGTAATTACCGGAGGACGACATAGAAAATGCGCTAGGAAATAAAGGAATTTGCAAGAAGCTATACGAGGGCGATACGATTTTTTACGCATTTTGCGAAAGTCCTCTTATTATGCGTAAAACTGAATTATGAATAAAACTGAACTGAATATAAACCTAGTAAATATTATTTGTAAAAGTTATTGTTAAATTTTTATCATTCAAAAAATAAACGTATATTTTTCGAGTTAATACTTTTATAATTGTCATCCTCAATTTTAAACTATTCCTTAATCGAACCATTACTAACATCCTACTACTAATTTCACCCCCCCCCCCCCTTCCTATGTACCGGGTATCACAATAAGAATGGCTCTCGGCCATATCTCAGGAACCGTTTATAGTAGAGCTTTGAAATAAAAAATTTTATAACAAAAGTTGCCTCAGGAAAAGCCTGGAAATTATTTTCATAATTGTGGGTCCACCGCTAGAGGGCGTAATTGAATATCAAAAATAAAAAAATCTAAATTTTACAAAATTGTCCTAATGAAGGGGCACTGGAAATCCGATTATTGTATTCTTCATCAAATTCTGCGCATATTTGATTTAACAAGTTTAACTCTACCTTTGTAAATAAGAGGTGGGGGTGAGCGGGAACCTTGTTATAAAAAAATGGCTGTAAGTCCGGTTCTGCTAAATCAAATTTTGAAACTGGCTCTTGTTGAAGACAGATCTTTTTCTTCAATATAAGCGTGATAATTTTGAACCATCCTAATAAGTAATAAGCCAGCTGGGTGGCGTTATTTAATTTTCTTCAGAAATCTAGTTTTTTTTTTGGAAAATATTAAATACAACTATGCATTTTTAATCATACTTTATAAAATTAGATTAAATTAGCAATAGAATAGCGAAAACCACATGTCGATACCTTTTTTCTATCTCAAGATATCTCGAGAAGCGTGTAAATTTTATACATAACTGTTACTATCACCGGTAAACTAAGTTAATGAAAAGTAGTGTGCTGTGGAAAAAAACAAAATAACATTTTCCAGATGTCAACGTATAAAAATATAATTAATTAAAACAACAATATAAAGAGAAACAATACTATTAAAATTAAATATAACACAGAACAAAAAGAACTACTTAGTGACGACCTAAATATTCAAATTGTTGCCCATCATACACTACTCTAGAATACATTATCCAGAGAATACTAAACGCCATTTAAAGCATATCGAGAGCAGAAATTGAGACTGCTGTTCAATCTACTCTTGAAAGAGTAAATGTTTGCAACGAAAATGATGGGCAAAAATTTGAACGTTTATGTCATCACTAAATAGTTGTTTTTATTTCTTTGTAATATGGCTTTTCAACGCTTCTCATTTGTTTCGAGCCTCTGTCATATGCCGTATAATCCGTGTATAATATTAATATACGAGATATGAACGAGGCTCCAAACAAATGAGAAGCGTTGAAAAGACCTAATATACCTTGACAGCTGGAAAATGTTTCTTTGTTGTTTCCATAGCACACTACTTTTAATGAATTTCGTTTACCGGTGACAGTAACAGTTATGTTTTTAAATTTACACGTTTTGTAAGATATCTCGAGATAGAAAAAAGGTATTAACATGCAGTTTTCGCTATTCTGTTGCTAATTTTGTCTAATTTTGTAATATGGTATTAAAAATGCATGTTTGTATTTAATATTTTCCAAGGAACAGTAGATTTCTGAAAAAAATTAAATAACGCCTTCTAGCTGGCATATTACTCAGTAAGTTGGTTCGAAATCATAACTTTTACATTGACGAAAAAGATCTGTCTTCAACAAGACCAAGTTTGCAAAATTTGATTAAGCAGAACCGGACTCACAGCCAGTTTTTCATAACAAGGTTCCCACTCACCCCTACCTCTTATTTCTAAAGGTAGACCTAAACTTGTCAAATCAAATATGCATAGAATTTTATGAAGAATACGGCGATCGGATTTCCAGTGCCCATTCATTAGGAAAATTTTGTAAAATTTAGATTTTTTAATTTTTGATATTCAATTACGCCCTCTAGCGGTGGTCTCACAATTATGAAAATAATTTCCAGGCTTTTCCTGAGTCAACTTTTGTTATAAATTTTTTTATTTCAAAGCTCTACTATAAACGGTTCCCGAGATATGGCCGAGAGCCATTCTTATTGGGACACCCGGTACAGGCATTCTTAGTAGGGGTCGCCAACTTCTTGAAAATTTCAAGATCTTTTCTTGATATTGTCTTGATTTCAAGACAAGATCAAGACAAGAAGTAATTTTAGATTTCAAGACAAAACAAGAAATTTTATGTCAATACCAAGATTTCTTGTCAAGAAAACAAGAAATCTTGAAATACCTTGACTGACAATGAAAACTCTTAAACGTATTTATTTGTGAATAAGATTATCTTATTAAGATAACATTATTTTGACATAATAACATAACTTATTTTAATTTATTGAACACTTTTTTTGCTAAATCGATTTACAAAAATGTAAATTAAAAATACTAATTAATGATACCTAATCCTGTTGAAAATAAAATTGCAAACTAGATTTTATTTTAAATAACAAATTTAGTACCTTTTTGAAATCGGAATTGCTAAGCCATGAATTAAGGCAGATAACACTTCTCATGGAGTCAACGCCCAGCCGATTTCTTGCCTTTGTTCTTGTTAAAGCTGCGCTTGAAAATAGTCTATCCGCAGGTACAGATGTTGCTGGCGTTTCCAGAAAATCCTTGGCCATTTTCAATAATAACGGATAGATATTTTCGTGTCTTCTCCACCAATCAAGTATATTCTCAGAATTTTCTGACCTAATAGGCCCATTTATGTGTTTTTCAATTTGTAACTTTAAAGATTGTAAGTTATCATTATCGGCTTTCTTAATAATATCTAAATCAAGTTCTTATCCTTCTTTTTCAGACTAAGTGCTGGCTCTGATTAGTCCGTTCATTAACGGTAAAATATTGCAAAACCTCTAAATTTTAATGAACCGCTTGGATTGACATGAAATTTGGCATACACATAGCTAACAAGTCAAACAAAAAAAGTGATATTGTGCCGATATGTGCTTTTGCCCTGGGGGTGGTTTTCACCCTCTCTTGGGGGTGAAAAAATGTTCGTCCAAAGAAAATCAGGAAATGGATAAACTGGCTAATTTTAAGTAACTTTTATTCTATAGAGTTTTTTCACTAAGTCAATACTTTTCGAATTATTTGGCAGGGAACATGTTCATTTTTTCAACAAAATAACCACGCTTTTAGAGGGTTTTTCGCAAATAACTCAAATAGTAAGTATTTTGTCGAAAAAATATTCGTAGAAAAAATATAGCCTGTAAAAATTTTTAAAAAAATGGTGTATACATCACGTCTTTACACCTAGTAGAAGCAGAGTTATAGCTAATGGAAAATAGGTTCATATTCGTCAAATTCCAAGTGGAATACCTTAACGAGAAATAACCAAAAATGAAGCACTTTTCGGGGAAAACTCATTACAACTTATTTAAAGCGTTTTAAAAGAGCTTCATTTTTGTTTTATAAAAAAAATTTCTAGCATCAAAATTAAACAAGTTACGCTCAAAATAAAGTTAGTCCCTTTTGGTTTTGGTAAAAAAATCGAGAAAATCACCCCCTAATTAGTATCTTAAATGAACTTAATCGTTACGATTTCACAAGTTTCTTGACTCGTGTATATATTGTTTATATGATCTGTAAGTTTCATCGATTCAAAGTCCTTATTATTGAAAGGGCTGTAGTTAAAAGGGGTTGAACGAGTCACTGATCACAAATGTATGCAAATTTAGAAACACCAAATCTTAATCAATTTTTGTCTAACAGAAAAACAAAAAAATACATGATATTCAGAAAAGCAAATCTGACTTTTTTTGTTTTTCGAGATTTTTGGTATCTCTAACAATTTTTAAGCTATTTTGAAAAAAAGCACATTTTTCAAAATTTAAATTTTTAAAAATTTTATTTTGAAACCAAATTTTTTCAAAAATAAGCACTTTGAATCGATGAAACTTACAGATCATATAAACACAACATAAGTAAAATAATTAGTGGAGCGGTAACGATTAATTTCATTTAAGTTGCTGATTAGGGGGTGGTTTTTCCGATTTTTTTTTGCAGTAACAAAAGGGACCAACTTAATTTTGAGCGTAACTTTCTTAAATTTAATGCTAGAAACTTTTTGTAAAAACCGAAATAAATCTTTTTTAAACACTTTAAAAAAGTTATAATGGATTTTCCCCAAAAAGTGCTTAATTTTTTGGATATTTCACGTCGAAATATTCTATTTGAAATTTGGTGAATATAAATCTATTTTTCATTGGCTATAACTCTGGTTCTGCGAGATCCAGAGACCTAACGGGTACACCATTTTTTTTACTTTTTTGTAGGCTATATTTATTCTGAGAACGTTTTTTTCGACAAAATACTTACTTTTTGAGTTATTTGCGAAAAATCGTCTAAAAATGTGGTTATTTTGTTGAAAAATGAACATATTCACTCGCAAATAACTCAAAAAGTGTTGACTTGGCGAAAAAGCTCTATAGAACAAAAGTTACTTAAAATTAGTCAGTTTACCCACTTCCGGACTTATTTTGGACGTATATTTTTTCAACCCCATGTGGGGGGTGAAAGTCACCCCCAGGGCAAAAGCACACGTCGGCACAATATCACTTTTTTTCTTTGACATGTAAGCTATACGTATGCCAAATTTCATGTCAATCCAAGCGGTTCTTCAAAATTTAGAGCAAAAACCGTGAAAGAATGGACTAGATATTGGATTCTGTAAATCATTCTGGGATTTATTACAGTAGTTAGCTTTAACTATTTCTTCAAATTTTTGTACTACCTCTGATGGTCGAAGCTTTCCCCAAGATGAAGAGAAAAATGCCTCTACCTTGTGTCGAGGATCCAAAATAAGAACTATACCGTATAATATACAATTAGTTTTATTATAGTTTTTCAGTATCTTATCTCTCGCACCTTGAATACAGTAACGTCTGTATCAATTGTATTATCAAGTTCATGAGCCCAATATTTCCAGTTTATCTAAAAATAAGTTTACTCCAATTACCACCAATGGGAGTGTGCAATATTTTTCGTCTTCGTGTATTGAAGTAAGTGTTTTAAAGCTTCTCAGGTACTGACAAAATTTACTGCTCAGAACCCATTCTTCATCTAATATTTTACAATTATTTAGATTTTTGATGTTGTCGCAAAATATAGTTAAAACATCTTTTACACTTAAACACCAAGTTGGCATCTGGAAAGTTGACACTTTCTAGGCACATCTAATTTTGGAATAGTCATTTAGTCATCTTACAATTTATGGCCTTGCAAGCACTTAAGTTTAAGTTACATTTGCCCTGGTTGCCCATTTGGTTCAATTATTTTTATGAAATCCTGGACAGCTAAGTTAAGAATATGTGCGAAACATACAAAATGCTTATTTTAAGCATGCAACTACACATCAAATTTGGCGTTCGTCAAGGAAACAAATGCAGATCGGGGGCTCCCCCAGTGGCAGTGGAGGCCGTGTTAACATGCAACGCAATAAAAAGGTCGCCGGGGAATCATCGAACCGGGTAATCAAGAAATTTCAAGATCTTGAAATTTCTTGAGTCAAGACAAGATATAAGATGTTAAAAAAACGTCAAGACAATATTTTTTAAAATTTCTTGATTTTTTCTCAAGACAAGACAGGAATTGTTGTCAAGACAAGAATTCTTGTCTTGTCGACCCCTAATTCTTAGATATTTTAAAAGGAAAGGTCTCTCTTTTGTTATTTGTATTAGCCAACGAAGGCCTGAGGCCTATCGCTTATTTTGGCCGCCAAAAGCAAAAGATCCCTCTCGGTACGCGAGCTTTCCTCTTGGTTCAACTGTCGTTATGTTATTTGTTAGTTTTATCATTAATTTTAAGCAAATGCCTACGACATTCCGGAATATCTTCCTTTCTGACAAAATGCCCCTGATGATGCTCTGATAGATAAATTATACTTGAGCAAGATTAATAACTTACAGTGCTCGATATCTGCCTTTTATTTCTCTAAAAGAATGTAAAAAAAACAAAAAATTACAGACTGCCTCTATTTGTTGTTACTTTGCAGTAACTATAAAAATGTTTTAAAAGTGAACATATCTAAAAACTGCGGTAAACTGATTGTACATCAGTTCATCGAGAAGGAAAATGAAAAGATTTGTCCTGATATCCAGCCAAATGACTTTACGAAAATCGTTCTGTTATTCCTCAAGCCCGAGTAGTAGGAATGGGAAAAACCTACCGGTTTAAACCTAAAACCGGTTTTTTTACTTCGCAATAACCGGTTTTACCGTTTTTTTTGTCCAGGTTATAACCGGTTTTTTCTTTTTAAAGTAAAAACCGGTTATTAGGTTTTTACGTTGATTAGAATTAAATTAGGTATTATTTTGGATCCCAATCATAATTATTATTCTCAAGTAATTATTCCAAACAAAACCATAATTCAAATATTTTATTTTATATAAAATACAGAAGCAAACTGAAGGTGTAATCTCACATCAGCCAGAAACAATTAAGTTTTATTATAATATTTCCTTGAAAAGGTATTTGTAATCATAATATTTACATAAGAAGTGATCTGGTTGAATTAGACACAAACATCATCTATTTTTCACACTTAACTCTTGACATTGAAAGTGGGTGAATGACTTTTTCTGATTACCAAAAATAATGCTCTGACTATGAATATCGAATTACTGATTACGAATAAGATTCTCCAAGAATTTCGCTACGTTTTCAAAACGACACACTCATACAGGAAGTATTCAATGAGTTAAAATGTACCTATTCTACAAATATACAAACGTGTTAAAAGTAATACATGTTCTTTCGATAGTACTAATTTTGATCATATTGATATGATATCGAGTCGAATGGAGTATCGCAAACTAAAGTGTATTGTAAATGTAACTTTGTAACCTATTGGATTAAAAAAAACCAAAAACCGGTTTTTCCAAAAACCGGTTTTTTTTGGCCGGTTATAACCGTCAGGTTAAACCGTAAGCAGAAAAAACCGGTATAACCGAAAACCGGTGTTTTGTCAAAAACCGCCATCCCTACCGAGTAGACTGCGTCTTGAGCTTAAATTCAAGACACTTAAAGGTAGACTTCCGCACCAAGTGACCGAGACAGGAGACCGCGACAGGCGACAGATAGGTGAGGTCTCCCCACGACTGCTCTCAATACAATTATATCAGGGTAGTTCTGCAGCCCGCGACCGAGACCAGCGACCAACTATCATCTAATCGCGACCTATCTGTCGCCTGTCGCGGTCTCCTGTCTCGGTGCTTGGTGCGGAAGTCTACCTTTAGAGTTATTAGTCGACCAGGTGAGCGGTATGCACAGCGCAATATAAGAGAAACGAGATTGTTTAATGAAGACTGTATAATGTTTTGGGGTGGAGTTTCTACCCCAAAACAGACATCAAGAACAAGTTTGGTGTCTTTACGTGGAGGCTCTTTAAATAACGAAAGGTACATTACAGAAATTTTCTTTCTTTGAACCCTCTGTTTCTTCGTACCTTATATAGGAAATAATTTCATCTTAGTGGTATGATAAGGCAAGGCTTTCTCACGTATCGCGTGTCGTTACACAATATTTAAGTAAAATAAATATTTAGATATTGAATTGGCCCCCTTACAATCTCGACATGAATCCTATTGATCATTTATGGGATATTGTCGGTGACAATTGGGTCCTCGTCAGCCCTTTTCCGATTTCTTGCAATATATAGAAACTGTGAATATTACTATCTGAGACTCAGGAGATTTTCCTGACATAGATCTTTATAACACAAAGAAGGATCCAAAAATTCACTAATTAGTGCATGAAATCAACTTTCTTTTACCACAACTTGGACTAACGGACCAAAATGTGTTAAACCATTCTGTAACAAGGGCTAAAACGACTTTATTCTAGTTGCTGGATCAACTAACACTAAATAACAGGACACCAATAAAATAAGACAGTATATGAACATGTTAACAAAAATGAAAAAACTAAAAAGTTAAAAACTGTGTTTATTCTGTACTTACGGTATATATTTTTAATATTTTGTAGTAACTGTAAAATGTTTTAAACGTGAACATATCTGAAAACCCCGGTAGACCAATTGTACATCAGTTCATCGAGAAGGAAAATGAAAAGATTTGCTCTGATATCCAGCCAAATGACCTTACGAAAATCGTTCTGTTATTCCTCAAGCCCGAATGGACCGAGTCTTGAGCTTAAATTAAAGATTTTATTCGAATTTTTAGACAAAACGAAGAATGGGATGGTAGTTGAGATACGATATCAATGTAGTTACAAAACGGTTTAGTTTAATTGAAAACTCGGTTAGAGACGCTCCAGGTAAAGAAGGGATTTGGACTGGAATTATATTGTGTTCTTTTGTGTTTAATTTGAAAAGCCAATGTTTGAAATATTTTATAGTGAGGTCGTATAAATGTTTCTCTATTGTAAAACAAAAAAGCGTCACAACACTTGTTGTGAAATAGATGAAAGAGTTAATTCACTTAACAATGGGAGTCCGATATACAAATGTAAACATTTACATTTAAAAATACGGTATATTTACAGATAAACTCCGTTATAATTGAAATAACATGAAATATATGCACAGTACCTACACATCTAAATTACTAAAAACACGCAAACACAAACCTAAGCAAACGGAAGCGAACAATACAAGCCTGTACTACACACAACACAGTCACAATCGGAACGATGTTATGTTATTTAAGAACAGTGAAAACATAAGACCATTGTTTAAAAAAGAATTTTTTAAATAGTTTTTAATTTTTTTAAACAATGCTAAGACAGTTTGAAATAAATAAGGAATAACAGGTGCTTGTTGTTTCCGATAATAACGTCGCTCTGCTGCCGGCGCCGTGTGCCATGAGTCATTTTTACTATCGTATAGTTCAAATTACACAAACACATATTATCTCTCAAATATTATATTACATACAATTTTATTGTTGAAATGTTTGTCTGACGAAAATCGGTCCGGGTTAGCCGAACTTTGGGTTATCGGGGGCCGACTTATCGGGGTTCCACTGTATTTCATAATTTTTATTATAATAGTGGATTATAACGAAATAGTGGGCGGTAATCACAAAAATAATAAATTTTGCTAATCATCAATATTTTTCTATCTTTATTACCACATTTAGATTGAGTTATGACAGCGTCTGTGTGAGGTTGCCATTTTTGTCGTAAGTTTAGTTTTTGTTTTCCTTTTATTTTGACAAAATGGTAAAGGGTTTTCTAGGATTGATTACACAATCTATACGGAATTAATCTAATATTTGCAAAGTTTTGGATTAATTATCGAAGATCAATTTTAATACAAAATTCAAAATTGTTGATATTTACGTGCAGTCAGATTAGAGGACGATTACAAAAATTAGACCATGGTTTTTGGTGCAGTAAATGTTAGAAGATATTTATTCAATATACATCGGTACATTTTTTGAAGAACTTCGTACCCGTCAGGACTGTATTTTATATAAAAAGGTTTGGGCAAATCATATGCCAGTTAAAAGTATTTGGAAATATTTCAGCGTACTCTCATACAGTATAATTCAATGTTTTAGTGCCTACCCTAATTTTAGAGAGCTTCTTTTACACGACATGGCTATCGAATGCTGTTAACTCTGCTACTACTTGAATATAAAAAGTCTCCATTTTTTTCTTAGCAATTCTATTTTTTTAGCATTTCTCTTATTCTTTTTTTCTTTGATATATTTTATCATACTTTTATTTCTGTTTTATTTTCTAATATTATAGTCCGTCCGCTATAACTTTTCCCATGCGGTACGATTCATTTTCAATCAAATTAAGTCAAAACAGAAAGTGAAACGTACCCCGATATATGTAGTATATAGTATATATATATATATATATATATATATATATACATACAAGCTGTACGCTCCCGAGGAAGCTGAAGCTGTTTTCACTTGAAGATCCTTTTTGTGGGGGATCATCCCATTCTGACTTTGGTTTTACAATTGCTGGTGTGACTTCGCTGTTTCCACTACCTTTCTCCATTCTTCTCTCTCTCTGATTTTGCTTCCTATATTTCTAATTTCCATACTTCTTAAGTCTTCTTCCACTTGTTGTCTCCATCTGAGTTTAGGCCTGCCTCTGGTTCTTGTACCTGGTGGTATCCATTCGGTTATAACTCTTAACGGATTGTTCTTCTCTCTTCTCATTATGTGTCCATACCATCTAATTCTCTGTGCTTTTGTTGCTCTTACTATGTTCTCTTGACCCATCCATTCTTGTATTTCGTGGTTCATCCATTGCCTTGCATCCTCTTCGTTTTCCCTCTTTGGTCCCAGAATTTTTCTCATAATTTTTCTCTCAAAAACTTTCAGCTGCTCTTCTTCTCTTGCTGTTAATGTGAATGTCTCCAAAGCATATAGCACTATTGGTCTTATGGTCGTTTTGTAGATTTTCATTTTTGTATTTCGGCTTATCTTCTTATCTTTGAAAATTTTTTTATTTCTGTAGAATGCTTTGTTTCCTGCTTGAATTCTTCTTTTCATATCTACACTTTCATTTCTTCTGTTGACTAATACTCCCAAATATTTGAATGTTTCAACCTCTTCGAAGCTGTGTGCGTCTATTGTCATTTCTGTCAGTTGCGTCTTCTTTTTTTTACTTACATTCATGTATTTTGTTTTATTTTCATTTATTTCCAGTCCTCTTAGTTTGGATTCGTTTTCTATTTCTTGAAAGGTTTTCTTTAATGCCTTTTTATCTGTTGCTACTATGGTTATATCGTCCTCATATCCAATTATTTGTACTGTATTTTTATTTATAGTTCCTGCGTTTGACAACTTTTTTATTATCTTATCTAATGATAGAATAAATAGTACAGTTGAGAGCGCATCTCCTTGTCTTACTCCATTTTTAATTTTTATTATTTCTGTTCTCTCTCTTCCGGTGTCTATTGTTGCTTGGGAATCTCGCATTGTCATTTCTATCATTCTTATAATTTTATTTGGTATTTTGCTCTCTTGTAAGTCTTGGATCATTTTTCTTCTACTTAGTTTGTCAAAAGCCTGCTTAAAGTCTAGAAAAAGTATATGTGCTTCTCCGTCGTACTCGTATGTTTTCTCTATCGCTTGTTTTAGTGTATGGATAGCATCTATCGTGGATCTTCCTTTTCTGAAACCGTACTGGTAGTCTCCTATGCTTTGTTCTGTGTATATTGTTAGTCTGTCTCTAATTATACCAGTCAGTACTTTATATGTTACATTCATTAAATTAATTGCTCGGTAGTTTTTACATATCCTGTGGTCTCCTTGTTTTGGGATTGTCACAATAATTCATTTCTTCCATTCTTCGGGCATTGTTTCCTTATTCCATATATTCTGTATTAGTTCATAAATCTTTCTGTATAGTGCTTCACCCCCGTATTTTATAAGTTCTGCACATATTCCGTCGTCTCCCGCTGTTTTCCCGTTTTTCAGTTTGCATATTGTATCTTTTACTTCTGTATAGGTCAATTCTTCTTCTTCACCTTGTTCCGGGTTCATTATTGTTTCTCTTTCTTCTACTACATCCGTTTCTTGATACATTTCTTCGAAATACTTCTGCCATGTTTCTGCTTCTATGGCTACATTAGCTGTCCGTTTTCTACTACCTAGCTTTAAGTATTGGTACAGTGGTTTTGAATTGTGTCTCTTATTTTCTGTTTCGATCTCGTTCATAATTTCGTCTACTTTTTTATTTTTCTTTGATTTAAACAATTTCTTTGTCTTTTTCCTTTGATCTTGGTATTTTTCTCGTTCCTCTTCTTTACCTGTGCTTAGCCATTTCAATCTTGTTTTATTCTTTTCGTCCACTGCTAGTTTGCACTCTTCGTCAAACCAATTGTTTCTTCTTTCTTTTTGCATTTTTCCAACTACTTTCTCTGCTGCAGTGTTTATTCCTTGTTTGATTTTTTTCCAGTGCTCCTCCATTTCTTGTTCCTCCTTGAACTGCATCTCTACATTTACTTCTTTTACAAATCTTCTTTTTGCTCCTTTATCTTTCAATTTATCTAAAAGTATATAGTATACAGTATACAAAATGTATATAAACATCGACGTTCGTTTCAATTTATGTTTTGACTTAATTTGATTGACTATTTCACTAGACTGTTTTTAACAGACAAAACGTCATAGCAATGCATCGTTTCCTACTGACAAAACTCCTTAGCGACGTGATTTCTCAGAGACAAAATTATGACAGATCCGTCACGAGAGTGTCTGGTAACAACAAATAAATAAAGATTATATTTCGTTGATATGGTGCATTAATTGTCTCGTGAAATAGTCTTGTCGAATATCATTCGAGAGAAAATTATTTACCGGCAAAATTTTCTCCTGGTTTTATTCAAGTTCGTTGCCTTGTGGTAATTTTCGCTTATGAAATTTTGACAAAATCACTCGACTGGCGTCTCGTGATTTAAGTCAAAATTTAATTCGCGAAAATTGCCAGGCAACAAACTTTCATACCAGTCGAAAATATTGCCGGCAAAATTTTCTCTCTTGTGATATTATATACGAAAATGAATCGTACCGCATGGGAAAAGTTATAGCGGACGGACCATATATCAGTTTTTCTAATATCTATACGTATTTGAAAAATATTCCTATGACATTGCAATTCTAACGTATCTTGTAAATTTTGGTCTTTTCTTTTCGGTGATAATTTGTATTTCATAATAAATGACTCAAATCTCCTTATGTATAAATCTGGAAGAATACTAATTGAGTGATTGAAGTGTTTTGAATCTTTTATCACGTTTGATTGCTCAAAAAATGAAGTGCGAATCAATGTACTGATAAAGGATAGAGGAGATAAAAGGTTTTAAGAGTCGAATTTTCAAGTTATTTCCAAAAATTATTCGTTTTTATATCACGAGCGCATTACCGCAAATATGGGGAAGAAATAAAAGCCAAAAAATTTAGTTCCATAAAGTTGCATAATATAGTTTGTCATTATCGTAATGTTCTTGTTGATTTTAAAGCCTACTTCGTAAATTATATACTTCTTAATACTAGATGACTTAAAAAGTACTACACAAACATTATTTTACGAATATTGGTAACAAAATATTGGTTTATTAAGGTGGGTATGGTTTGACATTTTTAATTTTTTATTATTTTAAATGAACGTGCATAACTGAAGAAATACTCCTTAAAGATTTCCGATTGATCGGAGTAAAATTACTAGAGATACAACATGTTGAATATTCCTACCTTCGACTCAGTTTGCCGCGGTTTCGCGCCAGGACCTCTATTTTTGACCCTTCGCTTCGTTATCGATCATTCGCTATCTGTACACTAAACAGATACGAAGCGAATACGTTCGATAACGAAGCGAAGGGTCAAAAATCGAGGTCCAGCACGCTTGAGCGTAGTGAGAAACGTTCAACAACTTCTCCACTTCTATGTTGTAGTTTACTGCGCGGTTCAAAAATATATTCCGGTGTGCATTACTTTACGATTTGAGAGGCAAACAAGAAGAAGAAGACGAAGTTTTCAAAATTTTAAACGAATTGAAACTCAAAAACTACTAGACCAATCCACCTGAAATTTTGCGTCGATTTTCTTTAGACATTTCTCAAGATACTTATATTGGTTTTTAGGCTTATTTTTTGTTTAACAATAATAAAAAAATCGTTTTTTGATTTCCGAGTGATACAAAGAACTCAAAAATCGTTAAAAATAAAAGAAACTCGACAGCTTTATCTCGAGAACCTCATAAGCTGATAAAATCTTTTTGAATGTTTTGTGTTATATGATCTAGTGGCAAGTTTTGATATCCACCGCAAATTCCATTTTTTTTTCAATTGACAATTCTGATAGGGAATGCTGATAAGCACAAAAATTAAGTTTACTACTTAAGAATTAAAATTTTATATCTTCAAATAGAGATCAATAAACCACCATAAACTTTCAGAAATGAACATTTAAACCTTTCATACATTCCTTTAATAATAATTGATTCCGCTTTTATTTTGTTAATAAGCTTCAGCAATAATGGATGAAATAATAAAAGCAGTACCGTAAAGGTCATGGGTACAGAATGGAGAACAAAAAAATCCAAATATTATGTTATGCAGACGAAGCCCCATTAATCGCCGAGACAGAAGACGATCTCCAAAGATTAACACACATGTCAATGTATGACAACATCTAAATACCCACTACGATGTAAAATCGAAATTGATGGAAAAATAATAAAGCAGGAAGCAAGGTTTAGATATCTGGGAATAGATATAACCAGTTACGGAGATATTGAAGAGGAAATACGACAACAAAGCTTAAAAGCAAGTAAAGCGGCGGGATCTCTTAATGACACAATCTGGAAGAACAAACACCGAAGACAAGACACAAAAGCAAGAATCTATAAAGCAGCAATTAGACCTATATTGACATACACGGCGGAGACAAGTTCTGACACATCTAAAACAAGACGACTACTAGAAACAACAGAGATGAAAATACTTTGACGAATATCACGGAAAAGTCTGTTGGATAGAGAGAGAAGCGAAAACATTAGAAGATCATGCAATGCAGAAAACATTAATGGATGGGTGACAAAACGGAAACAGGAGTTAAACGAACACATTAGTAGAATGGCAGAGGATAGGATAGTACGAATAGCATGAAATAAGTCACCAAATGGACGAAGAAGTATTGGAAGGGCAATAAAAAGTTGGTGCGATAAATTAAACAATTTAGGAGGCTAGTATTAAAGAAGAAACAGGTTTTAAAGCCTACATACAAGAAGGAAGAAGAAGAAGAAGCTTTAGGCTAATAATTTCTTACTTAAATCTTGCAATCAATATTGGTCATGAGGACGCATGCTAAGTTGTAGAGTAGTTTTCAGTCACTCCCAGTCGATGTCAACTTAACCAACATAACACAAAATTAATTGGAATAAGTTGTCAGTTGGGACCATGTTCAAATAATAGTCTATAAAATAATTTGAACTTTTTTGGATTTTTTTTTTGTATAAGTGGAATCCACCAATCCACTTATCAGTTTCCTTCATTCTGATTTCTGAGCTTGATGGATATAAACGCCTCGATAAACTCTGTAGCGCGATAGGACTGTCGTTCGTTATCTTGTTATTTTTGTGAGCGTCCTCTTAATACTACTTCAGCAATAATTGTGTCATAAAAGGTGCATTATTATTGGTTCACATGTTTTCGTACACAGCAACATATAGGATGGTTCAATATACTGGCGCTTAGGAAGGATCATAGTCTACTGGATATTTAATTATTTCTTTGATTATTTTAATTAAGTTTTGTGAAATTCGGCTATTTTACACTAACTCGATAGTATTCTGCGCTAAATTATATTAAGGGTTATGCATATCGAACAAATTTAGAAACCCTGGTTTGTTATATTCAATATATTTTTCTAATATTTTCTTTTTATGTTTCTGATGTAATCTTATTTATTTTGTTAGTTATCATTTTGGCAATGAATTTTGATACTGCGTATCTCCTTTCTTAAACATTTGAGCAGTTATATAATTTTCTCTACCAATTTACACCTATATATTGTATATTGGGGCTCTTTTTATATTTAAACGTTTAATTATTTATAATATTCTACTATGATATTGAAGATATACTTCCATAAAAAATAATCGAGTTATGATACCTCAATTCAGTAGATGTAGGTGGCGACTATAGCCTAGTATTATGTATATTACAAATCATGGTAAAATAAAGCACATTTAACATAGCACCGACATAACCAAAAATCAGAGTCGAAAGGCGTAATGCGAAATCCACGGAATACATATGCAAAAAAAACATATCAGAAAATATTGCTGAAATTGAATCACATAACATCGAGGAGAGTTGGAAATAATATAATTAACACAGCAACAGAAACACTTGGAAAGAGAAAAGTAACGAATAAACATATAAAAATAGAAAACCTCATTGTACAGAGATGAAGTGAAGACACCAACACCAGAAGTGTCGACAAAGGAACAAACAAACATCGAGAGATAAAGAAAGCATTAAGAAATCAAAACCAGTAGTTATAATTTACACATATTCACAAGAGTCCTCCTCTAGACATTAAAATACGATCCAAACCATCTAAAATATATACCTGAACAACACAATAGAAGTAAAAGTAGAAGAAGAACTAACCAACTCAATTAAGGCAGGCCATGAAATAACACAGGGGAATTCTTTGAGCCATCTATTCTTTAAGTTTAAGTGAAGATAATTTACAATTATTTTCTTCAGAAGTTTAATATAATCGTCAAACTAACAACATAGTTTAACCAAAAAAACAAAATGCATGGTTATAAATCTACTAAAATGTAAATTGGAGATGGAAAGTCCAAACAGGAGACAGAGTTTATATATCTAGACATAGCACTATCTAGCTACGGAAAGCTCGAAAGAGATTTAGAAGGTCAAGTAAATACAGCAACGCCGCAGGATGTCTGGATAAAACAATATGGACAAATAAAATTAACAGAAAAAAATGAATGGCATAATTTACAAAACAGTCATCAGACCAATAATGTCCTGATACAGAGAGGACAAAAAAACGCTAAAAATAACAAGAGATGAAAAAAATTGGTGGTAAGACTCTATGGGTTAGTGCTAAATGTACACACATGATGAAGATGCAAATTGTATCAGAGGACGGAGTAAGAAAAAAAAGAGTAAAATGGAATAATCGTGTAGGCAGAACGATGGCAAATAGAGATGTAAAGGTAGTAAAGCCAGATGGTTTCTCAATAAAAAGCGGATCAGTGGGAAAATTTGACGTTCCACGAAAACGATAGCTTACTGGAGGAACATTGCAAAACACACAGTTACAAGTCTACAGAAGAAGAAAAAGAAGAAAAGAAATATGTTGCACTAGCTGGTTATACAGTATGGTGCAAATGTTTGGAATAAATTCGTTATTTCGTAAGCCAGCGAATGTATGTACAGCGACACCCTGTAAAAATAATAAGGTTAATGTTTACATTACTGAAGAGAGAATTGAATAACCTTTCAAATGAGCTAGCAGACGACCCCTATTCTCATTTAAAAAAATCATTGATTACATCTTCATGCCCAGATGGATGACGTCACTAGTATGATATATAGGTATGTCAAAAAATCATAATTCAAAAATAAAAATCGACCTGTCTCAGGATTTTTCCTTAAAGTCGCTGCCATACGAAATAATGAATTTATTCCAAACATTTGCACCGTACTGTATGTAATTAAAAACTAACTAACAACTTAGTATTGAAGTTTAAAAAAAGTAAAGTGTTTATGTGTCTTTTATGTATAAAATCAAATTTTCACGTTTACAAATTTTCTTCTTTTGTTACTCCTTGTTGCTAATACTTCCAGTAAAAATTATTTTCATTTTACATAACGAAACATTTTTTAGCAGAATCCCTCGTTGGAATCCTGCACAGTTTCTCCCGGTAGTCCGTCTGTGTTGTATAAACGAATCGATGTCATGCTATAGCATTATCTGAAATATGACGGTAATCATCATCACCGAGGGATATCAGAATGAAAATAGAGCAATTTTGCGCTTCCCTAATTCATTTCTCAGCTGGACGTGTCCAAGGAAACGACCGACACCACGGAGATGAAATATATAGGCGTTTTATTAAGAATAACACTTTCTTAATGAGATTGGGTTCGTTTCAGTTGGCAACAATGCACTACCGTCTGTAAATTATTAAAAAATTTAAAATTAAGAAGTAGTAGTTGATTGTTTTCACCCATTTTGAAAAAATGTGAAAACGATGAATTATTCCTATCCGTTTGTAAACACAACTTCGTCATTAGACCAGATAGAATGTCAAACAAGGTGTCGAACGAAAGCTTATAACTAGCATTACCAGGTGTCCCGATTTGCGCGGGACATCCCGATTTTCAGGAGTCTGGGGACGCGTACTGATTAGTACCTAATCGGAACACTAAATGTCCCGATTTTCACCCACGAAAACCAATTTCAGGAGGACTTGGAGTGAATTTTACAACTATGTTATAGAATCAAGGCACTCCTAAAAGCGGCAACATCAAATGAAAAACATAATTTTAATAAAAAATAAATAATTTACTTAATCTACGATTTTTCTTTGTACTTTCGTCTGATTATTATTATTATGTAGGATTAAATACAGATTATAGAAACACTTTGTAGTCCCGTAAATGAACGGGATATACGGCGATACTGTGTAATTTTCAGGATCCACTCCGAATTGCATGAAAATTTGGATGGCTTGTGCCGTTAGTTGCTTTTAGTCAGGGGGTGACAGTCACCCCTAGTTTTGGGTGAAAAACCGCACGTTTAAAATAAGTCCGGAGATGGATAAATTGGCTAATTCTAAGCAATTTTAGTTCTATAGAATTTTAACTTAGTTAATACTTTTCGAGTTATTTACGATTGAAAATGTTTATTTTTCGACAAAAAATCACGTTTCCAGGTGATTTTCACAAATAACTCAAAAAGTAAGTATTTGATCGAAAAAAGTATTCTTAGCAAAAATGAAGCATAATATAAAAAATGAAAAAAATTGTGAACTTGTAAAGTCTATAGACCCAGCAAAAGCAAAGTTGTAGCTCATGAAAAATACGTTCTTATTCGTCAAATTCCAAATCAAATATTTCAACGTAAAATAACCAAGAGATGAAGCACTTTTCGGGAAAAACCAATTAAAACTTTTTTAATAAAGCTTTATTTTTATGTTTTAAAAAAGTTTCTAGCATCAAAACTAAGCGAGTTATGCTCAAAATCAAGTTGACTCCTTTTTTTTTGTTGCTAAAAAAATCGTGAAAATCTCCCCCTACTTAGCGCCCCAAATGAAATTAATCATTACCGCTTTACAATCAATTTACTTTATTTATGTATTTTTTACATGATTGAAAGGGATTAAACGAGTCACTAATCACGAGTGTATGCAAAATATGAACAGCCATATTTTAACCAATTTTTGTCTTACAGAAAAACAAAATGAATCTATCATATTTATTATAAAAGCAAAACCTACCTACTTTTTACTCCTTAAGATTTTTAGTATCCCTAATACTTCTTAAGTTATTTTGAAAAAAGGGCATTTTCCAATATTCTAGGAAAAGTTTTTTTTACCATAAAACCAATTTTTTTCAAAATTAAGCACTCCCAACCGGTAAACCTTACAGATCGTATAAACAATACACATATAAAGTAAATGGTAAAGCCGTAACGATTAATTTTATTTGCGGTGCTAAATAGGGGGAGATTTCACGATTTTTTTTTTTACCAAAATAAGGGGCCAACTTTATTTTGAGCATAACTCGCTTAGTTTTAATGCTATAGACTTTTATATACTTAAAACAAAATCCAAGATTTTTTTTAACACTTGAAAAAATTTTAATAAGTTTTGCCCGAAAATTGCTTAATTTTTTGGTTATTTCAAATTGAAAAATTCGATTTGGAATTTGATGAATAAGAATGTATTTGTGATGAGCTACAACTTTGCTTTTACTGGTTTTATAGACTTTTTGAACATACATTTTTTTTGCTTTTTTAAAAGCTACATTTTTGCTAAGAATATTTTTTTCGATAAAATTATTTAAAAATTATTGACTTAGTTTAAAAATTATATAGAACAAAAGTTTTTTAGAGTTAGTCAGTTGATCCATTTTAAAACTTACTTTAAATGCGCGTTTTTTACCTCCGAGAAGGGGTAACTAAGTGTCACCCCCCAAGTAAAAGCAACCAATGGTACAAGTTCAACTTTTAAGTAGACAGTAAGTAGAAACTAAAACCAGATTTTCATGCAATTCGGAGTTGACTCTGAAAATTACACTCCAAAACGTTCATTTACTGGGCTATTGTTGTTTATTTGTCCCGATCTACAACCCTAAATCCCGATTTGTTTTTGCTTATGTACCGATTAAAAACAAATCGGACCTGGCAACACTACTTATAACCCAAGGATGATTATTCAACTTTGACCTAAGACTTCCGGCTTTAGAGTTTTAACTGGAGGTACTGTGTTAAAGCGGCCGAAAGAGTACAAGCGATATATTATTCGACGCGCCTTAGCAAGACGAGAACCAAAATGTACTTCCGGTTTCATGCCTGTCTGTCCGTCCGTCTGTTTATCAACGAATATAACTCCTCCATTATTAAAACAGATAGAATGATAAATGAACTGTCGAATTCTTCCTTTTCTTCTATATCTACCTATTTGTGACGAATGTTATCGATCATCATGGCAGTCATAGACCCTCACCCACCTGAGAGGAACCTATTCCGGCTCCAGTCAGTCAACCTGGGAGCAAGCTGGAGCGTTCCAGCTCCATTTTCTTTCTTCTACACCTGTGCTTACAGGAAGCATGGTTTTGCACCATCCTGGTGCTCACTTTCTGGGAACCTTTTGGTTAGTCGTTAGAGGAATGGGTTTGTTTGGGAACAATCAGTTTGGTGATATTAGTAACTATTGTGTTTTTATATCTCAGACGTTTTGGTTTAATGCACTATGTTTATTAATTATTTTTTTTAAGATTTATCTTACCTTTGTTTTGTTATATAACGTATTTATATATTAGTGTATTAAGTTCCCAAACTATTGTATCTATGGTGTTACTTGTGCACAAGGAATAAGCCCAGAAAATTAAGTTTTTATACTTTATTATTGCTTTGATTGGCTGAGGTTATTGCGGTAAATTTAGGTTGTAATATTAATTGTTGTTTCCCAGATATTTTGTTGTCTATTCGCTTTACTTCATTTATTCGGTCATTTTAATTCGTTTGTATCTTTATCTTAACGTTTATTCATTAACTTTGCTTAACTCATTCTATTGTCTTTTCCTTAGTCAGGCTTGTGCCTTCTTATTCATATTATTATTTATATTTGTCGGTATTTAATTTAGTTGTACGTAGCAAGCGTACTATAACCATTTGGTAAAGGGTCTCATGTGAGTTGTACCCTATATGTAAGTAAGAGGTATTAAATTTTGTAACATACATAGGATAGGACTGTTGTTATATTGTATATCCTGTTAAAGTATAACTTTTGTCATGTTACATTCACGTATATTCAATTTGGTTTAACTCGGAGATTGTGCAAATCTAGGTAGCTATTTTTTAAAAATATTTACTTATTTTGTATATCATTTATTCTTATTATTCCTTTATAGTCCTGTCGCCAGTGGGGGTACAACGGCCTCCTTAATTTAGATACTTACCCAAGTTTTTTTTATGTATTTTGACCCGTAGAACACGAATTTTTTGGGTAATAGTCTATCCGGATGTTGCGTCGATAAGATTGTTATAAACAAAGAACTTGAGGAATCACATACCAGCGATTTTTCGCAAAACAAAACATTTTTTTTTGTATTTTTTGGGTCATTCTAAGCAAAAAATGTTTTTACAAGTTTTTTCGTAGGATGCATAGTTTTCGACATAAACGCGGTTGAACTCTCAAAAAATCGAAAAATTGCAAGTTTTGAACCCGAACAACTTCTGATTAAAAAATAAAATAGCAATTCTGCTTACCGCCTTTGAAAGTTCAAGTCAAATTCTATCGGTTTTGATTACTTTCATTGCTAAAAATTAATTTTTTTATTGTTAAACAAAGCTATAAACACATAGTGATTGAATGATGTTTTCAATGCATTTCCATTTGAAATCGAACGAGTAGGCGCGCATACATACAATTTCTACGTAGATTACGTACATACATTAAAACGCATGCATTGGGCACGGGAAACACTATGTGTTTGTGACTTTGTTTAACAAATAAAAACTTAATTTTTAGCAATGCAAATAATCAAAACCGATATAATTTGACTTGAACTTTCAAATGCAGTAAGCAGAATTGCTATTTTATTTTTTAATCAAAAGTTATTCGGGTTAGTCCTGTCGCCAGGGGGGGTACAACGGCCTCCTTAATTCAGATGGACTTACCCAAGTTTTTTTTATGTATTTTGACCCGTAGAACACGAATTTTTTGGGTAATAGTTGATCCGGATGTCGATAAGATTGTTATAAACAAAGAACTTGAGGAATTACATAATAGCGATATTTCGCAAAACAAAACATTTTTTGTATTTTTTGGGTGATTCTTAGCAAAAAATGTTTTTACAAGTTTTTTCGTAGGATGCATAATTTTCGAGATAAACGCGGTTAAACATTCAAAAAATCGAAAAAGTGCAATTTTTGAACCCGAATAACTTTTGATTAAAAAATAAAATAACAATTCTGCTTACTGCATTTGAAAGTTCAAGTCAAATTCTCTCGGTTTTGATGATTTGCATTGCTAAAAATTAAGTTTTTATTTTTTAAACAAAGCCATAAACACATAGCGTTTCCCGTGTCCAATGCATGCGTTTTAATGTACGTAATCTACATAGAAATTGTGTGTATGCGCGCCTACTCGTTGGATTTCAAATGAGAAATGTATTGAAAACATCATTCAATCACCATATGTTTATAGCTTTGTTTAACAACAAAAAAATTAATTTTTAGCAATAAAAGTAATCAAAACCGATAGAATTTGACTTGAACTTTCAAATGCGGTAAGCAGAATTGCTATTTTATTTTTCAATCAAAAGTTATTCGGGTTCAAAAATTGCAATTTTTCGATTTTTTGAAAGTTCAACCGCGTTTATGTCGAGAACAATGCATCCTACGAAAAAACTTGTAAAAACATTTTTTGCTTAGAATGACCCAAAAAATACAAAACAATGTTTTGTTTTGCGAAAAATCGCTGTTATGTAATTCCTCAAGTTCTTTGTTTATAACAATCTTATCGATATCCGGATCGACTGTTACCCAAAAAATTCGTGTTCTACGGGTCAAAATACATAAAAAAAAAACTTGGGTATGTCCATCTGAATTAAGGAGGCCGTTATATCCCCACTGGCGACAGGACTATATTATTTCACATTTAGTGATTTAATATATTTAATATGTATTTCACAGCAGTGTAAGATACCTGGGAAAGTGATCGGAGATCATTTCCTGGCGCCCATAATCTGTTTGTTTTTAGTCAATTTCTTTATCATTAGCAATTATTTATCTTTATTCATGTTGAATACCTTATTCTTATCTTAATATTTCCATTCCAGTCACCATTACTATCTACTTTGAACTACCGTCTTCGACAGGCATGCGAATTGGCCGTATCCATCCTTGAGTGCCAAGTTTTCGTTCTCTTGCATATATCGCTAGCCTAACTCCGTTCAGTTTGCCTCTGTCTATTTTGTTACTTTAGCTTCTCCAACGTGAATCTATTTTCTTTCTTAATGTTGTTCTGAAGCTATTTCCTTGTGGCATTTTTATAATTACGTATTTTTTATGGGAAATAAGCCACAATTTTACTAAAAAATGAAACGTTAATAAATTCATTTTTTAGTAAAATTGTGGCTTATTTTCTTTCTATTCTCATTTTTTGTTCCATCAGTTACATCTAGTTTTCTATCTCTTTTCATTTTTGTTAATTTTGCTACTCATTAGTATTTTCTTTTTCTTACTTCTGTTGGAGTTTATCATTCTCTTTATTTTCACTCCAATACAAGTTATCTATTTTGTTACAACGCTGCACAGATGTTTTATTGAACCAAGTTCTGATGTTCTTCTTCTTAACCAGGATGTTTTTCTTCTTCCAAATGTTTTTCCTGGCAGAAGTACGAGTTCATATCTGGATTCATTTCGCTTGTCCGAAGTATTGTAACTTTCGAGATTTGATAGTTGTCAGTTCCTCTCGATTTTTCTTCATTTTTCTGAGGACCTATTCATTTGTGACCCGGTCAGATAAATTTTAAGTATTCTCTGATATAGCCACATCTCAAGTGCTTCCAATTTTCTGTACATGTCTTCGTCCAAGGTCCACGATTCAATACCATCAAAAATAACAGAGACGAGATAGTATAGACGAGTTGTGGCTCTTGAAGAGCTTTAGTTGAAGGTGGATTTTCGATGCACATTACAATCTCCTGATTCTTGGTCCGTTCTTCATTTATTATAGTGTCGAGGTAGTTGTAGTGCCTCACTCCTTCTACAGGGGTTTAATTGACGTTGACGGTTGACCTTCTGTTATAATTTTCTTGATAATGATAATAGGCTTTGTCTTCTTTACGTTTATAATAACTGTACTATAGGGTGGAAAGAAAGGATAGGAATTTTTTTTTAAACTTTCTAATAGCACTCAAGAGTGGTCTTATCATGTCTACAATAAAACTACAAAATATTTCTGTTCTAGGTTTACATCTTGAGGTGCCGCAAGAGCTCTGAAAAGATAGGTTTTTAACAAAAAAATACAGAAAATTTCAAATATTTTATATATTTAACCTGGTCCCGTAGCTAACATTTCTTAGTCAAATATTGTTTCTAATAACAGGTAACATTGCTATAATTGCTATATGTTCAAATTGCTATAAGATTTATTTAGTTACAATATTCCTCTTAATATTTAAACAAAGCCATTTTTGCTTAAAAACCACAGACACTAAGAGATGACTTAGTCACGACCTTTATGACTCTTTTCACTGCCTGTGTATGACAGTGAAAACACGGAAAATCCACACACTGCACCTGACAACTAGGGTCACTTGCTTCACTTATATGCTTTTTTAAGTCCTCGTCTGTTATTTGTTTTGTCATAGGAGGCTCAGTAATTTCTTCTTCCGTACAGTTAATTATATCAATGTAATTATTGGCATTAAAGTTAAGCTTCGGGACAACAAACTTCCTTACACCATTTATGAGTTCCGATCTTGCCTCCAAAAGTAGCCACGGACCTAGCTCCCTTATGTGTTTTCTCTTGTCACATAACATAGAAAGAAGCACATTTTCTGGGTGAGAGAAGTAACCATTCCTTTGAATTACGGGAACAATTATTTGGAGATGTTCCTCGTAAAAATTTGATGTCTCCGTAGATGTTTTAATCCATTTACACAAAATGGTTTCAGTTTGATATGAAACCAGACTGGGGCATACACCTTCATCACATACATAGTAAAGTTTTCAGATTATCTGTAGGATTCTCTGTTGCAACATATAATCGAATAAGGCGATTGGCCAATGTAAACTATAGTGAATCAGCTGATTTCCCAGGGGCTTTTAAAAAAAGATCAGAAAGACATACCCCACTGGAAATTGCTTTGCACATTTCAAGTAAATATTTTTAACTCTGTTTAGATCATTCTTAATCTCTAGAATAGGGAGGTTGTTTTGTATGGGAGCGAAATTAAAATTAAACCAGGAAGCTGGTTACAGATTTCCAGTTCTTTGCCTAAAAACTGCCTAGAAGCCCTCTAAATTCATTAGGGTTTTTAGTTTTTCCATCCAATGTGCAAAACAAATGACGCAAAGGCAGTTCATTGGTGTAGAAAAAACAAATCAGCCACTTCAGCGTCTTATTTAGGTTTTTTTCTTTTAAAGCAATTACACCATTGTTAACACCGGCCATAGTGGCAGTCCTATCACATCCAACAACGGTTGTATTAAAATGTTAAGAGGATTGTCACCTTGAAAATGCTCCATTATGCTATCTTTTATACCTTCACCTGTTCCGGAAGCAGGAGTTATATGCCCTAGGAAGGTTGACCCAGGTTCCTCTACTATTAAAATGTGCTTTTCTACTATAATGAAATAAATATTTACTATCTATTAAATATTTCTTTAAATGGGGAATTCAAGTTCAAACTATGCCAGTGTTAGTAAAAATAAATATTGGATTGTTGTAAGTTAAAACTAAAATTATATTGAAGGAGTAGTTCTAGAGTGTGTATTATTTATCATTTAAAATAGGAATTAAGACATTACAATAGCTATTTTTTACCAAACCATAATCATCAAAATTCGCAAAATTTAACTAAATATTCTAACTTTCAACCATTTTGGGGCACCTCTAAAAATATTTTGTTTGGAAAAATATTTTTTCTACAACCACTATTCAAAGTGCACTTTTCTGCACGGTTTTATGTTAGCAAACTTGATATTTTCTCACAGTATAAGATATTTGACATTAGTGTGCAGAAAAGTGACGTTTCTGTGCCGCAAAGTGACGTTTCTGTGCCGCAAAGTTCTTTTCTGCACAGTTGACTACCTCATTCTGAGTAACGTTATATTCTGTTTACATCCGTGGACTACCGCATTCTGAGTAACGTTATATTCTGTTTACATCTGTGGTTAAACTTTAGACAAATATATAACCTATAAGACAATTATTATATTTAACTATAGCATAGAAAATAAATTATGGATGTTACAACTGTTTTATTTTACAATTTTATTCTTATTAAACATTTTATAATTATCAAATAACCAATAAGGATTTAGCAACCTGTGCAAGAGACGTCGAATGAAGTAGGTTTTGTGTAAATCCGTGACTGCATAAATATAATGTCAATAATGTGTAATAATTGTTTAAATTTAAACAAATTAAGGCAGTGCATTAATTTTTTAACTGATTTCTGTGCAATTTATTTAGGTATAAGGAATTTAAATTGATTAGTAGGTATTAATTAAATACAGTTTAAAATTTATCACATAGGTACCTATTATAATTAATCGTCGTTTGGAAATTGTGATTTTTATTTTTAGGAAAAACTGTGCTTGTAGAAAAAGTATAGTGTGAAACACGTGCAGAAAGGTAATTTCTCACTCGTTTCAATTGCGGCACTCGCTTGCGCTCGTACCGCAACTTTTCAAACTCGTGAGAAATTAGTACCTTTTTGCACTTGTTGCACAATATACTATTTTCTACAACCGTATTAAAAATGAAATTTTGTATAGACAATTTTGATGTAATGTCAAAAAAATATAAAAATGGAATGTCAGTCACGTTCAAGTAAAAGTTTTTGTAGATATTGTCCTGTAATTACGTTTGTAGAAAAAATATTGTATGATATGCGTGTTAAAAAGTACATTTTTAAGGCACTCATGTGAATTCCAGAATTCGCTATCGCTCATTCTGCCAACTTTCACATGCGTGCCTTAAACGTGTACTTTTAACACTTATATCATAAATAACTATTATTTGTCGCTTAACAATGGCTATATACAACTTTCTATCACTATTACACATTGCAATTATAAAAACATTTTTTTCGTTCCATCCTACTGTACTATACTGTTGGCTGTAAGAGGTGATTTTGTTCATAAATACAGGTTCTTTAGGCGGTACCCGTTTAGTAGAATACAAATTTTCAGCTTCGTGCAAAGGTCCGATAAATATTCTTTCAGAGTTAAAATTGAAGATTAGAGCAGAGGAGATACAGGCTTACCTCACTCCACGCATTCGGTGTGTTCACCTTCAACTCTGAGATTTGCGGTCTGATTCCAGTAAAAGTTTGTAATATTACTTTCGGTTGTTGGTTGTTAATTCCTGCTACTTTATGCATTTGCATCATTTTGGTGTGCTGTGCTCGATCAAATGCTTTCTTGTAATGAACCAGACATGCGTATACATCGCAATTGACGTCTCTGCATTTCTGGAATAAGACATGTGTTGAGAACAAAGCCTTTTTCGTACCAACAACATTTATAAACCCGAACTGGTTGGAATAAATTTGACTTTCACACAGTTTTTAAATTCTGTTATGGATCTGTTTGGGAGCAATTTTAGGAGATGACACATCAAGTTTATTGTACGATATTCTTCACATTTTTTGGTTCCTGGTTTTTTTGAAAGTGAAATAAACTTAGACTTCAGCCATATTGTTGGTATTTCTCCCGAGTTGTATATGTTGTTGAGTATATTTGCGATTAATGCTGTTTATCTATTGTTCATCAGTTTAAGAAGGTCTGCTTGTATATTGTCGGGGCCTGCAGGTATTCCATCCTTTAGCTATATTATTGCAGAAAAACATCCTCCTGTAATATTTTGGTCTATCGGTTACCCTTTCTTCTAGCTCAAAGGTGTTCTTTTTGATCTTCAAATAGTTTCTCTAAGTATTCTTTGCAAGTTCAAGTTCAGTTCTTATTTTCTCCAATAATATGTTTCCGTTAGAATCAGTTAGTGTTACACAAGAATATTGAAAATTCAGTGGGTTCAAAGAATTGCCAATGTTGAAGTGCTACGACGTTTAAATAAGGAGTTAGAAATTATGAAGAGTGTAAAAACTAGAAAACTGGAATATTTGGGTCACATTACCAGAGGAGAAAAATACGAATTCCTGAGAAATATTATGCAAGGAAGGATCCAAGGAAGAAGAAGCATAGGAAGAAGACGCATCTCCTGGCTGAGGAACCTTAGAGAATGGTTTAACTGTAGTTCATTACAACTGTTTAGAGCAGCAGCAAACAAAGTGATCATGACATCCAACCTCCGATAGGAGAGGGAAATTTAAGGAGAAGAAAGTTAGAATCAGTTAGATTTCCTTTGTCTCCGACTTAGTCCACCCGTGAGTTCTTTAACTTTTCTATATACATTGTGACTACCGTACTTTGACAGTAGACTCTCAATTTCTTCGCATTTTCCATTGCTTCTTTTTCTTTCGCTTCTCTGATTTTCCTTCTTATTTATCGTTTTATATTATTTGTTTCGTTCATGTTTGATTCTTTTTCTTTCATCCATTAATTTCAGAATCTCATCTGTTATCCATGATTTTTTCTTGACTAGTTTATCATTTTTCACATTTGAATTTTTTTGCTTTAAATTTTGATTATTAATGTATTCCAACATCCACAATATTTCAGAGAAATAAGGAAACAAAATATCCTTTTGGTGACACAACCCCCTCCAGGCCGAAACCAAATTTTTTGAGTAGTATGGACATCTATATTTATAACCTATATGTTTCCTGCAGCCGATTTTGATGATATACATAGTTATAAACAAATTAAGATCAAAGAACGGTAAATTTTCGCTTTTTTCGTCTATAACCAAAAGTTAATTACTTTAAACAAATTCAAGAGTGAGAAACTCATAAATCGTATAAAAAACTTCAATATGGCGTTCGCTGAATATGTCTATCCTTATTGGTTCCTTAGAAAATTGCAAAATAAATCATAAATTTTGAGTTTATATAAATATTCATAACTTATGTAAAAATTAACTTTCCGTTAAAAAGAACGTTCTTATTACATGGAATGCTGAGACTTCTGGTGCTTAAATCATACTCCCAATTTCAAAGCAATTGTGCAAATAGTTTAAAAGGTATTTAATTTGTTTATCCCAAATTAATTTTTTTTGCAACGCTGTTGAAAATGATGAAGTTACATTAATACTTTGAATAGTTTATGAAAGAAGAAGATTTAAACTATTAATTTAATTTAAAAAAAATGACAAAAAATAATTCTAAATACGGTAAAATTATTTTGCAAAAACAGGTGAACTAAAAAAACATGTGAATTAAAACTCGTCCCTAATTGTTCTAGGACAGTTGTTTTTCTTTCTAAATGTGAATAAAAATTCAGTCTTTCCAAATATGAAAAAATAATTTTTCTAGGGGTAACGGTTAAATGGTTATTCTAATTGTTTATAAGTAAGCAAAAAATCGACGTGTTTTTGCAAAATAATTTTACACTGTTTAAAAATACTTTTTGTCATTTTTTTTTAATTAAGGTAATAGTATAAATTTTCTTCCTCCATAAGCTGTCAGAAGTCTTACTGTAACCTTATAATTTTCTGACTTATAGTGTTGCAAAAAAATGAATTTGGGATAAGCAAATTAAATAACTTTTAAACTATTTGACCAATTGCTTTCAAATTTAAAACATATTTTAAGCACCAGAAGTCTCAGCAATTCGTATAATAAGAAGGTTCTAAGTTAATTTTTACATAAGTTATGAATATTTATGAAAACTCAAAATTTATGATTTATTTTGCAATTTTCTAAGCAACCAATAAGAATAGACATATTCAGCGAACAATATATTGAAATTGTTTAGACGATTTATGAGTTTATTACTCTCAAATTAGTTTAAAATGCCTAACTTTTTGGTTATAGACGAAAAAAGAGAAAATTTACCGTTTTTTGATTTTTACTTGTTTATAACTGTGACGCGCAGTGTATGTATATCATCAAAATCGGCTGCAAGAAATATAAAGGTTATTAATATAGATGTCCATACTACTCAAAAAATTTGGTTTCGGCCTGGAGGGGGATGTGTCACGAAGAAAATCTTATTTCTCTGGACTACATTTTATAATCATAACAATATGTGTATATATTTGTGTAATTTTGTTTTAAAATAATTGTGTATTAATATAGCATCCATTTTTTTAATTTAAATTTTCCTAGCTTTAGAGAACATCCCTTGGCTTTCGTGTCTTTAGTTTCTGAAGAATTTAGGGCGCAGAGACATACCTTCTTTAAGTGTTTTGGTCAGACCGTATATTTTTGGAGCTACAGAATTATGTATTTTAAGGAAATTAGCGGTATTCGGTAAGATGTTGCACATTTATATAATATTGGACAAACCAGCAAGCTACTCAACTCAAGAATACGTTCTCACAAATTAAAGAAATCTCAATAGCTCTAACAAAATATGAAAACGAAAAGAAACATATCCTAAAAAGTGAACACAATAAATGATATAAAGATGCCAAAAATTAAAAAATATATATCTCAATTGATCTAAAATAAACAAAAGAATTGTGTTGCTTTGTGTATCTTTGTTTTGAAATCATTTTATAACATTATAGCATTCATTTTTTTTTATTTAAAGTCTCCTAGCTTTAGAAAACATCCTGTCGCTTTCGTGTCTTTAACTTCTGAATAATTTTGCAACATTATAAACTTCCAACTTCTCTCCGTGTTTTCACAGTTTACTATTCAGCTGCTTTTCTAAAATTTATGCACAAACAAAGGGTATAAACATATTGAATGAAGTTTTCGGCAAAGAATGCTGAAATCAACAATTTAAAACTGGAACCTCCGAAGATTTTGAATAATTCAAAAGTTAATTTTAAAATAATTTTCATGAGTTGTCTTCCTCACTTAATTGTATCATGATTAAAACTGTCTTATTGAAAAGCGCGATGAAATTCAAATCTTTCTCGGTTGCCAGGAGCGCATCGAAGAAAATTTAGAAGGTATTTTTTTTATCTAATAATAAAATACTAAGAAATTTTGTTTTTAATATTTCCACAAAGTTTATTATAAATTAATGTCACTACAGCTGCTTCGGGAGAGTGCCTTTTTTAAGTGATGTGATTTTACTATGCGTCTACACTTTAAAATCTCTAACTGAATAGGTTGAAGAGTGGGCAGCTGTTTTTCTCAAATTGGTCATTTAGAATTATATGTGTATTTTTAAACGCTTTTCTTTACTTCAATAGTTTGCAATAGTTTGCAATCTTTAGACGTTAATTTGACTAACTTTTCTTCAATGCAAATGAATGAAAATTTACAGACATATGCATTTGCGGAAACAATACACCGATAGTCAATAAAAAAAAATTGTTTATTAATTGTTTAAATAAAAAAACAATTTTAACGGAAAATGTTTAAATTCTCTTGTTTTTTACAATGAAGAAACTTGAAACTTTTACAGATTGTAGCTAATTATATGAACTATACATAATATCACTTTTTACGTTAATATTTTACGTTATGCTTCATAAATAAACAATAAAGTTTTAAATTTTTTGGCGATTCCGACTACTTTTCATGTTTGTACATCATATTATGTTTTATACACATTTTAATAAACATGACGATATATTTTAATGTTTGAAAAGTGTAAGAATAAAAAGTAAAAAATAAAAAAATATGAAAAAATATTTTTAAGAAACGTTTTTGTTTAGTTATGAATGATTAAAATTACACATAATATGTGTAATTTTTGTTTTCAGTAACTGATAAAGTTCGTCTCTTGTAAAAACTAATCAATGTCTACAATATATCAAGTTTATAACCTTGACTAACCAGTTTAAATCACCTAGTTTATGAATTTTACTAGATTCTAGAAAAATAGGTCCCGTCTGAGTGTTTTAAAAATAACAAAGTGATCTAAACTTGTTTCAGCCTCCTCATTTTCTTTTAAATTGTGTTTTAGGAAAATATTGTATTTTACACATTATGTATAAAATGTGGGTCATTTTTATATTTGCTCTTCATTTCTTGTGTGGGAGTAACTAACAACCCAAAATAAGGAAGACAGATTCCGTAGCCTTTCTCAATTAAAAAATCCACAATGGAAAATTATCCTGTAGCTATCTGTGTACCATTAAACACAAAAAATTTATTGAAAAATCCTAGACAAAAAAGCTATAAATTTAATTTATTAAAAAAACCCTTAAAGGGCCACATCTAAAGCATAGAACGTTTTCGTTCTACATATATCATCATCAGTGCTGATACAGGCAAATCGCATGCTGAGCCACCAAAAATACATGGGTAAAAACTCTTTTAATGTTAAAAAAATATGTTACAGTTACAATATTATTAAAAAATCCAAGTGCTGGATAAAAAGGATATGGTCTTTGGCATCTTATGACTACCCACAAGGCATGAGTCTTGCTTTTTTTGGTACGGTAAAGACATAAGTATTACACTTGAAAGTGAGTAGCAACTTGCTACTCACCGTCTGTAATGGCATATACTGCACTTCAAACAAGCAACGCACTTTCCTTGTGGGGAGTCATAAGATGCCAAAAGCCATATCCATATGTCTTTTTATCCATCACTTGGAGGTTTTATTTTTTTGGGAAAACGTCAGCAAAGAAGTTTGATGATAAAGAGACTTGGTGTTGGTCAAATGAATTACCTACTAGGAAAAATAAAACACAAGGGAAAATTATATAAAAAGTGGCAAGAAACCAGATCGGACATAGATCTTAAAAACTATATTGTCGCCAAAAGGAAGCGAAAGTAGCAGTAGCAAAAGCTAAAGCAGAAGCGTATTCAAACCTATACGATCAACTTGATACCAGGGAAGGCGATGCAAAGATATATAAAATATCCAAACAGAGAGCAAAGAAAGCAAGAGATTTTAATCAGATTAGATGTATCCGAGATGAAAATAATAAAATACCAATTCACGAAAAGCATGTCAAAAAGAGATGGAGAAAGTATTTTGACAGTTTATTAAATGAAGAATTTGAAATACAGCCTGTGGAGTTAACGGAGACAGTAAGATCAATGGTTACCAGAATAATAAACGAGGAAGTGGCTCAAGCGCATCAAAAAATAAAAAAAGGAAAAGCAGTCGGACCAGATGATATTTCTGGGCAAATATGGAGAGCATTGGGAGAGACAGGAAAAAGTTGGTTAGCAGGTCTATTTAATCGAATTATGGAAGGTGGACAAATGCCAGACGAATGGAGAAGCAGTATATTAGTACCTGTCTACAAAAACAAGGGAAACATACGACAATATACAAACTACAGGGCTATAAAACTTCTTGGCCACACCATGGGAGAGAGTAATTGATAGAATAGATAGATAAGAAACCGAAGTATCCGATAATCAATTTGGCTTTATGCAGGACAGATCAACAACACATGCAATTTTCA
This sequence comes from Diabrotica virgifera virgifera, assembly GCF_917563875.1. Taxonomy (NCBI): domain Eukaryota; kingdom Metazoa; phylum Arthropoda; class Insecta; order Coleoptera; family Chrysomelidae; genus Diabrotica; species Diabrotica virgifera. Next base: position 276,484,652 of record NC_065443.1, read on the forward strand.
TTGTAAGGCAACTGATGGAAAAATACAGGAATAAAGATACCATCGCTCATATGGTATTCATTGATCTTGAGAAAGCATAGGATAGAGTTCCTCGAGAGAATCTGTGGTGAGCACTCAATAAGAAAGGAGACCCTGGCGAATGTGTAAAGATTGTGGGAGATATGTATGAGGGAGTAACGACTAGTGTTAGGACAATGCGGTAGATACTAATAAATTTCAGATGAAAGTAGAATTGCACCAAGGCTCGGTGCTTAGGCCTTATTTATTCTCATTAGTTTTGGACCAGATAACAGCGAAACTACTGGGTAGCATTCCATGGTAACTAATGGATGCTGATGATGTAGTGTTAATAGGAAGTAGTGAAAGAGACTTAGAAAAAAAACTGGAACAGTGGAGACAATTGCTCTGGAGGAAAATGGTTTAAAACTTAGTAAGATAAAAACAGAGTATTTGGAATGTTCATTTAAAGATCGAGTTACTACAAATTAAATAGTATATTTGGATGGTGAAATGGTTTAAAACTTAGTAAGACAAAAACAGAGTATTTGGAATGTTCATTTAAAGATCGATTTACTACAAATAAAATAGTATCTTTGGATGGTGAAATGATTGTGAAGAGCAATAGCTTTAAGTACATTGGATCGGTATTACAGAGTAATATAGAAATAAATGGAGAAGCATGCAGTAGAATTAGGGCTGGATGGATGAAGAGCAAAGAAGCTAGTGATGTGTTGTGTGACAGAAAAATTCCAATGAAGCTGAAGGAAAATTCTATAAAACAGCCATAAGACCGGCTATGATGTACGGAACTGAATGTTGGACAGTGAAAAAGAAAGAGGAACAACGAATGCATGTGGCGGAAATGAGAATGCTTAGATGGATGAGTGGAGTGACAAAGAAGGACAAAATTAGAAATGAGTATATTAGGGGAAGTCTAAATGTGGCACCAATTTATCCTAAATGAGAGAGCATAGGTTAAGATGGTTTGGTCATATTTAACGTCGAGACGTTAATCACCCAATACGAAGAATAGCTGAAGTGCAGATTCCTGGAAGGAGTAGGAGAGCAAGACCAAAGAAGACCTGGGGGGAGACGATAAGGCAGGACATGTTGGTAAAGGAGATTAACATTGATATGACCAAAGATAGAATTGTGTGGAGAAATGCAATTAGGGAAGCCGACCCCGCATAGGGATAAGGCAAAGAGAATGATGATGATGATGATGATGATGATGATGATGATGATGATGATGATGATTGATGATGATGATGATGATGATGATTGGAGGTTTTAATAATAATGTAACTTTATTATAATTTCTTTACATTTAAAGGGTATTTTTACCATATGTTTTTGGTTGCTCAGCATGTGATTAGCCTGTATCAGCACTGATGATGATCTATTTAAATCAAAAACATTATCTGATTTAGATGTGTGTCTTTGAGAGGGTTTTTATTAAATGTATACCTTATATACAGGAGTTTAAAAAAAAATTCTCAATTACGGTTTTTGTTCGATTGCTCTATATTATACAGGGTGTTTCATTAATAATTGTCCATATAGTAACTGGAGAAATCTTAGCACAAAATACGAAGATTTAACCTAAAACACTTAAATAAAATGTAGTTCCTTACTGAGTTACAGGGTGTGTTATCTAAAAATTTAAAAATTTTTTTGCTCAACATTTTAAAATAATTCGGCGTATCCTTTTCATACTTGGCAGGAGGTATAGGTACTGTACAAACTACTAAATTATGTTAAAAAATCGTCTATGGCTATTACCAGAGGCATACGACGGGGGAAAGTGAATGGTTGACCCTTTCCAAATTCTACGCCACTGGCGAAATTGCTATTTTAGTTCAATTTTTGGATTCTCCGATACTTTCTATTAAAATAATATACTCTTCATTTGTAACGATAAAGTCATTAGTTTTCGAGATATTTGAAGTTAAAAATGAAAGGACACGGTTATTTTGATCAGTGTATTGTGTCGCTTCATTTTTAATTTCAAATATCTCGAAAACTAATAATTTTATCGTTACGAATGAAGAGTATATTATTTACATAAAAAGTATTGCAAAATCAAAAAACTACACTAAAATAGCAATTTCGTCAGTGGCGTAGAATTTGGGAAGGGTCAACCAGCCACTATCCCCTGTCGTACGCCTCTGGTGGTAGCTAGAAACGTTTATTTATCTTAATTTAGTAGGGTGTACAGTACCGACACTTTCTGCCAAGTATGATAAGGATTCGCCAAATAGTTTTAAAGTACTGGGTACAAATAATTTTTAAATTTTAATCATATGAATCATATCAATAAATTAATCAAAATAACTGTGCCGTTTCATATTTAACTTTAAATATCTCGAAAACTAAAGACTTTATCGTTACCAATGAAGAGTATATTATTTACGTAGAAAGTACTGTAGAATCTAAAAATGGCACTAAAATAGTAATTCCCCCAGTGGCGTAGAATTTAAGAAGGGTCAACTATTCACCATCCCCTGTCGTACGCCTCTGGTAGTAGTTGAAACGTTTGTTTATCATAATTAGTAGGGTGTCTAGTAGTCGCACTTTCTGCCAAGTATGAAAAGGATAACTCGAATAGTTCTAAATTGCTGAGCAAAAATAGTTTTTAAACTTTTAAATAAAACACCCTGCAACTCAGTAAGGAACCACATTTTATTAAAGTCTTATAGGTTAAACCTTCGTATTTTGTACTATGGTTTCTACAGTTACTAGATGCACAATTATTAATGAAACACCCTGTATTTACATCTTCGTGTAATTTAAGTTTTGATGTGGGAATTTATTTCCATTTTAGGCCAGGGTAATAAGACAAAAATATACCCTGTTCGTGACACTTCAACAGCCAGGGTACTGAAGCGTTTTTTAGACAGGTAATGCCTATAAGAACATATTGAGTAGGATGTGGCGGCCATTTTTATTTATAAGACAGGCCTGCAAAAAATATTTTTTTAAAGTTGTTTGAAATTTTATAACTGACTTTTATGTACTTTTCAGCGCTGATTTCAAAAATGTAAACCATTTTTGTCTATCACGTCAAGTTTTCTCACAAATTAGGGGGTATATTTGGGTATAATAACAAAATGTAAGCAATTTGTCACCTCTTTCCAACGTTATAAAATTTATTTTATTTATTAGTCATGTTTTAATCTACATTGCCGGTTCACTTACATTTATTTTTTAAGCTCAAAAGTCCTTAAAATAACGCTAACGCTTTCTGTCGAAGCTTCTTTTACTGCTTTTCCCCCTGTGGACTCGTTGAGGATCATCTCTTTTCATCACCCAGCAGTAGTCTGCTATCATGTTGACGTTTCATCTTCCTTGGTATCTTCTTAGAAAGTAAAGCTTATAATACTCATGTTACAGCCAAACTTCTTAAAGTTGTCGATCATGTCTGCGACGATTGTCTTGTAGTTTGGATCTCTTTTGTTACCGAGGAAATCGGTAACACCTAATTTAAAAGATGTCCAAGTCGCCTTATCATTTTGTTCAAAAAGTTGGGATCTCTCAATAGTGTTCTAATGTCCAGTCTGACAAAGATTTCTTCCTTTAGTTTTGCCGTGGATAAACCAGTATACTGTCCACAAAGATATCTGAAACACTCCCCTTCTTTATTCAGTGCCTTGAAAAATTGTTTAATCAGCCCTAACTTAATGTGAAGTGGTGGAAGTATGACCTTTTTGGGATCCACAAAGCTTTTCCTCTCAACATTTTTAACTCCTACTTGTAGCTTTCTCTCAGGGCCCAATCTTTTTTATGTAGTGCTTTCTGTCTCTACTGTCCAATTCATAGAGAAAGTAAGGGAACTTTGTATAGCCACTTTGTTGACCAAGCAGCATTGAAATAACTTTTAAATCACCACATAGTGTACATTTGTGGTCTGTGTAGCAGAGTTTGCTTAACACCAGGTCATCTTCTTGGGAGAAAAAAGATGTATCCGGAACCAGCATATGTTTATTTTTTATTCTAGATCCTAAAACTTCTGCCGATTCTTTAGAAAGGCCTAGATCTCTTACTAAATCCTTCAGCTCAAATTGTAAGAATGGAATGGGGATCGGTTATGCCAGGATCGTAGTATTGTACAAAATACTGCTGCTTTCTCATAATTACTCTTTATTTTTGTAAAATAACTGTATTTGATAGAATGTTTTCACTATTTTTCCCGAAATCAGCGTTGAAAACAGTATGAAAATCACTTATGGCTGGTTTCTCCTAATAACTCTTTATTATCATTTTGTGAAATAACTGTACGTGATGGAATTTTTTCACTATTTTACCCGGCATCAGTGTTAAAAACATAATGAAAATCACTTATTAAATTTTAAACAATTTTTTGGTCGCAGACCTGTGAATCAATTGTCAAAAAACGGCCTTTTTTCCTCTTTTTTTTTCAAATTAATAGAAAACAGTGAGACCTATGGTTTTTTTCGTACATACATTATACATCTTGGAGAGAATGGAACAAAGCTTTAAAATGGCGTATTACAAAGTTTAATACACTCATTTATAGTTAATATATTTGCGAAAAAGGTCGAAATTTCAAAAAAATTAATTTCGCAATAACTATTGTAAAAATAGGTTTACAGTTTTGAAATTTTTGAAAAATGAGGGTTCTTTGATGCTTAATATGTGACAAATATTTAAAAGTGATTTATTCAATTGTTTAAATTTTATTTAAATTGATTATCCCAGAGAGCTTTTTTGCAATAACATAAATCAGAAAAAAAATAATGTTAGAACCATTCTGCAGATGTCAAATGAAAGAGCATGAACTAAACTTTCAAATTTCTTTAAAAAAAGTGAATAAAAAATGCACTTATTAGTAATAAATAATTATGCAAAAGTATCGTCAATTTTTTCTCTCAAGACGTCTCTACCCAAGTAGCAAAGCTTAAATGGAAGTTCGCCGGACGCACCCTACGGCAGAAGGATGAAAGATGGACTAAGATGGTAATATATTGGAGACCATGGAACCACAAACGAAAAAGGGGAAGGCCACAGATGCGATGGTCAGATGACCTGAAGAAACACACTGGGTCAAAATGGATGCAAATTGCCCAAGATAGAGAGGCATGGAAGAAGGAAGAGGAGGCCTATATCCAAGGATGGATGTTTAGGGCTGATTAGATAGATAGATAGATCGTCAATTTTTTCTTATAAACTTTTTGAATAACTTTTTTCAAAAAAATCTATTTTTTACCGTGTTTTAGGTGCACAAGTACCAAGTAATGTTATGTATATGATAATTGATGAAAAGTTGTAATAAATATATATATTATATTAATATTATATTAGAAATAAAAAGTTTATGAGGAAAAATTGAATATACTTTTGCATAATTATTTATTACTAATAAGAGCATTTTTTATTCATTTTTTTAAACCAATTTGAAAGTTTAGTTCATGTTCTTTAATTTGACACCTTATGGGCCATTCCACGAACATACGCCTGTTTTGGATTACTTCGACAACGAATATTTTACTGTGCAACATAAGAAGTACGAAAGTAAATGGCGCTAATAATTATTCCAATAAACAACAATGTAATTTGCAATTTACTTTCGTTCTTCTTATTTTGCACAGTAAAATATTCGTTGTCGAAGTAAACCAAAACAGGCGTATGTTCGTGGAATAGGGTATAGAATGGTTCTGACATTATTTTTTTCTAACTTATGTTATTGCAAATAACAGCTGTTTGGGATAAATAATTTGAATAAAACTTAAACAATTGAATGAACCGCTTTGAAAAATTTGTCACATATGAAGCACCAAAGAACCCTTATTTGGCAAAAATTTGAAAGATGTACACTTATTTTTACAATAGTTATTGCCACATTAATTTTTGTGAAATTTTGACCTTTTTTCGCAATTATATTAACAATAAATGAGTGTATAAAACTTTGTAATACGCCATTTTTAAAGATCTTTCCATTCTCTCCAAATTGTTTGTACTAAAAAAACTATAAGCCTTGCTGTTTTCCATTAATTAAAAAAAAGGACAATAGATCATTTTTTACATTGTTTAATAATTGTTTATAAATAAAAATGGTCGCCAGATCCTACGCAGGAAATAGTTACAATTTGTTCTTATAGGTATTACCTGTCGAAAAAACCCTTCAGTACCCTGGCGGTTGAAGTGTCGTGGAAAAAACCTTTAGTACCCTGTAATTATACCTATATCTGTAATTATATGTGAATTTCAAACAATATTATTAACCTTTAATACTATATACAATATGGTGCAAATGTCTGGAATAAATTCGATATTTCGTAAACCGGTGACTTTACGAAAACATTCCGAAACAGATCAATATTTATTTTTAAAGTACGATATTTTGACATATTTCATACGAGTGACGTCATCCATATGGGCGTGATGAAGTAATCGATGACTAGGGGACGTGTGATAGATCATTTGAAAAGGAATTCAATCCTGTATTCAGCTATATAAATATTAACATAATTGTTAATACAGAGTGTACAAACAATTTTTTTAATTAAATTAATTTACAAAAAGATAAAAATGTATGTAATTTATTTACTTCAAAATACATTTTTCTATTGTCAGAAAACAGGAAAAATTGTTTATTTGATAAATAAGCACTGGTTTTCGCTTAAATTCAGCACTGTTTTTCGCTTAAATTCAATCTTTAAACCAGCTTCCGCCAACCACCTGCCTCTTGGAAGCTTAAACTATTAATTTAAAAAATGGTTTTGCACAGTGTATAAACAGTTATGTTAATATTTATAATACTGAATACAGAATTGAATACCCTTTCAAATGAGCTATCACCCGACCCCTAATCTCATTTAAAAAATCATTGATTACGTCATCACGTCCATACGGATGACGCCACTCGTATGAAATATATGCCAAAATATGGTAATTCAGAAATAAAAATCTACCTGTTTCGTGATTTTTTCTTAACCCGGGAGCAGTCGCGCCGTTGGAAAAAATTTAACATTTTATCCTTTTCCTTGATAACTTGATAAAACATAAATTTCCACTCGTAAGTGCCTCTAGCAAGATTGTAGGAGAGCGTGGGAATTTTTTTTAATATTTTTTTAGTTTTTTTTTGTGGAATCTATGAATTTGGTGGGAACCAATTAGCTTTAAAATTGTTAGAAATAGATATTTTTATCATAACAAGTAAATAAAAATATTATAAAATAGAAATTAGTTTTAAATTCGCATTTAAATTCGCATTTAAATTCGCATTTAAATTCGCATTTAAATTCGTATTGTGAGATTTTGTCACTACGCGCGACTGCTTACGTGACAGAAGTGAGTACGACTAGTCCATGTTGTGAGACCGCTCCCGTCCGGAAAAAGTTCTGATTCGGTTTCTTTGTGGATTCCTATTCAAAAATGTCCCCTTTCAACAAATCTGAAAGGTGCCGGGCGGAATTTTTGGGCAGAAATTATTTAAACAAATACAAAAGATCACGTTTTTTTTGCTCCGAAGCATATATTTTTGAGTTTTGTGTGTCATTCTGAACAAGAAAGGTATCTTATAAATTTTCTCAGAAATTGATAGTTTTCGAGTTATAGGCGATTTAAAATCAGCGCTTCAAAAAATAAAGAAAGGAAAAGCGGTAGGACCAGATGATATTCCTGGGGAAGTATGGAGAGCATTGGGAGAGACAGGAACAAGATGGCTAGCAGGTCATTTAATAGAATTATGGAAGTCGGACAAATGCCAGACGAATGGAGAAGCAGTATACTGGTACCTGTTTACAAAAACAAGGGAGATATACAACAATGTACAAACTACAGGGCTATAAAACTGCTTAGCCACACCATGAAAATATGGGAAAGAGTAATTGACAGACGGATACGTGAAGAGACCGAAATATCCGAGAATCAATTTGGCTTTATGCAGGGTAGATCAACAACAGATGCAATTTTCATTATAAGGCAGTTGATGGAAAAATACAGGAGTAAAGAAACAAGCGCTCATATGGTATTCATTGATCTTGAGAAAGCATATGATAGAGTTCCTCGAGAGATTCTGTGGTGGGCACTCAATACGAAAGGAGTCCCTGGTGAATATGTAAAGATTGTGAGGGATATGTATGAGGGAGTTACGACTAGTGTTAGGACAGGTGTGGGAGAGACTGATAAATTTCATGTGAAAGTAGGATTGCACCAAGGCTCGGTGCTTAGTCCGTATTTATTCTCATTAGTTTTGGACCAGATAACAGCGAAACTACAGGGTAACATTCCATGGTGCTTAATGTATGCTGATGATGTCGTGTTAGTAGGAAATAGTGAAAGAGACTTAGAACAAAAACTGGAACAGTGGAGACATGCTCTGGAGGAAAAAGGTTTAAAACTTAGTAGGACAAAAACAGAGTATTTGGAATGTTCATTTAAAGATGGAGCTACTACAAATAAAATGGTATCTTTGGATGGTGAAATGATTGTGAAAAGCAATAGTTTTAAGTACCTAGGATCGGTATTACAGAGTAATGGAGAAATAGATGGAGATGCATGCAGTAGAATTAGGGCTGGATGGATGAAGTGGAAAGAAGCGAGTGGTGTGTTGTGTGACAGAAAAATTCCAATGAAGCTGAAGGGAAAATTCTATAAAACAGCCATAAGACCGGCTATGATGTACGGAACTGAATGTTGGGCAGTGAAAAAGAAAGAGGAACAACGAATGCATGTGGCGGAAATGAGAATGCTTAGATGGATGAGTGGAGTGACAAAGAAGGATAAAATTAGAAATGAGTATATTAGAGGAAGTCTAGGTGTGGCACCAATTGATGCCAAAATGAGAGAGCATAGGTTAAGATGGTTTGGTCATGTTCAACGTCGAGACGTTAATCACCCAATACGAAGAATAGCTGAAGTGCAGATTCCTGGAAGGAGTAGGAGAGGAAGACCAAAGAAGACCTGGGGGGAGGCGATAAGGCAGGACATGTTGGTAAAGGGGATTAACATTGATATGACCCAAGACAGAATTGGGTGGAGAAATGCAATTAGGGAAGCCAACCCCGCATAGGGATAAGGCAAAGAGAATGATGATGATGAGGCGATTTAAAATCAGAAAAATGCGAAAATACGCATTTTCGAGGCTTAAAAACTCATATTCAGATTAGTATTTTTGAGGTTGCCATATACTTAAATTGACGACTAAATATTCAGCTTTAAGATTCCGAAGAATGATTGCGTCTATCTTTAATTTATACCGTTGTTTTATAATCGTTAAATATGCGTGTTTATCCGATTTTTTGCCGGTGCGGCGCGCTCCGTTTCAAAAATCTCCTATTTGTCTCCGAAAATTATTTTTTCTATATTCTTTGGGACATTTTAAGTAAAATAAGTTTCTTGGCATTTTTCTCAAAAGTTAATAGTTTTAAAGTTATAAGCGATTTAAAATACGAAAATGCGTTTTTTGTCATTTTTCGGATTTTAAATCGCTTAACTTAAAAACTATGAACTTTTCAGAAAAAATGGCAAGAAACTTATTTTATTTAGAATGTTACAAAAAATCTAGAAATAATATTTTTCGGAGGAAAATAGAAGATTTTTGAAATGGAGCGCGCATCACCGGCAAAAAATCGGATAAACACGTATATGTAACAATTAAAAAACAACGGTATAAAATAAAGTTAGGTGCCATCACTCTTCAGAATCTTGAAGATGAATGTTCAGTCTTTAATCTAAGTATCTACAAATCTCAAAAATATTAATTTAAATATGAGTTTTTAAGCCTCGAAAATGCGTTTTTCGCATTTTTCAGATTTTAAATCGTCTATAACTCCAAAACTATCAATTTCTGAGAAAAATTACAATATACCTTTCTTGTTTAGATTGACCCAAAAAATATAAAAATATATGTTCCAGAGCAAAAAAATATGATCTTTTGTATTTGTTTAAAAAAATTGTTTAAACAATTTCTGCCCAAAAATTCCGCCCGGCACCCTTCAGATTTGTTTAAAGGGGACATTTTTGAATAGGAATCCACAAAGAAACCGAATCAGAAATTTTTTTCAGACGGGAGCGGTCTCACCACATTGACTAGACTGCTCCCGGGTTAAGTCGCGGGTTAAGTCGCCGATGGACGAAATATATTTATTCCAGACATTTGCACCATACTGTATAATACTACTGCTTTCATACATTATGTGATCTATATTTTCTATTTCTATTTAACCTTGTTTCAATCAATTCAGTGATTTATAAAGTTCGTCTCTTGTAATAACTAAATAATCATTACTATGTATTATGTATGCTACAGCTTTTGCACATTTGCTCCTTTGGTAGGATGCTTCATCATCCGAAACATCAAAATTCAAAGCGTACCTAAACTTTAATAACGTTTAATTAGAATGATCCTGCATTTAATTGAATTTTGATAGCACGGTATCGTATCGGTATATTATGGTCACTATTAGTGTAATGAAAGTTTCTTTCGAAAACTTTCGAAATATATTTCAAATAGGAGACTTTCAAATACCTTTGAAACTTCGAAAGGCCTTTTGCAGGGATGCTGTCTGTCGCCCACTTTATTTAAAATTTACCTTACACATGTGTAAAAATATTGGACTAGAAAATGCCAAACAATGGGGATACCGGTAGGAGATTCTTATTTGTATACGTTGCTATTTGCTGACGACCAAGTTGCGATTGCTGCTGATAAAGAAGACGCCAGTTACATGATTAGAAAATTGAAAGAGATGTACCGAAAAAGGGGTATGGAAATGAGCATGGAGAAAACTGTATACATTGTAGTCGGAGGTGATACTGAAGACTTATAATTAGAAGGGGAATACAGAAAAGGATGTGATGAATTTAAATATCTAATTTCTCTTTTTGACAAAATCTCCGCATGCGATCAAGATATAAAATATCGAATAAGTCAAGGAAGAAAACCTATAAAACAGCTGAATGGCATTTGGTGGAGCACAGGACTGCAAAATCAGACGAAGAAAAAAATCTACCAAGCTGTAGAGAAAGGAATTGTCCTGTACAACTCGGAAGAGTGGGAAGTAAAAGACCGACAAAATAAAAGATTTCAAGCTTTAGAAATGGACGCGCTTGGAAGAAGCTGCAGAATATCTAAACTATAGCATATCCCAAACGAGGAAATAAAAGAAAGAGTGGAAGTAGGAAAGGATATTATAGACAGAATAGAACAAAAAGATTAATATGGTACGGACATGTCCAGAGAATGAGACCAACAAGATGGCCCAAGAAAATGATCCAGTATGCACCACCCGAGAGAAGAAAAAGAGGCAGAACTAAGAGAACATGGATACAAGATGTAGAGAAAGCTATGAACAGTAGACAACTCAACGAGGAAGATATTCGTGACCGAAAAACATGGCGAATAGGATGCTCCTCGATGTATTCTTTCCTAATATACAGGGTGTCCCAAAAAGATTGGTCATAAATTATACCACACATTCTGAAGTTCAAAATAGTTAGATTGAACATAACTTACCTTAGTACAAATGTGCTCATAAAAAAAGTTACAGCCTTTTGAAGTTACAAAATTAAAATCGATTTTTTTCAATATATCGAAAACTAATAAAGATTATTTATTGAAAATGGACATGTATCATTCTTATGACAGGATCATCTTAAAACAAAATTATAGTGAAATTTGTCGGCCCCATAAAAATATTATGGGGGTTTTGATCCCTTAAACCCCCCAAACTTTTGTGTACGTTTCAATTAATTCATTATTGTGATACGATTAGTTAAACATAACGTTATTAAAACTTTTTTGTCTCTTAGTATTTTTTCGATAAGCGGGGTTTTATCCAGATGCGGCTTCTTTTTTAATATATTTACATAAAATTATTTTGGGAGTTTTGTTCCTTTAAACCCCCCAAATGTTTGTGTACGTTCCAATTAAACTATTATTGTGGTACCATTAGTTAAACACAGTGCTTTTAAAACTTTTTTGCCTCTTAGTCTTTTTTTGATAAGTCACCTTTTATCGAGATGTGGCTTGTTTTTCAAAATATACCTAAAAATGTAAATTATAAATACATTTTCAGATTATTAACAGGTCTCTATAACAGTACTTACCTTATACAAATATGTGGTGGATTCGATAAATATTCAAAATATCTCGATAATCATTGGCTTATCAAAAAAGTTCTAAGAGGCAAAGACGTTTTAAAAAGAGTGTGTTTAACTAATGGTGCCCCAATAATAATTAAATTGGAACGTACACAGAAGTTTGGGGGGGTTTAAAGGAACAAAACCCCCATAAAATTTTCATGGGGTACACAAATTTCACTTTAATTTTTATTTAAGATACTGTTGCCATAATAATGCCACATGTCCATTTTCAATGAAAAATCTCTAAGAGTTTTCGATATATGAAAAAAAAATTGATTTTCATTTTGTAACTTCAAAGGGCTGTAACTTTTTTTGTGTGCACTATTGTATATAGGTAAGTGAGGTTTAATCAACCTATTTTTTACCCTAGAATCTGTGGTATAATTTATGACCAATCTTTTCGGGAAACCCTGTATAAAATTTTGTAATAATTACGTTTTTTATTAGTTTCGTAGCAACATTCACACCTAAAACACGTTGAAATGAACATTCAACGCTGTTTTCTATTGTTGTCAAAAAAGTCTGCTGTTGTTAAAAAATATTATTAAAGCAAAATTTTTATTTTAGTATACAGGGTAATATTTCACGGTCCCTTTTTTTCTTAAGGCAGTTTAAGGCGCGAGAAAGTTCTCTCGAATATACAGAAGACACATAACTTGATGATGAAATCGATATCGAAAAGCCGTCATATGAGGACCTTTTACGTGTGATAAGAAATCTAAAACAAAAGAAAGCAGCAGGCCAAGACGAAATCCCAAACGAGCTAATAAAGCGAGACAGACAATAAATAAAACGGAAAATCTACGACCCAATAATAAGAATTTGTGAAGAAGAAATAATGCTCGAAGAATATAAAACTGAATGGATATTTCCGATAAGCGGCAACCACAAAATGCAATAACTATAAAGGAGTAACACTGTTAAGCAGCTGCTATAAAATATTGATATCATTAATCAGACAAATTCTCCGAAGATACATTGGAGAACATAGAAGACTACCAATACGGCTTTAGAGAGGGAAAGTCAAAAATAGACGCAGTTCACATAATCAAACAGTTGATTGAGAAATGTTACGAACATGATATCGACTTACACATTACACATCCTTTTCATAGATTTTAAGCATTCCTTTGACAGCTTAACAAGACCCGACCTAATAGTAATAGAAGACATGATAAACCTAGATATACCAATAAAACTTATAAAGCCTACGAAAATGACAATGGAAGCATCGACTGCAGCAATAATTACAGATAACGGAATTACCAAAAATATAGAAATAGCAAGTGGAGTACGACAAGGCGACTCTCTGTCAACGTCACTATTTAATGTCACCAGAGAAGGACCAATAAAAGCCACAGAAATAACGGGTACAATTATAACATCGACAGTTTAAAAGAAGAATTTACGAAGTTATGCAAGTAAGCATCCAAGAGGAGTTTAGAAATGGATAAAAACAAACAATATACCTAATATGCCAAGTTTAAAAGTGGTTAATATGAATTTAAAAAGGTAGAACACTTAAATTCCTTGGAGTCTTTGTTAATAGAACTAATTATAGAAGCATCGTAATTAATGAAAAACTCCAGCCAGGAAACAGAACTTAATGGAAATACAATAACTTCCTCCAAGCGAAAAAGCTTAATCAGAATACTAATCTGAAAATTTACAAAGCAGAAATTAGACCAGTAATCACATATGGTGCTAAGTAATGTATCTGACACAGGAAGAGGAAGAAAGATTGAGGATCCTAGAGAGGCAAATAATTCGGAGTATAGCAGGTCCACTAAACTTAGGTAATTATAAATTGAGAAAACTCATGAACAACAAAGTAAGAGAACTTCTGAAAGAAGAAGACATCGTCAGATTTATCAAGGCACAGAGACTCAGATGGATGGGACATACAGAAAGGAAAATTCAGAAACAGTTATCAAGAAAATTTCCAAATGGAGACCTCTATCAGGCAGACCACGGGGAAAACCCAAAACTAGATGGGAAAACCAGATAGTCAACGACTTTAAGAATTTGGGACTCAGAGATTGGGTAATGCTAACCGAAAATAGGAACGAGCGGAGAAAAATTGTAGATGCCAAGTCACACAACCAATTGTAAAACCAAAATGTTAATGCGGATTGATTTACCCATGATTGAAGGGCCCAAAGAAGGCGGCAATTTCTCCGCTAGGAGTGTAGATGCCATGATGATGATACAAAAAACTCAAAATATAACAACATAACAAAAACCACTTGCGCTATGTTTATTTTGTAATAATAATTTTCAATTTTCAGTAAAGTTTATTAAATCAGCTTTTATTCCGTGTTGTTACATTTTGATTTGTGTCACTTATGCAGCGAGGCTGCGAAATATTTACTTCTTGTAGTAACATTTTTTGATTTTTACCTTTGATACTTGGTCTGATAAAATCTATGATAGGTATTAATTGGAAATAACTCAACATATTTATTTGGATAATTTGTATTTGAGGAAATATTTCTGCAATGGAAGTCAAAAATCACATAATATAATGCAAAATGTAGAAAAATCAATACTTTATGCATTTACAAGTTTTTATAAGTTTATGTCTCTTATTTTATAAGGTCGGACATACTCGTCCTGCGTTAGAGATACAATCTTCGAAGCTTCCAAAGTTATTTTTGGTGCGATGGCAATTACCATGACATGCATCCCTGATACAATACTTGAGTATTAAATCTGCCTGCCCCCATCTCCAACATTCATAGTTATCTAATGGTTCTTTATTGTGGCAAAACTCCGGGGGTAAATCACAATCTTGAACAAGTGAGAAAATATTTTAATTAGATATTGGAATATAGATTTTAGATAATAATTATCAGTTGTGTTTGGTCAAAATTTTCCTTTTACTCTTTCACTTCTTGACTTTTAATTATTATTAACCATTGTTGTAAAATTTCCAGAAATATTTTCTTACTTAAGTAAAAGATATGTAGGGTGAGGCAGGTAAAGAGAAAATTAGAGATATCTCGAGAACTAAATGTAACTGAATAATGAAAATTGGAATAAAGGAGTTTTAAATGGTGAAGTATTTATTGAAAATATTTTTATTTATTTTCTACTTCCGGTTATACCGGAATTTGGTTATCACTTCGTTTTTTAATGAAACTCCCTGTATATATTTAATGTTTACATTTTTGAGTCTCCCCGATGCATTCTTATGAAATTTTGAAATAATTACATTTTTTATTAAGTTCGTAGCAACATTTAGATCCAAAACACGTTGAAATGATCTTTAATATACCTAGTCTATTGTAATAAACATTATTAATATAGCATAATGACCTATCGCTCTTATATCAGCATTCTCTAAATTGTTCGAAATTATGTTGACAGATTACTTGTATGCTCATGTGCGTTGTTTGATTACCAGCAGTCAACATAGTTTTGTGAAACCTTAGAGTTCGGCAACAAATCTTTGTATATTTACAGAATATGTATCGTCAGCTTTAGATTCAAGACAACAGGTGGACGTCATATACACTGATTTCAGTAAAGCATTTGACCGAGTCTCACACAATAAATTGCTAACAAAATTAGATCAGTTTGGAATTTCCAATAACTTTCAAATATTACTGAAATCATATTTAACTCATAGGAGTTTGTTCGTAGAATATCAAGGCTTTCGATCTTTTCGTTTTGTTGCCACGTCTGGAGTACCTCAGGGATCAAATCTGGGTCCCTTATTATTTCTCCTTTTTGTTAATGATATCTGCTCCATCGTAGACTCTGAAACACTGTTGTATGCGCATGCGGACGATATGAAAATATTTCGTAAAATTAACCATATTTCCGACTGCGTTAAACTTCAACAGGATATCTCTGCCATTAATGAATGGTGTTTTAATAATCAACTATCCTTAAATATAAAGAAATATAAAGTAATATCCTATACCCGAAAGATCATAACCAATTTCGATTGGTACACGATAATTAGACGGAAATCATTAGACCGAAAGCAGTAAACCGAACTCATTAGACCGAAAAGCACTTTACCGAAATCTCACTAGACCGAACAACATTAGACCGAAATGGTACGTAAATTAAAAAAGATTGCAGCAAATTATGCTAAGATTTTGTATATCTCTCTTTTTTAATTGTGTTATTTTTTGTATTATTTTATATATAGACTGTGTTCAGTACAGTACTGTACTGTATAGTCTGACATAATATAATTTTTATTCGTTTAACAAATTAGTGAAGGTAAAAATAAATTAAGGGTAGAGTGGCGTTAACACAATTTTAACTATTTCTAATAACCATCCAAATAAAATTTAGTTGTAATTACATTTTTTTCTTATGTCTTTTACTGCGACAAGTAAAAATAAATTAAGGGTAACTATTATTTGCTTCTAATTTGAATTTAATGATTATGACAACAACCATTATGGATAAAAGGTGAAGGGAGGTTGGTGTTACTCTTGTTCAGAGTACCAGCCTGTTTGAGCACCCTGTATTATGTACCTAATACTTTTCGGTCTCCTGCTTTTCGGTCTCCTACTGTTCGGTCTAGTGACGCTTCGGTAAAGTGCTTTTCGGACTAATGAGTTCGGTCTACTGCTTTCGGTCTAATGATTTCGGTCTTTTTACAGTAAACCATGTCGATTATAAGGTCAACAACATTTTACTGTCTTCTGTCTTCTACCTCAGAGTTTAAAGATCTTGGTGTTATATTTGACAGTAAAATAACATTCTCAACTCACATTAATACCGTGGTCTCTAAAGCAACCAAATCTTTAGGATATATTATTAGAAGCTGCAGAGATGTAACGTCTGTTGAAGCTTTGTGAAGTTTATATTTTGGACTAGTTAGCAGTAAACTTAATTACTGCAACGTGGTATGGAGTCCTAATCATGCAGAACTTGTCTCTAGTTTTGAATCTGTTCAAAAAAGATTCTTAAGATATTGTTACCTCAAAAAATATAACAGATATCCGGTTAGAGGCTACATCTATAATTTACTCCTTTCTGAGTTTGGATTCCATTCACTGCGTAAGCAGCGTGAAATAAACGGCCTAATATTCATCTTCAAAATTGTCAATTGACTAATCTATAGCGATGTTTTGCTTAGTCTTATAGACTTTAATGTACCACGAGCTGTGTCACGTTCAGGTGTAACTTTTCATATTTCGGTGCCTAATTCGCAACATAATTTCTATTGTCCGATAAAAAGTATGTGCCGAAGTGTAAATAACTTAAGATCTATGGACATTTTTTTTCTTAGTTTTAACACCTTTAAACGCGAAATACGCAACAGCTTATCGAATTGATGTCATGTTATTTTTTTTATTAAGGTCTTTGTTTTTTTAATATTGTTTATGTGTATTAACAACAGAAAAGTTTTTGGTTATTCTTTATTTCATTTTATACTTTGTCATCAAGTGTTCAGTCAATGTAGTTTTCTTATGTCCCCCTTTATGGGTTTATACCTGGTGGATGTATATTTCAGTAAATAAATAATATTTAATTTCAATATACAGGATGATATTTTACGGTACTTTTTATTCTCAAGCATTCTCTATAGCTAACTGCTTTATTTTGGGAGTTATTCGTGATTATTTAAGCCAAATAAATATGCAAAAAAAAATTATGTGAAACTTTATTAGGATGGCCATGAAAATATTAATTCAAAAATAAGTTTTCGACAATAAACACATACCTATTAATCTAGCTATAGAACTGGCTATGACTTTGACTTTAACCTACTAAAATTAATTATTGTTGCTGCATTTAATATTTGGCTTAAAGAATCACGAATAACTAACAAATTAAAGCTGTTATGCCTAGGGTATCCTTAAGACATAATAAAATACCATAAAATATCATTTCATAACAATACTAAAATACAGGGTGTTCCATTTAAGAAAACTCTGAAAATACTTATTCCGAGTTCCGAACAACCCTGTATACTGAAATTCAATATTTCGCTATATTAATCATTTTTAACAATATTTGAATATATTAAAAGAATTTCAACATAAATAGAGTTTTGTTTATCTCAAATCACTACAGTTCTACAGGGTGTGAATGTTGCTACGAAATTAATAAAAACAACGTCAATATCATTTAAACTACCATGTACAGTGCGCTGGAATAAGTGTTACCTCTACCTATTTACTTATTTATTTTTAACACATAGGCAAAACGCTTGGAAGTCGATTTTTAAAATAATCATAGTATACTATAGCAACAATGCTTCGAACATTGATGAGATCCCTCTTCAGGTGACAGGCATACCTTTGATTTTTTTAAATATGAAATTACATCATGTGAAACCTCATTTAAAAGCTTTTGAAATACTTATTACAAAAATGTATAATAATTTAATCATTTTTAACAGCGTAGCTGAACAGCTGATACTCTGCACATTCCAGGTGCCAATGTTCATAATCCTTTTCCGTCGCCGAATTCGTTTATTATTTAATCCGTCCGAGATTCCGAGGCAATCTTTAGGCTTTTTGGTATTTTTCATAAACTCACTCCCTAAATTCTCTGAGACTGTAGCTACCGGGGTATTACAAAAAGTTATGTAGCACGAATGTTGCCAAGCCTATGATCTAACATAAATGTCCAAGTATATTTTTATATTTATTTAATTTCTCGTGCTTCAATCTAATAAAAGAGATAAGGTAGAGCATAACAGTACATACACTCAAACTACATGTCTACAAAAAATAGAAATTTTTTCTTCTTATAGTCTTTAAAAGGCCCAACTATGCATGTGATTTTTTAAAATGTCTCATACTCATTGCAGAGCACTTAAAAAAATAAATAAAAAGACCGCAAAATAATGTTTTTGACAGTGGGGGAGGGGTTGGTATGATGGTGGGTTAAAATTCCGCTAAGTCGAGTAACAAAAATTTCCGCTACTTTAATTATTGGTAATCACATTAAACGAAAAAAAAAGTTAAATAATTCTGGTAGATTCATTTTGAATCTTAAAGGGGGTGCCCTTTAAATAAAAATATTTGAGTATTATCCATTCTTTAGGTAAAATTTGTAGTAAACAAAAGGTTAATAATTTTAATTTTAATAACAGCAATTCAATTTTTTTTCTTAAATATTGAAAAAAAATTACCTAACAAAGAAGTCACTGGACCAATTTCATACTTAGCTAGGGGGTCTATAGGCAGTCTCTTGGCTAGGATGTCTTTCTGTAATCCGGCATATACGGCGGCAACCAAAAACAGTAAGAAAATAAATTTCATATTTGAATTTTTTAAGTATATCAGTGAAATAAAGCTTATAATTTTAGAATAAATAGCTATGTATAAACCTAGTATATATAGGAAAATTTATAGGTCATAAATTTCATAAAATAAAAAAATTAATTAAGATTAGAATAGTAAATATTAATTTTATAAGACAAAAGCAATAAAAAATAGAATGTGGGTGAGTAAGTTTTGGCAAAAAATAATGTCACAAAAGGTCATAAAATTTTTCTATGCTATATTGTTAATAGTCCATTACCTCGAGGTAAAAAATTGCAAAACCTCCGCCCTATTTTAGGTGAAATTTTTCAAGTGGGCTTATCATGCCTTCCTCTACAAAAACGATATGGCTAGAATAGGCGATCATTGTTTATAAGGTGTGAAAACTACCCGTTTTTGCCAAAAATTAATAAGGGCAGATATAAACGATATTTTAATCTAAATTATACAGGGTGTCCCGAAAAGATAGTCATAAAGTATACCACAGATTCTGAGGTTACAAATAGGTTGATTGAACTTCACTTACCTATATACACAATAGTGCACACAAAAAAAGTTACAGTCCATTAAATTTAAAGAATATCGAAAACTCTTAGAGAGAGTTTTTACTGAAATTGGACATGTGTCATTAAATTTTTACACCCCATAAAAATTTTATGGGGTTTTGTTCCCTTAAACCCCCCCCCCAAACTTTTGTGTACGTTCCAATTAAATTATTATTGTGGCACCATTAGTTAAACACAATATTTTTAAAACGGTTTTAGCTTTCAGTATTTTTTTGATAAGCCAGTTTTTATCGAGATGCGGCTTCTTGTTTAATGTTTACATAAAAATTGTATGGGAGTTTCGTTCCTTTAAACTAAACCGTGTTTTTAATTTTTTTTGCCTTTTATTTTTTTTTTTTTTTCGATAAGGCACTTTTTATCGGAATGTGGCTTCTTCCTCAATATGGTTCAAAGTGTACTCAAAATGTAGATTATAAATAAATTTTTAGATTATTAATAGATCTCTATAATCATACCTAACCATATACAAATAATATGTGGTGAATTTGACAAAAATATTCAAAACATTTCTATAAAAACTGACTTTTCGAGAAAGTACTAACAGGCAAAAAAGTTTTAAAAACACTGTGTTTAACTAATAGTACTACAATAATAATTCAATAGGAGCATACACAAAATTGTAGGGGGATTTAAAGAAACAAAACCCCTATAAAATTTTCATGGGGTGCACATATTTCACTATAATTTTTTTCAATAAAAAATTTCTAATGGTTTTCAAAATATTGGAAAAAATTTAATTTTCATTTTGTAACTTCAAAGGGCAGTAACTTTTTTATATGCACATTTGTACTAAGGTAACTTAGGTTCAATCAACCCATTTGTGACCTCAGAATCTGTGGTATAATTTATGACACTCTCTTCGGGACACCCTGTATGTTGGTACGTTAATAAAGATTTACTTCCAATAAACGAATGTATTTTACAATGGTTTATATCTATCTTCAACCTTAAAAATACCTACCTCTTACGTAAATACCATTCACTTTTTTATAAACTAGATTTTGTCCAAGTAAAGGATATTTTTTCGATAAAATACTTACTTTTTGAGTTATTTGCTAACAACCGTTCAAAACCATGTTTTTTTTTTGTTAAAATTTAACATATGATTATTGACTCACACATAACTCGAAAAGTATTGACTTATTGAAAAAAATGTATAGAACAAAAGTTGCTTAGAATTAGTAATTTCTATCCAATTGCGGACTTATTTTAAATGTATATTTTTTCAACCCCTTGAAGGGGTTATTTCCCAATCTTTGTAAAATGGAGAGGATGTAGAAGTGTAAACTTTTTCTTATACATATTAATAATAGACACTGTCAACTACGTATCGCAAATTTTTTTTCTCCTTTTATTTTTTTGAGGTTTGCGTAAGGTTTTGTGTTCTGTGATCGGGCTATAAAACAAAATCAGACATAAATATTTGAATAATTGATGGATTCGACCGTTACTTGATGGAAGTTCATTTTATCTAACAATAAAACACTGAAAACTTTTGTTTTCTATACTTCCACAAAATTTATTACAACTAAGTGACTACAGCTGTTTCGGCAGAGTGCCTTTCTCAAGTGATTTAGTTTACAATGGTTTGCCTATTTAAAGTTTTTAACTGAAGAGTTTGAGGAGTGGGGAGCTGTTTGTTTCGAGTTAGTCATACAGAATTATATCTGTATTTTTCAATTTATTAATTTCCATAGATTCTAAAAAAGATAGCTTAAGGCCTTTATTTTGAATATGCAGAATTTGAAACTCTTCATTGAAAGAATGATTATGATCTAGAAGGTGAAGTGCGTATGTAGAAGTGTCTTTTTCTATTGTTGAAAGCCATTTTGTGTTCTGCTATCCGTTTGTCAAAGGTTCTGCCAGTTTGACCGATGTAAGTTTGACCAGTCACAACAAGATAGTTTGTACACACCACTCTGTAGTTGCTTTCTCTTTCGGCTTTTATTGTTCTTAATACATTTGCTTAAGTTGTTGTTAGTTCTGAAAGCTGGTGTTATTCCTTTCTTTTTTATGTATCTGGCTATTTTTGTTGTTACCTTGCCAGTATATGTGAGAGAGCAGAAGGTACTGGGTTCTTTCTGTGGTGGTGGATACACTAATTTCAGGGCTTTCTTATGGAGTTTTTGGTTTAAAATTTTGTTAACTGTTTGTTTGTTATAGCCATTATATACTGCTATTTTTTAAAGATGTTTAGTTCTATCTCGAACTTATTTTTTGTCATGAGAATTTGTGTCAGTCTATGTATCATCTTATGGTAGGCTGCTAATTTGTGTTGTGTAGGATGGGATGATGAATTGTGTATGGTTGTCTCAGTATGGGTAGGTTTATGATATACGGAGAACTCATGTTTGTTGTGTAGTCTGGTAATCGTTACATCTAGAAAGTTTATGGAATTATTCTGTTCTGTTTCTATTGTAAACTCAATATCACTATGAAGTAAATTAATGTATGATAGAAATTTTTCAAGTTGTCTGTTAGTTCCTGTAAAGCATACTAGTATATCATCCACGTATCTCCACCAGTATAAGAACTGTTTAAATACGGGATATTTAGAAATTGTTGTTTCAAGTTTATTCATAAATACATCTGATAGCAATGGGCTTAGAGGATTACCCATAATAAATCCTGCAGTGCTATTTGTGTACATTTGATTATTGAATTCAAAATAGTCTTGATTTATGCAAATTTCAAGAATGTGTAAAATTTGAGATGCAATGATCGGATTTGTACTATTATGGTCTAAAAGATTTTTAACTAAAACACAAGTTTCTCTAGGAGGAACACTAGGAAAAAGATTTTTTACATCAAATGAAATTAGTCTGGAGTTGTTGGGTAATTGAAAATGTTGTATTTTATTAACTAGTTCTAGTGTATTTTTTACGGTGAGTTTAAGTGAAAATTTAGTGTATTCTGTAATAATATCTGTCAGTTATTTTGAAAGTTTATATGACGGAGCTGTATAAAAAAACTACAGGCATAAATAACTCAATGTGAGTTCGATAGGCACAAGACTTTACCTAATAAATAAACCTACGATTGGATACGACAGATCCTTTTTCTCACTCGTGGTTTAAAATACTTATTTAACAAGTGAAACCGAACTCTATTCTGAGGGAATAGAGCCCAGAAGTTTATTTGAATTTACTAAGTTAAAGTTAAATAAAGTGAATAATTGAAATTTTGAATAATATTTGAAGAATTTAATTTAAAAATAGACTAAAATAATGAAATAAGTTTAAATAGTTATATAAAAAGGGAAACAGGCATAAGAATAATAAACATAAGAGTACCGACAACTATTGTAGGGGAAAATATCTGAGCTCAGAGATCTTTACCTTGGAGATTATGCAGTTTTGGGGAACGCTATAATTAAATATTGTGTTGTTCAAAATACAATAAAAATATGAAGAAGGAAAACATTTGTGTGCAATTAAATTATAAAAAATATATAGGAATATTAAATGTCCTGAATATCACAAAAAAAACAGTCTGTCTTTACTAAGCGCGCAATCAAATGTCCCCAAACAAACCCCTTTTACACAATCTTCGAGAAGTGTTCCTTGCTGTGTATTCCCCAAGTTGACATGGATGTAGTGAGCACAAGGGGTGCTAACTCCTTGCAGCTGTCAGGCTGGAGGTATAGGAAACCAGGTGAAAGAAACAGCTGGAGGTACAGAAGAAAAACAAGAATGTGTGTGTACTTTGTACGCACGTAAGAAGTTATACTTCTACTACATATTATGTGATTTTTAAGACTATACCAAAAATTTAAAAAAATAAAACAATAAAACGCACACAAACACATTGAAAAATGCCACAAAGAAAAAATGATTTCTGGACGATAATAATTGTTGGCAAAAATTTTAAATACGCATTTGCTGAAAAAAAAAATTATATAACAAATATACTTACAATCATAATATGCATAAAAAAATCAAAAAATAAAACTTGCATCGGGAATTGAACCCTTGAATTTCGTGCCGCTTTGACTCGTAATCGAAGCGTAGACTCACTCTTCCAATCGCACATTATTTATCATGTGGAAAAATACGGTAACTGAACGTTTTACTGTTTGACACTTGTTTTGAAAATTATGTAGTTTAAATTTTGTGGAAGAAAATATAAAAATATAACAAAACAGTAAGAAAACAATATATTAGATGAAGATTGGTAGAACTTTTGTTGGTAATCAAATTAAGTATGTAAATCAAAGCATTACATACCCACTAGATAAATAAATCTACGCCAAAAAATCATAATTTAAAAATAAAAATCGAACCTAATTTGGGATTTCTCCCAAAATAAAAATCGAACCTAATCCAAATGTATAATTACAATATGATTATAATAAAAACTAGGTACTTACCAAATTAGAATGAGTTTTCCTTGTCCAAAATAGTCCAAAAGTCCAAAAATATAGGTATATGAAAACTATTTAAAAAGGCAGTATAACTACTATTAACTAACTTTTGTTTGTTGTTTCTTTTCACACAAATTTTAAAACGCAACAACCATAAATAATCTAACTACAGCTGTGCCACAGCCACCATATTGAATAATTTTTGACATGTCATTTGAACATCCAATCAGAACAAAGTTATAATGCGCATGCGCCCGGTCGCTAGGTTTTCCCATATAAAAATTTACCCTCTATCGCCGGTAAAGAAGTATAACTTCAAAAACTGGAGATATCCAGGCTTGTCTCCTGGTGACCGTCTCTCTGAAAGTGGTCTGTCCTTGGTGATGTTAGGTTTTTTATGATTTCATAGTAGTGGCTAAAAAACACAATATGGTGTTACTACCAATCTACCAATATGTCAAAAAAAAGAAGCAAGAGAAACGAGGAGGTGTTTTTATTCCTATGGGAATAAGAAGAAATAGGTCATTAAGTCTAAAAACTTGAATGATTAGACAGCTAGACCTTTTATCAAGTTGTTATCAGATGACCTTGGTCAAGTAACACATGTAATTTTCAATTTGAATACAAGATATAATTACTGTGAAATAATATTTTATTATAATATATACACGGGTATACAGACATATTATATAAGGATGAAATGGGTACTTACTTGATCATATTTCAAAAGAAAGGAGATCTGAAGACTTGAAAGGAATATAAAAAATTGAATTTAAATGAGCTCTATTTTCCAACTAAAAGCAAAAATCAGCAAAGAATATACAATTTTCTCTAGATAAGTTTGATCAAACCATGAAAGTAACCTACATACAGTCTAATCAACAAATTGATTAAGAAAATTCAATATGAAATTTGTTTTACAAAATGGCCGAATAATAATATAACAAGAATTTTTTATTACCGGGATCAAGCTCTAGTAGATCTGCACCAAAATTCTTCACCCTTGTTCTGAATATCCTATAATGCTGGATGATTTAAATGTAATTTTTTTATTATAATTTGAAACTTGGAATTGTAGGTAAAAATATCTTAGTTCGTTGATCCCGCCACGTTTGACACACTTCCAGAAACACAATGGCCACTCTCTCGACAGCCAGCAACAATCCGTCCAATTATTACTCCCCTTTATCATTAACTCGCTGTCAAAGCAAGAACCTAATGTCGCCACACTTAAATGTGACGTCAGCAAGCATTTAGAAATTCTATGATTGTTTAACATATTTTAATTAACATTGAAAGAAAATGATTCTAAAATTAATTATATCATATTTTCCTATCAATAATTGATTCAATAAGGGGCGGAACGTCACATCCTCTCTTGCCTTCATTTTTATCATCGATTATAAGTTGGAGGAACTGGTAATTTTCATTTCGCATGGTGTGCCGTTTTGCCGATTACGCCGTTTTCCTTTACTTCATGCTTTCGAAAAATTGACATTCTTTTCGATTATTTTAAGGACATCAACATTTGTGATTTTCGCCGTCCATGGTATCTTGATACGGCGATAAAGCCACATTTTGAAAGCTTCTAATCTGTTTATATCTCTCTACGCCATACTGAAGTACCATTCCTAGCACTTACTAAACCTTAGTCTTAGTTGAAGATCGAGCTCTGAACAGGTCATTATCTTATTTCATTTTATGTAAACTTGTCGAGCTAGCCCAACGCGACATTTTACTTTCCTCTCCGATGCCCAGTCTTCAAAAAGTCACGTTTCCAGGTGTTTTAATATTCTTGCTCTTTCAATCGACTTGGTAGTCAGTTTTATGGCGGAGTTTTTACGTGAATACAAATTTCTGTATTCTCTTAATGTATTCTCTGATTATGGTAATAAGTTGTTGAAGATCGACTGTTACAAATTAAGACACCATCATCAGCATATCGTATGTTGTTGATCAATACCCCATTCACTTACTTACTCACATACTTTATCCTATAAAAGCGCTCTTCAACCCCTGCTTGTAAATAACAGCCAGATCTCTACCGTTGGTTCCGTAAAATTTCTGGGTATTTTTTTAAACAGCAACCTCAAATGGTCCCTTCATATCGGTTTGTTAAGTTAGAAACTCGCATCAGCCTGCTACGCTATAAGATCTGTTTCGAAAGAACTCTATTTAGCATCTTCTAAACTAACATATTTTTCCTTGTTCGAGTCTCATCTTCGATATGGTCTTCCTTTTTGGGGTTCTAGTACAGCTGCCCAATTATATGTTATTTTTAAATTACAAAAAAGAGGAATGAGGTATCTGGCCTCAGAAGAACAACACATGGCAGAAGTTACTTCAAAGATTACGGAATTGTAACCCTTCCATCTATATATATTTTAGAAGCTGTTTGCTTAATTCGTAAAAACATGCATGTCTTTCCAGCAAGGCCTCATCATGACTATTCCACCAGAAATTCAACTTTTGATGTCTATTTACCGATTTTTACCGAGTTAGTAAAGAAATCTATATTACATTCCGTAAAAAAAACTATACAACCATCTCCCTTTACAACTCAAATCTGCAACATCTTTTCCCAAGTTCCGTAAAATGACAAAAGCACATCTATGTAAAAAACTGTGACATTATTTTAGTCCGCTCACAAACTGGCCTATTTCCTACCGAAAATTCTAGTCATTACGGGAGAATACGAGTCCTTTGCCACGGCATTCGAGACGACCGCTGCCGAAGTATATAAGAAGAGAGATTCCGTCTGGCAGGCCAGTCATTGATCGACGCGTAATATTGTTACGTTGTAATCGAGTGTATTTTAAATGTATTAGTTATCGGAATTATTATGTTTAGTTAGTAAAATCATAAATTTGAGTTTGTAAATAAATTAGATGTGTTAGTTGGAGTTATTTGTAACTATTAAATAAATAAGTGATGTAAATAAAATAATATAAGCAAGTCTTCCTTTATTTAAATTAAACTTAGTGTCTAAAAATATAAATAATAAAATAGTACAGTCAGATTTGTAACATGACCATATTATTCAGTAGAAGATTTTCTTAATAACTAAGAAATTACAGTAATATAAATAGGGAGGAACGAAAGGATAGGAAAAAACTTTTTTTTCAAAGAATTTTCTAATAGCACTCGAAAGTTGCCTTATCATTTCTACAATAAAACTACAAATTATTTTTTTCCAGTTTTACATCTTGAGGTGCCGCAAATATATAGTTTTTAGCAAAAAAATCAGAAAATTTCAAATATTTTATATATTTAACCTGGTGCTATAGCTAACATTTCTTAGTAAAATATTGTTTCTAATAACAGTTAACATTGCTATTATTGCTATATTATGTACACATTGCTATAAGATTTCTTTAGTTACAATATTCCTCATGCTACTTAAATAAATTGTTTTTTTGTCTCTCTCTGGACATAATCCTTTAGGAAGCAATATTTGCTCTAACAAAGCCATTTTGTGCTTCAAGACCACCGGCACTAGGAGATGACTCAGTCACAAGCTTTATGACGGGTCTACCCCAAAATCCCGACAGCCAAAATCCCGACAGCCATAATCTCGACAGCCACAAGTTTTTGTTTATGGCCATCTGTTTTTTATTTTTTGTTACTGAACAAAAGTATTTTGTAATAAAAATATTAAACAATAGTCGGAATTTTTACTTATGCGAAGATTGTTGCATGTTGGGATTTTGGCCTGTCGGGGTTCTGGCGTGTCGGGAGTCTGGCGTGTCCGTGTTTTGGCCGTCGGGATTTTGGCTGTCGGGATTTTGGCTGTCGGGATTTTGGGCGGCACCGGTTTTCATCCATTTACACAAAATGGTTTCAGTTTGATATGAAACCATACTGGGGCATACACCTTTATCACATACATAGTTACAGTTTTCAGATTATTTGAAGGATTCTCTGTTGCAACATATAACCGAAGAAGGCGATTGGCCAACGTAAGCCATTGTTAATGAGCTAATTTTCCAGGGGTTTTTAAAGAAATATTAGAAGGACATAGGTACACCACTGGAGATTGCTTTGCATATTTCAAGTAAATATTTTTGATCTGTGCTTAGATCATCCTTAATATCTAGAATAGGGAGGTTGTTTTGTATCGGAGCGAAATTAACCACAGGAAGCTGGTTACAGATTTCGAGTTTTTCACCTACAAGCCCTCCAAATTCAATAGACCATATAGTTTTTCCATCCAATGTGCAAAACAAATGACGCAAAAGCAATTCATTGGTATTTAACAAGCAAATCAGCCGCTTCAGCAGCTTATTAAGTTTTTTTTTCTATTAAGCAATTACACCATTGTTAACACCGGTGTTAGTGGCAGTTCCATCACATCCAAAAGCTGTTATCTTGGAAATGTTCAAAGGACTGTTACCCTGAAAATGCTTCATTATGCTATATTTTATAGTTTCATCCGTTCCAAAAGCAGGAGCTATATGCCCTAGGAAGGTTGATCTAGGTTCTTGTACTATTGAAATGTGCTCTTCTACTATAGTTAGAATGTTAAATTATATTAAGAAATGAAACAAATATTTACTATTAAATATTTCTTTAAATTTGGAATTCAAGTTCATTATTTGCCAATTTTAATAAAAATAAATAAATATTGAATTGTTGTAAGTTAAAACTAAAATAATCTTGAAAAAGTAGTTTAGAGTGTGTATTTATCATTTATAATAAGAATTAAGACATTACAATAGCTATTTTTTACCAAAACAAAATCATCAAAATTTGCAAAATTTACCAAAAAATTCTAACTTTCAACCCTTTTGCGGCACCCCTAAAAATATTTTGTTTGGAAATAGTTAGCTTCCTAACAAGTGCAGAAAGTCATTCTTTTCCGCACGCGACTGCAGTTTGCCGAACGACGCGAAGCGGGAGTTCGGCAAGCAGTCGAGTGCGGAACAGAGACTTTCTGCAAGAGTTAGGAACAATATTTTTTCTAAGAGTCTTTAAAAAATTACCAAATCTTAATCAATTAATTTAATTAATATGAAAATACATACACAAATTAATTCTTTGACAAAATTGTCAAAACCAAACTTTCAATATGATTAGTTAGCATGACGAATGACGACGATCTTGGTTTCCATGACGATGATTCAAAATGACTGTTATTGTCTACCTATTTTACTTTCGAATATTATGTCAAAATAATTTTGTTTCATCGAGTTGTCGCGTTAATTTCATTAAAACAGGAACACAATAAGATATATTTGAAATAAATTAGTAAATAATATCTAAATATTAGTTTATTGCATGTATTATAATTACAGCTCGGGAAATATGCACTTAAAAAACCCTAAAATATGCATGCAAATATGGACAAAAAACAGTTGAAATATGCACTAAAATATGCTTTTATGCATTTAATGCATATAAATAAAAAACGCATCTTTGTATTGAAAGTATTTATTTATTTTATGCTAGTCACAAAAATATTTATTGAAATTTCTACATCATTATATTCATGTGTTCTTTATATCCATCAGCATCATTATCATTTTTTATTATATTGTTGTTAAAGTTAAAACTATATATTATTAAATATTTTTCTAAATTTTCTAGAGAAAAACTTTGCCGTCTATCCGATAATAATTATTTATACGCGGAAAAACTTCTTTATACTTCACTCCTGTTGAGCTGGGGGCCACCTTATAGAGATTAAAATATAAGTAGTGCTAAATTACGATCTATTTATGAGATTTCATATACCGTAGATTAAAAATTTTGGGCTCGTTACACTGGGCAGAAATTTAATATTTTTGTAGGGGCTGACGCACTCCCCGCCCACTACTTAAAAATACAAGATATAACAGATAGATCACATACTAATATCCAAAAAATGGAAAGCAATAATGCACGATGTCAGATCATATAGAGGAGCAAACGCGGACACAAACCATTTTCTAGTAATAGGAGAAATCAAAATGAAGATAATTAAAGCAGAGAGAACAAGAAAAAACAAAAGAAGATTGAATCTGGAGAAGTTAAAAGTACAGGAACTAAGAGAACAATATGAGACAACCCTAAATGAAAACCTAACACAAGCAAATATCACAGAGGACATATCGAAAAATATAAAAGAATCCATTTTGAATTCAGCTGAAAATGTGCTAGGACAGAGGGAAATAAAAAGAAGGAAAGAGTGGAAGGAATATAAAGAAAAAAAGAAAGCAGCCGATAATTGTTGCAAGAACAAAAAAAAAACTGTGGATCGAAGAGCTGTTAAAGGAACTAGAAATGAATAGTAAAGACAGCGCCAAACTATTTGGATACCTAAAAGCTCAACAAAGAAAAGGCAGACAAGTAGTTAAAATTGACAATAGATCATGGGAAACGCACTTCACAGAACTATATAGATGCAAAGAAAGCCCTGAAGAGGAGGTAGGAGCAATGGAAGACATTACAGATAATGAAATAGGGATGTCAGCACATGATGAATATTTAGCCATCATTCAAAAAATGAAACAGAAAAGAACACCAGGCCCAGATGAAATTCCCAATGAGCTAATTAAAAACGGAGGGGAAAAGTTATTAACAAGCATCTATAACCTAATAGTTAGAATATGGGAAGCAGAAGAAATGCCCGAGGATTGGAAAGAAGGCAGAACTATACCAATATTTAAGAAAGTAGAAGTAACAAACTGTAACAATTATAGAGCAATATCTCTACTGAGTACAACATATAAAATTCTAACAGCCCTCATCAAACAAAAACTCAATTAACTCACAGAGAAAAAAATTGGGGACTACCAGCAAGGATTCAGAGAAGGCAGATCCACTACAGATGCGATCCACATAGTTACACAAACAATCGAAAAATGCCACGAACACAACATAGAACTCCACATCCTCTTCGTAGACTTCAGACAAGCCTTTGACTGTATTGGAAGAAATAAATTATTTATTGAAATGAAAAATCAAGATATACCAGCAAAATTAATCAGATTAACAAAAACGACCATGGATGGAGCTCGAGCCAAAGTAACAACAGAAGAAGGTAGAACAAAATCAATTGCAATAGAAACAGGAGTGCGACAAGGCGACTCCCTGTCAACCACATTATTCAACATAGCACTAGAAGGAACAGTCAAGGCCAGCAAAATTAAAGGAACTATAGGCCCACTCCTCAACACAAATAGTTGCATATGCAGATGATTTAGTTCTTATGGGAAGAGACAAGGAAAGATTAAAAGAAGCAGTAACAATCCTGGCAAAAGAAGCAAGGAAAAGAGGTCTAGAAATTAACGAAGGAAAAACAAAATATCTACTCTGCTCTAGAAAAGGAGATAACAGGATAAGAGAAATCAAAATAGAAAACTACACTTTTGAAAGAGTCCAACAATTTAAATATTTGGGAGTAATAGTGAATGGCCAAAACAAGAGAAGTGAAGAAGTAACGGAACGAATACTAACAGGCAACAAAACATACTGGAGATATCATAGGCTTATGAAGGACAAGAACTTATCCAGAAATACAAAACTGAAAATATACAGAGTTGCAGTCAGACCAGTAGTTACGTACGCAGCTGAGATAATGTGCCTCACGGAAAAAGATGAAGAAAAATTGAGAATATTCGAAAGGAAAATCCTCAGATGCATTATGGGCCCGATAAGAATGGACAACGGAGAAATGAGAAGAAGAATGAACCATGAACTAAGAGACATTATGAAGGGAGAAGATATAGTTAGATTTATTAAATCACAGAGGCTGAGATGGCTGGGACACATAGAAAGAAGGAAAAATGACCGACTGATTAAAAAGATCACCAGATGGAAACCGGCAACTGAAAGACCAAGAGGAAGACCCAGAGAGAGATGGGAGGACCAGGTCATGAGAGATATCAAAATCCTGGAAGTGAAAAATGGAGGGAACTATGCACATATCGAAATGAGTGGAAGAAAATAGTAACGAAAGCCAAGTCATACAAAAAAACTTTGACAATATACAAGTGGAATGCGGAGGGATTCACCGCAATAAGCGAATCTGAGAGCTCTAAGTAAGAGCGGCAAACATTCCACCTGGAATGAAAAGCCCTGATGATAAGGATTCTTTATATTCATCATCATCATCATCATTCTTTATTATATTGTTGTTAAAGTTAAAACTATACATTATTAAATATTTTTCTAAATTTTCTAGAGAAAAACTGTGCCGTCTATCCGATAATAATTATTTATACGCGGAAAAACTTCTTTATACTTCACCCCTGTTGAGCTGGGGCCACCTTATAGAGTTTAAAATATAAGTAGTGCTAAATTACGACCTATTTATGAGATTTCATATACCGTAGATTAAAAATTTCGGGCTCGTTACACTGGGCAGAAATTTAATATTTTTGTAGGGGCTGACGCACTCCCCTCCCACTACTTAAAAATAGAGATATTGCATTGACCTTTGCGGCGGAATTGCGGTCTATTTATGAGCTTTCGAAGTGATATAGTTTATATTTTTGAGCTTATCCCCTTAACCCTAGAACAACACTCTAATTGATTCAACTCAAGAGAAAAATGTCGAGAAAAATTAAAATATATCGTATCGAGGATATAATTCGTATAGCGTATAAATTCTAAGAATAAACTTTCAAAATACGCTCATTTCGATTATTGAGCTATAACCCCTTCGCAAGAAAACCTCCCCATCTTCCCGGATCAAGAAACAATTGTACTTAAAATTAAAAAAATTAATTATTTTGCGACTACATATTATATGTTTACTAATTTATAAGCTTGCAAAATATGCGCATTTCGATTATTGAATTGCAATGTCTTTTCTATAGTGCCGTCACTAAAGGTAAAAATCAACTATTACGTTCGATTTCAGTCAACCTCCATCGATTTTCACGAAAATTGGTGAATGGTTAGACGATACCTCAATAAACAAGAGTGAAATAGTGCCAACTTGCGCTTTTACCCTGGGGTGGATGCCACCCCTTTTCGGGGGTGAAAATTACTTTATTAAAAATAACCCCACAAATCGATAGAGGGAAAAATTTTAAGGAAAATTTGTTATATAAAGTTATTAAAATAAATTAACACTTTTTAAGTTATCAAAGATCACAGATTTTGTTTTTTCGTGAAAAATAAATGTTTCAAAACGGTTTTTCATAAATAACTCAAAATATGCATTTTTAGTAAATGCATATGCACTTATAAAATTTATCCAAAATATGCAAATATGCACTTAATATGCATTTTGCATATTTCCCGAGCTCTAATTATAATTACATTAAGGCCATATTAACATATCTATACCCTATTCCATGAACATACGCCTGTTTTGGATTACTTCGACAACGAATATTTTACTGTGCAAAATAAGAAGAACGAAAGTAAATTGCAAATTACATTGTTGTTTATTGGAATAATTATTAGCGCCATTTACTTTCGTACTTCTTATGTTGCACAGTAAAATATTCGTTGTCGAAGTAATCCAAAACAGGCGTATGTTCGTGGAATGGCCCATAAATTAACACGCGTGCGGAAAAGTAAAAACCGCGTGCGGAAAAGTAACACGCGTGCGAAAAAGTAACACGCAGGTGGAAAAGTGAAACTTTCTAAACTAAAGTACATGCGAGAAAGTAGAAATTTTTGCACGCTCGTAGAAAAAATATTTTAATTGTGGCTTAATAATGGCTATAGGCAACTTTCTATCACTATTACACATTGAAACTATAAAAACATTTTTTTCGTTCCACCCTAATGTACAAGTAACCAAATTTATCTACATTTGGGTGCCACATGCAGCAGCTTAAACTTAATAATTCCTATGTCTGTATTTTACTTTGTTGTATGTTCACTTTGTAATTTCTATTAATTTTTGCAATATATCGGTTTTGTTTTATTTTCTTTACTTTAACAACTTGTATTTTTTTATATTGACGATTTATCAAATTTCAGAAAATTGTATTTGTTATTGTTATTGTCCAAGGTTGTTTTTGTTAAATTTTCTGAATTTTTCAAAGGTCAAGTCAGTTTTTTTCTAGAATTTATATTTTCGGAGTTATTTAAAAAACATCTAATTTCGCAGTTCATTTGTTTAATAAAAAATGAAGCACTTACTTCTCGAGTAGAACTTTTTATATAGTCCGTTCGCTAAACTCAGACACAATTGGCTAGTAATTTTAGAAAATAATTTTGCCAATTTGATAAAATTGGCAAAAAAAATAATTACTAAATAGTTAATAATTACTGAATAGTTAGTAATTTTGCCATATTTGGCAAAATTTGTCAAAAACAAAAAAATTATCCACTAAATCACTAGCCAGTTGTGTCTGAGTTTAGCGAACAGACTATATGTTGTTTATTAAACATTTCTTAATGAAATTACAAAAAGTTCTATCTTGTTTGATTTTTTCTGAAGTGAAAATCTATATGCACTCCCCTATATCATATCATATTTATGAAAAATAGTGTGCACAAGTTGCTTTATTCGTGTATGGATTGATTATATGTAATATGATCTATTTCATCGGTTCAAAGTGCCTATTTTTCAATGGCGTTCAGTTAAAGGATTTGAACGAGTCACTTAACCATACTTAACCATACCTTAACCAATTTTTGTGTTACTTAAAAAAAGTCAAAAATATTCAGAAAACCAAAACCTACATTTTTTTACGCTTTTAGATTTTTGGTATCATAAACAATAATTTTTAAGTTATTTTGAAGAAAAATAAATTTTTTCAAAATTAAAAATTAAACAAATTTTACTTTAAAATATTTTTTTTAAATAAGCACTTTGAAACTATAAAACTTACAGATCATATAAATACAACATAAGTAAAGCAACTTGTGAAGTAGTAACGATTAATTTCATTTGAGATGCTAATTAGGGGGTGATTTCCCGATTTTTTTGCCAAAAAAAAGGGCCAAGGTTATTTTGAGCTAGAAATATTTACTTTTGTTGACAGAAACTAAAAAAAAAAACAAAATTAAAGCCTCTTTTAAAAATAAAAATAAAACTTGCAATGGGTTTCCTCAAAGAGTGCTTAATTTTTTTGGTTATTTCAAGTTAGAATATATTTTTCATTAGCTACAACTCTGCTTTTTCTGCGTCTAGAGACTTCCTACATACATTTTTTTAGTTTTTATATGCTATATTTTTGGTGAGAGTTTTTTTTTTCGACAAAATACTTATTTTTTTAGTTATTTGCGAAAAACCGTTTAAAAACGTGTTCTTTGTTAAAAAATGAATACCTTTAAGTCAGTTTATCTATTTCCAGACTTACTTTGAACGTAATTTTTTTCACCCTCGAGAAGGGGTGAAACTCACCTCCTGGGCAAAAGTACACATCGACACAATTTCACTTTTTTGGCTTGACATGTTATCTATGATATGTGTGCCAAATTTCATGTCATTCCAAGCGGTTCTATAAAATTTGGAGCAAGAAGCGCGACTCAATGTACTAAACTTCAAAACTAAATTTGCTTATAATGGGAAGCATGTGATCCTAAAAATCAACATGTAACTTTTTATTTTAGTCAAGAGCGAATTAAACAATTTTATGGTAATTATTCGTTTCAGTCACCAAAAATATAAAGGAAATAATTATTTTCCAGACCAAAACATATGTATTGTTTTAGAATGAATCGTTAATTATTAATTGAATCCTTTCATAAATGTGGCCAAGCGCACCACTGAGTAAAGACGAAAACCCGAAGCATTCAAGAGTTCAAGTTTTATTAATGTTCGGAGTTCAGATTACTGCGAATCCGATTATTTTGCTAGCAGAAATTCCAATGTTAAATATTCTTATCAGAAAATAGAGATTTGTTGGCAAATAAAATTTTCCATGAAATTGGCTGAAAGCTGTTATCGCAATAATCGAACATTGCAGAACTTGGGGATGAATTTATGTAATAATATGCTGCTTATATAATGTTCTTCTTCTTCTTGTACGACTCCTATGGATGATTGGAAATCATCAAGGCCTGACCTTATTTACAGCTGACCTAAACACTTCATTAGAGGTGCAGCAAAACCACTCTCTCAAATTCCGCAACCATGACATTCTTCTACGGCCTGGATTAGGTTTTCCATTTATTTTTCCTTGCATCACATTTTGACTTAAATAAATTACATAGATTCTTCTTTTTCCGTCAATTACTTTAATTCAAAAATTATTTTTTTGGCCACCCTGTATAAATAATGATGTTAATATGTATATTACTGAATAGAGAATTGAATAACTTTTCAAATAAGCTACCACACGACCCCCATTCCGATTTAAAAAATCATTAATTACGTTATCACGCCCAAATGGATGACGACACTCTTATGGAATATACAGGGTAGCGAGAAAGTATGGAAACACGGTAATTTCTCGGAAACCGCTTGAACGATTGTTATAAATTTTGGTGGGTAAGGGTAATCTAATACGGCCGATATTATAGTGGTAATTACATTGTTGTCAAATCTTTTGTTTTTTTGGAAATCTAATGAACTTTCTTATTTTAAATGGAACACCCTGTATATTTTTTGCGTTTTGAAGTCCTTAAGAAATACTTATTGTTTTTTATGTTATGTTCCCTATACCTAAATGCTATAATTTCGGAGTTATTGCTACATTTATTATAAAAACAAATTTAACAAATTATATAAATTTATTTTTTTGAACCGGGTAGATATTATTTTAGGTTCTTTGAGTTAATGGGAACAAAAAAGGTCGTATGTAATTTTCCTCAAAAGGTAATCCTTTCCGAGTTATAAACAATTTAAAACTGAAAAAAATCGAAAAATGACGATTTTCTGGGTTTAAAAACATAAGTAAAAAGTATTATTTTTGAAACTATGAATTACCTACAGTCAAGTTCAAACCTTATTTTATCAGATGCCGATAAGTGATTTGATCTTATGTCATTCTATCATGAGCTTTGTTAACAATTAAAAAAAAACAATGTTTTAGAATAAAATATGCCAAAAATTCTTATAGGGATCTGATAGAAAATATTTGAGCTTGAATTTAGGTACTTCGTAATTTTAAAAATAATTTTTACTTGTGTTTTTGAACCTTGAAATTCGTCATTTTTGGATTTTTTCAGTTTTAAATTGTTTATAACTCGGAAACGATTAACATTTGAGGAAAATTACAAAAGACATTTTTTGTTCCCAATGATCCAAAGAACCTCAAATAATGTCTACTTGGGCCAAAAAATTGATTTTTATAAATTGTTAATTTTTTTTAATAAATGTAGCAATAACTTCGAAATGATGGCATTTAGGTATAGGGAACATAACATTAAAAATAATCAGTATTTATTAAGGACATCAAAACGTAAAAAAATATACAGGGTATTCCATTTAAAATAAGAAATTCCATTAGATTTCCAGAAAAAGGGAAGATTTGACAACAATGTAATTACCACTATAATATCGGCCGCATTACGACACCCCTACCAACCAAAATTTTTAAAAATCGTTCAAACGGTTTACGCGAGATCACCGTGTTTCCATACTTTCTCGCTACCCTCTATGTCAAAAAGTCATAATTTAAAAATAAAAATTGACCTGTCTCGGGATTTTTCTGCGAAGTGGCCTATTCTCGAAAAACAAATTTATTCCATAATTTTGAACCTCTTTGTATAATACTCTCTCCAAGATGAACCAAAAAATGTATTCAGTATTGACACAGCTCTTGGACAAAATTTCGGGAGACTGCTAATATTTTTTCGGTAAAAATCGTCAAATTTTTGGTAGATTTCATTTTTTGCTTCTTTTGCTATCACATTGCAAAAAAATGATACTTAAAGTACGAGTACTCAAAAATATACATGCATCATCATATAATGATCAATAATCACCATTCATCATAAAAATCATTCAAAGTTCAAAATCGGTATACCCTAAAAAATGGATTTGCTCGGCTTTCTAGGTATTATAGAGCAACTTTCTTCATTTTTTTTTAATTCAAATATCAAGGATGCTTTAGTTTTGTTATAACGAATTAATTTATTTATAATAAAATAAAACTGCACATTTTTTCGTGTTGTAGACTTTTTAAAAAACTTACCACACGTGTACCTATTAACGTTTAAAATACAAATATTTTTATTTGAGAGCTGTATAATTGTTTAAACAAGTTAAAAATTTTTGTTATAATAAATAATAGTTATATTTTGACCGCAAAAGTTGATAAAAACGTTCATTCTAAGAAAAAAATGTTCTATCATTTTTTGATAAAATTAATAGTTTTCGATTTATTCGCTACCGAAAATATTAGTTTTATATCGAAAAAATCATGTTTTTATAAATGTTTTTCGATGGTACTCATTTACGATTCACTTAATTTTTGCCGTAGAAAAAAATTTTTCAAACCAAATTCTTGGGAATTATATAACGTACAATATCTTTTTTAAACATTTTTTTGTATCTCTGATGCTAATCCTTCTATTCTGAAGAAGATGGCATTTTTTACCAAACTACAAAAATTCCTTATTCGCTTTTAACTCCAGTTTTTTTTAACTAATCATTCTAAGCCAATCAAACTTCTAGAATCTATTATCAATACATAAATAAAGAAGAATGAATAAGGCCAATGACTAAAAACATCGCTTACTTACATTATTATGCTTCCAATTGTATTTCTCCTTTTTTTCAAAAAAATATGTTGATTTTTTAACCGTACCTTTTGTATTTTTTATCTTAGAAAGTTTGGTAAAAAGGGATTTTGTAGGTTTTTACAAGATCTATAAGCCTATCGGCAAAAAATATTTTTAAAATCTTTAGTCGCAAAAATATGGACTTTGAAAGGATTGGTAAGGTGGTTTTTGCATGTTATTACAAGTTTTAATTGTCAATAGCTCACTCAATTTTTGACGCAGAAAAAATTGTTGCTTGGAAATAAAATAATTTAAAATTTCATATATATATTTAAATATTTTTTCGTATCGCTGAAATCTTTCTATTCTAAAAAAAGACCATTTTTTCCAAACTACAACAATTCGGTTTTCGCTTTTAACTCCATTTTTTAAAAACTAATCACTCTAAGCCGGTCAAACTTCTAGAACCTATTAACAATAGGTAAGTAAAGAAGACCAAATAAGGTCAATGACTAATTTTAATTAGGATGGTTAGGGGGTTGCTTCCAAATTCAACAAATTTTCCTAATATATTAGTTTTTTTCCTACCGTTAGGTTTTGCAGGAAAGCGCTGTTGCTAAATAAAAAACATAATGTATATTTACCAAAACAGCTACCGGCTACATTGTTTCTGTTTTTTTATGAGTGTGAAACAAAGATAATTGTTATCTATATTAGTGTCAAATTTATGTTGTAATATAAGGTTATGTAAAATTTTTGTTTGTTTATTTTTTTCTTCTTCTTTTATAGCCTATGGGAACTGTATCCATTTAGCCAGCAACATTTCTTAAAACTACCTAAATAAACCTACCATACAACAAAACTATTACGAACCTAATCGACCAATCAAGGATAGGGAAGGGATAGGGTTGAAAAATAAACTGTCGTTAAAATAAACTTAATAAATAAAATATAATTTGAAAACTATAATTTCACATTAGATTTCACCTCCAATATTATGACAGACGACAGTTACCATTTTCAATTTCTCCAAATATAATAATGACGTCATATAAACTCGTCACTAATTATACTCAATGAAATGCTCGCCGTAATAGGAATGACATATTAGGCATGCCAAAAAATCGGACTATTCCCTATACAGTGCTAGTCAAAAGTCCGGACCCCCCTCGTATCTTTTGAACGGTTATACCTATAATAGTGAAATTTGGAGGGAGGAAATAAACGGACGTGAGCTTCTTAAATAGTCATGACAGGTGACGTAATAGTGACAGATGACGTTGCAGAGCCACTGTGACCGATAATTTTAAATGGGACCCTATGGCAAGTGATACCTCGTTTGAAAGGTATTCAAAATACCTATTCAGTCATACTAATTTTTTTGGGTTTTAGTTGATTTGAATTTTGGTGAATAAATTAAATGAATATAATATTTTAGGTTCGCATTTAATTAATAAAAATTAAACTATCCGCCTATGGTTTTTTTGTCAAAAAGGTTGACGTTTTTCAACTCTCTAGTAGTTTTTACGTCAACCTTTTTGACAAGTAATTATATGCGGAATTTTGAATTTTTATTAATTAAATGCGAAACTCCAATTTTATATTTATTTCATTTATTCATCAAAATTAGCTTAAACTCAAACAAAATTAGTATGACTGAATAGATATTTTAAATACCTTTCAAACGAGGTATCACTTGCCACAAGGTCCCATTTAAAATTATCGGTCACAGTGGCTCTGTAACGTCATCTGTCACTATTACGTCACCTGTTATGACTAGTTAAGAAGCTTGCGTCTTTTTATTTCCTCCCTCCAAATTTCACTATTATAGGTATAACCGTTCAAAAGATACGAGGGGGGTACGGACTTTTGACTAGCACTGTATATGCTTCTTTTCATGAGCATTTTTCAGTGCGTCACAAATGATAGAAAGATAAAGAGGTAAGTCCGTGATAATATACATTTTAGTGACATGACATTTTAGTTAAATCTGACAGTTGTCACATTTTATTTGCAATTTGACATAAAATCAAATTAATTGTGTTTATTGCATTTATAAAATGGTATTTTCTTTGATTTGTATAGTCTTATAAATTGAACAGATTATATTCGTAGATATATTGTATAATTCGTAAATAATTTTTTTTCGATTATAGCGCCATCTATTGACAACTAGAATAAATGTTATAAATGTCACCGACGAAATGTAATCACCGACGTGCGTTTTTTTCTGTCACATGCAATTTAATGTGTTAGAAAGAAATCGAAAAACTGTGACGCACTGAAAGATCCTCATGAGAAAAAACATTTTTTTTCAAATGTAGAATATGACAACAGGGGGGGGGGGGAAATTACGCACATTCCTTATTGCTTGACTTTTCCTACAGTCGGAAAAATGAAAGAATACCCATGCGTCATCGATGATATGCCTACGAATCAAATCAAAAATTTCTAGTCAAAACAAAGTCTAAACTAAGTTAATATTGAAAATAAACGGATGTGACTACTACCCCACCGTACGATTTATCGCTACGTAAGAATGTGTCAAAAAAATTTTGTGATTTTTTTTTGTGTTATTCTTTTTCTTGTAATATATATTTATTGGTGATAAATGTTACTATTACTACCGTAATTAATTATTTGATATAGATTAATAATACAAAAATAATGAGTATGCAAATATAATTTCTCCATGTTAAAGTTGCCAGTGGACGTAAATAGTAAGAGGAATTTAAAAAATGTCGTTTATATCAGCTGCATTAAGTGATTAAAATGAAAGTATTAGGTATCCAGATCATTTTCCAGACATTGTCTGCAAATAAATGTACAGTCACAATCACTGAATAGTTTACACCTTTATTTTTATATTGTAATACTGTAAAATCGCAATGTCGTACGGATTTACTAAATGTCAAATTGCGTGACAAAAATTTTAGTGTGTATTGAAAAATAAAATAAGAAGTTATTAAAGGCGTCCAAAATGCCGTTTGTATCACGAGCAAAACCAATAGTAATTGCCAAACTCAATAATTTTAATTCAATTTTATTTAAAAAAAAATGCCTTTCTATACTATCCGTTTTGTTAAATTTTGTAAAATAGATTTATTTTATTTTGATTTTTTAATTTTAATCAACCTATTCTGGGTCCGCCACTGGTAACGTCACTTTGACGTAAAAGGTGCGTTTAAACGAGGTAAAAATACAAAAAATTGGCCACTGGATATTAAAGGGTGTAAACTATTCAGTGACTGTGACTGTACATTCGTAAAAATATACTAATCTGTAATTTCATACACTATGATTGAAAAGTCAGAGTAATATGTACACGTTTGGCGAACTCATAGACAGAAGTTAACCATATTGACAAATGATGACTTACAAATTTTATTGGCGTATTTTAATTAAATAAATACTTACCCAACCAAAAATACAATATAATTTCAAAATAGCTCTTAAAAGAACTGAATTTATTCAAGTAAATACGA
This sequence comes from Diabrotica virgifera virgifera, assembly GCF_917563875.1. Classification (NCBI taxonomy): domain Eukaryota; kingdom Metazoa; phylum Arthropoda; class Insecta; order Coleoptera; family Chrysomelidae; genus Diabrotica; species Diabrotica virgifera. Next base: position 276,526,977 of record NC_065443.1, read on the forward strand.
CTGATTATTGAAATTTATATACTCTACACAACCTAACCCAGTTTCACTGTCAAAGTGACAGAAATCGAATCAGTCAGATTATAGTTGACCAGCACGATTACTCGAATAGTAGTTTATACAATCATTATCTCTACTCATGTTGAATGTTTTTCTAAGAATGACATTACAGAAATAGTCAAGTGCGAGTTTAAATTTTCTACTAAATTAATATGTAATTATGTAATTAATAGAGCTTTGGACAATAAACAGTATTGCACAGCAGCCTTTCTGGACATCAGCCAAGCATTTGATAAGGTATGGCACCCAGGATTACTTTATAAAATCAAAAAATCCCTACCCAACAAATACTTATAACAAATACCCAACTATTAAAATCATATGTAAATCACAGGGAATTTGAAACTAAAGTGGAGGATGAACTATCAAACCGTAACAAAATTCAATCAGGAGTCCCACAAGGTAGTATACTAGGTCCACTTCTTTATGTACTGTACACATTCGATTTACCAACCTCTCCACAAACCACCATTGGAACTTTCGCTGATGACACAGCAATATTTGCAACTGAAGAGGATCCAAGAGCTGCAGTATTAAAACTTCAAGAACACCTAGACCAAATTGGACAGCGGTTAACGAAATGTAAGATAAAAGCTAATGAAACTAAGTCAACACATATAACTTTCACACTCAGGAAAGACCAATGCCCAAATATTAGCCTTAGTAAAGTCAACATACCACAACAGAATATCGTCAAATACCTGGGGCTTCATCTTGAGTCTAAATTAAACTGGAAACAACACATTTTAAAGAAGAGAAACAAATTGAGTTGAGAGTGAAAGAAATTAATTGGCTTATAGGTAGAAAATCTCGACTCTCAATTGAGAACAAACTGCTGATTTATAAAACAGTCATCAAACCTATATGGACGTACGGTATAGAACTATGGAGTTGTGCCAGCAAATCAAACACAAAAATTATCCAAAGAACTCAATCAAAAATTCTACGCACCATCGCAAATGCCCCGTGGTACACTTCCAATCAAACCCTTCATACAGACCTAAATATCCCGTTAGTCAGCACAGTAATTCAAGAAAGAGCCAACAGACACCACGAGAAATTGGAAGGCCACCCCAACCAAATAATATTAAAATTACTGCAGCCACTAAACAACAGAAGATTGCGAAGATTATGGCCCATAGATCTTCGCTGAAACTGAGGTGAAACCGCTGGGTGATGTACCTCATAACGCCATTTTAGTGTACAATACTACATTGATATAAGTTATTGTACTTGTTATCAAATTAACTCATAGAATATGTAATTCTGATTGTTAATAAATGGTTACAAAAAAAAAATAAATTAATATAACTACGTTGAACAATTGTATCGCCGTCTCACTCTGTCAATTATAAATATTATGTAACTGCGTATGTCTTGGATAATGTTTTTGCTTTGTAGACAACACTTAATAATCTATCTCTCTCGTTTGTTATTTATAGAAAAAGGCAGTAAATCCAAAATATGTGCTTGATATGATCGTTCATGGGTATTCTTTCATTTTTCCGACTGTATATAGTATTTATGGATTACAGTCGAAGGTCGACATGATCAGCCAAAAAAGAAGATTTGTTGAATGATTTTTTTAGTGAAATTATTGCGTGTGTCTTTTGAGTTAACTCGTTCTGTTTTAAAAGCAGAGTATAGGTATCACATAGTTTAAATCTCATAAAATTTCATAGTCTAACATACATAATTTAAAGTTTTAAATCTTTTTCGAAGAATACTTTTTAAACCACACATGCCAGTCTTCCAACGGCGTTGTTCCCCTTAAAACTAAGTTCCCGAATTTTCCGTGGGTTCATCACTTCATTCCATCAATCATCCCCCTAAATAATAGCTGCTCCGGAGAAGCTTGATTCACAAATTTCTGTTTTATAGCATTCAATTATCAAACGCCAATATTTACAGTCACATTGCGACGTTAACTTTGATCATTAATTCATAAATATGGAGTTGTTTTAGGTACCAAGAAGTTAATTATAAACTGAAAAGTTTCCTAAGATGGCTTACTTATTTGAACTATGACAATGATGAATGCTTTTCCGAATTTATTCAAGACCGGTAAGTGAGCACACGACGAGCTAAAGAACGGAAAGTTTTCTGAAATGAAATAGCTGAGAAGAATGCACTTTGAACTTTTGTTGAGTTAATATTATGTATCGTGACTTTAGAAAGTCTACTCGTAGTTTGAACAATGCAGTTTTAGTTTTAAATTGCTTTAATATTAACAAGAAAACAATGTTGATTGCTGGTTCAAACTTTATGCCCTTTAAATGACATCCCGAGTGATTATTCTATTAAAACAGTTGAATCTGCTCTTGGATTATAAATAAATAAAAAACGCTGGACGGAAGCGCCGCCCGAGATCTTGATCGTACCGATCTATTATCGTTATAGTACTAGATACTGGCATTCTATAAAAATAGAAAAGTTACTCGTTATTTTAATATTTTAGAAACACCTTGTATACCTGAAAATATTTTATGGTTCTAAGCATCATTAATTCCTGCATTTGAGAAAATGTTCGATGCCATATTTCGGGGACACACTATAGATGTAAAGATTATTGCATAAATCAATAGAATATTATAGTCATACTTTCATTTCAAATTAGTTCATTGTTCTGAGAAATTAATAGTTTACAATATTTGCATTTCATTCTATTTCTATTACGCCAGTCAATGCGCGAGATTAAGAACAAGATATTGCCTCCGAATTCTATCCTACTGCATGGATTTTAATGAAATTTTGGGAGTAGCCCAATCTCCTGATTCAAAGTCTATCCTATATACTATCGCGCTTTTATCATGGGGGCGGTTTCCACCTCTTCTCGGGGGTAGAAAATTTTTATTTTCGAATTACATGGAGAAGAGGGAAGATTTTTAAGAAAATTTAAAAATGCATTCTATGAGTTATAAGCTTTCACTGGACACTGGACATCTCGTTTGTCATTATATCTAGTTTAGTCACGGTGGAGTTATATTTACAAAGTTCCTGTGATAGACGGACATGGATATTTCAACGTTTTGATTTTTGTTTTTTTTTTTCAAAATGGGTGAAAACATCTAACAAACAGCATATTATTAGAGATTTAACAAAAAATCCATTAAAAATTAATACCGGCTTCTTAAGTGCTTTTTCAAAAAATTGACAACTGACATGTGTCACGTATAGGAAATTAGTCATCATCACGTGTGTCATTTAAAATACTTTTCCTTTTCCATTCATTCATTTTTCGTAAGTGTGTACAAAACATATATTTTCAATTTTTCAGTTAATATTTTCACATTTTATTTATTTCAACTAGTTGGAATATAAACACAGATAATTTTATGCATCTTTTAACACTATGTCGTTTGTGTTTTATATAAAATAAAATCTTTTCTTATGATATTCGCGTAAACTTATTGTAGAAGACCCAGTAATCAATTTCGGAAAGTGTAAGCTTTATTTTCCAGTAAAGTAGTTCCATTTGGCAAAGGTGCCGACTCAGATTCCCCAGTATTTCAATAAATGGTTCCTCAAAGTGTCCATGAATAACCATATTTCAGAGTAGGGGTTGCGAAAAGTGAAAGATATTTCAAAGATTTCTCAACATTTCCATACATTTATATACGTCTTGGGCCACCGACGAAGTGTGAAATTATATGTGTACTAAATCATCAGGTATTACGCCCTTTCGCAGGTCCTCTTTGGGCTCCTACTTTATTCTTATTTTGTAGTATACTCAACGTTCGCATTGATCGTTGAGTTTGAGACATTCATGCAATGTTAAATGGCGCTTCGCAGAAGGACCCTTTAACCGGTTTACATATAAATAATGGGATTATTTCTTGTTTGATCGCGGTATCTATTAATTACGGATAAATCTCAGTATGCTGCAGTTATTTGTGTTTCTATCTTATTATTAATAAAATTTTGTTATAAAATCTTATTCAAATTATTATTAGTCCATTCTTTCACGGGTTTTGCTCTAAATTTTAAAGAACCGCTTGGATTGACATGAAATTTGGCATACGCATAGCTTACATGTCAAAGAAAAAAGTGATATTGTGCCGATGTGTGCCTTTACCCTGGGGGTGACTTTCACCCCCTGTTGGGGGTGAAAAAATATAAGTCCAAAATAAGTCCGGAAATAGATAAACTGACTAATTTTAAGTAACTTTTGTTCTATAGAGCTTTTTCGCCAAGTTAACACTTGTCGAGTTATTTGCGAGTGAATATGTTCATTTTTCAACAAAATAACTACATTTTTAGACGGTTTTCGAAAAATACGATCGCCTTTGTTTTGGCAAAAAAAATCGGGAAGACCACCCCCTAATTAGCAACTTAAATGAAATTAATCGTTACCGCTCCACAAATTATTTTACTTATGTTGTGTTTATATGATCTGTAAGTTTCATCGATTCAAAGTGCTGATTTTGGAAAAAATTTGGTTTTAAAGTAAAATTTTTAAAAATTTTAATTTTGAAAAATATGTTTTTTTTCAAAATAACTTAAAAATTGTTAGAGATACCAAAAATCTCGAAGAACAAAAAAAGTCAGCATTGCTTTTCTGAATATCATGTATTTTTTTGTTTTTCTGTCAGAGAAAAAATGATTGAGATTTGGTGTTTCCAAATTTGCATATATTCGTGATGAGTGACCCGTTCAACCCCTTTTAACTACAGCCCTTTTAAAAATAAGGACTTTGAACCGATGAAACTTACAGATCATGTAAACAATATATACACGGGTCAAGACACTTGTGAAGTCGTAACGATTAAGTTCATTTAAGATACTAATTAGGGGGTGATTTTCCCGATTTTTTACCAAAAAAAAAAAGGACTAACTTTATTTTGAGCGTAACTTGTTTACTTTTGATGCTAGAAATTTTTTTTAAAAAACAAAAATAAAGCTTTTTTTAAACACTTTAAATAAGTTGTAATGAGTTTTCCCCAAAATGTGCTTCATTTTTGGTTATTTCACGTTAAAATATTCCATTTGGAATTTGACGAATATGAACCTATATTTAATTAGCTATAACTCTGCTCCTACTAGGTATAGAAACGTGATATATACACCATTTTTTTAAATTTTTTACAGGCTATATTTTTGCTACGAATGTTTTTTCAACAAAATACGTACTATTTGAGATATTTGCAAAAAACCGTCTAAAAGTGTGGTTATTTTGTTGAAAAAATGAACATATTCACTGGCAAATAACTCTAAAAATATTGAGTTAGTGAAAAAACTCTATAGAACAAGAGTTACTTAAAATTAGTCAGTTTATCAATTTCCGGACTTACTTTGGACGAATACTTTTTTACCCCCAAGAGGGGATGAAAAGCACCCCCGGGGCAAAAGCACATATCGGCACAATATCAGCTTTTTTTCTTTGACTTGTTAGCTATGTGTATGCTAAATTTCATGTTAATCCAAGCGGTTCTTTAAAATTTAGAGGTTTTGCAATATTTTACCGTTAAATAACGGACTATATAGGCAGATACTTATAAAAAAAATAAAATAGGACACAATGGGATCAACACTGACGAATTTAATGTACTTACTGGAGGCAGATAGAGATGCGTGTTGTCTCCCTTTCTTTTAACATGGCTGTTGACTATGGTCCCTGTCAAAATAGATTTCGAGATAAGAAGGATACAATGGACGGTAACCATACGCTTAAGCGATCTAGAAAACGCCGGCGATTTTTGCCTATTTTGACAAAAGTTCCAAAATGTAGCTGACCAATTGGAAACGCTTCCTGCTAAAGCCAATAAAATAGGTTTGAAATCAATATTGGTGAAACCAAGTCCATGAGAATAAATGAAAGAAAGAACATACTATTTACTATAAATAACATGCAGATTGAAAGTGTGGAAAATATTATGAAATTTGGAAACGTCATAATAGAAAGTGGAGGTACAGAATACGATATTCGTGTGACGATAGGAAAAGGTCAACAAGCATCCAACATAATCAATTAATCAACCCTGTTTGGAGGTCTGGTCAGTATACTGCAGGCAAAGATCCAAATATCCTTGTCAAATGACATCTCTGTTTTACTCTACGGATGTTACGCGAAAGTAACAAAAATACTTGTAGACAAACTACAGGACATTGTTATTAAATGCCTACAAAGAATTGTCCGTATTTCTGGCCTAACACCATCAAAAATGAAGATCTGCTACAACTGTCCCAACAAAATGGGGTAAAAATGAAATAAATTCCAGAAAGTGGTGATGGATCAGTAACACACTCCCAAAAAATAGCTCCAGTATTGCAAAGACTGCCTAGAGGGCAATCCCAAGGAAAAACAAAATGAGTTCGCCCAGTACAAACTTGAAGAAAATCCATCATGGACGAGATAATAGGTCAAGGAAAGTCTTGGAGTGAGGTGAAGACCTTAGAGCAAAATAGAATTTGATCTAGCGTTTTCACTAATGCTCTATGCTCCATTTAGGAGTTCAAGAATCTTATATAAACCATCAGCTATTACGCTCTTTGCAGGTCCTCTTTGGGCTCCTACTTTATTCTTATTTTGTAGTATGCTCAACGTTCGCATTGATCGTTGAGTTTGCGACATTCATGCAATGTTAAGTGGCGCTTCGCAGAAGGACCCTTTAACCGGTTTACATATAAATTTGGGATTATTTCTTGTTTGATCCCGAAATCTATTAATTACGGATAGTCCTGTCGCCAGGGGGGGGGGTACAACGGCCTCCTTAATTCAGATGGACTTACCCAAGTTTTTTTATATATTTTGACCCACAGAATACGAATTTTTTGGGTAACAGTTGATCCGGATGTCGATAAGATTGTTATAGACAAAGAACTTGAGGAATTACATAACAGCGATGTCTCGCAAAACAAAACATCTTTTTGTATTTTTTGGGTCATTTTAAGCAAAAAATACTCCTACAAGTTTTTTCGTAGAATGCATAGTTTTCGAGATAACCGCGGTTGAACTTTCAAAAAATCGAAAAATTTTAATTTTTGAACCCGAATAACTTTTGATTAAAAAATAAAATAGCAATTCTGCTTACCGCATTTGAAAGTTTAAGTCAAATTATATCGGTTCTGATTATTTTCATTGCTAGAAATTTATTATTTTATTGTTAAACAAAGCTACAAACACCTAGTATGTGAGTGATGTTTTCAATGATTTCTCATTTATAATCGAACGAGTAGGTAGAGTAGCTACGAGTGCAAGCGAGGCAATTTCTACGTAGCATGCGTTAAAACGCATGTATTAGGCACGGGAAACACTATGTGTTTATAGATTAGTTTAACAATAAAAAAATTAATTTTTAGCAATGACAATAATCAAAACCGATATAATTTGACTTAAACTTTCAAATGCGGTAAGCAGAATTGCTACTTTATTTTTTAATCAAAAGTTATTCGGATTCAAAAATTGCAATTTTTCGATTTTTTGAAAGTTCAACCGCGGTTATCTCGAAAACTATGCATTCTACGAAAAAACTTGTAAGAATATTTTTTGCTTAAAATGACCCAAAAAATACAAAAAGATGTTTTGTTTTGCGAGAAATCGCTGTTATGTAATTCCTCAAGTTCTTTGTCTATAACAATCTTATCGACATCCGGATCAACTGTTACCCAAAAAATTCGTATTCTACGGGTCAAAATATATAAAAAAAACTTGGGTAAGTCCATCTGAATTAAGGAGGCCGTTGTACCCCCCCTGGCGACAGGACTAGGATAAACCTCAGTATGCGGCATTTATTTGTGTTTCTATCTTATTATAAATAAATAAATAAAAGTTTTATTATAAAATCTTATTCAAATTATTATAGGTAGATACTTATAAAAAATATAAAATAGGACACAATGGGATCAACAGTGACTAATTTAATATACTTACTGGAGTCAGATAGAGATGCGTCTTGTCTCCCTTTCTTTTAACATAGCTGTAGACTATGATCTCTCTCAAAATAGTTTCCGACACGAGAGGGATACAATGGACGATAACCATGCGCTTAAGCGATCTAGAATACGCCGACGATATCTGCCTATTGGGACAAAGGTTCCAAAATGTAGCTGACCAATTGGAAAAGCATTTCACTGAAGCCAATAAAATAGGTTTGAAATCAATATTGGTGAAGCCAAGTCCAAGAGAATAAATGAAAGAAACAACATACTACTTATTTACTATAATAACATGCAGATTAAAAATGTGGAAAATTGTATGTATTTTGGAAAGGCGGAAATGAAAAAGAAAGTGGAGGTACAGAATACGATATTCGTATGACGATACTGAAATTAGACTTTAGAGTTAGGCTGGCCAGGTGTTATATTTTCTCGACTCTGCTTTACGGGATAGAAGCTTGGACACTTAACTCATCGACTACTAAAAAGTTGGAAGCATTTGAACTGTGGGTGTATAGAAGAATCCTGAAGATATCATGGACCGAGCATTATAACAAACAACGAAGTCATGAGATGAGTCAACAAAAGACTGGAAATATTGGAAACCATCAAGACACGAAAGCTGCAGTACCTGGGGCATGTTATGCGTAATGAGAGATACAACATACTTCAGTTGATTATACAGGGGAAAATCCAGGGCTAGAGAAGTGTAGGAAGGAGACGAATCTCGTAGTTGCGTAACTTGAGGGAATGGTACGGATGAACATCAACCGAACTATTCAGAGCAGCAGCATCTAAGATCAGAATAGCCATGATGATTGCCAACCTCCGTCGCGGAGATGGCACGTGAAGAAGAAGATGACGATACGAAAAACTCAACAAGCATTCAGCCTAATCAACCCTGTTCGGAGGTCTGATCAGTAAACTGTAGACAAAGATCCAAATATTCTTGTCAGATGACATCTCTGTTTTACTCTATGGATGTGACACCTAAAAGATGACAAAAATCCTTGCAGGCAAACTTCAGGACATTGTTAATAAATACCTACAAAGAAGTGTCCGTATTTCTCGCCTAACATCATGAAAAATGAAGATCTGCTACAACTGTTCAAACAAAAGAGGGTAAAAAATGAAATAAAGTCCAGAAAGTATGGTTGGATCAGTAACACACTCCCAAAAAATAGCTTCAGTATTGCAAAGACTGTCTAGAGTGCAATCCCAAGGAAAAATAAACAGAGGTCGCCCAGTATAAACTTGAAGAAGATCCATCATGGACGAGATAAAAGGTCAAGGAAAGTCTTGGAATGAGGTGAAGGCCTTAGAGCAAAATAGAACTTAATGGAGCGTTTTCACTAATGCTCTGTGCTCCATTTAGGAGTTCAAGAACCTTATACAAACCATCAGGTATTACGCCCTTTCGCAGCTCCTCTTTGGGCTCCTACTTTATTCTTATTTTGTAGTATGCTCATTGTTCGCATTGATCGTTGAGCTTGACAAATTAATGCAATATTAAGTGGTGCTTCGCAGAAGGATCCTACAATCCTACTTGCACATGAAATTTATCAGCCTTCTCGCACACCTGTCCTAACACTAGTCGTTACTCCCTCATTACATATCTCTCACAATCTTTACATATTTACCTGGGACTCTTTTCTTATAGAGTGCCCACCACGGAGTCTCTCGAGAAACTCTATCTTATTTTCATTTTCAAAATCATCCGTCTATCAATTACTCTCTCCCATATTCTCATGGTGTGACTAAGTAGATTTATTGCCCTGTAGTTTGTACATTGTTGTATATCTCTACAAGAATAAAAAACCCTTAACGCCGTAAAAATGAGTGGCGCATACAATATTCCAGCTACAAAAGGTCTGATATGAATATTACGTGGCGCGAAAACGTATTTTCATTTTGATGCAAAACAAAATTCTAGTTTTATTTTAAAAGATTTTTCCATAATGTTTGCTAAATTTGAAGTAAACGCACCACAAAAGAGTTTCTTCAAAATTCAAACTGTATCAAAGTTACTTTTTTGTGGCGCCTTTTTCTTTTGACCGAAAAAATCTTTTAAAATAAAAATAGAGTATTGTCTTGCATCAAAATTAAAATACATTTTCGCGCCACGTAATATTCATATCAGACCTTTTGTAGCTGGAACATTGTATGCGCCACTCATTTTTATGGCGTTTAGCGGTTTTTTATTCTTGTATCAGGAGTTTTTCAAAGTTATTTATAAATTAAATGTACGAAGTTAAATGCAATGTTTCTCGATTACACGTTAAGCTTTATAAATAGTCGCCTTTGTGGCATTATCTCCCAAATGATCTAGTGTCCATAGAATGTACACTAGATTTTTTTCTATTCGAAATAGATTGAAAAAAATATTGGGATGGTCGGTAAATGAACTCGAATTGCCCGTTGCCAGATCAAATTTAGCGTCGTAACCACTACAACTACATAAACCATTTAGGGAGTAATCGTTAATTGGATTATACTTTTGTAGCTTAATAACTTAAACGGCTTAACCGATTTTGATCACTAGAAATGAGTTTGAAACGTATTGACAAGTAGTATCTGATGAATCTAAGGTCAAGTATGATAACTGAAGATGTTATAGGAATTATTGAGCTTGAAAAACCGTTTTTCCCATAAGAAATAGATTTGATCATACTTATGAAGCCTATAACTTAAAAATTCGAATTTTCCCGGATATGAGGTATACACCGTTAGATTTGCCTCGAGTCCTTCTACAAACGCTCAGTTATTGGCGCAATTCGTAGTTTGAAATTTTGAATAATTGTCGACAAACCAAAATTTTCAAAGTTAGTTTTTCAGTTTTTCGGCTATACTAAGCCGTGTGTATGTCTGATCCTGGTGGTTTAGACACCATTTGAAAGTTTGACTCAATACTATTGATTTGGTTTATTTGCTGTTCTCCTGTCTTTCGTGAACCGAAGATATATACCCCCAAAAAATATGCCGTTTTTTACCTACCAAGTCCTATAGCTGGCTTATGGGTCATCAAAAGTCACAAACTACATCGGTTCTGAATCGGCCCTGACCCCCTCTTCAAACACAGAAAAAAAATCCAGATAGGTTTAACTTTTCCACATACATACATACATATCGACAAACATTTTCCCTTTTTTAAATAAAAATTGAGTCATCTGAGCTCGGTAACTTTTGATTGGTATAACCGATTTTCAAAATTAGACATGCGTTAAAAAGTTAATGATCAGTTCTATCAGAAGCCGCAAAGGTCGGAGTTAACTTTTCGAAATTTTTGGGAGTTTTTGGGACGAGAACGAAAAACATACCCTAAATAGGAAGGGTCGTAAAATCCACATCCGTAGACCAAAATGGATAGTTGACATATGAATGGGTGGGTCTTTTCCTGAACATTAAGACGGGAGTTGGCCCAATTTTCAATTCAGTCAGATTTAGAAAATCGAAAATTTCGTGTATATATAGTGTGGCGTGTAGGGGAGTGTGGATGTGGGCCACTGGCGAGAAACGCCGTTCTCTGGTAATGTTTTTTTAAACAGGTACTAATATTACTGCTTCTCCATTCGTCTGAAATTTGTCCAACTTCCATTATTCTCTTACCTGCATTGTTCATAGTTCTAATACCTGCTAGCCAACTTGTTCCTGTCTCTCCCAATGCTCTCCATACTTCCCCCGGAATATCATCTGATCCGACTGCTTTTCCTTTCTTTATTTTTTGAAGCCTTGGAGCCATTTCCTCGTTTGTTATTTTGGTGACCATTGCTGTTACTGTCCCCGTTAACTCCACAGGCTGTCTGCCAAATTCTTCATTTAATAAACTGTCAAAGAACTTTTTCCATCTCTTTGTGATATTCTTTTCGTGAATTAGTATTTTATTATTTTCATCTCGGATACATCTAATCTGATTAAAATCTTTTGCTTTCTTTGCTCTCTGTTTGGCTATTTTATATATCTTTGTTTCGTATACAGTATATTTCTATATTAAACTTTTTATTTTTGACCCACGCAGTTGTTATCCGAATTATAACAAACGCTGGAAAGCTCCTGCGAATACTCGTGAGTTCCTTATAAAGACTTTATTCAAGGCATTAAAATTGTTAAATTAAAGTTACACTGCCACAAAGGAAGAATGTGTACCCAAGAGATATAATTTGGGAACAACGTTTGGGGCAACGGCAAGAGTCTGCGGCGAATATCTTATATCTGACAGTTATATCTGAGAAATAACGCCCAGAAAAAAAATGTTTTAGTGAATAAAGGAATTCTGTTACTTAGAGAAATGTATGGGCTGCTTGAGAAATGTAAAGTATGCCGCTTGGATGGCTCGAATATGTATTTAAGAGGCGGGAGATGAAGGATAAGGTGAAAGTAGGGTTAATGTCAGTCAAAATGAAAGTGAAAAGTTTTAGCTTGATAAGACATGAGCAATTAGACTCGGCTTCACTTAACTGTACTGAAATTTTAATATTTTATCTAATAAAAAGGTTAAAAGAACACGTTAAAATATGTTTATGAATGAAGTGTGTTAAAAAAATTGAAATTGTTTAAAAAATAATTAGTGGTGTTTAATAGTTATTTAACCAACAAGTGTATTAAAAAGGGGGATTAACAATTGAGATATTTTAACACGTGAGCGGGGCGAGCGCGTTAATGTTCGAGATTGTTAATCGCCATTTTAATTCACGAGTTCGTTACAAAACTTTTCCGTCGACCGTACTTTTCAGAAATGAAGATATATCCATCTTTTGATTTTTCAAATACACAGAATTTTAAACAATAAAGTAAATAATGACATACAATGACAGATAGTACTAACAGCGGCTACTTGATTTTAATTTTTTTAGTGGGAATATAAATAGGTATATGTTTGGTTGCCTACACCACAGGTCACTGCCAACCACAGAGCGTTTAATTAATTTATGCAAGAAATGTATGTGGTGTTGCCTATAATGAAATCGTTCATTACTTGAAAACCATTCATTAATAGGGGTCATTAATCAATGATTTTGAGGGTGTTCAAATTGATCATAAATGGACGGTCGACGGAAATAGTATATTATTCAACAAGCATGTAATGATGGCTGTTACTAACGATGATGAAGCTTGCGACACGAGCCGAAGGTGAGTGTCGTAATTGGTGAAGGTGAATGTCGTAGCCTTAGATGCGAGTAGTATAATATACTTTTTATACGACCTTTTTTATTTTAATTATTAGCAAAATATAATTATCAACTACTGACATAATATTTAAAAATCGAAAAATTTTATTTCTCATAAGAAAACATATTTTATATAACTATGGCAACACTATTAGAATTACCTTTTTGAGCTTATGAAACAGTTGTCATTAGTGCCATTTCCTGTTGTTTCATGGTACATATACAGGGTGTCCCGAAAAGATTGGTCATAAATTATACCACACATTCTGTGGTCAAAAATAGTTCGATTGAACCTAACTTACCTTAGTACAAATGTTCTCATAAAAAAAGTTACAGCCCTTTGAAGTTACAAAATGAAAATTGATATTTTTCAATATATCGAAATCTATTAGAGATTTTTTATTGAAAATGAACATGTATCATTCTTATGGCAGGAACATCTTAAAACAAAATTATAGTGAAATTTGTCCACCCCATAAAAAATTTATGGGGATTTTGTTCCCTTAAACCCTCCCAAACTTTTGTGTACGTTCCAATTAGTTCATTATTGTGGTATCCCCATAAAAAATGTATGGGGATTTTGTTCCCTTAAACCCTCCCAAACTTTTGTGTACGTTCCAATTAGTTCATTATTGTGGTACCATTAGTTAAACACAACGTTTTTAAAACTTTTTTCCTCTATATTATTTTTTCAATAAGCCAGTTTTTATCGAGATGCGGCTTCTTTTTCAATATATTTACGTAAAAATTTTATGGGGGTTGTGTTGTAGCGTTCCGCTACGTTTACGAGTAGCCACTCCCGACAACCGTAATAATTAACATCGAATAACAAAAAGTTACCTTACGATCGAGGTAGGAAAATGAAAACAGAATTAGTGCTAGCTAACCAACGACTTAAGAAGGTCAAATACAGACAAATATGTGTTGGAGAAAAAACGGCAGATGTCATACATAAAAGAATAGGAGATATTCAATAAATCTATTTTGGAATTGCAATTACAAAGCAAGCTAAATATATCTGTAAAGATATAATATACCTAAAATGAACGTCTGGTAAGTGATTTTATTTTAAAAATTTCTTTTGGAAATTTAGGAAACACATATATCAAAATGAATAATTTTATACCTTAAAAAGTCAAATCTAGCAAAGCTACTTTTAGAAATATATTACTTAAGTAATAATGTAATTTCATTTTGGATAAATGACCTTCCCATTTATGTGGAAGAATATGTTCGGTTATCTTTTGTAACCGGTCTGTCTCACCTTGTATCCAGGAAAAAATTTCTAGATACCTAATGAGAACCTCTCTTTTTAGCCGTACCTAGAGAATTATAAAATAGAACCAAGCTTTTAATATCCCACAAAGACAACTTATATGGAAAATGCACTAAGAATAACATTCCTATTAATTATCTGGAACGTAAATCTTCCCTAAGATGTGTATACTCATAGAGCCGCTTACCGTCTGATAAACCGGCACGTCCATAAGCCAACACTTGGAATTAGAGCTGAAGGAATTTCATCTAGATTGGAACAAAGATAAGTGTACTTAATTAATGTTCTCATTTATAGACCGAATTGTGTTCCGCAATATATTATATATTTATTCTACATTTGTTGTTAAGCATTAGATTATTTTTTAACTTCCCTTATCATATCTTTTACTATCGGTTGTGTCTACACAACAAATAATATTTTGTTAATTTTTCATCTAAATCTCAATGCATGTAAGGGAACATAAGTACTTATAGACCTAGAGCATTGGTCTCTATAGGGTTCATTACATAATAACTTAGGTATTGTGGTAGATAATATACAAGTATATTAATACGGTCTTATGAAGAATATCATCTGGTTCTGTTGACTAGCACTCACTATTGTTTTTCTGTCTTTTTATTGTTTGTATCTGAAAGAAACGTAAACTCATAGAAACCGTTAAATCGTCGGAAACTTTGACGTTATCTGCTTATATCTTGGCAACCAAAATTTTAACATTACTCATATTCATTATTTATATTATTAATTAAATTTTACTATTATATATTCATCTTGCAAGCCAATGTTTTACATTATTATACATTATTTATATTTTTAGCTAGAAATTTTACATTATATATATATACATTAGTTACCAAAATCTTACTTTACATATATCTAGATATTTTTTTTACACAATAAAAATAAGGTATACCTATTGGGTTTGTATCATTTCACCTGCACCTGATATCTCTCAACTATATGTGTTCATATAATATTTTATTTCAGGATTAAGTTATTTGGATTGTTTATATCTTTCTCCTTATTTCTCTCTCTCTTTCTCTCTCTCTCTTTCCCCCCCTCTCTCTCTCTATATCTCTCTCTCTCTATATATATATATCTCTCTCTATATCTCTCTCTCTATATATCTCTCTCTCTATATCTCTCTCTCTCTCTTTTCTAGTCTCCCACACTGTTCTATCAACGAAGTAAAGGCTCTAAAAGGCATTTACTTCTGGCGCCCATCTTTGGTTTATTGATCATAGGTCAGTTCTTTTCTTTTAAGTATTTCATTACTTTTTAATTTTTCTGGTTTCTTCCTTTATCACTATCTCTTTCTCCCCTAAACAACAGCACGAAAATAAGCCGATCTCCACTTCCTGAGCTTTTACGTCTCATCCTCATCCTCATAATTAATTTGTTATCTTCATTCTAATTTTAACTTGTTAAGCCGTTTCTCACTACTCCTTTCTCTTCATCAATCAAATTTTAGTACCAAAAAAAAAATATAACCCTACTATAAGGGTTACAAAGTGGCGAGCCCAACGTGGGGCTGTTGTTTCATTTAGGTGGTGATTTAGTGTTAGTTACACTACATTCTCTTATTCAATTTGGTTATTGCGAATTATCACTTACAGTTTGTTTGTTGTTTTCGAATAAAAAAAAAAGAAAAAGTTGATAGTAGCAGTGTATCATTTTGTTTTTTTTTGAGAGAGTATACAGGTGTAAGGGAAATTATTTTAGAATTGAGGATATAGCATTAATTGTTGGGTGGTATACGAACATAAGTTAAAAGGTAATATATAAATGTTTATTGAAGGTGACGTTAATATTTAATAAACTGAATTTTTACATTTTTATACGTTACATATTTTTTGGTATCTTATAATTATTATGATATCCTGTACTGGCAATTGTGTCCACACAATTATATATTTTGCGCTATAGATATATGTTTATTAGGTTCTGATTTTCATCTCAATTTTAGATTACTGTATTCGATTAAATTTGCGGGTTTTGTGCCAGTTGTAAAATTTTTTTATTGAGTTTATCTATCTAAACTTCATTGGGGTGTTTTGTCTTGATACTGAAAGTTTCTTTTTTAAAATGTCCACTTTTAAAGTTGATCATTTACTGGTAAAAGAGTTAGATTACGAGCTTAAAATCCGAAGTATTGATGTTACTGAATATCCTACCGTCGAGGCTAAACGCAAAATATTGCGTGGAGCTCTGCGACAGGAGAAGGAAAATAGGAGTTTTCGGCAAATTTCTTCCTCCTGTATTCCCTTTGACAAACATAAGGAGGAGATTGAGGACACACTGAAAGACCTTACCCAGAAAATCGGGATATTCAGGGGTACAATACTGGATCCTACCTTTGCTAGATTGTCGTCTAGAGTAGCTCATTTATCTGAACGAGTAAGTCGCTTAGAGTGTGATACCGATGAACAGGAATTATACCAGAAAACCGTCGCAGTCAAAATCTTGGATATTGAAGGTGACCTCGATGCTCGGGGAAACCCAGCTGCTACCTCCACTCCAAATGCACCCATACACAATGCGTCACCCTTCCCATTTTCTAAATCTGCCCAAGTTCATAAATGGGGTATTTCTTTTTCTGGTACAGGTGATCGTGATACTGTTGTCGCTTTCTTAGAGAAAGTTGAATGTTTGCGAATCTCTAGATGTATTCCAGAGGATGACTTATTTGCAGCCTCCGCTGAGTTGTTTACCGGTCCTGCGTTCACTTGGTTTATGAATAATCGCTCTAACCTTTCTTGTTGGAAAGATCTGGTGCAAAAACTTAAAGCTGATTTCCTACCATATTCCTACCAAGATGATCTTTTGGATGACATTAAAAAGCGGAAACAACTCCAGAATGAACCCGTTACTATGTTTATCAACAACATCCTTGGGTTGTGTAGTCGTCTTGACATTCCTCTCACGGAATCCGAAAAGGTAAGAATCATCATGAAATCTTTGTTACCCTCATATCACTCTCAACTAGCTCTTGTAGAAATCCGTAGTATCGACGAACTTACGGAAAAATGTAAGCGGTTAGAAGAAACATTTTCTTGGTCTAATCAACCCTCAACTGTAGTTTCGTCTCGTCCTTTCCCGTCTTCTAGTCAGAATTCCTTTTCACGAAATCGATCATGGCAAAATAAAGTACCGAAACACAATGTATCTACCGTTACCTCCACGATCGTATGTTGGAATTGTTATACTCAGGGACATGCCTTCTCTGCATGCCCAAACCCCAGATTGCGTCCCTTTTGTTTTGGGTGTGGCCTTGAAAATACCACTAAACCCAGGTGTAGGAATTGTCAGGGAAACGGTCGTTTAGAGGATTGTACCCTGAGCCCTCCTCTGACAGTCTCTCCATCAGGGAATTTCGTAACTTCCATAAACAATACAGGACTCAACACGTCAAGCCCTCCCGTACCTTCTACCAGTCGAAAAGGGAAAGGTATTTCGTCCAAAAAGACAACAACTTCAAACAACAACCTATCTCAAGATTAAGTTATCTGAAGCAGACACCTTTTAATGTCGAATCAGATAATGATAGTGTTTCTTTCTCAGTATCTTCATTAAATCTCCCATCTCCTTGTCTCGAACAAGAACTTAACTCTGCGTTAATTCCGTTACCTTTACCTTCTTCTTCCAGAAAAATTAAGGAAGGAGATACCTGTCTACCTTTATCTCAATTTTCTGGCAACACCATAGTGATTGATAAAACAACCTTAGATTTAAATTCTCTATTAGTTAGGAAACATAACGATAATAGTCCGTATCTCCCTATCGAAGTATTAGGTCAATCTTGTTTAGCACTTCTAGACAGTGGTTCAAACATATCTTTACTAGGTTCTTTATCTCTTCGTTTAATAGACAACGATAAAGTCAAAGTTAACCCGATTTCTTCTCTTCAAGTATCGACTGCTGATGGCACTGTACAACCCATCACGGGCAAATTCGTAACAGAAGTCTCTGTAGCGAATATCCGCAGAAATGTTACTTTTTATGTTATCCCCTCAGTGCAAAATTCAGTTATCCTTGGAATGGACTTTCTTAATGTTTTTAATATCACACTTAACTGCTCTGATTTTTCTATGTCTATATCTTCATTTAATATTTCGAGCTTGAATGCCGTACAAGATTTTTCTAGTTTATCAAATGATGAACAAAATCAGTTACAAGAAACTATCTCCAAGTTTAATTCTATCTCCTCTACGGATAAGTTAGGCCGTACTACCTTGCTTTCCCATTCTATTGAAGTGAATAATCCCACACCATTTAGGCAATACCAATATCCGATACCCCAAGCGTGGCAAAAAGATTTAGACCAAGAGATTGATGAAATGCTTAAACTTAATATCATCGAACCGTCTACCTCTTCCTATAGTAGTCCATTATGGCTCACGAAAAAAAAGAATGGATCATTTAGGGTCTGTTTTGATGGACGTAAGTTAAACAGCATCACAGTAAATCGGGATGCTTACCCGATCCCTCGAATTGATATTATCTTGAGCAAACTTCAAAACTCGAAGTTCATATCGTCTATAGATCTTTCAAAAGCTTTTTTACAAATACCTCTTAGTACTGAAAGTAGGAAATATACCGCTTTTGCCGTCAATGGTAAAGGATTGTTTCAATTTGTAACAATGCCTTTTGGGTTAGTATCTGCTCCCCAAACTATGTGTCGTCTCATGGATATAGTAATAGGTCCTCAGTTAGAGCCCTACGTGTTTTATTATCTTGATGATATCTTGGTAGTCACCCCGGATTTTTCTACTCATATCGAAATTTTGAATAAATTATTTGTCCGGTTAAAAGAGGCCAATTTAACGGTTAATCTTGATAAATGTCAATTTTGTCGACCAAGTTTGAAGTTTTTAGGCTATATGGTTGATAACCAGGGTCTTAGGACAGACCCTGAAAAGGTCGCCGCTATAAGAGATTTTCCCATCCCAAAAACTACCACCCAAGTTCGCAGAATTTTAGGCATGTGTGGATATTATCGTCGGTTTGTTCCGTCTTATTCTACCTTACTATCACCCCTTACTGATCTTCTGAAGGATAGGAAAAAAGGCCAAACGATTATTTGGACTCCTGAGGCCGATGAAGCGTTTAGGCGCGTTAAAGATGCACTAACGAGCGCTCCAGTCATGATCTCACCTAATTTTAACGAACATTTTTATCTGATGACCGATTGTTCTAACACCGCTTCTGGTGGCGTGCTATTTCAGGTGAAAGATGGCTCTGAACACCCAATAGCTTATACAAGTAAGAAACTGAATAAGGCGCAGAAAAACTATTCGACTACGGAGAAAGAACTCTTAGCTATTATTCAGGGTTTAGAAGCTTTTCGTTATTATTTAGAGGGTCGTAATTTCACGATAATTACGGACCATAGTTCTTTGGTATGGCTTCACAGCATGAAAAACCCTTCTCAGAGACTTTCCCGATGGATATGTAAACTGACTGCCTATTCGTATAAGATTGTCCATCGAAAGGCAGCCGGAGTAGTGGTTGCTGATGCTCTTTCCCGTGTTTTTGATATTAATGTTTTAGATCTATCTTCATTAACTCCTGATGCGTGGTATCAAAATATGGTCGATAAGGTTACTCAAGACCCACAAAGATATCCCGATTTTAAGGTGGAGAACAATGTGCTGTACAAACACATTTTAAGTCCTGTTGAGGTATTATCGAATATGACCGAATGGAAAATAGTTGTACCTACGCCAAACAGGGAAAATATTTTGCGTATGTGTCATGACGAAGTTACTGCTGGCCATTTTGGTTTCTATAAAACTTACCACCGTATTGCTGAGTTATATTATTGGCCTGGCATGCGCAAATCCATTAAAAGGTACATCTCTAAATGCATAGTTTGTGCTACTTGTAAACCAAGTAACTTACCACAAGCTGGTCTTATGGGTTCTTTTAGAAATATTAATTTCCCTTGGCAGATGATTTCTCTCGATTTAATTGGTCCATACCCTCGTAGCTATACAGGAAATACTTATTGTCTCGTAGTAGTGGACTATTTCACCAAATTTCCTTTGGTTTGCCCTCTTCGGAAAGCCACAGTCCCAGCAATTATTAAGTATTTGGAAGAACAAGTATTTTTAGTATTTGGTGTTCCTCAAATTGTCTCCTGTGACAATGGGCCCCAATTTATCTCGAACGCTTTCAAGACTCTTATGTCCAAATATAGGGTGCAGAAGATTTTCTATAATGCTGCATATCACCCTCAAGCGAACCACTCAGAACGTGTAAATCGTAGTATTGTTACCGCTTTAAGGTCTTATACATTTGAGGACCATAGGTCGTGGGATCAATACATTCATTCTGTTGCCCAAGCCATAAGGACTTCCACTCACGAGGTCACTAAATGTTCTCCCGCGTATCTTAACTTTGGTCGAAATGTTCCTCTCTCAGGCGATTATTTTGGTTTAATTTCCGATAATGCAACTACTTTACCACAAGTTTCTGAGAATCTTCATCGACTAGAGGATCTTCAAAACCTACCCCCTATATTTGCCGATATTCGGAAGAGATTGAAATCTTCTTATTTACGTTCCCAGAAATATTATAATTTAAGGAAAAGACCGTTACGTTTTTATCCTGGAGACCGAGTCCTAAAACGAAATTTTGTGAAATCAAGTAAAAATGATGCCATAGCGGCGAAATTTTGTCAGAAGTATATTCCATGTACGGTTTTAAAAGTCATATCGCCTCTTGTCTATGAACTAAAAGACAATTCGTCCAATAAACGAATTGGTCGTTTTCATGTCAAAGATCTCCTACCTGATAAAACAGTCATGGATTCTGAGTCCTCGACCTCAGAGGATGATTAGGTATTAACTTGCGTTCTGCATTAATTTTGGAACCTTTTATCGCAGTCTGCAACTTGCTAGTTTCCTAAAAAAACTCTTATTTTTGCTATTTGGTAATTATTATTTTTACCTCTGCTCTTGATTTTACCTTGATAGTTAAGTGTTCACATATATTATGGACTCAGCATTTGCACAGGGAATGTCATAACATTTGTCTGGTGTAATAAATGCATTATACAGGGTATTCCATTATTATCACTTCTCAAAATATTAGACTGTTATAGGTAAATTGCTTTTAAATATTGTCTTTTCACTTTTATTAGTAAATTTTGTTGTATATGGGTATATAGGTGTATCTAAGCATAATACGTGGGTTCGAATTCGTTGATCAAATTCCGGACTACATCGTTAGCGGATTTCGTAATCCATGCTATATTTTGTGATGGATGTACTTTTACCTGGAGTCGCTATGTGGCGAATATGGTCGTTGACCATCTTCGGTTCTGTAGCATAGATTAAGTCTTCATCAAGTTATACAATGGATTTTTTTCTTGTACAAGGCGATAACCCAATACCTTTAATATTAATTTCGTTGATGGTTGTTATATCAATAATTTTGGAAAATACATTCATTAGCTGTTGTTTAGTGACTACTCTAATATTTGACTTTCGTTTTCTTACGCATTGGTCCACTATAGTAGTCCAGTTCGGACCTCTTCTGTCATTGATTTTAGGAACTGATCTATAAATATACGGTTTCAGATGAAATTGTTTGATTTTGGTTCTTAAATTTTAGTTTTACCTTTGAGAAATTGTAGTTAAGAACTTACTTGTGTTGATGCTTATACATGTGTTAGTATAAAAATACACTGATTATCAAACGTTTTGGTATATCGTACACTGAAATCAGCTGTAGCCTTAGGCTATAGATTTATCGGATACAGATATTAAGTTAGGTTATCTTTAGGTTACCTTTCAA
This sequence comes from Diabrotica virgifera virgifera, assembly GCF_917563875.1. Classification (NCBI taxonomy): domain Eukaryota; kingdom Metazoa; phylum Arthropoda; class Insecta; order Coleoptera; family Chrysomelidae; genus Diabrotica; species Diabrotica virgifera. The sequence continues at coordinate 276,549,153 of NC_065443.1, forward strand.
TGATTATTACCTGTGATTATATTAAGTCAATTCGGGAATGGATTATGAATTATACTGACGGAACCATATTTGGATGGATACGATAATGGCTATCCATTTGTGGAACTGTTTTGTTTGTCCATTTTTTGTTTTGCTGTGCATTCTTAACTACCTGGTTTATATCTGCATTGGATATATAATATATTTAACTTAGCGTATCGTACTTCACTTTATCTTATCTTATCTTATCTTACCTAAGAGAGTTATGTTACATCTCTATTTCCTTACCTTAAGTTATCTTTGATACCATGTTTTGAATCGGTTGGAGAATATCCTGGTTACTCTCGGTTGAATATGTCAACAATAAATTTTGTGTTCATCTTTGGATTAACTTAGGTGCTAATATCCAAATCGATAGTGAGTCCGATAGTGAGTAAGGCCAAATTTAATGGTTCTTTATGTAGTTGGGTGGATACTTTGTTTTAGTCAGGAATATTTTTTTCTAGTACCTTTAGTTCACGTTGATCACAATTTGGGGTTACGTGTAATCTAAGCCTTTAATGTGAACGATTTAATAAGTTTAATTGATGTAAGTAATGGTACAACAAGAATAACTATTAGTAAACTTTAAGATACCTAGTATACGGTTCATTCGTAAATAAAGTCTGGATGCAGATCATCAGACTAGTCCTTGTCTACGTTAAGGAAGGAAAAGTTCCTTTCTCGCGATCTCCGTAAACCATACCGGTTCCGGAATCTTGGGAACTTACCTTGATGCACTCTTGTGTTGGATCCACACAAGTGTGTCATACTTTTGTGCCCGCACTCTTCCATGCTCGGAAGCATGAGAAGTGTTGCCTTTTATTTCCCTTGTGTAAATATGTGGTATAATGTGGATGTTTACCCACTTTGAGCCAAATTCAAAATTAATGTTTTAGGTTAGATTAGATTAGTTAGTTGATGTACTAATCCTATCTTTAACTTTGTGGAGTGATTGTGACTGTAACTACAGCTACAACTGCTAGGAGCTACTACTCCTGACCCATATTAAAGTACTAACCCTGCCAAGAATAAACTTCGTTTTGGTTTTTGCCAGAATAATTTTCTGAAGGAAAATTATATCGAGTGGAGGGGGAATGTAGCGTTCCGCTACGTTTACGAGTAGCCACTCCCGACAACCGTAATAATTAACATCGAATAACAAAAAGTTACCTTACGATCGAGGTAGGAAAATGAAAACAGAATTAGTGCTAGCTAACCAACGACTTAAGAAGGTCAAATACAGACAAATATGTGTTGGAGAAAAAACGGCAGATGTCATACATAAAAGAATAGGAGATATTCAATAAATCTATTTTGGAATTGCAATTACAAAGCAAGCTAAATATATCTGTAAAGATATAATATACCTAAAATGAACGTCTGGTAAGTGATTTTATTTTAAAAATTTCTTTTGGAAATTTAGGAAACACATATATCAAAATGAATAATTTTATACCTTAAAAAGTCAAATCTAGCAAAGCTACTTTTAGAAATATATTACTTAAGTAATAATGTAATTTCATTTTGGATAAATGACCTTCCCATTTATGTGGAAGAATATGTTCGGTTATCTTTTGTAACCGGTCTGTCTCACCTTGTATCCAGGAAAAAATTTCTAGATACCTAATGAGAACCTCTCTTTTTAGCCGTACCTAGAGAATTATAAAATAGAACCAAGCTTTTAATATCCCACAAAGACAACTTATATGGAAAATGCACTAAGAATAACATTCCTATTAATTATCTGGAACGTAAATCTTCCCTAAGATGTGTATACTCATAGAGCCGCTTACCGTCTGATAAACCGGCACGTCCATAAGCCAACACTTGGAATTAGAGCTGAAGGAATTTCATCTAGATTGGAACAAAGATAAGTGTACTTAATTAATGTTCTCATTTATAGACCGAATTGTGTTCCGCAATATATTATATATTTATTCTACATTTGTTGTTAAGCATTAGATTATTTTTTAACTTCCCTTATCATATCTTTTACTATCGGTTGTGTCTACACAACAAATAATATTTTGTTAATTTTTCATCTAAATCTCAATGCATGTAAGGGAACATAAGTACTTATAGACCTAGAGCATTGGTCTCTATAGGGTTCATTACATAATAACTTAGGTATTGTGGTAGATAATATACAAGTATATTAATACGGTCTTATGAAGAATATCATCTGGTTCTGTTGACTAGCACTCACTATTGTTTTTCTGTCTTTTTATTGTTTGTATCTGAAAGAAACGTAAACTCATAGAAACCGTTAAATCGTCGGAAACTTTGACGTTATCTGCTTATATCTTGGCAACCAAAATTTTAACATTACTCATATTCATTATTTATATTATTAATTAAATTTTACTATTATATATTCATCTTGCAAGCCAATGTTTTACATTATTATACATTATTTATATTTTTAGCTAGAAATTTTACATTATATATATATACATTAGTTACCAAAATCTTACTTTACATATATCTAGATATTTTTTTTACACAATAAAAATAAGGTATACCTATTGGGTTTGTATCATTTCACCTGCACCTGATATCTCTCAACTATATGTGTTCATATAATATTTTATTTCAGGATTAAGTTATTTGGATTGTTTATATCTTTCTCCTTATTTCTCTCTCTCTTTCTCTCTCTCTCTTTCCCCCCCTCTCTCTCTCTATATCTCTCTCTCTCTATATATATATATCTCTCTCTATATCTCTCTCTCTATATATCTCTCTCTCTATATCTCTCTCTCTCTCTTTTCTAGTCTCCCACACTGTTCTATCAACGAAGTAAAGGCTCTAAAAGGCATTTACTTCTGGCGCCCATCTTTGGTTTATTGATCATAGGTCAGTTCTTTTCTTTTAAGTATTTCATTACTTTTTAATTTTTCTGGTTTCTTCCTTTATCACTATCTCTTTCTCCCCTAAACAACAGCACGAAAATAAGCCGATCTCCACTTCCTGAGCTTTTACGTCTCATCCTCATCCTCATAATTAATTTGTTATCTTCATTCTAATTTTAACTTGTTAAGCCGTTTCTCACTACTCCTTTCTCTTCATCAATCAAATTTTAGTACCAAAAAAAAAATATAACCCTACTATAAGGGTTACAGTGTTCCTTTAAACCCCCCAAATGTTTGTGTACGTTCCAATTAAACTATTATTGTGGTACCATTAGTTAAACACAGTGTTTTTAAAACTTTTGCCTCTTAGTCTTTTTTCATAAGTCACCTTTTATCGAGATGTAGCTTCTTTCTCAAAATATACCTAAAAATGTAAATTATAAATAAATTTTCAGATTATTAACATGTCTCTATTGTACTTCTTAACCATATGCAAATATGTGTTGGATTCGACAAATATTCAAAATATCTCGATAAACACTGGCTTATCGAAAAAGTACTAAGAGGCAAAAAAGTTTTAAAAACATTGTGTTCAACTAACGATGCCACAATAATAATTTAATTGGAACGTACACAAAAGTTTGGGGGGTTAAGGGAACAAAACCCCCATAAAATTTTTATGGGGCGCACAAATTACACTTTAATTTTATTTTAAGATGCTGCTGCCATAAAAATGCCACACGTCCATTTTCAATAAAAAATCTTAGAGAGTTTTCGATATATGGAAAAAAATCGATTTTCATTTTGTAACTTCAAAGAGCTGTAACTTTTTTTGTGTGCACTATATTATATATAGGTAAGTGAGATTCAATCAACCTATTTTTGACCCCAGAATCTGTGGTATAATTTATGACCAATCTTTTCGGGACACCCTGTATAATGGAGGATAATGGCGGTGGCTTTTAAAAATAAGACATATTTTATATAGCAATTACGTGAAAAAGAACATTTGCCCCCGATATGACTTTATTGTAAAATCATCAGTAAGTAAAACCGAATTAATTGATATAAATTTCATATCCGTAAACAGTCTACCCTTTTTAGAGTAACAGTTTACGGCACTAGTACTCAATGGTTATGTTTACATTTTAATAGCCTCCACTCCAATATTCAAATCCTAAAATTAGTCCAGAGAAATAAGATTTTTCTCGTGATACATCCCCCTCCAGGCCAAAACCAAATTTTTTGAGTAGTATGGACATCTATATTAATAACCTTTATCAACGTGGGATGAAGTAAACACTTCTGTTGTATGTAGGCATATACGAATTTATTAAAAAATCCTTAAAATTTATCCACGAAGGAGTGGAAGTACAAAACGTTTTCGGTCCACTCCTTCGTGGATAAATTTTAAGGATTTTTTAATAAATTCGTATATGCCTACATACAACAGAAGTGTTTACTTCATCCCACGTTGTTATATTGAAGGTATACAGCCAACTACAGGGTTTACTCCCTTTTTAAAGTTTTAATAACCTTTATGTTTCCTGCAGCCGATTTTGATGATATACATACATAGTTATAAATAAATGAAAATCAAAAAACGGTAAATTTTCGCTTTTTTTGTCTGTAACCAAAAAGTTAAGCATTTTAAACAAATTTGAGAGAAAGAAATTCATAAATCGTCTAAAAAATTCCAATATGGCGTTCGCTGAATATGTCTATCCTTATTGGTTGCTTAGAAAATTGCAAAATAAATCATAAATTTCGAGTTTTTATAAATATTCATAACTTATGTAAAAATTAACTTAGAACCTTCTTATTACACGAATTGCTGCGATTTCTGGTGCTTAAATTATATTTTAAATTTCAAAGCAATTGGTCAAATAGTTTAATAGTTATTTAATTTATTTCTCCCAAATTCATTTATTTTCAACACTATAAGTCAGAAAATTATGAGGTTACAGTAATACTTCGGACAGTTTATGGAAGAAGAACATTTATATTATTGACTCAATTAAAAAAAATGACAAAAAGTAATTTTAAACAGTGTAAAATTATTTTGCAAAAACACGTTCATTTTTTGCTTACTTATATACAATTAGAATAACTTTTTAACCGTTACCCGTAGAAATTTTTTTTTATATTTGGAAAGACTGAATTTTTATACACATTTAGAAAGAAAAACAATTGTCCTAGGACAATTAGGGACGAAGTTAACCCCCCCTTTTTTAATTCACATGTTTTTACAAAATAATTTTGCAGTATTTACAATTATTTTTGTCATTTTTTTAATTAAATTAATAGTATAAATCTTTTTTTTCATAAACCATCCAAAGTATTAGTGTAACTTCATCATTTTCTGACTTATAGCGTTGAAAAAAAAATTAATTTGGGATAAACAAATTAAATACCTTTTAAACTATTTGACCAATTGCTTTGAAATTTAGGGTATGATTTAAGCATCAGAAGTCTCAGTATTCTGATAAAATCTGAAATTTTATAAATATTTTTGAAAGAAATATTTATAAAAACTTAAAATTTATGATTTATTTTGCAATGTTCTAAGCAACCAATAAGGATAGACAGGATAGCTATATTGAAGTTTTTATAAGATTTATGATTTTCTCACTCTCAAATTTGTTTAAAATACCCTACTTTTTGGTTATAGACAAAAAAGGCGAAAATGTACCGTCTTTTGATCTTCATTTGTTTATAACTATGTATATCATCAAAATCGGCTGCAGGAAACATATAGGTTATTATTATAGATGTCCATACTACTCAAAAAATTTGGTTTCGGCCTGGAGGGGGTTGTGTCACAAACATAATATTTTTTTCCTTATTTCTCTGAACTAAATTTATACATCAAAAATATACTGGCCCATTGTTACAGTGAAAAATTCTTTAAAAATGTATCCATGTTAATTATTGATATAAATTAGAGTATGTATTGTAATAAATCAACAATTGTAAGTAATTTTTTCTACGACCGTTTAATAACATGCTCATTATTCACTATTTTTGAACAGATAATAACACTTATTACTTTTCCCGTGAGTAATAGTTCATTACTAGCGGGTCATTCACGGGCTGAAGTTAGGTTCAAGTGGTGCATGCCACTTTTAATATTAGTCTTATGTAAACTGCAAATAAAATTACTTAAACTTGTTTTTTTAACAAAATAATTATTGTAATTTATATCAATAATTAACTTCGAAAAAATTTTAAAGGATTTTTAACTGTACCTAACAATGGGTCAGTATTTTTTTTACTTTTATACCTTGTTTACTATTATGATTATAAATGCTAGAATGTTCCACAGAGTGATGCGAACTTTTAGAAAAAAAAACACAAATTGATTGGTACACCCGGTATACAATGAAAACTTAACTGTTTAGCAACAGTACTATTACATCGATATTGGTAAAGAATAAGGCTATAATATATTAAAAAAATCACTTAAATCGGACAACAGGTTTAGGAAATTCCAGACATCAAAAATGACCCACCATTTTTAAGGTGTCCGGTTAATTTTGCACCCCAGTGTATTATATATGGTTATATTATTATACAATACGTAAATCCACGAGGAAAAATTTCCTGTAGTTGGCTGTATACCATTACAAAAACATAAAATCCTTTATAAAAGGTATATTTGTTAAAGTCCCTATATAGGGCTACATCAAAGACAGAACTAGTTTTCGATCGGTTGACCGATCATCATCAGTGCAATCTTAGAATCTACATGCAAGCCACCAAAGTAAAAATAACAGGGTAAAAACCCTTTACAATTGATCCGTCATCGGAACATATGACAAAGATGTGAATTATAACATGGATGATTAAGATATCCAATGTTTTTCGCCCGAGGTACCAATGAGCTCTATCTGACAAGTTCACATCATGACTGTATGGAAGCAAGTCTAAGTCTGGATTTTAACAAATATACCTTTTATAAAGGATTTTATGAATACGTAAATCGTTTAGCTGGACATAGGGAATATACAGTGAGATAATTGTGGCAACTGCGCTCTCTCGATGACAAAATGGTTGTTTGCATTAAGAGGCATTAACCTCAAAATTGACAATTAATTTCGACTGACACAAATAAACATCAAAACATGACAATGTAGTATTAGCTAAATATTTTGGCCGAGAATGGGAAAACTATGACCGTTTAATTTTGAAATTAGTTTTTAAATAAAAAGTATTTTAAAAATTAAAGTAGAATGATTAACTAATTACAGTGGGTGATCATATTATTAGACCCACCTCAGAAAATTTTACTTTTGTTTAATAATGGTATGTAAGTTTTTTCTTTATACGGTCCACGTTGCCTTTGAAACTTTAGAAATGGATGCTATGTTTCTGTTGGAGTAATTAATATTGAATATTGAAGTTTATATTTCTGCTATTTTCCTTGGTGAGATGTCTTTGGATTTCCTATGATGTTCTGGTACCACTAGTGGAACAAACGCGCAATTTTTACTAAATTCGCAAAAAATAGTATAGGCCTGTTAGAATATCACTAGAGAGCAATGGAAATTCGCAAAGTTTATTATAACTCTAAACACCAAGAATACAAAATAATAGGCACACGAGTTGCAAGCTAGGCTGGGCAGCACTGACAAACAAAGGCATGGCATTGCCACACATGCGTGTTGCCACTATTGTCAGACTATTTATTGCACTTTCATAAAGTTTAACAAGACAGCCAAATGAAAACAAATCGATTAATATATGATACAAGTCAATTATATACCCTTCCTCTAAAACATTGAATTTTACTAGGTGGCTCTAATAATATGATCACCCACTGTAATCACAATCTTTGTTTTTCATTTATTTATAAACAGCCTTATTTCCAAACTCACTCATTCTATTCGTTCGAACAGCATAGGAATTACGAACACTCGATACGAATCGTATCCGCCATGTTTTCCCATAGCGCCTTACGGGAAAACATGGCGGATACAATTCGTATCGAGTGTTCGTAATCCCACCCCAGCTCTACTGCATAAAAAACTCGTACTCGAACAGAAGCTTCAACTAAGCCAGGTTAGCGCAGTTGTCACAATTATCTCAATGTACATTGAGATTTTGAGATAACTGTAAATAATAAATCTAATACAATGTAAAAATATTCCCTATGTCCAGCTGAACGATTTACGTACTGTATTATAAATATAGTTAAATATAAATGTATGCACATTATAACTTTATACAATACGTCCATCGATAATAGCCATTTCCTATTTATCACAATGACAGTAGGTAAAATACAAATTTGTACTAATAATTTTTTGGAAATGAATATAACTGGAGCTGACTGTTTCTTGTATTTTTTACAAGACCTAGGTAATTAAGACAGCATTTACTAATACTAAGTAACCAATTATTCAGCCTTGTACTATTGGTAAACAAAATTTATTTTTGTAAATTATAATTTTAATCTCGAGTAGTTGATAATTATATTTTTTTAATACATACTTAATTAAAATAAAAAAGGTCGTAGAAAAAGTATAGTACTCTACTATAATGGCTATTACTCACTCTGATTAATTACGACACTCGCCTACGGCTCATGTCACAAACTTCATCATGTGAGTAATAACCACCATTACATGCTCGTTGAATAATATAATATATAGGTACTATTAATAATTAATTATTGCTTAAAACGTTTTGAATGAAGTTTTCGTTAATAAAAAGTGTTTTGATAACACGAAGGCATCGTAAAATTGAACATGCCTATTTACGATAACTTCAAAATATTCAATATTTTTATCCATTCGTAGGTAATATTGTGTTTTTTTTTGTGTTGTTTTTTGTGTGAGCGGGCTTTACTGTCTTTGGAAAAGCAGTTAAAAATCGTTTTATTTATTTATACCTACTATAGTATATCGTGCTGGAAAACTTTCTACAAAAAGTTTATTTTTATGTTTTGCTTATAGTTAAATGACAATAAAAACAACAAAAAAAAAACAAAAAAATAGGGCTCATGTGGGATTCGAACCCACGACCTTCACGATTTCAAATTGAGTGTGATGCTCTTACCAACTGAGCTAACGAGCCTTGCACGTATTAAACTCATCGAGTAGGTAGAAATCCAGTTAGTCCAGAAAGCCACCGCGCATCCGCTAGGAAAAATATTCTAATTCGGATTTTTTGCACAATCTTACTCAAAAAGGAGTCCTTTTAACAAATTTGCATGTTGCCAGGACCAAAAGGTGGTCAAAAATTTTTCAAACGTTTTTTTTTTGTTTTTTTCCTAAAATTATTTTTTTGCATGGAAAACAGTTTTTTTAGGTTTTTTGGATCATTCCAAACAGAAAAGATCTTTAGTGACTTTTCTCTAAAAATGATAGTTTTTGACATATAAGCGATTAAAAATTGAAAAATTGCGAAATCGGCCATTTTTAACCATCAAAAACTATGTGAAAAACTGAAAATTTTAATGTTGCCAAGGTAGGTAGATATTCTTTAAACATCGATTGATGAAATCCCGAAGAGTCTTTTGCAACACAATATTCAAAACTCCTTTGTTTTTTAATTGCTAATCAAGCGTGCGCGACACTATTTTCCACCGACAGTATGGTGAAAATGAAAGGAATAAATTCGTTATTTCGTAAACCGGCGACTTTAAGGAAAAATCACGAAACAGGTCGATTTTTATTTTTAAGTTATGATATTGTGGCATATACGGTATACTAGTGACGTCATCCATCTGGACGTGATGACGTAATCGATGATTTTTTAAATGAGAATATGGGTCGTGTGCTAGCTCATTTGAAAGGTTCTTCAATTCTCTATTCAGTAATATAAACATTTACATAATTATTTATACAATGTGTCCAAAAATTTTTATTAAATTAAATTATTTGACAAAAAAAGAAGTAGAAGGACACCCTGTATAAATAATTATGTAAATGTTTACATTACTGAATAGAGAATTGAAGGTCCTTTCAAATGAGCTACCACACGACCCCTATTCTCATTTAAAAAAATCATCGATTACGTCATCAAGCCCAGAAGGATGACGTCACTAGTATACCATATATGCCACAATATCATAACATAAAAATAAAAATTGACCTCTTTCGGGACTTTTCCTTAAATTCGCCGGTTTACGAAATAACGAGTTTATTCCTTTCATTTGCACCATACTGTCGGTGGAAAATAGTGTCGCGCACGCTTGATTAGCAATTAAAAAACAAAGGAGTTTTAAATATTGTGTTGCAAAAACTCTTCGGGATTTCATCAATCGATGATTAAAGAATATCTACCTACCTTGGCAACATTCAAATTTTCAGTATTTCACATAGTTTTTGAGGGTTAAAAATGGCCGATTTCGCAATTTTTCAATTTTTAATCGCTTATATGTCAAAAACTACCATTTTTAGAGAAAAGTCACTAAAGACTTTTTCTGTTTGGAATGATCCAAAAAACCTAAAAAAACTTTTTTCCATGCAAAAAAAATTATTTTAGGAAAAAAACAAAAAAAAAAACGTTTAAAAAATTTTTGACCACCTTTTGGTCCTGGCAACATGCAAATTTGTTAAAAGGAGTCCTTTTTGAGTAAGATTGTGCAAAAAATCAGAATTAGAATATTTTTCCTAGCGGATGCGCAGTGGCTTTCTGGACTAAGTCCACTACAGAAAAACGTGACTCGAAAGGATGAATTCCTAATGGTTAATAATATTATTAAGGATAGTTTAACCATAATTTATAAAAAAAAACCTATAAAAAATATACTATATAAAAAGTTTACGTAGTAAGTAAAATACTTGGTAATACCTTCTAGTGTAATAATTGGTGATAGTGTAATAAGTGAGGAGTGAGGAGTGGGCTTTCGGCAAAAGTGAATTGCGAAAAAATTCTTTAATTGTAGAAATAAAATTATCAATACTTATACAGGGTGTTAGTAAATAAGTATAAAAAACTGTAAGTGGTAATTCTACATGAAAAAATAATGGCAGTTTGCTCTATAAAAGTACGTCCGCAAATGCTTTGTTTCCGAGATACAGGGTGTTGAAATTTTTATTTCAAACTGCTAATTTTTTTATTGCTCTGGGACCGGTTGAGATATTATGAAAATTACAGTTGGTGGGTTTCAAGAGGTAGTTATTGGGCATTTTTTGGCAAACAAATAACAATTTTATATTCATCATTGACGCGCCTACGGGTAACGGTCTGAATTTTTTAAAAGCAAAAACACCACAAGTACACCACAGATATTTCAAATTAAAAATTATTTTTGTATTCCACGTTTAATTTATGAAAAAGAACTTTTCTTGTATTTTTTTCCTATGGTGCGCCGTTTTTATGCGAAAAAATAAAACATCTTCGAGCGTATTTTTCATTTCTTGATACATTATCAATAGTCGAGGAAATGAAGCATTTTGGCTCGCAATTTTTTCGTCCAGCATGGATTTACCTGAAATTTTCACAGAAGGTAGGAAATAGTCCAAGGATCATTTTCTATATCATGCTGCTGTACGCTAAAATCTTGGGGGTAGTTGCCACCCCATCTGGGGGGTGAGAATTTTTTATTACATTTTAATCATGTAAATCGATGTAAAAAGTAATTTTAAGAAAAAAATGTTTTTTACATTTTCTTCGTAAAACTAATATTTTTCGAGTTATTCGTGGTTGAAAGTAACAGTTTTTCGACGGAAAAATCGACTTTTTAGAGGGTTTTTTGAGAATAACTCGAAAAATATGCATTTAATCAAAAAAACTTTAGATATCAAAATTGTATCTTTTAGTAACAGAAACGAAACTGTTTTTCTATAATATGTTTATGACCAACACAAACTGAGATACGGCATGTTAAAGGTTAGCTTTTTTCGTCAAATGCATAATTTGAAATAATCAAAGCCAAATAACGGGAAAACTTTGCATTTTTCCAGAAAAACTTACATAATGTTTTTTCAAGCATACAATAAGACCTTTCAAAAAAAATAATAAAAAGTTTCTAGCAGAAAAATTGAGCATTTTATGATAAAAAAAAGTCGGTACCTGATTTTCTCTACGAAAATAATAGTGAAAACAACCCTCTAACTACCCTTGTAACTAAAAATTGGTCTTCGCCTTTCTGTAGTTCCTTTTAAATTTATATTGTCAATACACCCAAGACGTTTTACCTATTTTAAAGGCCTAATTTTAGAAAAATTGGACTTTAAAGAAAAATTGATTTTTTGCAATTTTGCATTTTTTATCATTTTCTTCAAAATATCTCCGAAAATACTGGAGATACGAAAAAAAGATAAACTACTAAATTGTAGCTTTTTTAATAGCTAAAATTTCCTTATGCATAGATTTTTATTACAGTGAACAGTTAACGAGATATAGCTGTTTAAAACATCTATTTACGAGCAAACATCGCCTTATTCGAGCCTTTTAAACCCACCTCAATTAAAAATTAAGGGATCTTACCGAATTTAATTTGCACAGTCTTATTACTCTTTAAAAATTCTACACAACTATTATTAAAAAAATTTTTTATCGCCAAAAATGAAGGAGCTACGTTTATAAAACTAATTTTTTTTTTCGAAAAATTCGAATAGTCCCCTTATAGAGCATTTTCAATGTATAATACCACGGAGCCGGTTCGTATATAGTCCATTCTTTCACGGTTTTTGCTCTAAATTTTAAATAACCGCTTGGATTGACATGAAATTTGGCATACGCATAGCTTACATGTCAAAGAAAAAAAGTGATATTGTGCCGATATGTGCTTTTGCCCTGGGGGTAACTTTCACCCCCTCTTGGGGGTGAAAAAATATATGTCCAAAACAACTCCGGAAATGGGTAAACTGACTAATTTTAAGTAACTTTTGTTCTATAGAGCTTTTTCGCCAAATCAACACTTTGCGAGTTATTTGCGAGTGAATATGTTCATTTTTCAACAAAATAACCACATTTTTAGACGGTTTTTCGCAAATAACTCAAAAAGTAAGTATTTTGTCGAAAAAACCGTTCTTAGCAAAAATATAGCCTATAAAAAAGTAAAAAAATGGTGTACGCGTTAGGTCTCTGGATCTCGTAGAATCAGAGTTATAGCCAATGAAATATAGATTCATATTCACCAAATTTCAAATAGAATAATTCGACGTGAAATATCCAAAAAATTAAGAACTTTTTGGGGAAAACCCATTATAACTTTTTTAAAGTGTTTAAAAAAAGCTTTATTTCTGTTTTTACGAAAAGTTTGTAGCATTAAATTTAAGCAAGTTACGCTCAAAATAAAGTTGGTCCCTTTTGTTTTTGCAACAAAAAATCGGGAAGACCACCCCCTAATTAGCAACTTAAATGAAATTAATCGTTGCCGCTCCATAAATTATTTTACTTATATTGTGTTTATATGACCTGTAAGTTTCATCGATTCAAAGTGTTTATTTTTGAAAAAATTTGGTTTCAAAGTAAAATTTTTAAAAATTTAAATTTTGAAAAATATGCTTTTTTTCAAAATAACTTAAAAATTGTTAGAGATACCAAAAGTCTCGAAATACGAAAAAAGTCAGATTTGCTTTTCTGAATATCATGTATTTTTTTGTTTTTCTGTTAGACAAAAATTGATCAAGATTTGGTGTTTCTAAATTTACATACGTTCGTGATCAGTGACTCGTTCAACCCCTTTTAACTACAGCCGTTTCAATAATAAGGACTTTGAACCGATGAAACTTACAGATCATATAAACAATATATACACGAGTCAAGAAACTTGTGAAGTCGTTACGATTAAGTTCATTTAAGATAATAATTAGGGGGTGATTTTCTCGATTTTTTTACCAAAACCAAAAGGGAATAACTTTATTTTGAGCGTAACTTGTTTAATTTTGATGCTAGAAATTTTTTTATAAAACAAAAATGAAGCTTTTTTTAAAACCTTTAAATAAGTTTAAATGAGTTTTCCCCGAAATGTGCTTCATTTTTGGTTATTTCACGTAAAATATTCCACTTGGAATTTGACGAATATGAACCTATATTTCATTAGCTATAACTCTGCTTCTACTAAATAAAAAAACGTGATATATTCACTATTTTTTAAAAATTTTTATAGGCTATATTTTTGCTAAGAATACTTTTTCGACAAAATACTTACAATTTGAGTTATTTGCGAAAAACCGTCTAAAAGCGTGGTTATTTTGTGGAAAAAATGAACATATTCACTGCCAAATAACTCGAAAAGTATTGACTTAGTGAAAAAACTCTATAGAACAAAAGTTACTTTAAATTAGCCAGTTTACCCATTTCCTGACTTTGTTTGGACGAATATTTTTTAACCCCCAAGAGGGGGTAAAACCACCCCAGGGCAAAAGCACAATCGGCACAATATCACTTTTTTTCTTTGACTTATTAGCTGTGTGTATGCCAAATTTCATGTCAATCCAAGCGGTTCTTTAAAATTTAAAGGTTTTGCAATATTTTACCGTTAATGAATGGACTAATACTGGATGACTAAAAAACTATTTGTATGTGTATTTTTATATATTTGTACATTCGTATTTTTGTGTAAATAAATGTTTTTGTATTTCTTTTATTCTACTTTTTTTTCTGTATAGATCTATTAAATTGTCTACTTATAAAAATTGCAATGTTATTAATGGTGGTTTTTAAGGATTGAAATATTATGATATTATATCCTAAAGCATAAAACAATCATTATTTAACCAGTCAAAACCAAATTTTACCTATATTAAAGTTTACAATGTTTTTATATAATTTTTGACAATAAGGGTAGTTTACACCCCTAAAAATAATCAACGCCCTTGAGCATGATATAGAATATGAAGTACAGGGTAAGATGATCCTAACCCCAAATTTTTATGTAAATTGATGCAAGCCGAAATTATTCTTTTAGGATAAGTAAACTTTCCATCTATAGCTCCAACAAGGGTGGTTTTAATGGTTGAAATATTGTGATATATCTTAAAGCACAAAACAATCATTATGTAACTAATAAGAAGCAAATGTTGACAATATTAAAGTTTAAAATGTTATTTTATAATTTTTTACAATTAGGGGTGGTTTTCACCCTTAAAAAACCAAAAGCGTACAACGGCTCTGTTTAATATTTAATATTCCGATAACTAATCGAATAAAGGATTACAGATTACGGTAAATATTTATTAAACATATATGATTACAAACTTTTGTACATGTTTTATTTTAGACCGTGACAAGTGCTCTCCTCTGATTGACGTTGACAATGTGACAAATACACTGACACCTAAAGGTGTGTTCACACTATACACTAAACACCTTCCCCTTAAAGATCAAGTTTCACTGGGGGTTTAATAGATCGTCCAAAACGAGATCTTTGATAACCTGAAGTACCTGGGTCAGAGATTACTTGTTCATTTTTATTAACATCTATTGTCCTAAATAATAGATTGATATCATCTACAATAGCATTATTACTTATAGGAATCTGATTATTCAAATATGTTTTTTGTTCAGGTATATACTGGTCGGGAAACAATTCGGGTTCCAACATAGCATCATAATTTGATTTTGTTAAAGATGGTTTTAATTGACTGCTGTTGCGCCTAATAACTTTATTATTACTTTCCTTACGTATCCAGTATGCTTTTGGTTCTCGAGCTTTCTCTAGAACAACTGCCTTATACCATATTTTATCTCTATTACTTTTAACTACTACTTTATCTCCCTTTTTATATTCTATTAAGGATTTAGGACTCGTTTTATCATAATGTATTTTCATCTTTTGTTTTTGTTCATTTAGATAATTGACAATATGCATTTGAATTTCTGGTTCTAATTTATTTTGGGTCACTGGAATTTGTGTTCGAAGTGTTCTACTTTGTAAAATTTGAGCTGGGGAGGCTTTTAAACTAATGATAGGGGTATTATTATATTCCAAGAGCAAGTCTCTAAAATCACTTTTTTCTGCTAAACTTTTCCGTAAAATTTGTTTTCCTAAGCTAACAGCCTTTTCAGACAAACCATTGCTCTGATGATGGTATGGTGTACAAGTAGAGACTGTGATATCCTTGTTCTTGTAATATTCCCTGCATTTTAATGATACAAAGGGTAAATTATCTGCGATCAAGTGCTGAGGGTAACCAAATTTTGTAAACGCATTCTGCATCGCATCTATAACAGATTCTGAAGTTTTATTTTGTAAAGGACATATTTCAATCCAATGAGAGAAATGATCTATTAAGATTAGATATGCCTTTGCTCCAAATTCCAGTATGTCTGCTCCTATTTTATTAAAACGTAGTTTTGGGACTGAGTGGGGTAATAGGGGTTCCCTACGATTACTTGGCATATACTTTTCACAAGTTCGACATTGTTTGATAAATAATGTAATGTCAGATGACATATTTGGCCAAAAAAATAACTGCCTAGCTTTATGTATAGTTTTATTAATGCCTAAATGCCCTTTATGTATTAAATTTAAAATAAAAGACTTTAAACTATTTGGTACCACTATCTTGTCACCCATAAAAATCAGACCTGCTTCAACATATAAATCATTTTTCAGGACATAGTAAGGCTTGCACAATGGTGAAATACTATTTATTCTTGGCCAACCATTATAGTAAAAATCTGAAATTTTCTTTAATATTTTATCATTGGCAGTTTCCCTTCTAAAATTTAATATTCTCTCATCAGACATAGGCAAATGTATTGATACAGTGTGTACCATTTCTAACATCTCAAGATCAAGTGTCTTGACTTTAAGACTAGCTCTGGATAACATGTCTGCAAAATGGACATATTTCCCAGGGACATAATATACATTTAAATTATACTTTAATAATTTTAATCTTAAACGTTGTAAACGTACAGACCCTATCTTACAAATCGGTTTTTTCATTATCGAAATTATAGGCTTGTGGTCTGTCTGTATATCTACTGTTGCACGATAAATAAAATCATGAAATTTTTGTGTGCTAAAATATATTGAAAGCAGCTCCTTTTCAGTTTGACTATAGTTAATTTCATGGTCGTTCATTGTACGAGAAGCGCATGCTACTAATTTAAGAGTATTTTCGTGCTCCTGAAACATACAACACCCCAAACCATTTTTAGAGGCATCACACTGAATAACAATTTTTTTATTTACGTCAAAAGAAACTAGAGCTGGTGCCTCATTAATAATTTTTTTTAAATTTTCAAAAACTTGTTGGTGTTTTGGCAACCACTGCCATTCAATATTAGACTTTAATAATTCACATAAAGGACTCATGTATTCAGACATATTTTGGGACATATCGTCTCACATAATTAAAAGAACCAATGATTCTTTGAAGTTCTGTTTTATTTTTAGGCGATTCTAATTTATTTAGGGACTCAATACGATCTGGATTTATTTGCATACCATTTTTTGAAAATATTTGACCCATTTTAACCTTTAATTGACAAAATTGAAATTTCTCTTTGTTAAATTTTGCGTTTACTTGTCTGGCCCTCGCTAGTACTTGTTTGACTGCCTTGTCATGCTCCAATTGAGTGGCTCCAGAAACGATCATATCATCATGACAAATTGTAACATTTTCAATATCACCAAAATGTTTTTCAACTTCTTCTTCAAACAAGTCTTGTGAGTCTGAAAGTCCATAAGGTAACACCTTGTACCTATATACTCCAAAGGGGGTAGCGAAGCAACATTTCCAGGATGATTCTTCATCAAGCTGTAAATGATGATAACCTTCCGATAAGTCAAAGACTGTAAATATACTTTTACCACTTAATTTTAAACTTATTTCTTCAATACTTAAATTTGTACGGGGTTTTCTAATTATACTTTTATTTAAGTCTAATGGGTCTAAACTAAACCTAATTTTTCCATTAGATTTCTCAACTAAGACTATTCTATTTATACTCGCTCTATAGTCAATTTGTTCAATTTTTTCTATGGCATTTCTTTTAACTAATCTGTTTAACTCGCTTTTAAAAGCATCACGTATGGCTAAAGGTATTTTAGTTGGGGGATGACTAACTGGTTCAAAATTTTTGTTAGTGGTTATATGGCATGTACCAGGGAAAACACCTGAACCTGAAAAAATATCCATATTTTTCTCTATAAAAGTTTGTTTGGTTATGTCTGATTGGAATTTATCAGTAGAAACAATATTAATTCTTTTTATTAAATTTAAATGCAAACAAGCTTGATCACCTATTAGAACCTGATTTGCCCCTTCCACGATCACAAAATCCTCAAAAATTTCCTTATTT
The DNA here is from genome assembly GCF_917563875.1 of Diabrotica virgifera virgifera. NCBI lineage: Eukaryota > Metazoa > Arthropoda > Insecta > Coleoptera > Chrysomelidae > Diabrotica > Diabrotica virgifera. Next base: position 276,567,239 of record NC_065443.1, read on the forward strand.
TTAAATTTACAGTTTAAATTTACTATACCTATCGGTTTGGCAACAGTACCTTCAAAAGCTTTTAAAATGTACTCTGTTGGCCTGACTCTAAATTGTTTGTTGACATATTTAAATATTTTTAAAGGAATTATATTTACGTCAGCACCCGTATCCAATTTAGTTTTTATTTTTCTCCCTTCAATCTCTAAAAACTCTTCCCAGATACTTCCTCTGCTAGAATTACAAGCTACAACGTTATTACTTAAGTTTACATTATCTACAAAAATTTCACTTGAACTGTCGCCATCTTCATGTTCAACATTTTTAACATTTTTTACCCTACATGATTTTGAAAAATGATTTAGAATACCACATGTATTGCAAGCTTTTCCATAAGCTGGACATTTGCGGGGGCCGTGCTGAGTCTGGCACCTTTTACAGCGAAACGTCTCAGTAGATTTTGAAATTTTCTCATGACCTTGCTTTAAATTTTTGTTACTTTTTAAAAATTTTGTACTTACAGTTTTTTTATTTCTTATTTCATTTACTTCAAAACCTGTTTCATTGCTTCCTGTACTCTGAAATTGTAAATTTTGACTTTTACTTTGCTCACTGGTTCTGCAAAAACTTATGGCCTTTTCCAGTATTAGTTTATCTATCCTAAGAAGGGCTTCTCTAGTTGTTGTATCTCTGATACCCATTACAATTTTATCACGGAGTGCCTTATCTTCTGCCGTCTCATCTGGATCATTACGATTGTAGTTGCATGTTCTTACCAAGTGTCTGCAATCTGTTAGGAAATGTTCGAATACTTCACCCTCTTTCTGGGTCCTCTTTAAAAAATTATAACGTTCAAAACATTCGTTCATTCTCGGATTCACATACTTCGATATCGTTTCTATCATATAATCATATTTATCAACCTGGTCATCTGGAATCTTAAATGTTGTCATAATACGGGCTGACTCGGTTCCCATTATGTTTCTCAATAGGGACAGTTTTACCCTATCTGTTGACTCATGCTGTCCTATAGCTATCAAGTAGTCTTCGAAAGCCGTGTACCAAAACTTCCACTCTGTAGCAGCATTCTGCCCTTGCAAGTCAAAATCGGGGGGAAGTTTTACAGACCCCAGGCCTAAATTTGTTGCCATTTTTCTGGTTATTTGAATTTATAACCTAACCTCTATTCAAGCACTGTTAAATTTCAGTTATCTGTCACAATCCTTCTTGAAATATTCTTTTACTTTCGCAGCGCCATGTTTAATATTTAATATTCCGATAACTAATCGAATAAAGGATTACACATTACGGTAAATATTTATTAAACATATACGATTACAAACTTTTGTACATGTTTTATTTTAGACCGTGACAAGTGCTCTCCTCTGATTGACGTTGACAATGTGACAAATACACTGACACCTAAAGGTGTGTTCACACTATACACTAAACAGGCTCAATATAGAAAATGAACTAGAGGGTGAAATATGCCTAATCCCAAATTTTTGTACAAATCGATGCTGGACGAAAAAATTGCGAGGTTTTGCCATTTTTACAGCTTCATTTCCTCGACTACAAGAACTCTCCAATATAATAATCCCAAAGTAAAACAATAACAGAAAATACTACTAAAAAGATTTTAACTAGGTGCAAAGCTACAACAAATGTTCAAAATTACCTTCTTTAAAGGTGACACGATAATTTTATATTAACCATTGGCGCCCGTACAGATAATGGTCTTATTTTTTTAAAGAAAAAAAAAATAGTACGCCACTGAGAAACGTCAAATTAAAAATTATTTTGAATTCCTTGTTCAATTTACGACAAAAAATCATTGTTTTCTTTTTTCATATGGGACGCTGTTTTTATACAAAAAAAAAACATCCTAACTCTTACAAATTATTCGAGGTAGCTTCCATATTATGCATAGAAACTTATTTTAAATACTTTGTAAACGTTAAAATATTTTATTTTTTTGCATAAAAATGGCGCCTCATATGAAAAAAAGACAAGAACGATTTTTTGTCGTAAATTGAACGAGGAATTCAAAAATGATTTTTAATTTGACATATCTCAGTGGCGTACTATTTTTTTCTTTAAAAAGTTCGGGCCATTACCCGTACGCGCGCCAATGGTGAATATAAAATTACTATGTCACCTTTAAAGGAGGTAGTTTTGAACATTTGTTGTAGCCTTGCACATAGTTAAAATCTTTTTGGAAATATTTTCTGTTATTGTTCTAGTTTGGAATTATTATATTGGAGAGTTCTTGATAATAATGTATTACGAAATGAAAAATACGCGCGAAGATGTTTTATTTTTTGCATATATACGGTGCACCATATGAAAAAAAGACAGTAAAGGTTCTTTATCATAAATTAAACGTGGAATATAAAAATAATTTTTAATTTGAAATATCTCAGTGGCGGACTATTTTTTTCTTTAAAAAAAATTCAGACCATTACCCGTAGGCGCGCCAATGATGAATATTAATATCAAGTTGTTATTTGTTTGCCAAAAAATGCGCAATCACTACCTCTTGAAACCCATCAAATCTAATTTTCTTAGCTTAAAAGGTCTTAGAGCAATAAAAAAATTCGCAGTGTGAAAAAAGAATTTTAACACCCCGTATCTTGGAAACGAAGCATTTGCGGACATACGTTTATAGAGCAAACTGTCATTATTTTTTCATGTAGAATTTAACAACATTTAATTTAATAACTATTTAACAACAGTTTTACAAACAGCAGGGTGGGAAGCAACACAGCAGCGTCAGAGAAGTGTGCAAGAAAACCATAATATTCCCCTCCATATAAGAGAACTTGTAGCAGAAAAGAGAAGAGCTCGACGCATATGGCAACAAACGAGAAATCCATTAAATAAAACGTACCTTAATAGGATAAGTCATAGACTAAATAGAGCACTACATGAGGAAAAAAACGACTCCTTCCAGTTTTATGTTTCGAACCTCTCACGTGAAGACCACTCTATATGGAAAGCTACAAAAAAATTTAAACGGCCGACAATAACAAATTCACCTTTAAGAAAAACAGATATGACCTGGGCCCGCACAAATGAAGAAAAAACCACCGTATTCGCAGAGCATCTTGCAACTGTATTCTCAGCACCAGAAAACAATGACGATGAAGATGACGATATAAAAAAGTACCTCGAAACTCCATGTCAACTATCTCTTCCTCTGACAACATTTACTCCGACAGAGGTTCGACAACAAATAAAAATGCTAAATCCTCAGAAAGCTCCTGACTATGATTTGATAACAGGAGAATTACTTCAGAAGCTACCGAGAAAAGCAGTGGTGTTATTAACAGTAATATACAACAGCATACTACGTCTTCGCTATTTTCCAATACAATGGAAATTAGCTCAAGTTACTATGATTCCGAAACCTGGTAAACCCGCAACACAAGCAAATTCATATCGCCCGATAAGCCTACTCCCAATAATGTCGAAAGTATTAGAACGGCTACTATTACATAAAATCGAGCAAGTTGTCCCCATAAACGAAATTATACCACAACACCAATTCGGATTTAGACGTGAACACTCAACCATACAACAATGCCACAGAATAGTAAATATAATTAAAACAACTCTTGAAGAAAAAAGGTTTTGCGCTGGAGTGTTTCTCGATATACAACAGGCATTTGATAGGGTATGGCATCAAGGTCTCCTCTATAAACTAAAATTACACATGACAGACCAACAACTATACTTTATTCTAAAATCGTATCTGACTGACCGATATTTCCAAGTCAAAATTGAAGACAATTTCTCAAATTACCACATCATCCAATCTGGCGTACCACAGGGTAGCGTTCTCGGCCCATTTCTCTATCTGATATTTACAGCCGACGTTCCAACCAGAAATGATACCTTATTAGCTACTTTTGCCGATGATAGGGGAATCTTAGCAGTGGATGTCGACCCTAATGTAGCATCACAAAAAGTTCAAAATCATTTAGACCAATTACAAAACTGGCTCAAGCGATGGAAAATAAATGTTAATGCCAGCAAATCAGTACAGATTACTTTTACAACCAGAAAATCTACATGTTCTCAAGTTTCTATAAATAATACTCCGATTCCCATCAAGCCAGTTGTCAAATACTTGGGATTGCATCTGGATGAAAAACTCATATGGAAAACGCACATTAAAATTAAACGTAAACAATTAAATCTTAAACTAAAAAATTTAAACTGGCTATTTAACAAGAAGTCTCAGTTATCTCTTGAAGATAAACTGTTTCTGTACAAAGCTATACTTATACCAGTTTGGTCTTACGGAATAGAACTATGGGGCTGCAGTAAACCTTCAAATACGAAGATACTTCAAACATTCCAATCCAAAATTCTCCGTATGATAAGTAAAGCTCCATGGTATGTATACAACCAGACACTCCACAATGATCTGGACATCCCACTAATCAAGGACTTAATAAAAAATCGTTCAATAAAATATCAAAATCGCACCACTGACCACACCAACGACTTGATAAATAATTTATTCACCCAACCACTTGCAGAAAGAAGACTAAAGAGAATATGGCCAGAAGACCTACCACAATAAAGAATAATACTTAGAGAACCGTCACTGGATGGTACCTAATTCACGTTAATTTACTTTCAGACTATTTACTTATTACTTTGTGTTTAGAGTAGATTGTAAAAATGCAGTATATCAAAAAAAATGTAGAATTACCCCTTAAATTTTTTCATACTTATTTACTAACACCCTGTATAGGTAATAAATAATACGAAATATTTGAAATATAAATTTTATTCAAATGTTGAATGGGTTCCACGTGGGAGTCCATAAATTTTATTAAATTTTGATTAGGTATATTTAAAATAGTGAAAATATTTATATACCCCATTCCACGAATATACGACCCTCTTGGATTATCGCGACAACGAATTTTTTACTGTGCAAAATATGAAGAACGAAAGTAAATTGCAAATTATATTGTTGTTTATTGAAGTTTTTATTAGAGCAAAATACTTTCGTACTTCTTATGTTGCACACTAAAATATTCGTTGTAGCGATAATCCAAAACAGTCGTATATTCGTGGAATACACTATAATACAGGTGCTAATATTTGTATAACAAGGGAGGAAAGTGCTACTTTTCCTCCCGAGAATGAAGTTTACTGCCCGACGCACGACGCGTAGCCAGAGGCGGCTTTACCTATTGTGCAGGGTGTGCGGTGCACACGGGCGCCGGGATGTTAGGGGCGCCGATCGCCAAAGAGCGGGTCCTTTACTTTGTTTCAACATAAAATATGCTTTAAAACGATTAATAAAAAATTACATTGGCACTTAAGCGCGATTTATAGATACGCGATTTATAAGACATACCGACAATGGTTCCGAAATCTGTTGTGGGACCTATAAAGGTCAAATTGCTTGGAACATCTCGGGTATTTTCAAAGACGTTTGTACAGGTGTCGCGGGATAATTTGGCGAAATAAGCTTTGACGGAATGGATTAAGCATTTTATTTAAGTTAACATGTAATTATAAAGTAAAGCGGCTTTTCATTTGATTAAAATTATTTAAAAGAAAGTTTTTCTTTTATTACTACCACAATTTACCGAAAATGCGAAGAACAAATTGCGCCAAATCAGTTTGGATTTGTGAACGCTGTTGGTACGAGGGAGGCTTTATTTAGCGTATAGGTGTTGTTTCAGAAATGTAGAGATGTCAGCTGTAATGTTTTGCATGCCTGATTGCCTACAAGATGGCTTTCGATAGAGTCAGGCATGGACAAATAATGGAAGTGCTGAAAGGGACAGGGATTGACGGAAGAGACCTGAAAATAATAGCTAACCTGTATTGAAATCAATCAGCAGTGCTCCAAATAGGTGGAGACTATACAGATCAGGTCAAAATCTTAAGGGGAGTGAGACAGAGATGCATATTTTCACCGCTGATGTTCAATCTGTACTCAAAGCACATTTTTGAAGAGGCTCTAAACGCTAAAAGAGATTGATGAAGGCATCTCAATAAAAATGGAATCAAGCTCAGTAACCTGCGGTATGCAGATGATACGCATCCGCAGTAATACTGCGGTATGCATCCAATTTTTGTTTTGTCTCATCCATTTTTTATCCATTTTTTGTTGTGATTCATCCATTTTCTTTGATGTTTCTTCCTGATTTTTATCCATTTTTTCTGACTGGAGTTGCATCAGTTGTAATAATTTATCTGTTTCGAAAATGTTGTTTGAAAATTGTTGTTTCGAAAATGTCTTCTTGTTCTATATGTTCTTCTTGTTCCAAATGTTCTTCTTGTTTTTTTGTTTTCTTTGCTTTTGCTTCTGGTTGTTATCGACATGTAGTTAAAATTTATCCCCGCCTGATACGAAATTCGAAAATACCTTTTATGCTGTAGAGACGAAAATTTTTCTCTCCCCAAATATAATCAATTTATCACACAAATTTTCAGATTTATCAAAATTCAAATCAAACAAAAATAAAATAAATATGTAAAACTGTACCTAGATAAAAATCACTCCAAACAATTTTTTTATAAATTTTAAATATATCAACTTTTTCCGACGGGCAAATAAATTTTCCTTTACCTGTTTTTCCGTTTCCTATCCCTTCAAATTCATAACCAGAGATACCTTCAAGCCACACGTTGGCTCGCCATGTTGTTATAATCTACTTTTTATTACTTTAATATCACTTAATCTTTATTTGATTACTCCAATTAATTATTTAATCACTTATCCCATTGTCGCAAATCATACAAAAATTTAATAAAAAATCTCAGGGTGCCTTTTTATAATACAAAAAAATATCTAAATTATCTTATGTTATACTTACCTTCTCTCGTGGTTTCAGTATCTCTTAGTTGGTTCTAATCGGGAAAAAATATTAGGAAAAGGAATTAAATAGAAATATAAAATAAGCATACAGAATTTTATTATCAAAATCAATACTCTAAAAATCTATCAAATTTTAAAACCTGTGGACACAGCTGTCCGAATGAAATTTTTACCACTTAAATTTATTCTAGTTAAAAAAACAATTTATCGGTTTGTTCCCGATGACTTTGATAAAACAAGCTAAACAAACAAATTTAGGTATTTGCAAATTACCTATACTTCCTATTTACTTTTTGAAATATTGGAATCTTAATTCATATGCTTTAAATCAAAATTTTTGTTTCCGAACATAAAAATATCTTTCACATAAATTGACTGACCTTTTGCTTCACTCACTCTGATGTCTTCTCTTGACCCAAAACAGCTCTCCCTCGTTGATTATGTTAGGCTATCCATCAAAGCCCTCTTCGTTCTCAAGCTTCAACTCTATCAGCATACCAGCACCAATTCTCCAACAAAACACAAACTCCAAAAAATTATCTCCTCTCCTTCTCACAATAATACAGAATCAAAGAGGTATTTCGTCTCAATTTGATCTGTCTCTCGTTCCACTTTTCAGCTCTATTCTCCACTATCAAAACACCCACTGGTACTTGCTATCTAACTATCCACGAAAACGTTGACTGCTCTTCAGCGATGCCAATAACATAATGAGTTCCTCTTTCCAAAACTATCTCATATTCAAACAAAACTTTCCCCATTCCAAAGTGCCTAGCCAATCAGAAACATTTATCTCCCCACCTTTCTTTTTTGTTTATTTGAAAACAAACAGTCATTCTCTCAAAAATATTCCTACCCAAACTTACGACCTTCCGGAAATTATCTAAATATTCCTATCATTAAACAAACATATTTAAAATTCCAAACTTTTTTTACATTAATTTCCTAAGAACTAATTAATGTGGCTTTGCCATCGTACATAATAAAACATCGTTATAATCTCCAAATACCCTGAACAATTATGGTCTATTCATCTCACTTTCTTTCCTAATGTGTTCTATTTTTCAGGGAAAAAGCTTACTAACGATAAATCACTTCTTAAAAACTACTTATAATAAATAGTTAGAAATCAATGTACAGGCTGGATCAAATTTATGTGCCCGCGTTATAATAAAAAAATTAAAAATTTTATTCTATTTTTGATTGATAGATTGATCCACAATAGTATAGATACTTACGTAATAGAAATTAGATATTGTACAGGCCGTCAATAAGTTATATTTCATAAATGAAATACCATGACGTCACTTTTACTTTTCCTCGGAAAAGTACAACTTTGCTCCCTACAATCAGGTCCGGAAAAGTGTACTTTCGGTAGAGGTAGGTGGAAAAATATATTTCAAAACAGTACTACGTACTACTACTACTTGTCGGTTTATAACGTTCTCTGCCGTTTTCCGACTTCCAATCGCCACTTGGTTGTTCCATAAGTTCCCTTCTATATTTCTTTATCGCAGCTCTTTGTCTATTCCTTCGCTTTAACATTTTTTCGGTATACCTAGTTTTCTCTTTCCTTCTGGTTGCTATTTTGGTCTTTTCTTTGGTATTGGTTGTTCATACATTCTTTGTATATGTCCGAACCAGATAAGTTGTTTTGTCGATAAGTCATCCGTGGTTGTTCGTTTGATTCCCATTATTTCTCTTATGCGTTCGTTGGTAATCCTTTCTCTTCTAGATCATCCTGCTGCTTCTCTCCAAAAATCCATTTCCGTTACTCTTGCCAGTGTTCTTTCTTTCAGTAGCCAACCTCACAGCTATAGCCCGATCAGGGAACACAAAATTTTACGAAAACCTCCAAAAAAATAAAGGAAGGATGAAAATTTAGAAAGAGGCAGTTGAAATTACTGTTTATTATTATATAAGAAAAAGTTTACAATAATTCTGCATCCCCTCCATTTTACAGAAATTGGAAAACATGGGGTGAAAAATATACGTACAAAATAAGTCCGAAATTGTATAAAATGACTAATTATAAGTAACTTTTGTTCCATAGAGTTTTTTCACTAAGTTAATACTTTTCGAGTTATTTGCGAGTGAATATGTTCATTTTTAACAAAAAAAAAACATGGTTTTGGACGGTTTTTCGCAGATAACCTATAGTTTATAAAAAATTGAAAAAATGGTGTATGCATGAGGTCTGTAGACTTAGCAGAAGCAGAGTTGTAGCTAATGAAAAGTAGGTTCTTCTTCGTCAGCTTCCAAATCGAATATTTCAATTGGAAATAACCCAAAAACGGAACTCTTTTCGGGGAAAATTCATTAGAAATTTTTTAAAGTATTTAAAAAAAGGTTTATTTTTTTTGTAAAAAAACCTTGTAACATTAAAAATAAGTGAGTTACGCTCAAAATATTGCTGGTTTTTTAATTTTTTGCTAAAGAAATCGCAAAAATCACCCCCTAATTAGCTTCCCAAATAAAATTAATCGTTACTACTTCACAAGTTACTTTACTTACATATTGTTTATATTATCTATAAGATTCATTGGTTCAGAGTGCTCATTTTTGAAAATATTGAGTTGGAAAATATTGGGTTTAAAATAAAACATCTTTTTTCTAATTTTGAAAAAAAGGAAATTTTTATGGGATTTACTTAAACATTATTAGTAATACCAAAAATCTCAAACAGTAAAAATGTTCATTTTGCTTTTCTGAATATTTTTGATTTTTTGTTTTCTTTTTAGACAAAAATTGGTTATGCCATGGCTGTTCAAAATTTGCCTAAACTCGTGAATAGTTTGAAAAAAATTGAAAAAAATGGTGTACACGCAATGGAGGTCTGCAAACCCAGTAGAAGCAGAGTTGTAGCTAATGATAGTAGGTTCTTCTTCGTCAAATTCCAGATCGAATATTTCAATGTGAAATAATTAAAAACAGAGCACTTTTCGGGAACAATTCATTACAACTTTTTTGAAGTGTTTAAAAAAAGGTTTATTCCTGCTTTTAAAAAAACTTCTAACATTCAAAATAAGTGAGTTACACTCAAAATATTGTTAGTCCCTTTTATTTTTTGGTACAAAAATCACGAAAATCACCCCCTAATTAGCTTCCTAAAATTAATCGTTACCGCTTCACAAGTTATCTAGCTTATGTATTGTTTATATTATCTATAAGTTTCATTGGTTCAAAGTGCTCATTTAAAAAAAAATCGGTTTAAAATAAAACATTTTTTTAATTTTGAAAAAAAAATAGAATTGTTCATGGAATTAACTTAAAAATTATTAGTAATACCAAAAATCTTAAAGAGTAATAAAATGTACGTTTTGCTTTTCTGAATATGTTTGCTTTTTTGTTTTCTTGTTCGACAAAAATTGTTTATGCTATGGCTGTTCAAAATTTGCCTAAACTCGTGATTAGTTACTCGTTCAAGCCATTTTAACTACAGCTTTTCCAAAATAAGCATTTTCAACCGATGAAACATAAGTATATCATTTAAATAATACATAAGCAAAGTAACTTGTCAAGTGGTAAAGATAAAATTTATTTGTGATACTAATTAGGGGGTGATTTTCGCGATTTTTTTACCAAAAAATAAAAGGGACCAACAATATTTTGAGCGTAACTCACTTACTTTTAATGTTAGAAGTTTTTTTAAAAAACAAAAATAAATCTTTTTTTAAACGCTTTAAAAAGTTGAAATGGATTCCCCCCCCCCCTCACATTGAAATATTCGATTTGGAATTTGACGAAGAAGAACCTACTTTTCATTAGCTACAACTCTGCTTCTACTGGGTCTTCAGTTTTTTATAAGCTATATTTTTGCTAAGAATATTTTTTAAATAAAATACTTACTTGTTAAGTTATCTCCGAAAAACCGTCCAAAAACATGTTTTCTTTTTGTTAAAAATGAACATATTCACTGGCAAATAACTCGAAAAGTACTGACTTAGCGAAAAAACTCTATAGAACAAAAGTTAAAATTAGTTATTTTATCCAATTCCGGTCTTCTTTTGAATGCATATTTTTCACCTTTTTTGTAAAATGGAGGGGATATAGAATTGTAAACTCTTTCTTATATAATAATAGAAAATTTTAACTACCTATTCCCAAATTTTCATCCTTCTTTTATTTTTTTGGGTCAGATTGTTCTTTGATCGGGCTACTAATGGTTTTCGATAAATGATCCCGATAACCGTTTTCTTGTTTTATTAATTACTCAGTGTAACTGCTGGCAATAATTAGGTACTCTCAAGTACCCTATTGCCACCCAGGATCTGTCAGGGAATTAAAATCGGTATAAATTCAGAATACAATGTACGATTAGAAAACGCCAACTTTTCTTACGGTTTTTTTTTTCAAAATAAGCCAAAAATCTTTGTTTCTAAAATGGTGTGACGAAACAGGTCACCAATGCAGTACTTTAGAAGATGCAAGTGATTTTTTAAAGTAGTTCTCATTCAGATTTATAAGAAACAATAAATAATAAAACTATTAATAAATAAAATTGTGATGACTGAATTTGATATTGGACGAACAATTATTCTAAGTGCGCACAGATCAAAAAAATCTTCTTAGTATTATGATCAGAGAGTGAAAATGGATTGATCTTACGATAAGAAAACCTAAAAGTGTAATTTATGTAACAGAGTAAAATTTTAGAGGACACAGAAAAATCGAACCATCAGGGAAAACTTGAAAGAGATTATGCAAGGAACAGCTTGTGAACAGAAGGTGCAATTGCTTGGCAGAAGATTGACAGAATGGAGAGTATTCAGGGATAAATAGTACTCTAGTAAAAGTTAAACGAAGTTTTCAACCTGCTGAAATATTGACATATTCGCTTGCCACCGTTTTGCGTGTGTGAGCCAGAGGGCGTTTTTCCTTACTTCGGTGAGGTGCCACTGTCGCCATCTGGCGTTTACAAATTGTGCAAATAAATAGGTTCTTCTGCCAGTCTACTCTACGCATAATTACTTCCTGTTTTGCAGGCAACTAGGTAAAGGTTCAATTCATACATTTTTTACTATGGCTTTTATCTGAAGATAAGTCCTGAGATAAAAGTAGGTTGGTCCCAAATATAGGTTGCTGCAAAATATTATGCAAGGAAAAATAGTAGGCAAACGTAGTCCAGGACGAAGCAGAACCTCATGGTTAAAGAACTTGCGAGATTGGTATAGTGTTGATACAAGCATGCTATTAAGGGTGGCAGCTATGATGGTAACCAACCTTCTGAAAGGACATGGTACATGAAGAAGAGATAAAAGTAATAAACAGTCTTCAAATTTCGTATTGGCTTCCTACTATTGTTACATAATATCAGTGGCGGCTGGTCAGAGGAGGCAAGGGAGGCTTAGCCTTCCCATAAATTTTTTACACATGCTACACTGTTTTGTTTACTTTGCTATTTTGCTTCGCGTTAGAGATATCGGAAAAAGTTATTTGAACAAGTTGTTCCAAATATTATTCTTACCCCACATACCAAATTTCATCACAAAATTCGCACTTTTAGTTTTTTTCATTATTTGTAGTCAGTATCCTAAAATTGGTTTTCCCGAGATCGGAGGCTGCCTGCCGGAAAGCTTCACTTGCTAATGCTCCGCGTAGCGCAGCAGCGTTTAAGGAGACCCGGTCTCCTTAACGCTGCATTATCGCTTAAATCGCACGCTGCCCGAAAATTTAGCAAGGGAGGCTTGCCGGCCGAAAGCCTCCGCTCTCGTGATAACCAATTTTAGGATCCTGACTACAAATAATGAAAAAACTAAAAGTGCGAATTTTTTGATTAAATTTGGTACGTGGGGTTAGAATAATATTTGGAAAAACATGTTCAGATAACTTTTTTCGATATATCTCTAACGCGAAGAAAAATATGGGAAAACCTTGTTTGTGGATTCGCATTAGGCCGCGTTTAAAATTTAAATTTCAGTTGAGTATCTTAAAAAATGTGAATATTCAACCTCTATGACAGTGCAAACTTAAAATTCTGTATTTGTTTTGATAGGCGAAATATAGGGATGTCTTCATATTAAATGCGACACACTGTATATGTAGGTATATTTATAAATTTATTATTAAACTTATTAAAATTCTATTTATTTGTATTGTAATTAGTTGTATTAAAACAATTATATTTTTGAAGTTATACTTCTTTAGGCGCGATTTCATTGAGGGTGAAATTTTAGTAATCTGCGCGCATGCGCACACCGACAGTATGGTATTAGTAGTTATACGGGCTCTGATTGGGTGTTGAAATGATCTGTCAATAATTGTTCAATATGGAGGTTATCGGTAAACAAAAATATTGTATATACAGTGGAACCCCGATAAGTCGGCCCCCGATAACCCGGAAGTCCGGCTAGCCCGGACCGATTTTCTTCAGATAAACATTTTGATATTCAGTATTTTGTATTTTGACAACGACACCCGATTTGGGCGTCGATGTGTTAATAAAATTATTTTTCAATTTAATTGTGGCTTATTTACCATCAAAATACATAGTTAATTATCAGACAAACATTTCAGCAATAAAAATGTATGTAATATAATATTTGAGAGATAATGTGTATTTGTATAATTTGAACTATACGATAGTAAAAATGACTCATGGCACACGCAAGCAAGCAAGCAAGCATAGTGATTTAACGCCGCGCCGGCAGAAACAACAGACACCTGTCTGTAGTATTCCTTTATATAAATATTTCAAACAGCATTGTTTAAAAAGACTAAGACTATTTAAAAAATTCTTTTTCAAACAATGGTCTTTTATATGGTCTTCAGTCTTGTATATTGTTCGCTTCCGTTTGCTTACGTTTGTGTTTGCGTGTTTTTAGTAATTTAGATGTGTAGGTACTGTGCATATTTATATATATTTCATGTTATTTCACTTCTAACGGAGTTTATCTGTAAGTATACCGTATTTTATTAGTTTTTACCATATTCTCCGGCTAACCCAGATTTTCGATAACCCGGATCAACCGCGGTCCCAATTAATCCGAGTTATCGAGGTTCCACTGTATTAATTTTTATTGTTGTTGAGGACAGAAATAAAATCAAATTTATAATTATAGTGACTTTTTAAATAGTTTTGAAAAGCCGCAAGTACGTAATTCTAAATGTTTCAGTTGTATTCCAATAAAAAATTATCTTCATACCTATCTATTTGGAAAATAATGTAGTTATAGGTCCGGATACCGCGTAAGAAAAAAAAGTTGATTAATAGCAAGCTGAAAATTTGTTAATAGCTTAAGGGTGTCTAGTCAGACAAACTTTGATATATGGGAACACTGGAACAGGGGAAGTTTTAATTGTGGAACAGGTTATAAATTTGGAACGGTCTGACCACGAAAACGGCACATGTATTTTGTCCGACAGAACAGACTTAAACTCTCCGAATAGAGATTAAACTCTCATGCAAAAATCAGACTGCTATTTATCACCAAATGGGCGTTTTAATGAGTGGAACATGTAGAATATGTCAAATGGCAGGAATTATGACAGGTGATAAATAGAACTCTTATTTTTGCATGAGAGTTTCATCTCGGTTCGGAGAGTTTAAGTCTATTCTGTCGGACAAAATAAATGTGCCGTTTTCGTGGTCTGACCGTTCCCAAATTTTTAACCTGTTCCACAATTAAAACTGCCCCTGTTCCAATGTTCCCATATATCAAATTTTATCCGACTAGACACCCTTAAGCTATTAACAAATTTTCAGCTTGCTATTAATCAACTTTTTTTTCATACGCCGGATCCAGACCTATTACCTATTAGTAGGCAACGCTTTAATTTACATAATCTGATTACGAACAAACTTTCTACAAATCTTCATCTAATATATCGTTTTCTTACTCTATATTTTGTTGTATTTTAATTCGACAAAAATCAAACTAATAATTTGATTAAAAATTCATATTATAAATAAACAAAATGTCAAAAAGTTTATGGTGTAAACTTTTAGTTTGTGTATATTCCCACATGACGTATACGCGAAAATGGTGCAGTTGGAAATCGCATCGACATTCGTACGGCGCGATAGACGTGAAGTGGGTTCAAGCCCCAAGCAAGTTGTTATTTTTTTATTTTTTTTATAGATTTTATGATTGTAAGTATATTATTATATAATTTTTTCAGAAAATACGTATTTAATTTGGTATTATTTTAATAAAAATTTTTGGAAAATTGTAGAGAAACTGTTTAAAGTATATTGATTTCGTTGAAATCATATAATAGAAGTACAACTTCTTACGTGCGTACAAAGTACACACATTCTTTTTTTTTTTTTTTTTTTTGTTACTTAATATTTCGCCAACTGGTTGCCCGCTTCATCAGATGTGTACTACAATTTTATTAAAACAAAAGTATGAGCAAAATAAGAACAAAATTACATGCAAAGCTACTAACAAAGATGGAATTGTTAACAAATAAACAACACAAATATTGGTATTACACTTTTACAATTAGACTAACCATTTTAAAAATGATATGATAATATGAAATTATGAATTATGATGATATTATGCAATGTAAATAAAAATGGTCAAAAATAAATAGGGCCTTAAATTATATTTTTTGGCACATTTTTTACTAGTACAAATTTATCTAGATATTTTATAGTTATAGCCTCCCCTATTTTAAAAATCACGAGCCGCCTCTGCATAATATTATGCGGCACCAATAGAAAATAACTAACAAATAGGTGGCAGCGAATGTGTTAACATATTTTTTGCTATTTTTGTTAACACACGTATACTTAGTCAAAATTTCGCCGACCTAAAGCTAGCTTACTATCAAAGAATGGACTGTTGTTTAATACAATTAACACTAAACCAAAAAAACAGTAAGTTCATTTTTTGAAAATGCAATTTTGTAGGCATTTATGACCCACACACGTCGCGTCATTATCGAAAAATATAAATATTATTTTGGCCCTTCTGTAAAGCTACGAGTTATAAAAAATCATATAGTCCAAGTAATGAAGCTTAAAATAGGACAAAACCTCACAATTTTTACAGAATGGATCGATTTGTTTGAAAATTTGGGAATAAGTAGTGGATAGTCCAAGGATCAAAATCTATATCATGCCAAAAGGCGCTTTTACCATGGGGGTGGTTGCCACCCCACCTCGGGGGTGAAAATTTGTATTGTATTTTGACCGCAAGAGTTGGTAAAAACATTCATTATAAGCAAAAAACGTTCTATATATTTTTTTGATAAAGTTAATAGTTTTCGATTTATTTGCTATCGAAACAGTTAGTTTTATATCGAAAAAATCAATGTTGTTAATCAGTGTTCTGCTAATAACTCAAAAAGTTTTCATTTTATCAAAACAACTTTAGTTAACAAAAATGTACCTTTTGAAAAAATAAACAAAACCGTTTTTTTTTTTATTTTCTTTAAGACCAATAGTAATCGAGGTATACTTTATTATATGTTGGCTCTTCTTCGTCAAATGCTAAATATTGTAGTTTCAAAGTCAAAGGACGGGAAAACTAAGCATTTTCGAGGATAACTTGTTGAAACTAATTTATAGTATTTAAAAATATGTATCTCCAGAAATAAAAAAAATCTCTAGCTAAAAAAATTAAGTGACTTATAATGAAAAGAATGTCAGTCCCTATTTTTTTCAGCAAAAAGTGATCGTAAACAACCCCCTAATCACCACCCTAATTAAAATTTGTCATTGACCTCATTTGGTTTTCCTGATTTATGTATTTTTAATATGTTCTAAAAGTTTGATCGGCTTAGAATGATTAGTTTAAAAAAAAATGAAGTTAAAGCGAATAACGAATGTTTGCAATTTGGTAAAAAATGCCATTTCCTTCAGAATAGAAAAATTAGCATCACAGATACGAAAAAATGTTTAAATATGAAATTGTAGGTAATTTAATGCCCAAGAACTTGGTTTGATAAAATTTGTTCAACGGCAAAAATTTAGTGAATCGTAAATGAGTATACCATCGAAATACATTGATTTTTTAGATATAAAACTAACACTTTCGATAGCGAATAAATCAAAACTATTAATTTTATCAAAAAATGTATAGAAGATTTTTTCCTTAGAATGAATTATTTTATTAACTTTTGCGGTCAAAATATAATAAAAAATTTCCACCCCCGAGATGGGGTGGCAACCACCCCATGGTAAAAGCGCCTGTCGGCATCATATAGATTTTGATCCATGGACTATCCAGTACTAACTCTCAAATATTTAAGCAAATTGATCCGTTCTCTAAAAATTGCGAGATAAAAAGCTTTGGTTCCTGGACTAATAACAATCATACATATATTTATTCTTTAATAATATTGTACTATTATAATATATTGTAATATATGTATTAGTATAATCATAACAGTAAATCTCTTGTCTGTTAATTAGTAACGATAATGATTTGTCGATTATTATTTTGCATCTGGTGCTTTAATTTGGTAGCGGTTTTCCAATTGAAGAAAATACTTCAACCCATCTAAAGAAACGTATCTATGACGTTGGTGGACATATCCTTATAAACAATGTTTTCTGGGAAAGGCCAGATGGAAGAAGGTCTGTAGGGCGACCTAGAAAAAGGTGGAAAGATGCAGTCAAAGAAGATCTAGAGAAAATGGGAGTGCGACAATGGGAATTAGTGGCACAGGACCGACTAACATGGAAGGCAATAGTAAACGCCGCAAACACTCACGAAGATTTTATAGCGCCACTGATGATGATGATGATGACATATCCACATAGTGGACACGTTGGTGCTCCCGCTAGGCGCTCATCCTCGGCGATCCAATCGATGGCGGTTTATGTGTAGAGGAGCGCATGCCGTATCCAGTGGAGCAGTTGCACGGAGCACCATTAATGGATACGTGCCTTTATGCGTGTGAGATTAGAGGAAGGTTCGCACACAACTTTAATTTGCTCACAACCTTTGCTCAAATATTATAATTATTGATTTTTTTTCAACGAAAACATTTCGTTTATAAATTCGTAAAATTGTGTGTGTTATTGCGTTGCCGCTCCTGCAATACTCAGATCAGATTTATCGATGGATTCTCATGTAGTTTTTTCTTCTGAATCCAAATCTGAAAACGGTATTTCGATATTTCTAACCATCTTCGAGATAATCGACCTCAAAATCTAAAATGTGACGTCACAATCGTTTTATTTTCTTTCGACACACTACACGTCCAGCTGAAATCGTGACTATTAAGTAGGCTAGTTTTTTAATCTCGATTTGTTAAGCAAAGCATAGGTTATTTACATATGAGTTTGACACTTCGTGAATGTCAAACTGAATTTTAAATTAAGCATTAATAAAACATCAATGACATTTGATAGTGAATTTAATTATTATATAAAATAAATAATATGTTCAAAAATACAATTTGAGTATATTTTAAAAGCAATAATTTATTAAAAGCTTTAAAAAGGTTTATACGAGTATACGGCCGCCCCTTTATGATAAATGGACCGTTCAATTTGCTATGAAATTAAAATATAGTCGGTTCGATAAACTCGACACAACTGGCTAGTGATTTTAGTTGGTAATTTTTTGGTTTTTGCGAATTTTGCCAAAATTGGCAAATTTACTAATTACTTAGTAATTATTAACTAATTAGTAATTATTTTTTGCCAAATTGGCAAAATTATTAACTAAAATCACTAACCAGTTGTGTCTGAGTTTAGCGAACCGACAGTATATGATAATATTGTTTGGTATAAAAATTATGGTCCGATATGTGCAATTACATCCTTCTAATGAAAAAAACATATTTGAAGATTTTCCTCAAATTATGGATATGCTTCTTTTCATGAGCATTTTTCAGTGCGTCACAAATGATAGAAAAAAAAGGTAAGTCTGTGATAATATACATTTTAGTGACATGACATTTTAGTTAAATCTGACAGTTGTCACATTTTATTTGCAATTTGGCAAAAAAAAAACAAATTAATTGTGTTTATTGCATTTATAAAATGGTATTTTCTTTGATTTGTACAGTCTTATAAATTGTTCAGATTATATTCGTAGATATATTATATAATTCGCAAATTATTTTATTTTCGATTATGGCGCCATCTATTGACAACTAGAATAAACGTTATAAATGTCACCGACGAAATGTAATCACCGACGTGCGTTTTTTTCTGTCACATACAATTTAATGCGTTAGAAAGAAATCGAAAATCTGTGACGCACTGAAAGATCCTAATGAGAAAAGGCATACCTACAACATTTTCATTTATAACTCTTTTATTTTTAATTTGACGAAGAAAAGTTATTCTTCATAAAAAGCTCTTCATGTTCTAAGATTTATGATGCAACCATCATATGTACAATTTTATTAATTTTATACGAGGTTTATAAAAAATATGGATTTCGATCAAGAGTAAACTACCTTTATAGTTCATAACATTTAAATTAGAATGATATAATTGCGCATTAAAACATAATTATTAATTCTAAACTACTTTTCATAATAGCAATTTTCCATATTATGAATTAAAATACGTAAATAAACAAAGTTTTCGTTATGATAATTCTCGCATTTTCAGCTTGTTATTTTTAAAGTTGAAAATATAAATACTTTCTGAACATTCCCCACAATAATTGTTTCCATTGTAAGAGAACAGTAACCTAGTAAAGTAAGTATTTGACACAAAAACTTTTGTAAAATTATAGCTCTGGAAAGGTGAACAAACAGTAATTAAATAAAATAATACAAACCATCAAAGCAAACACAAATCCATTACATTTTTCTTTTAAATTCTAGACAGCTAATGGTTTTCGATAAATGGTTCCGATAACCGTTTTCTTGTTTTATTAATTACTCAATGTAACTGCTGGCCATAATTACTCCGATGTATTGTATACACGCCACGAACAAAAACGATATCGATCTTGTTCTTCCACCGGTAAAATTGAATGCAGCGATAATTTACATCAAACTCTACATGCGAATTTAACGACTTTGTTTTTATGCTGTTTCTTTAGTCAATTTATTACAACTTTTAATTGAGTAATGACGCTAATTGCGCTAGAGGTTAATCAATTTCCGGAACCAAATTGAAATGTGTATCTAGATAGACTTAATTATATTGGAGAAACAGGAAAATTGCAATAGCATCTACAAAATTTAAAATCGCAATCGTTTACATACCGCGGTAAGGTAAATTACTTGATGCTGAGCTTCCGATCATTCATGGGTCCCTTTGGTGATGATGTTGGATCCGATAACTGCGCCCGTTTCTGCGGTTTGTTTGCGAGATTTTCTGGAGCGCAATCGTCTATCGACTATTGGTTTCTTGTTCAATATGTTTGATAGTATTTATATTCTTCTATAGTAGTTGATATTGCCGAGCGATATTCCACCGAAGGTGGAAGAAGTTTGTACTGGTAGCCAATGGATTAGTGTGGAATTATTTTGTGGTTATTTAGCTCGACATCAATCTTTTGTACGCGAGCAGTGTTTATCCAACTTGGTGCGAAATATTCAGCTACATAATAAACAAGAACTAAGTTTGAAGACCTAAATCTGGATGCCCATTATTCCCATATTGTGCCACAGAACTTCTGAATAATGTTACTTCAGGTTTATAGCTTTTAGACATCTGTTTCTAAATCTTAACTTGCGGTTAAAAGTCACGCCTAGGGAATTTGGGTATCTTTTTTAGTTAAGAGGTGTGTTATCAACAAGAAACAAGCGTATCAAAATTGGCTGCAAATAAATGACCCAGATGATAGACGAACGTATGCAAGATCAAACAGAGAAGTAAAAAAATCTAGTAACGGAAGCAAAAAATATTTCCTGGGAAAGTAAATGCGAAGAGCTTAACAAATATATAGGATCAACAAGATCAAGAGAAGCATGGAAAACGATAAAAGATCTGAGAACAAACAGAAAAGAGACTAGTAGAATAGATTTAATAGAAGAAAAATCTTGGATCGAACATTACTCGCAACTTTTGACTGAAACAAGACCGCAATTCACGAACATCAGTACAACAACATATGAAGTAAAATACGATGAAGACGATGAAATAACAGTACAGGAAGTCGAGATTGCAATACGAACTCTAAAAAATCGAAAGTCATGCGGACCACAAGGAATACCGAACGGATTACTAAAACACAGCCCACAAGTATTACGAGAATTACTTGCGTATGTTTTCACCTTATTCTATAAAGGTCATGATTTACCACCTGAGTGGAGAAAAGCACAAATTAACAATATATACAAAAAAGGAGATAGAAAAAATTGTTCAAACTACAGGGGGCTTAGTGTCATAAACTGACTTTCAAGACTCTATGGAAAAATAATAAGAAATAAAATTGAAAAAGAGATGACCGATGTAGAAGAACAAAATGGCTTTTCTGCAGGCAGATCCTGTATGTACACCATATTTTCTCTAAAGCAGGTTATTGAGAAAAGATTAGCCCACAACCTTTCCACCCATATAGTTTTTATTGATCTGACAAAGGCATACGATAGTGTACCACTTTCAATGCTCTGGATAGCAATGGAAAAACAAGGAATAAGCAAATAAAATATAAAAGCAGTACAACAGCTTTACAAAAATATGACGGTAAACATTAAAACTGGAAAGAAATTAACGAGAAAAATTCCTATTAATAAGAGCCTAAAGCAAGACTGCTGCATAGCACCTACACTCTTTAAAATATATTTAAATGAGGCACTCTCACTGTGGAGAAGAAAGTGCTGCAATATGGGCATCCCAATCGATGACGATAGATTGTACACAATACACTTCGCTGACGACCAAGCCATTCAAGCTGAAGATGAGAGTGATATAGACTATATGCTCAGAAAACTGGAAAAGGAGTACACTAAGTGGGGCCTTGCAATTAATATACAAAAAACCGAGTACTTAGTTGTAGGAGAAACACCAGAACGCCTACAAGTTGAAATGGTAACTATAAACCCAACAGAAGTCTTCAAATACTTAGGAGTCCAAATAACTTCAAAAGCAGGGAGTAACGATGAAATACATTCCAGGATTGGCCAAGCAAGATCAGCCACCAGACAGCTACACGGACTATTGTGGAGTAATAAAATAACAAAAGAAAATAAAAGAAGAATGTATAAAACAATAATAGAAAGTATTAGGTTGTACGGCGCTGAACTCTGGGAAATCAACCAAAGAAACAAGTCAAAAATTAAGGCCATGAAAATGAACTATTGTATTAGAGACGATGTTGCCGACTCACTAGACTTGATAGGGTGAGCAACGAAGATACTAGGAGACAAATGGAAATTGATCTAGATAATATACTAGACACAATCGAAGCCAAAAGACTGTTGTATTGTATACACGCCACGAACAAAAACGATATCGATCTTGTTCGTCCACCGGTAAAATTGAATGCAGCGATAATTTACATCGAACTCTATATGCGAATTTAACGAGTTTGTTTTTATGCTGTTTCTTTAGTCAATTTATTACAAGTTTTAATTGAGTAATGACGCTAATTGCGCTAGAGGTTAATCAATTTCCGGAACCAAATTGAAATGTGTATCTAGATAGACTTAATTATATTGGAGAAACAGGAAAATTCCAATAGCATCTACAAAATTTAAAATCGCAATCGTTTACATACCGCGGTAAGGTAAATTACTTGATGCTGAGCTTCCGATCATTCATGGGTCCCTTTGGTGATGATGTTGGATCCGATAACTGCGCCCGTTTCTACGGTTTGTTTGAGATATTTTCTGGAGCGCAATCGACCATTGGTTTCTTGTTCAATATGGTTGATATTATTCATATTCTTCTATAGTAGTTGATATTGCTGAGCGATATTTCACCGAAGGTGGAAGTAGTTAGTACTGTTAGTCAATGGATTAGTGGGGAATTATTTTGTGGTTATTTAGCTCGACATCAATCTTTTGTACGCGAGCACTGTTTATCCAACTTGGTGCGAAATATTCAACTACAGAATAAACAAGAACTAAGCTTGAAGACCTAAATCTGGATGCCCATTCTTCCCATATTGTGCCACAGAACTTCTGAATAATGTTATTTCAGGTTTATAGCTTTTCGTCATCTGTCTCTAAATCTTATCTTGCGGTTAAAAGTCGCGCCTAGGGACTTTGGGTATCTTTTTTAGTTAAGAGGTGTGTTATCAAAGTGAAAGTTATGTGATATTGAAGTCGTTGTTCTTTAGGTTACTCTGTTTTAAGAGGCGTGCGTTGGATCGAAGTCTCCATTTTGGAAAGTATCTTATCTTAACTTCTAGGTCTACCATCAGAATATCTTTAACTTCTTCTTGTAGTAAGCACCCATCGGCATAGCCAAACTTTGTTGTTGTTGATGTTGTTGTCGGCATGTCTGCGATGTAAGGGTTACAAAAGCATTTATGCGGATACCGTGACTTGTGATAGTCCATTTTTCAGTTTTCTAGGACCCCATAATTGATTGAAATACTCTGTCGGTGAGCATATTTATATTCTATTAGTCTGGCCGTAAATTTTCAAGGAATAGTGCATAAGAGTTTATAAATTATTCATTTTCGTCATTTGTGTCAAAAGCTGCTGACAGATCTACCAAAGTAGCCAAACTGTTTGGTTTTTTTGAAAGCCGGCTTCTATGTAAGTACAGGAAGATAAAACCTGGTCGGTGCAACCTGGATTTGGTTTAAAACCCGCTTTTTAGATTGGAATAGCTTTGGAAAATATTGAGCTTACTCTGTTAAAAATTTTGAAGTAGGTTGTACGTAATAGGTAATAGAGGAATAATTGGTCAAGAGGTTTTTGGGTGGTCAGCTGGTTTACCCAGTTTTGTATTTCCATATCTTTTGAATGTTTAAATTTCCGTGGGATTCTTCTGGTCAGAAATATGTTTCTGAATAATTGTGAATAAATGTGCTTTTAGTCAGGTTTTTTTTGCCATAATTACTCCGGTATATTGTATACACGCCGCGAACAAAAACGATATTGATCTTGTTCTTCCACCGGTAAAATTAAATGCAGCGATAATTTACTTCGGACTCTACATGCGAATTTAACGACTTTGTTTTTATGCTGTTTCTTTAGTCAATTTATTACAAGTTTTAATTGAGTAATGACGCTAATTGCGCTAGAGGTTAATCAATTTCCGGAACCAAATTGAAATGTGTAGCTAGATAGACTTATATTGGACAAGCAGGCAAATTCCAATAGCATCTACAAAATTTAAAATCACAATCGCCTACATACCCTGCTTGAATTAAACTGAAGGAAAAAATGAGAACTGTAGATTTGGAGTGAAAACGGGAAAGAACTGGAAAAGCAAGAAATCTAGATTTTGCACAAACGAGATGCTTAACATATCATGTTGCTGAATCATACGTTATTATACAAAGCTAGCGAACACCTTATGAGAAAATTTATTTCAGCTTGTAATATGTAGAGATCTTCTCGCAAATATTGTTTATATGACGTTAGTGAATAAAAAGTTTAAGTTTTCAACGGTTCGTTAATAGACATGATTATCATTATCTTCTTCAGCCCATTTCTCCCCCACAAACATCCCCCACAATTAAAGAAAAAATTGCTGTCAAAAGACAATTACGGAAACAATGGCAACAGGCAAGGACTGGTGACAACAAGAAAAAACTTAATAAAGTAACCAAATAATTGAAACAACTAATTCAAAAAGAGCTAAACCAAGGTATTCAAGACTATCTGGAAAGTCTTACACCTACAGAAGCAACAGAATACTCATTATGGAAAGCAACAAGAAAACTAAAAACGCAACAACTTCCAAATTTACCAAACAAAAACTTCAATAATACATGGGCCAGAAGCAATAAATAAAAAGCTGAAGTCTCCGCGGAACACCTAAAAAAAGTATTTAAACAATTTCCTTCCGGACTACCTACATGCGCCATTTCAAATGGACTTGCTCCTACATAAATTTACTGTAAAAGAAGTCAAACACATTGTAAAGCATGAAATCAACATAAAAAAGGCACCTGGATTCGATCTATTTTCTGGAAAAATCCTACAAGAGTTACCTGAAAAATGTTACAAACTCATAACCTTCATATTCAACGCAATGCTACGGAAGAGTTACTTCCCCTGCACCTAGAAGGTTGCACAAATCATCATGATCCCTAAGCCCGGAAAAAAAACCAGAAGTCGTCTCCTCATATAGGCTAATAAGCCTGCTCCCTATTATATCCAAAGTTTTCGAAAAGCTCTACGCCAGTAGGCTCGAAATAATAATAAATTTAAAAAAACTGTTTCCAGATCATCAGTTTGGATTTTCTGACATTTCTTTGTGAAACAAGGGAGTGAACTTACTGCATTACATTCAATATATTCTGGTGTTCCTCAAGGTAGAGTCTTGGGACCTATATTGTTTCTCCTTTATACAGCTGATCTGCCAAGAACAAGAACCACCACTGTAGCAACATTCGCTGATGACACCGCGGTCTTGGCATCCCACACCAATCCGGCTTCAGCCTCAAAGAACCTTCAGACAAACCTTGATAAAATCAAAAAGTGGCTAAAAAGGTGGCGTATCAGAGTTAATGAAACGAAATCTACACAAGTGGCATTCACTTTACGCAGAGAAACATGTCCACTAGTCAAAATCAACGACTGCTACCTCCCACAATCTGACGATGATAAATATCTTGGAATGCATTTTGACCGACGGATGACTTGGAAGAAACATATATTCATCAAAATAAAACAGCTAGGCCTTAAATTTAGCAAAGTGTATTGGTTGATTGGACGCAAATCTAAATTATCATTGGACAACAAAATACTGTTGTATAAGGCCATTCTCAAACCTGTGTGGACATATAATGTACAACTTTCAGGAACCGTCAGTAATTCCAACATTGACATCCTTCAAAAATTCCAAAACAAAGTGTTGCGAACCATCGTCTGTGCACCTTTCTACATCCCCAACAGGGTCATTCTACGCGACATCAAGTTGGAATCCATCAAGGAAGTGAACTACCAGTTCAGTGTTTGTTACAGTGAAAGAGTGTCAGTTTACCCTAATAGCCAGGGAGGTAGTGTCAAATTTGACCGGAGCATTTTAGCATGACTGGTTTCTTATTATTTAGGTAGGTGCTCCAAAGCTTATTAACAAATGATGTGTCAGCTGGCCCAAAACCGGGGATTTTAGTCAAGAAAAGGTAAAACATGAAAGTTGATGGACCAACGCTACAGCTTAAATGTCAAATATTTATATACGTTACTCAGAACATTTAATGGACTTGCTTACTTGGCGCCTACATTTCACTCAGGAGATCGGGGTTCAAATCCTGGCGCGGAAAATTCTTTTTGTTTTATAAATTGACATTTTATTTTGAAAAATATTTATTTTTCTAATACCACGTTTTTATTATTTATACGAGACAATATAAAAAAATCTATATGTCTTTTATAGAATTATGCATAGAACTTATGAAATAGCATAATATATGCATTTGATCATAAATATTATGATTCACCTTAATAAGCAAAATTACTGTACATGAACCCCTGAAGCTTCCTGAGTTAGTACGACCAATCTAAGTGAAAAAGGGGGTTGGCCTCCCCACCTCACCCCCTCCTGACATTTTTTTATCTTTTTAGACAAACTGTTTTTTGCATAATTTTATGTGATGTAAAACCAAAAAATACATACAACCCTAATTTTTCACTTTTCTATCACCAACCCCTATTTTTAATAGCAATCTAATTATTTCCCTGTTCTCTATATATAAAAATGAATTTTTGTCTGTATGTCCCTTATAGAATCGTAAACTATGCATTTATTCATATAATGACCTCAAGCAAAGTTTTTGTACTTACATGAACCCAGGAAGGAGTTAATGCGACCAACCTAAGTAATCATTATTTTGTGATGTCTGCGTAAATAAATTATTTACGCAGACACCACAAAACAATAAGTATGTATTGTTTATTAGAAAAAAGTAGACGCAATATTTTTGAGTATTTTTTGGCTTTCTGGTAATTTTTAGGTATTTAACTTTTAAACATTATTAGGTTCTAAGGCGGTACGAAGTTTGCCTGGTCAGCTAGGTAACACTAAAAAAAATATTCTTGGACTAGTTTGGCAAAGAATAAAAAGTATAAATCATTAATTTATGAATTTTAGATTGTTAGAAAAAAGCGTCGACATGGAACAAGTGGAAGAAGGTCTGAAAACACTTGAGATTACCAATTGGAGGAACAAAGCAAGTAACAGAACAGAATGGCGGAAAATCTTAGAACAAGCCAGGAGCCAAAAAGGGTTGTCGAGCTACTGATGATGATGATGAAGAAAAAATGATACGGGATTTCCGTATTTTTCTGTCACGTTCACTTGGCCAGCTAACATTTTTTGCCATGTACCTACATAATGCAGCTGACGATTTTTTCTTCATCATCATCATCAGTAGCTCGACAACCCTTTTTGACTCCTGGCTTGTTCTAAGATTTTCCGCCATTCTGTTCTGTTCCTTGCTTTGTTCCTCCAATTGGTAATCTCAAGTGTTTTCAGACCTTCTTCCACTTGTTCCATGTGGACGCTTTTTTCTTACAATCTAAAATTCATAAATTAATGATTTATACTTTTTAGTCTTTGCCAAACTAGTCCAAGAATATTTTTTTAGTATTACGTAGCTGACCAGGCAAACTTCGTACCGCCTTAGAACCTAATAATGTTTAAAAGTTAAATACCTAAAAATTACCAGAAAGCCAAAAAATACTCAAAAATATTGCGTCTACTTTTTTCCAATAAACAATACATACTTATTGTTTTGTGGTGTCTGCGTAAATAATTTATTTACGCAGACATCACAAAATAATGATTACTTAGGTTGGTCGTAGTAACTCCTTCCTGGGTTCATGTAAGTACAAAAACTTTGCTTGAGGTCATTATATGATTAAATGCATAGTTTACGATTCTATAAGGGATATACAGACAAAAATTCATTTTTATATATTATAGAGAACAGGGAAATAATTAGATTGCTATTAAAAATGGGGGTTGGTGATAGAAAAGTGAAAAATTAGGGTTGTATGTATTTTTTGGTTTTACATCACAAAATTATGCAAAAAACAGTTTGTCTAAAAAGATAAAAAAATGTCAGGAGGGGGGTGGGGTGGGGAGGCCAACCCCCTTTTTCACTTACATTGGTCGTACTAACTCAGGAAGCTTCAGGGGTTCATGTACAGTGATTTTGCTTATTAAGGTGAATCATAATATTTATGATCAAATGTATATATTATGCTATTTCATAAGTTCTATGCATAATTCTATAAAAGACATACAGATTTTTTTATATTGTCTCGTATAAATAATAAAAACGTGGTATTATAAAAATAAATATTTTTCAAAATAAAATGTCAATTTAAAAAACAAAAAGAATTTTCCGCGCCAGGATTTGAACCCCGATCTCCTGAGTGAAATGTAGGCGCCAAGTAAGCAAGTCCATTAAATGTTCTGAGTAACGTATATAAATATTTGACATTTAAGCTGTAGCGTTGGTCCATCAACTTTCATGTTTTACCTTTTCTTGACTAAAATCCCCGGTTTTGGGCCAGCTGACACATCATTTGTTAATAAGCTTTGGAGCACCTACCTAAATAATAATAAACCAGCCATGCTTAAATGCTCCGGTCAAATTTGACACTACCTCCCTGGATATAACGTGTTGGTCAACCGCCTAAACGTGCCCGATGTCAACGAAATGCGTAGACTTAAACGCCTGCTGCCTGTCGACCTGTCTACAGGACTCAGATAAGTTTTAGCTTCTAAGGAGATATAGACACTAATAAGTACTCTCATTGTCAAAAAGACACTAAATCTAAATTTAGCTAGTTCTTTAAAGGAGATCACTCACTGGAGTGATACTCTACATGCCAATCTCACATTTGTCAAAGCAAACGCTTATTGCCCTTCCGGCAGATTGCAGAATCCATTAGGGGTTATATAAAAAAAGCCCATTTCTATCCAACTTTGGAAATAGGCCTTCCCCAAATCTTTCCATATCTGTCTGTCCTTGGCTGCGCTTTTCCAGTGAGTTCCTGCAGCTTTTACAATATCGTCCTTCCATCGCATCTGAGGTCTTCCTCTGCCTCTTCCTCCTGTCAACGGTCTCCAGTTTTGTATTTCAGCATTCCATCTATTGTCTTCCTGTCTCGCATTGTGGCCCGCAAATCTTCACTTTAACCCTGTTATATGTTCAGTTACATTTTTTACTTTTGTTATCTCTCTTATCCATTTGTTTGATTTTCTATCTTGCAGTTTTATTCCCAGCATGGCTCTTTCCTTTTTCCTGTTTTGTTATTTCTATTTTGTTTATGTCGGCCTTTGTTAATGTCCATGTTTCTGAGCCATGCGTCAGAACAAGAAGGATTCACTGGTCAAATACACGGGTTTTTTAGGTATTGTTTCATTCTTGTGCTTTTTAGTATCCATCTTAACTTTCCAAACGCTGCCACGCCTATCTGATTCTTCTTTGTACTTCAATTGTTTGGTTCTCTTTACTAGCTTTGATTATTTAACCCAGGTATATGTATTCGTCAACAACCTCAATATTTACGTTATTTATATTTATATTTATTCTATCATTTGTATTTGTCATGAGTTTTGTTTTGCTCATGTTCATTTTAAATCCTATCTTCTCTGATGCTTGTGCTAGTTGAGTCAGCATTGTGGCTAGTTTTTCTTGCTTGGCTGTAATAAGAACAACATCATCTGAGGTGATTGAGTTTCCTTTCGTTTATTTTGATACCCATGTCTTCCCATTCCAGTTCTTTAAAGACGTCTCCCAGTGCTAAGGTGAAGAGTTTTGGGGATATTACATCTCCTTGTCTTACGTCTCTATGGATTGCTATGGAATTAGTTTTGTTTGTTTTATTTTCACATTCAACTGTCATAGTTGCTATTTTATAGGTGTTATGTAGGAGTTACCTGTATCTGGAGTCTATTCTGCTGTTATTTAGAGCTTTTTCTATCCTCTATATCTCGACATTATCGAACGCTTTTTCATTGTCTACAAAGGCTAAACATAAATCTAGGTTATATTCGTTTGCCTTTTCTATCAATATTTTTATAGTGAGGGGATGATCTATGGTACCTACTATACCCTCTTCTGAAACCAGCTTATTCAACTGACTGATAAGATAACTGTCCATTTTGTTTACTAGTCTATTGATTATAATTCTAATAAAGAGTTTGTACATTTGTGAGAGTAGTGAGAAGGGTCTGTAGTTTTTAAGTCTCTCTGATTATCAGCAGTAATTGCACAAGAGCTCTGAAATTATTGAATTTTTCCGGAGTGACACTTTGACAGTTTTAATTTAGTTAAATTATACAGTTAAATTATATCAAAGTGTCACGAGAGCAAAAATTCTATATTAATTTCAGAGGTCGAGTGCAATTTGTTGCGATTATTTCATGAATAAAACTGTTCAAAACCAAAATTTTATTGTAATTTATTTATGTAAGTACCATTAAACACACAGTTTTTATAAATATTTGACGATTGAAAGTCATCACTTTTATAATTTTTAAAACATTAATTGTCATTCTAAATGTATTTTTTCGTAGCAACGAAGGGCATCTGACGTAATATACTTAACGACGGGAGATTATCAAAAATTATCGATTTAATTCAGATATCTGTAGCTTTCTATTGGTGAGAATCTCCTATGAATGAAATAATCAGTAGTAATTGCACAAGAGCTCTGAAATTATTGAATTTTTCCCGAGTGACACTTTGACAGTTTTAATTTCACGAGCCGAAGGCGAGTGAAGTTATGTCAAAGTGTCACGAGAGCAAAAATTCTATATTAATTTCAGAGGTCGAGTGCAATTTTTTGCGATTATTTTATGAATAAAACTGTTCAAAACCAAAATTTTATTGTAATTTATTTATGTAAGTACCATTAAACACACAGTTTTTATAAATATTTGACGATTGAAAGTCATCACTTTTATAATTTTTAAAACATTAATTGTCATTAATGTCACTGAATGTATTTTTTCGTAGCAACGAAGGGCATCTGACGTAATATACTTAACGACGGGAGATTATCAAAAATTATCGATTTAATTCAGATTTCTGTAGCTTTCTATTGGTCAGAATCTCCTATGAATGAAATAATCAGTACTAATTGCACAAGAGCTCTGAAATTAGTGAATTTTTCCCGAGTGACACTTTTGACAGTTTTAATTTCACGAGCCGAAGGCGAGTGAAATTATGTCAAAGTGTCACGAGAGAAAAAATTCTATATTAATTTCAGAGGTCGAGTGCAATTTGTTGCGATTATTTCATGAATAAAACTGTTCAAAACCAAAATTTTATTGTAATTTATTTATGTAAGTACCATTAAACACACAGTTTTTATAAATATTTGACGATTGAAAGTCATCACTTTTATAGTTTTTAAAACATTAATTGTCATTAATGTCACTGAATGTATTTTTTCGTAGCAACGAAGGGCATCTGACGTAATATACTTAACGACGGGAGATTATCAAAAATTATCGATTTAATTCAGTTTTCTGTAGCTTTCTATTGGTCAGAATCTCCTATGAATGAAATAATCATTATAACTTCGATAAAACTCTTCACCCATTTCGAATTACGTCCCAGAACAAGTGGTCATTGGACCTTTGGTATCATTAATGAGTATCATAGAAGAAACATGTGGTTTCAATATGATAGAGCACCACCGCATTGTACAATGCAAGTTGGCAGGGTTTCCCAATAATATATTCTAAATTACCAACTTAAGACAAACAGCTTCACCTTCCTCAACTTTTCAGTTGAAGACTATAAAATGTATACGCATAGGAAAAACACATCACTTGAAAAATGCACTCTACCGAAACAGCTGTAGTAGCACTAATTTGAAATAAGTTTTGTGGAAATATTGAAAACAATAGTTTTTAGTGTTTTATTGTTAGATGTTTCGAAAAGCTTTAGAAATATATAAAATCATGTCGCTTATATTTGTAATCAACAACCACTTTATAGCTTGGAACAATAAATCATCAACCAACAAAATATTGTTCGGTGTTGTTCACTTGGCCCGATTTTCGCTGCAGTATGCTATTCGAAATACGAGATTATCCTGTCTATTACTAGTAAACGACCAAAAAAACAGTCACGGTCGAAATTAAACCTACAATAAGTCCTGCATACATGAAAAGTTGAAAAGTTAAACCGACAATACGTTGTTGTGACACACGTGTATAGCGATGCACCGGACTTTTTAAGCGTTTGTAAAATTTTTACTGCATACCTTATGACCTCTGTAAATCAAAGTTTACTAAAATTAAAATTGTACAGTACACTGAGGATTATTTCACTTCGCAGTTCCATCTTCCGAACGAAAAAATTGCTGCGCGTTGTTTTACTCATTTTAACGGTGCACGGGTCAAAATTTAGAGCATTTTGCCTTTATCGCGTTTTTTCTCGTTTTTCGGAATGCAGTTATTTCATTCCAGTTGGCGAAGTTGAATTCCTCTAATAATAAAATTCCTTTTCATTATTTTTTTTTTGTTTGTGGTGAGATATTCAGCGAATTTTTATTGGTAGTTAGCTTTTAATGCACTTTTATGGACAACGGGGATCCTGAACCTACATTTCCAGTACATATTTTTTTATTTTCTGCTTCTTGCTTAAAATCTTTAGACATCTTAATGCTGATAGAGGAAAATTACCAATCACCGTTAGTCAACTATCCTTCCACTTCTTCGGCGGCCTTTATTTCGTACGCCTTCTGATTTTTTTTCGATTATTTTTCCTGAACGAATAACAAAATGTATTGATACATACGAGAGGTTCAAAATTATAGAATAAATTAATTTTTCAAGAATAGGGCACTTTGGAGAAAAATCCAAAGTCAGGTCGATATTAATACATTTATACCAGTGACGTCATCTGGGCGTGATGACCTAATCGATGATTTTTAAATAAGAATTGGGGTAGTGTGCTGGCTCATTTAAAAGGTTATTCAATTCTCTATTCAGTAATATAAACATTAACATATTTATTTTTACAGGGTGTCCCAAAAATGTTGTTTAAATTAAAATAATTGCCAAAAAAAATAATTTTTTTTTAAATTATTTAATTCAAAATACATATTACTTCTATCACATAACAGACGAAATGTTTATTTCGCAAATAAACATTGCTTTTTCCTTAAATTAAACATTTAAACAGCGAAGAGGCATGTTTGTAGCAGCTTGAACATAGAATTTAAGCGAAAAGCAATAAACAATTTGTCAATTAACATTTCTTATATTTTTTACAGCAGTAAAATATATTTTGAACTAAATAAATTGCATATATTCTTCTTTTTGTGTCAACAATTAATTTAATTCAAAACCGATTATTTTGGACACATTGTATAAATAATTAGGTTAATGTTTATATTACTGAATAGAGAATTAAATAGCCTTTCAAATGAGCTGTCACACGACCCCTATTCTCATTTATCTGTAAGAATACCGGAAGCCACGACATTAAGTCAAGAAACATCTGTCAACAGAACTAACGTTGGTGTTTCAAAATATACCAAGAAGTTCTCCAAAATTACGGACTTAGCCCTTCTAGTATTTGGAATATTGACGAAATAGGAGTCACCACTATTCAAAAGCCCAAGAAGATAGTAACTGCCCGAGGGCAAAAGCAAGTAGGTGCCATCAAATCAACTGAGATAGGAACCATTGTAACAGTTGCTTGCGCCTGTAATGTAAATTATTAACTCTACAACATGTCCCGGTAGATGTTACAACTAGCCCTAAGTGCGAAGTAAGTTCTAACATTGCACTTTTTTGGTAAAATGTTTATAAATACCAGTCTTTTTAACTTTTCTATAGTTCAATTTTATTCAGAAAGATTTAAACTAGCGTTTATTGTTTAATTAATGATAATAGGGAAAATCGCTGTCAAGATATATTTGATTATATGAGAATTGTTACAACTAGCCCCTGCTCCCCTACTGCCCTGTTTTTTGGTCCTGATGTACTTAGTTTTGCAGCTAATAGAATAATAAAATGCAATGCAAATACAAAGGATTGTATTAACTGCTTACTTACTAAAATAATAGTACAATAGTACAATAGAATATGTGTATAAATATACACTATAATACACTAAACAGCAAAATTAACGCACCACCTTAAAAATGGGACATTTTTGATATCTCGAATTTCCTAAACCTGTTGTTTAATTTTAGTGATTTTTTGGTAGTAATATTGTTGCTGAACAGGTAATTGTCATTGTATACCGGGTTTAACAATAATACTGTATTTTTTCCTCAAAGTTCGTAACACCCTGTGGAATATTCTAGCATTTAAAAATATTGACATTATAACTCAATTGTAGCCTTAGGCTTTCTTAATATTCTGTTTTTTGGTCATTTATTTATGTTGTATAATAAAAAAGTTAGTTATTTTGACAACTAGCCATGTTCTTCATCAATACAGGTTGTTTCTAAATAAATGCGACAAATTTTAAGTGATAATTCTGCATGAAAAAATAATGGCAGTTTGCTTTATAAACATATACGTCCGCAAATGCTTCGTTTCCGAGATACGGGATGTTGAATTTTTTCTTACAAACTGACGATTTATTAATTGCTCTAAAACCGGTTGAGATATGCAAATTAAATTTAGTAGGTTTTAAGAGGTAGTAAAAGTAAAATAAAAATTTTATTTTCAATTTAGCTGCAATGCGAAGGCAAAACAATCCTACTTTTCAATTAGAATACGGAGCGCAGTCCAGTCCTCTGAATCGCGATTTTCGGCTCTTATTGGAGCCTCATCGGAGAGAACGTAGGCTTGTTCTCCATACTCCAATTGATCAGCACCGAGAGCTTTTCCCACCCATTGCAACTGAAGTGAAAATATTAGGTGACTAGCGTCATCTGGCAATTAAAAGATGAAGTTTTCGATCCTAATCGCATTATTAATAATATTTAAAAAATATTAAAATATTACTAAAAGATTTTTAAATTGAAAACTTATTGGTCCATTTCCTTGGTAACACCTCCAAGGCTTCTAAAATTTAAAAATGTTTAGTAATATTTTAATATTTTTTAAATATTATTAATAATGCTATTAGGATCGAAAACTTCACCTTTTAATTGCCAGATGACGCTAGTCACCTAATATTTTCACTTCAGTTGCAATGGGTGGGAAAAGCTCTCGGTGCTGATCAATTGGAGTATGGAGAACAAGCCTACGTTCTCTCCGATGAGGCTCCAAAAAGAGCCGAAAATCGCGATTCAGAGGACTGGACTGCGCTCCGTATTCTAATTGAAAAGTAGCATTGTTTTGCTTTCGCATTGCAGCTGAATTGAAAATAAATTTTTTATTTTATTTTTATATTGGTCTTTACTCCTTCGAGTAACTAGGTCCATTTTCTGTTGGAATTTACCAGCTGAACAGACGGAGTCGTGAATACGTAAGTTTATTGAATTCCCTCTTGTCTTCTTCGCTTCAGCATCCATTTGGCTTGCAAATTTTAGAAGACTTGGAGGTGTTACCAAGGAAATGGATCAATAAGTTTTCAATTTAAAAATCTTTTAGTAATATTTTAATATTTTTTAAATATTATTAATAATGCTATTAGGATCGAAAATTTCACCTTTTAAGAGGTAGTTATTGCGCATTTTTTGACATACAATTAAGTATTTTATATTCACCATTGGCGTGCATACAGGTAATACGACTGGGTAATATGACCCGTATGCACGCCAATGGTGAATATAAAATACTTAATTGTATGTCAAAAATGGGCAATACCTCTTAAAACACACCAAATTTTATTTGCATATCTCAACCGGTTTTAGAGCAATAAATAAATCGTCAGTGTGTAAAAAAAAATTCAACATCCCGTATCTTGCAAACGAAGCATTTGCAGACATTTGTTTATAAAGCAAACTGTCATTATTGTTTCCTGCAGAATTACCCCTTAAAGTTTGTCGCACTTATTTAGATACACCCTGTATTTATGAAGAACGTTGCTAGTTGTTAAAGTACCTAACTTTTTATTATCCAACATAAGCGAATGAATCAAAAAGCAAAATATTAAGAAAGCCTAAGGCTACAGTTGAGTTTTAATTTCAATATATTATATACGCTATAGAATATTCCACAGGGTGTTCCGAACTTTCAGGAAAAAACACAGTATTATTGTTACACCCGGTATACAACATTTACTTGTTCAGCAGCAATATGACTACATGGATATTCTTAAAGAATAAGGCTATAACACACTAAAAAAATCACTAAAATCGGACAACAGGTTTAGGAAATTCGAGACATCAAAAATGTCCCATTTTTAAGATGGTGCGTTAATTTCGCTGTTTAGTGTATATAAAAAAATGTTTGTCCGACAAATATGTTGGACATTTTAATAAGTCCGACACGGAGAACATGTCAAATGACTGGAATTGTGTTGATGGTAAATAGCAGTCGGATTTTTGCATGAGAGTTTATTGAAATGGTAACAAATAAATTGGAAGTTCTGTCCGACAAAATACACGGGATGTTTCCGTAGTCTGACGTTCGAAACCTATAACCTGTTCCACAATTAAAACTTTCCCTGCTCCAATGTTCTCGTACATCAAAATTTGTCCGACTAGACACCGTTAAGCTATTAACAAATTTTCAGCTTGCTATTAATCAACTTTTTTTGGTACGCGAGATCGAGGCCTATGACTCGAATAAACTAAATATCGACTAGTAATAAAATATTTATAAAATGGTTTTTTATAAGCTTTCTTTTTTTATTCTCTTGGGGTAAATATATCTATGTAATTACTATTTTTTTGAAGTTATACTTCTTTAGACGCGATAAATCTTTCAAATTATGTATAAATATATCAGTGCAAAAAAAGGTCTTAAAAGAATATATTAGTGTTTTTACTAAATATATTTATTATAATTTTTGTGTCTTTAGATTTGTCTTCCTCGGGAGTAAGATAAGTATTATTAAGAGTAAACAGTAACGCGTCATCAATGTTTTTGTTTTTCAAAAGTTCTGCGAACTTTCAACAGTGAGACTACAGTGCGTCGGTAATTCGACACTGACAGTGACATTATACTATCAAAAACAATAATTTTTATACTTATAGCCCCGCTAAATGTTGCCGAGTCCGTCACGTTCGATTTCTTATTATAGAAAATCAATTTTTAGTAGATCCAATGCGACAGTAAATCTAGGTATGGGATAATAGCTATTTGTATAACAAGGGAGGAAAGTGCTACTTTTCCTCCCGAGAATGAAGTTTACTGCCCGACGCGTAGCGGAGGGCAGTAATCATTCAAGGGAGGAAAAGGCACTTTACTCCCATGTTATACATATGGTTTTTCCACCTTCCTCAAATAACAAGTCATTTTTTCATTTTTACTTAATTTATTTATGTAACTAACCAATAAAATTTATTAGAACTAGAACTAACAAGTAGGTACAATATAACTGTCAACTGTCAAATATAAGTCAAATTGTTAATGTAAGCATTGTTAAATCAGAATAACAATTTACTGTTTTTTACCATTCTACAAAATACAGAGTGTTTTTAAATAAACGTTAAAATGTATAGATACTTACGTAATAGAAAATAGATATTGTACCGGGCGTCAATAAGTTATATTTCATGAATGAAATAACATGACGTCACTTTTACTTTTCCTCCCTAGGGTGAAAAAATATTTTCCTCCCTAGGGAGGAAAAGTACAACTTTGCTCCCTACAATCAGGTCCGGAAAAGTATACTTTCGATAGAGGTAGGTGGAAAAAAAGTTTTCCACCTACCTCTACCGAAAGTATACTTTTCCTGACCTGTTTGTAGGGAGCAAAGTCGTACTTTTCCTTCCTAGGGAGGGAAAGTACTTTTCCTGCCTAGGGAGGGAAAGTACTTTTCCTGCCTAGGGAGGAAAAGTAAAAGTGACGTCATGGTATGTCGTTGATGAAATAACTTATTGACGCCCTATACAATATTCTATTATCTATTACGTAAGTATCTATACATTTTAACGTTTATTTATAGAGCACCTGGTAAAAACAGTAAATTGTTATTTTGATTTAACAATGTTTACTTACATTAATAATTTGACTTATATTTGACAGTTGACAGTTATACTGTACTTACTTGTTAGTTTTAGAACTCTAATAAATTTTGTTAGTTAGATATATAAATAAATTATTTTGAAATGAAAAAATTACTTGATATTTGAGGAAGGTATTAAAATCATATGTATAAAATGGGAGTAAAGCGCTTTTCCTCCCTCGAATGATTACTGCCCTCCGCTACGCGTCGGGCAGTAAACTTAATTCTCGGGAGGAAAAGTAGCACTTTCCTCCCTTGTTATACAAATAGCTAATATTTGAAGATAGTGTATTTTTTTCTTCTTCTTAATGGCGGTACAGGCTCCTTTTCGCAATCTTTTATTTAGTTATAGAGTAATTTCCACATACTAACATACACACACCGACAAAATTAGCCGAACACTTTAAAAATGGGACATGTTTGATGTCTTGACTTTTCTAAACCGCTGGTCCGATTTGAGTGCTTCTTTTAGTATGTTATAGCCTTATTATTTAAGAATATCGTTGTAATAATATTGTTGCTAGACAGGTAAATATCATTTTATACCGGGTGTACCAAGCATACTGTGTTTTTTTCTAAAAATTTGGAACACCCTGTGGAATATTCTAGCATATGTAAAATAATAAAATTAATATTCCATTGTAGACTTAGACCTTCTTAACATTTTCCTTTTTGATTCATTTACTTATGTAAGACGATAAA
This sequence comes from Diabrotica virgifera virgifera, assembly GCF_917563875.1. NCBI lineage: Eukaryota > Metazoa > Arthropoda > Insecta > Coleoptera > Chrysomelidae > Diabrotica > Diabrotica virgifera. The sequence goes on from NC_065443.1 coordinate 276,605,822, forward strand.
AAAGTTATGTGCGTTAACAACTATCCATGTTTTTCATCAATAAATCCTCATAGTAGGGGAGGAAAGGATACTAAATTTGCAGTTACTCGAGCGTTATGGGGACCTATTGGATTGTGAAGAGTATGTGTTAAAATCAGAATAAGGTTATGTAAAGTTTTCCATAAAGTGGAGGACTTTTCATTTTTGAATTTAATTTTCCATTTGAAACAATCATTTTTCTCCGATTATAGCCCTATCTATCCATCATTCGAAAAAATGTGTCGAATAAAAGTTGCTTATTTTTACGTAAAGAATCCAAAGCTGAAATAAAAATTGGGGGCTCCTATTTAATATTTTAAATTAAATCCCCCACCCCACCTTTGTGGGGGCTCGTGACACCCCACGAAGAGGGGTGGGGGGTAAATTAAAAATTTTAAATACGAACCCTGCGATATTTCGCGAAACGAACATCAGATCGTAAAACTGCAAAATGCACCTATTCAATATTTTTCAAAAATCTACCGAATGGCACCAAACACGACCCCCAAGGAGGTGGGGTGGGGGTTTACTTTAAAATCTTAAATAGGAGCCCCCAATTTTTATTGCAGATTTGGATCCTTGACGTAAAAATAAGCAACTTTTATTCGCAACATTTTTTCCAATTATGGATAGATATAGCCTATATTTCCTATAATCGGAAAAAACGATTAGTGGAAATGGAAAATAAATTAAAAAATGGAGAGTCCCACACTTTATGGAAAACTTAAAATTTTTGGTTTTAGCACCCAGTCTTCACAATCCAATAGGTCCCCATAACGCTCGAGTAACTGCAAATTTAGCATACTTTCCTCCTCTACTATGACGATTTATTGATAAAAAGCATGGCTAGTTGTTAAAGTACATAACTTTTTTATTTTCCAACATAAGCAAATGAATCAAAAAGAAAATGTTAAGAAAGCCTAAGTCTACAATCGAGTTTTAATTTTAATATTTTCTATATGCTAGAATATTCCACAGGGTGTTCCGAACTGTAAGAAAAAAAACTCAGTATGATTGTAACATGTAACGATCAGTATCCCGATCGTTACTATAAGATTCATTTCTGTAACTATTAAGTATGCAACCCGGTATACGTTCACTCGCATAGAGTGTAATCTAAACTTGAGCCCATCATAATTATTTTGGTTGGTAGTATGGTTAGTGAATTTTACATTTATTCGTTGGGTCATGGGTAAATGACAATTTCCGCCTGTTGACAGGACGGAAAGAAAGTGAAAGTTGATGGTTACTTGATCTTCGGTAGCCGTCTGCAAATGATGTGATTTTCCAGCGACCGGTGTCTAGCCATTTTATTTTATTTAGATAATAATTATTTAGTTGAAAAGGAATGCATTTAAGTTGGAAAGAAGTTTATTTTATGGTATAAATTATGGTGAGAGTGCTGTTTTAGTTCCAATATCGGAGGATTCTGGACATTGGGTAAGCGCCATTTTTTGTTCTTGCCAAGGAAAAAAAATAACCATTTTCTCATTTTCAATACCATACTTACATTAGGAAAATTGTTATTCTGTAACCATCAGGTCTTAAGTAGTCCCTATAACTACCAAATTTATGTATTCTACTGAGAAAGATTCTTTAAAATTATATGTCCAGTTCAAAGTAATTTCTGACTTAACGACATTTTCCTTTACTTTTAGTTTACGTCTGTAAAGAAATCCTTCTTGTAACATCCAACTTTACAATCATATTTTGCAACAAGTAATCCTTAACCATAGTTTAGTTTTTCAAATGTCTTCACATGGAAAAAGAATCAAGGTCAATCATACTTCAATTACACACATCAGTGATTCAACTTTTTGTTTCAAGTTTTTTCTACAAACTTTTTATAAATACCTTCCTACATACCGTGTTTCATGTTACTCAAAAGAAGTAATATGACTGAAAGATTTTTGTTTTCTTTTAGTCGCTGGAGAATAGAAGATTTAGTCAACAGAAATAAGAATAATTTTTGGGAAAGAGTGGGAAATTTTGGGACATATTTGGAAGTTTTGATTTTATTGGAATCTTGGTTTTTATGGAATTTATTTTTTGGAATTCGCCGGTACTGAGAGGTATCTCCAGTTGGTAACAAGGATACACCTCCCTCCTAGGTTGAGGAACACCGCAAGCTACCTTCCTTGGGCCTCTGATCATTCCCTGGAAAGAGTTGGAGAACCCATGGTCACTTGGTAGACCGGACAGGTTTTTATAAGTCAATTTGATTGTAATTTGTTTTAATAATATTTGCACTTTTACCTATTTTTTTTTGTATCAATAACTTAATAATCCTAATAATAGTATACCTTCATTTTCTTAAACATAATTAAACTAAACAATAATTTTTCAAAAATTTTATATTTCAAGGTTAGCTCATTTATTTTAAAATAGTAGGGGGGATTATAAACTATCTGTAAAGATAGTGTGCACATTATCTCAGTTTGAATCCTTATCGAAACTTTGATTTCATTGTCAGGTATTATACTTACGTTTATCACCTCCGAACAGATACGATATTGTCAGCCAATATTGGCTTCTTCATTAACAACAAATTTGTACCTACATACATTTTTACATTAATTAACTTTCATATATAAACCATTCATTACATATTTTTCACATATTGTAAAAACCTGTGTTATCAACAGGAGTGTCATAGCTTAGTACGTCCGGTTTAGCTAGTGTATAAAAATTGTATATAGGGGTTATAGGTTTGTTTCATTAAATTTGTTAGTTGTACCTAAATATATGTTTTATTTCCTATAAATTCGCAGATCTAGATCAAAGTAATAGTACTATAACAGTAATAAGTAGATGCAAGCAGCAGTATAAGTCACTCGGTGAAGTAAAATTCACCAGGCGCCCTCTTCCGTACTTCTAAATATCTTCTTGGTCAATATTTCTCTTCTTTTCATTCTTTTTATTTTTAATTTATTTGCTTGAACACTTCAGTACTTTATTAGTTATCGTCTTATTTCGGGTGTGCAAATTCGGCCTGATCCTTTCCTGAGTCACACAAAAGGTCTCTTACATATCCAGCTAGCCAGCTCAATAACACTTAACAAGCAATTAAGCTACTCCTTCAAAGCTTATATATATTCTTCCACATCACCTACAGATTTGTTATAATTAACACCCCATTCGTTACAATTGACGCTTGCCAACGTGGTACCCGACTTCTCAATAAGACAGTATATAGTATCTTCTTTTATTTTGGTTGCTTTTGTTGAAAACTTTTCTAGTAAGTATCTATCTGGTTCATTGTTGTATAATTTAGGGTTATATAGAGATATATGTTTGTTCTTTTGTACGTTACTTGGAAAAAAATAATAAACTAGTGCACTTATATTGCTGTATTGGTACTATTTTAATTTATTTAAAATAATAATCGTAAATCTTGAGTAGGATAATAGTTGAACAGGTATATTGGTTGACATTTCGGTCTGATCGGTTTGGTGATACCTGATTTAGTTTGGAAAATTTTGAATGATTTATTTGTTTTTATATCTAGGTTCATTACTGATTTTGATCTAGGTGCAGCTGCAATATACTATAGTTTTGCTAAGTTGTTGCATTCTGTACCTATATATAATTTACAAAGATTTTTTTTTATATACATTTACACTAAATATTTGCTTGAATTATTTTAAATATCTACCCCAAATACATATATATATATATATATATATATATATATATATATATATATATATATATATATATATATATATATATATATATCGGTTATATTTGGTTTGTCGGTTTATTCGTTCATCGGTTTAGCAGCTCGTTTAATAGATTGTCGGTTAATTGGTCGTTGTTGGGTTGGGTTCGGTTTGTCTTTGTTGGGTTGGGTTTATCGGTACTAAATTTACCCTACCACCATGTGTACCTTTCAGCCAGAACATTTGTTGGTGAAGGAATTGGATTATGAGCTGAGGATAAGGGAAATAGAGGTTGAAGAAGCCGCTAAATGTGATAGAAAACGCAGTCTATTGCGTGGTGCCCTTAAACAAGAGCAAGGAAATAGGAGTTTCCGACAAATTTCAGCTGCAGCTATTCCTTTCCTGGAACAACAACAGGGAATAAATGAGACACTAGAGGATCTTACGCAGAAGATAAATAATTTTAGAGGGACTGTCCATGATAGCATGTATTCTAGGTACATTTCACGTCTTGCTCATATCTCTGGTCGTGTCCACTTATTATGTTGCTCAGATGAGGAGCAACAACTTTACAAACGCTCTATGTCCATTAGGATTCTCAGTCTAGAAGGTGAACTCGATTCTCGAGTAAATCCTCTAGCCACGTCCACTCCTGTTTCTTCAATTCAAGCCTCTAATTCCTTGTTACATCCCAAGCCTGTGCAGGTACATAAGTGGGGAGTTTCGTTTTCTGGTGAAGGTCATTATGACCAAGTAATTTCATTTTTAGATAGGGTAGAATGTCTTCGTGTTTCGAGAGGTGTGAGTGAGGAAGATCTTTTTTCGGCTTCTGCCGAACTATTTACAGGCCATGCTTTTACGTGGTTTATGAACAACCGTGGTAGCTTTACCACTTGGACTGGTTTGGCTCAGAAACTAAAATCCGATTTTCTGCCTTATTCTTTCCAAACTGATCTCTTAGACGAGATCAAGAACCACAAGCAGAAACCTGGAGAATCAGTGACCATGTTTATCAACACTATGTTAGGCATGTGTAGTCGACTAGACACTCCTTTAACGGATAGTTCGAAAATAAAAATAATTTTAAAATGTTTACTACCTTTTTACCATGCCCAATTAGCACTGGTGGATATAGCCAGTATAGAAGAACTCACAGAAAAATGTAAACGATTAGAGGAAACTCTATCTTGGTCTCGTAATTCTCCTACAACCTCGCGATTTAATTCTGGTCCTGGTTTTAATTCTCACTCCTCGAGAAATCGTTCTTGGCAATCTAGACCCCATACACCGAATGTGTCTGTGGCTACTTCTTCTTTTTCTTGTTGGAATTGTCAGGAAGCTAGTCACGCATTTCGGGATTGTTCCAGACCCCAAACCCGGATTTTCTGCCACGGTTGTGGTAAAGATAACACACTGAAACGAAATTGTTTTAAGTGTTCGGGAAACGAGCATGCAGAGGCTCGTACCCTGAGCGTTCCTCAAACAGCAGCCCCATCAGGGAATATGACCGCAGCTGTAGACGAAGCTTCAGGTCCAATACCCGCCAGCAGTTCGAACCCTCTCAGGAAGGAAGAAACACTTCCAACCGGAGACCAGCACGCAAACCGAAGTCAGGGAAAAAGTAGTTGGTAGCAACACTTTAGTTGACTCGTACGGTTCGCTTGATCGTAGATTATTCCCTCCAGTCTTAAGCTGGAATTTTAGTAATAAGCATAATCAAGACGAGGAAACAGTTCCAAATTCTATATCAGGTTGTAAGTTAGTAAATGATAATAATATGTCTATGTTAGTACCAGATAATTTTGAAAATAAATCAGATATTTTGGATTTTGATCTAAATTCTTTATTAGTTAGGAAACATAACGATAATAGACCTTATCTTGAAATTGAAATATTAGGACAATCGTGTTTAGCTCTATTAGATAGTGGCTCGAACATTTCTTTAATAGGTTCGTATTCATTGAAATTATTAGAAAATACGGATATTAATGTTATGCCTATTTCTTCTTTACAAGTCTCTACTGCAGATGGTGCTATACAGTCAATTACAGGTAAATTTGACACAGAAATCGTAGTTGCCAATATTCGGAAACTGATTACATTTTATGTTATACCTTCAGTTAAAAATTCTATAATTCTTGGCATGGATTTCTTGAATGCATTTAATAGTACACTAAATTGCTCAGATTTTTCATTGTTTATATCTTCCTTTAATGTTGCAACTTTAAGTGCCATTCGTGAGTTCTCTAGTTTGTCTAGCTTAGAGCAAAAACAGTTAGAGAATATTATCTCTAAATTTTCATCTATCTCTTCCAAGGATAAATTAGGTCGTACACATTTAATATCTCATACTATCGAAGTGAACACTACAACTCCTTTCAGACAATATCAATATCCCATACCTCAGGCATGGCAAGCAGATTTAAGTAAAGAAGTTGATTCGATGCTCTCTTTAAACATTATCGAAAAGTCGACGTCGTCATTTTGTAGTCCCTTATGGATGACAAAGAAGAAGGATGGATCATTCAGAGTATGCTTCGATGGTCGCAAACTTAATAGTATCACTACTAATCGAGATGCTTATCCCATCCCTCGGATAGATATAATTCTGAGCAAACTTCAGAATGCCAAATATATCTCTTCGATCGATTTATCCAAAGCCTTCTTACAGATTCCGTTAAGCGAAGAGAGTAAGAAGTATACTGCTTTCGCTGTCAGTGGTAAAGGGTTATTTCAATTTGTCACAATGCCTTTCGGTCTAGTTTCAGCTCCGCAAACAATGTGTCGTTTAATGGACTTGGTTATTGGTCCACAACTTGAACCATTTGTATTTTATTATCTAGATGACATTATAGTTGTTACTCCTGATTTTTCCTCACATATTGATATATTGGAGAAATTATTTTCACGCCTTAAAGAGGCTCATCTCACGGTTAATTTAGAGAAATGTAATTTTTGTCGTCCTAATTTGAAATTTCTAGGATATGTTGTTGATCATCAAGGTTTGAGAACAGACCCTGATAAAGTAACCGCTATTAAGGACTTCCCCATTCCTA